>NC_064628.1:712038824-713288824 GCF_023864275.1 Schistocerca cancellata
CCATCACTTGGGGGCCGTGTTAACTGGTAAATGGACGAGTGACAAGAAAATTGGATCAGAATTGCAATAACGAAAGCAAAATTTTCCTGAGAAATCATGCATCAGGCAGGGGTAGGAGTTAAGGAAAAGGTTGGTTAAATGCTTCATGTGAAGATTTATCTTTGGTGTTGTAGTAGCTGCAATGGAAGAAGAAAGAAATAAAGTTCAACAGTTCGGGATGTGTGTTTGGAGAAGAATGTAGAAAATAAATTGGGTGGATATATGACGAACAGCGAAGTAACGAAAAAGGTAGTTGGAACTCTCCCAAAGCAGGTTAGAAAAGAAAAGCGGACTAACTAGGACATATACCGAGAGGAAGATGAATTCTAAGAATTATCGAAGGTATGTTGGAAGGACAGAAGAAATCAAGTAAGAGAAGAGTAAAAATGTTGATGAAGTGAAAAGAGGAAGACACTAGAGAATGAACTCTAGCGTACGACTCCACCCAACAGCTTCGAGGAATGACGTAATATCAGGTAAAAGATGCAACACACACAAAATTTAAAAAGGACGACCAGTACTCGTCAATGTTTCCAAGGCGCCGAAATACACCGACGGGAAAAAATCGTAATACCAGGTAGGAGTTGTGCGACACACACGAAAGTTTGCAGGGGTGCATCGACATCTGAAAGATGATGTGTGTTCCAATATCGCAGCAGTCACATGATAGCGGAGCTAGTAACGCTACTATGAGGATGCATATCAAGTTTGTTTCAAATAACGCTGTAACGGTAGTGAGTGAAAGTTACCTTTGAGACTGGACGTGGCTAGCTGATGTTAGTCAAGAATGCCTTTAAGACGATAAATACGCAATTATCAACACCTCACTGAGTTTGAACGGGATCGTATAATAGGATTGCTGCTTAATAGTCAAATGATAACTGTGCCAAATCCAGCTTCAGTTGCGCCAAAATTATGTAACTGTGTGTCTGTATGAGTATTCCGTTAATCATTGCGAGTCAGATTACATTTCCATTTACATTTTTGGGCTTAATGATTCACACTCAGTGCGTGGCTTAATACTTCATGGATTTTATATTCGCTGTTCATGGCAGTAGTTCACTTCTTACGTAACTCCCACAACTTACAGTTTATGAACATAACGTTTCATAGGCGATGTACTGGTCAAGGAGGTCCGGTAGCATGGGCTCTCCGTTCACCGGACTTGATTTCATTGAATTTTTTGGCTATGGGAACATTTAAAGGCATTGGTGCATGCCGAAACCATCGACAATGTGCAAGCGTTAAAGAAGCGTGTGACCAGTTCCTGTGGCGCAGCCAGACGCGTCTGAAAGAGTGTATGACTCACTGCGAAGAAGGATTGAAGGATGCGTCAGGATGTGCGGTAACCACATGCAGGACTGCCTGTAGTGTCTACCTCTATGTAACAGACAGATTGGAATGAGAGGAAAGATTATCCATATGACAACAGGTGTTGGTATGCGGACGTATCATTATAGGAATTCTTCTGGTTTTGGCGATATTACCTCCTGTCGGAATATGTGAAACATCATGTGTTATGCTGAACGGATCGAAAAGTTATATACTATTTTTCAAACTAAAAAATATTTAGGGAGCTGTTGATAGTTTTCTGAAGCTCACAGACGAGAAGTCGAAAGAACACAAAATTAATTCCCACACAAAATGATCAAATTACGAAGTTTTCAGTGGCCTTTTTCGTCTAAACGATCACGTTGGACGCAAAATGTACAAAAAGTTTCAGCAGTGACCAAGCGATGGAGAGTCTTAACTCTGGAAGAACCGTATTTCCTTTGGTTTTGACAGGAAGCGCTGCTTGCTGAATGTTATCAAATGAGTGTGCCTTACTTTCTTTGCACGTATCCACCAAGTACTCTTAGCACGAACCAGGAAGTCACCTCTCGGCCTCTGATTCCGGCACCCGTGTGCGGCTGCCTTTTCGGCCACAGCTGTTTCGGATGCTAATTCCTGGAAACAAAAATAAATTTTGACGTTAATTATTGACTAAACCGTTGACCAGCAAAACATGTGAGAGAAATTTTCGGGTGCGAATTACCTGTATTTTCTACAGCCTATATTTCGTTACACTAGGAAGTTACCGTGTATGTAAGGGGTGTTTCAGACAAGCTATATAACTTTGTAACTTACAAAATAACAAGTAAAAGGAATACTCATACAGGTACCTAAACGTAAGAAGCATTACACTTTCTGTGGAGTTACCAACATAGTTTATTTATCTACTTACCAGAGAGTTTTAAATTGAGCATTTTTTCTGTCATGTAGCTAATACATTTAAACCATCTGTGTGCAAAACTATTTAAACCAAAAATTTTATCAATTTTAGTTAGTGAGTTAGAAAGCTTTGAAGTTTTAAGCGTAGATGCCACATGATGTACATAATTGACATTGCTGAGATGAACCTTCTGGTGGCCGAATGTTCGTTTAAGTGTGATGATCAAACGAGTAACCATTTTCCTGAATGCACAACGTAATGGCTGATGAAGCACTCGACCCGGGTATCTCGTGACGTAAGTATGACTCCTTCTTTGTAATCGTGTCGGCATTTGCCGAACATTAGCAACATGTCAACGTACTCGTTGTGTATGTATTCCATCTTTATTCCTCATTTGTTTCTGCATTCCGATCTGCCTTTTATACGGCAATGTTAAGGATACGCTATGCAATCTAATCGAACATGGCTTCAAAGAGCTCATCGAGGAAGTTTGTCGCTCCGTGACACCAGCAGGTTTTCATCACTTCCGCAGTTTGTATAAAAGTGACAATGAGTTGTGCATTCAAAAATGGGCGTTCCTTTGAACGCCTCCCTTCGATGAACACCCCATCATCAGAATGTCCATGTGAACACAGTCAATTGCGTACAGCATGTTGCATTCACCCCTTTTTAGGTTACTAAAAAAGACTAATAGAAATTAGATTTGTACATAGATAATTTACGGGCATCAGCTGGACGATAGAAAAACATATGTGCTATATAAATAATTGCAACTCGTTGCTGTAGCTTTCTGGATAACAACTACAAAAACCACGTTCATAACTCATCAGAATTTGGTAAGGAACGCATGTCCCGAAAGGTGCCCTTTGGGTGCAAATTAATGTTGAAGATACGGTGCGATACTTAATGGTAGATCGAGAACGACTTCGGTATCTCCTCAGTCCATTACATACCACTGTCGTCCGACGACAACAACGGCCGCGGGAGGTAGTACGTTCGCAACTAGGAGGGTTGAGACCGTGGTGCTCAATAGACGCGCACCAGTGTTAGTGGGCAGTGCGTTTGAAAGCACGCATCGCTGATATATGCTGTGCAACGAGCAGCAGAAACCCCATGTCGAGCAGTGCTTTAGAGCACCCAATACAGCACTGCGTACGGCGAACTGGGAGATTTCAAAGTAATCCGATCTTCAAACTTACTTTACGTTAAACGGTACATTTCTACACACGGGTTTCTTATCAAAACCTTATCTTCTAAGCCCCCTGTATAGCCTGCGGTAGCCTGTGTTACGATTTGTGGGACAGCCTGAATATACACTGCCTGACAATAAAAGTGAAGCACCCAGAAAATACACTCGGTTGTCAGTGTAACATCGTACACATGCACAACATCGGTGGGTATGTAAGTAATTAGAGTTGCCATTCTGTGTGACAGGTAGAACGGCTACCAAATTACATTCGTTTTCTTAGTGTTTAGTATCGTCGCCAGGGGTATATAAAGGGGCGTGAACAGCGTCAGATGTTGGGTGATCACTGTAAAGGACTCGGAGATGCCACACACGTGTGAGACAGCGTTATCAGCACTTAACAGAGTTTGAAATGGATCTCATTGTGAGTCTAAATTTGGCCGGCTCGTCGAATCATGCAATACCCAGATTTGTGGGGCATTCAGATGTGACAGTGGTCCGATGTCGGACTGCATGGGAACTTAAGGGCAGGCATACTCTTCATCAAGGTGCCGGTCAACAGTATCTGACCACTGCATGGGAGGTTTGCCGTATTGTGTGCCACCCATATCGTAATTTCTTCACAGCTGTGCTTGCTATTCGAGAACAACTAATGGACTCCCTATTACATTCTGTGTCACCCCCCCCCCCCCCCCACCATCGATCGGAGACTAGTAGCAGTTGGACAAGGAATTACCGCCCCCTCCGTAGGCTGCCGTTAACCCCACGTCACAAACGGCTGCATTTGGAGCGGTGCTGAGACCGGTAAACAGGGACTGTTAATGATCGGCGTCGCATATTGTTCAGCAACGAATCGCAGTTCAGGACTACCCTGCATGACAATCGTTGGTGAATATTCCGGTGACCTGGAGAGAAGTCTCGTTCTTCCAGTGTTCCGGAGAAGCACAAAATTGCTACTCCTGGCATTATGGTATTGTGAAGCATCGGGTATGACTTGAGGTCGCAGCTTGTATTGACTGAGGGAGGGTACTCTCGTGGCACAACGGTATGTCACGGACATCCTGTGTCCTCGTGTGCCATTTTCAACAGAAAGATGTTCGTCCTCAAATGGTACGTGTCTCTATGATATGAGTAACGTTGAGGTACTCCTGTAGCCAGCAGTATCTTTAGATTTGTCCCCGACACGTATGGGTCCAGAGTGGACGTCAACTACGTTGGATGCCAGCATCCATGATACCAAGGATCAGCTACAATAGTTGTGGGCTGGTTGTCTCAGCAGGGGCAACAAGTGATTTACGGCACCATTCCCAACCGAATCAATGAAACCATCCTGGCCGCAGTAGGTGCAAGTAAGTTCGTACTGCAAAGTTCTGTGTAAACTTAGCTCGATTTCTTAGTCACTGGAAAGCCGTCACAGACCCTCTCCAAGATAACCAACATGTAGATAGCAACGCCATGACTAGGGCGAGTCGTGATTTTTTTTGCTGTCGTAATTGATTTTGCGGTTTTCTTTTTGAATTAGATTCTAGGTTGTTACTTTCTTTCGGCTTTTCATTAACGTGCCAACGGCCTCGCCCCAGTGGTAATACCGGTTCCTGTCAGATCACCGCCGTTAAGTCCGTCGGGCTTGGGTCGCACTTGGATAGGTCACCGTTGGCAAGCAGGGTGCACTCAGCCCTTGTGAGGCTGATTGAGAAGCAACGACACCGCTCACGAAAACCGATAACGGCCGGGAGAGCCCCTCCGTATCCGCAGCTGGAGGCGTCTAATCGCTCAGGATGACATGGCGGCCGATCGGTACCGCTGGACCTGCAAGTAGGTGTTTGCTTGTTTGTTTTTCACCAACATAATCTTAAATTGTTTTCGTCTTAGTTCTTCCTTTGCAGCTAGAGCGGCGTATAAAATGACTTAGACTGGAAGCAGCGGTTCGTGATAGACCGTTGGTGTGGACTTGAATGGTGGTGACTTGTGTTGGCAGGTGACGCACTGGCAGCACCCCAGGTTCCACGCGTACTTTCCATCCGGCAACTCGTACCCGTCCATCCTGGGGGACATGCTGGGTGACGCCATTGGATGCATCGGCTTCTCCTGGGTAAGGCGAGTTTCATGTCACTCTCTGTTTTCATGGCGTATATTCCATGTGAAAATATGTGTCCACCTGGTTTTGTGTTCCTGTTTGTTACTGTTATGAGAGCAAAGATAAATTTGCTGATGTTCTCTGCAACCTTTCGATCAACTGACACATTCCACTTCCTAGCGTTTGTTGTGAATATTGAAAAGGATCGATTAGATCGTTTTCATAATAATTAATCTTACCTTTATGTTTGTGATAGTAGCTGAATTAGAGTAAGGGGAAGACCCTTTGTTTTTTTTTTGTTTTTTTTTTTTTTACTTCTCTCCAAATAGTATCAGTATTAAACTTCCTGGCAGATTAAAACTGTGTGCCGGACCGAGACTCGAACTCGGGACCTTTGCCTTTCGCGGGCAAGTGCTCTACCAACTGAGCTACCCAAGCACAACTCACGCCCCGTCCTCACAGCTTTACTTCTGCCAGCACCTCGTCTCCTACCTTCCAAACTTTACAGAAGCTCTCCTGCGAACCTTGCAGAACTAGCACTCCTGAAAGAAAGGAGTTCGGAAGGTAGGAGACGAGGTACTGGCAGAAGTAAAGCTGTGAGGACGGGGCGTGAGTCGTGCTTGGGTAGCTCAGTTGGTAGAGCACTTGCCCGCGAAAGGCAAAGGTCCCGAGTTCGAGTCTCGGTCCGGCAGACAGTTTTAATCTGCCAGGAAGTTTCATATCAGCGTAAACTCCGCTGCAGAGTGAAAATCTCATTCCAATATCAGTATTATTCCTGTCTCTCACAATCCTATGAGTGAACCTGAATGAACGATAGAACGAATTGACTGTATTTCCTCGTCGGTGATGGGGCGCATATCCTGCCAATTCAGTCTTCAATCTTTGGGATGTTAGCGCAAAGGCAGAGAGGTTAACTGTACCGAGGGCTGTCCCGCAGCGTTGACGAGGGTGCGGCGAGCCTCTTTGGAGCCATCGCCTCTCCCTCCACGGCTTTGTGCTGGTAGGTAAACGTAGAAGGTTTGAACTGGTACTCTTCCGGCCGACTCTAGGTAAGAAAACATGTTTTCGATTCACTCCGTGATAGATACTGGACTGGGTAATTGTTCTTCAAGAGTGCTAATATTTTGATTAACCATCTTCCTTACAGAATTAGGATGTCAGTTGACTTTTTAACTGTGGAAAAGTTAAAAGAGCTCTTACAATTTTCGCAATAATGCTTTGTGCTGAAGCTAAATGGCCCATGTGCCTGTGGTGTACGAAAGGACCCACGTTTTTACTTAAAGTTTATCAAAGTAAATTGACTACCATTTTTGAGAATAATACCAGGGGAAGTAATTGTACCTAAACGAAAGATCGAAATTCTTGATATTTTATGAGTTAGGAGCTTTAGGATGTTGTGTTTAGTATTGATTTCGTGTGTACGTGTGAAGTATTAGGAACCATATTGAGTGAATTTAAATTATGGATGAGTAGCTCAATTATTTGTGTTTAATACTCAAATTCTTATGCAGTGTTGTGTTGAAATATTTAGTTTTCTCTTTTTCGTTGTTCACTCATGATCAGCCATGTTTCCTTCATACAATCCGTTCGCCTCTGCGTTATTATCAATTAAACACAGTGCTACATTCTAAGACTACAATTAAACGGATAATGTGTTTCACTTACCAACTACGGGAAGTTAACTTGGCTTACTGTTGTTTACTCGTGACCAACTACGTGTTCTCCAGACGCTCCATAAGTTCCTGTGGTGTTACTAGATGAATAGAACTGCACTTTCAAAGTCTTTTCACTGTCGGTACCTATGGTGAATCTCGCTAAATTATGCGGTACTTGGTTATTTCTTTCCGACACAGTTTACCTCTCTGGCTAGCTTATCGAAAGTGTGACATATTTCTGCAACTCTATAAGAACCATTCTGGGGGTTTAGCCTGGTGGATGTACGCACGGATGACTGACATTCTTTTGTGTGCCGCCACAAAGCGCTACCACATGCCCATCATGACTCTATTTTTGTATATGGCACTCTCAACTAACATACACAGTACAGTGTCTGTATGAATGCTATATTTGTCCCCATCATCATTAGTTTATCTTTGTTTATTCTTTGTGTGTGTTCAATTTTCAGTGAGGCGTGTTTTTTATTGAGTTTACAAAGTAAATATGGAAGTTCTTAGCAATTTCCGACTTCTATTTACCAACTCCCTGTTAATCACCATTCCAGTTTGTCAGTATGGACCATTAAAAGCTAAGTGATACGGAGCATGACACAGTTAATTCTGTTTGGTCCTGATCGTAGTTAACAAAAACATTATGAGTGGACTATCCCTGCCGCGCGGGATTAGCCGAGGTTCGAGTCCTCCCTCGGGCATGGGTGTGTGTGTTTGTCCTTAGGATAATTTAGGTTAAGTAGTGTGTAAGCTTAGGGACTGATGACCTTAGCAGTTAAGTCCCATAAGATTTCACACACGTTTGAACATTTGGACTATCCCTGGTTGCTTTTACGTATTAGTTAAGTCATTATCCACTAGCAAAAATTAAATCATTTCTCCTCATAACGCAATCAGAGCGTCCTTTTCCTCCTTACCTGCCCCCCCCCCCCCCTCCTTCCTGTGTTATTCATGATTCTGTACGAAGATCATGTAAAAGCATGATCAAATTATCACTTAACGGTTCACATGTTCCGACGCCAGAGGCAAAAGGTTGAATTAATTACTTTATTATTGCTTCTCCCCCAGACGTGACGCTCCATATATAGCTTACTCCCCTAAGATATAATTGTTGTTACCAGAGATTGAGATCCATAATTAATTGACATTTTCAGCAGCCCGTAGCCGGAGCCCCATGACCGATACGTTACAATACGATATAGGGAACACGGAACAAATTAATCAGTTCACTAACTAATTTGAAGTATTCCAATTTTCACTTATAAATGTCAGCTCGGTTGTCTCTGCACCACAGTTCTGTATTTGTAATTGATACATTTGCCGTTCTCTATCATACGTAGTAGTTTCTATTATATTCATAGCAACACCCTGTGCAATATTTCAAGCATTCCATGTTACATTTCCTACCATTATTAAATGTAATTTGAGAACTATATGAAACTCTCACGCTCAACCTTATTTTCTAAGCACTCAGTTTCGTAAATTTTGACACGCCTTGCAGTTGTGTTCGCCGACACTGGTGAGCCAAAATATTATGAATACCTGCTGTACTGGTCCATCTTCGGAACGCAGTACAGTGTGGCATGGATTCAAGTAGCCCTTGCTAGATTTCTCGAGGAACCCGGCACAACGTGTTTACGTACGCGTCACGAGCCGGTAGTTTGTGTCCGCGGAGCAAGCATCCGATAGCGTCCCCTATGTGTTCCATCAGCACGGAACTGTTGAGCCTTTCTCGGCCACTTCGTGGCGTACTGCCTGTTGCCTTCTGTCTCGGGACCTTCACCCGATATTTGTTTAACACTTTTTCCTGATGCACGCCAGTATAAGTGGTTGGTGTGTATCGAAAAGCTACAAACGTTCAACGACACCCCTGAAAAGGGGTTCGCAGTGCTGAAAAGACGAATATGTGAGTTGCAACACCACGGACGCGAGATGCAGCTCCTGGAATCCGTTCTGTGGAGCAATGGATACTCGACCTGTTGCATGTTGTTGTTGTTGTGGTCTTCAGTCCTGAGACTGGTTTGATGCAGCTCTCCATGCTACTCTATCCTGTGCAAGCTTCTTCATCTCCCAGTACCTACTGCAACCTACATCCATCTGAATCTGTTTAGTGTATTCATCTCTTGGTCTCCCTCTACAATTTTTACCCTCCACGCTGCCCTCCAGTACTAAATTGGTGATCCCCTGATGCCTCAGAACATATCCTACCAACCGATCCCGTCTTCTACTCAAGTTGTGCCACAAACTCCTCCCCAATTCTATTCAATACCTCTTCATTAGTTACATGATCTACACATCTAATCTTCAGCATTCTTCTGTAGCACCACATTTCGAAAGCTTCTATTCCCTTCTTGTCAAAACTATTTATCGTCCATGTTTCACTTCCATACATGGCTACACTCCACACAATTACTTTCAGAAACGACTTCCTGACACTTAAATCTATACTCGATGTTAACGAATTTCTCTTCTTCAGAAACGCTTTCCTTACCATTGCCAGTCTACATTTTATCTCCTCTCTACTTCGACCATCATCAGTTACTTTGCTCCCCAAATAGCAAAACTCCTTTACTACTATAAGCGTCTCATTTCCTAATCTCATTCCCTCAGCATCACCCGACTTAATTCGACAACATTCCATTATCCTCGTTTTGCTTTTGTTGATGTTCATGTTATATCCTCCTTTCATGACACTGTCCATTCCGTTCAACTGCTCTTCCAAGTCCTTCGCTGTCTCTGACAGAATTACAATGTCATCGGCGAACCTCAAAGTTTTTATTTCTTCTCCGTGGATTTTAATACCTACTCCGAATTTTTCTTTTGTTTCCTTCACTGCTTGCTCAATATACAGATTGAATAACATCGGGGAGAGGCTACAACCCTGTCTCACTCCCTTCCCAACCACTGCTTCCCTTTCATGTCCCTCGATTCTTATAACTCCCATCTGGTTTCTGTACAAATTGTAAATAGCCTTTCGCTCCCTGTATTTTACCCCTGCCACCTTTAGAATTTGAAAGAGAGTATTCCAGTGAACAATGTCAAAAGCTTTCTCTAAGTCTACAAATGCTAGAAACGTAGGTCTGCCTTTCCTTAATCTAGCTTCTCAGATAAGTCGTAAGGTCAGTATTGCCTCACGTGTTCCAATATTTCTACGGAATCCAAACTGATCTTCCCCGAGGTCGGCTTCTACCAGTTTTCCCATTCGTCTGTAAAGAATCCGCGTTAGTATTTTGCATCCGTGACTTATTAAACTGATTGTTCGGTAATTTTCAGATCTGTCAGCACCTGCTTTCTTTGTGATTGGAATTATTATATTCTTCTTGAAGTCTGAGTCACACCTATTGCATATGGTCACGAAACTTAACACTCGGCGAAATGACACGTTGGAAAAGCAAATGCCGCGCACGCCTTTTCCGATACATCGCCAAGGTGATGGACAGTATATCGCGCAAGCACGGCGTAAAGGATTTTTCCGAACCCAGCAAGAAGACCGAAGAGTGTCTGAAATCGGCAAAGGACAAAACGGGCCCTCTCGCAAAGTTAAAATATGTCGCATACTGTGCTCGAGTGGAAAAGTCTATGTAGAAATGACTGGACGATCCATCAATACGAGGATCACCGAGCGCAAATGGTATCGTGATTTGGCACAGGTGGAGAAATGAGCCGTGGCGGAGAACGCACTGTGTGGGACCGACCACATAAAAAATTTGCCAATACTAAGGTTTTCGCTGTGGAGAAGGCCTACCACACCCGTTTGTTCAGAGTAAGGTATATAAATTCACAAACATGATAGCAGTTTCAACGAAATGGAAGAAAGCCTCAAGATGAACAGCCCCGGGATTTTCTACATCTACATCTACATCCATACTGCGCAAGCCGCCTGACGGTGTGTGTTGCAGAAAACTAACGTTACAGGAGAAGCACAGCGGTAATGACCAGGGAAAAGCCCTTGGACGTTAATGGGACAAGTACACTCGACAACAGAAACCAACAGATCATACGTCTTGTTACTGGGTTCAAATTAAACGAATTTTGGAACCAAGGTACCAATTTAGCTGCACTTCCGTCCTCCTCAAACCACTGTAGCACGATTCTGATTTTGTAACATGCTGCTGGGAAAGACATCAAACATGAAATGATGAAGGTGTTCTGAAATAGTGTTCACAAAGTCCATAGTTGTCATGGTGACTTAAGTACATCCAGTGGATGCCTGGGTGAACGTCCTCCACAGCTAGTACTGCCTCCACTAACACGATTACGCGGTGCGTTGCATACTTCGAGTATCTGGTCATCTGTAGGCACTGCAATCGACATGGTGTAAGAAGGAACGTGATTCATTCGACTTGTCGAAACGTTTCCATTGACCTACGGACCAGTTTTCACATGACAACACACGTGGGTCGTCTGCTGAGAAGCCCCACGTTCAACAATGTGGGCTGAAAGGTGTGCTCCGAAACACTTGTGCCAGCATCAGTGAACGTGCTCTGTCGTCCAGTCTGCCACACTCGCCGCCTATCTTTTTTCTCAGAGCGAGCAAGTTTCCGATGTTCACGTTCTATGATGGGACGTGGATGTCCAACGTCTTGTCGCCTACCCCGTTCGATAGATGCTCACGTCTGCAGCACGTGAACAGTTGACGAGCTTCGCCGTTTCCGAGACTGGTCGGTCAGCTGATTTGAGGGAGGTACCAAACAGCGAAGTCATCGGTCCCATCGGATTAGGGAAGGAAGCCGGCCGTGCCCTTTCGAAGGAACCGTCCCAGCATTTGCCTGAAGCGATTGAGGGAAATCACGGAAATCTAAATCAGGATGGCCAGACGCGGGTTTGAACCATCGTCCTCCCGAATGCGAGTGAATGTCCTCCACAGCTTGTACTGCCTCCACTATCATGATTACGCTGTGCGTTGCGTACTTCGGGTATCCGGCCATCTGTGGGCACTGCAATCGACCTGGTGAAAGAAGGAACGTGATTCATTCGACTTGGCGAAACGTTTCCAAATGGTTCAAATGGTTCAAATGGTTCAAATGGCTCTGAGCGCTATGGGACTTAACTTCTGAGGTCATCAGTCCCCTAGAACTTAGAACTACTTAAACCTAACTAACCTAAGGACATCACACACATCCATGCCCGAGGCAGGATTCGAACCTGCGACCGTAGCGGTCGCGCGGTTCCAGACTGTAGAGCCTAGAACCGCTCGGCCACCTTGGCCGGCGAAACGTTTCCATTGACCTACGGACCAGTTTTCACATGACAACACATATGGGTTATGACGTAAAATAAGTGCTTTCCTTTGTACAAATACATCTCAGTCAACTGTCATTCTTTGGCCTATTGCATGTAATCAGGGTCTCAATCACAGATTTCTGCCTATTTGATAAACAAACAATCAGTGATGCAAATGATATTTTCTCTTTCCGAGATGGTCAAAGTCGCTTATGTCACAGCGTTTCCCAGTTGCAGCCCGATCGTCGCTAAAATGATTCATCACTTCTCTCTGCTCTTCTTATATACTTCCCTTACCGTATCGTATACCCGCAACGCAATCACATTCAACCTTGTGGCGGGTAGTGGTTATAACGCCTTGGCGCATCAGCGTGTCACTTTATTCACAGTATCATGGTACGCACGTCCGTGTCTTACCACAGGGCTCATATACAATGTTATACTACCTTGCTGGCTATTGCTACGGGTCTCACCAGTTGGGATGTTGTTTCACGATAATTTTGGAATTCACATTCACACTAGCATATTGTAGGACATGTGCTACTTGTCATAATCACACATAAGAGGAAGGCCTGGACGTTACACTGCTGCACATCCGCCATTCCTTGCCATGGATCTCTCACCCTGCTTCTGTCAACAAGACTGGCGTTTTATAGCCTAAGTATCATTGCAAGTGCCATTCCAGAAAGTGGTCTTCGTTTCTGAAACTGGAGTCGTTCTCTGTGTCAACTACTGTCAATTGAACCAGCTCTCGTGTCGACACTAAGACTACCATTGCTAGCTCTCGACGTTCTTGAGACCAGAGAAACTCTCCCATTCGTCCCATAATTGACACATTGTATAAACCAAGAAATGATGTAAAATAAGAGCTTTCCTTTGTACAAATACATTTCAGTCAACTGTAATTCTTTGGCCTATTGCATGCAATCAGGGTCTCAGTCACAGATTTCTGCCTATTTGATAAACAAACAATCAGTGATCCAAAAGATATCTTCCCTTAGTGTAAACGTTACGAGAGAACGAAAGCTAAATTTATAAACGAACTGAGGAAACTCTATCGTTGTCTTCCGCTTCATGTTGTCATATTACTAACCAATCCAATCAGAATTCTATACAGCTAAGTTTTAAGTAAAGGAAAAACGTAAATCTGCAAGGAGAATACACTGATGAGCCAAATCATTATGACCACAGCCCACCGCGAGGTTGCATGCCTCCTGCTGGTGCTGCGGGCACGTGACGCTGTAAGGAAAGAATGTAAGCGGAAGAGAAATGAATAGGCAGTCATCACAGCAAACATACGCGTGGCAAATGCGGAAATCCACTGAAAAATGGTTCAAATGGCTCTGAGCACTATGGGACTTAACATCTGAGGTCATCAGTCCCCTAGAACTTAGAACTACTTAAACCTAACTAACCTAAGGACAGCACACAACACCCAGCCATCACGAGGCAGAGAAAATCCCTGACCCCGCCGGGAATCGAACCCGGGAACCCGGGCGTGGGATGCGAGAACGCTACCGCACGACCACGAGATGCGGGCCGGAAATCCACTGAGACAAGCTGTTTTGGAAAAGGGCATATTCTTATGGCCCTGCGGCTGGAAACGAGAATCTCTGAAAAGGCGAAGCTGTTCGGCTGTTGGCGTACTACTATCGTGAGCACATATGGAAAGTGATTGACGGATGGTGCTATAAGGGGTAGGCCTTATGGGATTGGACGACCACGTCTCATCACAGAACGCAGAGATCGGAGGATCCCCCACTGTGTAAAGCAGGATAGGCAGCGATCTGTTGCAGATCTGACGACAGAGTACAGAGCTGGTGCAGGCTCAAGTGTTTCGCAGCACACCGTTCAAACATGGAGCTCCACATCAGACGATCCCGTACGAGTTACTGTGTCGACCAAAAGACATCGTCAGTTATGACTGCAGTGGGCACAGCATCACTGAGTTTTCACCGTGGATCAATAGGAACGTGTCGCCTGTCGAATAAACAGCATTTCTTGTTATACCAGGTCGATGGCTGGGTCCTTACACGCCGTCATCAAGGCGAAAGGCTGGACGAAACGCGCATCACGCCACAGACGCAGGTTGGTGAGGACAGAACTATGGTATGGGGTACACTGAGTTGGGCTCTCATAGGGTCTGTGGTGGTGATCGAAGGGACCATGACGGCAGTGAACTACGTGAACATTGTGCCGGACCACCTGCATCGCTTCGCGCCTTAAGTCTCCCCGTACGGCCATGACGTCCTGCAGCAGGATAACAGTCCATGCTGCAAGGTCAGAATCGTGCTATAGTGGTTTGAAGGGTGTTATACTGAGCTCACATTGATGTCTTCGTCAGCAAATGTGCCTGATGTGTACCCACTGGAACACATATCGGGGCCTGCTGTGTGCTGTAAATCACCATCCCGTAATCTGTGGGAATTGCTTGGCCTGTGCGTAGACATCTGGGGCCACATACTTCTGGAATCCTGCCAAGGACTTGTAGAATCCATGTCAATAGGAATCTCTGTTGTACTGTGTTTGAAAAGTGGAACAACACGCTATTAAACACGTGATCACAAAGTTTTGGCTCATCGGTCTAAATGTATGTGGAATACATCTTCTCTTTTACGAGGGGATTTCTGAAGTAAGTTAAACATTATTATGGAAAGCCAAGTAACTTTTATTGAACGCTGCACAATGCTTCAAAGTGACACAAATGGATGACATTATTTTTCATTATACTCACCAAGCGTCTACTTTTAGTATGTGACAGCGGCTGCCTTCAGTTTACAGTTGAGCCTTGAAAGCGTAACAGGTCAACATGAGGTGGCCTACAAAGAGTTTTTTGTTTGAGAATGCATGTTTTCGGCTATATTTTTACTTCTGACGGTGAGTAATGGGATAGAAGTGTAAGGTATGTTATAATCTAGGACGATATAAATATTCATTTGTCGTTGTCAGTACGTGTAATATTGCGATGTACTGATTTGTTTCCTTGTTTTATAGAAAATGATAATGGGATAACGTAACCAATTATGTTTCTTCTTTTCTGACGTGCATCCGTCTTTAAACTATGTATATGGTATAGGTACATACAAAAAAAATCAGAGCGTCACGAACATGTGTTGCACTTTAGCTGCACGTAACATTACATCATATCTGTGAGACCTATTACATTTCTTATTTTCTAATGTAAATTCAGCTTAAATATATATACTGCACAGAATCAGACAAAAAAATCAAAGTGAATATGTGTCGCAGTTTCGCTGCTCATAAAACTACATCTTGGCAAAGTAAACTGTCAATATTGTAGTGAGAATCATCAGAGTTTATTGCCTGCAGCTTGGTCGGTATGAACCTGATGATATAATCAACAGATAGTCATAAGGAAACAACTACAGACCGCCATGACAGATATTTTACTCCTCTGCAGAGTGAATGATTCGTCTTGGCTCTCTCGCAGAAACTATGGGAACAGCATAATAACATCTAAACAGGTGCTGGAAAATTCTCAGTGTGACAGTTATCTTTAGTAACTCAAGCATGAGAATAATTTGACAAAGGAAAGCCATTTCGGTCAGAATTAATTTTCGGTGCTCTCACGGTGTTAGTATGATAACTCTTTAAAATATACAACAGTTTGTTACTTACATATTGTATAATGTAAGAAATATTGGCAACACATTCTCTGTAGCTTTCAGCTGCCAGTCGCCACTACGTATACTATGCAAAAAAACACAAATTCTCCTCGTGCTACATACATACACCAATTCCCTGCTACCTCTACAAACTTGTTTTGTAGGACCACCTACACATCTACTCCTTCCTTGTAGTGTGTTATTACCTCCTACTATTTGTCGGCTACTGTTTCGGCTCGTAATTTATAACTGGTGTTTTGAAGACGTGCAGCCCACTGTTCTAATTCTTTTCTATTGTGTTTGCCCACCATCCCCTAAAAATCCCTCAAGTTGTCATGAAAGTGCTGACAACAAGGGAAAAAACCAGATACAGCTCATAACTTTGACGATGCACTGAAACGGACATATAAGAAAACCATACGTATTTTTCTGAGTTATTTCAGATCAGCGATACAGATAGCCGTACCATAGGTACAACCACAACGGAGGGGTATCTATTGAGAGGCCAGACAAACGTGTGGTTCCTGAAGAGGGGCAGCAGCCTATTCAGTAGTTGCAAGGGCTACAGTCTGGATGATTGACTGTTCTGGCCTTGTAACACTAACCAAAACGGCCTTGCTGTGCTGGTACTGCGAACGTCTGAAAGCAAGGGGAAACTACGGCCGTAATTTTTCCCGAGGCCATGCAGCTTTACTGTATGATTAAATGATGATGGCGTCCTCTTGGGTAAAATATTCCGGAGGTAAAATAGTCCCCCATTCGGATCTCCGGGCGGGGACTACTCAAGAGGATGTCGTTATCAGGAGAAAGAAAACTGGCGTTCTACGGATCGGAGCGTGGAATGTCAGCTCCCTTAATCGGGCAGGTAGGTTAGAAAATTTAAAAAGGGAAATGGATAGGTTAAAGTTAGATATAGTGGGAATTAGTGAAGTTCGGTGGCAGGAGGAACAAGACTTCTGGTCAGGTGACTACAGGGTTATAAACACAAAGTCAAACAGGGGTAATGCAGGAGTAGGTTTAATAATGAATAGGAAAGTAGGAATGCGGGTAAGCTACTACAAACAGCATAGTGAACGCATTATTGTGGCCAAGATAGATACGAAGCCCACGCCTACTACAGTAGTACAAGTTTATATGCCAACTAGCTCTGCAGATGACGAAGAAATTGAAGAAATGTATGATGATATAAAAGAAATTATTCAGATAGTGAAGGGAGACGAACATTTAACAGTCATGGGTGACTGGAATTCGAGTGTAGGAAAAGGGAGAGAAGGAAACGTAGTAGGTGAATATGGATTGGGGCTAAGAAATGAAAGAGGAAGCCGCCTGGTAGAATTTTGCACAGAGCACAACTTAATCATAGCTAACACTTGGTTTAAGAATCATGATAGAAGGCTGTATACATGGAAGAACCCTGGAGATACTAAAAGGTATCTGATAGATTATATAATGGTAAGACAGAGATTTAGGAACCAGGTTTTAAATTGTAAGACATTTCCAGGGGCAGATGCGGACTCTGACCACAATCTATTGGTTACTACCTGTAGATTAAAACTGAAGAAACTGCAAAAAGGTGGGAAATTAAGGAGATGGGACCTGGATAAACTGAAAGAACCAGAGGTTGTACAGAGTTTCAGGGAGAACATACGGGAACAATTGACAGGAATGGGGGAAAGAAATACAGTAGAAGAAGAATGGGTAGCTTTGAGGGATGAAGTAGTGAAGGCAGCAGAGGATCAAGTAGGTAAAAAGACGAGGGCTAGTAGAAATCCTTGGGTAACAGAAGAAATATTGAATTTAATTGATTAAAGGAGAAAATATAAAAATGCAGTAAATGAATCAGGCAAGAAGGAATACAAACGTCTCAAAAATGAGATCGACAGGAAGTGCAAAATGGCTAAGCAGGCATGGCTAGAGGACAAATGTAAGGATGTAGAGGCTTATCTCACTAGGGTTAAGATAGATACTGCCTACAGGAAAATTAAAGAGACCTTTGGAGAAAGGAGAACCACTTGCATGAATGTCAAGAGCTCAGATGGAAACCCAGTTATAAGCAAAGAAGGAAAAGCAGAAAGGTGGAAGGAGTATATAGAGGGTCTATACAAGGGCGATGTACTTGAGGACAATATTATGGAAATGGAAGAGGATGTAGATGAAGATGAAATGGGAGATACGATACTGCGTGAAGAGTTTGACAGAGCACTGAAAGACCTGAGCCGAAACATGGCGCCCGGAGTAGACAACATTCCATTGGAACTACTGACGGCCTTGGGAGAGCCAGTCCTGACAAAACTCTACCATCTGGTGAGCAAGATGTATGAAACAGGCGAAATACCCTCAGACTTGAAGAAGAATATAATAATTCCAATACCAAAGAAAGCAGGTGATGACAGATGTGAAAATTACCGAACAATCAGTTTAATAAGCCACAGATGCAAAATACTAACACGAATTCTTTACAGACGAATGGAAAAACTAGTAGAAGCCGACCTCGGGGAAGATCAGTTTGGATTCCGTAGAAATACTGGAACACGTGAGGCAATACTGACCCTACGATTTATCTTAGAAGAAAGATTAAGGAAAGGCAAACCTACGTTTCTAGCATTTGTAGACTTAGAGAAAGCTTTTGACAATGTTCACTGGAATACTCTCTTTCAAATTCTAAAGGCGGCAGGGGTGAAATACAGGGAGCGAAAGGCTATTTACATATTGTACAGAAACCAGATGGCAGTTATAAGAGTCGAGGGACATGAAAGGGAAGCAGTGGTTGGGAAGGGAGTAAGACAGGGTTGTAGCCTCTCCCCGATGTTATTCAATCTGTATATTGAGCAAGCAGTAAAGGAAACAAAAGAAAATTTCGGAGTAGGTATTAAAATCCATGGAGAAGAAATAAAAACTTTGAGGTTCGCCGATGACATTGTAATTCTGTCAGAGACAGCAAAGGATTTGGAAGAGCAGTTGAATGTAATGGATGGTGTCTTGAAGGGAGGATATAAGATGAACATCAACAAAAGCAAAACGAGGATAATGGAATGTAGTCGAATCAATTCGGGTGATGCTGAGGGAATTAGATTAGGAAATGAGACACTTAAAGTATTAAAGGAGTTTTGCTATTTGGGGAGCAAAATAACTGATGATGGTCGAAGTAGAGAGGATATAAAATGTAGACTGGCAATGGCAAGGAAAGCGTTTCTGAAGAAGAGAAATTTGTTAACATCGAGTATAGATTTAAGTGTCAGGACGTCGTTTTTGAAAGTATTTGTATGGAGTGTAGCCATGTATGGAAGTGAAACATGGACGGTAAATAGTTTGGACAAGAAGAGAATAGAAGCTTTCGAAATGTGGTGCTACAGAAGAATGCTGAAGATTAGATGGGTAGATCACATAACTAATGAGGAAGTATTGAATAGGATTGGGGAGAAGAGAAGTTTGTGGCACAACTTGACCAGAAGAAGGGATCGGTTGGTAGGACATGTTCTGAGGCATCAAGGGATCACCAATTTAGTATTGGAGGGCAGCGTGGAGGGTAAAAATCGTAGGGGGAGACCAAGAGATGAATACACTAAGCAGATTCAGAAGGATGTAGGTTGCAGTAGGTACTGGGAGATGAAGAAGCTTGCACAGGATAGAGTAGCATGGAGAGCTGCATCAAACCAGTCTCAGGACTGAAGACCACAACAACAACAACATTTCAGACGGAAGGCCAGTGGCTGAGACGCTGGAATTGTATTCTAGAGTGAAGGATTCGGTTCTCCGTCGACCATCGTACCATCCTCATCTAGGTAGTTCTTGGTCTCTCTGAGTGACCAGCTGATTCCACGGTGGTTCCTTCAACGAACCTTCTACCGATTTATTTTCCCACCCTCGACCACCTAGAGCTAGGTGCCCGTCTCTAAATATCTCTATGTTTGACTTTAAAACCTAAAATCCCACACTTTAGAGAAGAATGGTTTTTAGTTTACAGTAATTTAGATTTTTTTTTTCCAATTGAGAGTGCAAGAAGTTTCATATAGGAATTATATGTGTTTCAGGCGGCGAGTCCCGCATGCACGGAGCTGGAGACTATCGTACTAGATTGGCTTGGTGAGTCTATACTGCTACATGATGATCTTGCAATTTAACCTCTGATTGCCTAAACAAAATGTGTTGCACAATTCCTTTTTTCATGTGTTTGCTACAAGGACCAAACTGTTTGATCGTTACAGCCACCTAACTGGAGAGCCTCCTTCGTACCGTTGAGTCTCGAGAGTAATTCGATTAGCTGCTTTTCATACGCTTTTGTGGCGAGTGTATATTTGTGTTCTTAGTAGGACCCGAGGAGCTATTACGTAACAGGGAAGAAGCATCCAGCACGAGTATTTATCACCAGTGCTTAGGGGTAGCTTGTGTGATTTACTTATTTAAGAAAGATGAATATTGTTGATTCTTTACGCGGGCTATATGCCTACGAAATAAGCATGAACCCTTCACTCGTATGTCAACAGTTCAAACCTCATGTTGCCTTGAGTTTAAATCTCAGTCTGGATGTTAAGGTACCCAGTACAGAGATTATTGTCTAATTTCGCAACAAGAAGCTTCATTCTTTTCAAAATAGTTTCCTTGTTCCAGTATTCAAGGTTTAATGTAATGGAGACCTACAGTAAGTCAATCAAGTAGAGAAGTCACATCAACAATCATACTCATAAAAAAATAGATATGCCTCTCAACGTTATACTCAAAAATTTATCACCGACATATGCTGATCATATAATTAGGATGGGCATGGGCAGAATGGCCAGAAGAACATGAGAGATAGCAAGCAGAGAAAGAGCAGAGGGAAGGGGATTATGAACTCAGGAAGGACTGCACTGACATAAGGATCAAGGTGGATCGAAAGTTCAAAGAAAAGGTTGCAGGAACAGAATAAAGAATCGCCTATAAGAGAGCCAGATTTCAGAAGGGCAAAAGAGATACGGGATATAAGACGTGATCAAGAGCGATAGAAGGGAAAAATCTATGAAGGGGCTACCCATGATCACACAAAGTTTTTAATGAAAGAGAAATAATTTCAATGATTTAAGAAATGTGCGAATCTTATAAGGAGAGTGTCATAAATCAACTAGAGGCGATATCGTTATGCGGACCTCTAACGTGGTATGTGCGGAACTGGTTCCCTTTGTACATGTTAGGGTACTATGACTTGTAAGTTCTCCGTTTCGACTAGCAAGCAATATTTGTAAGATGATAGAGGTTGTTCGCTTTTAGGAGACTGGTAGCGGCGCAAAGGCAGCTCCTTAGCGTAGCGTGCCAATAAAATCGTGTGCTAACTTTTCTGTAAGTTCATTGAAACCAAAACATGAGCGTGTCGTTGGTGTACAAGCCAGACTGCTTTATCTGTATGATTTCGCATTCCTTCACAGGCTGCCACTGGATGCATTACAATATGACTTGCTTCTGTTTTCCATTACCTCAGTTTGAGCTGTAAAGCCATGATCTAATGTTTGTATAGTATAACTTATCGAAACGAACGTATTTAGGTTGAAGTCCAAGCACTCATCTAATGAAACAAAGATAAAAACTTAGAGAGTTGCCTGAAGCTCTTAGTTAAAGGCATGACATAAAGTGTATCTTGAAAACAAAATGTCTAAACACATTAATTTCCAGGTAATACTGCAGAGTTTTACAATTCAGACAATTTGTGGTCCCTGAGACCCATATTACAGTTAAAACGTTGCAAACTTCATTTTAATGCTTTGGAAACATTGTACTGTTCAGAGAAACTCAGTTAAATTCATGTGTAGGTCTCACAAACACCACTAAGCACGAGAATGTACATCAGTACATTCCCGTAATTTACGGACGTATTCATAGCGTGTTACGGACGGGGTTGTTCTTTGGGAAAATTAAATGCTGGAGAGTATTTGATTTTATATCCATTACTGCATTCTTCCTCAGTAGTGGAAAACACATTGCTGCCCTTCGTAAACGCACATGAAAATCATACCTGTTACTTAATCACGCCATAAGCGTGCAATCACAAGAACCAAACTTTATATGCAGAAATTTTGCCGATGTATACCAATTTTATGTCTCTGTTCGTCCACAAACTCTGTCAGTGATTACTACAGAGCAGTTTAAATTTCGCATCTCATAAAAAAGGAAAAATCAAATCACCGTGTCTACGAGTTGCGTCCCGTACACTACATGAAGTAAATTACATGGCCGAAATTACAGCTAACTTCACAGTTTCATCCATTCAGTTAAAATTTTTCAGAAAACTTCAGTCTATTGCTTCTTTGAAAATACTCAGTATGTTTTATCAAGACAACTACACAAAGGAGAAAAAGTGCCATACAGCTAAAGATGACTTCTAAGTTTTGTTAATTCAGTTAAAAAGTTTTAAGAAGAAGAATAAGTTGCTTCTTAAAATACAGGGTGTGCCAGGAGGAATGGTCAATATTCAAGGATATGACAGAACAATAATTGTAAGCGAAAAGTCTAGTAAACGTAGGCATTTTACGAGCACTTCCTCATCTTCGATATTGTGAAACAAATCTATTCTTCTGTAAGCTCTTTGCTTTCCATAAACAGAGAGGTGGAAGTAGGGACCAAATCAGGAAAAAAATCCCCAGTAAACATGGGCTCTAAAGTGTATACCTTAAGAGCACTTCTTTGTTACTGTGAAACATCTCTGTTCTACTGAGCACGTGCTCATAGCTCTTAAGGTATGCATTTGACAGTCCGTATTTACCAGACTTTTGGTTTCGAATGATCGTTCCTTCCATTTCCATGAATATTTATGATTATGTCTGGGACACCCTGTATAGGCAAATGTATTTCAGTGCTACTGTGAATTTTTCTTCTCTAACTAACGAAATTCTGTATGTAATAATCTTTAGGTGTCTAGAATAATCACAGCATATATTGCGTGAGGCACTACATTCAATCACGACAAGCGCCTAAGCTTCATTTGTTTTACAGAGATAAACCACTTTGAAGTGGACCCGACCCAACACTGTTACACATACAGGGTGTTACAAAAAGGTACGGCCAAACTTTCAGGAAACATTCCTCACACACAAAGAAAGAAAATATGTTATGTGGACATGTGTCCGGAACGCTTACTTTCCATGGTTTGGTTTGGTTTGTTTCGGGGAAGAGACCAAACAGCGAGGTCATCGGTCTCATCGGGTTAGGGAAGGATGGGGAAGGAAGTCGGCCGTGCCCTTTCAAAGGAACCATCCCAGCATTTGCCTGGAGCGATTTAGGGAAATCACGGAAAACCTAAATCAGGATGGCCGGACGCGGGATTGAACCGTCGTCCTCCCGTATGCGAGTCCAGTGTGTTACCACTGCGCCACCTCGCTCGGTTTACTTTCCATGTTAGAGCTCATTTTATTACTTCTCTTCAAATCACATTAATCATGGAATGGAAAAACACAGCAACAGAACGTACCAGCGTGATTTCAAACACTTTGTTATAGTAAATGTTCAAAATGTCCTCCGTTAGCGAGGATACATGCATCCACCCTCCGTCGCATGGAATCCCTGATGCGCTGATGCTGCCCTGGAGAATGGCATATTGTATCACAGCCGTCCACAATACAAGCACGAAGAGTCTCTACGTTTGGTACCGGGGTTGCGTAGACAAGAGCTTTCAAATGCCCCCATAAATAAAAGTCAAGAGGGTCGAGGTCAGGAGAGCGTGGAGGCCATGGAATTGGTCCGCCTCTACCAATCCATCGGTCACCGAATCTGTTGTTGGGAAGCGTACGAACACTTCGACTGAAATGTGCAGGAGCTCCATCGTGCAAGAACCACATGTTGTGTCGTACTTGTAAAGGCACATTTTCTAGCAGCACAGGTAGAGTATCCCGTATGAAATCATGATAACGTGCTCCATTGAGCGTAGGTGGAAGAAACTAAAATGAGCTCTAACATGGAAATTAAGCGTCTCCGGACACATGTTCACATAACATCTTTCCTTTATTTGTGTGTGAGAAATGTTTCCTGAAAGTTTGGCCGTTAACTTTTTGTAACACCCTGTATAGACGACAAACGTCTGTCCTTTTTACAGATTCTATTTTCTCGTTTTCAGGGAAGGCGATAGGCTTGCCGAACGAGTTCCTCGCGTTTGCCGAAGGCAGCAAAGGAGGCGGTGTCATTCAGGTAAAGCGATCTGCAACATTTAATGCACGTTGGTTTCATCTGAACTGTCTATACAGCAAACTTTAAGTTTTAAATGAATTTAGACATTTGGTATATGCGACACATTGCTGCGTGTAATATTTCATTGTCAACTTCCTCGTGAAACTGCAGCTTCGAATCTAATCGCAAGCAGTGTGTTACAGCCATATTCTGGAAAGCCCTGAGGTTACAAACATCTGTGGTACTCTCATACTCTGTGGACGGAAGTTTTTCGTTTTTTTCCCTTCCTTCTGTTGCTCCTTGCTTCTCCGAGGTGTAACCACCACTGCTGATATTTATCGTCAACAGCTAAGACGTCTTGTAGATGCAATCCAAGAACAACGATCAGGAAGATTGTGTGAAATGAGGCTACTCCACGATAACATCAGCCCGCATCATGGTAGACTGACAAAAAATACTATACAGGAGTTGGGTTGCGAAATCATTTCGTACCCACTTTATTCACCTGATATTTCGCCGTCAGATTACCACCTTTCCTGCTCTATATCGAACAACCTTCAAGGAACTTCCTTTCCAGAAGAAAAGGGGCTCCGAACATGGCTCGACGAATCCTTCGCCTCGAAACCACGTGATTTTTACAGTCGCGGAATCTAAAAGTTACACCAGCGTTGGCAGATCCTTGTAAATACTGGAGAATATATTAGTGATGTGTAACGTCTCTGTTTGTGTAGCTGTTGTTCATGAATAATCGCTACGAACTTATACACGAATCCTATATAAACTCTACTCCATGTATTGATACTGTCCCAGAAGCGTTAATATGCATCTCTTATGTATCGGTTTAGCCATAGTAAATTACCATACTAGTTATTTTCTTAACTTTTTCGATTTTCCCTCTTCTGGGCCTATATTCCGCAGTTTTCTCCTGATCTATAAGTTGCTCGGACACATTTCAGTTATCACTAACAGTTTACATACAGACATCGTCTGTTATGCACGAAATTCGACATAACGAACCTGCACTCATTCTTCGAAGAGAGTAACTGAGTCTCACACCCAGAACTTTCAACACCTGTTTCCATGTAGCATGTTTCAGTTTAGGAAAATGCTCAGTTTTAAATCTGTTCAGTCTATATTTCAAAACGGATCGACGTATTTGGTTCTGATATTTAATTAAAAAACGTGTGTAAAAATTTACCGCATGAACTATCCAGGCACGAAACACAGCTCGCATTCACAGCTTACGTCTGTATACACCTCTCCAGTGCTTTTCAAACTTTACAGAAGTTCTCTCCCCCACACCTTTCTGAACTAGAGAAAGTACAGTGAAGTAATGAAAATCATTGAATACCTCCAAACATCGCGTCGGACCTCCTTTTGCGCGGCGTAGTGCAGTAACTCGATGTCGCATGGACTCAACAAGTCGTTGGAAGTCCCCTGCAGAGATATTGAGCCATGCTGCATCTATAGCCCTTCACAATTGAGAAAGTGTTGCCGATGCAGGATTTTGTACACGAATTGACTTCTCGATTATGTCCCATAAATGTTTGACGGGCTTCATGTCGCACGATGTGATTTTCAAGTCATTCGCTCGAATTGTCCAGAATGTTCTTCGAACCAATCGCGAACGTTTGTGGACCAGTGACATGGCGCATTGTTATCCATAAAAAAATCCATTGTTGCTTGGGAACATGTAGTCCACGAATGGCTGCAGATGGTCTCGAAGTAACCTAACGTAATCATTTCCGTTGGATCAGAGGACCCAGTCGGTTGCATTTAATCAGAGCCCACGCCATTGTTGAATTACCACCTGATTGCCCAGTGCCTTGTCGATAACTTGGGTCCACGGCCTCGTGGGGTCTACGCCACACTCGAACCCTACCATTAGCTGTCACCAACTGAAATCGGAACTGATCAGACCAGGCCACGGTTTTCCGATCGTCTAGTGTCCAACCGATATGGCCACGAAACCAGGAAAGACGCTGCATAAACAGAGGCACTCGTGTCGGTCATCTGCTGCCATAGCCCATCAACACCACATTTCGCCGCACTGTCATAATGGATACGTTTGCCGTACGTCCCACGGTGAGTTCTGCGGTTATTCCACACAATGTTGCTTGTCTGTTAGCACTGACAATTCTACGCAAACACAGCAGCTCACCTTCGTTAAATGAAGGTCGTCGGCCACTGATTTGTCCGTCTTGAAAGGTAGCACCTAAAATATGGTATTATCGGCACATTCTTGATGCTTTGGATCTCGGAATATTGAATTCCCTAACGATTTCCGAAATGGAATATCCCGTGCGTCTAGCTCCAACTACCAATTTGCGTTCAAAGTCTATTAATTTCCCGTCGTGCGGCAATAATCACGTCGGTAACTTTTCACGTGGATCACCTGAGTACAAGTGACAGCCAATACACTGACCTTTTATACGTTGTGTACTCGACACTGCCGCCACATGTATAGGTGTATGTCGCTAACCCATGACTTTTGTCATCCCAGTGTACATTGCGGAGCAATGTCTAGGGCTTTTCAAGAGCCTCTGTTCTTACCGATTGCGTTACAACACAGTTCTCGAACATAGGCTGCGAAAGCAGCCGAGATCCAGCAGAAAGTTTCAATCGCTGGAATATATCACGAAAAGAATTGCTGCTTTCGCTCCCTTAGAGCACATACGATGAAGGTGACCTATTTGATGCAGTAGCTTTCGCCGAGCGAGGTGACATTTTGGTTAACACCTTGAACTCGCGTTTTGGAGGACGATTTTTCAAATTCCAGTACGACCAAAATGGTTCAAATGGCTCTGAGCACTATGGGACTCAACTGCTGAGGTCATCAGTCCCCTAGAACTTAGAACTACTTAAACCTAACTAACCTAAGGTCATCACACACAACCATGCCCGAGGCACGATTCGAACCCGCGACCGCAGCGGTCGCGCGGTTCCGGACTGAAGCGCCTAGAACCGCTTGGCCACATCGGCCGGTCCAGTACGACCATTCAGATTTAGGTTTTCTGTGCTTTTCCTCCAAACTGCATTAGGGAAATACCACTATACTTCCTCTGGAAAGGGCCAATTCTCTTCGCTACACTTCCTCAGTACGAGCTTGTGCCCAGCCTCTACTGACCTCGTCGTTGACGGGACGTTAAACACATATCCCCCTTCCTTTCAAAGGTTTCCTTTAAGTTTACATATTTCTTAAAAGCTCTTGTTAAATGGAAAACCGAGACGACTGTTCAGCAAAAGCGTTTGACGTCATCACACCCCTGACATTTTTTTCTCGCTTCTCACGAACCACCAGTCCGTCTGAGAGATCTTCGTGCGTCATAGATCTCAGTGACTGGCAGGAATGGGCCACTTAGGCGAGCGGCTCACTTTACTTGCCACATTACGATTAGCAGGATGGAGCTATTCTTGTCCGAGTACTTACGGCTGTGCTTTTCCAGTGTTGCATCATTATTTGCCGCCGTAATCAGTTACAATCAAACAATGGTACGGCTGTCGCACGAGGTACTTTCCGTGGCAGCGATGGGAAATTGCACCTCAAAGTGCGTCAGTTTGCTCGTATTATTGCTGCTCTTAGACATCTTGCGTTAACAATTACACATTTACATCGCTATGAACAACCTGTCGAAGCCTTCAATGCAGACAAAAAGATTCATACCATTTTACACAACTCGTTTATTATTCTTCTAAAAGAAAGCTGTTGATTGTCATTTGTTAAGAATTTTCCGGCACCTATCAAAGTAAAAGTACAGGAATGATTTTTTGACATAGAATAAGATACGGGATTTGAAACAAACCTGTGGAGTAAAATTATGTTATGTGCCACAGATAAAGGGGATTTCGTAAAGCTCTAATTGTCAACCTTAAAAAATGTGATTTTCTGCGTTGATTTGTCGTTCTTTCCCAGTGTATCTTGACCTTCAGAATGCCTTGATTGTAAAAGTCTGCAGATTTTGTCTTAAAATACTCTTTCACTTCATTAATGTCGTCATCTGTGTTGTCACATTGGCGGTCACCCAACGGACTCTTCATTTCTGGGAACGAAAAACGGCGTTTGGTGCGAGATCTGGAGAATACGGCGTGTAATGTAAGATCCAAAAGCTACTGTCTCTCGTTTTGTTAACTGCAACTTGAGATGATTGAGACGGTGCATTGTGAGCCAGAAGACGAACACCTCTAGAGAGCATACTGCGGCGTTTTTTAATCAGAGCTTCCTGTAACTTGTCCAGAATATTGCTGTGTTATCAGCCTGTTACAATTTTACCCCTCAGAACACAACCTGTGAGAATGACTCTGTGACAGTCCCAGAAAACTGAAAGCATGTCCTTACACTCGGCTCGTCTGTCATGGTCATGTGACCAGTCTGAAAATTCCTTTCCCACCTCACAATGGTGTCTTGGGCAATCATATCCGTAAACAATAAAAAAAAAGTTTTCAACCACTTGTATTTCGTTTTGGTTTCTTCTCTAGGAAACGCACCAGAAGTAATATTAGTTGTCTGCATATTGGGTCGCGAATGGCGATAATCGTAGAGCATCCAGAGGGTGTTTTATACAGTTCGCCTACGTGGATGAGCAGTCACAGTAGATGACTGCCATACTGAGGACCCGGGTTCGATTTCGGTACTGCCAAGAATGTTTCCCTGGTGGGAAGACTGTTACAGGGTGCACTCGGACTCGTGATGGCAACTGAGGAGCTACTAGACCGAGCAATAGCGGCTCTAACGTCCGGGAAGTATGCAAAACGGCCGGGAGAGCGGTGTGCTGACCACATGACCCTCCACACTACATCCGCACTTCATCGCAAGGTAGAAGATGCCACGGCGGCCGGTATACATTACTTGTCTGGCCTGGATGAGGAACTCGTTATATGTTATAAGTTTCCTCTTCATGCGTTGCCTTTACGGGTCTCCCTGGATGAGTCAGTCAAAGAGGATCTCTTTGCTAGGGTCCTGAATGCCTGTTTTACTGTGCAGCAGACAACAGGAATATTTGAGACAGTGTAGCAAAATTTTATGTTCTGTTGCAAAGCATGCATTAAAAATGTCAACCCTCTAAGTTTAAGTTGGTAAAGCAAAGTGTACGTTGTTTTTATCAGGTAAAAAGTATAGATCGATTTATAACGATTTGTTCCTTATGTCAAACTGCTCTCTGTGGTAGTACTCACGGTGCCCTCCATCACTCCGTAATTATCGAAAGACTAATGCTCCAAATTGCGATGGGTTGCTTCTAGCGATCCGGAAACTGTCAAGTTTCTGATGGTGGGGCTCTGCCGATTCTTCCACGCAGGAAGATAATAACCCAGTTTTCGGATGCGGTGTAGCAGTTGCGTCAGGTCCCCGTGCGAATGGCTGCTGGTTGCGAAACACGATGAGAAATGTGGCCATCCTGGTGGCATAACACGTATCGCTTCCCGAGCAGCACGTGTCACCTGACACAAATTTTTGGCGCAATACATGTGTCTGGAAACGGAAGGCAGCGGTCGCTGCAAGCCGGAAGGAAACAGTGTGGCACAAACACGACAGAAACCGAAATCAACAGATAAGAACGTCACGTGTCTCGATAATTAATTACATATGCTTTGTAGAAATCTGGGGTACTAGGGAACGATCAAAATTGTTTCATAAAATCAAACAACAGTAGAATTCAGATGTGAAAAAGCTATCAGGAAGTGGTATAAAGTAGTATAATATTCAAGGTCGCAAGGAGATGGTGTTTGTTTTTGATGTGTTGTATAATAGACATCACTGTCTTTCTCCGTCGATTTGTTTGCTGTGTTACTTTGGAGTTCCACGCATATGACCAAGAGACGATTTGCCCGAAACAGCCGAATTTGTTGCTTCTTTGCTTTGGATCCGAGCGTCATATCCCTTTTGATTTTTCTTGCAGTTTTCGATAACTCTGGAAATGTAGCCGAGATTTCGTATACAGTCTTAAGGTACACCTCAAGACTGTGTAATAATTTTATTTAATTGACGCTTGAGGATGAATAATTTGACCATACAGTGTATTTAATGTGATAACTAGAGGACGTGCACTCCTCTTATACCACATACAGTCTCGTCTCAGGACTTAAGATTAAACGATTTCGTCCAACTGTTTTGAACTGTGGAGCATAGCAGAGTTATTGTCTATGCTGTGACATTTATTGTAAAAAGATTATATTGTACTAATCAGTCTAGTTTTCAAGCAAGTGTTCAAATATGAACTAGAATTAAAAGAAACTATTTGTACGCCCTGCTGTGTTCATCCAAATTGTGTACAAAGCTATTTGGATTATTATATCAGCCTTTCCCAAGGCAGAGTTAATTCATGCAATTTATTGTAATGGTGGGTAAAGAAACATAGAACAGGTAAATGTTTTTATTGGTGAATAGTGATACTGACTGATATGCGAGAATAATGGCGTGCGTTCTGCAATGCCCGCTATGGTCTGGTTGTATTAGCCCCTGGCTGACGACACCTGTTCGACTCTCGCCTTCTGAAATTCTATAACAGTCTACATTCACTTCAGCTATATTGGAATTTTCAGTAAAATACCATGCACTTGTCTGTTGACGCAGTGCAGTTCAGCTCATCTCTATGTGTGCTCAGGAAACGTGCTCTCAGTGTGAAATGTTAATTCTTCTTGACGACCTTACCTCCTAAACTGCATGAGATTCCAGATTTTGTAAGACAATGTAAGAAGTTTACGGAAGCTATCACAATTAAAATTATAAAGTTGAAGAACACAACGAGGCAAAAGAGGGAAAAAAAGAAGAGTAAGGGAGGACAAAAGTGAGTTTTTGTTTTCTAATGGCAAATGATCCAGGTGATAGGTTTGTTGATGGAACACAGATATATCCCAAAATAGAGACGAGGTGAACAGCCAAACTTTGACATATTGTAACTTTACGCAATTGCAACTGCTGAAAATTACGCAACAAAGACAATTAAAATTATTAAGAATGTAGCAACCAGTCGCGGAAACATAATTTATTTAGCTTGTTGTAAATCGATTTCGACTGGTATCAGTCATCATCGGTGCATTTTTCTAACCGATACATGCCATAAGTAGAAGTACTGTCCGTGATAGAAATCTGCCAGAATTGAATGCCATCTCTACTTACGGCATGGTTCAAATGGCTCTGAGCACTATGGGACTTAACATCTGTGGTCATCAGTTCCCTAGAACTTAGAACTACTTAAACCTAACTAACCTAAGGACATCACATACATCCATGCCCGAGGCAGGATTCGAACCTCGACCGGAGCTGTCACGCGGTTCCAGACTGAAGCGCCTAGAACCGCACGGCCGGCAAAACTGTGTTTCCGTGATTGGTTGCTACATTCTTTATAATTTTATATTCCACGGTCGTTGCACAGAAATGGAACCTTATTGAGCCCAACATTCACAAAGACAATTGTTTAAGTAACCAATCACATTATTTCACTCTTGTGGTGTGACTCAAAGTTCTCATCAGCTAAACATAATAAAGAGACGATAAATCCAAATACTGTACTCACTGAATGGCCCTAATCACTTGATTTGTCGTTACATTCATTCAATTCTGGAAAATGTGTGAGATTTGAGTTATTGTGGATCGTTTACTGAAATGAAAGGGAGAAGGTTAAATACACAGCTGGCACACAATCAACATAAGTATCAAGGCGGGCGCCAAGTTAAGCATCCACAGTCAATTCACTTACTTATTTTCATCATATCTCGTATTCCATGGATCACATCAAAACAATGAGGCGCGGTATCAAAAGGAAAGCATAGATTTGGTGATCAAATTGTGGCAGCGGATAATTGTTGCGTCACTAGCTTGCGTGAGTTTCTGTCACCAATGCTTTGATGAGAAAGTACACAATCCGGATGAAACTGTCAGCAACTTTCCAGGAAGTTTCTTCCTGTAATCTTTGCCTGAAGGTGACTCTTATGGCATGGGCTTTCTCGGCGAATTCCATTAATGAAATCTTCTCGGATTATCAGCTGAGTCGTGGTGTCGTGTCGTAGCAACATTTCAGCGATTTTATTACTCTCCGTTTTCGGGCAAAGTGTGGGGTTCATGTTCGGTTCAGTTCATTTCGCCGCTGGACCGAAGATTCCTCTGCTGATGACCCAAAGGGTGGGTCAATCGCGTGCCTCCGAAAGAGATATGTTTCACAGTAGCGAAGATGAACAAGCGGTCACAGATCTTAAGACGTATACCTCAGACCACACAATCTGTGTGTATATTTTAGAACCCCTGTATACTGTACTTTCTGTTTTGCTTGGTCCATGCTAGCACCTCTGAAAGTAGCCTATCCTGCATTATTGTAGAAGCAACAGTACGGGTACATACTGAATATTCCACTGTCAGAAGTATAAGTACGATTCCCGCTTGTAAATTTCGACTCGGTCGTTTTCGGATCTGAAGTTGATAGAGACATCTTTGGGCACTCTAATTGGTACTTACATCTGCGAGAAATTCAGGTATCAGAGCCGTAAGATGCACATGATCATTCAATTTGATATTCCAACAAATTGTTCCACCATACTTTTTATGTGAGTTGACCGATTCTAATCACGAATCGTTAATATTGTACCCGTAGGATACTACGTTTTTCTTGTTCTGTGAAGTGAATTACTTTGGATTTATGTACATGTAAAGCAAACAAGATCTGACTGGACATTTGTGAGCTTCTTTCAGATAGTACTTCGTTATAGACCACTGCATAACTTCTCAAAAGTCTGAGATTACTATTAATATTGTTTGCCAAGTCATTAATTAATACGCTATCTGAGTATAAGAAATCCGGACACCGCTACGTAAAACGAAACTAATCACGAAATATCACGAGAGGCAGATCCGCATATATAGAAGGATGCGGGGACTACTGTATCGTCAATAGAGAAGCAGTAAGAGTAGGACAGGAGAGCTTAGTGATTTCGGATGAGGAGTAGTCATTGTATGTTACCTCTGTAACGAAACCACCAGGGACGTTTCACGCCTTCCAAAGCTGCCCAGCCGGCCTTGTGGCCATGCGGTTCTAGGTGCTGCAGTCCGGAACAACGCTGCTGCTACGGTCGCAGGTTCGAATCCTGCATCGGGGGTGGATAGGTGTGATGTCCTTCGGTTAGTTAAGTTTAAGTAGTTCTAAGTCAAGGGGACTGATGACCTCAGATATTAAGTCCCATAGGGCTCAGAGCCATTTGAAACATTTTTGAAAGCTGCCCAAGCCGAGTGCTGGTGATGTGATTGTGAAGTGGAAAAGTAGAAGAAGAACCAGAGCTGAACCAAGACCCCGCAGACCTCATATACTGACAGACAGGGATCGTCGTGCATTGCGGACGGCAGTTATAGAAAATCGCATGAGAGCAGCGGGAGGAATCACTCGTGAGTTCCATGGTGTTGTCAGCAGTGTAAGTGGCACGATGGTCGTGTGTAGAGTGCAGTAGTCCAACTGCTGCTCACAAGCCACGCTTTTCTGTAGTCACTGATAAGCAGCGCTTGAGGTGGTATAAAGAGCGACTCAACTGGACAGTATAACAATACCTCCACTAACAGTTAATCAGTTCAAAAATTATCACGTCGCACGCTCAAAGTATGACCTTTTTATTGCGCAACTAAAAGGTCTTTAATGTGGCAGGTCATCAATTGATTATAGTCACTGAAGAAAATTAACAATAATATCGCTTATCTTGTACTTGCAATCCACCGACGATCTCGCTCTGGCTTTGGCTCGTAATTAAAAATGTTGTCTAGGTAGCATGACTATCGCTGTTGGTGCGAAAGGCACTCGGATGTTAATTACGCCGACTTGAAGAACTTACGAAGCCAATCTTTCAGGATTAATTTGATGATTTATGTTTTTCATTGCAATGTGCTTCATACTTTTTTAAACAATGGTCACTTGAAAATAATTCTTGACACTCACTTTTCACAAAAATTCACATTTATTGAACTTTTTATACTTTCGCATGTTCAAAACATTACTTCATCATACAATTTGGCAGCCATTACTGCTCTTAATGAAACTCACAACATTTTTCATTCTCCATAACTCAGACTCATCTTTTCATTTCCAACACAAAGTCAAGACTGTTCATATTTAACACAAAAATTTGACTACCCTGTACGCTTCCGTGCGAAAAGTCACAAGCCAGCATCAAACATAACAACAAGTACAAAGATATTCACACTAGATATTATATCGATTTCAACATCTCAAAATATCGACGTACATATATATAAAAATGAAACCAAATTTGAATAGAGTGAAAAATATGAGACATTACGTAGAAAAATATTCATTAATCTACGGCATCGGAAAATACGGTTGGGGGGGGGGGGCTATGGTTTCGCAAATAAAGAACCATTATAACAGTGGATCACTCCAAACGACTAATCTAGTATGATGAATCACGCTATACACTTGGCGGTCCGATGGATTGGTTTTGGTTTGGCGTGTGCGTGGAGAACATTACCTGCCATCATGTGTAGTGCCAAGAGTGAAATACAGAGGAGGTAGTCTTATAGTATAGGAATTTTTTCCTCGGTGGGGGCCGAGCGGTGTGGCCGAGCGGTTCTAGCGCTTCAGACCGGAACCGCGCGACCGCTACGGTCGCATGTTTGAACCCTGCCTCAGCCATGAATGTGTGTGATGTCATTAGGTTAGTTACGTTTAAGTAGTTCCAAGTTCTAGGGGAGTGATGACCTCAGATGTTAAGTCCCATAGTGCTCAGAGCCATTTGAACCATTTGGACCTCGGTGGGGTTGTTTGCTTATTGCGATTAGGAAAACGCTAAATGCGGAGGGATATGAACCCATAATCATGCATTGGGTACTGCACACGCTAGAGAACAGTCTTTAGACGAGGACTGTTGGTATCATCATGACAATGTACCCTGTCATAAACCAGTGTCTGTGAGGCAATGGTTTGGGCAATAAGCTTCGTGAAATGAACTGGCCTATCCAGAGACCCGACCTGAACGCAATGGAACACCTTTGCGTTGAGTTAGAACGTCTACTTCGCTCCAAACACCAGCGTCCAGCGTCACTACTTTGTCTGGTTCCAGCTCTGGAGGAAGAATAGACTGCTATTCCCCCAATGACACCTCATCCCCACCAGAGCTTAAGCCATCATAAAGCTGAATGGTGCACACACGCCACATTAATGTCCACTAATACACTACAGGCCATTAGAATTGCTACACCACGAGGATGACGTGCTACAGACGCGAAATTTAACCGACAGGAAGAAGATGCTGTGATATGCAAATGATTAGCTTTTCAAAGCATTCACACAAGGTTGGCGCCGCTGGCGACACGTACAAAGTGCTGACATGAGGAAAGTTTCCAACCGATTTCTCATAGACAAACAGCAGTTAACCGGCGTTGTCTGGTGAAACGTTGTTGTGATGCCATGTGTAAGGAGGAGAAATGCGTACCATCACGTTTTCGACTTTGATAAAGGTCGGATTGTAGCCAATTGCGATTGTGGTTTATCGTATGGCGACATTGCTGTTCGCGTTGGTCGAGATGCAATGACTGTTAGCAGAATATGGAATCGGTGGGTTTCAGGAGGGTAATACGGAACGCCGTGCTGGATCCCAACGGCCTCGTATCACTAGCAGCCAGGATGACAGGCATCTTATCCGCATGGCTGTAACGGATCGTGCAGCCACGTCTCGATCCCTGAGTCAACAGATGGGGACATTTGCAAGACAATAACCATCTGCACGAACAGTTCGACGACGTTTGCAGCAGCATGGACTATCAGGTCAGAGACCATGGCTGCATCACAGACAGGAGCGCCTGCAATGGTGCACTCGATGACGAACCTTGGTGCACGAATGGCAAAACGTCATTTCTTCGGATGCATCCAGGTTCTGTTTACAGCATCATGATAGTCGCATCCGTATTTGGCGACATCTCCGTGAACGCACATTGGAAGCGTGTATTCGTCATCGCCATACTGGCGTATCACCCGGCATGATGGAATGGGGTGCCATTGGTTACACGTCTCGGTCACCTCTTGTTCGCATTGAAGGCACTTTGAACAGTGGACGTTACATTTCAGATGTGTTACGTCGCGAGGCTCTACCCTTCATTCGATCCCTGCGAAACCCTACATTTCAGCAGGATAATGCACGACCGCATGTTGCAGGTCCTGCACGGGCCTTTCTGGATACCGAAAATGTTCGACCGCTACCCTGGCCGGCAGATTCTCCAGATCTCTCACCAACTGAAAACGTCTGGTCAATGGTGGCCAAGCAACTGGCTCGTCACAATACGCTAGTCACTACTCATGATGAACTGTGGTATCGTGTTAAAGCTGCATGGGCAGCTGTACCCTTACACGCCATCCAAGCTCTGTTTGACTCAATGCCCAGGCGTATCAAGGCCGTTGTTACAGCCAGAGGTGGTTGATCTGGGTACTGATTTCTCAGGATCTATGCACCCAAATTGCGTGAAAATGTAATCACATGTCAGTTCTAGTATAATATATTTGTCCAATGAATACCCGTTTATCATCTGCATATCTTCTTGGTGTAGCAGTTTTAATGGCCAGTAGTGTAGGTGTCCGGGATCCTTTGGTCAGACAGTGTACGCTCAGCGACGCATTGCTCCGGAGGCCTTGCTGGACGGTGGCGACTACGGCTCGTGGTGTCCTGTTGCAGACGTCCGCGAGCGAGTGCGTGCTGGTGACGATGCTGGCGGCGCGCGCGCAGGCCATCCGCCGGCTGAAGCAGCAGCAGCCGCTGGCCGAGGAGACCTCCCTGCTGGCGCGCCTCATCGGCTACTGCTCCAAGGAGTCGCACTCCTGCGTCGAGAAGGCCGCCATGATCTGCTTCGTGCGGCTGCGCATCCTCGAGCCCGACGACAAGTGCTGTCTGCGCGGCGAGACCCTCAGACAGGCAAGCGAGTTTCATGCATTTCGCACTGTGTCCTCCGTCCTCGGGTGACATACCGATCGAATATCATTTTTTTCACGTGCTTATGTTTTACGAGCACCAACAAATGTAAATGTCCAACTGTCAGGACAAAAGTAAACAAAATGATGCCAAAACACAGAGCTACACTAAATACGTCCTGAATAATTGTGATCTGCGTACTGCCTGTCGTTACTTGGTTTAAAATAGCCCTTTATTTTTTGTCTTCGGCACTTTACAGTTCCGGTTGTGTTGCCATCTATCTTGACACCGCAAACAACTTTTTGTTCAGATACAAAATAGAAAAGTGTCGCAAGCGAATATTAAGCTGCAAGGGGAACATTAACCAGCATGTTTGTCTTTGTTGCGGTTTCGTTCGTTATGAAGACGTGAACAGATCTAAGGGAATTTTTCTAAACGACACTATTTATTTTATATTCGGTAATTCACTTCCTCTTCTTAAGCCTTGTTCAAAAACGTATCACAATATACCATTCAGCAAACGTGACGTTGTTAATAACGTAAAACTTAACTGACGTAACTCGTACGCTTGCTACTATTGACGGTAAACAAAGTGAAATACATGGAAAATGCACACCGTTCATTCAGTCTTTAGGTGGACGTTTGTTTTAGTACAATACATACAACGAATAGAATGTAAAAAAACTACTCATCTATAGAGTTTTGTATTCCGCCTGGAAGGCGGCTCGTGGGTCTGCTCCTGTAAACAGAATGGGTTCACCGAATGTAGGAAGTGAGCAGGAGCAGGTGAAGTAAAATTCTCGGTACAGCTTTTTATGTGAAAGTACATTTAATTATTAGTCAATGACATACGTCACTTTACAACTGAAGAGCCCGTAGGCGCATAACCGTATTCCTGTCGTATGTAGTACATAGTCTCAATAGCAAGCTGAGGTTGAAGCGATGTTTCCAGCCCATCCGCTTGTGATGAAATGGGCAGAATCTGCAGCGGAGCTCGTAGATCTGCACACCGCCTGCTAGAGGGCGCTGTCGCCGGTGTCGGTCGTAGTGCCAACTTAAGTACTTGCACCTACGCCGTGGCATTGTGGCTATCGATACCACATAGAGAATGTTTAATCTAGGAATTCCTTTACGCTACACAACTCATGGTTTAAATGTACGGTGGTACTGTATTACATGTACCCGTAATGTAGGTAAGAAAACATTACTGCAGTTACTGTTCCGCTAGCTTAAATTCTCCATAGATTACTAGCATTTCTACCTTCGCTTTGTTGTGTACATTGACCTCACACAAGCCTTCAGTAGAAGAGCATTGACTGAATGAGCAGGGCGCATTTTCTTTGTTTTTCCCTTTGTTTGCCGTCAACTCCAACAAGTGAACGAGTTACGTTATGCTGTGTGTCTGCAATGTTTGCTAGTAAAGCAGACTCAAAGTCAGTTTTGTGTTACATTTTCACTAACGTCATGTTTACGTGAAAGGTACTCTGTGGTACGTTTCTGAGCAGGTCTTCAGGAGAGGCAGTGAAATACTGAACAAGAAGTATTGGATACTATTTAAAAAAGGGGTAATTACGTTCATTACTTCGTAACGAAGGAAGTTACGGAACAGGCAGCTTGGTAGCTAAACAACATTTCTCACATACGTTTTTATTTTGCTTCTGTGCAAAAAGTTATTCACTGTGATCAATCGGATTCCCTGTGTAACAAGCCAAAGAGACTTACAGCGAAAACTTTTGTTGGTCATGTACCACCTCATTCAGTGAAACTGACATGGTGACCGGTGCAACGTATGGCACTTCGACTAACGATTAAGTTCACGTCATGAACGGCTGAGACATTCCAAAACACAGCTAGCTGTTCATAAGCATACAAAGTCAGTCGAGAGTGAATACGGAAGCAGTGAGAACCGTAAAACAAGCTATAATCGAACACTGACTCAAGTGGCGTGATCTGAAGGTTGCAGGCGATAAAAGGCTAGCTGCAGAGCTCTTACGTGACCGCGCTCGCGTATTCAAGCTCGGGACTCCACGAGGGGGGCAAGCCCATTGTAGTCTCTGCTTGCACCGTCTGCAGGCCATCGAAGGGCTGTTTCTAATTGCCAGCCACCGTCTTACAGATCTCAGCTTGGCGGGAAATCCAAATCACTATCGAATAAAAGAGATCATACTTTCTGTAAATGCAGTGTGGTTGCTGGACTTTACAATACCGAACCTGACACCAAGTGTTTACACCGCCTCCCCATTCTCAACTCCGGTCATAAATGAAGTCCGTACCTTTAAACGGAGCCACTTTACGTGTTCAAAATTCTGGTTCTAGTGCAGACATGGAGAAAAAGCCCTTACACACCTGGAGGAGGGTCGTAAGCTAAACGTCGGCTGTTAATACTACGAGTACGTCTGCCCTAATATCTCACTAATTGTTGTAAAGTCTTAGACAGGAGGTTTGTCTTTGGGCCTAGCATTACAGAAGCTCAAATTCAAAGATATAGTAGCAACAGCAACTGAGAGATTCATACCTCATAAATTGGTAAGTGATGGAACTGATCCCCCATGGTACACAAAACAGGTCCGAACGCTGTTGCAGAGGCAACGGAAAAAGCATGCGAAGTTCAGAAGAACGCGAAATCCCGAAGATTGGCTAAAATTTACAGACGCGCGAAATATGGCACGGACTTCAATGCGAGATGCCTTTAATAGGTTCCCCAACGAAACATTGTCTCGAAATTTGGTAGAAAATCCGAAGAAATTCTGGTCGTATGTAAAGTACACAAGCGGCAAGACGCAGTCAATACCTTCGCTGCGCAGTGCCGATGGTACTGTTACCGACGACTGTTCCGCTAAAGCGGAGTTATTGAACGCAGTTTTCCGAAATTCCTTCACCAGGGAAGACCAATGGAATATTCCGGAATTTGAAACACGAACAGCTGCTAGCATGAGTTTCTTAGAAGTAGATACCTTAGGGGTTGCGAAGCAACTCAAATCACTTGATACGGGCAAGTCTTCAGGTCCATATTGTATACGGATTAGGTTCCTTTCAGATTACGCTGATACAATAGCTCCCTACTTAGCAATCATATTCAACCGCTCGCTCACCGATAGATCTGTACCCACAGATTGAAAAATTGCGCAGGTCGCATCAGTGTTTAAGAAGGGTAGTAGGAGTAATCCATCGAACTACAGACCCATATCATTGACGTCGGTTTGCAGTAGAGTTTTGGAGCATATACTGTATTCAAACATTATGAATCACCTCGAAGGGAACGATCTATTGATACGTAAGCAGCATGATTTCAGAAAACATCGTTCTTGTGCAACGCAGCTAGCTCTTTATTCGCACGAAGTAATGGCCGCTATCGACAGGGGATCTCAGGTTGATTCCGTATTTTTGGATTTCCGGAAAGCTTTTGACACCGTTCCTCACAAGCGACTTCTAATTAAGCTGCGGGCCTATGGGGTATCGTCTCAGTTGTGCGACTGGATTCGTGATTTCCTGTCAGGAAGGTCGCAGTTCGTAGTAATAGACGGCAAATCATCGAGTAAAACTGAAGTGATATCAGGTGTTCCCCAGGGAAGCGTCCTGGGAACTCTGCTGTTCCTGATCTATGTAAATGACCTGGGTGACAATCTGAGCAGTTCTCTTAGGTTGGTCGCAGATGATGCTGTAATTTACCGTCTAGTTAGGTCATCCGAAGACCAGTATCAGTTGCAAAGCGATTTAGAAAAGATTGCTGTATGGTGTGGCAGGTGGCAGTTGACGCTAAATAACGAAAAGTGTGAGGTGATCCACATGAGTTCCAAAAGAAATCCGTTGGCATTCGATTACTCTATAAATAGTAAAATTCTCAAGGCTATCAATTCAACTAAGTACCTGGGTGTTAAAATTACGAACAACTTCAATTGGAAAGACCACATAGATAATATTGTGGGGAAGGCGAGCCAAAGGTTGATTTTCATTGGCAGGACACTTACAAGATGCAACAAGTCCACTAAAGAGACAGCTTACACTACACTCGTTCGTCCTCTGTTAGAATATTGCTGCGCGGTGTGGGATCCTTACCAGGTGGGATTGACGGAGGACATCGAAAGGGTGCAAAAAAAGGGCAGCTTGTTTTGTATTATCACGTAATAGGGGAGAGAGTGTGGCAGATATGAAACGCGAGTTGGGATGCAAGTCATTAAAGCAAAGACGTTTTTCGTCGCGGCGAGATCTATTTACGAAATTTCAGTCACCAACTTTCTCTTCCGAATGCGAAAATATTTTGTTGAGCCCAACCTACATAGGTAGGAATGATCATCAAAATAAAATAAGAGAAATCAGAGCTCGAACAGAAAAGTTTAGGTGTTCGTTTTTCCCGCACGCTGTTCGGGAGTGGAATGGTAGAGAGATAGTATGGTTCAAATGGCTCTGAGCACTATGGGACTTAACTGCTGAGGTCATCAGTCCCCTAGAACTTAGAACTACTTAAACCTAACTAACTTAAGGACATCACACACATCCATGCCCTAGGCAGGATGCGAACCTGCGACGTAGCGGCCGCGCGGTTCCAGACTGTAGCGCCTAGAACCGCTCGGCCACAACGGGCGGCAGAGATAGTATGATTGTGGTTCGATGAACCCTCTGCCAAGCACTTAAATGTGAATTGCAGAGTAGTCATGTAGATGTAGACATGTAGATGTAGATGAGGGAGTATGTGCTTGAGAAACCCTTGGTGTTGTTTATTTTAAAATTCGCACCATATTTTAACAATGTACCATCGTTGGAATTTAGACCCTAACCCAAATGTGTCCGTTTGACTTGTTATCCCATACTCTTGAAAATGGCTACACAGCCCAGACTGTACAGTAATGAAGACTACAAAATAAACCGAATGCTGTAGATTAATGTCATTCAGAAAGTGCTCGTTCCCTGTGAACCCTGTTACAACTGAAGTGCTGGCATCACATACTTCATGAACTGTGTTCCTTTATTTCTGTCGCGTACTCTTTGACGCTTTTTCTCCTTTTACGACGTTTCTGTTAGGTCGCTTTCTCGTTGTCTGTCCAGTAGAAGTTTTGCAATTGAGTGTAAACTAACTTCCCGATGAAGTAGGGTCTTGAAATTTTAAACATATTCCAAAACTTCTATGGTGTGCGGCAGAGGGTACTTTTTTTACCCCTGTCATTTCCCGATGTGCTAGAGACTTTCAACATAAATCAGAACTGGATGGCAAAGCAATATTAACTAGCTTCCTGTCTGGTATGAGGTAGAGTCTAATTTGTGTAACGCTGCTGTTTCTCACTCTTCAAGTTCCAGTAGTGAATGTTTCGCGGTAAGAACATCTGCTGCTAAGCCTCCATGTGAGTTCAAATCTCTCTAATTCTTACCTTCATGGGTTTTTCACGAGATAGGCGTAAGTGGATGCAATATACTGGTTGAATCAGGCGCACAGAAACTGGAACAAATCTGAAATTTGCCACATGTCTCTACTGTAATCTCATCAAAATGTTTGAAATCAATGAAAAATTTCAAACACAAGACTAAAAAGCAGGATAATTATTTAAATAGAAATGTATTTTTGATATACTACGTTCAGATAGTGCTGTATATTTGTGATCGTGAATTTTTAATAGCTATGAAAGTACTTCTAAGATCTTATACGAAAAATGTAGGGGTGCATGCAATACGTTAACTGATGCATCAATAGGTCACCTCGATATTATTACACCAATTAACTCACTGATGCATGAGTAGTTCACCTCCTTACTATTATCTGTTGCATTGACCTCACGTTTTTTGGTTATTCAGGAGTATCTGTATGGGAATAGCAATCAGTAAGTGGGTAGGAGAAATTATTAAATACTTACAACTATACTATACGTATTTAAATATGTGCTGAATTAAGAATTCATTTTATCTAAATAATTATCCTTTTATGAAAGCCATCTACAATCTGATTTTCTAACTTCAATAGAAGGAATCGGCTGCAGTACGATTCATTCTTTCATCTCTACTGAGGGGGAGATGAAACATAATGCAGATGAAACATAATTTGACAACAAATTTTTCTGAGACTTTCAAGGATAAAGCTTGACACTCTCAAGCAATTTGTCTTCTTACACGAAATAAACCTAGTCTATCATAAAGAAACTATTTTTTCTCCCTTTTAAACCGTTTCAAATTGGCGGCTGTTTAACGGTAGTATTATAGTATTTCCGTCAGATCTGGCGTAGTTTGAAACTTTTTAACGTTGTGTTTAGTTTACTTTATTGGAAAAATTCATATTTACAAAACACAGCTCTTTTAACTACATATAACAATAAATAATATTCTAATTATGTTCCAAATTATGAATTAAGTTTTTTTTTAAATTTTTAAATATTGTAATATGTTTTTAACTGAGAAACTGTTCAATAGAATAACCTGATTTTGCTTGATTCTGTTGAAATTTTGTAATTACAATACCCAAAAAATTTCTAAGCTTTCTGTTACTTCGTTCACGAGTTATCGGGGAGACGGAACGAGAAAACATTAAGTGTGGGAAACGAGCGATGAATATTGCTAAACCATTTCTCGTAACTTTCACATAGTATGCGTGTGAACAGGATAACAAAAGTGCTTTTGTGGTCCAGTTACCACGCCTACTACATTAAATTTAAACTTCGGTGTCTCCATCAGTACCATCTCTGTAGCATATATGGTATGTGGCATAGCGGATAAATTCACAACACCTCCTGCAACTGCTCTCACACCGCATGTCACAGCCTTATGTTATTGAGTGGGTCACAACATTCCACAATGCTTGGAAACGACCACATGTCGAAAATGCAGTCACAATAAGTAATGTTTTAATGTTTTAATAGACAAAAGCGGAATGATTTCATTTAAAAATTTCACGAATTGTGTGGACCCAGTTATCATCAAACGTCTTGAGAAATGATGTTTTGAAAAAACAAGCGATTAAAGTTCCAACTTGTGCTTTTTTATATTTAAATTGAACAAACTTTTAATCGGCAATGCCAGTCCCGTACAGTTGATCTTCTCGTTAGTGTCGAAACACTCACATTTCACGAAATTATTTCTATTAACTGGCTTCTCCTTACCAATCAGAGCGATTTTTGTACGACTGCGATTATTTTTCTAACATTTTCTATCCTGATAAAGACGTTTATCCTATTCAGGCACTCACATTTTACTTTGTATAAAAAAAAAAAACAAGAGAAATGACAAGTCAAGCAGACGCGTGACGAGCACCTGCTTTCAGGCTGTTTACCGTAAACAAATCATCTTAACATTAGTGATAGCAGGATTTTAGTTGATACTAATGCCCTCTGTGATACTATCGGGAACTAAGAGAGCCTCTTTTCCGTCGGTGTGTTACATCGGTTGCATTCGAGCGCTCGGGTGGACAGATGCACCCCCACGCAAAAAATCGTGGTTTTAACATATATTAATATTCATAGCGTACTGTATAAGAATGAAACTTCCAAATTGACTCTCTAAGGAACATTTTAAGCCGGCTGGAGTGGCCAAGTGGTTCTAGGCGCTACAGTCTGGAACCGCGCGACCGCTACGGTCGCAGGTTCGAATCCTGCCTAGGGCATGGATGTGTGTGATGTCCTTAGGTTAGTTAGGTTTAAGTAGTTCTAAGTTCTAGGGGACTCATGACCTGAGAAGTTAAGTCCCATAGTGCTCAGAGCCATTTGAACCATTTTTGAACATTTTAAGGCAATAAAATTAGGCTACAGATTTTATACCCTGGTCTACCTACTTAACTATTAACTACTCCTTGGCATGCAACGCCTCCTTTCATAGCCAATTCACTGTCATTAAACTCTGAAAAGACCCACTATATGCAGTTCAGAACTTCCAAGAGATTTCCTTCTGGTGTGTGTATATATGATGACATGGAAATAGGAGAAGTTGAGAGTGTAAAATTCTTGGGATTACAACTTGATAACAAATTCAGTTGGGAGCTACATACTAACGAACTGCTAAAGCGTCTAAACAAGTCTGTGTTTGCAATGCGAATGACGTCAGACATAGGAGATGTAAATATAAAAAACTGTCATATTTTGCTTATTTTCACTCCATTATGCCATATGGTATCATATTTTGGAGTAACTCCTCAAACAGAGAAAAAATAAGAGTAATAAGTAGTGTAAATCCAAGAACATCATGTCGAAACCTATTCAAAGAATTGGGCATATTAACCATAGCTTCACAGTATATTTATTCCTTAATGAAGTTTGTTGTAAATAATACATCTCTTTTCCAACTAACTGCTTAGTACACAATATCAATACTAGGAATAAGAACAATATACATAAAGATTTAAAATCACTTACTCTTGCCCAGAAGGGAGTCCAGTATTCAGCAACACATATTTTCAATAAGTTACCAGCAACCATTAAGTTTTTAGTTTCAGACAAGACACAATTTAAACATAATTTAAAAGAATTTTTGGTGGTCAACTCCTTCTATTACATCCATGAGTTTCTCAACAAGTGCAGTAGACCATTTTAACGAAAATTTATTATACTTTAATGTTTGACAATACCTGGTCTTAACAGCCAAGTAACTACCTACTGTGTGAATGATGGATGTATGGAAAGCCGATGTAAGTCTTAAATCTGTAAATAGTGGCAGTTTAATTTTAAATCTTGTACATAATCTGATTGTTCTTAACTAAGGATCACTGAAATGAATAACTTACTGTAATTTTTGACAATACTTGGTTGTAATAGCCAAGAAATTAGCAAATGTCTGAATGATGGATTTAATGAAAGCAGATAAAAGTATTAAACCTGTAAATACTAGAAGTTTAAATTTAATTCCTGTACATTATTTTACTGTTCATTGACTGAGGATCATTAAAATTAATGAAACTCAAGTTTTTCTAATTACACTTTTGTAATGTGTTTATCTGACATGTTCCACACCCAGGAGGAAACCCTCTTTTATGGGTCTATGGCATGAATAATTAATCTAATCTAAAAAAACCCTCGACACCTACGTCACGCTTTCGTGTTTACTAAACGAACCCGTGACAAAATGTGTTTCATTTCCATGTGTCTATTCTATTTTCTCTGTCCATCTTACTGGATCAAGGTCCCAGACTGGCTAGCAGTCCGCAAGTACCGGTCGAACGAGGATTTTGTAACCAACCTTCTTCGTGGGTGCACTACGCTTCCTGAGCATTCTTCCAATGAATATCTGTCTCTCACGTGCCTTTTCTACGATTTTGAGAGTCGACGTGTCTTTGAACCTGGTATGATTTCGCTTTCTGCACGTCGACTGGCGAGTCTCCATTAGAGTACCTCAAACTAGAGCCCAGCCTAAAAAAAAAAAAAAAAAACAAATAACCCATGTGCACTTCACAAGTACTCTGCTACCCGAGTAGCAGCTTCGTTTGTGTATCCGGTTCCCGGCCGGGTTGGGGATTTTCTCCGCCAGGGGACTGGGTGTTTGTGTTGCCTTCATCATTTCATTATCATTCATGAAAGTGGCGAGATTGGACTGTGTAAAGACTGGGAATTGGTACGGGCGCTGATAGCCACGCAGTTGCGCGCCCCACAAACTAAACTTCATCACCATCATCATCATCATCCTTTGTGTAATGCACCATTGACCTATCAAGAGGAGTCCTACAACCCTCCCTCTGGTAACCGTCGTTTGACCATGGCAGAGACTCCAGTTTGGAAGACTTGGTAATACGAATCCCTGGTGAAGAGAAGCAACTGAAGGAGTGCAAAACAAGCAAGTCGTCTCCCAGATGACTGGAAATAAGCGCAGGTGACTGTTGTGTTTTAAGAGGAATAAAATAACTGAAACGTAAATTTACAGACCAATGCCCTTAATATTCTGGTCCTTAACATCAGTTTGCAGAAATCTTGAACATGTCCTCATTTCGAATGTAATAAAGTTCATTGAGACGGAAAAACTCCTGTCTACAAACCAACACGGTTTTAGAAAGCGTCGCTCGAGCAAGTTCAGCTTGCCATTTTCTCGCTTAGAGTCCTGCAAATCATGGATGAAGGGCCACAGATGGATAACATAGTCCTAGACTTCCGAAAAGCGCTTGAAACGGCCCCCCGCTGCAGACTGTTAACGAAGGTACGAGCATACGGAATAGTTTCCTAGATATGTGAGTGGCTCGAAGACGTTTTAAGTAATAGGATTCTGTACGTCGCCGTCAACGTGTGTGTTCATAAAAAAAATGTTCAAATGTGTGTGAAATCTTATAGGACTTAACTGCTAAGGTCATCAGTCCCTATGCTTACACACTACTTAACCTAAACTACCCTAAGGACAAACACACACACCCATGCCCGAGGGAGGATTCGAACCTCCGCCAGGACCAGCCGCACAGGTGTGTTCATCAGAGACAAGTATCCCCAGAGAAATGTGATGGGGCCACTCTTTTCCTCTATATACATACACGTGGTGATAAAACTCATGGGATTCCTTCTAGTATCGCGTCGGACCTCCATTTAAACAGAGTAGTGGAACAACTCCATGTGGCATGGACTTAACAAGACGTAGGAAGTCCCCTGCAGAAATATTAAGCCATGCTGCCTCTATAGCTATCCATAATTGTGAAAGAGTTGCCAGTGCAAGATTTTGTGCAGGAAATGACCTCTCGATTATGCCTCATAAATGTTCGACGGGATTCATGTCGGGTGTTCCTTGTGCCTAAACCATTTGCTCTAACTGTCCAGAATACTCCAAAAACCAATCGCGAAAAGATTTGGCCCAGTGACATGGCGCAATGTCATCCATAAAAATTCCATCGTTGTTTGGGGACATGACGTCGATGGATGGCTGCATATGGTCTCCAAGTAGCCGATAATAACCATTTTCAGTCAATGATCGGTCCAATTTCACCAGAGGACGCAGTCCGTTCCATGTAAACACAGCCCCCGCCATTATGGAGCCACCACCAGCTTCCACAATGCCTTGTTGACAACTTGTGTCCATGGCTTCGTAGGATCTGCGACGCATTCAAACCCTACCATCAGTTCTTACCAACCAAAATCGTGATCTATCTTACCAGACCACGGTTTAGCAGTCATCTAAGGTCCAACCGATATGCTCACGAGCCCAGCAAAGGCGCTGCAGCCGGCCGGTGTGGCAGAGCGGTACTAGGCGCTTCAGTCCGGAACCACTCGGCTGCTACGGTCGCAGGGTCGAATCCTGCCTCGGGCATGGTTGTGTGTGATGTACTTAGGTTAGTTAGGTTTACGTAGTTCTAAGTGCAGGGGACTGATGACCTCAGATGTTAAGTCCCATAGTGCTCAAAGCCATTTGAACCATTTTTTTTAGAGGCGCTGCAGGCATTGTCGTGCTACTATTAACAATGCCACTCGCGTCGGTCTTGTACTGCCATATCCAATTAACACCAAATTTCGCCACTCTGTCCTAACGGATACGTCCGTCGTACGTCCCACATTGATTTCTATGGTTATTTCACGCAATTTTGCTTGTCTGTTAGCACTGACAACTCTACGCAAATGACGCTGCTCTCGAACGGTAAGTGAAGGTCGTCGGTCTCTGGTTGCCCGTGGTGAGAGGCAGTGCCTGATACATTTTATTGTGGGCACACCCTTGACACTGTGGCTCTCCGAATATTGAATTCTCTAACGATTTCCGAAATGGAAAGTCCCATGTGTCCAGCTGAACTATCATTCTGCGTTCAAAGTCTGTTAATTCCCGTCGTGCGTCCATTATCACGTCGGAAACCTTTTCACGTTATCACCTGAGTTTAAGTAATAACTCCGGCATTGCACTGCCCTTTTATACTTAGTGTGCGCGATACTACTATATGCAGAGATAACCTCAGAATCATTAATAAGATATTACAACCAACTGAGGACTGACGGGTCAACAGCATTAAAGAAGTGAGAATTTTTCGAATATTTCAGTTACGCTCTGTGAAAAGATGGTGTATGCTTGTAAACCCACTTACGTGTGTCACACAGCAGGCTCGCCACAGTACGCAGTGACACGGCGCTTTCTCCGGGGATTACCGTGGACAGCAGCGTTCGTCACGTCCTTGGTGCGCACCGGAAGTACGGGCTCGACGTGCGAGAAATTTGCTCCATGACGCCGTGAGCGTGGCAACACAGTCCTGGACACACTAGTGACCTGATGACGCAACCACATGTAGTCAGGTGTCGTGACAAGACGACGTCGGGAGACCTCCCTCTTACTTGGAAACGCATTATTTTAACACGTTAGTGTTCAACCAAACGTTCTGTTCAATGTTAATTACGGCCGGCCGGTATGGCCGAGCGGTTCTAGGCGCTTCAGTCCGGAACCGCGCGACCGCTACGGTCGCAGGTTCGAATCCTGCCTCGGGAATGGATATGTGTGAGTCCTTAGGTTAGTTAGGTTTAAGTAGTTCTAAGTTCTAGGGAACTGATGACCATAGATGCTAAGTCCCATAGTGCTCAGAGCCATTTTTTGTTAATTACGCGAAAAACACGATTTGATCTGCAACGTGATGATTTTAGTATTTTGTGAATGATTCGATACATTAGAACGAAGAATTTGACGAGTGAAATCATGCAAAAGGACGAGCATTTCTCAGTGTGGTTAATACCTCTCACTATATTGCTAATGGTATGAAGAAAGGAACTATGCGTCCTCAATGAAACGCTCTTGTTTGTGGCAAATACCAGGGAGGATCTTGAAACTCAAATCCAGACATGGTAAGACCGTCAACAAGGATTTGGCCTCCGTTCAAACATCCACAAGACAGAGTACTTCGAAACGATTCCATCTCCTGGAACTATACAAATTAATGGAGCTCTTCCAATATCTAAGTTTCCAACTACCGTGCGACGGCTGTATGAATGAGGATGTTCGAGCAAGAGGTAAAGCGACATGAATGCGGTTCAGAGACGCATTGGTATTCTTTGCGATAAGAGATGCCAGTCAACCTAAGATCAAAAGTATTCCACAGTATGGTGAGGCCAGTTGCATTATACAGTACAGAGTGTTGGTCTAGCACTGCAGTGCTGAGCTCTCAACACACGTCGTCGAAATGCGGATACTAAGATCATTAGGCATTTTTCTGCTCGACCACGTTGACAACACAACGATTCGACAACTAGCTGGGGTGCCTCCAGTCAGTGACAAGATGCAAGGATAGGGACTTGGGTGGTATGGACACATCAGACAGTCACCACCTGTTTCAACCAACAGTTCACCGTGTCACCTCACTGTTGGAGACCAGAGACAAAGTGGAAGACCAAAATTATGGCGGCTGGACACTATCAACGCAGATCTAAGATCAAGGCCACAAGAAATGTGCATTGACCCAAAAAGCAGACACCGTTCCAATGACGGCGTGAAGACGAAAAAGAAAATTCGAAAGTTCTTAAAAGAATGACAAAAGTAACATAAAGCTTTTGAACGTTTAGAATTCAACATTTCACTAAGGAAATCACCTGCGTAAGTGTGGGAATAACACAGTGTCGTCACAACTATTATGTAAGTATCGAACAACAGAGCTCATGAAACTTTCTTACACAATTCCCCTGATGTTTTTGGAAAAAATTTCGTTCCTAACATTAACAAGCATTACATCACCGTTCTCTTGTTTCTAACTGTTCCAGAATTCCGCTAAAACAAGTATATCTGGCCATTTGAAAAACCAATTTGTTTCAATATCACATTATATAGGATGTAACGGGTATAAGAGCAGATATTTCTATTGGTGACTGACTACGGCGTACTGACCAACATCATATTAGTATTTATGTCATTTGCAGACTAATAATTATAGCTATTACATGTCGTATGTTTTTAGATTGAGTAGTACCTCCATGTTCACTTGGCACAAGGAAGCAATTAAAGTTTATTTTCCACTGGGCTGGAAGTCAGGTATTAAAGTGTGGATGTGTGGAGACAGAGGTACAGTCTATACTGATAGAGATAGTCAGCTCCTCCGACCAGGTACGCCGATGTAGAAAACATCAAGTCATAAAGTTTGTGACGTGTTTGTGGGAAGATTGTTCGACAAAGAGAAAAAAACAACGAACCCCTTGAAATGTGTACATATTAAGGTACCGCATATAAGAATAACTGCACATATACCCGTTAGATCCTGTATAATGTATTGCACGTTTTAAGCGTATAGGGAAACACGTGGTTCTTTGCGAATATACAGTCACTTGTCAAATAGCCTGCTTCGTTTGAACAAAATAGCTTTATTGCCTTTACATTCGTAGTTTGTGAATTTGCAAAATATTTTCATTTTATTTGACCCATCGAGACTATTTTTGTAAATGCAGACGAGTTTTCAATATCTCTTACACATTAAAATATACAGAGGTACTTGAATGGACGCTTGAATTTGTACGGTACCCATCACAGTGCACTGTCAAGTCATGGAATTAATAAATTAAGCTAGTCCCAATTCAGTTTTGTCTTAGTTCAGCTCTCATTTTCTTTTTAACGTGCTATACTATATAATAGAGTCCTTTGTAACATGAAGACTACAAGAATTTATAGTGGCGTTGTTACGATCGTGTGGTTTATTTTGTGAAGTTTTCTACGACTAAAACATCTCCTGGTAACTTTAGGAGGCCCAACGATTAAGGAAAGTGAAATAGGAATAGCAGCGACTGCGCTAAAACAAACGTTTGCCTCTTTTTCAGCGGCAGGAGTTTGGCTCACTATTTTTGTTATTTCGGTCTTCAGTTCGAAGCCTAGTTTGATGCTGCTCTCCACGATACTCTATCCCGCGCAAGTTTCTTCATCTCTGCGTAACTACAGCAACGTATGTCCATTTTAACCTGCTTACTATATTCAAGCCTTGGTGCCTCTCTGCAGTTTTACCGCCCTCCGCACCACGTCACTTCTTTCTGTTACCAACCTGACAATTCCTCGGTGCGTCAGGATGTGCTCTGTGCCTAGTTTTCGTCAAGCTGTGCCGCAATTTTCTTTTTTCCTCAGTTCGATTCAGTGCCTTAACGTTAGTTACTTGATGTCTACATCTAATTTTCAATATTCTTCTGTAGCATCACATTTCAAAAGCTTGTATTCACTTCTCGTCTGAACTGTTTATCGCCCACGTTTCACTTCTGTACAAGTCTAAACTCCACTAAAATTTATAATCGATGCTAAAAAATTTCTCTTTCAGAAATAATTTTCTGGCTACTGCCCTCATGCATTTCATATCCTGCCTACTTCGGCATCATCAGTTACTTCGCTGCCCAAATAGCAAAACTTGTCGCCAACTATTAGTGTTCCATTTCATAGTTTAATTCTATCAATATCACTTGATTTAATTTGACTACATTCTATTTGTTTTACTATTGTTGTTGTTGATTTATATCCTCTTTTCAAGTCCACCTCCAGAACTGAGGATTCATCACGGCAGAATGCTATACGGAAGGACTGGGTTTGATTCCCTGCCAGTTCAGACATTTTCTCCACTCGGGGACTGGGTGTTGCGTGGTGTTTATCATTATTTCGTCCTTATCGACGCGCTAGTAGCCGCAGTGGCTTCAGCTAAAAAGACTTGCACCAGGCGACACGTTTCATTTTATTAGCTCTTTTCAAAACACTATCCATTCCGTTCATCTGCTCCGTCAGGTGTTTTTGCCTGTCTGAGAAAATTACAATGTCATCCGCAAGCCGCTTATGTGCAGTCAAAATCCACAGTCTGGTACTAGCTCTATATTTTATTATTTACTAATTAGTAAATTTTACTACTGTTAGACGAAACGTTCTTCTGTCTCCGAGTCTTGTAACTGTTGTCTTAACTTTTCCAGATAGCCTCAGTCTTGAGTCATTGTCTTCCGGCCACGTTCTCCTGAGCTCCCAGGGCGTCCACTTCTTCCCTGACTCCCTGCCGGTACCTCAGTTTTGGTATACCACGGTGTGCCCTTCCTTTAGGATTTCTTCCTAACATTCGCTTTACTATCGCTCCTTCCCTTCTAGTACAAGTCCCAACCATTTAATTCTCCAGTTCCTTAATAATGTCGTCACATCCGCCGTATTGCACAGTGGTTTGTCCTTTTCTGAAACTTAAAGGCTGAAACACAGGTCAAAATGTTTTCTCAACATCTTGTTTTCAAAGGTGATAACTTTCCTGTTCATCTTCTTGCTGAGTAAACGCTTCTGCCTCACATATCAAGACCAGTCGATAATATTGTCTTGTAAGTACCGGTTTTCGATGTTCTTGTTGGCAGTTTGTTGGTGAATAGCTTATTCACTGCAGACATGCATTTCTCTGTATAACTTATACTGTTCATTATCTCCTCCTCCATGTTATTATCTCATTTAAAACTGCTTCCTAGAAATTGGAAAAATAGTGCCGTGTTAAACAGCATGCTTCTTGCCTCCAATGTTACCTCCTCTTCGTCTTTGCCTTCTCTTACTGCTACCATTTACTCCGTTTCCTCTTCGTTGATCTGATAATACATGTTTATATTAATTACAAGTCCACCATCGCAACTGACCGATCAGCGCCTCTGTCTGACACATGTGAGATCCCGGTTCAGTTCTCGGTACTCGTTAATGGGAGCACTGAACTGTGTGTATTCAGCCTCTTGAGACTCACTGGTCTGCGAAGGTGATAACAGTGGGGCGACGGTATGCCGGCCCAATAGCCACCACAAATACCGAATGCAAATGACGCCATATCGAAAGGAGGACACGACGGCCGTTCGGGTTTGCATAGTCCTACAACATTATTTGTATGCAGTGTATTGAGAATTTGGATGATGATTGGGTAAAAAAAGCTAAAACAGGGTACAAACAAATCATAATTGCTCCCTTTCAGAGTAATCCCCACTGGCAATAATAGACATCTAACAACAATTATAAGTCTGCTGGAAATACTGGCCTCACATGTCTTTCTTAATGACTGTCCAAAAATCATGCAAACAAGTGTCCAATGCAAACATGATGACTGGCTATCTTAGTTTGATACTATTCCGAATCGGCTGCTAGTACTGTCTCATGCTCTTTGATAATGCTTCGGTGAAGAGGTCGCCCCTGTAAACGAGATTTCCAGCAGTGTGTACATATGGTGTCTTCAGCTCGGTAGTCAATTTTCGGGGCATACATCTGGTGCAATTCTTCCTCTTACCCAAATCTTAGTGCGCGATGCATTATCACTGTCCTTGCCAAACCAAAATATATCTGATATCTACTTTAAAGACAACAGCCGACTTTTTCCATCATCTTTCTAACTTGCTCGAAGCTGACCGACATTATGCTCAACCCGAACGTGACGCATAATTACCGCATTCGTGTCCAATCTCAAAGCGTTTGAACAGTCGTAGAACATTTTCTAATAATGCCTTTGTTCTGTACATTTCAACTAGCGTCTGGGTGATAGCTTTTTATGTTTATAAAAGAACTCCACACTAATCTTCACATTAGTTATGTACAGTGTAGTATGTACAATGGGCAACTATGTTTCAGCATCTGTGTGTTCGGCGCTCCGTACCTGTTCTCTACAAGTCTATCTGTGCACATACACACATTTTCAAAACATGTTGCCATTTCTACATCAATCTATTCGTTGGGCAGCTGTGCCTTCTTTGCTGAATTTTCTATCTGTCGATTTTAGGCCTCCGCCATAGGTTACAAAAATTTCTTTTATCCGACAGTGATTAAATGTATGATAGTATTATTGCAGGATCTTTGGTTATTTAATAAATTTCCTCCATTTCATTTATCGTGGATTATCTATGTTTAAGAAACCGTGTTAAGCTTTACACTTATTTATACTACTTTCTACCTAACTACTGCCGTTTTCATGTTTTCTCTTTAAATGATACTGCAGAAGAATTTATTTGACTTTCAGTCACCATAGGTGATGGCTCTACTGAGAATCCGGATTCGATCCCTAGGTACGTCCTGGGATTTTCCTGTCTGACTACACTACAGTCTGGTCTTCTCAGTGTGTTTCGGACAGCTCAGGAGATACTTGAAGCGGAAGTAGCAGCTTCGACAGAATTATCCCATATCAACGCCAAAGAGAGAATTATACTAGCCACGTGCCCCGCGGTACAGCCACTCCATAATGCTTCAGCAAGGACATTATAGAGCGGTTGATTTCATAAGCCGAAAAGCTCACGCAGTTACACTGAAGCGCCAAAGAAACTGGTATAGGCATGAGTATTCAAATACAGAGATATGTAAACAGGCAGAATACGGCGCTGCGGTCGGCAACGCCTATATAAGACAACAAGAGTATGGCGCAGTTGTTAGATCGGTTACTGCTACTATGATGACAGGTCATCAAGATTTGAGTGAGTTTGAACGTGGTGTTATAGTCGGCGCACGAACAATGGGACACAGCATCTCCGAGGTAGCGATCAAGTGGGAATTTTCCCGTACGACCATTTCACGAGTGTGAGGAATTCTGTAAAACATCAAATCGCCGACATCGCTGCGGCCGGAAAAAGATCCTGCACGGACAGGGCCAGCAACGACTGAAGAGAATACCAAGTAAATTAACAAACGACGGAACAGACGCAAAATCCCCAAGATTGGCGATCTTTTACAGAAGCTCGAAATTTAGCGCGGACTTCAATGCGAGATGCTTATAAGAGTTTCCACAACGAAACTTTGTCTCGAAACCTGGCAGAAAATACAAAGAGATTCCGGTCCTATGTGAAGTATGTTAGCGGCAAGAAACAATCAATGCCTTCTCTGCGCGGTACCAATGGAGATACTATCGAAGACAGTGCTGCCAAAGCAGATTTGCTAAACACAGCCTTCCGAAATGCCTTCAAAAAAGAAGACGAAGTAAATGTTCCAGCATTCGAATCGCGAGCAGCTGCCAACATGAGTAACGTAGAAGTAAATACCCTCGGAGTAGTGTAGCAACTTAAACTACTTAATAAAAGCAAGTCTTCTGGTCAAGACTATATACCAATTAGGTTCATTTAAGAGTATACTGATGCATTAGCTCCATACTTTACAATCATATACAACCGTTCGCTCGACGAAAGATCCGTACCCAAAGACTGGGAAGTTGGACATGTCACACCAATATTCAACAAAGGTACTAGGAGTAATGCACTAAATTACAGTCCCATATCGTTAACGTCGATATGCAGTAGGATTCTGGAACATATATTGTGTTCGAATATTATGTAGTACCTCGAAGAAAACGGTCTATTGATACACGGTCAACATGGGTTTAGAAAACATCGTTCCGGTGAAACACAACTAGCTCTTCATTCACATGAAGTGTTGAGTGCTATTGACAAGGGATTTCAGATCGATTCCGTATTTCTGAATTTCTGGAAGGCTTTTGACACTGTACCACACAAGCGGCTTGTACTGAAATTGCGTGCTTATGGAATATCGTCTTAGTTATGTGACTGGATATGTGATTTCCTGTCAGAGAGGTCACAGTTCGTAGTAATTGACGAAAGTCATCGAGTAAAACAGAAGTTATTTCTGGCGTCCCCCAAGATAGTGTTTAGGCCCTTTGCTGTTCCTTATCTATATAAACGATTTGGGAGACAATCTGAGCAGCCGTCTACGGTTGTTTGCAATTGGCGCTGTCGTTTATCGACTAATAAAGTCATTAGAAGATCAAAACAAACTGCAAAACGATTTATAAAAGATATCTGAATTGTGCGATAAGTAGCAGTTGACCCTAAATAACGAAAAGTGTGAGGTCATTCACATGAGTGCTAAAAGGAACTTGTTAAACTTCGGTTACACGATAAATCAGTCTAATCTAAAAGCCGTAAAATCAACTATATATCTGGGTATTAGAATTACGAACAGCTTGAATTGGAAGGTTCAAAATGGCTCTCAGCACCATGGGACTTAACATCTGCGATCATCAGTCCCCTAGAACTTAGAACTACTTAAACCTAATTAACTTAAGGACATCACACACATCCACGCCCGAGGCAGGATTCGAACGTGCGACCGTAGTGGTCACGCGGTAGCAGACTGAAGCGCCTAGAACCGCTCGGCCACAGCGGCCGGCCTAAAAGATAAGGAAATTGGAAATTTGTGGTAAGGTCTTATGGACCAAACTGCGTAGGTCATCAGTCCCTAAGCTTACGCAGTACTTAACCTAACATAAACTAACTTACGCTAAGGGCAACACACACACCCATGCGCGAGGGAGGACTCGAACCGCCGACGGGGGGAGCCGGGAGCCGCACGGGCGGTGACAAGGCGCCCCAGATCGCGCGGCTATCCCGCGCGGCCAAAAGATAAGGCTAGTCTGCTTTTTAAAACAAAGCAATCTCATTCAGTTTATTCCTACAGCACAAAACTGTTTTGATTATAGATTCTTCAACAATGTAAAAAAGTAATGCTACACTGTTGATTCATTTCTCAACACTGATGACTCCACACGCTTCACACACACCTTATACAGATTATTTCACAATGTAGCACTTCATCCAGTATCAGCTAATACCAGTACCATAACGACGACGAGAACAGCTGCTGGCCACCAGAAAGTACAGAACTGCCTCTCTTCGTGGTACGTGATATAACGTGGGTTCCAGCCTGAAACACAACTTTCACCTTCGCCGGCCTGCCGGTGTATTTGGTTGTACGTCCACTGAAGAAACTTCTGATTTGATCTCACGAATATACGCTGTTACAGACATTCCTACAACATAAAAAGGCGAGATGATCTAAGGTAAGCCAACACGAGACCCATTAGGTAACAGCCAGCAACGCTATCCACTGCGCCATGGTAGCACACAAAAAATAGTCTAGTCGAAAACACACTCAAACAACAAAATTACTGCATCAGACACGGCGTTTTCGTGCACATCACAATTCGTTTCTGGAATTTGTTACTACTACTTTTATTTTGTAACTATGATATCAGATTGTCTATTATTCTGAGCCTTCTGTTGCAGTCGCCCTTCTGCGTTCTCAATGCAATCGGAAAGATTACGGGAATCTAAATATAACGGAGGTATTATGGTTGCCATGTATCTGCCGGGAACGATAACAAATCCTTGAATAGTGTTGTGCAGCGCACGAATAAAACGTATGTGGAGCTGTATTTCTTTATTTGAGTCAGTACTGTCACCATTGCAGTGTTCTGAACAATACCAACTGCGGTGGAGGAAATTAATGTGCAGTCTATCTGTCGATGAACCGTTTGTCTGACGGTCTGACGCGCACAATCCGTGTACTGGAGCAGAGCTATGATGGTTTACTGCTTTGTCTTCTCTCTTTTGCATCGGTTACAACGGTGCACTTTTCTGCATTGAGAAATTAAGCTCACCGGACAAAAAGTTAGTCACCTCAGTGTACACGCTCGGATGAATTGTTATGCCTTTAAAGACGGCACAGCGATCGGGTCACATGCTCAACCGAACGTTCACTGCCTCTACGTGAGCAGAAGACGGTAGCGTTCACTGAGACATTTATGTTTCAAGCCGACATCATACGTAAACATGGGTAAGCGTAAGGACGTGACAGGGGGGCCAAAAGGCACAACCGTATTTGTCGTGCCCACGGCCATACGATGGATGAACAGTAAGTTGAGCAGGCTACTACTGACTGAAATGAAATGTCATGTGAATGTAATGCCTGTTGCTACAAGTGGGAGATGGGGATATTCTAGAAGTGGCCTACACGTGAACACGAGAGGAAAGGATAGGATGGCTGAGTTTGTTGCAGATGTTATACGGGGGTTAACATCACACAAAGCAAGAACCTTGCGGTTACTAGTGTCAGAGAGGCAATTTTTTTGGTTTACAATCAGGATTCAGGCACTTTGAAAGAAGTTATAACAACAGAAGAGCCCCACAACATGCTTAAGAATTCACAGAAAAGAAAGGTTAGCTTATTTCACACAAATGTCAGAGGACTGAGTCATAAAGTAGAAGTGCGTTTTGTCTGATTGGAAAATTTAGAAGGCTCTGAAAAGATAGACGACTTGTGCGTATCAGCCCACCACACAACCACATGGTTAGGTGAGTTGCATATAAGAGATTACACCCTAGCAGTTTACTCAAGCAGAGGAAATGTGGGAAAAGACAGAACATTGGTTAAAAATATTGAGGCAAGTTAATAGTCTATGGTGTTTTCGATGTAGAATTTCTAAAGGATTCTGATAGGAAAAATGATCTGGAAATTTTATTTGGATACTACTATTTGATATCAGTAATTAACTGTTCATTATGGTTGCATAAAGGCAGTAGGACACTAACATAATGTTTTCTTTATTGAAGCTCAAATCAAGAAAATAACTATTTACCTGGTAGCAAACTCTCTCTCTAATCATGATGCACAGTCACTTAGGATAAATAACGTAGTGCCTTACGGTATGGATATTCCACAGTGGAAATCAATTAGAATAATTAGTGACTCAAGAACATATGTTTTAAGAATAGTTTACAGGAAGTGACCTGGAATGAAATTTATATTGAACCAAATACTAACACAAAATATAATATACTTCACTATAAATTCATATTGTTATTCGAAAATAGCTTCCCGCATAAGCTAATCAGACAAAACATGAAATAGTGATTAAGACAAAAAGTACGTGAATCACTAAAAAGTTTAAAGTGTCTTGAGAAATGAAAACGGAATTGTATCTGTTGATAAGAACAAGCAGAGATTCTACAGCTGTTGCAAATTACAGATAACAAAGAAAGGCTATTAAAAATCACAGAAAATGTCCAAAATCAATAATTCCGACAACAGACTTATGGTTATTGAACGTATTAAGACGAGAGACAGGACAAACAGCCGCAGAAAGGTTCAGAACAACAGACACTCTGATATAGTCACAAAATAGAAGCAGTAGGAATAAATTCCAGAAACGAATTGGAAGGGCTATAAATAATAAGTCACATGTAGCAAATCTATTTAATTATAACTTCTTACATGTAGTAGAAAGTATAGGGACACAAAGTTCAACAGAAAAATCACAGCAGTATCCTGAAGAAGTAACTCTCATAAAACTGAATTATGTGAAGGTACCATCAACTTCTACTTCCGAAATTAGTAAAATTATACACTCTCTCAAAAATAAAAACTCGTCTGGTTATGATGGTATTTGTTCCCATATAATAGGCCCTGTCTTTTGTGGAATATGTAATGCTTCAATGCTTCACTAATTAAAGGAATTTTTCCAGGGAGATTGCAATATGCCGTTCCTAACCTCCTCCTCTTTAAGGAAGGTGATAAGAGAGATGTAACTACTGAACTGTTTCACTGTTTACATCATTTTCCAAAATTCTTCAGAATGTGATCTGTTCTAGAATAGTATCTCACCTTAGCAACAACAATATCCTCAGAAAATCACAGTTTGGCTTTCAAAGGAATTTGTGTAGTGAGAATGCCATTTATATGTTCGCTCACCAGATTTTACAAGCATAAAGTAGTAAATTAATGCCAGATGGTATTTTCTGCGATATGGCATTTGACTGAGTAAACTACAGTACGCGCCTACATAATTTAACGTTTTATGGGATTTATGGTACAGCCAACCATTGGCTAATATCTTATCTAACCAAAGAATGCAGAACGTTGTTCTTAGTAACTGAATCAATACAGTCTAGGGACGTAGCTCTGATAGGAGAGAAATCACGGTTTGAGATCAACAATACTCAACTTTAGGTCCTCTATTGTTCCTTATATATGTAAATGATCTTCCATATAATATAGAACAATCAGAATTAGTTCTTTTTGCAGTAGACCACAGCATTGTAATCAATCCAAGTATACATACAGAAACAGAAGAAATGGAAAACAATGTTCTTCAAAGTATAATGACCGGATTTATGCGAACGGTCTCAACCTCAATTTTAAAGGGACACAACATATTCACTTCTGTACATCTGGGGATACTATACCGATGATAAGTGTGACACATCGTGAGGAAGTAATAAATAAAGTGGAAACTTCAAAATTGTTAGGTTTCCTTATTGACAAGAATTAAATTGGAAAAATCACTTTTTGAGACACCTAAAACAACTTATTTCAGCCACATTTGCACTTAGAATCGTTGAAAATCTTGGGGAAAGGCAAATCAGTAAATTGGCATACCTTAATATTTTCATTCAATAATGCTCTATGGAATAATGTTCTGGGTTACTAATCCTTAAGAAAGAAAGTCTTCGTTGCTCAGAATTGTGGTGTAAGAATAATATGTGGTGCTCATCCACGATAATCATAGACATCTGTTTTAAGGATTCGGGCATTTTGACTACTGCATCCCTCATGAAATTTGTAGTAAATAATTCACTACAGTAAAAAAGAAACAGTGATGCACGATACCAGAAGGAAAAATGACATTCATTACTCCAGATAATGGCACAAAAAGGGACGCAGAATGCTGCAAAAAAATTTTTTATCACTTACCCAGCGATATAAATTGTCTGACGAACAGCAAGGTAAAATCTGAAAACAAATTGAAAAACTTTCTCCTTGACAACTCCTTCTATTCGGTAGAAGAATTTCATGTTCAACATGTAGCATATTCACAGATTAACTGGCGATGGAATGTAAAATGATTCATTTCACATCGTTTTGATTTATCGAGCAAAATGATCTATGGAACATGACACTAGGTAACTAACTTACCCATCATTTTTGAGGTAAACGGCCAATTATACAAAATCCATTCAGCATAAGAATGATGTATTGGGTTCTCCTAGCCTCAATGCTGTAAGAGCTATACTCATGTCCAGCGGATCTTCAGTTTAATTTTAATATTTTTGGATATTAAACACGTCACTGTTGTGAGCCATCATCTACTACCTACAGCTTAGATCTTATCTTTCAAGTTAACCAAAAAAACTGATAATATTGTAAATATCGATGGAGGGAGGAAACAGTAGTTTGTGTAAGAACGGAGGATGAAATCTTTCGTGGCCTGTATTAAAGAAACATGCCAACATTCGCCTAAATAATTTTAGAGGACTGCCGGAGACCTAAATAAAGACGATCAGTCTGGGATATCATATCCATGCTTGCGTCCAGCGTCTTAAATCAGTCGTCTGGAGGGTATAACTTCAAGAGTGGCGAATGCTTCTCGTTATCTCCCGTTGATACACATATAGATCCTGTAAGCGACTGCGCTTTTCTTAACGTTTCCAGCACAAGGTACAACACGGAAACTTCGTAGCGGCAAGTAGCTGTGTAAACGAGACATTACATAAGGAGACACGGAACCTAGCCGGTGTGAGCTGCCTCTTCATCACTGGACTACCCGCGAACATAGAGATGACACAAGTCTTTTCATAGATAAGGTGAAGGTCGTGTTAGCACACCGGTAACGTCAGATGCTGACAGAGCTTCATCCACACTGTCAGTGAGTTATAAGAGGTCAGTATAGTGCTCTTAATAGCGGGTCGCAGTATTAGCCGCACGTAACATCCTTAGAGATTGACTGTACAGTACAGTTACGTTTGAACACAGTGATTCATTTCTTAACTATGCAGTAGGAATATCCAGACACCTTATAAACCTTCTCCAACATTTTTTGAATGGTGGAAAAGAAAATTATGACTGAATGTTAATAAAATAAACCGATTTGTACGAATCCACAAAAAACTGCTTCTTTAATTACATAGTCCCAAGAGCCTTTAGTACGAGCCACGACAGAGATTTCGTCAAACTCGATCTGGTGGCCATTTTCTAGAGGACGCTCACGTAAAGCGGATTTTTCGGAGAAGCGTAGGCGATAAAACTTCTGAAGCTTCTTCCTTCTTTGTTCTACAGTGAGCACTGTTTGTCCGACGTAAGACTAGCCTCATTCGCTATGTGTCTTGTAGACAGCAGGTGTTCTGAGGACTTCCGCATCTTTAACTGGTCTCAGTAACTGACTGATTTTTGTCGGAGGCTTGAAGATCGATTTGATTTTTCGTCTTTTCAGCAGTCAGCTTAACTTGTCCGACATGTAGACAGACAACAGCAAAAAAGTTAATATATTTTCCTGCTCATCTATGGTGGTCTTATTGTGATTCTTGCTTGAGATCACTTTATATGTCTGATGAACGTTGTAGCCATTGTTTCTAAAGACCTTGTGTAGGGGGCTTAGTTCACAGGGCAGGTTATCGGCGTCGGATATCGATCTTGCACGATGAGTTAATATTTTGTTACGCAGTGCGCTTCTGTACAGTGAGATTGGTGATGGCGTACAAGTACACATCGGTGTCCGTATGTGTTCTGTAGACGCTGGGATCAAGGTATAGAGGACAAAAAGTCGTGGAAGGGCAATGCATCATCTTTTTCTACTTCAGTAGTGAACTGGATGCTGTTGTTAATGCTGAGGAGATGTTTTAAACACTCGTCAGTAACTTCACATCCGCTTGGACAAATATCGAACCTATCGTCAACGTATCGTAAGAACCAATTAGGCTCTAATGGGCCAGTTTCTAAGACAATATCCTCAAAATTCTGCTTCAGGAAATTTGCAGCAGCCGGAGCTAACGCACTTACCATTGCGAAGCCTTCTACCCGATCGTAATACTGTCTGCTGGACAGAAAATAAAATTACGTAAGAGCTTGCCTAAATAGCTCAACCACGGCACTGCCACATAACTGCGTTACTAGATCCAAAGAGTCTTAGATAGGCTACTTCGTACATAGTGCAACCACTTCAATAGCGACTATAATGTCGTCCCTACTAAATCTAGGACTGTTAATTCGGCTGGTAAAATCGAGTGAGTTTCTGAGAAGAGGTTCACAGTGAACTACATGCGAAGCGAAGAGACTGGCCACTTACTTCGCCACCTTGTATGTCTGATAACTAGTGATAGACACAATGAGGCAGAAGGGCGTTCCATCCTGTGCATCTTCGGTAGAGCGTAAACAGCAGGTAACAACTTCACCCGGATGGAAGCTCGAGGACACTTTATTCACTGTTACCACTGTAGTTGTTTCTAAAATTTTGCACTTGAGACAAAGGCATCCCTTCTTTTAATAATGTGCAACTTGTACTGCAAACATCTGTACTCAATCGTAAAAGTTGTTCACAAATACCTGGGAGCAATGTTTCCTTCGCATCGCAGCAAAGAGTGATCTTAATAACTTGGGCCGAACTGATTGTCACATATAAAACAGTCGTTTTTAGCGATAAGAGAACGCCCGTTTTTCCATCTTAAATGGGAAAATAAGCCACTCCCATACGCTTGGAAATTTCATAACTCATCAGTCATGAAACATATTATTGCTGTCAAGAATAAAGGTAATACTGTTTATGCCATGTGCCCTTCCTACGTTTTTCCTGTTTCAAGAGGTTTCTGCAAATTATTACAACAATCTTGTGTTTGAAGCTATAGGATTTGCTGATGTATGCATTCTCTCGATTTCTTCATAGAAAAAGCTAGATGAATGTTTCAGCAACCTAAGATCAATGTCACTGAAAACGCCTACATTGCAGCTCGAATACTATCTAAACAGGCGTTTACAAGGGCCATATTTTACGGCGATATTTGGCAGCAATACCGCTGCTGCAATTTGACTGCAATACACAGGTATTGTGTGGTCTTGCTGGGTGGTACTATTGATCAAGACACAAAGGAGCTAAAGATAGATGCCTGTGGGCTTTGATTTATATCAATGGACCAGGTTAAAAGTTTGTGCAAGACTTCGATTCTAACCTGGGTCTCTTGTTTACTAGGAAGATGCGCTGGTCATTACGTCAACCGGACACAGTGGGCACTACAACGGAACGGACAACTCTAGCGTGCCTCCGGCCAGACCCAAATTCTTGACTTACGTCACACACTACTGACGCACTGTCGCTGCTTGTTAGTCTCATTACTCGCAGCATCACGCCGATTCCCTAGAGTTCGAGAATTGGGTGCATCTGCACTGAAGGGATCATTGGGTGTCACTGGCGTAGTAATGTACGCTACTGGCCATTAAAATTGCTACACCACGAAGATGACGTGCTACAGACGTGAAATTTAACCGACATGAAGAAGATGCTGTGATATGCAAATGATTACCTTTTCAGAGCATTCACACAAGGATGGCGCCGGTGGCGACATCTACAACGTGCTGACATGAGGAAAGTTTCCAACTGATTTCTCATACACAAACAGTAGTTGACCGGCGTTGCCTGGTGAAACGTTGTTGTGATGCCTCGTGTAAGGAGGAGAAATGCGTACCGTCACGTTTCCGACTTTGATAAAGGTCGGATTGTAGCCTATCGCGATTGCGGTTTATCGTATCGCGACATTCCTGCTCGCGTTGGTCGAGGTTCAATGAATGTTAGCAGAATATGGAATCGGAGAGTTCAGGAGGGTAATACGGAACGCCGTGCTGGATCCTAACGGCCTCGTATCACTAGCAGTCGAGATGACAGCCATCTCATTCACATGGCTGTAACGGATCGTGCAGCCACGTCTCGATCCCTGAGTCAACAGGTGGGGACGTTTGCAAGACAACAACCATCTGCATGAACAGTTCGACGACATTTGCAGCAGCATGAACTATCAGCTCGGAGACTATGGCTGCGGTTAACCTTGGCGCTGCATCACAGATAGGAGCACCTGAGATAGTGTACTCAACAACGAACCTGGGTGCACGAATGGCAAAACGTCATTTTTTCGGATGAATCCAGGTTCTGTTTACAGCATCATGATGGTTGCATCCGTGTTTGGCGACATCGCGGTGAACACACATTGGAAGCGTGTGTTCGTCATCGCCATTCTGGCGTATCACCCGGCGTGAAGGTATGGAGTGTCATTGGTTAGACCTCTCGGTCACCTCTTGTTCGCATTGATGGCACTTTGAACAGGGGACGTTACATTTCAGATGTGTTACGACCCGTGGCTCCACCCTTCATTCGATCCCTGCGAAATCCTACATTTCAGCAGGATAATGCACGACCGCACGTTGCAGGTCCTGTACCGGCCTTTCTGGATACAGAAAATGTTCGACTGCTGCCCTGGCCAGCACATTCTTCAGATCTCTCACCAATTGAAAACGTCTGGTCAATGGTGGCCGAGCAACTGGCTCGTCACAATACGCCAGTCACTACTCTTGATGAACTGTGGTATCCTGTTGAAGCTGCACCTGAAGCTGTACCTGTACACGCCATCCAAACTCTGTTTGGCTCAATGCCCAGGCGTATCAAGGCCGTTATTACGTTGCGAGGTGGTTGTTCTGGGTGCTAATTTCTCACGATCTATGCACCCAAATTGCGTGAAAATGTAAGCACATGTCAGTTCTACTATAATATATTTGTCCAATGAATACCCGTTTATCATCTGCATTTCCTCTTGGTGTAGAAATTTTAATGGCCAGTAATGTATGTCTGAAAGAACAGACACCACAGATATATTATACTGCTGACGTTGCAGGTATTTGCTGATGTAAAGTCGAAGTGTTGCCCGTGTTGTATACCAACAGTGGAGAATATTTCGTGTATTTGTGCTTTTGTGTAAATGCTTCCACCTCGCTCTCACCTTTGCTTCCTACTTCTGTTAACCCCATCGACGCAGTCACACGTCTGAGCGGAAACAATGTCTTATAGCTTTTGTTCGAAAGTATGCACGTGTACGTACAGCCATCTGTTTTGTTAGATGTTTGTTGTTGCGTGCTACTATGGGGACCGGACAAACTAGGGAAGTATGAATTTCATAAATGCGATTCATCTACTGTCAGTGCTACGGACCGCCAAGGGTAATGTATACAAACATCGTAATCTGAAAAAAGGGTAATTGGCAAGCTCTTGCCGATGAGGCCGCAATCGCGCTTGAAGAATAATACGAAAAAAGGTTCAGTCTTCGAACCCATGCCCGATGCGAGGCAAAAAAGTTGCAGTGTAAGAGCAGGTGGCTCTTCGTCCACATGGCTTGCATTTGCTGCCATGAGTTTTGTATTTTCTCGAGGCGTGCCTAAAGCAAGGATAGACAGTGCAACATTGGTATCTACCTGTGAACAAATATAAAATACAAATAAAAATTGTATTCTTATTTCGAATTAACTGTAATGGAATCACTCAGTCCTTCTGCCAAACCATAGAATGCTTCTGGTACCAAGAGGTTTATTGATGAACAGTACACTTTAAAGACGTACCTGCAGCTTAAAACATAAGTGTAATAGCAAATCGGGCTATAACCGGCATACATACTCTCATATCTGTATCGTTTTAACAGTTGTCGGCTCAGTTGCTTGCACGATATCCTCGAAAGCCTGTTTCGACATTCTGGTACAATTCTGGAACAGAAATATATTCAGCATCAGTTCACTAGTTAGATTTTCAGAAGCCTTTGGCTTACTTAAAAAGGAAAGCACACACAAAGCCCGATTTATCTTGTTGTTTCTACTTTATTCCTTGGGTGATGTAAAATCAGGAGAGCCGCATTCGCTTCCATTCGCTCGTCTTCGCCCATTTTGTGACAACAGTATGACCCGTGTAAACACATCTGGCGCAGTAATGTCTTCTCGCAAAGATTATCGGCCAGCTGTTCAAAAATGGTTCAAATGGCTCTGAGCACTATGGGACTTAACATCTGAGGTCATCAGTCCCCTAGAACTTAGAACTACTTAAACCTAACTAACCTGAGGACATCACACAGCCATGCCCGAGGCAGGATTCGAACCTGCGACCGTAGCAGTCGCGTGGTTCTGGACTGAAGCGCCTAGAACCACTCGGCCATCGCGGCTAGCTCGGCCAGCTGTGGTCGGTAATGTTGCAGTACTTGTGGCTGCAAATCGAGTATCCACAATGTTGCCGGACAACATTGTCTCGCTGCATTCTCAGCAACATCTAATGTTTACTGTCCGTACAAAGATAGCTTAGGCCACGTTAGCGGCGGCCAGCTATTACCTTGCGCCTCCTCAGAGAGGGCCACGACAGCCTGGACGCTGCGCTCCAGCTTCCGCCTACAGCCGCGCGGCTGCCGCGGTTCTTTCCCGCGGACAGACTCTTCGGCGCCGCACGTCGAGTCGTGGCGATGAAGTTTTGCCGCGGGCCTCTCAGGGAGAGCCCAAAGTTCAACAGCGCTGACGACGCGATGGATCGCTGCCGGCGCTGTCTAACGCACTTCGCCTTAGCTGACGAATCACGGGGGATCCAAACGACAGCATCGAGAGCACTTTTTAAATGTATAGGTGTAAGCTGTATCTAAGGAGTCGTATTCTGAAAGAAATCTTACAGAGTCATTGAAAAGCTGACGAATACCCGAATTCCTCTTCTTCGGCATTTATACTGACGTTAGAAATCTTTAATTGTGGAGTATCCTCCATGCATGATTTATCTGTTAAAATTGGTAAAAAAAGTCATGTGGACCGCTGCCTTCCCCACGCAATACCGCAAGGTAGGCAGGTCGTGACCGCCACCTGTCAGTGAATCGTGTAAACTCTACTGTGAGTTTTATCGAATTCAGCTACGAGGGGCATTTAATAAGTAATGCGACGCATTATTGTCTGAAAGCGGGGTTGGTTTTATTCAAGGTTACAGTACACCATATCATTCCCATTCTTTTGGCTATAAAACCCTATTTTTTAACATAATCTACGTTCAATGCGACGGCCTTATGCCACGTTATTAGGAAGGCTTCTATGTCCGCATAGTACCACTGTACTGGTCGATGTACTGCATCAAAAACCTGCCTCGTAACGTGCTACCAATTCCGCACAGATAGTCCTTCATTGCTCTTTACGGTCTTCCGTTAGGCGGCATGAAACAGAGCGAGCCAGCTTGCTGGCGAGTGTACACGTCAGTACTACTAACAGCGATGCCCAGTTGTGCAGTGAGGTTGTTGACTGTGATCTGGCTATCCTCGAACGAGAATGTCTGCACGTTCCTGCATTGCAGGAGTCACAGTGGTGTTCGGCCGGCCAGCACGCGGATGATCGGATAGGCTTGGACGGCTTTGTTGCGATGATGAGAGACGCCTGCCCCAACGACTCATCAGCTCTTTTACACTGCCAGGTCTCCGCAGACATTCTGCATACGCCTGTGAATTCTACGATGTTCTGATTTTCCGCGAAAAGAAACTAAATGACAGCTCTCTGCTTGTAATGCACTTCTGTTACAGACGCCATTTTGAAGGCTACTTCTAGCATCGCCACTTATCAGAACCTCAAGAAACTGTAGAGGTTGAAGTGGGAACATCCCACGATGTCACACAACAAAGTCCGTATCTTTTCAACCGAAATTGTCTGAGAAAAAAAGTGCTGCTTAAATTATTGAACGCCCCTCGTATCTGTGTGTTGATACTTCACAAGTTTTGGATATGCAGCTGAGTTGTCATTTTCTTTAGGCGATCATCAACAAGAAGCCCACTTATCTTCTTAAAGTGTCAAGTTCACATTTTGTTGCCGCTGTTTCAACTCCAACCATACAGCCAATGAGACCCTCTGCGCTCACTTTTCTTAAGTCAGTGACTTCTCTCCACTCATAAATAAGTGTCTATTAAGATATATTTTTGTGAAGAACATTTATTGCCTTACTACATTTTCCTTAATTACTTTTTACGGTTTGGCATAGTCCTTCGGTTGGTCTGAAATATCTGTAACGCTGTTTTATTTTGGAAGGTGCCGGGAAGCAATCGCTAGGGAGGGGTACCCTGCGTCTCACGGTTTGGTTGAAGTCCAAACAGCCAGAAACGAAATCTGTGCTTGATATGCCAAGGAAGCTGTCGGAAGTTCAAAATCACATGTAAGCCCGAAAACTTATAAATCATTCATTTCGGCGAGAAAGCCTCAAATGTGACATTATTTGTGTGTTGTGGTTTTTAAACTGAAATAAGAAAGAGTCCAGTATTTTCATGGATGAGGGTGGAAAACCACCTACAAATCTCATTCATATTGGCCATTTTATCAAATCGACTTTCATTAATCAGGGATTCGCAAGGTTTGTTCAAATGGTTCAGATGGCTCTAAGCACTATGGGATTTAACATCTGAGACCATCAGTCCCCTAGACTTAGATCTACTTAAACCTAACTAACCCAAGGACATCAAACACATCCATGCCCGAGGCAGGATTCGAACCTGCGATCGTAGCAGCAGTGCGGTTCCGGACTGTTCGGCCACAGCGGCCGGCTCGCTCGTTCTGTAACAGGTATACAGTCTCTCATATGTATACTGCTGTAGCAAATGTCGGACCAACTGCTTGTATTCGCTTACCAAGGTCGGACTGGAAACGAAATGCAAATCACAGTGAAAACCAAAAACTTTCTGTTTGTAACAGTTAACTACACCTTCCAGCTACTTTTCCGCGTAATCGCCACCTCTCCGACTTCGACATGTCTCATATCGTTGTACCAGCTTTCCAATACCCTTCGCCAATTCTGTACTCTGGTCTGCAATTCGTTGTCTGTGCCAGCGGTTCGTATAAGCAAAGATGTAATTCAGAGGGAGCCAAGTCTGATCTGTATGGTGGCTGATGAGATACTTCCGATCGAAAACTCTGCAGCAGAGTCTTCATTGCCCCTGCAGTGTGCGGCAGAGAATTATCATGAACAGCTCGCCGCTGTGACCGAGCTGTTCTAGGCGCTTCAGTCTGGAACCACGCGACTGCTACGGTCGCAGGGTCGAATCCTGCCTCGGGCATAGATGTGTGTGATGTCCTTAGGTTAGTTACGATTACGTAGTTATAAGTCTAGGGGACCGATGACCTCAGAGGTTAAGTCCCATAGTGCTTAGAGCCATTTGAACCATTTGAACCCAATCATCATGAACAAGGAAATGTATGACGGTTACGTTTTGTGTGCTGTATGAAATCAGGCGAAATCTCTGAGCAGATGCTCATACTTGGCGGAAAACTCTGTTTTCTAGGCATTTTTACTTGCTCATTATGGGCTCATGACTGAAAAGGATGACATAACTCGATTGTCGATCATACGCTGCCCAACACGTATGTGCGACGCTTAGCCTGAATTTCTCTAGTTCCCATTTCACGAGCATTCGGACCTTAATAAACGAATAGCCCTCGTATATTCTCTCTAATGCATCATCAGAATGTGATATGGGACTGAATGCCTGTAGAATGCCTGAAGGGTTTGGTCAGCTTCGATCTCTTCTGAAATGAAGAAATCTGCTACTGTATTAAGTATAGTAACTTGCTGTACAGCCTACATTCTGCTCAAATCGATATCCAACTGTTACACCATTCGGTAATGGGAAACATTAGGCATAGTCTCCTCACCCAAAGACATCGTAAGTTTCCATTTAGTTTCATTATTCCTTATACTCTCCCTACTGAAGTGGATATGCGTTTGACAAGGCAGAATAACGTAAAGACAGGCATCTCAAGGGTGACGACGTCTTTGCCATTTGTCCTCGAAAATATCATTCGGCATATATCTCCAACGACTGTTACAAATTTAAAAACATTTGTGGCAAACAATTGAAATTAAATAGGTTGTGTTTGTAGTATTAATCGTGCAAACCTTATGAGCAAACATTTAATTCGACATAAAAAGAAATCAACAGATGGCAACTAATTTCTCCTTAGAAGCAAAAATCTTTCGAATGACCAGGGCTATTCACTTTCTTCTAAAATCCCTTCTTCAATGATCGACGTTTCGACTTCTGCACTTCTGTACTGGAATCTTCTTGAGGAATTTTGTGGTGACATCGGTTGACTGCGCACTGCCGCCTTCGTTTATAAAGAGATATTTTTGTACATTTTCTCCACCGAAGATCCTCATGCTACTATTGAAGGGCCCTCGATATCGAATGTGTGGTGATAACTGATAAGGAAAGACAGGAGGAAGTTTATAAAACTTTTATTGCTTTTGCCCCGACGAGATGGCTTCCTGACAGCTGTTTCTATTCCTCGCTCTCTGTTTCTTGGTGGCATGAATGCGTCGTCTCTACTGATATCGCATTCATTCTTAGAGATCTGAACTACTCCTCCAACTTTTCTTCTGTAAATTTTACGTTCTTTGGGGAACAGTCGTACTTTATTAACATCTGTGTCCTGGCCTCTTTTGTAGCGTCTGCCAGAAATGTTTGTTCAACGTCTTTGTAACGCTTGCTCGCCTACTAAACGACCTCGTCGTGAAATGTGCCACCTTTCGTCGGATCTTCTGTATTTATTCTACACCTGAGAGCTGCTAAATATCCCAGGCTGAAGAGAAAAATACAATAATCAGTGTAAGAGCGTTTTGAGAGCCACTTTTTTCGTGACTGAATTAAATTTGCCTACGATTCTTCCAATGAATGTCAGCGTGGCATCTGTCTCCTCTAAAAGTAGTTTTGTGTAATCAATCCACATTAGACGTCTTGGATGGTTATTGTTAGGTGTTTTTCGGTTGTTGCTGTTTCGAAGAGTAATGGTTCTCTTCTCATGTTTACGGACAACACGCTACATTTATTTGCATTCAATGTGAGCTGGAAGTACCTGCACCAATCGTCCATCCTCTGCAGGTCTTCCTGCATTTCGCTACAATTTTTTGCTGTTATGATCTTCTTATAAACAAGAACACATCCCGCGAACTGTCTTACGGAGCTCATCATTATGCACAAGATAATTTGTATTTATGAACAGTAATGGCCGCATAACTATCGTCTGTGGTATTTCCGAAGTAACTTTGACATCTGAGGATTTCATACAGTTATGATCAACCTTCTGAGTTCTGTTTGCTAGGAAGTCCTGAATTCTAAGCACAAATATGGCCCGGTATGCGATAAACTCGTATTTTGTCCACTAAACGATAGTACAGAACTGTTTTGTATGCCATCCGGTAGTCACGGAACAACGTAGGTGTCGTTCTCTGAAGCGCTCTGGATCTCATGGGCGAAAAGAACGAACATACCTACACAAGATCTATGTTTGTCGATTTTTATCTTTCTCAAACAAGGACATAACATGTGAGCATGAAACATGTTCCATACCTCTACAACTGACGTCAGTGGTATGGGCCTATAATTATGTCATAAAGCAATTACAGATGTTGGCAGCGAGTGGTCACTGATTTAAATCAATGAGGAAGTTGAAAGTTTGTGGTGGACCGGGATTAGAACTCGTGTCCCCTGCTCATTAGCCAGATGTGCTGACCACTGCTCCTTGAGGACACAGTGATCAAGGAAACTGCACAAACTACCTTACCATGCCTCCTGTCAGACCAAAATTCTCAACTTATCCACACACTGCCAAATAGGGTCCCTTGCCCATTATTCTCATTACTGGCGGCACTTCGATGATTCCTGTAAGACTTTCCCCATTGATGTAAATCAATGCCCACTTGTTGCCAATGTTTGTACTTGTTTGTGTCTTAATTCATAGAGACTGCATGATCAAAATGGTGACTGTTAAGATGTGGACGGCCAATGATCAGTGCTGATGCACACAAGGTTCGAACTCTTACGGAAATCGCTGAAATGCCGCGAGTAATGACAATAACTGGCAAAGAACCCTACGTCAGTAGTGTGCGGATAAGTTAAGAATTTATGCCTGACTGGAGACGTGCTAAGATAGTCCGTCCAGTTTGATGACCACTGTGTCCCGAAGGCGTAGTGGTCACCGCATCCGGCTAGCGTGCAAGAGACCTGGGTTCTACTCCCGGTGCGGCACTCATTTTCAATTTTTTCCATTGGTTTTGAATCAATGCCCACACGCAACCAATGTCTGTAATTCCTTTGAGTCTTAATTCATAATGGCCGCTGGATCAAAATTGTGTCTGTTCCTTCGGACATCTCCGAAAGAACAGACACCCCGTACCTATAATTATAATTATCACATTCGCCAGTTCTCTGCTCAACACCTATCTTGACAACGGATGTCACTTATCCTGTTATCCAGTGGATAAATATCCTTCGTTTCTTCTGTGACCTACGATAAGCTGCTACCAGAAGGGGAACAAGTTCTTTCCTTTAATCTGTGTAGAACCTTGCATCACATCCCATCCATATGTCTTTCCACTACTGAGCTATTTTCTATCCCGCGGTCACTTACCGCAACACTTGACGTTGACGTTTGTGCGACGAGTGAAAGGAGGAACGGTATTATGCTGTTCCTAATTCAGTATTTCGGATTTCTCTTCTTCTTCCGCTTCTGTGCCATTATGGTCACTGAGCAACTGACTAGAGGATTTCGGTCCGTCTACTGACATCACATACTGGAAACATTTTACATTCTAGTTCATTGAATCCTTGTCACCCTGACCTTCTTTTAGCTTCGTTGAGCTTCAATTTGTCATCAAGTCTTCGATTTCCCTTAGATCTGCGATTATAATCTCTTTGCTTTCCTAGCAACTTTCTGACAAGAATATTGAACCACTACGGATTTCTCCCATACCTCACTACCTTACTTGGCTTATTAGGTCTGAAGTGTGTGGTATAGGGCTTTTAAATTTCATCAGTCAGTGCTTCTCATCTCCGTTTCCGAAGCAGAATACTTAATTTTGACTGCTCAGATACTAGGCAGATTGTTTCCTGCAAGCAAAATTTTTATCCAATTTTCCTTATCTTTTCTTGTTGCATCTTTAGTCAGTGATGCTAGATCAACCTGATAATCACTCAATCCTTCCTCTTAGACTGTTTATTCGAAATGTACCGTTATGTTAGTTACTGGCAGGTTTAAGACGTTGCTCTCGCAAGTAGGTTCTCCAACTAACTGTTCAAAGTAATTTTCTGGAAAAAACTTTATTTATAATTCCTGCCTCTGACAATAGTTTTAATAGCATGACTCTCCCACACGTTACTGGCAAGTTAAAGCCTCCCACTAGACATCTTTCTCACAATATTTTGCAAGTTTTCCCTATGCTCTCTGTAAACTACATTTTCTGAGTCAGAGTCTGTAAAGGTATCTGATTACCATGTTTGAACCATTTTTTGATGCCTAGTTTCACCCTCATTATTTCACATTTGCAGCCTGTAATACCCTCACTAAATATTATGCAGTTCCTTATGACAATAAACACGTCGCCACCATTGGCGTGTGTCCTGTTCTTGTGGTGTACGATATCTATTCGTAACGTAAGGACCGATCGTTCCTTCCTTTCCGAATATTCCACCAGTATTTCTGTATGAATTTAGGATTTCCAGCAATTCAGTTCTTGTTTTATACACATGTCCATAATACTATGTGGCCGTTATTACATTTAAAAAGCGAGACTAATTCTGGATGCTGTAGTTCGCTAATAACAGATTAACATTTCCTCATTCTGATCTGTAATCATGAAAGTTCTCCAAGATAACATGCCTGGTATTTGTCTGTTATAGCTGTTAATTCATCACTGACACAAGGAAAGTGTTTCTCTAACCTACAAAACACCATTTCCATGCCACAGTCACTCCACTACCCAAGTAGCAGCTTCCATTCTGTATTGCACGACTGACCCAGTGAGAACGGCACCTCATTTATCCACCCTCTAAGGGAGGTTAAAAAATCTGCATCCGAGATCATGGCAGAATCATCTGAATCCCTGGGTAAGATCTTGCACTCGGCTTCAAACCGCGATCGATTCTGGGTACGGTGCTGCAAACAGCGAACATTGCTTCCAACCAGCACACTAGATGGGCTGTCTTCACCAATTCAGCCAACTGTCTAAATGAACCGAGAATGGCCTGGAAACCCAGGCGGGACACGTTCTTCGTGCCTATATGACTTACGCGTGGTAGCTCGTTGCATCCAGTAGAATCAGAAGCTGTCAGCGGAGCCTCCTTCACATATGGGACGAAAAGTTGTGGCAAGCGTATAGATAGCCCGCTGGTCTTGTTTCCCGACCCGCCTGCTATTTCTCTGAGGGGCTTCGTAATCGGCATAACTTAGGAGCTCACAAAGACCAACACATCGACCTCGGTGCTTGTCTGGACCTGGCTGGAAAAGCGTCCACTGGCTCATCAGATGAGGAATCTCGTGTTGGCCCAGATTTGTTATCAGCACTGGAGAGCAACCATTTTCTGTTAAGAAGGTGTAAGAGAACATCTGTGTGTGCAGTTTCCACATTCGTCTTCCACCCATACACCAAACGTTAGTTCGTGTGGTGGCTATCTTCACAGATAGAAATGCATCTAACAGAGCAGCTCGCTGTGAATGACGAGAAACTCGTCTGGACCACTGGCACCCCTGAAAAGTGACATCTGTTGTTACAGAACAGTATTTCTGTATTTCTAGATGTTACCTGTATTCCTCGTCCGAACAACGAAGGGCTGAATCTCATCACTATCCCCATGGACGTGACTTTCTGTATCAGTATTTCATCATCACGAATCCCTGATCTCCATTCGTAATGTTTCTCTGTTTGTACTGCCTCCCAATTTTATTCAGACGAATGTGTGGTAATAATAATTCTGCAAACGGAAGAGTCCATCTTTCCTTTCAGTTACCATCCCCATTTCCGATTTCATTAACTTCACCAGTAAACGATAAACGGGTTATGGACTCTATGTGCTATCTCTTGTTACCTTTGAATCACGGTCCTATTAGGTGTTAGGAAGTATAGTTTCCAGAATTATCGTGAGTCATGCCTAGACAGCTCAGACGGTAAGAGCACTGTCCGGGAAACACAAGGTTCCACGTTTGAATCACAGTCTGGCACACATTATTAATCGGCCAGGAAATTTCAAAACAGTGTGCTTTTTATGATCGTTAATGGTGACTTCTTAACTCTTCTCTATCCATTTTCGTATTTTCATGATTTAACTGTCGTTTTAATAAGAGTTGTGATGTAGCTATGGATGTTGCTGTGGGGATCAGGCATTCTAATTTGGCTGTGGATGATCACGAGAGCTTGGTATGTACGGTGTGAAGATTGAATCATGAAAACTGGAAGGGATCGAGATGCAGATAGTACGGCGTTGATCTGTTGAGTGAATAAGGTAACGCCTGGGATTATAAGTACTAAAACGAAAAAAAGGCGGACCCTGTATTTAGGGTCTCGAAGGGGGAGGTGCCTTGGAACAGGACATTGGGTGTTTGTAGGTGAAGGGTATGCAGTGTAGGCTACAGAGCTATTCGTAATTACCTCTTGTGTAAAGAAGATGACTATATAAAAACTCTATGTCGGAGAGAAAACAGACACGTATCAGTCGATACAGCGTCTCTCAAAATTTTTAAATCGCTTTAAATGGTCCCAGTATAAGAACTGTTTCTGACGCAGCAAGCGCTAATATGTGCGTGCAGTTTATTGAACTCGGTGCCGCTGCTAGCAGGGGAAACGAAACATCAGCAGCCCGCTTTGGAAATCTGTTGTCTGGGTTGCCTGGCTGCAGGTGCAAACTAATTCGAAGCAACGATACGGAGCAAATTTATTGGGGTGGTGCATAAGTTCGTAACGATTTTCCATAAGTTTAATAAACGCAACAGATACACACAACATAGAGAATAGTCTCAATAATATATTCTCCTTCACTATTTAGAACAATCTGCCAACGCTGGGGTAGCTCTCAATTCTGTGACTGGATAAATCACGTGTTTTTAGTGCAAAGACCACGTCGAGATATGTTACGAGCGCATTTTCATTGGGAAAGGAAGTTTCTTGGAGGTTGTTCAATGAAGACAGTAGAACGTGAAAATTTGAGGGCGCAAGATCGTGTGAATAAGGTGGTTGTAGAATGACTTCGCAACCCAACTCCCGTACAGAATGTTTTGTCCGTCTATCAGAATGCGAGCGGGCTTGGGTTAACACTTTGGGATACACCACCATGTATAACATAATCTTTTGGGGATGGGCGCAAGTCTTTGTAATGTGAGTTGCTGATTTGTTTGGGCTCAACCACCCTTTTCTTTTCCTTATATTAGCATAAAGACGCCATTACCCGTCACCAATAACAATACAGGATAAGAATGCTCGAATAGATGACGGGAAAGCAGAGGTGTGCATATGGGCACCCGCAGATTTTTATAATTTTGGCTTAGAGTATGCGGTACTCATACACCCGATTTTTGAACCTTCGCCATTGCATGAAAATATCGCACTGAGATGGAATTATCACAGTTCACCACTTTTGCCAGTTCTCTAGTACAATGACGTAGATCATTGTGGATTAATGCGTTTATACGATCTTCATCAAACGCCGGAACTCATCCTAAACGTGGAGAGTCACTAATGTCAAAACGATTCTCCTTAAAACGGGAAAACCATTTCCTTGCCATACTTTCTCTAATGGCTTTATCTCCATACACCTTATCTCCATACATGGCGTAAATGTTTCTGGCTGTCTCCGCTTCTGTCATTCCTGTATTTAACACAAATACAAAAATACGTCGGAAATGTTTCGATTTCTCCACTTGGCACTACATTTTCTAGAGCCCACAGCTTCACTTACTATCTCCAGAAGACAAAATGACACTCAGATAGCAACAGTGAACTACAAATAAAAATGACAATAGATAAATAAAGCCACAGCAACCGCAATACCATCATGCAAAACAAAAATGGGCCGAGGATACCAAGGTTGCGCTGACGAAGTTGTGAATTAAGTTTTGTGATCATAGAGGGAAACGATGCCAGCAAATCTCAACATTGATAATTATATTTTGTGGTTAGAGGGGGAGATGAAGTCGGCATCAGTCGAAAGACTGATGATCCAAAGACAACACTTGTGAAAGATGGTCAAAAGTGTTGACCCAATGTCAAAGTAGCCAGGCACAATTTTTTTTATCCTGTGTTGTTTATTCACCCCCTCATCTCTCACCGTCAAGGATAATTCACAATCAAATTTTCATACTTCGTGCTTGGAATTTTACAAGAATAAACTCATTACAATTTACTTAAAACTTATTGAATTTATTTGATTTTGTGACAAATGATGTACATGTTTAGATACGTTATTGTAAAAATATTGACATAAGTACTGTGTTTATTACTGCACGTGTACAATGGTGATGCAAACAGCGCAGGTGACAGATGAAGGGATGTATGCAGTGAATGGTATGTACCAAAGAGTTATGAACTGGGAAAAAAATTAGATAGCTGTACTGAAATAGTGAGTTGGAGTTGAAACAGAGTAAGATGTTTTGAATGGGAGGTCTGTAGTTACGTGTTGTGCCGGTGGAGTCTACGGAATGGAAATCAAAAGAAAAGCTAAAGAACGAAAAGCAGCACTGATGTAGATAGCAGGGTCCGGTAGTAAAATCACGGATTTCATCGTGCAGGATATGTTTTTTATTAGGTATAGAGGAGAGGAGTTTTTGGGCTGTAAACTTCGAGAATGGATTTGGAAAGAGGAGAAGAAAGAAGGAAGGAAGGTTGGAGTTTAACTTAACGTAGACAGCACTGTCATTAGAGATGGGATAGGAAAGAATGGTTGGGGGGGGGGGGGGCGTTTGATGAGGTGTTTTACGCCGTGAAGAGGATGTTGGCTTGGTTATTAGTGTGTAAGATTTATTTCAAGAGTTTGATGTGTTACAGAACTCTGCTTACAGATTGTGTGACGTGTTTACCTACTGTATGCAGACGAACGTTGATGGGTCGGAGTGTAATATAATTTCAGATCTTGTGGGATGATTATCAGCATTGCATTTGGTGGAGAGTGTGGAATGCCCCAGATTAAATATATTGCACGCAGATTGTCAGGTGAGGCTAGATCACTCTTTAAGGAAATAAGGAGCATCCGAGTAAAACGGCTTTCAAGGAGGCTTGTCAGTCACCAATTTGATGATCACTGTATGGAACGCATTGTCACGATAAATGCTGCAGCACAACGATTAAGGCACTGAACTGCCGTTGGAGAAGAATGGTGTTAAAAACAAGGTCTGGCCATCGAGATCTGGGTTGGGGTTGGCTTGTTTTGGTGGAGGAGACCAAACAGCGAGGTCATCGGTCTCATAGGATTGCGTTAGGGGAGGATGGGGAAGGAAGTCGGCCGTGCCCTTTTCAAAGGAACCATCCCGGCATTTGCCTAAAGCGATTTAGGGAAATCACGGCACACCTAAATCAGGATGACCGGACGTGGGATTGAACCGCCGTCCTCCCGAGTGCGAGTCCAGTGTGCTAACCATTGCGCCACCTTGATAGGTCGAGATCTGGATTTTCCGCAGTTTTACGAACTCACTTAAGGTGAACAATAGGACTGTTCCATTACAAAACCGCACGGCCGAATTGCATTCCCTTGTCCAAATAGAATTTGTCCTATTGCTGCAATGATTTCGGTGTCGGAAAAAACTTAATCAACACCTTCTTTCTTTGACACATCCCTCGTCAGAAAAGTCTGCTTGTACTTGGGTATGTAAAGAAAATTCTTCTACTAACTTGACAGAATGTCCTAAGCAGTTCTGGTCTTATGTTAAAATGGTAAACACATATAGGCCATCTGTCCAGACACTCCGCGACCATTGTGGCACTGAAACGGAGAACCATTCAGAAGAGACCGAAACACAAGACGTCTTTTACTAAAAATATTTCACAGAACCGATCGCACTTTGATACCTCCTGTAAATCAACGCATGAACGACAAAATGGCTGATATAAGAATAAGTGACCCTTGGATAGTAAAGCAATTGAAATCGATTAACAGAGAGGCCGCTGGTACTGATGGGATAGCAATACGATTCGACATAGAGTATACGAAAAACTTGCCCCTCCTCTAGCAACACACCACCTTAGGTCTCCAGAGGATTAAAAAACCGCAAACAAGTATCATTGAAAGGCGAACAGTCGCACAAAAGTGTGAAAATATATTTATAACGTCGCTGTGATGTATATTTTTTAACACTTTTATGCTCGCGTATTATGATATTTCTAGAGACCGAAAATCCTCTGAAGGATTCAACATGGGTTTCGGAAGCAACAATCGTGTGAAACCCAGCTTGCTCTGTTCGTTCAAAAGACCCAAAAGGTGGCTGGTAACGGCCCAGGTAGATGTAGTGTTCCGTGACTAAGGCATTCACCACAGTGCCACATTGCCGCCTAATGAAAAAATTACGAGTGTGCAAAATATCGAAACAACTGTGTGATTGGATTCAGGGGTTCCTAGCAAAGAGAACGCATCGTGTCATTCCCAAGGGAGAGAAGTCTTCAGACGCAGAATTAACAAGGGGTATTATAGAACCACAGTATATATAAATGACCTGGTAGATAACGTCGGAAGTTCCATGAGGCTTTTCATAGATGTTGCTCTTGTATACAATGAAGTCGCAAAGCGACAAAACTGTAATAAAATGCAGGAAGACCTGCAAAAGATTGACACTAGATGCAGAGACGGGAAATTGACTCTCAAGATGCCATATTGCGAAGAAATAGATAAAAATACTCTTTCTTGTATAATTACACGGCTGCAGAACAATCTCTGAAAGCAGTTACTTCCATAAAATGTCTAGGACTATGCATTTTTAACTGGAACGACTACTTGAAGCTAATGGCGGGAAAGCTATCAGGCTGAGAATCATTGGAAGAACGCTTAGGAAATGTATTCCGTCAAAAAAGAGCGGATCTTAAAAAACTGTCGTTCGACTAATGCCTGAATGTTGCTCTTTACTATAGGATGCGTACCAGATAGGACTGACAGAGAAAGTAGAGAAGATCTAAAGAAGAGCAGCGCATTTCGTTACAGATTCATTTAGTACACACGAAAGCAACATCGAGATGATCAACCAACTGCAGTAGTAAGATAGGCGTTCTGCATCACAGTATCGTGTACTTGATAGTTACGAGAGTGTACATTCCTGGAAGAGCAACAAATATATTGTTTCCTCCTATGCATATCTTGCTAAAGGACAATGAAGGTAAAATTAGAGAGATTCGAGCATACACAGAGTCATACCGGCAATCGTTTATCCAGCGAACGTGTATTACACAAAGTACCCTCCACCACACACCATGAGGTGGTTTAGATATAAATGCAGATGCATTTTTCTTTGTCTAGAATTGTAAAACTACCGTAGGCTACTGTAGACTATAGTAAGTGATCGCAGGCTACGGTAGCTTTCCTAGTAATTTTGGTCGGTTAAGATCGTAATTACGTTGCCTGTACGTTACGCGTGTTGCATAACTATCGGGAGTTAACTCATTACTATCGCTTCTTTTTTTTTTTTTTTGCGTACGTAGTCAGTGTTTTGCTAAATTCCCGTAGAAACTGGAAGCGGTGAACCATGTAGAAACTACGTCGGATATACAAAGCACCGCGTAACCTATGGAACATTTTTGTCTTACGTAGCTATCCTCCTGTCTGCTACTTAGAGATAAACAGCATTTACAGCAAAATCAAAATTGTCATAGTTTAGGTCAGGTTTTATTCTAAAATAGTGGATATGTAATGTGAAACAGGTGAATGTTGTACGAAAAATAAATGCAGATTTATTATATAATTCGAAAAAGAGAAAAAATGCAATACAGAAACATATCAAACATTGCTCGAACAGTCCACGGGTATACTGCCGGTTCATAGTGTCCAACGGGCACAATATTTCGGTGATCAGACATGTCGCCATCGTCTGGAGCGCTGACGAACTGAGAGCCTGAGAGCGGGCGGCCGATTTAAATCCCCTCCGCGGGCCGCGCTCTTCGCTGTCTGCGCCCGCGCGCCGGCGGTCGCGAAGACGTGGGCGTTGTAATCTGTCGTAGCGTCGATGTGCTTGCTACGTCCACCCTGGTCGCAAGTTGGTACTTCTTGCTGAGAGTCTTCTTAATTACATTCAATGCCGGGTCCCAAGCCTTGCTGAGATTGTAGTCGCAATCTGGGTTTAGAAGATCTTCCCTAGTGCGAATTTCGATAGCCTCCCTTACATCGCTCTCCCAATATTTAGAGGCCTGAGCCAGGATCTTGGTACGCTCATAATCCACCTCGTGTTTCTCGGACAAACAGTGCTCTGCTACCGCCGCCGGCTTATTTGGATATTTCAGTCGAGTGTGCCTTTAACGTTCTCGGCAACGATCTTCGATGGTGCGTACTGTTTGTCCGATATAAGTCTTCCACACTCACAGGAAATTTGGTATATGCCGGCCTTCCTCACACCGAGGTCATCTTTCACACTTCCCAGTAATGCCCGTGTTTTATTGAGCGGGCAAAAGACGGTTTTAACTCGGTGTTTCTTTAATATACGGCCGATTTTCCCCGATAGTGCGCCATTGTACGGAATAAAGGCAGTGGCTACCTCTTCTTGCGTGACTTCATCCGTCTCCGCAGGTTGTGCTGTGGTGGTGGGACGGAGAGCGCGTCTAATCTGCCATTCCGAGTACCCGTTTTTTCGGAACACGGTTTTGAGGTGTTCCAATTCCTGGGGCAGATTCTCTGCATCTGAGATGCTGCGCGCCCTACGTAGTACTCTTTTTAGTACCCGTGGACTGTTCGAGCAACAAATACGCCAGGAGAAACTGAAGAATCACGTATCAATCATTGCTTTAATAGTTCGTTGAGCTTATATGAAACACGTGTATGTTATCGCCAAACAGCTTTCGCACTTACGAATTATAAAAGGAAACTCTTGCCTTTGACCACGATGAAGAATTTGATATTGTGTAGATAGCAACAACAATAATCACGTAAATTTTTCTATGTTTGTGCATGTAAACTGCACTTGTATAAAAAGTAATTGTTCTGATTTTTTTAAAATCGCAGAATGTAAGCAAGCAGCTATTTTTTTTTTTTCGAACGAAGGGAGTGTTATATTTTGTAAGGATGTAAAATACAGAATGGGCTAACACTAAATGATGAATGGTTCTATTTATCGGCAAAACAACCAAACAAACAAAGACAAAGCGAAGTCATCGGTTCCCAGTTTCTCTCTCTCACATTCATTTACGTTTCTTTCGCGACTAATGCTACCAATAGTACCAGTAATTCTACCATTTACTTCATGTAGTATACCAAAGCTTCCGAATCATCGCATTGATGAAGAGCAACTTAAAATATGCTCACTATTTTTATATACTTGAATTTAGCATATTTCGTGACAGTACTCACTTTTCCGTGGATGTTTATAAGATGATATTTGACTTTTTTGCGCTGGCTTCAGTCGTCTAGTCGATGTATGATTCCATAATGCTGTTTCGTCGGCTGCGGAAATGTCCTGGGTCAATGGGTCAATGCGTTTGTCTAATTTTTGGTGCTTCAAGTACCATTTTTCCGAATGTGCTTCCTTCTTGATGTTTATATAAAAAAGTAGTAGAATACCTCATTTTTGCTGGTCACTTGCAAATTATTACAACGGGGACCTGTACATTGTTCCACCGTCACACACCGAGTGTTCACTGCCGACTGACTACGGCCAAAGACGACTCCAGCGTCAAAGACATTTCACACAACACGCAAGCTTCCACTTGTAACCAGTCTCTTTGATATTGTTCGTCACATCTACTAATATTAATCAATATGCTGTCACTCTCGAACATATAAGCAAATTAGCACAAAATAAGGCAAATTACAATTCACAAAAAATATTCTGACAGAAATATAAGAGAACATTTAGAACCTCCCTCATTAGATTTGGTATGGACAAAAATAACACATCTGCCAGATCCATTACAAACTCTATCCCTGACACGTTTCGGAGAGCACATTTTGCGTCGGTGTGTGCAGGCGATGGAGGAGGACGAGGCGCTGGGCCACATCCCGTTCTTCGTGTCGACGACGCTGGGCACGACGTCGTGCTGCTCGTTCGACGACCTGCAGGAGATCGGGCCGGTGTGCCGCAGCTTCCCGTGCGTGTGGCTGCACGTGGACGGCGCGTACGCCGGCAACGCCTTCATCTGCCCCGAGCTGAAGCCGCTGCTGCGCGGCATCGAGTACGCCGACTCGTTCAACACCAACCCCAACAAGTGGCTGCTCGTCAACTTCGACTGCTCGACCATGTGGGTGCGCGACCGCATCCGGCTGACGTCGGCGCTCGTGGTTGACCCGCTGTACCTGCAGCACGGCTACTCGGACGCCACCATCGACTACCGCCACTGGGGCGTGCCGCTGTCGCGCCGCTTCCGCTCGCTCAAGCTGTGGTTCGTGCTGCGCTCGTACGGCATCCGCGGCCTGCAGGCCTACATCAGGCACCACATCGAGCTCGCCAAGGCGTTCGAGGCGCTCGTGCGCAAGGACTCGCGCTTCGAGGTCTGCAATGAAGTTAAGGTCAGTGCCCAGGTTCCCGCAAGATAAGTATACGCTGTGTTTCAGGAAGTGTAAGTAGTAAATATTGTACGAGGTGGTATTATTACGGGCTCATTCGAGTAAAACAATCCACATACAATGTGGAAATATCATGACACATCTCCCGTTGCCCAGCGTAGTGGAGCACTCGACGTCGAATGGACTCAAAGAGTCGAGCGAAGACCCTGCAGAAGTATTGAACCATGTTGCCTCTATAGCCGCCCATGACTGCGAAAATATTGCCGACGCAGGATTTTGTGCACAAACTGACATCTAGATTACATCCCATATGAATGGCCAGATCATTAGCTCGAAGTGTCCAGAATGTTCTTCAAACCAATCGTGAACAGTTGAGGCCCGCTGACATGGCGCATTGTCGTCCATAAAAATTCCATCTTTTTTGGGAACACGAAGTCCATGAATGGCTGAAAATGGTCTCCAAGTAGCCCAACTTAATCATTTCCAGTTAATCAGCGGTTCAGTTAGACCAGAGGAACCAGTCCAGTCCATTTAAACACGGCCCAGAACGTTATGGAGCCACCACCAGCTTGCACAGTGCCTTGATGACAGGTTGGGTCCATGGCTTTGAGGGGCCAGCGCCACACACGAACCTCAGCATCAGCTCTTACCAACTGAAAAAAAAAAAATGGTTCAAATGGCTCTGATCACTATGGGACTCAACTTCTGAGGTCATTAGTCCCCTACAACTTAGAACTAGTTAAACCTAACTAACCTAAGGACATCACACACATCCATGCCCGAGGCAGGATTCGAACCTACGACCATACCGGTCGCGCGGTTCCAGACTGTAGCGTCTAGAGGAAACCCGTGTTCGATTCCCGGATTTTGGTACAAATTTGAACTCGCCGCTTCAGTCTATATACATAAAATAATATCTGTATGAGGCCAGTAAAGACTCTGAAATTGTCCCATTTCTTCGTACAGAACTCTGTGTAGCTTCAGACGAACTTCAAGTAAAGCAGCCGTCTTGACAGAGTGCTACGACAATGCTATTTGCGGAAACAAGTTGAACTGAATTTGAATGCAAGCAGGAAGACCGTTTCTATGATCTCCGTGAACAGCAAAGATGTAGAAAAAAGTTGGACTTTTGAATTTAATGGTGTACATTTCTTTTGAAGTGAAAATGGTAAAACTTGATTTTAATAAATTCCACCTTCGACTTCAAGACAATTCCAAATTCTCTTGAAAACATCACGTGTGGCTCTTCTGAAGCCATCTTGCTGTTCTTTTATGAAGGCAACACTGTTAATAACACGGAGACTAGCTTTCAGCATTACTGGAAAAGACTTTTCTTTCCTACGTAGAAGCATATATTCTTCCAGCATGTCGGGGCCCCTGCAGATTCTAGTCATCAGGTGACATCATCTGTATTCTCCAGAAGATGGGTCGGCAGAAATGGTGACGTTTCTTGGACACTAATGTCAACGAAACTTTTTGCCTGTATGGATGGTAGAAAGACGAAGTCTATAAACAAAACCAAAACACAGGAGACGAACTGACAGTTTGTATTATGAATACTGTTTCTGTGATAAAAGAACCACAAGACGACCTCCCGAAGAGCTACTCGATGCGTTTTCAAGAAAAACTGAAAGTGCATAGAAGTTAGTGTTGTAATTTATGAAAATCGACTTTGAACTTAATCTTTTGCCTTTGCTTAGAACCTTGTGTGGGTATTTGTTTGGGTTACGTTCTAACAGCTGCATATCTGAAACCAATAAATATTGGACTCATATTATATTGACAGTTTTATTCCAATTAGTCCACACTACCACGTTTCAAAATATTCATCACTGACAAAACTTCTGGAAACACACTTTTGTTTATCTCACAATGTAGGCTACAGGCAGCATTCGCTGTACTTAGTAATGGCCTACCAACTAGTTATTCCATTGGGTAAGCAATATTATTTCCTAAAATTTATTTTCTGTCTAAAAGATACTTTGCCAGTCTCTGTGACTTTTTTCATACCCCATAAGACACAGCAAAATGTGCGGTAGCGTCCATATAGCGTGCTTCTCGTTACAAGTCCGGATTGCTTTACTTTTACAGTCATTATTATTGCTGCATTGGCTCGAACACAAGCTATATTATGGAAACCCATTATTTCGAGGAGGTAAAAACTAGAGAAACTCAGTGGGGAAAAGTTTATATATCCCATACACGTGACGAGAGAATCCACACACACATAGGACTGATCAATGACTTCTAAATCTTGCACGATGAAGTGGGTAGAAGATCCCCTCTACAAGCCTATTAGAACACTATGTTGGGAGATGGTAATTAAACCGATTGTTTACGAGGACAGTAAGAACCTGTAGTTTTGAAGCCATACCTTTAGCCTTTCCTTCAGGTATGAGGAGACATTTAAAGGCATGTATTAGGTCTGCGAGTATGGGCGGTCCATCATTAATTCTGTCGTCATCCAGTCTTTTCTTTGACAGTGAATGCCTACCAATTAGAATAATTTTACTTGGGAAAATTTCTACCCTTTTCTACTACAGTGACGGGAAAAAAATCTCAGCACCAAGAAGGACTCGTGTGACATAAACGGAAGTTGGTAGGCGTGTTTCTACACCTGAAAGATGTCTAATCAAAATTCACACCAGTCGTGTAAGAGCAGCGCTAGTAGCGCCACTATGAGGATGTAACTCAGATTAGTTTTAAGCACACTCTATAACGGCTTTGAGCGTCAATTACCTTTGAGATTGAACGTGGTGAGTTGATGTCAGCCAGGAATGCCTTTAAAGTGACAAAGACGCCATTATCGACACCTCACTGGGTTTGAACGACGTGCTGTAGTAGTGCTACGAGAAGCTGGATGTTCTTCTGCGATACTGCAGAAAGACTTGGCAGGAATGTAGACACTGCACGTGACTGCTGGTAGCGGTGGTCACAAGAATGTATGGTCGCAAGATGCCCGGGCTCCGGACGGCCATTTTGAACCACAGTGAGTGAAGAGCATCGTGTTCAGAGTATGGCTGTGGCTCATCGTAATGCGTCTGCAGCAGCAAATCGAGCAGCAATTGGCAACACAGTGACACAACGGATTGTCACAAATTGATTACTTCGAGGATGCCTGCCAGACTCAATAGTCCTACACCTGGATTTATGCTCTGGTGTGTGATTTCGTATGACAGCATGACTGCAATTGTGTGCGTCAGTCTGATGGTTCGACCTTTTCCGCTACCATTCCTGAGCAGAATTTGCATTCCAGGGGGTGTTCTCCAACAGGATAACGCTCGTCCACATACCGCTGTTGTAACCCAAGTTGTTCTATAGAGTGTCGAAATGTTGCCTTGCATCAGCTACAACAAGCACGCACCGTCCCTGTATTGACCGACCAACTGCAACAGACATTTAACTCCATCCCACAAACTGACATCTGGCACCTGCACAAACAATGCACGCACTTCTGCATGCTTGCATGCAACATTCTGACGATTACACCGATTACTAATGAACCAGAATTTCACGTTTTCAGTGGCTTATGTCGCACTTACATTAACATGTGATCTTTCAGAGTTCTCACGTAAATAAATATGTTACGCAGAAAAACGTATTCCCGAAATTAAATTACTCTACATTAATTTTCTTATGGTGTTGCGCCTTTTTTCCGGCAGTGCGTGTTAGAAGTGGGGGGGGGGGGGGGGGGATGATGATGTTTGGTTTGTGGAGCGCTCAACTGCGCGGTCATCAGCGCCCGTCCCAATTTTTACATAGTCCAGTTTTTAACTCAATTCAATCTATCAACTGACACGTGTGATGATGATCATGAAATGATGAGGACAACACAGACACCCAACCCTTGGGCAGAGAAAATTCCCAACCCGAGACCCCGTGATCCAAAGGCAGCAACGCTAGCCACTAGACCACGAGCTGTGGACGGGGGGAGGGGGTGGGGAGGGGGGGAGTGAAAGGCTAGTAGCTTTCCTCCCTCTGCAGTAACTGCTAACAACACGTAATTCTTTGCTTTTAATATCCAGTTGTTCATGATGAGACAGTTTTCATATTTCTACAATCCACTACCGCATTGCTCAGCCTCCGCTAAGAGACGAGCTCCCCGTCGGTGTTTCCGATCTGGTGTGGACGGTAAGAGCGCAGCCCTCTGGAGATTGACGAAATTCTCACAAGAGAAACTCACCATCTCAGTCTCTTCAGATTTAGTGGTAAGAAGGCTCATAGGATAACCCGTCAAAAACTGAAAACAGATCAAGTTTGAAAATAGGAAGAAGGCGTCCTCAACTGTGGAAAAAAGAAGCGAAATAGAAACAGTGAACGGTCGAAGATCAACATAAGCAATATCAACCGATTTTCAATTACCGTGAAGCCCACGGTGATGGACAGCGAAGGGAGAGATCAGGGTTCCACTGCCCCTTTTTTTCCCTCAAAATTGTGTCTGTCCGTCCGGTCATTAACGTGTCTGTTCACTGATTCAAATTTGTGTCTGTATTGCGGTGTAACGTCCGTTTGCAACAGTAGCGTGTAACGAAGGGACCTCAACACGTACATACCTCCTATTTTTTCTACAAAAGTACTACATGTTATGCCTCTTGCGTTCCGTTTTGGAAGTTCTGACTCTTGATTTCCTTTGTTGTAACATAGTTCACACTCATTTATTTGTTGTTTTCATTTCTGTGAGAGATCTATGAGGCATCTCGCCTGCTCTCACTATTCATCACATTCACTTGCGACGGTAATATATTCTTACCACATGAATCATATTCTACAACCAATTTATACTATGACAATAGCAAGACTACAGAAAGAGAACAGGCACGCCAATGACCGGGTAGACATTTCATAAATTTGTGAAAAAAGGGGCACGAGAGAGTTTTCAACACAGACCTGCCACTTTCCAGCCCACCACGGCAACCACACAACCACGACACCATCATTCTCGTAGGCCGCTCGGTGTTGCACATCTTGAGATTCGACCTTCCGCTGTTTCTATTTTGCTTCTTTTTTCACAGTTCAGTACAGCTTCTTCTTGTTTTCATGTTCGGTTTTTGACGGCTGTCCACTGGGTCATTTTACCGCTAAACCTGAGGGGGGTACAAAGGGTAGTTTTCCTTGTCAGTAAAATCTCAAATCTCGTGACTGTCTACGTACCAGTGATATAATCTGTCTTATAGAGAGGCCCCGTATACCCACAAACCTGCGACATCAAGCAGTACTTGCACGGAATTCTGTATGTGGTATTTTAAGGTCTTCCCGATTCCCGAGGCCTTTAACTCGATTATTTTTCGAGACACTGGTATCCTACCTTTCTTTTTACCACGTAGAAAAGAAGAAAACATTATTCCAAGTTCAGAATATTTTTCGCTTTTTGGCCCTCTATAGTATTTGTTCGCAGATGAGGCGATTTAAGGTGGAACGACTGCAGAAAACTGATCGTAGGAAAGGCAGAAGTCAGAGACATTGATTAGAAGAAACCTCAAAAAGTGTCGATCGCCCCTGAAATAGCCGGCTTTCGAAAACCTTGTTCCACTGATGCTTGAGTGTTCTTGATAAGTCAGGGTACCTTACTAAATATGACTGATTGACGAACTTGAGAAGATCCAAACAAGAGCTGTGCATTTCGTTCAAATGGTTCAAATGGCTCTGAGCACTATGGGACTTAACATTTGTGGTCATCAGTCCCCTAGAACTTAGAACTACTTAAACCTAACTAACCTAAGGACATCACACACATCCATGCCCGAAGCAGGATTCGAAACTGCGACCGTAGCGGTCACGCGGTTCCAGACTGAAGCGCCTAGAACCGCACGGCCACACCGGCCGGCTGTGTATTTCGTCATGTGTTCGCTCCATATACACGAAAGTGCAACGGTGATGCTCATCGAAATCCGTGGCGGAAGTACACGAGAGGCGTTATTCATCACTATGTTCTACTGTTAGAAGTCCAAGAGCGTACATTTCTAGAGAGTCAACCAGCGTGTTATTCCGTCTTACATATGTCTGCTTATAAGTCCCTTAATGTAAAATGAAAGAGATAATTGAATTGGTACACCATAAACTTTCGGAAGTTCTAGATCCTGGTTAATGAAACCAACGTGTACTAATACAAGATCAACGAGTGCAGTGCTCATTGCTGTCATGAGATAACTGACGCAGAATGAGCGAATGAAATGCCCGTTGCTAGTTGGCCACGGTGATTAAGGACCACGGCGACATTCTGAAGCGAACTAACTGGGTGTACAAGGTGTTATACTAATTTTTTAGTGGGTCGCCTAGCAAGGACAAGTTGTAGGACAGTTTAAAGAATCTAGGAGAAGACTGAGATTAACTGTTGTTAATTTGCTCTAAGAATCGACATAAACCACAATGAAAATGAACTCACATCAAATTACAAAGTGATGCTAACACAGTGGGCAGGTACCGAAAAGAGTGAAAAACTGTGTGGAGTAAGCTCAACAAGATCTGCATATCAGTGCAACTCACAAAATCACTGTTAACGTTAAACAATAAGCCTTAAATTATAACCAAACTAAGCAAAATAAAGTTAGAAAGTAATAAGCAAGTAACGAGCTGCACAAAATATGTATCGCGTTAACTGCAACTGCGACACTTGCATTCCACTATACGCTTAAAGTGCCCCGATCAGCACCAGACGGCAGCTAGAGGTGTCTCTCTCTGCGACGGCTCTAGCAGAAATGCCCTGAATCCAACTTCACAGCCCTCACTTCAGTACTTTCGGAAAACTCTATATAGATGCGGGGACTTCATGGTGTCGCTAATGTAATGGCCGAGAACTGTTGCGAAATTTCCAAAGCAAGTGAAAGTACACGTAACTTTCATCCTTTTGCATACAAGGTGCACATTTTTAAACACGAAGTTGATATTGGGCCTCAGCATTGTTTTCCTTATTGGTCAATCTTATGCGGCAAGAACATTGCAATACTTATGGCTTAGCTAAATTTTTCGAACTATGGCAGCTGAATCTCTCGTGCCCGACGGATTGTGACGCGGCATGTGATTCTTGTACATGGGTGCAGAAATGAAAAATGTCAAGTTCACTCAATTATTCTCTGGGGGCTGTGGGGTAGCTGCACCATTCACTGACCACAGAGTGTGCAGGCACCTGCGTTACGTTCAGTAGCTGTGGAGTGGGTCACTTCCCAATTTCTGTGAAATTGTTCATAACCCCAGAGGAGGCCCTATTACCTAACGGTATTCACAGACTACCTCCTGCCGACAAGAGGCCATAGAAACATTACTGACGTCACAACACATAATGTGGTGAGTGCAAAGCTACCTTTAAAAATATACCACTGCAGAATCTTCAGTAAAATAACCACGAAGTAGCGGCAGAAAATGAGAAAAATTCTCATAGCGATATGTAACGCTAACTTTACATCATGACAATAGCGTCACACTTTATTAAGTTGTTACTAGTTTCGGTATACACATGCGCCAGTTTCTGGAACCTGTTAATTATAAAGAAAAAATTAACTGTTACTAATAATAAAGCATTAAAAAAATAGCAATTATAATAAATCTTACAATGTATTGCATAATGTGCATATGTACTTACTAGTAAAAAATTAGTTATAGCATCTTGCCTTATGATATATCACATGTAGCCACCCTAATATTAAGTTAAATAGACGAGCATCAGTGTTGTTATTACTTGTTACTAATACGCCTTTGCTATCTGTAAAAATCTCTAAATTAGCTGCAAAATGTACTAGATACGTTTCTTGTAAGTCCAGCTTAAGTTATCCTTAATTAGCTCACATAAGTACCTTTCCAAAAACTTCGTTCTTATATAGATGAATCATATATTTTCCTCGTCTATAAGCTATTGCTTTGCTGGTTCACAACATAACTCTGTTTACAGCGACCTCAATAACCAACAGCAACACTAAAATAGTTGTGTCCATCGCACAAGTGACAGTGGCTTAGCAGCAATCGTTACTGAAACAAGAATGAGGAAAGTGAAAGTGGTACTCGAAATACACTCCACCACACCAATTATTGCCTCGGAAAAATGAAACTGTGGTAGGGAAACTTGTTCAGGATGTTGCTCATTCTCTTAAAATTCACTCTTCAATGTGACACATTTTTCCCAACGTTGGGTGGATGACTTGACAGAGACCTCGACAGGAAAAATCCGCATTTTTTATGCTCAGGGCTTGTTCCACGCTGAATTCTGGAAGTGCCAGACAGAGAATGGTCTCTTTATCCGAGAAAAGAGAGAAAAGCTACTGGATGCCACGTCAGAAGGTATGTAGGGGAGTGAGGCTAAATTTGATAGCTCAAAGAAGGAAGGAACATTGGGTTTAACGTCCCGTCGACATCGAGTTCATTAGAGACCAGGGACAAGCTCGGATTGTGTCAAGAACGGGGAAGGAAATCGGTCGTGCCCTTTCAAAGAAACCATTCCGGCATTTGCCTGGAGCGATTTAGGGAAATCACGGAAAACCTAAATCTGGATGGCAGGATGTGCGATTGAACCGTCGTCCTCCCGACTGCGGGTCCAGTGTGCTAACCACTGCGGCACCTCGCTCTGTGATAGCTGAAAGAAGCAGCATGTGAAACAGCGTCTTGTGCGGAGTGAACTGAGGCGTTCTTGTGATGCAAAAGCAACCCACTAGGACAGCTTAATTTTCTGCTAGGTCACAGGCTTATCTGTAATGTAACATCATGATAGTAACATCACGCTTTAGTAAATTGCTACTGGTTTCGGTTTATACATGGGCCATGGTATGGTCAGGTAAGCATAAATGACGAAGGTCAGAGTGACCCACCATCTCTGAAGAACAGTGAATCGTAAGAGAAGAGGAGCCTCTAGTGCTCGAAGACCCATGTACAGCCCGCCGTTCAACTGTTGTGCAGTGGGTCACATCCCTACTTCCAAGGAACTGTCAGTATCCCCAGAGGAGGCTGTCTTGGCCTAATGATATTCACAGATTGCATTCTGTCAACAGAAGAGGCTACAGAAACATACCTGGTATATAATTTTTTGTACAATGAGAGTTGTACGGCAATGACCTTCAGTGTTGTCCGCTTGGATGCCTGCACCATACGAAAAGAACCGAAAAGTCTAAAAAAATAGTGGCAGAAAATGAATTTAAAATTGGCACATCACTTATAACATTAGAGAATCGAAATTAAAACGACTATAATTTCAACCGTCCCTCTTACCTAGAAACATCAAAGAGATCTTTCTGAGTGTAAATTACACAGGGTGTTTCAAAAAGAATATACGTATTACAAAGTATTATTTTCCTCCAAACTAACGATCGCTTCGCCTCGGCTCTGCTGTTGGAGAAACGAATACATAGTCTAGTTTATATTAATAGCCGCTATATATCAGTTGTCTTCTGTTTTGCTTGGTAACCGTCATATGTTTAAAATGGCTACTCCACAGCAGAAATCATTTTGTGTTCTCGAGTTTGCGAAGTGTAATTCCGTGATTACAGTGCAAAGACGTTTCAGGGTCAGGTACCAAATTAATCCTCCGAATGGGTGGAACATTCGCAGATGGTATCGACAGTTTCTAGATACAGGATGTGTATGTAAAGGAAAGAGTCCTGGCCGCCCCCGTGTTCCTGAAGAAAATGTTGCACAAATTCAAACTGCTTTCCAACGTAGTCCTTCAAAATCAACTTGTCCTGCCAGTCGGGAGTTACAAGTGCCTACAGCAACAATTTGGCGTGTTTTGAGACGTCGGTTGATTATGAAGCCGTACAAGTTGCACCTGTTACAAGCTCTGCGTCCTGATGACAAACGCAACCGTGTGGCATTTTGTAACGAGATTCTTGATGCCACTTACAATTGATAACACTTTCGCACAACGCATGGTGTTCAGTGATGAAACGACTTTCCATGTTAGTGGTCAGGTAAACAGACACGATGTTCGAATTTGTGGCCTACAGAACCCACATGCAGTCATTGAACATGTACGAGATACGTCCAAAGTCAATGTGTTTTGTGCGATATCTCGATCATCTGCTTACGGCCCATTCTTCTTTGATGGAAACACGGTTAACGGTCAGCAGTATTTCACTATGTTACAAAACTTGTTGTTTCCGAGGCTGCAGGAAGACATCTTCAATTTTCAAGACCGGGCACCCTCTCACTGGAGTCGCCAAGTTTGTGACTATCTGAATGAAACTCTACCGAACTGTTGGATTGGTCGTCAAGGAGCTGGCGACTTAGCATGTCTCAGCTGGGCTCCACAGTCACCGGATTTGACACCCTCTGATTTCTTCCTGTGGGGTTTCGTTAAAGACAAAGTTTATGCGCCACCACTCCCACAGAACCTGGAAGAGTTGAAGAACCGGATCCGTACTGCCATAACATCAGTGACGAAGGACATGCTTGCCCGAGTATGGGAGGAATTTGAGTATCGATGTGATATTGCTCGTGCCGCTGATGGAGGACATATTGAACATCTGTAATCTGAACTTGAGAGGTTCGTAAATATATGTGTAAAGTTTCATATTCGTATGTCTTAAAGTTTAATAAATATATGCATTCGAAATACGTATATTCTTTTTGAAATACCCTGTTTTTATTTATTTTTATTATTTATTTTATGGCCTTCATTGGACCACTCTAGTCAAAAATACAAAGTTGTAAACAAGTTGTTACACAGGGATACTATTTGGCTCAACAATAACTTAATATTATATTTAGGTAATATAATTATTAGACTCTATTCTTATATGAAAGGTGTTTTGCTCTTCTGTCTGTCCAATATTTCTTCATTCTTTCAGATATTTTCTTTCTTTCTTCATCTGAGACCACTCTTTCTGTACTCCTTTTATTGATTTTCATTTGTAGTCTGGTTTGCGGGTCTTGCAGTATTCTGGTTTTCTCTGTCTTGTTTTTTAGGTTATCTACTGTAATTTGGAGTTCTTTTATATCTTCCTTAATTTCTGTGATCCATTTAATGTCGCTCTCGCTATTCCACAATTTTTGTATTATTTTTTTTACTAATTCTGTTTTCTGGAGTTCTCATCATATGTCCAACGAATGAGATGCGTTTCTTCCTGATCGTGCTCGTGACTGGTTCTATTTCTTATATACTGTTTCATTTGATGCTATTCTCCAATGTCCATTTATTTTATACAGTTATTTATACATGTCCTAATTATTCTTCTTTCTATTTTTAGTATTCTGTCAATTTCTGCTGTATTAGTTGTTTTAAAGATAGTTTCAGCTGCATACGTTATTTCTGGTTGTGTAACTGTTTTGTAGTGTTTTAATTTTGCATCTATAGATAGGCTTTTTTTTGTTGTATGTAATTTTGGTAGTGTAATTTGCGTAGTTCAGTTTTTTTATTCTATTATGCCATGATCGATTCTCATTTAGATTGTATGTTATTATTTCGCCTCAATATTTAAATTTATCAACAATTTTGATTTTCTGTTCTCCTATTGTAATTTTGTTTGCAAGTGGTGGATCAATTAGCATAATGTCCGTTTTTTCAAATGATATTCTAAGGTCTACTTTCTCTGTTATTTCTTGTAGTGATTTCACTTGTTGCCTGGCTTCTTGAACGGTGTTGGCTAGGAGAGCAAGATCATCAGCGAATCGAAAGCAGTTTAAGATAATATCATCTTTGGATTGTCCTTGTATCATTCTCTCATTATTTTTTCCAGTGCACAGTTGAACAGTAATGGTGATAGGCAGTCACCTTGTCTTAAGCCTGTTTTTATGGAGAGTGGTTCCGAAATTTCTCCTCGAAACGTCACTTTTGATTGGTTCAAATGGCTCTGAGCACTATGGGACTTAACATCTGAGGTCATCAGTCCCCTATAACTTAGAACTACTTAAACCGAAGTAACCTAAGGACGTCACACACACCCATGCCCGAGGGAGGATTCTAACCTGCGACCGTAGCGATCGCGCGGTTCCAGACTGAAGCGCCTAGAACCGCTCGGCCACACCGGCCGGCGTCACTTTTGATTTGGAGTTGGTTAGAGTGAGTTGTATAATTTTAATTAGTTTTGGATGGAGTCCTAGATTTTTTAAAATTTTTAATACTGAAGGCCTGTGGAGACAGTCTTATGCCTTCTTAAAATCTACAAGGTTTGTTCCGTTTCTTGTAGTATGCCACAATCAATTTTAAATTAGTTATCTGCTCTGCACAGCTTCTCCATGGTCTGAAACCTCCCTGATATTCCCCTAACTCCTGTTTAATTGTTCCTTGATTCTTTCGTAAAAATAATATTTGCTCGGATTCTGTTATTACAGAAGACACTGGGCAGCTCTTCAGTAGTCTAAGCGTAGGGTATAGTGGATTTGCGGTAGGAAATGAAAGCCTTCTCGCAAATCTCTGTGTGTAACTGCCGGTAAGTCCAGAGCATTTTGTTGGGGTCGCGGCTGCTGGAAAAAAAGGAGAGCGTAGCCGTGGCAAGGGATTCCCCCGCAGCGTGTGGATTCCCGGCGGCTCTCTGGCGACCGGTCAGACAGGCAGCGAGCGGCCACAGGGAGAAAACAAAGAAAAAAGGAGAAAAAAAGGAGCGAATGGCGGAGTTCCGCGACCTCGGCGACGCTTTGTGCGGATGTGGCGGGGAAGGCCAGCAGGGGCAGCCCGCCAGCTGCCAGCGCGTGCACGCCGGCACCTGTTGCGCACAGCAGGTAGCGACGCAGTATGACCACTAGCACGCGCACTTGTGGCTTCCGTCTGCTGTTAACGACTGTCTCCACGGATGCAAGAAAACTGGCTGCTGCAGGGACAGTGCGCCGTCCAAGCGTAGCTGAGTTCTAATCCGTTCGTTTCCGCTGTCATTGATATCTAATGAGGATATGGTAAAATGCCCGGAACCGTCAGACACATCTGAAGAAAATACTGGCACTGAAAGCAAGAATTATGTGATCTTAGATCACTGCTTCCCAACCGGAAGGTAATTACCCTGAGGATAATATCTGACCTTTTGTGGATAAAAACCAGCGGGTTCGATTATTGTCCAGTCACAATTCTACAGTGCTTTTACAAAGTACATAATGCGTATGTTGTCGCTTCTTAGTAGAGCAACTAAGTAATTACAACCCGGTTTTCGGCTCAGAAAGCCATCATCAGACTTTAGCTGATTGTCGTCGTCAAATCCCCGTCCGAACAGACATTGGAAGGCCCCACGATACTGACCGACCACCGTGTCATCTTCAGCCTATAGGCGTCCCTGGATGCTGATATGGAGGTCTATGTACTCTACGGGCCGCTGTCAGTTTACGAGACCGGAGTCGCTACTTCTCCATCGAGCAGCTTCTCAATTTGCCTCACAGGGGCTGAGTGCATTCCACTTGCCAATAGTGCTTGGTAGACCGAACAGTCACCCATCCAAGTGCTTCCCAAGCCCGACAATGTTTAATTTTGGTGATATGAGGGGAACCGATGTTTCCACTGCTGCAAGGCCATTGGCGTGGTCCTCAAAGAAGGAACAAATTTCATTAACAACACTGCAAAAGATGGTACACATCAACAATTAGCGCCGGCTGCGGTGGCCGAGCGGTTCTAGGCGCTTCAGTCTGGAACCGTGCGACCGCTACGGTCGCAGGTTCGAATCCTGCCTCGGGCTTGGATGTGTGTGATGTCCTTAGGTTAGTTAGGTTTAAGTAGTTCTAAGTTCTAGGGGACTGATGACCTGAGATGTTAAGTCCCATAGTGCTCAGAACCATTTGAGCCAACAATGAGCCCCAAATACAGATTAAATATCACCTTTGACAGTGCATTGCTAATGCAGTTACAAACGTTAAACAATGAATGAACGTAAAGGGAACAAATGAGAACAACATTACCACTAAATTAAAAAAAAAAATGTGGCTATGAGACAATTTAAATTAAATTAACAGTCCAGATAAAATGTATTTAGTATGTGGCTAGAGTACTGAATAACAGCTTGAAGAGATATTTTACATGTACCTCTCTTCTGTACTGACGTTAAAAACTAATTTTATTTTATTGGAATTGTTAATTTAATTTAAGTTGTTGTATACACACAGAATTTTTCGAGCGTAATATTAACTTTTTCCTCGTTTATTCATTTCATATTTATTTGCAGTTTAACATTTGTAACGTCAAATATGGCATTTTCTCTTTATTCGTAGCGCACTCTTCATGGGTAACATCTTTCGCAATGCTGTTCATGAATATTGTACCTTCTACGAGGCTAATGGGCAGTTAAGGTTTGGTGATGGCATTGTTAGACGAAAACCGCTTAACAACACAAATTAATGCTGAAGAGCACACAAAATAGTGTACTTTGTCACTACCGATTGCAGGTCATCGATGGTGACTTATTTGTTTGAATGTTAATATTGTTTAGTCGCTTTGAAAATAGGGTATTATCACTCTAAAGAGTTTAGTTGAGTGCTAAACATTGGTGTAGGCGGCGGTAGGAGAGGTCGGCGGTGAGGTGTTGAGGAGGGGGAGGGGGGACTTTTAGCTGGCTGATTCAAACAGGGATCCCAGCAGTAATGGTCAATAATCAGGGATATTACAGCAACTGTTATTCGAAGCAAAAAATGTCTGGTAAACATGGGCTGTAAAATGCATAACTTAAGAGCTATGAGTATTTCTGCATCGTCGTTACAATGAAACAAATCTCATCTAATGAACAAATGCTCGTAGTTCTTACTATGTGCGTCATAGAGCCCATGTTTACCAGACAATTTTTTTCTTGTTTGGTCCATACTACCTCCTCACAAAATATGGAAAGCAAAGAGCATGCAATAAAAGGGATTTGTTTCACAGTATCGAAGATGAAGAAGTTCTCATAGTTTGTAAGGTAACGGCTAACGCGTTTTAGAGTCAATGTTTACTTGCCTTTTTTGCTTCAAATGATTATTCGCAATATATCCCTGAATATCCGTTATTATTTCTGGGACACCCTGTATACGAGTATTATGAAGTCGTTCATGGGTAATGGTCTCAGAGGCATTAGACACCAATGATTTACATGGTCAGTGGTTCCTATGATTCACTGAGACTGTTTTTCCACGTGATTCCTGCGACGAGTTCTTAGTCGTCCTTTGTTTCATCCTAACATACCGAGATAGCTCTGTGGTAAACACATTAGTCTCGAACTTGAAGGCAGGGTAGTTCGAATCCCCACGCAGTCATCCTGATAAAGGCGTCACATGAATTCAATAAATCATATGCGTGGACGACTACTCAAAAAATGCCACGACCAATTATTTCCACCATCCTTCTCAGCTGGAACTAGTGATTAGTTTCTGAATATTCCGAAGACAGTATAAAGATACCCTTCATTTTTCCTTTCACTGCTGATCTCACTAGAATAAAATTTAATCCTTAAAACACACGAATAAATGAGGATGTCGACGTTAGTCGTATGTGGATCAGATCCTCAGCAAACAGCAGGGACCTTTTCTGTGTCTGCGTGTACGTCAATACTCTGCTAACAATTGCGAAGCGCATGGCTGAAGTACTTTACATTGTGCTATATATTATAATTTATGCTCGTGCCATTAGCGTATGGCATGCAGAAAGGGTACTTCTTAGCGTCATCTTCGAGTTTCCTACGGGAGTGATATGTATGGAGTTGTAGTATATTCAGAGGCTCCTCACAAAAACACTGATCCTTGAAATTTTGTAACTAGATCTCCACTTGACAGTTAGCGCTCTCTTCAAGCATCTATCAGTGTCACGTTTCTATGACGCACTCACGTGGCTCAAACAAAATTGTGACGATTCATGCTGCCATGCTTTGTATACGTTCAATATTCCGAATTAGTCGTATCTCGTATAGGTTCCACAAACTTCAGAAATTTTTTGGAATCGGTCTCACGAGTGTCATGTAAGTGTTTGAACGCTTTCACTTTCCTAGCACTCTACCAATGAATCATACATAGTATTTAAATGCTTTGTCTCCAATTGACCCTGTGTGATGGTTTAATTTCATATTCGTACAAACTGTTACATCAATGACTTAATGCAAGCGTGACTCATGCAAGAAGTCTGAAGTTACTATTAAATTCGTCTGCCTGGTGATGAACTCATAATATATGCTACGAGTGTTCCATCACACTTTTCTAGGGTATATTGATGGGTTTTCTCTATCTGCTGATAGTACTTTCGGGAATAAGTGTTGGTGCGCTATGGAGTCAAATGCTTTATGGAAGTCAACAAATACTGTATCTAACTGATGGCCTGAATTCATTACTGTCAACATGTCATATACACACATTAAAAAAAAAAAACTTTTGCATCGCCCAGGTTCCCAGAAATCCTGAACATATACGTTGACTGTGGATATTGTATCAAAGACACAGTCACTTTGACTGTTCAGAGATGTCACTAAAGCCGCCCAAAGATGTAAACAACCACGCATGAGCAGCGCCTATTAGACGGAGAGGGTCCGACAGCCGATCAGTTCCAGTCATTCCACCAGGAATGAGGTACACGACTCATGTTGTCTGTAGTTCAAGCATGCCTAGACGGTCAGTACCGCGGTTCGATCGCGTCTGCATTGTTACCTCGTGCCAGGAAGGGCTCCCAACAAGGGAAGTGTCCAGGCGTCTCGGAATAAACCAAAGCGATGTTGTTCGGACATGGAGGAGATACAGACAGGGTCGATGACTTGCCTTGCTCAGGCCGCCCAAGGGCTACAACTGCACTGAATGACCACCACCTACGGATTATGGTTCGGAGGAACCCTGACAGCAATGTCATCATGTACGATACGTGAATGCCATCCTCCGACCAATAGTGCCACCTTATCGGCAGCATATTGGCGAGGCATCCGTCTTCATGGATGGCAATTCGAGCCCCCATCGTGCACATCTTGTGAATGACTTCCTTCAGATAACGACATCGCTCGACTAGATGGTTCAAATGGTTCAAATGGCTCTGAGCACTATGGAACTCAACTTCTGAGGTCATCAGTCCCCTAGAATTTAGAACTACTTAAACCTAACTAATCTAAGGACAACACACACATCCATGCCCGAGGCAGGATTCGAACCTGCGACCGTAGCGGTCTCGCGGTACCAGACTGTAGCGCTTAGAACCGCACGGCCACTCCGGTCGGCCGCTCGACTAGAGCGGTCAGCATGTTTTCCAGACATGAACCCTATCGAACATGCCTAGGATAGATAAAAAAGGACTGTTTATGGACGACGTGACCCACTAACCACTTTGAGGGATCTATGCCGAATCGCCGTTGAGGAGTGGGACAATCTTGACGAACAGTGCCTTGATGAACTTGTGGATAGTATGCCACGACGAATACAGGTATGGATCATCGGAAGAGGACGTGCAACTGAGTATTGGAGGTACCGGCGTGTACAGCAATTTGGACCACCACCTCTGAAGGCTTTGCTGTGTGGTGGCATAACATGCAATGTGTGGTTTTCATGAGCAATAAAAAGGGCGGAAATGATGTTTATGCATGCAATGTGTGGTTTTCATGAGCAATAAAAAGGGCGGAAATGATGTTTATGCATGCAATGTGTGGTTTTCATGAGCAATAAAAAGGGCGGAAATTATGTTTATGTTGATCTCTATTCCAATATTCTGTACAGGCTCCGGAACTCTCGAAACGGAGGTGATGCGAAACTTCTTTTGATGTGGCATGGATACGGTTTTGAACGTCCGATTTTTTTCGTAATGCTTGCTGGCTGGTATTCTGTTCGATATATATAACGACATTTGGTCTCAAATGTATTCTGAGATTCTCCAACAGACGGACGCTACTGATAAAGGACGTTAGTTCGGTGGATCAGTTCCGCTACATTTTTTGTTTTCTGTGCTTTCTGTCAACTAACGGGCAAAGTTTTTGTTTAAGAATCTTCTGCACACTTCCCTCAGTACCAAATAACGTTGAGCAATGGTAAAACCATGAATTTATGTATGTGGTTAAATTTCCCATGATTTGTCTTAATAGCTGAAGGTGGATGCGGGGATGGTTTCCTCGTAAAGGTATGGCCTTTTCCTTCACCATCCTTTATGAGTCCTAGCTTGTGCTCAATCTGTAATGACATCGTCGTCGACAAGACGTTGTAGGCTTGTATTCGTTCCTTCCTACTCTCAGGATATCACTGGTCTGAGGATAAGTGTTCAGTAAGCCAGCAGCTCACCTCCCGGTAACATACAAAAAGAAAAAAAAAAAACAAAAAAAACTGATGTTTATTTGCGTTCGGAGACATGATGAGAACGAAGAATCAGAATATTTATTATTCATACTTAAAATTTTAATTTCAATGATACATTTAATTTTATGGTTGTCTAAAATTCACTCAAACAGCAAGCAACTGTTAAATGAAAGCTCTTCTCAGTGATGTTGGTAACGGAGCTGCTTATCGTCCACAAGCAGACAGCGACCGCATACGTGTGGTTTTGTGAGAGACCATACGGTTCTTTCTTCCACACTGCTGATGTCGTTGTTTTGTTTCCGGAGAAAAGGCATCCGCAAATGCTGTGGTATCCGCTAGAATGTTGACACATGCCAGTATCTACGTTCGTCGGGTTTCGTGTTCCTCCACTTACGTAAACATCCTACGCATATTGAGAAAACTGCCGAGAAGGTCGTGCGTAAGCAGCGAACATTCCGGAACTACACAAGTTATTTCCTTCATAAATTCGCCAACCACGCGACAACTTGTATAGTTTCTGAGAAAAGCCCCCGCTTGAGTTAAACAAGCATTACAAAATTTGGCTCATGATGTTGTGCGCATTCCCGTCGTGAAACCCTGAATTCGAACAAATACAGTTTATATTAACTGTTACCTTGTAACCTCCCTACTGTGTTTATTTATGTATGAAATTTAGCGCAACTTTATCTCCCACTTTATAAAAATCTACATATTACCATAGCTATGTATTCACGAACTGTTATCCGACTTAAACTCGTGTGCTAACCTTTGGCTAAACAAAACTTTAATTGAATTAACTGTAACTGATCTGAATACAGCTTCTCTTTATATCAAATGCGCAACTGAAGTAAAACAATTATCTGGCCCTAATCAAACGTTCCACTTACCTCGAGTCTTGACAACACTGCTGTAGATTTCACGAAAGCACAACAGCAAACAGCAAGCAGGCAGCGGCTAAACTAGATTTCTATTTCTAAATAAAATTTACAAACCATGTTCAAACTTCACGTGATCTTCACGCATAACATTAGTGTGGACAATACTATGTTTAACAAAGTGAACAATGATTTGAAAAGCACAATATTAAAAGAGAATTTCTATAAAAATCGGAACAGCTTAATCAGTTGAAATCGTAATGCATGATTCAAGGAAGTAGGGTGGTCTTTCCCTCAGCTCTGAGCAAGTGAACAAAGTCATGTAGATGTCAATAATCGTTCCCACAAATTAGGTTCGCAGTGCAGCAGTCTTCCTTCAAACTTCGTCTCTTAAAAATAAAAATAAAATAAAAAAATCATTATCCAAATTTTATATTCCTTTCGCCTTTCAATATATACATCATATTCACCTTGCTGTCTTTTACAATAAATCTTTCTTCATCGAACAGATACAGTCACAAGTCAACACAGCGCTACTGAATACGTCCATCACCTACCACCCTTCAACTGAGAATGACAGACTGCGCAGTCGCAAAGACTGTGCCACGACAAGACCAAAGATTGTTTAACAGTACCGTAACTTGCTCTCTCACACGCACATTGTTAACTTACAGAAATCAAAATGGCATGTCCACCTTACAGCATTATTGGATCGGATCCGGAACCGAATGTGTAGTGTCTGCCGTCGAAGCCGAAGGACTCGAATTCTATTGCCGATACCTCCTCAGACTTTTTTCAAAGGTAGAGCACTCTGGAACGCGATCCGTTATCCTCGCGAGGGCAAATGATGAGCTACCTGCATAAAGAAGCAGTTACACCTGTAGGATTCATATAATGGTAGACGGCCGGAAGTATTGACGAAATGCTGATCATATGTCCCATGAACATAGATCGCTCTCTTGTAAGCAGCAATCGCAATGCGCTTAAGGTCTAATCCATGTAGAGTATTTACGTTTCTTAAGCGCACTGCACATTGGAGACATATGCGTTTTCCTTCCGCTAAGGTGACACTAGTGAAATACGATGCCAATGAGAGCTATACGTCAGCAAAAGTGATACTTTACAATGGAATATGAGATCTATCTTCGTTTTCTACGGTTCTGATATGGGCTTGTATGACAACAGTTGTTTTCTGCGCCCTAAAACAAAACAAACAGGTTATCTACAGAGCTAACGAAACGCATCCTTAACGCAGAGGAAAAAACCCGACACTATGACCGTATGATCTGGGGTTCTGTTACACTGGAGTAAGATTTTTTTGCCCCTTTATACCCAAAAGCTTACCATGTGCCGTAAAACATTAATAGTAAACACTAAATTGAGCACTTGATTTTGTTAGTATTACGAGTCCTTAACAATGACGATGAATACTGTGGAATGATATTTGGTTTAGCCGCATCACGCGAAGAACATGACACTAATGCCACTGGTTAGAAAAACGCACATTATTGCACAACAGAGTTTCTAAAACAAAAACAAAAAAAAAAAAAAAAAAAATGTGTGTGAAATCTTATGGGACTTAACTGCTAAGGTCATTAGTCCCTAAGCTTACACACTACTTAACCTAAATTATCCTAAGGACAAACACACACACCCATGCCCTAGGGAGGACTCGAACCTCCGCCGGGATCAGCCGCACGGTCCATGACTTCAGCGCCTCAGACGGCTCGGCTAATCCCGCGTGGCAGTCTCTAAAACACTGAGAACAGAAAACCAGAGGATGATCGCTGCCTAAAAGGAAGTACACAACCAGTCATACACAAGATTCTGCACTTCGGTTTATGTTGACAATAGAATTTTAATCGGTTTCATGGTATGATGGAGGACGACGGTTCAATTCCGCGTCCGGCCATCCTGATTTAGGTTTTCCGTGATTTCCCTAAATCGTTCAAGGCAAATGCCGGGATGGTTCCTTTGAAAGGGCACGGCCGACTTCCTTCCCCGTTCTTCCCTAAACCGATGAGACCGATGACCTCGCAGTTTGGTCTCTTCCCCCAGGACAACCCAACCCCCCATGGTATGATGGTCGAGGTGATCGATTTGAAACTGTTCAGAAACCAGCTGTACCCTGTTTGCGGGTGCTTATGTTAGAACTATAGTGATGAAATTTGATGGCTCATAATGAGTATTTTACTTGCACAACGGTTAATGCGCTCATGTTTTTCTGCATTGTGGATGGTTTCATTGTGATGAATCCGATAATAGCCATTCCCCAGTATGTCGTGTAACTCTGGCTGTTTTTCGTGCTGATACACATGTAGAGTGAATCGAAACCCTCTACCCGCGATCTATACAGTGAGACGACAGAAATAATGGGACAGCAATACGCACATTCACGGGCGGCGGTAATATCACGTACATAAAATACAGGGCTATTACAAATGATTGAAGCGATTTCATAAATTCACTGTAGCTCCATTCATTGACATATGGTCACGACACACTACAGATACGTAGAAAAACTCATAAAGTTTTGTTCGGCTGAATCCGCACTTCAGGTTTCTGCCGTCAGAGCGCTCGAGAGCGCAGTGAGACAAAATGGCGACAGGTGCCGAGAAAGCGTATGTCGTCCTTGAAATGCACTCACATCAGTCAGTCATAACAGTGCAACGACACTTCAGGACGAAGTTCAACAAAGACCCACCAACTGCTAACTCCATTCGGCGATGGTATGCGCAGTTTAAAGCTTCTGGATGCGTCTGTAAGGGGAAATCAACGGGTCGGTCTGCAGTGAGCGAAGAAACTGTTGAACGCGTGCGGGCAAGTTTCACGCGTAGCCCGCGGAAAATTGGCTCATGCCACAACTGGAGACCGACAGCGCCGACTTCATCTTTCAATAGGATGGTGCTCCACCGCACTTCCATCATGATGTTCGGCATTTCTTAAACAGGAGATTGGAAAACCGATGGATCGGTCGTGGTGGAGATCATGATCAGCAATTCATGTCATGGCCTCCACGCTCTCCCGACTTAACCCCATGCGATTTCTTTCTGTGGGGTTATGTGAAAGATTCAGTGTTTAAACCTCCTCTACCAAGAAACGTGCCAGAACTGCGAGCTCGCATCAACGATGCTTTCGAACTCATTGATGCGCCGAGTGTGGGAGGAACTTGATTATCGGCTTGATGTCTGCCGAATCACTAAAGGGGCACATATCGAACATTTGTGAATGCCTAAAAAAGCTTTTTGAGTTTTTGTATGTGTGTGCAAAGCATTGTGAAAATATCTCAAATAATAAAGTTATTGTAGAGCTGTGAAATCGCTTCAATCATTTGTAATAACCCTGTATAAAAGGGCAGCACATTGGCAGAGCTGTTATTTGTACTCAGGTGATTCACGTGAAGGTTTCCACCGAGATTATGGCCACAAGACAGGAATTAACAGACTTTAAATGCGGAATGGTAGTTGGAAATAGACGCATGGGACATTCCATTTCGGAAATCGTTGGGGGATTAAATATTCAGAGATCCACAGAGTCAAGAGTGCGTCGGAAATATCAAATTTCAGGCATTGCCTCTCACTTACGGACAACGCAGTGGCTGACAGCCTTCACTTAACAACCGACAGCAGCGACGTTCGCATAGAGTTGTCAGTGCTAACAGACTAAATAACCGCAGAAATCAACCTCGAACGTACGAGGAACGCATCCGTTAGGACAGTGCTGAGGAATGTGCTGTTAATGTGCACTGGTAACAGACGACCGACGCTAGTGCCTCTGCCAACAGCACGACGTCGCCTGCAGCGCCTGTTCAGGGCTCGTCGCCATATCGGTTGGACCCTAGACGACTAGGAAACGGTGGCCTGTCAGGTGAATCCCGATTTCAGTTCGTAAGAGCAGAGGGTAGAGTTGGAGTGTGGTGTGACGTTCCACAAAGCCATGGACCCAAGTTATCAACAAAGCACTGTGCAAGCTAATGACGGCTCCGTAAGTGTGTGGGCCGTGATTACAGGGAATAGAATGGGTCATCTGGCCCAATTGAACCGATCGTTGACTGGAAATGGTTATGAAAGTCTCTTCAGGTTTGCTGCCGGATCCTAAAATCAGCTTGACTCGATATCTCGGCGATCCAACTCGTCGTCATCTTCAGGACAATGCTGCTTCTGCTGATGAGTCCCGCTGAGAACTGACGCCAGGCTGTAAATCGACGTCCTATATAGGTCACCGTTCAGTACACGAAGAATGGGCCACCAATCACGGTTGCTGCCCTCCAAGACAGGGAAGTAGCGCCGCTCTTAGTGGAACACTGGCGGCAACGATATATCGCACTCAGGGCCGCACCGAAGAGCGTTCAATTTTGATGCGAGATAAGACAGGATTTCACGTCTTGCTCAGGGGAAACCCATTGTCTTTTTTGATTAAACTATCCGTCTACCTAATTTCAATCGCCTCTTCATAGACACTTCCAAAATCCGGAAATGTTGGCAAGTATCGAAAATCGCTCTGAGCACTATGGGACTCAACTGCTGTGGTCATAAGTCCCCTAGAACTTAGAACTACTTAAACCTAACTAACCTAAGGACATCACACACATCCATGCCCGAGGCAGGATTCGAACCTGCGACCGTAGCGGTCGTGCGGTTCCAAACTGTAGCGCCTTTAACCGTTCGGCCACTCCGGCCGGCTTTGGCAAGTATCACAGTTTCATCAAATTTCATACCGTGTCCCTCATTTACGCAGTGTTCTGCTACTGCCGATTTATCCGGCTGTTGTAGCCCCGTATGACGGCGATGTTCCACACACCTGTCATGAACTGTGCGAATCGAACGGCCAATGTAAGCCTCCCCACATTGACACCGAATTTTGTATACGCTGGGTTTCCCAAGCCCCAAATCATCTTGCACAGAGCCGAGTAGTGCCCTAATCTTAGAAGGTGGATGGAACACACTCTTAATGGTAAAATTCCTTAAAATGGTTGTTGGAACAGTGTCTATAAAGAGGCGATTGAAATTAGGTTGGCGGATAAATTAATCAAAAGAGACAATGGGTTTCCTCTTCGCAAAGCGTGGAATCCTGTATTATCTCGCATCAAAATTGAACGTTCTCCGGTGCCGCCCTGAGTGCGCCAGTTTTCTACTAAGGGCGGCGCTACTTCCCTGTCTTGGAGGGCAGCAACCGTGATGGGCGGCGCATGCGCCGTGTACTGAACAGTGGCCTATATAGGACGTCGATTTGCAGCCTGGCGTCAGTTCTCAGCGGGACTCAGCAGCAGAAGCAGCATTCTCCTGAAGATGGCGACCAGTTGGATCGTCGAAATATCAAGTCAAGTTAATTTTAGGATCCGGCAGCAAACCCGAAGAGACTTTCAAGACTTATTACGCCGGGAAAGCCTACGTGTAAATGGTTATGTTCGGATACTTGGAGACCATTTGCAACCAAACAACGATGGAATTTTCATTAATGACAATGCACCATGTCACCAGGCCACAACTGTTCGTGATTGATTTGGAGAACGTTCTGGACAATTCGAGCGAATGATTTGGCCACTCAGATCGCCCGACATGAATACCATCGAACATTTATAGGACATAAGTGAAAAGTCAGTTCGTGCACAAAATCCTATACTGGCAACAGTTTCGCAGTTATGGTCGCCTATAGAGGTAGCATGGCTCAGCATTCCTGCAGGGGAATTCCAACGACTTGTTGAGTCCATGCCACGTCGAACTGCTGTACTACGCCGGCCAAAAGAAGATCCGACACTATATCAGGAGGTATCCCATGATTATTGTCGCCTCAGAGCACATAAGAAGTGTAACATCTTCTGTTGCTTCGACTTATTGCTTAACAATGAATTATTATTTACATACGGAAAAAGTACTAAGGCATAGTTTTGGTGCTCGGGAATGACGTCCTTCGAGAAAAGAAAACTCTCTTTCAAATGGCAATTCTGACGTCTCTTGATCCATGGCCCAAAGAAACACTTGTCGTAAGTTTTTAACAATAATAGCGTTTTCGATCCTCCCCTGAAACACCACATCACTGTCTGAGATCCTGTTTACTCGAAATATTGTCTTTAATTTACCTCTGTGGTATTAGATGTGGTATGATATAATCATGAACAACTGAAATAAACACATATCATCTTCGTCCTGATGTCGGCATTGAAGCGTCATGGTACGGGGACTCAAGAGATACTGAGCCTGTTGGGCAGTCATCCTGATAGATGACCGCCCAAATGTTGTCCACAGTTCACAGAGGTTAATCGAAGTTGGTCCAAGGCAAGTGCATCTTCCCCCAAGGCGACCTTGATGTACTCATTAAGACAGTAGTCGCGTATCGTGGATAGTCATAGGAACACCCTCATCTCCGCAAAATTTTCTTTACGTCAGTCCAACATAATGTGAGAAAAAATGGTCGGTCTTTCGGCTTGCTAAATATACAGGTTACTTGTGTGGTCCTGTAGACCAACAAACGGATGCATGTAATTGATTTGTAGGTTCCTCTGGTGTTTACTGTCAGTTTTATCGTTTCATCTCACTTGTACATCTGCCACATGAGAATACCTCCACCAGCTGCCTTTACTGGGCACTGTAGACAAGCAGAAAGATTCGCCTTAGTAACTGGCGTGCATTAGAAGTGCACTCCGGTTCATCGGTGCCGCGACCCGTTTCCAGGTTCCAAGCGACAAATTGATGTTATTGTGCATCAGTATTAATATACGTGAGGTACCGTGATAAGTACTACACTTATGGAGTGACAGCATTTGTACCTCACAGTGAGAAGATAGCTGCTGAATGGTTGTGGGTTTTCGGGATAAAACTGGCGACTCAGATCATCACTGTGGCCTGTCCGTCCACCCTTACAATGCGCGCTTTGTCATAGGCGATCCCTGTTACCAACACGTTGTTGGGCAAGGCAGGTGACGCCGTTTTCCCCATTATCCAAATGTTCATGTTGCATCCATAAAACGGTGGCATGTGAGAAGTACAATGTTCCTATGACCTTTCTTCCTGGTGAGAAACTTATTATTGTTACAATATAATCCAAGGTTATTGAGGCTGGCATTGCAATTATACATGCCTTAATATAAGATCTGCTTTTAGCATATACAGGGTGAGTCACCTAACGTTACCGCTGGATATATTTCGTAAACCACATCAAATACTGACGAACCGATTCAACAGACCGAACGTGAGGAGAGGGGCTAGTGTAATTGTTTAATACAAACCATACTAAAATGCACGGAAGTATGTTTTTTAACACAAACCTACGTTTTTTTTAAAAATGGAACCACGTTAGTTTTGTTAGCACATCTGAACATATAAACAAATACGTAATCAGTGCCGTTTGTTGCAGTGTAAAATGTTAATTACACCCGGATATATTGTAACCTAAAGTTGACGCTTGAAACCTCCGACGTTCAGTTGCGTGTTGTAACAAACACGGGCCACGGTCGGCGAGCAGCATCTGCAGGGACATGTTTACGATGACGACCGTGTTTACGAGTGTGGCTGTAGTGCACTGTTGTGCTTTGGTCTAGCTGTCGCAGTGTCCGCATATAGCGCTTGCTGCTATTGTTATTCTGCATTCGTCTCTGCACGCAGACCAACTGTAGTACACCGTGTTACCAGACGTCTGTGATAGTGTAGTGTTGTAGGAACTGTGACCATGGTGTATTCGAACTCTGAAAAGGCGGAGATGATACTCATCTATGGTAAGTGTCGACGAAATGCAGCTGAAGCCTGCAGGGTGTATGCAGAACGGTACCCGGACAGAGAGCATTCAACGTGCCGCACATTGCAAAACATCTACCGCCAACTGTATGCAACAGGTATGGTCGTAGCACGCAAACGGGTCCGTAACAGGCCCGTCACAGGAGAATCGGGTGCAGTTGGTGTGTTAACTGCTGTTGCCATGAACCGACACATGAGTACACGGGACATTGCGAGAGCCGGTGGACTGAGTCAAAATAGTGTCATGCGCATACTGCATCGTCACCGCTTTCACCCGTTTTATGTGTCGCTACATCAGCAATAACGTGGTGATGACTTTAATCATCGAGTGCAATTCTGTCAATGGGCATTAACAGAGAATGCGTTGCAGTTCTACCTGTTTACCGATGAAGCGGGTTTCACAAACCACGGGGCAATGAATCTACGGAACATTACTAGTCCGTGGGCAATCCTCGCTGGCTCACACAGGTAGAGCGACAGCGACCGTGGACTGTAAATATATGGTGCGGAATCATTGGCGACCACCTCATTGGTCCTCACTTCATTGCAGGGGCCCAAACAGCTGCAACATACATCGCGTTTCTACAGAATGATCTGCCAGTGTTGCTCGAAAATGTCGCACTGGAAACGCGGCGACGTATGTGGTATCAGCACGATGGTGCACCTGCACATTCCGCAATTATCACTAGGCTGACTCTTGACAGGATGTTCGACGGGTGTTTCATAGGACGTGGAGGACGCATAAATTGGCCAGCCCGTTCTCCTGATCTTACACCTCTGGACTTCTTTCTGTGGGGTACGTTAAAGGAGAATGTGTACCGTGATGTGCCTACAACCCCAGAGGATATGAAACAACGTATTGTGGCAGCCTGCGGCGACATTACACCAGATGTATTTCGGCGTGTACGACATTCATTACGCCAGAGATTGCAATTGTGTGCAGCAAATGATGGCCACCACATTGAACATCTATTGGCCTGACATGTCGGGACACACTCTATTCCACTCCGTAATTGAAAACGGAAACCACGTGTGTACGTGTACCTCACCCCTCATGGTAATGTACATGTGCGTCAGTGAAAAAGACCAATAAAAAGGTGTTAGCATGTAGACGTAATGTGCTGTTCCAGTGTCTTCTGTACCTAAGGTCCATCACCGTTCCCTTTGGATCCCTACGTAATTCGGTGCTCTCCGGTACACACGATCGAACAGCGGAAGGGTGGTACTCAAGCGTCAACTTTAGGTTACAATATCTCCGGATGTAATTAACATTTTACAATGCAACAAACGGCACTGATTACGTATTTGTTTATATGTTCAGATGTGCTAACAAAACTAACGGGGTTCCATTTAAAAAAACCTAGGTTTGTGTTAAAAAACATACTTCCGTGCATTTTTTTATGGTTTGTATTAACCAATTACACTAGCCCCTCTCCTCACGTTCACTCTGTGGAATCGATTCCTCAGTATTTGATGTGGTTTACGAACTATATACAGCGATAATGTTAGGTGACTCACCCTGTATATGTATGTATGTGACACTAGTTACTGATCATGTAGCCAGAACCGGCCAATAATGACAAATCTACGTCTACGTGATTAATCTGCTATTCACAATAAAGTGCCTGGCAGAGGGTTCAATGAACCACCTTCAAGCAGTCTTTCTACCGTTCCACTCTCGAACGGCGCGCGGGAAAAACGAGCACTTACATTTTCCTGTGCGAGCCCTGATTTCTCTTATTTTATCGTTATTATCATTTCTCCCTATGTAGGTGGGTACGTATCGATCACTGAGTCAACAGATAGGGACGTTTGCAAGACAACAACCATCTGCACGAACAGTTCGACGACGTCTGCAGCAGCATGGGCTATCAGCTCGGAGACCATGGCTGCGGTTACCCTTGACGCTGCATCACACACAGGACCGGCTGCGATGGTGTACTCGACGACGAACCTGGGTGCACGAATGGCAACACGTCATTTTTTCGGATGAATAATGGTTCTGTTTACAGCATCATGATGGTCGCATCCGTGTTTGGCGACATCGCGGTGAACGCACGTTGGAAGCGTGTATTCGTCATCGTCATAATGGCGCATCACCCGGCGTGATGGTATGGGGTGCCATTGGTTACACGTCTCGGTCACCTCTTGTTCGCATTGACGGCACTTTGAACAGTGGACGTTACATTTCAGATGCGGTAAGACCCGTGGCTCTACCCTTCATTCGATCTCTGCGAAACCCTACATTTCAGCGGGATAATGCACGACCGCATGTAGCAGGTCCTGTATGGGCCTTTCTGGATACAGAAAATGTTCGACTGCTGCCCTGCCCAGCACATTCTCCAGATCTCTGACCAATTGAAAACGTCTGGTCAATGGTGGCCGAGCAACTGGCTCGTCACAATACGCCAGTCACTACTCTTGATGAACTGTGGTATTGTGTTGAAGGTGCATGGACAGCTGTACCTGCACACGCCATCCAATCTCTGTTTGACTCAATGCCCAGGCGTATCAAGGCCGTTATTACGGCCAGAGGTGGTTGTTCTGTGTACTGATTTCTCAGGATCTATGCACCCAAATTGCGTGAAAATGCAATCACTTGTCAGTTCTAGTATAATATATTTGTCAAATGAATACCCGTTTATCATCTGCATTTCTTCTTGGTGTAGCAATTTTAATGGCGAGGAGTGTAGTTCAGGAGACATGACGTCATAAACACTGCTATCTGAGAAAAAATTCCACATCCGTCATGAAGTTTTAATACTGGTCTTTATCATTAAGACACTCCTACAGTCCAGTCAACTTAAGTAAATCCCTGACAGCTGGCAGCGGTTTTGACAGCTTTCAACGACGAAGCGCATAAGTCTGCAGGCGACAACAATAGCCCTCTACAGAGCTATGAAGAGGTGTTGCTGCAGGGAAATTTACAAAATCATGTTGTAGACACACAAAGCGGCTGAGCCCAGCGTCAGAAACTGTCTAGGATGAGCTCACCCCGAATCTACTGCAGGAGAACTTACAAAGTCTGGTTTCTAATAAAATAACCGGGAAGTGCCGAGATTGTCAGCTAGCGTGTATTATAAAACGACTACGTCACAATATGTACGACTGCATTAAGGATATACAGTATTTCGATATCCTACTTGCGAATTATTTGGAAGAAAGGCGACGTTCTATACCTACCTTAATATCTGCACTCGGTATACCAGCTTGTCACATGTGGTGGAGGATACTTCAGACAACATTATAATTTCCCCTTGCGCTGCTCCATTCGAAAATGATGAGCGACAAGAACCTTCGCGGTAAGGTTCCCATAGTGACGAATTACATTCAGTAATCGAACGAATGAGAGATTTTTACTCTACCTCTGGAGTCAGGGAACTGCATTTACTTATGTCTCTGCCTGGAATCTGCCTTTTGTGACATGCACTTCCAATAGGGATTTCATTTCCAATGATGTGTCAGCTTTACAGATATACATTAGTTTACGTAAAACTGAAAGGAGTCATGCCCACAGTGATAAATTATAAAACCTAGTACTTAGCTGGCTTTATAATCGTTCCGTAGTCTTCTTCGGAGTATGTGTTGGGTTGTTTTGGCGGAGGAGACCAGACAGCGAGGTCATCGGTCTCATCGGATTAGGGAAGGAAGTCGGCCGAGCCAAGGAACCATCCCGGCATTTGCCTGGAGCGATTTAGGGAAATCACAGAAAACATAAATCAGGATGGCTGGACGCGGGATTGAGCCGTTGTCCTCACGAATGTGAGTCCAGTGTGCTAACCACTGCGCCACCTCGCTCGGTTACAGAGTGAATAGAAAGAAATTACCTATAAAGTTCATTTTGGATTAAAAGGCAACTCCTGCTCGTAAATAATAAGATTTTCTTACAGTTTTTGTCTTCTGTACTTTTTCGTAGTCAGCAAGCTAACTGTTTCACAATGATAAGCCACCTTTCACAGAATAACATACCTCTACCACTGCACAATCACGTCTCTCTCTTACAGCATTCGAAACATGTCTCTCTATTACTACTGACTCCACAAGACTAACTAGTACAACGTGTCTTCCCGTCAAGTGCGAGGAAGAATAACGGATATACAGGGTGTTTATAAATAAATATCGGGGTTTTAACACTTTTTAATATTTATTACATTAAACTTACAGTTATAAATGATATGTCAGATGAAAGAGCAACTCAAACAGTTGTGTTTAGCCCCAGTGCGCATGCGCAGAGCGCAATGTTTACGCCGCAATCCGCTAGACAGCGGTAGTAGCGAAGATGGCGACTAATGAACAGAAAGCGTCTTGTATTTTGCAGTTTGCAAAGAAGGAATCTTTAGTTACTGTGCAACGTGCATTCCGGCTGAAGTTCGATTGTGATCCTCCAAGTGATAATACCTTTCGTAGATGGTATCATCAATTTGAAGATACTGGCTGCATTTGTAAAGGGAAGAGTTAGTGAAGAGACTGTTGAGCGAGTGAGAAAGTCGTTCACTCGTAGCCCAAAGAAATCAATCCAGAAGGCTAGTCGTGAATTACAAGTTCCTGTGTCGACTGTTTGGAAAGTTTTAAGAAACCACATACAACTATGTCCTTACCATTTACAGTTATTACATGCCAACTTTGCAAACGAAATGTTGTTTCATGATGATGAAGATTTTCTGGATCATGTTGTCTTGAGTGATAAATCGACCTTTCACCTTAGTGGACATGTTAACACTCACAATGTGCGCATCTGGGGCTCAGAAAATCCTCAATGAGATTCCTGTTTTTTGTGCCATATCCCAGCAGAAAGTTTGTGGGCCTTTCTTTTTTGGTGAACCTACTGCCACTGGCACTTCTTATCTTGATGCACTAGAGCAATTTCTCTTCCCTCAGTTGGAAGAAGATGAGCCAGAGAACTTCATTTTCCAGCAAGATGGTGCGCCATCTCACTGGCATAGTGAAGTATGTGATTGGTTGAACACTGTACCTAAGAGCTGGATAGGCCACAAGGGGCCCAATGATATGGCTTGCTTTGCATGGCCTCCACATTCAGCCGACCTAACGCCATGCGATTTTTTCCTTTGGGGCTTCATCAAGGATCGTGTGTACGTGCCTCTGCTACCAGCAGACCTCCCTGAATTAAGAAACTGGACTGAAGCAGCTGTTGCTACAATCACTGAAGACACGCTTATCAACATTTTGGAAGAACTCGGCTATAGACTTGATGTGTGCCTTGTGACAAATAGTGTTCACATTAAACACTTATAAAGTTCTTGGTAAAACTGTTTGAGTTGATCTTTCAGTTGAGATATCATTTATAACTGTAAGTTTAATATAATAAATGATATAAAGCGTTAAAACCCCGATATTCATTTATAAACACCCTCTACTACAACTGTAAGTGAAGAGTCTAACCATTTACACAGCTTTCCATGAAAGTATGTAAATTTACTTTACACAAGTTTCTACTTATATGTTACAAAATTTGGTGAAGACAAGATTCTAGATAACTATAAAATTGACATATTTAAGTTTTTAGTTAATAACTGCACTGTGAGGCTGTCATTAATATTCCCATTAACTTAAACAGATGTCTCCAAGATGTATCTTTGTGAACCTCAAACATAATTGTAGTTACTTTCTTTTGTACAATACATTTATTTTGCCTACCTACATACAACAATGGTGAATAAAAAATGCAAATATATTAACTTACTGGTTTCTATGTTCACAAAGTTGGAAATTATTCTGATGCCAAAAATATCAGATCAAAATATCTTTAGCATGTCAATGAAATAATGTCGAGTTTAAGTTTTGTTCAGTATGCAGACTCGAGGACTTAGCAGTTTCTATCCTTTCTATTATTTATTGTTGCTAGAATAGACTTTTTGGAGATAAGGTACTTTTGCCAGTGCAGAACTTGATGAACTAAGTTTTTTAAAGTTTAAAACCAGTTCATTTGTACAAAACCATTTAACATCTTTAACAAAAACACCATTTCAGACCCTGAGAACGATAAAGGCCCAGGCACACCATCATCGATTTTCAGATTTTAACATTCCTGCATGCTCCTAACATATTTTGATCTTATGGTGAACGAGCTTTATATATATTTGCAGGCATACACTGTATATACGAAAATTCATGAAAAGCGATCTCTCTGATTTCTTGGATATTAATTTCCAAATAGGCCCAAAGCACAAAGCATAATTTTATTGCTCTGCACAGCTCAAAATAGTTATCTAAGTTTGGTGACATACTTCAGTGTGTAAATCATGTATGGAGAAGTAGTGCATCATAATCAATGGATATCAACAGTTTTATCTGGACTTCACGCCACAGAATATGTACAATGAAAATGATGATAACTTGGAGCACGAAGTGTTGGAAGAGGTCGCAATTCTGTGTGTGGTGCATTTAGTATCTACAAGTATTCTCTGTGTTCTGATTCTAGTGCCACATTAATTACAATATTTACAACTGTCAAAAGACTCTATGTGACTAGCCAATGTATGGATATTTTATGAATTAACATTAATAATAAATATCATTCCATAACATCCACAACAAATATCAGTCAGGCTTTCGAAAGCACCATAGTACAGCAACTGCATTAATCAAAGTAACTGATGACATTAAACATGCTATGGACAGACGTGAAGCTACCATCCTAACACTGCTTGACTTTAGCAAGGCTTTTGATACAGTTGACTTTGATATATTACTAATTAAAATGAAACAGCTGAATTTCTCAAACAGCGCTATACACTGGTTCGACAGCTACCTCAAAAACAGAAGTCAACAAGTCATTTGTGGGTCGGAAAAGTCATCATGGAAAAACGTGCGCTCTGGAGTTCCCCAAGGCTCCGTCCTTGGTCCATTACTCTTCTCACTGTACATTAATGATATTTCTTCAGTGGTTCACTCCTGCAACTACCATCTATATGCCGACGACATCCAACTGTACATAAGTGCAAGCCCGAAGAACATTGCTGACGCAGTAGCGAGTATGAACGCAGATCTTTGCTCTGTTTCTCGATGGGCACAGAACCTAGGTCTGAAACTAAACCCCAAGAAATCCCAGGTCATACTTATATCTCACCCAAAGTTAATCAGTCGGTACTTTCGCGAAACAGTCCCTCAAATACTCCTCAATGGTACCCAACTACCATACCAAAAAACAGTAAAAGACCTTGGAATAATCTTGGATGAACACCTAAACTGGGAAGAACAAACAGTCACAGCTTGCCGGAAATCGCTCTCCTCCCTACATGCAATTCAAAAATTTAGAAAAATATTTCCAACCCATGTTAAACAAAAATTAGTCCAAACACTAGTCTTGCCTAATCTTTACTACTGTGATGTAGTTCAACACGGCACAAACAGTGAAAATTCGAGATGCCTCGAGCTAGTGATGAATGCTTGCGTTAGATACGTATGCAATATACGGTTGTATGATCATATCAGTCCTTCATACTTCCAGCTAGGTTGGATACGCCCACATAAGGCACGCGATCTCCACACGATGTGCTTACTTCAACGATTTCTTAGCCACTGGTGCCCCCAATACTTATCTTCTCACATTAAACACCTATCATCATTCCACAACCGCAATACCAGATCGGATACATCTAGCATCTTGGCTGTACCTTTACATAACACAAAATCTTTCTCTGTGTCATTCTCCATCTCAGCCATATGACTATGGAACGCGCTCCCCTGTGATCTGCGTCTTATCCAGAACCACTTAACATTCAAGAGGGAACTCAAGACTTACATATTAGGGACGGTATAGCCACCATTGTCGTGCCCCTCTCACCTTTTTCTTTCTCCTCTCCATCATAGCTTCGAATTTTACCATTCTATTTCTCCTCCTCTAACTTATCTACCATTTCTATATCTCTTTCACCCCATTCTATCGTCTTATGTCTCTGCTTGATGAGAATAACTCACAAGCTGCAAGAATATAACGAGAAAATTCCCAACTAGCAATAGGACTGACATTCATAAAAGAAAAAATATGTTCACTTTCCTATACATAGTCATTACTATTATTATTATTCTTGATTATTATAATTATTTTTTGATTGTTATAATTATCATTGTAGTACTTTTATAATCTCTAATTTTTTCTGTAACATTAATACTGTATAACATGTTATATGTCCTTAATGTTCTGTAGAAACTGAAATTTGTTGAATCTGAGTATGCCTGGTTAGGTGTAAGAGAGGGCCTGAAGGCCCTGATCTTGCCAGGTAAAATAAATGCATAAATAAATAAAATAAATAAATATTAATTAATATTTGATGACATCAAGGGAGTACGTCATTTTGTCGGAGGAAATATAGGATCTTGAGACGCTCCTTAAAAAAAAAAAAAAAAAAAAAAAAAAATCTCTCTCCAGACCTTTGAGACTGGTTTGCAAAATTTATTTACACAAACATGGTATTTCTCTCTTTTTTGGGCCCTTATAGTCCTCAGTGCCTCATTTATTTTTTCTCCTATTGATATTTCTTTGCAAAAAGAATTAATTCATGTACTTATGAATGTATCTAGCCTGAGCGCATATTCGAAGTTCTTTCACATCTAACGATTGCTAGGAAGTCCACCGTCCTACAACACAGTTGTTCCGAAATTCCGCAAGCTCGTACTTTATTTACTGTGTGGAAGTACAGATCTGTAGCTAGTGCCTTCTGAAATTCAAGATAGACGACATCAACCTGGTCGCCACTGTCTATGGTCTTTATCATCTCTCATGAGGTCATTGCAGTCGGAGCAGAAGGTCAGATTGAGGAAGGATGAGACTGGAAAATGGTCGTGTCCTTTCAAAGGAATCAGCCCAGCCTTCGTCTTAAGCAGTTTTTGGAATATGACGGAAAACCCAAATATGGACAGTCGATTGGGGACTGGAAACGACTTCTTTTCGAATACGACTTAATTTTATTAACACCGCGGCACGTAACTCGATGTGCATTTAAGGGGTACTGCTTTATTCACAGATGTTATGATCGCATTGGGTGTATTGTGTGTACAACGTCTAGTCAAATGCATTCGCACATCTATTAGTGGAGATTACTATGGGGTGTATCCACCATTCGCCATTAAGACAGCATTTAAAAAGTCTGAATGTCTGTGGAACAACGGCAGGACATTCTTCCTCAAGCGCCGAAACAGAGAAGGCAGTGATGTCGTATCTTGAACGTAGCTGACGTTCTAATTCATCCCAAAGGTGTTCCATTTGGTTCAGGTCGAGCCTGTGGGCAGACTAGTTTATTTCAGGAATGTTACTGTTAACAACCCATTGCGTCACAGATGTTGTTTTTATGGCAAGGTGCAACGTCATGCTGACACAATCATTGTCACCGAACTGTTCCTCTACTGTACGCAGAACACAATGCTGTAAAGTGTGTTCACATACCTGGGCATTTAGGGTTTTCTTAAGCGCCATAAGGCGACCACACCTTAACTACAAAATCACCTCCTCTGTACTTCACTGTTGACACTACCCAGCCATCTGCCAAACGTACACATTTGCATCGGGCTGCCACATGATACATGAGGGTTGCCCAGGAAGTAATGCACCACATTTCTTTTCTCAGCCGAGAACAACGCAACGAGTGCGAAGCGTTACGTATGTATTATTTCAAGTCTCCTGAGAGCAAGTTTCCGTCACTTCCGACAAATAGCGTAGCTGCAGGACAGTTCCAAAATGGCGTCTGTAGGTGATTTAAAAGTAACGTGGCGTCATTGAAATTCTCACTGTAGAGAAAGAAACTGTGCGGAATATTCACAAAGTCTATGGAGAATCTGCTGTCGACAGAAGCGAAATTAGTCGCTGGGCACGGAGGTTGAGGTCATCAGAAGGCGATTAGGTGCAGCTCGACAATTTGCAGCTGTCGGGGAGACCATCCACGGCTGTCACATCTGCCATGTTGCAGCGAGCTGCTGATGTCATTCCCTAGGACAGACGCATTACGACTCGGCACTTGGCGCTGCATCTGTCCATCAGCAAATGATTCCCTCAGTGAAGCAATGGCTCCGCCAGCAGGATAAGGATTGGTACCTTGTTTCGCGCTGGAGGAAGGCCGTAGAATGGGATGGAGATTATTTGCAAAAATAGGGTGTGTAGATAAAATACCATTCTTTCGTGTGTGTAATTCTCATTTTGTTCAATAAATGTTAAAGAAAAAATGCGATGCATTATTTTCTGGGCAACCCTCGTCATTCTAAATTGCTTCTTTCCGTTTATCCAATATCTGGTGGAGTCGAACTTTACAACACCTCAACTATCGGCTAGCAGTAGCTATAGAAAGGGGAATGCGGCCTAGGATGAGCTGTTCGACCATTCTACACCATTCTTTTCAACTTACTACCCCCACACATTGTACCAGATGGACTGCTGCTGGAACTTTGTAACTCACAGCTGAGTCCTTCTGCTGATTTCATGCAATTTTTTACAGCTACCCCGGCCGCTGTCGCCGAGCAGTTCTAGGCCCTTCAGTCCGGAGCCGCGCTGCTGCTACGGTCGCAAATTCGAATCCTGCCTCGGGCATGGATGTGTGTGAAGTCCTTAGGTTAGTTAGGTTTAAGTAGTTCTAGTCTAGGGGACTGATGACCTCAGATGTTTAGTCCCCATTTGAACCATTTTACAGCTACCCTCTGTCGATACACGAGGTCTACGCATCTGCTTGGTCTTCTTGGTTTAACTGTAGCTGTTCCTTCGCGCTTGCACCTCAGAATCACATCATCAGCAGTCGTCCTGGGGAACTTTAGGGTGTGCACCTGACGGTTTTGTTACTGAAGTGACATCCAACGAATAGTCCACCTTGGAACTCAGTGAGGTCTCCTAACCTGACCGACACATTCTGCTGACATTCTCTAATGCCAAAACAAAACTCCACGCCTTGTTTTTGTTTACTGGCATGTCCGCCCTTCGTCGCATCTTGTGGTCAGTTCTTTTTTAGATACGGATGTCCGGATACTTTTGGTCACATAGTGCATACATGTGTTAACGCTACCAACTTCGGGCGTTGAGGGCGTGGTGGTGAGCTGTGGCTTGTTTCGGCAGCTGGGCCTGGTTTGCTTCCGGCTGCGCGGCTCGGACCAGCTGAACCAGAAGCTGCTGGGCACGATCAACGCGTCGGGGCGCCTCCACATGGTGCCCGCCTCCGTCAACGACAAGTACGTGATCCGCTTCTGCGCCGTCGCGCAGAACGCCACCCACGCCGACGTCGGTGAGTGCTCGCCCCACTCGCGCTGCCGCCGCAAGCAACTGCCTGCTCCCGCTTTTGCTTTCAGGCTGTTCACATCTAGTGCCGCACTAAGCCCGCGCCGCACTCACAAAGGCGGCTGCCACGGGCCTGAGCCACCACGCGCCAATCGTTGGAAATTCGTATTTCCATCGTCGCAAGAGATGAATACACTAAGCAGATTCAGAAGGATGTAGGTTGCAGTAGGTACTGGGAGATGAAGAAGCTTGCACAGGATAGAGTAGCATGGAGAGCTGCATCAAACCAGTCTCAGGACTGAAGACCACAACAACAACATCGTCGCAAAGGTAGCGTTATGGCCTGTATTGGACAACGTCTCCAAGTACAATGGGAATCATTTTCACTGCTACAGGTAGCTATTTGATGCGCTACGCTGCAGCCAGTATCATTAGGAAATACGCTTAGAGACAAAATCTATAAGAATGCAATAAAAGAAATTAAAAAAAAAACAGCCTCACTTAGAGACAAAATTATGAGGATGTATAAAAAAAATTTAGAAAATGGTGTTGTGCGTATCGCACACGTTTAGATTCAAATTTATATACACTCATGCTCATAAATTAAGGATAATGCTGATACACGGTGAAACAATGCTCTGGTGGGCGGTATACCTCGGGGTATGACCATGCGGTGCATCTGACCTGCGGTCGTCGCACGGTGGCGCTGGCAGTAGTCCACATACGCCGAGGTGTGATAGTGCATGTCAGAGTACGGTGCTGCGACTAAGTGTGCAGACGTTTTCAGACGTGCTAATGGTCACTGGTTGTTGAAAATGGCTCAAAGAAAGATTGATGACGTTATGAGGGGTAGAATACTAGGACGACTGGAGGCTGGTCAAACACAGCAGGTCGTAGCACGGCCTTCCGTGTGCCACAAAGTGTGATCTCAAGATTATATGGCAACGATTCCAGCAGACAGGAAACGTGTCTAGACGCTACAGTACGGGACATCCAGAGTGTACAACATCAGAAGAAGACTGATATCTTACCATCAGTGCCTGCAGACGATCATTGAGTACTGCAGGTAGCCTTGCTCGGGACCTTACCTCAGCCACTGGAAGATTTGTCTCCAGACACACAGTCTACAGACGACAGAACAGACATGGTTTATTCGCCCGGAAACCTGCAAGGTGCATTCCACTGACCCCTGGTCACAGGAGAGCCCGTGAAACCTGGTGTCAAGAACACACTACATGGTCATTGGAACAGTGGTCCTAGGTTATGTTCACGGACGAGTCCAGGTATAGTCTGAACAGTGATTGTCGCCAGGTTTTCACCTGGCGTGAACCAGGGAACAGATACCAACCCCCTTAATGTCCTTAAAAGGGACCCGTATGGAGGTCGCGCTTTGATAGTGTGGGATGGGATTATGATTGGTGCACGTACATCCCTGCATGTCTTTGACAGAGAAACTGTAACAGGTTAGGTCTATCGGGACGTCATTTTGCACCAGTATGTCCGCCTTTTCCGGGGTGCAGTGGGTGCCACCTTCCTGCTGATGGATGACAACGCACGGCCCCACCGAGCTGCCATCGTGGAGGAGTATCTTGAAACAGAAGGTATCAGGCGAATGGAGTGGCCTGCCTGTTCTCCAGACCTAAACCCCATCGAGCACGTCCGGAATGCTCTAAGTCGAGGTATCGCTGCACGTCTTCAAACCCCTAGGACACTAGGAGCTTCTACAGGCACTGGTGCAAGAATAGGAGGCTATACCCCAGCAGTTGTTCGACCACTTGATCCAGAGTATGCCAACCCGTTTTACGGCCTGTGTGTGCGTGCATTGTGATCATATCCCATATTGATGTCGGGGTACATACGCAGGAAACGGTGGCGTTTTGTAGCACATGTGTTTCGGGACGGTTTTCTAAACTTATCAGCAATACGATGGACTTACAGATCTGTGTTATGCGTGTTCCCTATGTGCCTATGCTATTAGCGCCAGTTTTGTGTAGTGCCACGTTGTGCGGCACCACATTCTGCAATTACCCTTAATTTATGAGCATGAGTGTAGATGGTAGCGTACCCTAAATTAGGTACCTTCTTATAGGATATAATTACCTGAAATTATTATTTATAAACTAAAAAACTAAACTCCGTTCGAACAGGACTCGGATGACCCTGATGGTACTGATCGATCGCCGTGTCATCCTCAGCTCATAGGCGTCACTGAATGTGGGTATGGAGGGTCATGTGGTCAGCACACCGGTCTCCCGGCCGTTGTCAGTTTTCGTGACCGGAACCGCTACCTCTCAATCAAGTAGCTCCTCAATTTGCCTCACGAGGGCTGAGTGCACCCCGCTTGCCAACAGCGCTCGGCAGACGGGACGGTCATCCATTCAAGTGCTAGCCAAGCCAGACAGAGCTTAACTTTGGTGATCTGACGTCAACCGGTTCGCGCGTTGTAGCTGGTTTCCTCAGGTCAGAGCGCTCAATGTCACGCCCGAACCGTTCGCCGTTGCCAAACTGTCACAGCAGTTAATTCACTTACAGTTCTTTGTCCGGCTTTCCTTGCTGATACGTTTGGATCCCGAATCCTGGATGTAGTCCTTTTATTTTGAATTTTACCACACTTGGTAACCACTTTAAAGCCCCCCCCCCCCCCTTACACACACACACACCGATTTTAACGATGTATACACTTTCATTCACAACACTAGCCGAACACTACTGGATCAATCCACAGGAAGCGCGATTCAGCGTCATTTATACAGTTATTATAATCATAGAGCTCGGCTTCCATCAGATAAGCTTATCACGACAGGGTGAGAAGCCGAAATTTTGAAGGCTGCCTATTAACCTTTGCGACTGAGACACCAGAATCATAAATACAAGAGCCGTTTAGCAGTGTAATGGCAAAGCGTGGTTGATAGCGTTTAACTCTTAACGTGTAGAAGTCAAAGGTCCGAATTTTGTCAAATACAGCAATTTTTTTTAATTTTTCTACATCGAATCAAAAGCCTTTGGTTATCTTTATTATTCAGTTAAATGGTTTAAATGTAATTTTTATTTCTAATACTTTGCCGGGCCATTTTCATCATGGAGTTGACATTTTTATTATTTCTCGTTTTTCTTTCTTCCATTCTTTTTTCGTGTCGTCTATAATCTGCAACCTAGTGCGAACAAGCCCGCCCGGTTAGCCGTGTGGACTAACGCAGTGCTTTCGGGGCTGGAAAGCGTGCCGGTCCCCGGCACGAATCCGCCCGGCGGATTAGTGTTGACGTCCGGTGTGCCGGCCAGTCTACGGATGCTTTTTAAGGCGGTTTTCCATCTGCCTCGGCGAATGCGGGCTGGCTCCCCTTATTCCGCCTCAGTTACACTACGTCGGCGATTGTTGCGCAAATACTTTATCCACGTACGCGTACACCATAATTACTCTACCACGCAAATATTGGGATTACACTCGTCTGGTGTGAAACGTTACCGGTCGGGGGACGAACTGAACAATAACTCTGGGTTCAGAGTGAGGCGGTGGTGGGGTGGGTGGACTGCTGTGGCCTGTTGTGGGGTTGTGAACCACTGAGGGCTACGGCGGGGACGAAGCCTCTCCGTCGTTTCTAGGTCCCCAGTTCCATACAATACAATACAATACTAGTGTGAACAAGAAGTGCTCATTGACGGTAATGCAGTATCCCGTGTAGCCAGTGGGAGGAAATTTTCACGTAACCAAAGACAGCGGGAAATTAGTTTTCTTTTGCCGCTAAAACTGAAATTTTGCTGCGAAAGATGGCTATGCAAACAAACATATTATGAATTTTTCTGTCTTGAATTTGTTCGTAGAGGTTAGCCTTAAACGCCGTGAAGAATGCGATCATCGTTTTAGTTCTGCCGCAGGATGTTGATCGCCGTTTTCTCGTATACATTGCACGTTATGAGGTTGTGGGTACTTTAGGACATGCGTTTAAATTCAGGGGTGCAAAACCAGTCGTTTGACGCAGTTAAGTCACTGGCAGCTTAAAATCAGCTATCGAGAGAGCATCTCCCATTTAAGTCGTACCCCGCCACGGCCGCTTCCAACATTACCCCGCGTTACACATGAACAGCATTTGTGAAGTGATCCACCGTGTTTGCGTGTCTCCTATAATCGAGTGGTAGCCGGCAGCAGATGTGGCAACATTGTAGCGACAAGTGACAGACGTCAACCATCAGGTAATTTTAATCGGTATGTAGTTTCTTTTTGTCGTGACCTTCACTTGGAAGACTGTATGACATAACTCTCCACACTATATCTTGTGCATGTCTCTTCACGTAAGCATAGCTGCTGCAATCCACATCCGTTTTCACCTGCATGCTGTAGTCAATCCTTGGTGTTCAGCAATAATTTATGTCCTCTCCTCCCCTATTCCACCGCTTACAAGGTTTAAGATTCCTTCATGCCTATCAATCGATTTCTTCTTTTTATGGTCAACTACTGCTATAAATTCATTTTCTCTACAGTTCCCTTCAGCAAACTGCATCTTCTTTACTTATCCGATATTAGTAGCTCCTATCACCTTACTGCAACAATTTAAGTTGATGGCAAATGTAAAAACTTACTACTATCAGTTTCAATGCAGTCATTATAGTGATTCACATAGTTTTATCCTACTCTCTAATCTATCCCTGTAGCCTGGTGTGAAATATGACAGGCAGAAAGGAGCGGACCAACCTGTTCCTGTTCAGTTTCTGTTCGAGTTTCACACACCACTAACTTCACAGCGAAAAATCTATAAATGTGATATCAGGTGGGTCAAACAGGGGATGTAGTAAGCGGATCCTGCGCTGCTTTTTACATCATTTAAAAAAAAAAGTGTGTTCCATGCTTACAAATGCGGAAAATTGAAGCAATAGAATGGCAGCTGCAGCATCCAAACCGCACCTAAAACATAATAATCGAAGAAATTATACGTTCAAAACAACACAAAGTTATACACTGGTATTGTTATGTGGACAACATTACGTGTTTGTTGAATACAGACAGACACTCAGGTAATAAAACTTCACAGTGACGTAAACACACCCTAAAATAAAGTTCACCACTAAGACAGAAGCAAACAAGGAACTTAATATCTTGGCTACAACACAAACATAATAAACAAACTGAACAAAAAAATAAAAAAAACTAAATTAAACAGGAACAAATCGTGAATAAATCACCAGTCACAACAAAGAACCACAAACACCAACACATAACTAAAACAGTTAATCTGGAACACCTAACAAAAAACACAGCGTGGCACATACTAACATGCAGCAGCAAAAATCTCCACAAGGTGGGAAACATTTTGAAGGAACGAGGACTACATATAATTTTACTCCCATACAACGCAGTACAGAAGAATAGAAACACTAAGAACGCCTGCACAAGCTGGAATCTATTAGTTAACCTGTCTACGTCGATCAAACATGCAGAAATTTTAAAACTAGACATTCCGAACACATCACAACCTTAAAACGTGACAGTGCACACCCGACTTTTGCGGATCATCTCACACAAAAGAACCGCCAACCTACCAAAACTGAGACTGATCTTAATATCCTCAGAGAAACCAATAGTCTGTATCCATAACTCACAATAGAGGTGAACTACCATATACAGAAAGCAGTGGGACAAGAAAAGAAAGTCTTGGATGAAAATACAACACTGCGAAACAAAACATTGTTTGGAACACTTCCCACACAACACATAGTAATCGAACACCCTCAAATATCTAAAACCATCTGCTTCTCAATCCCATCTCCACCCCTTTCCTAGCTCTCTGTCTCTCTTCTCTCTCTCTCTCTCTCTCTCTCATTTGACACACACACACACACACACACACACACACACACACACACACACACGACACATCCCTTAAGTTCTACCCAGCAGAAGCACCACAATAGTTTTCACAAAGCATTCAAAATTCGTGCCGCATTGAACAGAAGCAAAATTATGAACAAGTGACCGCTGACAATAACACAGCACCTCTCAATGAGTCTAGAGACGTAAGTCTTTGCTCAAATCTCATTTTGTGAAAAATTCGCGTAAAGAGAAATGAGTTGAATGTGAAATATTAAAAAGTTGTGGAATACAGTGTACACGATAGCAGTAGAAAGAGATGTCCACCAGAGATGCATAATAGGGCGGAACATGTAAGTACAGTGACACACACAAACACTGACCACGAAAAAGTATTTCAAAAATAAGAAAATTTCTTCGTGGCTATATGCAGGCGACATGTTGTCAAAACGATAAAAACGGGCACAAAAACGCTGACCTATAAAAGCCCATTTTCACTAACAATCTAATTTTCAGATGAGAAATTGAAACAAACTAAACAAAATGCGATGTTTTAGTTTTCTGGTCTACAACAGATAAACGACCAAGAACTCTGTGTGGTACAGAAATAAATTTGATCCTCAGACACACAGGTGTAGAACCATGTCTGGGACATGGTATGTAATGGACAAGACTGAGTTTAATATAACCCAAATTTAATTTGCAATCACGCAACAAACCATAATAGCAGCTTCCAGCCCGATCAAGATAATTCTGTCGTCTGTGTTTTTTAACGATGTATTAACTGAAGATTTAAATGTGTATTACGCCAACTGAAAATGGGCAAAATCCTGGAACACATATTAGATTGAATAAAAATACACAAAAGAGTGGCTGATCTCTGTGTTTCGTAAAGCCTCCGAGCTCAACAAACAGTGAAATGGACAAATTACGGTTCTATTAGATGGCGTCGTACAGTTACAGCATTCAAGTCGATAGACAATCGTTACAGGTGATAGGGGACGTGTGTGACTTAATGATTTTCATCACTCCGGACATGAATATTGTGGCAGCAGATATCAACATCACGATTGGATGATGCCTCATCCGTGATCAACACACGGTGCAAGAAGTTTGGTTCTGTACCAACAGATGAAAAATAGTTACAGGTTGTAGTAGGTAACACTGAAGGAAAGATATATGGACATCATATAAAGAAAACAAAAGTAATGACACTGGAAGGAAATAAAAGGGCAGATAAAAAGCTGAATGGAGAAATACTACAATATGTACGAAGCATTAAATACACTCCTGGAAATGGAAAAAAGAACACATTGACACCGGAGTGTCAGACCCACCATACTTGCTCCGGACACTGCGAGAGGGCTGTACAAGCAATGATCACACGCACGGCACAGCGGACACACCAGGAACCGCGGTGTTGGCCGTCGAATGGCGCTACCTGCGCAGCATTTGTGCACCGCCGCCGTCAGTGTCAGCCAGTTTGCCGTGGCATACGGAGCTCCATCGCAGTCTTTAACACTGGTAGCATGCCGCGACAGCGTGGACGTGAACCGTATGTGCAGTTGACGGTCTTTGAGCGAGGGCGTATAGTGGGCATGCGGGAGGCCGGGTGGACGTACCGCCGAATTGCTCAACACGTGGGGCGTGAGGTCTCCACAGTACATCGATGTTGTCGCCAGTGGTCGGCGGAAGGTGCACGTGCCCGTCGACCTGGGACCGGACCGCAGCGACGCACGGATGCACGCCAAGACCGTAGGATCCTACGCAGTGCCGTAGGGGACCGCACCGCCACTTCCCAGCAAATTAGGGACACTGTTGCTCCTGGGGTATCGGCGAGGACCATTCGCAACCGTCTCCATGAAGCTGGGCTACGGTCCCGCACACCGTTAGGCCGTCTTCCACTCACGCCCCAACATCGTGCAGCCCGCCTCCAGTGGTATCGTGACAGGCGTGAATGGAGGGACGAATGAAGACGTGTCGTCTTCAGCGATGAGAGTCGCTTCTGCCTTGGTGCCAATGATGGTCGTATGCGTGTTTGGCGCCGTGCAGGTGAGCGCCACAATCAGGACTGCATACGACCGAGGCACACAGGGCCAACACCCGGCATCATGGTGTGGGGAGCGATCTCCTACACTGGCCGTACACCACTGGTGATCGTCGAGGGGACACTGAATAGTGCACGGTACATCCAAACCGTCACCGAACCCATCGTTCTACCATTCCTAGACCGGCAAGGGAACTTGCTTTTCCAACAGGACAATGCACGTCCGCATGTATCCCGTGCCACCCAACGTGCTCTAGAAGGTGTAAGTCAACTACCCTGGCCAGCAAGATCTCCGGATCTGTCCCCCATTGAGCATGTTTGGGACTGGATGAAGCGTCGTCTCACGCGGTCTGCACGTCCAGCACGAACGCTGGTCCAACTGAGGCGCCAGGTGGAAATGGCATGGCAAGCCGTTCCACAGGACTACATCCAGCATCTCTACGATCGTCTCCATGGGAGAATAGCAGCCTGCATTGCTGCGAAAGGTGGATATACACTGTACTAGTGCCGACATTGTGCATGCTCTGTTGCCTGTGTCTATGTGCCTGTGGTTCTGTCAGTGTGATCATGTGATGTATCTGACCCCAGGAATGTGTCAATAAAGTTTCCCCTTCCTGGGACAATGAATTCACGGTGTTCTTATTTCAATTTCCAGGAGTGTAGCTAAGAAGCAGGATAGAAACCGAACGGAAGAGCAGAACAAAAAGTAAGATCGGGATAGGAATGCTGGAAAAGGAATTCTGTAAGAAAATATGAATTTTCTGCAGCAAAATGGACAAGATTTGAGGAAAAGACTGATAAAATGTTTTTCATGGAGTGTCCTCTTGTACGGTGTTGAAATATGGACAATGAGGCAGAAAGACAGAGCAAGGCTGGAGGCTTTTGGATGTGGACATGGCGGAGTATGAAAAGAATAAGTTGGATAGGTAGATTGAAGAAATGAAGAGGTACTGAGAAGCGTGGGAGAGCAAAGACAATTACTGAATTTAATAAAAATAAGAAAAGGCAACTAGACTGGATATACATAAACAATGAAAGCGAGGCTTCTAAAAAGCAGTCTTAGAGGGGTATATGGAAGGAGAGAGGAGGCGAGGGAGGAAGGGATTTCAGATGCCGTATGATGTAATGGATGGCAGCACATACACCGGCATTAAGATGGAAGCAGTGGATCGCAGGAAATGGAGACGCAAAATACCTGCTACCGTAGAACATACCTGATGATGATGATGTTGATGAGGAGGAGGAGGATGATGTTTTTAACCACGATGACAGATTTCCTTGCCGGCCGGGGTGGCCGAGCGGTTCTAGGCGCTACAGTCTGGAACCGCGCGACTGCTACTGTCGCAGGTTCGAATCCTGCCTCGGGCATGGATGTGTGTGATGTCTTTAAGTTAGTTAGATTTAAGTAGTTCTAAGTCTAGGGAACTGATGACCTCAGAAGTTAAGTCCCATAGTGCTCAGAGCCATTAGAACCATTTTTGAACAGATTTCTTTCAGTTCGTATGACGGCTGTTCCAAAATTTTTCTATATACATCCGTTCGCAGTTCCGTGTGCTACATTTTGCTGCACCAGGCTTTAAATGTAGTTCTGTAAGCTCTTGTACCGAGTAACTCTCCACATTAGACAAACAGACATGACCTATAAACAAAGACAATCTCCATAGTGAACATACCACAGAAGGCTGCGCATTATGTTTCATGTCAATAGGACCACATACGACATCGATGCTGCAGGCATTTAACAAGCACGTGACAAACACGCATCGCGCATTTATGACCCGTACTACCTTAAATTGCCACGACCATTGGCTCCATATCAGACAGTTTAGAAGCCTCTATTGTCTCCACAATTTTCCCCTTAGAGATTTCAGAAACATATACGTATGTTTGTGGCTCCATTTCAGACAGTGAAAAAGCTCTGTTGTTTCGTTATCACATAACTCCATGTGTCGCCTGCACTTTGCCGATTGTATATCTGGATAATGCTGAGCCATTCTTGACTTTGACCTGCTGTAAGAAAAAACATCTACTTAAAAGATTATATTTGATTCTCTCACCGACGTTTATTTCATTACAGAGGAACTGCTACCATAATATTTGGCCATGTATCTGGATGGAAATCAGGTGTGGAATTACTGAAGGAATTTTGGCTTGAAAGGATGAATGGAAATGACAACTAAACAATGAATTTCGTACACAGATTTCAAATTTTCTCTCTCCTAATGCGTATGGCTGGTTCAAAGGGCTCTGAGCACTATGCGACTTAACTTCGGAGGTCGTCAGTCGCCTAGAACTTAGAACTAATTAAACCTAACTAACCTAAGGACATCACACACATCCATGCCCGAAGCAGGATTCGAACCTGCGACAGTAGCGGTCGCTCGGCTCCAGACTGTAGCGCCTAGAACCGCACGGCCACTCTGGCCGGCCTAATGCGTATGTATAAGTCAAAGTGTCTGGCAAATTTGGTATGCTAGTGTAAACCCAATGGTGTTTGTAAAAATGTAGTAAATTAGTGTCTAAATCTCAAATTATGAAAATATGTGGAGCACGAATACTTAAGGTACGTTACTGCCTATTTTATATTGTATATCTAGCCGATTACCCTTCTTACTCTTTTGGCGTTGCCTGGTTACTTATTTATTCCATACCGTTTCAGAAAATGAACGAAATTTGTCTATAGTGTGTCTGAATGAAATTGAATGGTTCATTACTAAATGTTGATACCCAGTATAGCCTCACCATTCTAACTAGCCTGCCCATATGACGTTATTGCTGACCCACTGACTGTATGCTTTCCTAGACAGTAGAACGTAATGGCGGCTGTTTGATTTTTCACTAATTTGAAAACCATATCAGAACGAGGCTTCAGGCCCAGAAACAACATCCGCCACACGCAAGGTGCAACAGCACGATTCCCTTTCGCTTTCCCCCTCTTCTTGCCAAAGTAGAACACATAGATCTCGATAACACTCTGTCTCCTCAATTTTTCCCTTTTATGACATGCTTCTCTACAAATTTAGATCCAGTCAACAGTAGTTTTTCTACCAGTCTTAGTTTCGTGGGCAACTTACTAGAGTGGACTCTTCAAACAGAGAAACAAGTAAACGAAATAACTAAACAATACAATGTTCTTCAAGGTAAGCAAAGATTTGTCAAACCGTGTAACACGACTAATAGATCACCGCACATGCTATTCTCTGCGTCACATGAATTGGTACCGAGTGCGCTTTTCGGAAACTTTTGGCAACTGCATGTCGCAGTCACACACACTGGACCGAAAAGAATGGATTATAAGGCTAGCCTTTTCCACGACATTCACAATTATCACAACGCTGCTGCTGTCTTTCAAACTATCATCAGAATCAGGTAAGGCCCGCGACAGCTTTCACATTTCACAGTAAAAAGAGTAACAAATCAACGAAATATTAGAATTACTACAAAAGAAAACAGAAGTATTTTTTTCTCATACACAGCAAAGACTGAAAAAATAATAAGGTATCTAGAGACCAAAGAAAGTATGACAACGAACGGCACTGTAAGGAAATGCGTTTCAAAATACATAACAAGAAGAATCACCACAGGAGCCATTTCCGTCACATAGCTGGTAAAAGATGACAGCTGGTGTCGAAAAATTCCCCTTGAGCTTCCTTATTTATCATTTCCGATCGTATTGCCAGTCTTTTATATGCAGCCGCATCTACGAGTATTTTCCACTTACCTGATCTTCCCGGCCGTGGAAAGTTCTTCATTTTAAGTCTCAAGCTTCGCTGCAACATTTTCTACCTCATCGCCAGTGAGCGTACTTTCTGTTAGTGTGATAGCATTGCAGACAGTTAATAGCTGCGGTGGCCCACCTGTGTCCTTCGGATGGCCCGGCGGTGAGTCCACTGCCCCAACTTGCTGACAACCTTACATTATCAGTAGCGTCTGGTGTGCCGTGGCGAAAGTTCTAAGCTCTGACGCTGTGCCTCTATCAAAACCAAAAGAGAACTGTAGATGCAATGCAAGTCTCGAATTATCCAATATAATTCAGAATTATCGCAGCAGCGAACTTCGCTTGTGGCTTCTATAGAACAACCGTTGCTAGGCAACTGTATCTCATTTGTTCCCAGTTTTGCTTCCTCAATATGGTACACAATCACTTGTGATCCTATGCCAATGAAACTAAATTATATGTTTATATACGTATTTCCATTACAGAGAAGTGTGAAAAAACTGGAAAAAGATATAAGCAAATTTGCACAACGTGCCTTTTTTATCATAGAATAGCGAGGAGAACTAGACAGTGAATTTGAACCTAGTGATACTACGTGGACTGCGTCATTATTCTTCTTGCTTCGCCTACGTGGCGTAAATGGCAGTCATGCGGAGGAGCCGGGTTCGATTTCCGGTGCCACCAAGGATTTTACTTTGGTGGGAGGATTGGTACGGGAACCAGTCAGCGTCATGAAGCAAAGTGAGGAGCTGCTTGACCGAGTGTTAGCGGCTCCACAGTCTGGAAAATCTGCAAAGCAGCCGGGAGAGCGGTGTGCTGACCACATCCCTCTCGATACCGCATCCGCATAATGCCGCGGCCGGTAGACATCTCTTGGCCCTTCGCGGCCTGAACGAGAATTTCGTCATTACTTCGGTTGATCGCGGTTGAACGTATTATTACAATTCAAAAATATCTTTATTGGAGAGCTTTAAGTTTGTTATGAGACTCTGCCTTCATATATACTAATGTATACAAATAGAATTACATGAACGTGAAGTCATTTGCCTCAATTACTCATTATTGAGAAAAATATTTTATGTTTATGTAAAGACAGTGTGTTGTTAACACGAGAACGAAATTTCCTTTATTTTATCCCGTTCGAGGGAAGTGGTACTGCGGTTAACTCACTAAACTGGTATTCGAAAGAAGTGGAATTCAAATTTCAGTCCGGCCTTTCTGATTTCAGTATTATAAGGTGTCCGTAATTCACTGCAGCAAATTCAGGGACGGTTCATTCAGTAAGGTCACCATGAATACTTACCACTACCTTCCTCTCACCCTCCCCCCCCCCCCCGCCCCTCCCCCATTTCTTTTGCAACGGAGCTAGTGACCTGTTTCTTATAATCTCGCAATCTGCGGTATGCTTAGTCTTCCTTTGTCTGTCAAATTTTGGAAGCGAGTGTTGTAACACGAATTGCATCTGCGCTACAACAGTTTTTCTAGCAATTGCTGTGTCTTCGAGTTATTTATTGCTCTCAAGGGGAAATTATGACTAATCCTGATTTGTCAGTATATTTCCACTTCAATTCGTTTTAAACATTAGCATAAAGTCTCACGCTTTTAGTTACATCTCAAGAGTTTCTTAGTGTTCCAAAAGACGGGCGAAGCACGATCTAAATATTCTTTTGTTGTCAGTATTTCCCAGAAAGAAACCAGAATGAATACCGCTACAGCCATTACACCTACCTACTGCAGAGTTGGAAAGAATTTTGTCTCACCTTCTTCTAAATAATTCTCATTCACTAATTTTTCTATTGATCACATACGATACTAGGAATAAAATTTAAGTTTTTCTTGCGTTTATGTGTTTTATATTAGCAATAAACGTTTCAGATGTCCTTCTAGAGCATCTTTAATTGTTTCTGTGAGGACGAAGTGACCTCATCCGGTACTTTTAAGTGTTTGCGGAAACTTTTTGCAGTTGTTAGTGCGTCCTCTTTGAGAATGTCTAGGAAGTGGGCTTCCGTGGTTGAGGAACTTCATATGATGTGACGTCTTCACTAGCATCATTTCCTCTGTGAATTCAGAGAAAAAGTGACGCAGCAGCTGTAGTTTTCCGTAATCCTCCAGCAATACGGCACAAATTAACATGCCTGTCACCATTTATGCGTTTGAGATACGCCCCGCAAGGAAACGCCTCTCGTGACTTTTTCCAGGGCACGCTGAGAAGTAATGCCTCCGAATTTTTTGTGTGAAGTGTCTTAAGGCTTTTTAAATAAAAGAAATGTTATTAACATTATATGGTTTTAATCTTCATGTCTACATATTTGCAGTCCTCTGTCTCTAGAGGGCTCCAAACTGTAGAGTGTAACATGACGGTATCTACGGTATCTATGTCGGTGGGTGAGAGACAGCGTGCTGTAATCGAGTTTCGAGTTCGAAGAGTTCGTCCACACACGGAGAAACCTCTCCCTCATCATGACAGGGCCAGACCACACATGAGCACTGCGAAATCTGCAACAGTCTGACGCCTTGGGTTCACAGTCATCGATTATTCTCCACACAATCCCACATTGCCCCATCCGATTTTCATTCGTTACCATGTCTTAAAGAACAGCTTCCAGAGGTGATGTTGTGGCTCCGTCAACAAAAAGACCAACATTCTACAGTGACGGTATCAACAACCTTGTCTCTCGTTGGGAGAAATGTGTTCGTCCCCAGGATGGCAATGTTGAGAAATAAATGTGTAAACGTGAAGAATAAAGAGGGAAAAGGTTAATAATATTTGTTTTATTTAAAAAGCCCAAAGAGTTTTCACATAAGAAATTCGGAGGCATTAATTGTTGTTATTAATTACAATGCGAGGTAGCCGAAAGGCACGCGCTTAAACTCACGCAGGCTGGCGTGAGGTCTGAAACAGGATACGTAATGAATTCTATAAAGAAAAGTACGTAGCTTCTGGAATACTTAACTTTAATCCACATTTGTAGAACATCGCTCTTGATGATACATTAATAGAATATCAATATCTATACTGGTAATGGCGCCTTGCTAGGTCGTAGCAAATGTAGCTGAAGACTATGATACTATCGTCTCGGCAAATGAGAGCGTAATTCTCAGTGAACCATGGCTAGCAACGTCGGCTGTACAACTGGGCGAGTGCTAGTACGTCTCTCTAGACCTGCCGTGTGGCGGCGCTCGGTCTGCAATTACTGACAGTGGCGACACGCGGGTCCGACGTATACTAGCGGACCGCGGCCGATTTAAAAGCTACCACCTAGCAAGTGTGGTGTCTGGCGGTGACACCACATTAATTTTTACATCTACATCGATTCTCTGAGAATCACATTTAAGTGCCTGGCAGAGGCTTCATCGAAACACAAGTCTCTATTTTCCAATCTCGTATAGCGCGCGGAAAGAATGAGCACCTATATCTTTCCGTACGAGCTCTGATTTCCCTTATTTTATCGTGGTGATCGTTCCTCCCTATGTAGGTCGATGTCAGCAAAATATTTTCGCATTCGGAGGAGAAAGTTGGTGATTGGAATTTCGTGAAAAGATTCCGTAGCAACGAAAAACACCTTTCTTTTAATGATGTCCAGCCCAAATCCCGTATCATTTCTGTGACACACTCTCATATTTCGCGATAATACAAAACGTGTCGCCTTTCTTTGAACTTTTTCGATGTACTCCGTCAGTTCTATCTGGTAAGGATCCCACAACGCGCAGCTGTATTCTAAAAGAGGACGGACAAGCGTAGTGTAGGCAGTCTTCTTAGTAGGTCTGTTACATTTTCTAAGTGTCCTGCTAATAAAACGCGGTCTTTGGTTAGCCTTCCCCACAACATTTTCTATGTGTTCCTTCCAATTTAAGTTGTTCGTAATTGTAATATCTAGGTATTTAGTTGAATTTACGGCTTTTAGATTAGACTGATTTATCGTGTAACCGAACTTTAACGAGTTCCTTTTAGCATCCATGTGGATGACCTCACACTATTCGTTATTTAGTGTCAACTGCCACTTTTCGCACCATTCAGATATCTTTTCTAAATCGGTTTGCAGTTTGTTTTGATCTTCTGATGACTTCATTAGTCGATAAACGACAGCGTCATCTGCAAACAACCGAAGACGCCTTCGAAGTGTTCGCACATACTGGTTGATTTTGCAAAATAGGGGAAAAGTACTGGAAACAATCCCTGAGGGGATAAGAAGCAAAAAAGGCCGTAGGGAAATAAGCCCGGAAATGTTCCTGAAGAGGTGCACTAACTTGTAAGTGAATATAATACACCAACTTGTAAGTGGAGATAAAAGATCTTTGACAAAGTAGGTTTCAATGATTGAAAACCCACAGCAGAACACACTAGACAAGCAGGAAATTTGTGTCTGTTCTAGTGTCTTAATGGTACGTTGGCAGCGAACCCTCAGCACCGGTTCACACTCAGCAGATTATAATTATTTTACAGAAATTCATCAACATTATACATAAGAGCTTTTCAACAACTCCTCGACAGTAACGTGCTTTTAAGATAGCGGAAAACCTTTCAAATCTATTTTATGACCTTTACATGCAGTCATAGGTGCAAGTACGTACATGGCACACCGTACTACTGAAGAATCATCCACAAAGTAAGTCATAATACGCCTAGTATATCTACAGATACGACCTGTTCCTATGCCAAATCACAAGTGTCGCTAATGCATCCATTATATAATGCTACAGTTTAGATATTTGTAAATGTCATAAGGCAGCTGCAATCGTACATGAAATAAAGTGAAAGGCAGCTGAAAGCATCACGAAATCACTCAAAAAATTCATCGCATCTGCAGACCGTATCGCACTGAAAATTATATAATACCGTAAATGTTTTGTTTAATTAGTGGTACTTACGTTATATTCGTACAATATTAACCTTCATCAAGTGTATCGCTATAAAATGTTATTTGCATCCACAGAAGGTCGTAGAACAATTATTTTTTAATTCGCGGAAAAATTTCAGCAGATTCTTTCTGTAAAAATTATTTGCATACTTTAAAAAATACACCTCAAAAGTGCAAGTTATTAAAAGCTTTTTTTATCCTTACAATTAATAAATACGGAAAAATTATTTAATAGCATGGTAGTACAACTCTTTGTGCAAAAACTAAGACTTAAACGGTTAGTGTGGGCCCATCAACTAAAACATTTAGCCAATTATCGGGAGCGCTTTGTTTTCTATAAAAATCAATATACCTCAAAAATAATTTTAAAAAGTTTCAAACATGTGCGTTTTTGACTTACTGCGGGCTATACTTACACCAAATAGCAAGTATGAGACTGTGAATGTTAAAGGACTATAGAGAACCCTTTTTTAGTGGTTTTTACGATATATCTCGAAACGAAACAAAGCAGTCGATACTTACAAAAAAGTGATCGATAGATCTCTTTAAGCCCTACAACGTTCTCCCTTAACAAATTTAGATTGGAGATGCAGTTGTTTACTTGTTTAACAGAAATAGTTTTTTTACAATTTTGTGGATTTTTTTGGCCACGTTCGCTCATATGGATCGATTTTCATGTAATGCAAACTCTAGTTAAAATTTAATTTCCTGAACAATCCTATTTTTTGTTTTCAGGCAATATTTTTTGCAAATTTAACATTAGAATGTCATATAATGCTTGTACTATTTCGCGAAATCACACTCTATAGCCAGCCGGAGTGGCCGTGCGGATGTAGGCGCTACAGTCTGGAACCGTGAGACCGCTACGGTCGTAGGTTCGAATCCTGCCTCGGGCATGGATGTCTGTGAAGTCCTTAGGTTAGTCAGGTTTAAGTAGTTCTATGTCTAGGGGACTGATGACCTCAGAAGTTGTCCCATAGTGCTCAGAGCCATTTGAACCACTTTTTTTTCTTCCCACAAACACCTCATATAATTTACTATCTGAAGTTTTCTGCATGGTTGTAACTGCACCACTCAGTGGACTATGTCTGTCAGCATATACTAACCGTTTTGCGTCCACGTATCCACACTTCAGCACCTGACCTGCTGCTCAGGGGAATATAAGCATTCATGGCATGTTCTTGCCACATGTACTCAGAAGTACCTAAAAATATTCTGCTTGTGATAGGTATAATTATTAGTCTGCAAATGAAGTAAATGCTGGTGTAATGTGTTCATTAGATTACGAAATGAAACACTCAAAGTAGTAAATGATTTTGCTATTTGGGAAGCAAAATGACTGATGATGATCGAAGTAGGGAGGATATAAAGTGTAGACTGGCAATGGCAAGAAAAGCGTTTCTGAAGAAGAGAAATTTGTTAACATCGAGTGTAGATTTAAGTCTCTGGAAGTCCTTTCTAAAAGTATTTGTATGAAGTGTAGCCATGTATGGAGGTGAAACAAGACATAAGCTGTTTAGACAAGAAGAGAATAGAAGCTTTTAAAATGTGGTGTTACAGAATGAGGAGGTACTGAATAGAATTGGGGAGAATAAAAATTTGTGGTACAACCTGACTAAATGAAGGGATCAGTTGATAGGACACATTTTTAGGCATCAAGGGATCGCAAATTTAGTACTAGAGGGAAGCGCGAGCGGTAAAATCGTAGAAGGAGATCAAGAGAGGAATACTGTAAGCAGATTCAGAGGGATGTATGTTGCAGTAGTTACTCGGAGATTAAGAGGCTTGCACATGATAGAGTAGCATGGAGAGCTGCATCAGACCAGTCTTTGGATTGAAGACAACAACGACGACAACAACAACAACATCCTCGTATGACTACAAAGGTTCCAGTGGAAGATACGTTAAAAATGTTGGCTGCTCATTTCTCTCCTGAAATACTAAAGTTATTTCGACACACTTTGACGACCACCTATTTTTTGTATGGTGGAAAATATTATGAAATGATTGACGGAACAGCCATGGGTTCGCCGCTGTCACCAGCCATAGCTAACTTCTTCATGGAGGATCTCGAAGAACGAGCGTTGAACAGTGCTCCCTTACGTCCATCCTGCTTCTTCAGGTATGTAGACGATACTTTTTTAATCTGGCCACATGGCAATGAGGCACTGCAGCAGTTTGTTGAACATTTGAATGGTATACATCAGAACATAAGATTTACAGTGGAGGTGGAGAAGGATGGAAAGTTACCCTTCTTAGATGTACTGGTGGAGCGAAAATCAGATGGACGTCTCGAACATTCTGTGCACAGAAAACCGACGCATACAGATTTATATCTAAACGCGCTTAGTTTTCACCACCCAGCTCAGAAGAGAGCTATGCTGAACACCTTGGTACACAGAGCAAGGACTATTTCGGACAAGGATCATCTCGGCTCCGAGATTAACCATCTGACGACGGTATTCATAAAAAATGGTTATTCTGATCGTGATATCAGATCTACTCTGGCGAAGAAACCAAGAAAGGACGCTGTTCGAACAGATCAAGAGGACCAACACATCGCGCGGCTACCATTCTGCTGTGCAACGACCAGCAAGATCGGCAGAGTCCTAAGCCGGCAAGGAATCAGACCAGTCTTCCGGCCACCCAGGAAGATTAAGGAAATGCTGCGACCCGTGAAAGATAATCTTGGCCTGAGAGTACCGGGAATTTACAGCATTCCTTGCGAGTGTGGCAAAAGTTATGTGGGCCAGTCTATAAGAACTGTCGCCGATCGCAGTGTGGAACATCAGCGTCACCTGAAATACAGGTATCTAGAAAAATCAGCGGTGGCTGAGCACAGTTTGTTTAATAAACATAAGATTTTATTCGATGAAACAAGACTACTTGCTCACGCAACTATTGGGACTCTGTCATCAGGGAAGCAGTTGAAATTAGACTCTGTGAAAATAATTTCAACAGAGATTCCGGTTATGCACTCAGCAATGCATGGAAGCGCGCAATTGATGTAGAAAGAGCGCAGAGGGAGACTTCTTACATTCCTCGCAGTTCTCCGCCTGTTGCGATGGATGGCGCTGCAAGCAACGCTGGATAAAGCGCGCAAACAAAATCTATGGATATAGAGGCCGCCACCTCAGTACGCAACGGTTTCACCGTGACGTCATCCAGCCAATGAGAAGCCGTCCACTGCTTATAAAAGCGGAAGCCTCACCGGTCCACGACAGTCAGTTTTACACCTGACGAAGATGACGGAGGTAGACATCGAAAGCTTGGGATTTTATCCAAATTTGACGCGGCAAGTAAACCGAGAACTTTTTATGCAACAACATCCTCAATTGCCAATAAAAATATCTGCACTTATGCCCCTAACATCCCGCATATGACACAAATCGACACCGGAAAGATGATCTCTGCACTGTAAGATACCTAGAGTCTGACGTATAAATTATTTGACATACACGTATCAACAGAGACCATTCCTCGTATATTACGTTAATGATGTTCCACTTCATCTCAATGAAATCAGTTTTGTGCTGGTATCGAGATCATGGCGTGTTATTCGTGTGTCGCTAAACATTTTATCACTCTGATGGTTTTCAATTTATCCAGTTGGAAGCTGAATTGCAGCCCACATCTTACTTGTAAGCACTTAGTCATGTTTACCTTGATCAGTTGGACGGCTTACTTGTTTTATCCTGTGTATAAATTGTTCATTTGTTTTTGTTGATATAGACTTCCGAGAAGACTGTCACTATGACCGGTAGAAAATAAATAATATGTTTGTACAGCTGACGGCAAACATGCAGTTCTTCAAATTCCTGACAGCTGTATCGAGTCATCTCATGAAACAGTTACTTTTGTAAAAGTTTGCCTTAAGGTTAGCCAGTATGGTCTTTTAACACCAGGCGTTATGATTATAGCATGACACTCACAGAGAGAGTCCAACTATGGTTCAAATGGCTCTGAGCACTATGGGACTTAACATCTATGGTCATCAGTCCCCTAGAACTTAGAACTACTTAAACCTAACTAACCTAAGGACAGCACACAACACCCAGCCATCAAGAGGCAGAGAAAATCCCTGACCCCGCCGGGAATCGAACCCGGGAACCCGGGCGTGGGAAGCGAGAACGCTACCGCACGACCACGAGATGCGGGCAGAGTCCAACTATAAGTTTAACTTTTCTTCTACTTTCCTGATTTCAACCGAACTTTAAAATCATGTGTATTCAGACTTTGAAGTCCAGAACTTCGTTAGTATTGGAGTTTTGAATTTTTAATATGATTTTAATGGGATTTTTAGGTATATCCACAATACATATTCCAACAGTTCTGTGCATTCATTTTATGAGAAATATTATTAATGATCTTCCAGTATTTTTTCCAGTTTCGAACTTATATTTTATTTAATTATCGGTACATAAATGTGATAACGAAATAGTCAAACTACATTTTCGGTAATGTTAATCCATAGAAGTATGCAAATAGGTCCGTACTACTTCCTGCAAAAATTTCACTGAGACTAGTTCATATTAGCGATAAAATGTTGGGATTGAACATAGAAAAACAAACTTACAAGAAATGATTTTAAAATATTATTTCAAAAAAGGAATGTTAGTACGAGACACATACCCTTTAAAATTCAACACTACAATACATTTTTCTTTCTTGCTCCAGGAGGGCTTGTTCGTCTTGCAATTTCAATACCAGAGCAGCCTTTTTCTTGAATTTTTCCTACTTCAGCCAGCACGTTGTGGACTGTTTGATCCGTCGTTGATCTATAGATAAGCAAATGTTCTTCTGGGAGGGAGAGAAAGGAGTGCTGTGACTCCTGCTGTCTTCAGTCTTCAAAACATACCATACTCAACTGAGAACCACCGTCTACAAGACCCAAAATATCTTTTTTGTGCGGGGGTGAGGGTTTTTTGTGGGGGTGAGGGTTGGGGCGGTGGGAGACATCTGAGCCAGATGACACTGGGCAAACTTTTATTTTCACTTGGTGCCTTGTCATTATTAGTGCATCTAGCTAGTAGTGTATCAGGTGCAAATCTCTGTTAGACAGATACTGTCTTGACCTCTTTAGTAGCTGGCAGTGTTTCACGGGTGCAGTCCATATGTTGAATATTTCGTAGACGTACTTGTAATTATAATGCATCCAAATCATTTTGTGACCTTAGAGTCAACACTCGAAAGATGTTAAATAGCCCCTAAAATATTCTTGAAAAAAAAATTTAGGGTGGAGTGTTCCCTTAAGCAGCTGGGTTAGACAATAACCTATGTTGGCAATTTACTCTGTTTAATCCGTATTTTTATTAGTTCTCTGAAAATCTCTGGTTCGCTTAAGGAAGATAATAAAAATACGTTTTTAATATTCAAATCCATATTGCGCTATCATTTGGATTTCACATAAAATTGTACATTTATGGGAAGCTAATTCAAAGATAAAGGAGGAAGACAGGGGGTGCAATTTGCAATAGGACTATGTCTAGTAAGGTAAGTTCCGGTGAAGAACATATTTATACTGAAAATAATTTACTTACCATTATAGTTGTATTACTTTTATTTGTTTTGGGTTAATTATAGTATATTCAGGACTATAACTAAACCATAAAACAGAAAATACTATTTAAGTTAACTGCAACAAAAAAAGTAAAACTTCATGACTGAAAATGAAGCTCGCACAGTACCCAGTAGTTTACACTCGAACTAAATTTTAGTTGTAGTAACATTGAGATCGCTGATTATCCAGATGGACGGCAACGGCCTTACCGCAGTGGCTACACCGGTTCCCGTGAGATCACCGAAGTTAAGCGCTCTCTGGCGTGGTCGGCACTTGGATCGGTGACCATCCAGGCCGCCGTCCGTTGTTACCGTTTATCGGGGTGCACTCAGCCTCGTGATGCCAATTGAGGAGCTACACGACCGAGTTGTAGCGGCTTCGGTCAAGAATACCATCATAACGACCGGGAGAGTGGTTTGCTGACCCCACGCCCCTCCTATCCGAATCCTACACTGAGGATGACACGGCGGTCGGATGGTCCCGGTAGGCCACTCGTGGCCTGACGACTGGGTGATTATCTCGGTGGAAGTGGCGTTCCACCAGCGGTGTGGAGGAAACTATCTTCAATTACTCAGCTGCGATATAAATCATCCAATGTATTCGGCAGCTGGGATTATGGACAACCATCAGCTGTGTGATGGAATGGCGACAGTGAAAATTTGTGCCGGACTGGGAATCGAACGCAGATTTCCCACTTAGCGCGAGCGGTCGCCTTACCACTTGGCTATCCGAGCACGACTCACGACCAGAGTCAAACACTTCCATCCGTCGTCAACCATGTGTCTACATCCTGCAGTCGTACATCCATTACGTGTATTCCCGTACGGGAGAGACATTTTACTTGAAAGCCTCTTGCCCGGTGTTAGGCATATCCGATGGAATTTTGCATCGTATTTCTGAATGACACTGGCACTGGAATACCGTATTTATCCGCCAAAACGATATACACTGCTGGAAATTGAAATAAGAACACCGTGAATTCATTGTCCCAGGAAGGGGAAACTTTATTGACACATTCCTGGGGTCATATACATCACATGATCACACTGACAGAACCACAGGCACATAGACACAGGCAACAGAGCATGCACAATGTCGGCACTAGTACAGTGTATACCCACCTTTCGCAGCAATGCAGGCTGCTATTCTCCCATGGAGACGATCGTAGAGATGCTGGATGTAGTCCTGTGGAACGGCTTGCCATGCCATTTCCACCTGGCGCCTCAGTTGGACCAGCGTTCGTGCTGGACGTGCAGACCGCGTGAGACGACGCTTCATCCAGTCCCAAACATGCTCAATGGGGGACAGATCCGAAGATCTTGCTGGCCAGGGTGGTTGACTTACACATTCTAGAGCACGTTGGGTGGCACGGGATACATGCGGACGTGCATTGTCCTGTTGGAACAGCAAGTTCCCTTGCCGGTTTAGGAATGGTAGAACGTTGGGTTCGATGACGGTTTGGATGTACCGTGCACTATTCAGTGTCCCCTCGACGATCACCAGTGGTGTACGGCCAGTGTAGGAGATCGCTCCCCACACCATGATGCCAGGTGTTGGCCCTGTGTGCCTCGGTCGTATGCAGTCCTGATTGTGGCACTCACCTGCACGGCGCCAAACACGCATACGACCATCATTGGCACCAAGGCAGAAGCGACTCTCATCGCTGAAGGCGACACGTCTCCATTCGTCCCTCCATTCACGCCTGTCGCGACACCACTGGAGGCGGGCTGCACGATGTTGGGGCGTGAGCGGAAGACGGCCTAACGGTGTGCGGGACCGTAGCCCAGCTTCATGGAGACGGTTGCGAATGGTCCTCGCCGATACCCCAGGAGCAACAGTGTCCCTAATTTGCTGGGAAGTGGCGGTGCGGTCCCCTACGGCACTGCGTAGGATCCTACGGTCTTGGCGTGCATCCGTGCGTCGCTGCGGTCCGGTCCCAGGTCGACGGGCACGTGCACCTTCCGCCGACCACTGGCGACAACATCGATGTACTGTGGAGACCTCACGCCCCACGTGTTGAGCAATTCGGCGGTACGTCCACCCGGTCTCCCGCATGCCCACTATACGCCGTCGCTCAAAGTCCGTCAACTGCACATACGGTTCACGTCCACGCTGTCGCGGCATGCTACCAGTGTTAAAGACTGCGATGGAGCTCCGTATGCCACGGCAAACTGGCTGACACTGACGGCGGCGGTGCACAAATGCTGCGCAGGTAGCGCCATTCGACGGCCAACACCGTGGTTCCTGGTGTGTCCGCTGTGTCGTGCGTGTGATCATTGCTTGTACAGCCCTCTCGCAGTGCCCGGAGCAAGTATGGTGGGTCTGACACACCGGTGTCAATGTGTTCTTTTTTCCATTTCCAGGAGTGTATATCGTTTACAACTACTCCAGTGTTGTCACTAAAGAATCAACCAGTTTATTCATAATATCAGCAATAAAATAACCAGTCGGCTCTAGTGCATGTTGGCATGCCTGAAGTAGTCAAAAGCTATGCAGAATGCCCCGTTGCGAGTTGATAATGTAAGAATGAAATGAAATGTAGGTAAGCTACTATGCACTCACTTTAACATGGTCGATTTTAGTCAGGGGTGCGAGGAGCGTTAGAAGCAAGCTGTGCCCCCACGTACTGACTCCTAAGGGGGTGGAAGAATAGTGCGAAGAATGCTAGCCCGGTTCCCTCGCCCACTGAAGGCACCAAAGAGGTGCTTTGAGTTTCGTAGCGAACGTCTGCGATAACAGGGGTAACGTGTGGAGGCTAAATGCTCCGTGTAATCGAAATTGAAACAGATGTCATATTGAGGTGTGACAAGTTCAACAATCGTACTTACTGATACAAAATATGTACCAGCTCAATGAAATACAGCCTTGAAAATAGGTAATATAGAGATAATGAACACTATTGTTTTACAGGTGAGGATAGCAGCTGCCCCACACAGAAAACAACCGCATCCATCGTCCCACTTTTTTTATATAATAACTAAGAGGTTCAGGAAGCAACATAACTCATCATTCTGTGCCTTTATCGACATTCCATTTACGTTATCTGTAGGTCGTTCTTGTAACGCATAGAACATCTCAAGTGACTCCCGCTCCCATACGTTAACCACAACACTAAATTTCGCCCCTTAGTCATCAGTGGCATATTTCTTCTCTAACAGTGGCGTTCTGTCTGTTTGACCCAATCTCCTGTCAGTTTCACTGTTTCTCGCTCATGTGCTGTGCTTGTTTATTTAGTTTCGAAGAATGCCATTTCTCGAATACTTTGTGGATCTCCGTGGCAGGGAATTTGTGAAAGTTGTGGCCTCATATCCTAATTTAAATCTTCGTGTGTTACAGACCATGCGTGGGACGTCATCACGGAAATCGCCACTGAGCTGCTGGAGACCTACAACGTGGAGAAAGATCAGGTAAAACGGTCGATCTGACCTATCCTCATGCTACAGCTAATCTTCGGAATGTATAGTTCACGGTACTACATTGCATCTACCTTTTTTATTTTTCAATCAAGTTCTTTCACTTGGTTATTTTTACTGCATTTACTTCTTTTATTAATTGCTTGCTCACTAAATTTTGATTTGACAATAATAGCTAAAAATACCTGCAAATCATTATGGAAAGAAAGAACAGCGAAATACGACAGGGTGATATATAAAACTGAAGTCTGTTGTCTGTATCATAAAGCTTGCTTCCAGAAAAACTGACTCACGCGCTACGGCAAAGAAACTTCATTTGCCAAAAGACGGTTACTATGGCTGTCAGCTAATGTTGTTATGAACTGAATGAAATACATTACTTAACATTAGCCTGTGGCTGTTACAAATTCTACTAGAAAAATCACCGTCTTCCTATTGGAACTGAAAATATACTCTTAGTTAGCGTCACTAAACTAGGCAGACCCCTTTCAATCCTCTCCTCAGCAAAAGTTACTGGCCTTACCGCTTGCTAGAACGAGGTTTCAGTGAGTGGCAGTAACACACGCTGACCCAACGATCATCACAGTTGACCATGTATACCCTTCGAGCGTTGTAAAAACGATCAAGGATGGACACCGCTAATCATAACATTGGAGACTGTATCGATTAGCGAATCCGATATAGGAAATGTGACGGTTCCTACAATTAGGAAACAAACGGAAAATGTGACTTCGATTTAAATGGTGCAACAGAAATAACTTCTACATTTGAAAGGAAAATTCCCATTACTTGGTGACTAATGACACTGAACGAAAGAGAAATTAACAGTCAGTAGCGAGCCAGTGGGTGTGTTGGACCTTCCATTGAGCTACGGACCCCCTTGAAGATGTCTCCCGCAGTCGGAGACGAAACGTTGGGAATCGACACAGAATTCATCAACCGACCACGGCATAACAGCCCGGATAATTATAATGGACAGAGAAATTAACTTTCTTATTCAAGAATTTGAAAAATACTTGAATACAACTATTTCACACACTCTGAAACGTAACATCGATGTAGTGGGTGTCGTTAATGACAAATGTTTGAAGAAGTTCATAGGAGCTCTTCATGGCCGTGGGTGTCAAAATGACCAAAATGGTTGTGACTGTTTGTACTGCACCATTTTATTGTTTTGTAACCTATGTGGACCTTGCATCGCTTCTTGTACGATGCTTCACAGTCTGTTTCCAGCCCCAAGAGGAATCAAAGAATATATTAGCATTTTATCGCAAATACTTCGTAATAAGAAACATTTGAAAAATTGTTGGGGCGCACAGAGAGATACATGCAGTAGTCTGTCCTATGAATCAGTCATGATCTAACAGAGCAGGAACTACTCTTAATTAATGGTAATGGTGCACATGTGGCCAGCATCACGCTATGTATCATGGGATGTGGATTTAAAGTGTAGGTCTCAGTGTATTATTTTTCTGTCGTAGACTTATAATTTAAAACATCCTTGAAGAAAATCGGCGCATATTCTGCGATGGAGAGTTTATGCAAGTCATAAGTAGTGCATTCCTTCAATTTCTATGTACAGATTCCGGCGATATCCAGTAAACGCCTCTTCCTTCTTAGTTAATCTACAGCGTATCTGCTGCCCCGTTCCTAATGATGTCGACATAGCGGGAGGTGAAAGGTTTCAATTGCCCACTTCCGCAGACAGCCACGTTCCCCGAGAAACAACTGTGGAACACAGTAGCAGAAAATCTAGAACTTTTCCTGCCGCCTATGCGGTGTCGGCCGACTAGGGATTAATCCATTTCGAAACCTGGTGGTGAGTGACGTTTCCACTGCCAGTATTTGGCTTACAGTGGAAGAAGAGGTGGTGGCATAAAGTTCCTTACCAGCAGTCTTTGTACCAACGCCCTGGGTTAAATTTAAACTAGTCTGCAACGAGGGCATTTGGCACTGTTGATGGTGATCCGTTCGTCGGACGGGGACGGTAAGCTCGGTGGTCCCCTTTGTGTTATTCGAGAGGAGCAGGATATGCGTTTTCACCCCCTCCCTTCTCTCACAAGTATTCCGGGCCACTGATCAGAGACTAACAATGGACAAAGGAATATCATCTTGTCCTCATAATGTAAAACAATTAAAGCAATAGCTGATTTATTCTGCGTCACAGATCATTCAGGAAGTCGGCAGCAGCTCGCGCCCGTCTCGCAGCTCTGGCTGGTCTGGCACTGCAGACATGTGGCCTTAATCCTATCTTCTGTGCCCAAGAACCTTCCTCGTGAATCAGTATGTCTATTAGTGAAAACCATATCAAAATCCTCACAGTAGCGCCTGAGATTAGCCTTTATATAGAGACAGGAAGACGAAGCAGGGAGCTTTGAATTATAAGCATATTTCAAAAAATTTAACTGGAATGCAGTGTGTACATAAAGTTCGGCAACACTTTCAATTATTTATTGCACAAGAACTAAACATTGTACAGATGTCATACGTATTGCATTTTGAAGAGAAACTGAAAGTTTTTTAAAAATATTCGATATGCGAACCTTGAGTGGCCAGTAGACGTCAGTACCCGTCCCAGCATGGTAACGTCGACTGTGGCAGTCGCTTCCCGTATTCTCTCCCGGAGCTCTGCTACATCACGTGGTAGAGGCGGTACCTACACCAGATCTTTAATGTGTCCCCACAGAAAAAAGTCAAACGGAGTGAGGTCTGGTGATTGGGGAGGCCATTTCATGAAACAACTGTCGCCTTCTGCAGCACGGTCGATCCATCGATGCGGCAGATCCGTGTTCAGATACCCACGAATTTGTTGTGCCAGTGGTAAATCGCCATCCTTGTTGGTGGCTTCTTACCGTACTTCGTTCTAAACATTCGTTGAACAGCTATAGCACACGAACTCCAACACACCGAAAGCTCGCTCCGCACCTGAACTCGTCATGTTGGCGACTAGCGCTGACTATCGGCGAATTACCAAACTACGCTGTGGCGGTACATATGAAAAAAAATTTCAGGGTTTCTCTTCAAAATGGCATATGTATGATATCTTTACAATGTTTGGTTCTTATGCAATAAATAATTGAAAGTATTTCCAGACTTTATGTACACCCTGTATTAATAAATTATACACACAAGCCTTGCTCATGAATCAGTCTGCATAACAGTGAAAACTGTATCAAAATCACTACAGTAGTTACAGAGATTCAAATTCATTTACAGATAGAAAAATGTTATGAAGAACTTTAATTTATATACTGGATGATTCGGCTGCTCCTGCCTATGGGTTTTATGCAACCCACAATGCCTTCAATAACCGCCCATGAGATATTCATATTCTCTCGCTAGCCGTGTACAAACTATAAGTCCTACAGAAAAATGAACGGGACGTTTTGTGGGAAATTTAACTTACGGTAGTTAAATTTTGTACTGGGATACGTTGTCACTGGAAGCCACAGTTTTCGAGTTATTCCAGAAAAACGCATTTGAAGGTCGCTTTTGTAAGTTTTTCGTGAATAATTCAACATCTACAATCTGTAACAAAAACGGATCCCAGTACGAAATTTAACTACATTAAATTTCTTAGAAAAAGGTCCTGTTCATTTTTTCTGTAGGGCTAATGGTCTGCATGTAGCGACGGAGAGAGTATGAAAATCAAGCACGGTAATTGAGGACATAGCGACTTGCATAAAAGCTATAGGTAGGGACAGCTGAATCAACGATGGATAGAAGAGGAAGCAGTCACACTCAAACGAGACAGATGGGAGAGAGAAAGAAATCTTCTTATTATTTCAAAATTGATCGCCATAATTGTTAATACATTTATCTCACCCTGCGACAAGACGATCAGTGCCTTCAAGGAAAAATGCTTGTGAACTTGCTGTTGCACTGAAAATTGTTTTTTATTGCCTACTAAACCATAATTATACCCAGGCATACACCTCTTTGTCCGAAGTAAATCGATGGCCACGAACGTCTTTCTTAAGGGCTCCAGAAATATGGAAATCGCTTGGGGAGAGTCTGGAACTGAGTGGACCATGTCTAAGGGCACCCAAGCGAAGCTTCTGCATCATAGTCGAATTAACCTTGGTGACTGCGTGATGAAGCATCAGGACGACCCCCTACAGACAGCAATAGTTACTAATATTGTCATATAGTCTTGATTTTCTCCTCCTGTTCTCAGTAGGCGGTATTGCGTGATTCTCAGGAAACATAGAGACCGGCGTTTTGAGGACCACTTCCACGAAATGAATTTGGGGTTAGTGCCAACGTCTGAAGAACATGAATAAATCCAATGTCGTTGATATATGGACACACGAAGGATACAAATAATGCGTACAGTAATTTCTTGCTAGATAACCTCAAATGGAACCACCTACTGTTTTCCAATTAACACACCGATAAGCCTGATATTTGGGAAACACTAACAGACTGAACTATTAAAAATTTTTCAAACTGATATACTCTCTTCCATCGAGGAGAAATTTCTGCCAGATAATTTCAGTTAACTACATCATCCACGCATTAGAAAGACGTTAGAAAAGTCCAAAGACCTCATACATAACTACATCTAAAAATAAGTAAATACAATTGTTTAGTGGCAGAACGAGACTTTTTATACCTCCACGTATATTCGCATGTTTGTAAACACTGTGACTCGTTCGTTGTTAGAAAGGTGTATGAGGGCACTAATATAGAGGTATTCGGAATGACAAATAGAAAACTCAAGCATAATTTTTGTCAAAGAAATTAACTGGTATAGAAAAACAACATAAATACAAAGAAAAACATTGTGTTAACATCTTTCGATGTGAGATAAACAGATGAATAGGCAACGAAAGGTCATTACACTGCTGTGAAAACTTACGGTAGTTGCTACCTCTCTCATTTCTAATTTTGAAGACTGTTGTTTTGGTAGACACAAGGGAGAACAAGAGCAACAACAAAAGCATAAATAAACCACTGAATAGTGGTTGACCGTAACATACAGCATCGATGATCCAAATCATATTTGTAGAGTAAACTAAATTTTCGAGGCACCTTGCAGACGTTAACTTACAATATGATTGGATTTTCATTTGCACCTAAAAACAAAGAGACTGGAAGTGACAACACGCAGCTATATATATTTCCCTGCTAAGAAATATTACGCTGTTCCTTTTGCGTCAAAATGACACGTACTAAAGCTAGAAGTTTATGGTCCGGCAAGAACGCTGTTTCTGTACGTCGTAAAATATTTCCTTCATTTTTACGACACAAAACCGGAAATTAGCACCTCTACTAACTCGACGAGCACACTGCGGAGCTTATTCGGTGAAGCTGACTGCCAAGGGTGAGCAGCGTCGCGTCTTAAGAGGTACAAGGCGGGATCTCACAAATGCTTAGGATCAGTCACTTATTGCGTTTACTTAGGGGTCACGTTTACCGTTTACATTAAAGGAGGTTTTGAAGACATCAAGACGATATTAGTCAAAGGGGTGAGTATTGTCAATGTTCATAACTCATTTCCTTTATCGAGGTTCTGAAATATCGTTAAATTAGTTTTAGAGGGAACTACGTATGCTTTTTCTTCAGCCGAATCAGCTATCCTTCCGAAGCTCGACCTACATAGTTCCGTTTGAACGTACGCGTATGTTATTGCATCACCATATCAATGAATAAAAAAGATATAATAAAAACCACACAGCAAAACAATACTTTACTTTTCTTGACAAAAAGCTAATTTCATCTTTTAAGAGTTCTAGAATTGCGTACATAGTACATAGTACCGATCCAAAAATTATTAGATTGTTAGATCGATAGATGTAACAGTTTCAAATACTGCTTAAATATGAGGTTTGACTGAAAAATAATGCCTCCACCTTCGTAATTCTTCAACAGTTGGCAGCATTGGTATGCGATGGTACTAGCTTGTTCCGTAGCCTCTTCTCTACAGCTCCAGTTGGCAGGAAGCCTTAGCATTGAGCGGTTGTGTTGTTTTAGTGTAAAGTATGAAACTCTGCCCAGACGGTCGGTCAAAGCGATTTTAGCAACTTGCAGTCATTGAATTCTTGACACCAGAAGGTGTCACCACAAGGGAGGTTCATCAGAGAATGAGAGTACTGTGCGTCGTTGGACGATAAGTTTAAAGATGTTGAGCCGGGAAAATCTGACCTGCGTGACTAACAAAGAGTTGGACTTCCTGTGACAGCAACCATTGAGTTTCACAAGCAAAATGTTGACAGATTGATTCAGGACGATCGTCTTATCACTCAGAGACAAACTGAAAAGCACAATTGGCATTTCACAACAACGTGTGGGTCACACTATTGCTTTGCTTGGCTATCAGAAGATCTGTGCACGATTGATACCCTGATGCTGACTCCTGAAATGGAAGCGTACGGACATGAAATTTGCCAGGAACTCCTCTTGCGTTACGAGACTGAAGGTGATCGTGGAACAACAATAAATTCGGAGCGTTACACCAAAACACTGCGAAACGACAGCTAACAAGGGTCCGAAAGGAAAAGGGAAATGTTTTCCTGCAGCATGACAATGCCAAACCACACACTTTCACGTGCCACCACAGCAGAACTTCAGAGACTGAATCTCACCATCGTACGTCATCCTCCATGAGTCCAGATTTAGCACCGTCTGACTTCCATCTGTTCCCGATAGTGAAAGACGATATGCGGGGACGTCATTATGCTTCTGATGAAGACGTTGACAGATCTGTGAGACTGTGGTTGTGGCAACAGAGTGTCGACTTCTTCCGTGACGGCTTCAGAAAACTTGTTTATCGCTGGCATAAATGTATCCAACTGGCTGGTGATTATGTGGAAAAGTGAATATTGGTAATTAAATATCACATTCTAAGGATTATGTCTGAGTTTGATTTATTAAAATATTCCTATCCCAATTAACGAAGATGGAGACATTACTTGTCGGTCAACCCTCGTAGCAAAATGAAGCTTTGAATGCTATTACTTCGAAATATAATGTCCGCCCCTGGTAGCTGAGTGGTCAGCGCGACTGAATATCATACCTAACGGCCCGGCTTCGATTCCCGTCTGGGTCGGAGATTTTCTCCGCTTAGGGCTGGGTGTTGTGTTGTCCTTATCATCATTTCGCCCCCATCGACACGCAAGTCGCCGAAGTGACGTCAACTCGACTTGCACCAGGCGAACGGTCTACTCGACAGAAGGTCCTAGTCACACGGCATTTCCATTTACTTCGAAATACAATCATGAGACATTATCAATAATTCTTGAAATGTTGCAGACGAAACTAGTTGCTTAACAAACTGTGAATCAAACGAATAGGAGTGAACACAGTAACATGTGCAACGTAGACCATATCTTGCACTCAGCTTCAAGATGTTTCTTAGTCAGATACATATATACATCCCCATCATGAATCTCTGCTACATGCCTGTTGAACATAAATTAAATCAGCGTTCTCTTTCGTTTATTTATCATTCGGCACATGGAGCATCATAGTACTATCGTTGCTGCCCAAATTATCTCTAAAATCGACGTAATTTTATTGTCATCATCTTAGCTGGACACTGTTCCATGTCCAAAAGTTTTTTCTTTATATTTAGTCACAGTATTCATTGCCGTTTCATAGTTTATTCTAAATAGTTCAAAGACAACAAAAATGTATTTGGAAGCTCTCTCCACAATTCACATTTACATATTATCATAATCCATTTCTCATAACATTGCTATTAGATTGGTAGATATAACTGAGAGTTTGAAAACAGTGAGAGACTTAGCTAACAAATCCATTACCTCCACTTTCGTGCCTATAATGCTTCCGCAATTAATGATCCAAACAAACACAACGAAAGGTTCATCTCTAGCAAGAAGACATATGCTAGGATATTTCTGGTATCTCAGCTGCAGATTTTTCAGGGCTCATTTAACTTTAGGACTCTGTATCTCACAATGAACAAAAATGGACCTGTACCACTCTTGAAATAAGCCCTTCGTATATAGTTTCCGAAAAGTAAATTGGAAATCACTTAATGATTAATTTGTATGTTATCATATACATTATTCAAAAGCCTCCGAATAATAAACTGGATATATGCCAAAAACGTGGGAGTCTTGATTTTTCAGTTGTTTTGTCCAACAGTACATTTCATTCCATAAATAATAATACGTATTCCTTGTCAGTAAACTGAGTGGGAACACAAGGATGTGCATTTTATTTAAGTGCAGTACATTAATACGACGTAACTGTATAGATGTCGTTGTGGAGACAGTGCCTGCAAAATAAAAACTCATGTTCACCACAGGCAGAGTCGTTTTCCCGCCATTTACCCCCACCATCTTGAGTTACGTCACGAAACGGACGACAGCGCCCTCTGCTGATGGTACTGTGTACTATGTCCAGACCTCGTGGTGAATAGATCTGCACGAAATTGTTTAAATGAAGACTTATGTCCAAGTCCTTTTCCCACGAATCCACGAGTAGTTCTAATATAAGTAATATTTAATGTGACATATTAGGTTTAAGAATTTCTGTGAACATTGAGGTGTTTCAATAAGATTCATCCACTTTCTCAAGACTCTGTCTCCTACATTATCCAAGATAGAAACTTGTGGAATATATTAATTTGTAGGTAGGACTAGAAAGTTTTTATTTTCGGAAAACCCATGGGATTTTACAAAAGTATTTCTTTTACAGGGCTGTGCATACAACTCTGGTGAAATTTTTACAGTTATGTTTAGACTCAAAGATTCCATTTACCTTTCACAAGTATTCAACGTGCCGTCCACTGGACGAACGACAAACATGTTCTGTGGTGTCCTCTAAATGAACTCCATTTATAACACAATCGCACCTGGCGAAACGCAGAACGCCTTTTGTTGCTGTGTTAACATCATATCGGCTGGACGAACGTTGGGTAACCAACGAACGAGCTCGTGAGCTGCGTCAGTGAGGCCCCTACCAGCAGCTACGCGCACGGACATACACTGCGCAGTGACATTAATGTGACCACCTGTCAGGAGCCAAGGGTGGCCACATTTTGTAGCGCGGGGCACTGCGTGACGTGCAGGAAGAGAGCGTCAGTGAGGTTCTGGAAGGTACCGACAGGTGTGAGGAACCATCTCAGCTCCAGTGCCGTGACCAAGGGAGTTAGGTCTCCCGGTTGAAATTCCACGGAGCGAACAGCCCTGTTGAGCTAGACCACAGATTCTGGGGAGTTTGGTGGACAGGGTAGTTCGGTAAACTCATCCTGGTGCTCTTCAAACAGGGCATGTATGCTGCGAGCTCCCTGACACGTTACGTTGTCCAGCTGGTAGAAGCCATCGTGGCAAGGAATGACAAACTGCATGTAGTGCTCAACATAATCACCAAGGATAGATGCATACTTATGTCGATCCATTATGCCTTCCACAATGACGATATCACCCAGGGAATACCACAAAAACATTCCCCAGACCACAACGCTCCCTCCCCTGGCCAGGACCCTTCCGACAATTGTTGCAGGGTATTCGCTTTGAGACGTTTCACGCCATACGTCCGAACGGCCATCTGAACCATGGCACATAAAACGTGATCCATCTGAAAAGACCACATCCCGCCACTCAGTGTATGTCCAGCTGCGTTCGTCGCCGATGAACAGCGGTCAGTCGGCCGGGATGGCCGAGCGATTCTAGGCGCTACAGTCTGGAACCGCGCGACCGCTACGGTCGCAGGTTCGACTCCTGCCTCGGGCATGGTTGTGTGTGATGTCCTTAGGTTCGTTAGGTTTAAGTAGTTCTAAGTTCTAGGGGACTGATGACCTCAGAAGTTAAGTCCCATAGTGCTCAGAGCCATTTAAACCATTTGAACAGCAGTTTGTTCACGTGCCGCAGTAGTATACTGTGCATAGCAAAGTAGCGCTATCCAAAACTGGCGCCAAAGTAATTATGGTGCACCATCGGCCATAGATGACAGGCGTGAACGATGGCTGCAGAGATGGGCACAGGCGAATAGACGTGGAACTACTGAGCAGCTGACTGCCGAGACAAACGAAGGGGCTACCAACAGTGTCTCCTCAATAACAGTTCAGCGACCATTGCTGTGTATGGGCCTCCACTGCCGGCGTCTGCTTCTGCGTCTGCGTCTGCTTCTGCAGCAGACGCCGGCAGTGGAGGCCCATACACAGCAATGGTCGCTGAACTGTTATTGAGGAGACACTGTTGGTAGCCCCTTCGTTTGTCTCGGCAGTCAGCTGCTCAGTAGTTCCACGTCTATTCGCCTGTGCCCATCTCTGCAGCCATCGTTCACGCCTGTCATCTATGGCCGATGGTGCACCATAATTACTTTGGCGCCAGTTTTGGATAGCGCTACTTTGCTATGCACAGTATACTAGAGCGGCACGTGAACAAACTGAGGCGTTACGGAAATGCTTGCACCCTTGGCCCGAAAGTCAATGAACATGCCCTTAGTCGGCCGCTGTGACCGAGCGGTTCTCGGCGCTTCAGTCCGAAATCGCGCTGCTGCTACGGTCGCAGGTTCTAATCCTGCCTCGGGCATGGATGTGTGTGATGTCCTTAGTTAGGTTTTAGTAGTTCTAAGTCTGATGACTTCAAATGCTAAGTCCGATAGTGGTAAGAGCCATTTGAACCATTTGAACATGCCCTATTGGGGGTAGGATAAACCGCTTCGTTTCAGCATTAGGATAACGACTGCACTATTTCCCGCGTCACCCGACAGGCTTTGTATACCCTCCAATGCCAGTGGCTCTTCCTAAATGACGTCGCACTTTGGCAGTGGTCACATTACTATGATAGGACCGTGTATAATTTCTGGATACGTGAACAAGCAACTTACCTCTGGCGTCGTGGTGAACTTCTAGTTGCCGGCCGATGTGACGGAGCGGTTCTAGGCGCTCCAGTCTGGAACCGCGCGACCGCTACGGTCGCAGGTTCGAATCCTGCCTCGGGCATGGATGTGTGTGATGTCCTTAGGTTAGTTAGGTTTAAGTAGTTCTAAGTTGTAGGGGACTGATGACCTCAGATGTTAAGTCACATATTGCTCAGAGCCATTTGAACCATTTGAACCATTTTTTTTTTTTTTTTTTTGAACTTCTAGTTTTGATGTGTAAGTTAATGTATACGCCAAATATCAGCCTTCATTCATGTAAAAGATAGTCTTGTGAAACGGGGCGAATCTTTTGAGACATCATACAATTTTAAATGGGGTAAAGGAAAAATCCCAACAGGAAATTACTGAACTGGCTCTTAATCTCGAGTAGTAAGCGAGTTACTGAATGTGCTTACCGCCCACCATGAAGCTGATGGGTTTGGTTTTGTTGCAGCCGGAACCAGTGGACGAGGTGTTGGACCTGGAGGACCGCAAGAAGCGCGAGACGCTGGCGTACAAGCGCTCCTTCTTCGTGCGGATGGTGAGCGACCCCAAGCTGTACAACCCCAAGATCGCCAAGAGCCTGCCCGGCAAGCGGCACCGCCACCTCAGCGACCGCGGCGCCACCGTCGACAACGGCGTCTCCATCAACGCGCCGCCGCCCCAGTACGTGCGCAGGCTGCCCTCGCTGCCCTAGCAAAGCCAGCCGCCGCCCGCCGCGGCCCACCAGCTGGGCCAGCGCAGGCAGCGCGGCAGGGTCGCGAGACACCTGGCAAAGCGCGCGCCCTGCGGGACGGGCAGTCGTCAACTCAAACACAGCATTCTCCTCATCCTTGTGGACAGTACCATCGGCGCGCAGCTGCTACCATACGGCCTTCTATGCCATAGTCGTTGTGCTAATAATATTTATTTGATCCTTTCTCCAGGACCTTTATCATTTATTTAAAACCACACCCTGTAATTTCTTACCAGACTCCGTGGAAAATGGATGGAGGTGTTTTTGGATTTAGGGCCCTTAACAGCATTGTCATTAGCGCCCTTACTGGTCACCAATATTCAAATTTCGTTGTCTGAGGTATACCTGTTCACACAATCAAATTTTCCGTGACGATTCTGCAAAAACATATGTTAGCAAATTTCTTTAGAATGTCTGGTTTTGTCGACACAAACATGCGGTTTGCAGGTATTAATATCAGACAATCATTTGGTAAAACGTCTTTATGACACTATCTGTTATCTGCATGGTTAGCTACTCAAACAAAAAAAAAATAGCGATCGATCCATCTATTCATAGCTCAGTAACTTCCTCTCACAACGCTGTAGATAAGAGGTCGCACACTTTACAAAATTTTAAACGCACCTTACACTAAAGCCATTCTTAGGTAAGATGGCGAACGCGTCTTCACCCAAGCTAACGGCTGCCCACACTTCAGCATATGAAACACATGTAGTTAAAATACTCGTTGAGCATAAAGTCTTTATCTGATTACTAACATTTCTAAGGAATATACATCTACCTGGTTTGTTTCAAATGAGGTTCAGATCATAAAGTTTCTTATGGATGTACAACACGTACTCTTTTTGTTGCCCATAGATCGTCTACGTAATACTCGATTTCTCTCCATGTCTCGAACATTTCTACCGTCACAACTTCCACACCGTCTGGTATTAGTGCCGTAAGAATTCTGCGCAGAATCGGAGAGGAAATGAATATGTGGGAAACGCTGACAACGGGAAGGGACAGGATGACAGAACATCAGGGAATGACTTCCATGACTTCCATAGTACTGTAGGGAGCTGCAGAAGGCAAAAACTGTAGAGGAAGACAGAGATTGGAATACATCCAGCAAATAATTGAGGACGTAGGTTGCAAGTGCTACTCTGGGAGAAGAGTTTGGCACAGGAGAGGAATTCGTGGCGAGCAGCAACAAACCAGTCAGAAGACTGATGACTCCAAAAAAAAAAAAAAAAAAACAGAAAAAAGGATACTTAACGCAACCCCGCAAAAAACCAAGAGACGTGATGTCTGGTGAATGTCGCGGCCGTGATATCGGACCGCCTCTACTGATCCACCTGTCCACAAATGTTTCATCCAAGAACTAGTGAACAGATAACCTCGTGATTGGCGGCACACCATATTGTTGAAACACTAGACAAGGCTGAGAATCCTTTAACGGTTGTGTAACGTTAAGTTTCAGCATGTCCATGGTAACTGCTGCAGTAATGTAGGCTCTGTCAAAAAGGAAAGAATGGTGCAGTAATTATGTTGTGCATTATGTGCACCACACGTTCACTGTGAGGCTGCCCCTTATGGTGATAAGGTGTGCCTTCTCCCATTCCCAGATCCAAACATTATGAAAAGTTGCTTCGTCGGAGAAATAAACTTTGTTAAGGTAGTCATTGTCTGCATCGATATGTTTCAGATACTCCTAGAAACCTCAGCATAGCATCTGGTTGCAAATCTTACAGGAATTGCTGTTTATGTGTGTGTGGAAATGCAGCCGCTTTGTAAAATCTTCACTACAGTGCTCTGTGATATGTTTGTTTCTCTTGAAACGCGACGCGTCGATTTCTGCAGACGGCACTGAAATGCTGCGTGCTTGGTGTAAACAAAACCGTCACTAACACCAGGTCTGACACTTCTTGCCATCTCACCAACACTGCCAGTCTCTAAACTTTACATAGCATTCTTTGATGTTCTTCACATCTACCAGTGTTGTTCATAGGCACTTCGGAACTGTCGCTGAACTGTAATAGGCAACCGTGTTTCATTAAACCACAAAAACATTGCGCTTTCTCCTGCATAGACGCCATTGTGACAGCAGCATTCATAAATGACGCAATCTGTCACAAGATAGAAAAGAAATCAGATGCTGCTAGAGTACGTGTAGAACTTTATCTATCCATTAGTTACGCTACCGTTTGCAAAAAGTTGCATAGACATGTTGAAGTGTATCCACAAAAAAAACTCTGTTAGTTTATTTACCACTTACAGCAAACTGCATAGCTGTATATCTAGCATAGTTGCTTAGAAATAAATTTCTATTGTTATGGAAAGCACTTATGCTCATCCTGTATGTTGTTCCGGAAGTGGTATTCAGCAGACTTCACATATTAGGGGATCATTCCGCTGGAGGAGGAAATTTTTTGGAAATGAATTATGTCCTATTCACAACCTGGTGAGTGTGGCTGGCATAGGACTTACCACGTCTGGGTGGTTGATTTCACTGACATCAAGTAACGTGCTCCAGTCTGGTTGCACTACAGTCAATGTAGACTTGTTGAGTTCTGTCGGCGATTGAGATTTTTCTCACCATCCTTTCACTGGCAGATCGACGAAAGGCGATGCTGTGCAGTTCCTTGTCACCAGACTGTACTCCAGTGCCATTTATCGATCCCACTCCTCTCTGCAGATGCGATGGAGTGAGGGTATTCGGCCCTGTTGACGGCGGCCCATGAGAGCCGTGCAGCCCTTGAAGTTATCGAGCCATTTGGAGCTATTTTGGAAAGCCCAGATTGTGCCAGGACCACGTCCCAGCTTTTCCAGCATTTCCATAACCCGATCCAGGATACAAATATAGCAAGCACTACACTGGATATCCAATCAATTAGCCAAACTACACAATCAGATGTCTGATACACTGTACACGTGTCTGAGGAAGGTGAAGACGAACGGAGTACACTAGGATCTTATAAACTAATAATATTACATATTCCACATTATAGGTGGTAAACTGTCATTAGGCGTTGTGCAAGTTAAGTATCTGTCAAATAACCTGAATGTATTCATACATGTCACTCAACAGAACAAGATCTTGTTTAATTTCCAGATTAATCAGTTTGCAGCCGCGACAAAGTTGTCGTTTTCCCAACGATGTTTCGACATATAACGCAGCTGTCTTAGTGTCAGGTGCGTCTAGCACATCTCGTTTACTCATTATCTGGATTTTATCCAAGTTGTGAAATACACAGGTTGCGCTCTTGCCTAATATATCGGCGATTGTTTCCCAAAGTCGACAACCGTGTTTCATTGCTGGTTCGCTCTCGACTTGTTCCACTTACCGGGTTGTACACATCCCAGACGAGATTTAAACAATTTGAATGCCAATTTAGTTAAACTAAAGCCTCTGTCACAGTTTGATAAGTTGCGTGACATCATAATCTCTTTTCGAATATTGTCCTAGGTGTTTGGTGTCAGTACCGCAACGCTGAAATTTTCGTACTTCGTTTTATTCTCAAAGACGGAGTGATACTCAGTGATCGCAGATTTAGCTGGTTATGTGAGTCGGATTCTTTCAGTTATGTTTCACAGTTGTCATACACACATAAAAAAATGTTTTGCATCACCTCGGTTCCCGAGAGTTCCGGAACCTGTAAAGAAAATTGGAATAGAGATCAACATAAACATGATTTCCGCCCTTTTTACTGCTCATGAAAACCACACACTGCATGTTGTACCACCATATAGCGAGACCTTCAGAGGTGGTGGTCCAAATTGCTGTACATACCGGTACATGTAATACCCAGTAGCACGTTCTCTTGCATTGATGCGTACCTGTATTCGTATTGGCATACTATCCACAAGTTCATCAAGGCACCGTTGGTCCAGATTCTCCTACTCCTCAACGGCGATTCGGCGTAGAACCCTCAAAGTGGTTGGTGGGTCACGTCGTCCATAAACAGTACTTTCCAATCTATGCCAGGCCTTTTTCGATAGGGTTCATGTCTGGAGAACATGCTGGTCACTCTAATCGAGCGATGTCGTTATCCTGAAGGAAGTCATTCACAGGATGTGTACGACGGGGGCGCGAATTGTTGTCCATGTAGACCAATGCCTCGCCAATATGCTGCCGGTATGGTTGCACATTCGGTCGGAGGATTGCATTCACGTATCGTACAGCCGTTACGGCACCTTCCATGACCCCCAGCGGCGTACGTCGGCCCCACATAATGCCACCCCAAAACAGCAGGGAACCTCCACCTTGCTGCGCTCGCTGAACAGTGTGTCTAAGGCGTTCAGCCTCACCGGGTTGCCTGAAAACACGTCTCCGACGATTGTCTGGTTGAAGGCATATGTGACACTCATCGGTGAAGAGAACATGATGCCAATCCTGAGCGGTCCATTCGGCACGTTGTTGGGCCCAGCTGTACCGCGCTGCATGATGTGGTTGCAAAGATGGACCTCACCATGGACGTCGGGAGTGAAGTTGCACGTAATGCAGCCTATTGTGCACAGTTTGAGTCGTAACACAACGTCCTGTGGCTGCACGAAAAGCATTATTCATGATGGTGGCGCTGCTGGCGTTTCTCCGAGCCATAATCCGTAGATAGCAGTCATCCACTGCAGCAGTAGCCCTTTGGACGGCCTGAGCGAGGCATGTCATCGACAGTTCCTGTACCTCTGTATCTCCTCCATGTCCGAACAATATCGCTTTGGTTCATTCCAAGACGCCTAGACACTTCCATTGTTGAGAGCCCTTCCTGGCACAAAATAACAATACCGACGCGATCTAACTTTGGTATTGGCCGTCTAGGCATGATTGAACTACAGACAACACGGGTCGTGTACTTCCTTCCTGGAGGAATGACTGGAACTGTTCGGCTGTCAGACCCCCTCCGTCTAATAGGCGCTACTCATGCGTGGTTGTTTACATCTTTGGGCGGTTTTAGTGACATCTCTGAACAGTCAAATGGACTGTGTCTGTGATACAAAATCCACAGTCAACGTCTATCTTCAGTAGTTCTGGGAACCGGGATGATGCAAAAGTTTTTTTGATGTGTGTTGGTTTTTAAAACATAGGACATAATACGTTAAAACGGAATGATGTGAGCATCTGGTTTCTGGAGGACGAAAATCGTAACAACAACTCAGCTGCGACATCTGTAATCTGTATATTACCATTTCCAGCGGACGTCGAACATCATACAATCTAGCTTGATAAAGAGAGCAATGTCGCACTGACTCCTGTTCTAGCTAATTTTTATAATGATCGGATGAGAGATGCGTTGTCTAACACAATGAAACCTACTTTGTGATATTATCAGCAGAGGATATTTACGAGAAATATGAGAAACATTCACACAAGCTGACAGATACATTTTGCACTTCTTATAACCTAATCATTTTCATAATTTATGAGTTATGTGAATACTTTCGTTTAGTTTAGACGCGACTTACCCTTATATCCACTAGTAAGGAGCCAGTCCACTTTGAATAACCAGATCGAGTCTCTGCAACGGAATATGTTTTCATCACTGCCAAGTTTGAATGGTTGCGTGTAGTTACAGATCAAGAGACTGTACTACAGACTGCCGGCGGACTCGTTAGGTAAGCCAGCTGCTAGGACCCCGTGACAGTGGTCTATCAGTTAGCGTCACGGTGGCGGGTGTCCACCACGCTGAAACGCCCGTCTGGCCGTCTGGTGGTGGTGGATAGCAACCCTCTGACCTCTGGGCAGTGACGGAGATGCTGCCGGAAATGACTCGGCGTGACCAGCCGTGCCGTAGCAGTAAGTCCAAGGAGGAGGGAGAGCTGTTGCTCTGACAAAGCGGTGACCCAGTGTCGCCTGCTGGCAGCTCATGCAGCGTCCCAGCCCAGCACAGCCCCGTCATCCTCGTTGGACTTTGGGACTCAGATAATTGTATTACAAAAATGGCCAGTTCTTACAGTCAGCAGCGGTGAGCTTTTTGTAAAAGTGTGCCACTACCAGTCACGTATATTAAAACACTAACTGCTACTGTCAGCGTGCAAATCAGCATTGCCCCTTGCTGCAGTACCGCTGGGTTCCCTGTAGCAGCAGGCTAACCTACCTCGCAACGCTGCGCTGGCCTTGTTGAACTATTGTTGTTGTTGTTGTGGTCTTCAGCCCTGAGACTGGTTTGATGCAGCTCTCCATGCTACTCTATCCTGTGCAAGCTTCTTCACCTACAAGTACCTACTGCAACCTACATCCTTCTGAATCTGCTTAGTGTATTCATCTCTTGGTCTCCCTCTACGATTTTTACCCTCCACGCTGCCCTCCAATAGTAAATTGGTGATCCCTTGATGCCTCAGAATATGTCCTACCAACCGATCCCTTCTTCTGGTCAAGTTGTGCCACAAACTCCTCTTCTCCCCAATTCTGTTCAGTACCTCCACATTAGTTATGTGATCTACCCATCTAACATTCAGCATTCTTCTGTGGCACCACATTTCGAAAGCTTCTATTCTCTTCTTGTCCAAACTATTTATCGTCCATGTTTCACTTCCATTTATGGCTACACTCCATACAAATACTTGCAGAAACGACTTCCTGACACTTAAAACAATACTCGATGTTAAAAAATTTCTCTGCTTCAGAAACGCTGTTCTTGCCATTGCCAGTCTACATTTTATATCTTCTCTACTTCGACCATCATCAGTTATTTTGCTCCCCAAATAGCAAAACTCATTTAATACTTTAAGTGACTCATTTCCTAATCTAATTCCCCCACCTGATTTAATTCTACTACATTCCATTATCCTCGTATTGCTTTTGTTGATGTTCATGTTATATCCTGCTTTCAAGACACTGTCCATTCCGTTCAACTGATCTTCCAGGTCCTTTTCTGTTTCTGACATAATTACAATGTCGTCGGCGAACCTCAATATTTTTATTTATTCTCCATGGATTTTAATACCTACTCCGAATTTTTCTTTTGTTTCCTTTACTGCTTGCTCAATATACAGATTGAACAACATCGGGGAGAGGCTACAATCCTGTCTCACTCCCTTCCCAAGCATTGTTCCCTTTCATACCCCTCGACTCTTATAACTGCCATCTGGTTTCTGTACAAATTGTAAATAGCCTTTCGCTCTCTGAATTTTATCCCTGCCCCCTTGAGAATTTGAAAGAGAGTGTTCCAGTCAATATTGTCAAAAGCTTTCTCTAAGTCTACAAATGCTAGAAACGCAGGTTTGCCTTTCCTTCATCTATTTTCTAAGATAAGTCGTAGGGTCAGTATTGCCTGACGTGTTCCAATATTTCAACGGAATCCAAACTGATCTTCCCCGAGGTCGGCTTCCACCATTTTTTCCATTCGTCTGTAAAGAATTCGCGTTAGTATTTTGCATCCGTGACTTATTAAACTGATATTTGGGTACTTTTCACAACTCTCAACACCTTCTTTCTTTGGGATCGGAACTGTTATATTCTTCTTGAAGTCGGAGTGTATTTCGCCTGTATCATACATCTTGCTCACCAGATGGTAGAGTTTTGTCAGGACTGGCTCTCCCCAGGCTATCAGTAGTTCTAATGGAATGTTGTCTACTCCCGGGGCCTTGTTTCGACTCAGGTCTTTCAGTGCTCTGTCAAACTCTTCACGCAGTATCGTATCTCCCATTACATCTTCATCTACATCCCCTTCCATTTCCATAATATTGTCCTCAAGTATATCGCCCTTGTGTAGACCCTCTATATAGTCCTTCCACCTTTCTGCTTTCCCTTCTTGAGCTATTATAGGGCCAACTTCCTGTGCTCGCCCTCAGTCAGTGCTGCTGCAATACGCTGCTGAAGCTCACACTAATATTTCCATACATTGTCGTTACCCTACAATACTGCACAAGTGCTCTTCGCTATACTCGCCAGAGAACCTACCTGAGGAAAACTAGGTAGGCCTCTCATATTATATAACGATATTTACTTATGTATCGTGTAAGAACCCACTTCCACAGCAAATATCGCTAACAACACAACCACAAAAACTACGCTTTGGAAGCACTCATCAGTGTCGTCCACAAGACACGCTCACATCCTTGACACTGCAGAAGATTTTGGAGAAAGACAACGGCAACGCTATCCACTATGTGTAATTAAATCTAAAACTGATAGTAAATAACGTTCATGAATGACCTATGGACTTCTTTGACATTAGTGTTGCAATCTATGTATACGAGACACCCAAGATGACCGGAGCTATCATTCGTGTATTTACGAGTTCGCAGTAAGAATCCTCGTGTTAAAATGTGAGCAATATATGAGACAATCACCAGTATGGAAAAGTAACGACTTAACGGAAGCTAGATTACATACTGTTTTTGAATCATGGCTGATATTATAACTGATCACTAAACTTTCCAAAATCAGGTAAAATAATTTTTTTTAATTGGCAGCAGAAGTATTATGAGGAATAAGACAGATTTACAATAAGACGTATTACGTTTAAAGAAACCTGCCTTGAAAGTAACGAAATAAAGTGTTGGGTCAGTCTATTATAAAAAATTATTTACAGAGAAGAGGAGAAAGTTAAGAGAGAAAATGTCGCGACGAAACAGGCTTTGGTCAATTCTTCGTGCCTGTAATACTGAAGAAAATGTGAGGAGTAAAACAAATCGGCATAATCACCAGTGAAGTGACTCTACAAGAACTAACATCGTAAATATTCGTAGAAAAACACAAATTAAGAGATGCAGTAGTGCAATATATGCAGAAAGTGGTTTCATATACACTGTTCATCACTGATTTGTAGAAATACCTGCGAGTGCAAACTAGTAACGTCGACACTTTGTTCTGGCATTTTTTGAAGAAGACTCTAAAGGACGAGCAGCTAGCAAGAAAACCAAAACCAACTTTCGAAAATTTCAAAATTCATTGTCTGCCCGACTTGCCTTCAATCTCTATCGTCGACTCAGCGATTTACTCTAAAGTGAAATAATTTAAGGAAGGCAGGAAGAAATGAAATGAGGGTTTTATACTTTGGCATAAAATAATAAAAAACACTTAATGTGAGGTTTTCCTTACATCTTTATCTCGCATCTCATAAGATACTGCGCTGTAGGTTCTTCGGGTAACACTTTACAGTTTACTTCTTTCAGGACCATAGTCTTCAAAAGCAAAAGGATATCTCTTTAGCCTGCATCACCTGACAGTCTGCAGATAGCCAGTGAGTATCTCATTCCTATGTGCTGAGAAGTTTCTTATGACTGCTTACATAAGACATTCCCGCTGACGAAGACCGTTACATAAACACGAGTAAATTACGTTACAAGTGTCAAATATCACTATCTGCACATTAGTTCAGGATGAATACAGCTAACAATCCGTAGTGAAAAAGCTTACTCCTACGATATAAGTTCTTATCTCAAGGAATGTTTACAAACAATTCATACGTGATAAAGTATAAATCTGCTACTTCTTGATAACTTCACTCTTTACAAAATGCTGCATGCCTCTGGTTCTGACATAAGTATTAACAGGAGGAAATCAAAGAACGATGAAAACAACGAGCAAGTAGCTTGTGTAGAAACACTATTTTTCCGACATAAGTCACGTTAAAAAGATGCAGTGCATACGAATGCACACAAAGCAACCTCGTCCAAATAAAGGATTCGTTTCCTTCTATAAAGTATTTGAATGTTCAGCGAAAATAACATCCTGCTGAAGACTACCCTATTTAGAGTAAGCATTTCAATGTAAAGATACAAAGAAACTGACAAATATTTCAAGCAACGTATAAAGAAGATAACAAACAAACATGATTGCAATGATAATTACTTCACAGCACAGAACGGAAAGTAATCGTACGCAACCTATCAAATGGCATAGCTTTCAGAGATAGTTTTCAAGGAAGCAGCAATTGTAAACGAAATTCTATCAAGCTTTTGATTATTTTCACTGAAAACAGTTACGTAAATATTGAAAAGTACCACCGTAAAATACAAGGAGAGAGAAGAGAATTACAGTTTATCTAGAAATTAGTAATCATACCCGCAACGCAAGTAAGTTCTAAAATATCACTATTGGTTAAGCTATACTCTATCACACCAACTATTTGCTACCATCTTCTTACTGTACCTAACACAACTGATTAATGCAAAGAAAAATGAGAACATCTATAGACAATATTTACAATACACAGAATGCCTCAGTAAAAACAATGGTCTAACTGCGGAGGTAATGCTCACTACATGTCAGAAATATTACTCATTATCAGTCACTTAGAGAGAGGCAGTCCATCAGGTACTGAAAGTCTGTGGTACAAACTACATCAGGCACAGTGTTTTAAGCGATTCTGGACTTTTAATCACAGAATAAACAAGATGACGGAACTCTGAACAGTTCTAAACAAATTATGTACATCTAAAGGGAGAAAATGGATCAGAATTGGTGAACCAGGTCCGAAACTGCACGGGTATAGGAAAACGTAACAGAACTGACAAAAGTTAATGGCCCTGTCCATATCTGCCGGATTCCAGGCAGTGAGACGACGCATTAGCAACACGAGACGGATTGAACATGGGGAGATCTCTAAATAATAAATTACGTTATAAATACGTAAATGTGCACATACATTGAGAGATGTGTTCATAAGGGACACGTAGCGTCCACAAGAGTTAGGTTGGAAAAGATTTATGTTATGTGACAAGCAGAACAACAGTATGTCTCCGGTAAAGGTGTTGTAGGGCAGTACTGCAACGGTGTAACATGACGTTTTGTTGCAAATTGCAAGAAGCGAGGGCGGAGACTGGTGCGATATTGGTGCAAGTGCACGAAACAAAAGCTGCGATGAAAATATGTTAACAGGTTAAAACGCCTTCGAAGGACGTACAGAATATTATGGTTTGTCGCCCCATCTACTGCGAGGTCATTACAGACGGAACACAGGATCAGATTAGGTAAAATAATTCTTTTTACCATGCTTACACGTTACATTGGGCCTAATGAAACAGTTTGTGACAGCCTTATCCAAAGATAGAGAATATATCGATAATCTCGCAAATAATTTTTCTTATCTGTCAGAAGCGAAATTAAAATAGCTTCTCTGTTGAGCCTCATATTCGAAAAATGATGTTTCGATATTAGCAAACGATGTTTAAGTTCTTCAGCAACAAAAAGGACCTAAACAAATTTCTGTTGCGGTAAACACGCTGGAAAATATCAAGAAGTTTCGTTGTTTGATGAGCCTCGAGATACACTTTCTGAATTATTATCATATATTTTTCGGCAAAAGTTCGGTAACATCAGCGAGCAACAAGTTGGGCGCTTTCATCAAAAAGTATACCAATACTATTGTTGCTCGTACAACATGCAGTTTATCAGTAGAAAACTGTATTAGACATATTAAGGAGAAGGCAGAACGAAAATATAGGCTTATAAGTTTTATGTGATAGAAGTTTTTCGATTTGATGCTACAAGAAACCTTTATTTATGTAGAAAGTTAAATTACGTTTCATTAAAATTGTACGTGTTCTTCTAAATATCTACTTTATAACGGAACCACATTGTGACCAAATCGAACGTGATAGAATAGAAGTTGAGGTTAGACACTGATACAATGCCCAAAAAGCTATGCCATTCTATTTCCTAAAGTAACTTAGTAATTGGCCAGTGTTTCCTTCTCTATGCCTGTTCAATCTGAGTCGGTTCTTCTCTTCTAACATCCTCTTCCGAATCAATTTTTCCTGTTAATTGAATTTTAATCGCTGCGTATCTTTCTGTATTGATGAACAGGGTTACATGACTATACCTTCCCTTGGACAGCTGTCTAATGGCGCTAGGAAAAACAGACAATCCACCTTTTCTAAAAACACAGTTAGTGTTTCTTCAATAGGTCCATAAATGAAAGCTTTCAAGTGTTACATACATAGCACAATTTCCGCAACTTTTAGATACTGTCACCTTTTCTCGGGAAGCCTGAAGTATAAAATATTCGCGGCGTTAACGTTGGTTGAGACTATCTATCCATGAAAATGAACGTCTCTTATGCAATATTTCAGCGTAAGTGAATGAATCTCCGGCCTTGAAGCTCCTCTTTTCGACCCCAGCTAGGAGAGGAGTTTTCCCTCGTTCCAGTCCCTCCAGGACGGTCTCAGGTCTATTTAGCCAGCTATGAAATCAGTACCAGGGATCTTTCCCAGGGATAATAGGAGGGGGGGGGGGGCAATGGATCCGCCACCTTCCCCCTCCTTGTACATCGACGAAGAAAGGCTGCACTCTGCCTGCAGTTGGGTTAAAAGCCGAGTCACGAGCTTGGGTAACGGGTTTTATCGTTTTTTACGTGAATGAATGTTATACGACAAAGAAGTACAAATAGAAAAAAAATTGACACCATTTATCTGCAAGATAATTTAAAAAAGGAATAAAGAGGATGGATAAAAGAATAATATAAGAGACGGAGAGAACTCAAGGTACCGTTTCCAAATTTCAGGAAAGAGGATTGTTTTAACTAAATATAAAGTGACGAACTATGCGAACATGACAGTGTTCTGTAGGATAAACAGAAGGCTCAATTGTGTGATTAGATATTGAATTTTAGCACGAAGCGTATAGCAAGTCGCGCTGCGCTGAAAATCAACGTTGTGCAGGCAGCACGTACTCCGAAAATAGCCGACAGATACCGCGAGCCACTGTTACCGTGGCTGGATGTTAACAGCCAGCACTCAGAAGTACACAAACATATCTAGCTGTGTACATATCAGAATATTTTAGTAGGAAATGTAAACACTTCTGCGATTTGAGCGGCAGATGTTGCTGCTTTAGGACGTTGTGTGGTTATCCTAGGGAACCGCAGAAGGTGGCGCCCTACGTGCAAAAGTCAAGAGGTGTAAATAATTTCAGAATAAAAAGTCAACAGACTATAAATCCTGCATTAAATGGTAGGTTAAGTAAGCTTCCTCGTTTCTAAATGAAAATATTAGGCATTTCATTGCTAGCCGTCAGTTATATATGATTAAACAACGTACACTTCAACATATTTATTAAAAAGTGCATATAAACTCAAAAGAGCGCTCTGGTATGACAGAAACACACTGTTAGAAGAAGGCCAGCTACTGATGTGCCATTAAATTTGTTCGGGAAACACGAAAAGGTTCTGACCTGGTGCGAGGATGGTACCGCGGAATTATGATGCTGCTAAGTCGGTGCACATTGCGAAGTAAAGTAGTCCAGTTTCAGTTTGATCAGCTTTGTAGGTTCGTTGACGCAGGGATTTTAACTGATTACCTTGTGTTACGATACAAGCAGGTAAATTCAAATGCTTGAAGATGGTTCTCACGAAGTACGTCCCAGAATTGAAAACAAAGAAAAAAATGCATGATATTATAAAGGAAAATCGATCTTAAAAATATTTTTATGATATGACGTCATCACAAATAGTATGGCTAACGAAGAATTAATCACGAGTAAGTTTTTGTAAATATGTTAGAATGTTGGCAGCAAGTACATGCAGATGTGCATCTTACAGGAATATTTACAGAAGTGTTCAGACACCTATTAGTGATATTAGCATAGAGTGCATCTGCCTTTCGCCTTTATGACGCCTTTAAGTCCATTGGGAACACTTTCAGTGTTGTGCATGAATGTCTGGGAAGAAAGTACAGCCCGCTCTTCCTCGAGAGGAAATCGGCTAAATATGTGATGTAGGACGCTGGGGTCTGGCAGGAAATCAACGTTCTGACTCATTCCAAAGGTGTTCCTTTGGGTTCTCCTCGGGACTCGAGTCAGGCCAGTCCATTTCAGGAATGTTATTGCCCACAGTACGCTGCTTCATGGATGCTGTTCTTTTGTGACAGGGTGAACAGTCATGCGGATGCAAACAGTTATCATCCCAGAACTGTACCTCTACCGTGCACAGTACATACTCCGGTAAAATGTGTTCATATCCTTGAGCATTTAGCGTTTTCTTAAGCGCAATATCGGGACTACACTCTAACAACGAAGAAGACCCAACTTTCTTAACAACAGCTCCTCCCTGATTCACTGTTGACACTACACATGATGGCACATAATGTTCCTCAGGCATTCGTCAGACCCAGACTCTTCCATAGAACTACCGCCCCGATAGATGAGTGGTCAGCGTGACGGATTGCCGTCCTACGGGCCCGGGTTCAATTCCCGGAAGGGTCGGGGATTTTCTCCGCTCAGGGACTGGGTGTTGTGTTGTCTTCATCATCATTTCATCCCCATCCGGCGCACAGGTCGCCCAATGTGGCGTCGAATGTAATAAGACCTGCACCAAGGCGGCCGGATCTGCACCGTAAGGGGCCTCCCGTCCAATGACGCCAAACGCTCATTTCCATTACCGCAAGGTGTAGCGTGATTCGTCATCTCAGATCCTCTTTATCTAGTGGCTAGCATTGCTGACTCTTGATCACGGGGTCCTGGGTTCTATTCCCGGCCGGGTCGGGAATTTTCTCCGCCTGGGGACTGGGTGTTTGTGTTGCCCTCATAATCTCATCGTCATCTCATCATCATTCGAGACGTGGCGAGACTGGAGATGGAAAGACTAGGAACTTGTACGGGCGCTGATGACCACGGTGTTGAGCACCCCACAAACAAAACCTCTGATCACTCATTCCCACTCATCATGTTGTCTAGTGGACTCCATACCTATATCTCACCGTCGTCGGTTAGCACTGAATATAGAAGTGTGTGGCTTATGAGGAGCTGCTCAATCACTGCCCACCATACTTTTTAACTTTCTACACGCAGTCACTGTGCTAGCTGGACTGCTGGTAACACGATGGGAATCACAAGTGGTTCCTTCCGCAATGGCCGACGATCAATGTCCGCCAGCACATGAAGTCGACCTGCTTTTAGTTAAACCATGATTGTTCCTTCGCGTTTCCACTTCACAGCAACAACAGTCAACGTGGACTGCTTTAGAAGCGTTGAAATGTCCCTGACGAATATATTACTCAGGTGATACCCAATGTCTAGACTACTGAGCTCTCCAGAACATTCCATTCTGCTGTTGTTTCTTTCCTACCGATACAACAGTGCTCCCCGCCTGCTTTTATACTGGCGTGTCCGCCTATCGTGACGAAAGAGGTAAATTCTACATTACATAGAAGTGTCGGGATATTTTTGATTATACATTGTATGTAAGTGTTTTTGTACGTCGATTTATTGCTGCGTCTGGGACAAGGATTTATCAGTTTACGTTAGATATGAAATTTTAGTCAAAGTTGAGCCCGCTATACGATGACCCTGCACCAAAAATGAGAAATCGATTTTGTCCACGACGAAGATTATGACCATTGTTTTCTGGGATGAAAAGGGATTCTTTTTGTTGATTACATTTGGGTGAATAACCATAAATACGTGACGAGACGCCTGAAATAAGAAAAGATTTTTCTGGGCAATGAAGTATCTTCTCACTGAAAAAAACTAAGACATATATTTTATGAATTTTTGAAGCATCCATTTTATCCACCAGTTTGGCATCACTTGACTTCAATCAGTTCCGTCAACAAATACGTTTGTGGGTGAAAACGTTTTCAGTCCGTATTCGGATACTTCGCAAATACTCCAGAATGACAACCGGGGAAAGGATTTATTTCCCAGTGAGGCGTTGGATAAAGTCCGTTGACCTAAACGGTAGCTTATAGTAAAAAAAGCGTAGTTTTGATCTAAAAACAGCCCCCTGCATTCTCAGTGCACGACATGTTCTATTTGTTCTGATAACGATGATGATTACATACTTTTTTTATCTAAGTCCAGACAATTTGTAGGCCTATGATGTCTTTTGTCTTCACGGAAATTACGTGTCTAACATATACTAATAGTAAAATTGAACATTCCTTCCCATAGCATATTATGACTAGTATATTTTGGAAGGCTTTGCTCCGTAGCTACGGAAACTCGCAGTTATAAAACTTACCAAATAATCTATTTACCTGAGTTATTTACAAGCCAAAAATTTTGGACACATTCCTGTTTATGGTTTCAAAGAAGCATTTATCTTTGCTCTAATTTTTCAGTTAAAGATAAGAACGCCAACTTATCGGCCGACTTTCAGGCGTGGATTAACAAGAAATCTATGACGTTTCAGACAAAGGACAACAATACGAAGATAGTGTCAGTAATTAGATCTCGATTGCTTACTACACACAGTGAACAAGCATAAGTAAAGGCTACAAGACAAGGTCAGAGACGTGCTGGAAAGTGAGGAGAGTCTGGTGGAAACGGTAATAAACTATAAAAGGTACTATAAAACTGAACAAAAGCTTGAATTTAGAGACTTGATACAAAAACACAGGAAGAAAATAAAGATGATTTAACGCAATTTGTAGGCCTATGATGTCTATTGTCTTCACGGAAAATTGTACATTACGTACAAATTGTTACAAGTCGCAGATAGATGGCCTAAACGAAAACAATAAAAATAATTACAATTAAACGGTTGCAGTCTTTCATCATAATTGATGAAGTTTTGATAGTTTTATATCTCTCTAATATTTTCAAAGAAGAAGATTTCTGATGGAAATTGTATAATAATTAAAATGAGACAAAAATATTACGATACGATAAAAGTATATATCAAGAAATAAAATTCATTAGAGACGGAGCAGAAACATAAACTGGGCTAGAATGGGGGCTGGAATTTTGTAAGTATTCTTCCTGGCACTATCCTTGTCAACTTAAGAAACCACGGAATATCTAAATGTGGATGACCGCAGAGAGATCTGAACGCTCCCTACCCGAAGCCTATTGCTTTAGTTACTGCGCCACCTCATTCGATAACGAGAACTGCACACATTTTAGATAGTGCTTTGATGGTACACGTATATGTATAGTAAAAAGCAGTGAGAGAAATATATAGGTATCATCTATAGCACACGATTTATTTACACTTCACTTCTCACAGAATATGTGTTGACAATCTACACTAGAGTGAATTCGCACATAGAATGCACGAAAACGAACATCGTTGATACGTTGGATTTTATTTTCTCATTTTCTACTGTTCTCAGGATTTTGTTGCTCAAATAAACAACTCTATTTCGCATCATTTCGTATTACATGGCAATTCAACGGTTTTGTCCTCTCCGATGATGTGTATCTGATTTTGTGGTCTGCATATTCTGAAGAAGGAGTTATGAGGCACAGTAATTTTTCCTTCTTTACACTTTTCCACTGCAGCTAGCTGTCAGTTTTGTGTAGTGGCAAATTGTACGATTGGAACTTCCAGGACGAAACCATCCTGTACTGAGATTTTTTGGAATCAGTTTACGTGTCATGGGTTACGGCAGAAACGGCATCCTGATTCTCTGGTGTGAAGCAAAAATATAAACAAAGATAAAATCCTCCAAAAGGAAGCATCTAGAGTACCACGTTTCATACTCTGTCGTTCTAAAGTCACACGAACCACCATTGCCGTGGTTGAGGGTGGGTGCACACTGTATTTGGCGTTACGGGCGATGGCGATGGAATTTAAGCTTGTTCCGTCAGGGCAGAAAAAATAAGGGCCCTACGACAAACTTGCGACGTCACACTAGTCACCTTGCCCGCCATAGTTCGCGAATGGTCGGATCAGTGCAGGGTCCACGTGAAATCAACCAGTCAATGAAAAGGTACCCACTAAATGTCTTAACTTTGTCGTGTGCCATCCAGAGCTCGTTTGCATTTAAACGCGCAGTTAAGAATTATTAAAATCGTCTGAAATTCGCTTCCCGCCGGAGACGGTTGGTGGCACTCGTAAGACCTGCACTGTCACGTGATGAGTCTTACGCACCTCAGCCTGTCTTCCTCGTCGGTCTCATGTTCTGTGCACGCATGCAGTCTCCGACAGCCAATAAGCATCCAGTAGTGTTCTGAGCAATCTGCTGTGAATCTCGTAGCAAATGCAAGCATTAAAGATGATCGCAGCGATTTATTTAGTGAATTTTTGCTCCAGTTGTTGGGAATGTTCATCGCTGATGATGATGGTGATGACAGACACATAATTTGCAGCACACACTCTTTCTTGAAGTGCGAAGCACATTCATGCGCGCTGAAACTGTCGCTCGTAACGGAAAACAACGCAATCACTGTCCGCGCCTCGATCTGCGCGAGCCGCCATTGTTCTTCCTTTATTTTCTACATTACAATAACCTGTTGACAAAGTAGGTCGTGGAAACGAGTTTACAAATGTGAAATATTGTCCACCACCAGATACAAAACAAACTGATTAGCATGTAACCTACTTTCAAAAATTTCAACATAAAATTTGAAGAAAAATAATAAAATCTAATTACCATAAACTACACTACCACAAACCAGTGGCGGCCTCGGAATGACTCGAGTCTCACCACTCCTAAGGCTAAAATACGAACAAACTATTTCTAAACTACTACATCAGGCCTGCATTATCAAACGTGACTTGGTGTACTCAAATCTAGTAGAGTCCACTGGGTCTAGTACTATTCCATACACAATATACTACTACCGAAATACCACTTTCTATTACGAAGCTTATACAACAAACATAATCAAGCATGACATTTTCAGATTTTTGTATTGATGGAATACGTACAGGTTACAGAGTTCACAGTAAAAACATGTATTACGTTATCTTCCATACATTTCTGGATCATGAGGTGAGTGACCTTCACTGCAGTCTTTGTTTTCCTGTACTGTCAACTCTGCATATTGTAGGCTGCCTGCAGCTGTAGATCGAGACTCTCTTCCAAGTGAAACCCGAAGAAATCATCAGTGGCTGGAATCGACAAGACCTCATGGTCATACAGGTATCGACGGAATAGCGGAATTTACATTTGTGTTCTTGTGGTGATAGTGAGTTGACTGGAACTATCTGGCAGTTCTCCCACACGTTCGAGACTGCCCAACCCGCTGGGTGTTGTCCCGAGAGTCATCTTGTATCTGAAAATGTCTTGCTTCTAGTTGTGGTAGACCGTTTTTCTTAGTACATCCTCAACCCTACCACTGAAATTTGGTTTGCTGATGTGTCAGCTTCACACTTCATTTCTTCATCGTAAACTGTACTGTTCTTGTAGTTATTGATCCCTGTCCTGCAAACGTCGCAAGTGGGGTATTGCAAGACTACAAGTTCTGGAGTGCCGTGAAACCACAGTCACACACCCTTTTGTTGCGCTTCTTAATCCTATGCAGGTATATTGTACTGTGTACGGGCCATGTCACCTAAGAACATAGATCATTTCCCGGCTGAGATTGATGTAATCCATGCTCATTCTTTCCCTGATAGCAGGGAAAATTTGACGCACACTGACAGCCCTATCTGATGCGTCCCAGTCGCGTTGCCCCATTCGTCTAATCTCCACTGCTTCGATTGTCTCTTAGTGCCAACATTAGACCCTATTGTTATCTGAATGTTAGCTTGGTTTTCAGCCTGCATCAGTAGCATCATGCATTGCTTCTAAACGTGATTTTGACAGGATACATGCCTGATATGACTAAAACTGTCGAGGCTGGAGTAATACTGAGGGCCCCCATCAACCTTGGGTGCACACCGATCTGCGCCCATCGCAAAATGATCCTGTACCGCTGGTAACACAGATTGTCTGCCCACACACAAAGACAATGTTGAGGAGAAAGTGGCATTGTGGTACAGTCTCATGGCGTGCAGGGGAGATTTATATTTACTATACTGACATGTGCTACTTTTTGCATTATGATCTGCTTTTTTTGGGTAGTCTGAACTATATGGTCCATGAAAGTTTTTCTTTCATCCAACAAAACTCTCAGGTAACGTGTTGTATTACTGCAACATATTTGGGACCTGTCCAACGTTACCGTGGGATTTCTTGCGCCCTTTTAACACAACAGAAGTGGTCTTATGCGCAGCTATAGTCGATTTATTCTTGTTCCACCACCTCTGCATCTGGGAGAGAACACAACATGCCTTCTGCTCCAACTTGTCTTTGGAGTCCTTCGAAACGGCAACATCACCTATCCCCCTCCTCGCCCTCCAAAAAGTGTAATAGTGGCTCGATCGTGAGATCCCAAAATATAGGACCTTAAACTGATCCCTGAGGACAACATTTAGTCATTTTCTTTAACACGTTCCTCCACCAGATTGCCATTCCAGTGCGCGATATTCACATAATCTAAGAGGCTGTAATAAAGGCATCTCGTTGTCTATAGTTCTCTTAAACGCTCGAATATCGCGGATAACCACAGATGGTCAAAACTGCCAGCGATGTCGATCAGTATGGCCATTGAGTGTTTCTATAAGCTTACATCCACGGTCTTGGGGGCCTCATTTATGGCATATTCCACTGACTCCCGGAAGCCGAACTGGAGCTGTCTAAGGCCAGTGAGTTCTCTTTGAGACACAATCTGTCACACAGGAGGCGCTCCTGCACCTTAGCAAAGTATTGATTAAACAGATAGCTCTGTAGCTCTTAGGTTCCATGAGACTTTTATCTTCCCGTTTCTTAATAATTACAATGGTGTCTGTTTTCCATTGTTGTGGGATTCCTCCCTTAAGAAGAGCATCGTTTAACAATGATTTTAAGAAAAATGTTATGTAGGGCGCCATCATGTGTAAGGCTTCTGGATGCACCCTATCAGGACTGGTGCTTTGCCCATCTGTGTATAGCAGATAATACCTTTTCTTGTGCGAAATGGGGTACAAGTGTGTTATTTTCATATTCTGTGCTTCGGATTCCATGTGCCTATCAGGCCTGTCATCCGGCAAAAACGTATTCAACAGATACGTTGCTGTGTCTCTCCCTCCTCTAGTCATACTTCCATCTTCTGTTCACAGTGTTGACAGTGCATCACTGTCTCAGCTGATAACTTCTGGGGTTGCCCACATACGTTCATTTCAATTTAGGTCGATAGGTAGTTTTCCCAGTTACGATGCTTAATCTCACATAACCTATCCTTATAGGTATTTTTCGCACAGATTAGACTGCATTCTCTTTCTTCTACACCAATAGATCTCTGGTAGTGTTGCCCCGGTGATAGGTCGAAGGCTTTTTAGTTCCTATATCCAGAATGTCATTGTTTTAGGCCTCACTGCTTGGATTGCTATTGCTTCCTTCTGTGTCCTTTGTGATATAACCATTAAGTAGTTGGCCTTCAAATCTTTACTGCCATTGAAAGTATCAAACTCGGATGTCATTAGTATTTGAGACAACTTCCACCAATCTGCATATTTCAAATCCAGTCTTCAAGAAGAACCCAGAACAATCAGTAAACCAGATATACTCCTCAGTGTCATTTCTGTATGGACCGCATTGTGGTCACTTATAATACAGTACTGGTTATTTTCCTTGCAGCCATTCTTTTACGTAGAGGAACATCGATATTTGACGATGCACCTACTCCACTCTCAAAACTTGGTGGCTGTCCAGACTTGTGGTTCATCAATTACTTCAACTACACTACTGGCCAGTAAAACTGATACACGAAGAAGAAATGCAGATGATAAACGAGTATTCATTTGACAAATATATTATACTAGAACTGACATGTGATAACATTTTCACGCAATTTGGATGCATAGATCCTGAGAAATCAGTACCCAGAACAACCACCTCTGGCCTGGGCTTGAGTCAAACAGAGCTTGGATGGCGTGTACAGGTACAGCTGCCAATGCAGCTTCAACACGATACCACATTTCATCAACAGTAGTGACTGGCGTATTGTGACGAGTCAGTTGCTTGGCCACCATTGACAAGACGTTTACAATTGGTGAAAGATCTGGAGAATGTGCTGGCCAAGGCAGCAGTCGAACATTTTCTGTATCCAGAAAGGCCCATACAGGACCTGAAACATGCGGTCGTGCATTATCCTGCTGAAATGTAGGCTTTCTCAGGGATAGAATGAAGGGTAGAGCCACGGGTCGTAACACATCTGAAATGTAACGTCCACTGTTCAAAGTGCCGCCAATGCAAACAAAAGGTGACTGAGACGTGTAACCAATGGCACCCCATACCATCACGCCGGATGATACGCCAGTATGGCGATGACGAATGCACGCTTCCAATGTGCGTTCACCGCGATGTCGCCAACACGGATGCGACCATGATGATGCTGTAAGCAGAACCTGGATTCATCCGAAAAAATGACGTTTTGCCATTCGTGCACCCAGGTTCGTCGTTGAATACACCATCGCAGGCTCTCCTGTCTGTGATGCAGCGTCAAGGGTAACAGCAGCCATGGTCTCCGAGCTGATAGTCCATGCTGCTGCAAACGTCGTCGAACTGTTCGTGCAGATGGTTGTTGTCTTGCAAACGTCCCCATCTGTTGACTCAGGGATCGAGACGTGGCTGCACGATCCGTTGCAGCCACGCGGTTGCCTGTCATCTTGACTGCTAGTGATACGAGGCCGCTGGGATCCAGCACGGCGTTCCGTATTACCCTCCTGAACCCACCGATTCCATATTCTGCTAACAGTCATTGGATCTCGACCAACTCGAGCAGCAATGTCGCGATACGATAAACCGCAATCGTGATAGGCTACAATCCGAACTTCATCAAAGTCGGAAACGTGATAGTACGAATTTCTCCTCCTTACACGAGGCATCACTACAACGTTTCACCAGGCAACGCCGGTCAACTGCTGTTTGTGTATGAGAAATCGGTTGGGATCTTTCCTCATGTCAGCTCGTTGTAGTTGTGGGCACCGGTGCCATCCTCGTGTGAATGCCCTGAAAAGCTAATCATTTGTATATCACAGCATCTTCTTCCTGTCGGTTAAATTTCGCGCCTGTAGCACGTCATCTTCGTGGTGTAGCAATTTTAATGTCCAGTAGTGTAATTTGTAACGACAATCGTTACACGTGCGACTATGCCATACGGTAAACTTCGCCTTTGTATCTGTTGTTAATATGAAGTTCACATCTCCCAAATAATGTCACTACCCTTGTTTTATCTATCTAATCTTCAGTATTGTGTGATAACTGCAAGCAGATTTAGACAATAAGCCATTTGAGCGACCCAGAGGGAACCTCAATAACTGTGCAGTGACGGGCGCATACCTGGCTGTTTTTAGCTACCAATTGTTCCTGATTTAGCACAATCATAAGAGACATAGCATTATCGGTTCCCAAAACCACAGCGTTAGAGAGTAAAAAGGCAGATACTTTTCCATAGTTTGTAAAAGCGGCTTCTGAACGCAGGCTATCCCTATATCTATCTTGTCCGTTGCTTTGTGTAGTTTTCTCATAAATAGTGCACTTCTCACGATATTAATTTGCAATATCTTCATGAATGTATAGTATAGACGAAACCCTTTGGAGACTTCAAGATAGTTTCGAAGTAAATGCAATCCTGTTCTTTAACTTGGTATTGGTACAATCGCTCTATATATGGAACGTTTTGTCTTCTGTTGTATACCTGCCCTATTAGGTCTCCAGGTTCATTAACTCCTGTTGGTAGTTTTTTACACCTGAAGATAATTCTATTGATGTCTTCCGCCACTGGAAATGTTACTTTGCTGCCGTTAGGATGAGTGACATCAGTAATGCATGACAGAGCAACAGGAAGGACACTCTCATCCTCTATCTTGAATACTTTCTTTCCTCGATTTTGCTGTACACAAAGTTTGCGTTAAGATGTTCCTCACTGTACTTCCCCTTTTCCCATCCCAAACATTTGACCGCAGTTGATATTTTCGATAGTAACGACGCCTCTATTTTCTGTAGAGATCTCTTTACTGTGTGTTCTGTACAATTGGTCGTATCACTTGCATCCTTCTTCTTCTTCTTTTTCTTTTTCTGCTGCTGCTTTTACGGCCTCATTAGACCACTTCAGTCATTTCCTGGTCATCTTCTTCAATAGGTTTCCGACCGAATTGCCCAATATTTTTTCATTCATTCTATTTTTTGTCGTTCCTCGTCTGTAAATAACCTTTTTATTGTTTGTCGTTTGTCTCCCTTTGGTTTAAATTTTATTTTTAAGTTTTTAAATTTCTTTAAATTTTGCAATTCCAATTCGCCCAGGGTAATTCTAGCTCTTTCATAACCTCCCTGATTTCCCTTATCCCCCCCCCCCCTTACTCGTTGCTTCATGTTCCAAAGTTTCCCTACAATTTTTCTTGATAATCTGGTTTCTGGTGTTCTCATAATGTGACCAAAAAAAAAAAAAAAAAAAGGAAATCCTTTTTTCCGTTTAGTATCTGTAATAGGTTCCAGTTCACTGTACCCCACTTCACATGGCACCGCCAAGGTCCATCTTTTTGGTATTTCTTGTTTATGCGTCTTCCAGTTATTCTTCTCTCTACTTTTAAGATTTTGCCGATTCTGTTTTCTTGGGTGACTTTGAAAAGAGTTTCGCTTCTGTAAGTCACCTCCAGTTGAACCACAGTCTTGTAATGTTTTAATTTAGCTTTGATTGATAGACATACTCTTATTATATGTAGATCATGTTAATTTTTGAGCTTTTATCGTTTATTAGGTCGTACTTGCCATGCAAGTTTATCGTCTAAGTTGTACGTTAAAATTTCTCATAGTTATTTAAATTTTTTCACTGTTACTACTTTCCTGTTACTTCCTGTTATGTGACTAATTGCTAGTGGATCTGCTACCGTTATCTCAGTCTTTTTGAATGATATCTGTAGTCCTATTTTTTGTACTATATTCTGTAGGCTTGCTATTTGATTGCTGGGTTCTTGATTTTTATTAGCTAGTAACGCAAAGTCATCTGCGAATCCCAAGCAGTTTAAGTTTATTCGATCTTTCTTGGTTGCAATTCTTATACGTTTAGGATTTTGCTTGTACCATTCCCTCATCACGTATTCGAGTGCACATTTGAAAAGTAACGGCGGTAAACCATCTCTCTGTCTTAACCCAGTTTTAATCGGAAGGGGCTTTGATGTTTCCCCTCTGAACTCTAGTTTTGGTGTTTCTTAGAATTTAGTTAATAATTTTTCTTAATTTAGGATGGAGATCGAAATTCCTTAGTATCTTCATCATTCTGTGGAAACAATCATAAGTGTTTATTGAAGTCTACAAAGTTTATGACTTATTGTTTTCGTCTTTTTTATAGTAATTTGTTGCCACTTCCAAAGGTGCCCTGAACAGATATGTTCTGGGCATCTTCTCCACGGTCTTAATCTTCCTTAATATTTTCCTAGTGAGTTTTACAACTATTGCATAGAATTCCTGACATGACTGTATATGTGATATCCAAAGGGAAATTCCTCTGTAGTTATCTGAATTTGATTTGTCTCCTTTTTTGTGTAATGGATGGATTACAGCTGCAGTCCAGTGTCATGGTAGTTCTTCTTTGTTCTAGATTTTCACTACGCAGAGATGCAATGATATCTTTACTAGTTCTGCTGCATATTTACAAAATCCCGCAAATGTTTGATTTTCTGGACGTTGTACGCTTTCAGCTCTTTCAAAGCTTTGTAGACTTCATGGATTGCAGGTGTGCGTAACCTGACCATCAATATCCATGAACAACATGTACTGAACTCATCAGTTTAGGTAACCTTTCTCCATGCTTCGAAAGAGAAACCGTTTGAAGGTCCATTTATTATGTGAAGTTACAAAATTTTATCTCACTAATTGAAGCATAATCAGATGTTATGCACTTTGACTTTTGATCAATTACATGATGAGCACAATAAATTTAAGCTGAGACATTAAAACTACCTGACACGGTTGATATTTATAAGCATCAGTCACATAGTAAGGTGAAAAGTGTGTAGGTATATTAATAGTTAGATGTCACTGTGTGTTTTGTGTCCCTTTCCCCGTCCCCCTCAAAAACATAAAAAAAAGTTAACTCGCTGACTTGGCTATTCGGCACCGTGTCAAGACTCTCAGATCGTGGAGGCAAGCGATGTTTCTATTCAAGCCCTGGTCGCACCGAATCGGTTTGCTGCTCAGTCTCCTCAGGGGTTTTCAAGCGACCACCTGCAGTCTGGACACTGATGGACTGGATAGGCGTTACAACTAAGTTGTGCTTCACACGAACAGGAAGAATATGAAAAAAACACGATTACGTTAGAATAGTAATATGTAGACTTTACTATTAATCAGGATGCCACAGGCACGATAAGTGAATTGAAGTGGCAATCAGTAAAACAGGTGTTTTACGTTGTGATGGGACCTTCTCACGAAATTTCAATCACCAGTTTTCTCCTCCGATTGGGAAAACATTCTGTTGGCATCCACCTATATAAGGAGGAATGATCATCATGATAAAATAAGAGAAATCAGGACTCGCAGAGAAAAATTTAAGTGTTCGTTTTTCCCGCGTGCCTTTCGAGAGTGGAACGGTAGCGAGATAGCTTGAAGGTGGTTCATTGTACCCTCTTGCAGGCACTTTATTGTGAATAGCAGAGTAATCACGTAGACGTAGATGCACGTAGAGTAGGAGGACCTGATACAAAAAAATTAAAAATGAAAACAAATAAAAAAATAACCAAGGAATATAAACTCCAGGTAGGAATATCAACAATGTACGCTCATCTACACTGTTCGGAAAAGCTGGTGGCAGTGGGAAGGATTCAGATGGCTCAGGTAGTGAAGCAGCCATTGAAATCAAGTGTGTCATGTTCAACTGCATGTTGTGCTACAGGGTGGTTCACTTTACACTTGGCCACAGTTTGGCAGTGGCCACTCGTCCTGGTAGACAACTAGCTGGAAGTCATACCAATAAAAAAACCTGTGAAATGATTGCAGCAAATCTGGTAAATGATATGGCTGCTTTCACAGGTGTCCCAGCCCCTGATGGGGTGGGATAAACCTGTGACAGGTCTGGAAGGGGAGCGTCGGTTGCACAAGTTTTGCACCTGAATTCTCCACAGGGATGTGATCCTTGTGGCTAGGAGATGGGATTGCGAGTGGCATAGGGATGGACTAGGATGTTGTGGAGGTTGGGTGGGCGACAGAACAACACTTTGGGAGAGGTAGCGAAGTACCTCAGATAGGATGTCCCGCATTTCATAGCATGATGATAGGTTCTCCTTTGAGAAGGATGTGATTCAGTTGTTCCAATCCGGGATGGTACTGGGTGATGTAGGGGCCACCCCTTTGTGGATGGTTCGTTGGGACGTGGGAGGATTGGGTGTGTGAGGGGAAATAGTCCGGAAGATCTGTTTGTGGACTAGTTCTGGGGATAGTACCTGTCTGTGAAGGCCTTGGTGCGTCCCTCAGCGTACTGAACATGGGAGTTTTTGTCACTGCAGATACGCTGGTCAGGCTGTATGGGAACGACATTTTTGCTGTAAAAGGGATGACCGCTGCAATTCCTGTCATGTTTCTCAGAACTTATATAAGGATTTAGCTCTTCTCTTTGAAAGTTGAGACATATGAATAGAACAAAACTTCGCTGCAAAGTCGCGATAAATCGGTTACAACAATCTGATTAAAAGTGGAAGCTGTAAACCTAACACTGTGACATTTGGCATTATACAATGAGCACGTAGGCGTATCTGAATGTCTTATATATTAAAATATAGACGAAAAGTTCACAAGAAGGCGATGAAACGTCGTAGACGAACATGCTGAAAAGTCACACTGTGGCGCAACTTTAAACTAGCGAAGAGAAGATGAAACAGAATTTCAAATACTATGTGAACTACATTACCATAAACCTTAATTTAAACTGGTAGCTGTTAGCTTTTGTAGTATTCTGACTGCACGATTGCTTTGCTTAGAGGCTTGCAACGCTTGGTGCAATTTATAACAACAGGTGGCTTTTAGACGAGCTCTGATATAATTGTGACGCTGTCTCTATGAAAATATTAATACGCAGGTTCATAGTATTGTACGCCAGAATTCACAAGTGCAAGTGTAGGACGTCGGATTCTGTTGGATACGGTAAAATTTTTACGAATGTATTCTTGAAACGCTCGAAAGTACACGAAACTGTATGTAAATTGATCTAAAATCTCTGCACACTCGTGCGAATGTACCGTAAACAGTATCAGAATTGTCAGCACTTGACTTTCGCAAGAAAAACTGGACAGTGTGACCGCGGGCCTCTTGACAGCATTGGGCCCATAGGTATGTGCTACGTGTGCTATATCGATCAACAGTGCCTGCTAAGGGGGCCAATGGCGTTCCTGCACCCATTCCACTCTCTCCATCTCTGTGCTGTATTACGTGAGATGACAAAGGTGCATGTGTATAGGAGGATTTTGTCTACTATACACCACCGAGGAGATGTGTCTTGATGGTTTGGCTCCTTATCGGCTGTTTCTGTCCAGCATTCAATTGATAAATGACTTACTGTATTGTGGGCCTTCTCTTCGCTGTTACATTTCGTGACGGCGTGCGGAGATCCTTGTTATTAACACGGTGCTGACCACGCTAGTTGACTCTGGAGGCAGCGGTTTTCCCACAGTTGAGATAGTCAAGTTACACCCGGTGGCATGTGAAATGCTCAGAGCTGCACGCCCTCATAGACGAACTGTCCCACGATCTAGCCGCGATGAAATGCTCCTATGCACGTTTCGTGGTCGGCTCTCACGCCAACGGCACGTAGAAGTTCTGGAAACATCCCAGACAATTAACGCGCCCAACTATTACATGCCAGGCGCTCTCTCTCCACTAACAAACGATGATTCATTAGTACTCTATCGTGCTCTCTGATTATGTAAGTCAATACTTAGTGGAAGCCACTTTACAGGCATTTGAAAATATTTACGAACGCTCTATTTGGCAGATGACAAGCATCGTCTACGCCCAGTCTGGCAACTTTTTTTTCAGTAATTCACACACGGTAGGAAAAACTTCGTCAGGGGGATTCGCGACGAGTTTGAGTAGTCGGAACCAAAGAGACCGAATAGTGGTTCAAAAATGGCTCTGAGCACTATGGGACTTAACATCTATGGTCATCAGTCCCCTAGAACTTAGAACTACTTAAACCTAACTAACCTAAGGACATCTCATAACACCCAGTCATCACGAGGAAGAGAAAATACCTGACCCGCCAGGAATCGAACCCGGGCGCGGGAAGCGAGAACGCTACCGCACGACCACGAGCTGCGGACCCCGAATAGTGGTTCAAATGGCTCTGAGCACTATGGGACTTAACTTCTAAGGTCATCAGTCCCCTAGAACTTAGAACTACTTAAACCTAACTAAGCTAAGGACATCACACACATCCATGCCCGAGGCAGGATTCGAACCTGCGACCGTAGCGGTCGCGCGGTACCGAATAGGGCGCACAAGAGTACTGTAAGGGGCGCTGCACATGTACATAATTCAGCGCGGAATAACTCCTTCTAACTGCCGTTCTAAGTACCATGATAGAAATATTGCAGAAATTCAAAGATATCCAAAAGTTTACCAGCAATTGCTACTCCCGTGAAAAATATTAGAATTCAATAGGAAGGGAATAGAGGTAAGTGCTTGACTTCATTAAAAACGTAAATAGGTTAAGACAGATACAAGACACCAACTGCTACACACCATACTACGACTCTCAGTTTGCGGCTGTAAACGTAAACTAGCGAAAAACGTAAACCGAATATTTGGAAACAACTTTATGTCATAAATGATATGTTGGCAAAAATACTTGTTCAAAACCGGTGGTAGGCAGAAAACATCTTCCGAGATTGTCCTAAATGCTTTCTCCGAAAATTATTTCGAGCAGTTAGTCCACGAACCCACGCGAATTGTAAACGGTTGCGAAAACACACTTGACTTCTTAGCCACAAACAATCCAGAGCTAAAAGAGAGCATCATGACTGATACAGGGATTAGTGATCACAAGGTCGTTGTAGCTAGGCTCTATACCGTTTTTTCCAAATCCACCAGAAACAAACGCAAAATAATTTTATTTAAAAAAACGGATAAAGTGTCACTAGAAGCCTTCCTAAGAGACAATCTCCATTCCCTCCGAACTGACTATGCAAATGTAGACGAGATGTGGCTCAAATTCAAAGATATACTAGCAACAGCAATTGAGAGATTCATACCTCATAAATTGGTAAGAGGTGGAACTGATCCCCCATGGTACACAAAACAGGTCCGAACGCTGTTGCAGAGGCAACGGAAAAAGCATGCGACGTTCAGAAGAACGCGAAATCCCGATGATTGGCTAAAATTTACAGACGCGCGAAATTTGGCACGGACTTCAATGCGAGATACCTTTAATACGTTCCATAACGAAACATTGTCTCGAAATTTGGTAGAAAATCCGGAGAAATTCTGGTCGTATGTAAAGTACACAAGCTGCAAGACGCAGTCAATACCTTCGCTGCGCAGTGCCGACGGTACTGTTACCGACGACTGTGCTGCTAAAGCGGAGTTATTGAATGCAGTTTTCCGAAATTCCTTCACCAGGGAAGACGAATGGAGTATTCCAGAATTTGAAACACGAACAGCTGCTAGTATGAGTTTCTTAGAAGTAGATACCTTAGGGATTGAGAAGCAACTCAAATCGCTTGATGCGGGCAGGTCTTCAGGTCCAGATTGTATACCGATTAGGTTCCTTTCAGATTACTCTGATACAATGGCTTCCTACTTAGCAATCATATACAACCGCTCGCTCACCGATAGATCTGTACCTACAGATTGGAAAGTTGCACAGGTTGCACCAGTGTTTAAGAAGGGTAGTAGGAGTAATCCATCGAACTACAGACCTATATCATTGACGTCGGTTTGCAGTAGGATTTTGGAGCATATATTGTATTCAAACATTATGAATCACCTCGAAGGGTACGATCTATTGATACGTAATCAGCATGGTTTCAGAAAACATCGTTCTTGTGCAACGCAGCTAGCTCTTTATTCGCACGAAGTAATGGCCGCTATCGACAGGGGATCTCAAGTTGATTCCGTATTTCTAGATTTCCGGAAAGCTTTTGACACCGTTCCTCACAAGCGACTTCTAATCAAGCTGCGGGCGTATGGGGTATCGTCTCAGTTGTGCGACTGGATTCGTGATTTCCTGTCAGGAAGGTCGCAGTTCGTAGTAATAGACGGCAGATCATCGAGTAAAACTGAAGTGATATCAGGTGTTCCCCAGGGAAGCGTCCTGGGACCTCTGCTGTTCCTGATCTATATAAATGACCTGGGTGACAATCTGAGCAGTTCTCTTAGGTTGTTCGCAGATGATGCTGTAATTTACTGTCTAGTAAGGTCATCCGAAGACCAGTATCAGTTGCCAAGCGATTTAGAAAAGATTGCTATATGGTGTGGCAGGTGGCAGTTGACGCTAAATAACGAAAAGTGTGAGGTGATCTACATGAGTTCCAAAAGAAATCCGTTGGAATTCGATTACTCGGTAAATAGTACAATTCTCAAGGCTGTCAATTCAACTAAGTACCTGGGTGTTAAAATTACGAACAACTTCAGTGCCGGCCGGAGTGGCCTTGCGGTTCTAGGCGCTACAATCTGGAGCCGAGCGACCGCTACGGTCGCAGGTTCGAATCCTGCCTCGGGCATGGATGTGTGTGATGTCCTTAGGTTAGTTAGGTTTAATTAGTTCTAAGTTCTAGGCGACTGATGACCTCAGAGGTTAAGTCGCATATTGCTCAGAGCCATTTGAACCATTTGAACATCTTCAGTTGGAAAGACCACTTAGATAATATTGTGGGGAAGGCGAGCCAAAGGTTGCGTTTCATTGGCAGAACACTTAGAAGATGCAACAAGTCCACTAAAGAGACAGCTTACACTACACTCGTTCGTCCTCTGTTAGAATATTGCTGCGCGGTGTGGGATCCTTACCAGGTGGGATTGACGGAGGACATCGAAAGGGTGCAAAAAAGGGCAGCTCGTTTTGTATTATCACGTAATAGGGTAGAGAGTGTGGCAGATATGATACGCGAGTTGGGATGCAAGTCATTAAAGCAAAGACGTTTTTCGTCGCAGCGAGATCTATTTACGAAATTTCAGTCACCAACTTTCTCTTCCGAATGCGAAAATATTTTGTTGAGCCCAGCCTACATAGGTAGGAATGATCATCAAAATAAAAAAAGCGAAATCAGAGCTCGAACAGAAAGGTTTAGGTGTTCGTTTTTCCCGCGCGCTGTAGAGAGATAGTATGATTGTGGTTCGATGATCCTTGTGTCAAGCACTTAAATGTGAATTGCGGAGTAATCATGTAGATGTAGATGTACAATAGGCAGTTCAATGAAACTGAGACAGACTACATAACGAGTATGGCGTGGACCTTGATAAAGCAGATATCTGCGTGTATAAAAGTGTCATCTATTGGGAATCTGGGAGGAACAGCGTGAACATTGACTGCTGTGGCATGTATCTGCCAAAGTGAGGTCAACCAGTCGTGCGTGCGTCAAACTTTACCATGGAGACTGGGAAAATGTAGAGGTATAGAGCGGTTTTTGATTGCAGAAGGAGCGTCAAGAAGTGAAATTCGTGCTCCAGTGTCTACCGTGTATGGCGAAAAATGTGTAGCGTATGTTTACATGGAATAAAAGATTTCGAGAAGGTCGCGTGTCTCTGAGAGACAGCAGTCGGTCCCAACAGGCTCGTCGTGTCATTACCCCTTCTGTCACTCCTGCGGTGGAGGCCGCTGTCAGAAATGACCCTGTAAACTTGTGGTTTACGGTCCTGCTCGCTGTGAAGTTCATCAGAATTGTAATTTATGAAACTGTAGCCGTCACTGCGCAGAAATTTATTGTTTCCGAAGAGGCCACGAGTTCACCAGTCCTGATTCTTGCTTCTGTTACCACTTCGGATAGAGCACTTCTGTGAAAAGTTGTAGAATAGACTGCGCTTACCACAGTCAGTGGTTTTGGAGCAAAAGGTGTGAACGTGGACTGCTTCAGTGTGCTCGAAATATTATAATTTTAATAAATATTGTGTTCATGAGGAATACCGGTTATGAGGATCAGTAGGAAAGGATCGTCGCTTGGTATGCGGACTGCCAGCTGACCCTGTTAACCTGTCTAAACATCAACAACAGCAAAATATCTGGGAGTAAGCATCCACTGCCATTTAAAACGTAATTATCACATAAAAGTACTAAGGTGAAGGCTAACTGAGATCTTTTTAGAAAAATCTTAAGGAAATGCAATTTTTTCTCGCTAAATGTACCTTACAAAATTCCCTTTCGACCGGGCATTGACTGTTACCCTGCAATCTACGACACGAGATAGAAAATATTGAAAGAAGAGTGGCGCATTTATCTTCCCTTCTTTTAGTAAACGTGGGAGCCTCGCTGAGGTCATCCAACTCCAGTGACAGATACTACAAAAGAAGTGTTGTGTGTCATGGAGAAGTTCAACTTCTGAGAAAACACGTTCGAATTTGGGTGAAATAACATAATACTTGCTCTGTATTGAACAGAAAAACGAGAAATTGTGGTGGTACCTGAAGTATCCTCCGTCACACAGCTGGCGGCTTGTGGAGTATAAATGTAGATGTACGTTTGCTGACTGAACACCATAGGTTAGTTATTTATTTATTTTTGTACCTTTATTGGAAATGTAGTAGTCAAAATTTACGTTGAAAGTGAACAACTGCAATACACTGAAGAGCCAAAGAAACTGGTACACTTGCCTAATATCGTGTAGGGCCCCCTCGAGCACGCAGAAGTGCCACAACACGACGTTGCATGTACTCGACTAATGTCTGAAGTAGTGCTGGAGGGAATTGACATCATGAATCCTGCAGGCTGTCCACAAATCCGTAAAAGTACGAGGGGATGGAGATCTCTTCTGAACAGCACGCTGCAAGGCATCCCAGATATGCTCACTAATGTTCGTCTCTGGGGAGTTCGGTGAGCAACGGAAGTGTTTCAACTCAGAAGAGTGTTCCTGGAGCCACTTTGTAAAAATTCAGGACGTGTGGGATGTCGCATTGTCCTGCTGGAATTGCACAATGGACATGAATGGATGCAGGTGATCAGACAGGATGCTTACGTACGTGTCACCTATCAGAGGCATATCTACACACTATCAGGGGTCTCATATCACTCCAACTCCACACGCCCCACACCATTACAGACCCTCCAGCTTGAACAGTCTCCTGGTGACATGCAATGTCCATGGATTCATGAAGTTGTCTCCATACCCGCTCGATACAATTTGAAACTAGACTCGTCCGACCAGGCAACATGTTTTCAGTCATCAACAGTCCCATGTCGGTGTTGACGGGCCCACGCGAGGAATAAAGCTTTGTATCATGCAGTCGTCAAGGCTGCACGAGCTCCGAAAGCCTATACCGATGACGTTTCATTGAATGGCTCGCACGACGACATTTGCTGATGGCCCAGCGTTGAAATCTGCAGCAGTTTGCGGGAGGACTGCACTTCTGTCACGTTGAACGATTCTCCTCAGTCGTCGTTGGTCCCGTTCTTGGAGGGTCTTTTACCGGCCGCAGCGATTGCGAAGATTTGATGTTTTATTGGATTCTTGATATTCACGGTGAAATAGTTGTGCTGGAAAATCCGCTCTTCGTCGCTACCTCCGAGATGCTGTGTCCCATCGCTCGTGCGCCGACTATAACACCATATTCAAACTCACTTAAATCTTGATAACTTGCCATTGTAACAGCAGTAACCGATCTAACAACTGCGCCAGACACTTGTCTTATATAGGCGTTGCCGACCCGAGTGCCGCATTCTGGCTGTTTACATACCTTGACTGCACAATCTCGCTTCCCGCGCCCGGGTTCCCGGGTTCGATTCCCGGCGGGGTCAGGGATTTTCTCTGCCTCGTGATGACTGGGTGTTGTGTGATGTTCTTAGGTTAGTTAGGTTTAAGTAGTTCTAAGTTCTAGGGGACTGATGACCGTAGATGTTAAGTCTCATAGTGCTCAGAGCCATTTGAACCATTTGAATGCACAATGCTTCCTGCCTCTTTTCATACGGGCAGTTAAGTCTCCCGTGACACTTAGTGGTCATTTCCGCATTTAATATGTGTGTGTCGATAGTTTCCATTAAATAGTGTATGTAGTATTTATTGGTTGTTCAACATTCTCTTACACTTGTTGAGTTTCATTATTTTGGGTACAGAATTTCCAATGTTGATATAGTTTCTCGCTGAGCATTTCGAAACCGGTCGTAGCAATAAATCAATATGCAATACGAGCTGCTTAGTTACGATGCTATACAATTCTTACACCTCTACATTCTATTCCCTTATGTTCTGCAGTAGCAAAAATAAGAATGTAAGTTCCTTAACTTAATGCTGATGAGTAAGCACTTGCTAATGTTCTACATACAAAAATGACGACATGTAGAGTGTTTACGTAGGAAAGTACTGCATTTTTGTCCCGAAGATAGCAAATAAAAATGGAAATAAGGTTTTTTATGTGGAGTTTCATTCAACAGCTGATGAAACATAAAATAGTATTTACAGTTTTAATCTAGTATGTGCAACTAAAACCTAGTTTAACGAAGGAGAAAAAGGAAATTGAGTTTGGTCATTTAACACTAAGCTGACAATATTTATTTACAGAATTTAAAACTTCCCACTCAGTGTCATATGACTGATTATCTGTTAGGAAATGATCGGCAAAGATTGAATCTTTCGTTCTTAATCTCCAGCTTCTCTTATGTTTCGATAATCTAATTGATACAGTAGAATTTTATTGACTGTAATTGACACAGCACTGCCTGACCAATATATGCTCTTCCACAATGCTTACATGTGATTTTATGCACAACATTCTATGCCAAGGATGCAGCTTGTCTTTACTACCCAATAAAAAATTTGATATACTGCTGGCATTATAACATGCAGGTCTTTCGTCGCTAGACTTGAACCTTTTTAGAAGGCTAGCAGAAATTTTTCCCACATTGAGGATATGCAGCAGTTTTTGTAATTACTGACTGGTTTCTGTTGCCTAGTCCACATAAACGGTGCACTTTTACGAATTTTCTATTTACATAATACACCGTCAGTCATGGTAGAGCTGTGGCCGCTATTGGAAGCAATATGTCTGATGGTCTGTAGTTTTATTTGAAAGGCAGGTTCAGATAATGAAACAGCTACGAGGCGACGTACGATCGAATGGAAAGCTGCATGTGATTGGCTGTATGCATGCTGGGAGCTTTCAGGGGTTACCGTATCTAGAGCTATAATTTTTTGTAAATGGTAAATAAGCGTCTCCTTATGCTGTATTAAGGTCGAATAAATTTACAGAAGGCCCTCCCTGTTTCATTTACAACTTTATTAGCAGATTTACGTTACAGTTAACTTAACTTGTTAAGACACAAAGCTGATCGTCATCAACATGGAGATGATCTGTCCAAAGTCAGCATCCAAGGTATTTCATCCTCTGTCGCTAGTAATAATCAGAGAATGGATTTAATTAGGTTGTTGTGGTCCTAAAAAGTTCCGGATGATGTTTCCTACTGTTACATAAAAGACTGCGCTGTTAATATAAACACTCTGTCTCTGTCAACACGACAGACTGAGGAAATGATCGGCAACAAGGACAAAATGTACTGCCGCACAGTCAGGTCCGCCACGCCCAAATTCCAGACGCAACTAGAAGTCAATCAGTTAAGAAAGAGGCGAAGCGGGCTGAGTGACCTTCGCAAAACCTCTTACTCTGGAACTAGAGTGCAAGTACACTATGGTCACATATTTACCTCTTGTGCTATTTCAGTATACCTCCTGAAATACGTCTGTCGTGATAAAAATCAATCACTATTCCCATAAGTAGCGGTAGTCAAGCCCTGAAGTCTCCAAGATATGCAAGAAGTATAATTCTTATGCCACACATAATAATTTGGAAATTCTGTCTGACTCTTACGTTTAATAGACATAGTCACACACTCTTTCTTATGCCTACGCACCTAAGAAATGGGCTTGCATAGCAGATATTTGAGTCACATTGTGAGTACTGATATATAAAGGCAGTGAAACAAATTGAACTATGTAGTGTTAGCATCATGCTTAAAGTGGCCAGCTGTGCAGTGAAAGAAGTCTTTTCAGTTTTGTAATCATTGACTGTGCTTACAAAGAATAATGAAACAAACTGAATGAACATATAAATCCTGAATATCGTTTTTACGTAACACGATATTTACAAACAGCACCTGTCCACTTACATTATCGGCTACTAAAACCTGATAGTATAAAAAGAAAACCTACTTATTACTAATGTCTCGAAACTTAGCAAAACCTATTTCATACTTCAGGAGAGGGTGACAACTTTGAATTTACAGCACTATATATTTACACCCTATAAGCGGCTTCCATTCAATTAAGTGTTAGCAACTTAAAAGCCCTTCTACGCTGTGTAGTACGCTGATGAGCCGTAGATGCTTTTCAGCTGACGCTTTCATCTGGTATTAATGATTGTCTCGTGGGAAGTGTGAAGTTCAGACGCAGGATTGTACATAGAGAAAAGGGGAAAAAATGTCGAAACTGTAATGGTATTGTGTTCCTGACAGGGAAACAGCGCCTCCAGAGAAACGATATAGTCAAAACGCTAACTAAAAAACTTCTTGTAAATGTCATAGGAGTTTGTACGGGTAGTTCAAAGTATTTTTGCATTTTTTCGTTCGCCTCGAGGCTTTCATCTATTTCAAAATAAATACAAACTATTTCATATAATATTTGCCAGAATGTCCGGATAGAAACTTTTCAGACAAAAGTGTGAAAGAAATATTAATTCATGATAAGAATGATAAATGTTTGATGTGCATTCATTTACTTCTTATGACTCTAAATGATGGACCCGTACGTGTTTCTGGATAGCTATAGTCGTTAGGAGAGAAACAGTCTGCAGTTGTGTTACGCTGTGAAAGAACAATCAGGGCGATACGGCCGCCAGCAAATGATGACGTGGAGTGCCCATTCAGAGCAACGGCCGTCAATTGCAGACTCCCATTGAAAATCTCCGATCGTATCGACCAGAGCCATTAACAACTCTCGGCCGGTTTCGCACCCGCTCTTGAGTTGATCGAACCGGTTGCCTGACAAATGCCCTGCGCTATAAATAACGTTCTGCGGGTGTGCGCAGTAAGAACTCATATCTGTTTGCCAGGTACGGCGCCCGTTGTAACCATTGCATCTTGTACGTACAAGTTTCCGCCTTATAATACTGCCGACAAGAAGAAGGGATGGAGATTGGGCTTTAGCGTCCCGTCGACGGCGAGGTAATTACAGACGTACCACAAATGGCTCTCAGCACTATGGGACTTAACATCTATAGTCATCAGTCCCCTAGAATTTAGAACTACTTAAACCTAACGACCTCACACAACACCCAGTCACCACGAGGCAAAGAAAATCCCTGACCCCGCCGGGAATCGAACCCGGGAACCAGAGCGCGGGAAGCGAGAACGCTACCGCACTACCACGAGCTACGGACGACGCACCACAAGCTTGCAAAAGAGGAGATTAGAAGGTTGGGGGAGGAAATCGGCTGTGTTCTTTTCAAACAAACCATTCTGGTATTTGCCTTTATCGGACTACTGAAACGCCGGCCGGAGTGGCCGTGCGGTTCTACGCGCTACAGTCTGGAACCGAGCGACCGCTACGGTCGTAGGTTCGAATCCTGCCTCAGGCATGGATATGTGTGATGTCCTAAGGTTAGTTAGGTTTAATTAGTTCTAAGTTCTAGGCGACTGATGACCTCAGAAGTTAAGTCGCATAGTGCTCAGAGCCATTTGATCCATTTGAACCACTACTGAAACCTCAACCTGGGTGTCTCGGTTGACATTTGAAACTTACTTCTCCAGACTGGGGTTGTGCTCCGTAATGTTTGAGCCAGCTCACGTGATGCCCACAAGAAATGTGCAAAATTTATTTTCGTGTTCAGTTACGTGGATACTGTCGTAGTAGTTAGCGAGACATTATCTGACTTGACTAAGTCGTTCTACGCTTACCGTTATTTCTTGAAATATCTGACATTCGAGGACGAAAGTCTTACTTTCAAGTGCCGGGTGAAGATGTAGTATTAGCTGCTGAACCAGAAAAAACACCAAGTTTCGCAAAAAGTGTTACGTTGCAAGAGCAGATTAATGCACAGGCAGTTGTTACAACTTCCAGTGTCACGACGTGTGTGGAGGGTGGTAATGTATGCACTAATACAGTGACAGGGAAAAAATCGCCACACCAAGAAGGAGCTGTGTCACATAAACGAAGTTGGTAGGCGTGTCTGTACATCTGAAATACTGTACAATCTCTATTCAGATTTGATAAGAGTGTCAGATAAGAGTGACACTAGTAGAACCAAAATTGTTAAGGATTTCGTGGCCACTTGTTGACAAACTGCTTATTTCCTTCCGTCTAGGGTTCTTCGGCCCACGTTCGTCTGATAATTTTACTGACGTTTCGCCAGCACGAGTGGCTGGCATTGTCAAAGCTAGTAGAACCGCTAGGAGGATGCCAACTAGGTTTGCTTTAAATACACTTTCTAACGGTCGTGAGTGTTAGTTACCTTTAAGACTGGACACTGTGAGGTGACGTTGGTCAAGAATGACTTTGAGCAGACAAAGACGCCAGCATCATAGCTTCACAGAGTTTGAACGAGGCCGTGTAATAGGGCTACAAGAAGTTGGATGTTTCTTGAGCAATGTCCGGATATTTTTGACAGATTGTGTTTGTTAATGAAGGTGTAGATACCGGTGAGATTGAAAGAAACTTTCACTTTGTACCAACTTTCATTTCAACTAACTTTCCGGAATAAATTAAAACGGGTTCTCTGTCTTGACGTACGGCCGTGTGGTCCAACCCAATGAAAGGCCAACATTATCGACATAGCTTTGTATTCTGCTAGGGAAGATATAAGCTGTGCAGTCTGTCCAATCTGCACATGAAAAAGGAATATCCTTCAAATATGCATGAGTTGGTATGACATTCATATAATCTGTTGTTGCAGTAAGCAGCTTACAGGAGCGAGAAGAAAACACTGATAGAGAAGAAAGTAAGATGTACTGAAGCAAGATAAACTTACCGCTGCATTAATATTGCGGTACCAATATCAATCACATCTCTCATCAGAATACACTGACGGAAAAAATTGCAACATCAAAAATCCTTAACATAAAGTAATGAAATTTTTGGAATACATTTGTCTTTGTAACATATGTAAGTGATTAATACTGCAAGGACACATGTTAATATAAGTGCGAGATAAGCCACTGAAAATGTGAAATCCTGGTTTATAATAGACGGTGTAACCGCCGGACTGTTGAACAGAAGCGTGCAGACGTGCATGTATCGTATTGTACGGGTATCGGATGTCAGTATGTGGGATGGAGTCCCAAGGCTGTCTGCACTTGCTCGGTCAATACGGGGACGATTAATATTGGTTGTGGATGACGATAGAATCGTCGTCCAATGAAGTTCCATATGAGCTCGACTGCAGACAGATCTGGTGATCGAGCGGGCCAAGGCAACATGACGACACTCTGTAGAGCATGTTGGGTTACAATAGCAGCATGTGGCCGAGCGTTATCCTGCTGGAGAACACCCTCTGGAATGCTGCTCACCAATGGCAGCACAACAACAGGTTGAATCACCAGACTGACGTACAGTTTTGCCGTCAGAGTGTGCGGGATAATCACGAGAGTACTCCTACTGTTGTACGAAATCGCACCCCAAACCATAACACCAGGTGCAGCGCCAGTGCGTCTACAACGTCGGGTGTTTTTAATCAGACAGTGTATATTGCAGGCTCTCAGCTGGCCTCCTTCTAATCAACACACGGCCGTTACTGGCACCAGTTTTCACCAGAAAATACAACAGGCTTCCACCCTGCCATCCAATGACCTCTCGCTTGACACTACTGAAGTCGCTAGTGTTATGTATGCACTAAGACACTAGCGGAAGAAAAATCACAACACCAAGTAGGAGTTGTGCTACATAAACGTTTGGTTTAGGGTCGGTAGAATGCTCATTACAGAGCGACTGGGTCTGAGCTGTGCTTGAAATAACCGATTAGTACCAGTTCGTTGTGTCACTGTGGTGCCAACTGATGCTCAGATTGCTGCTGAAGATGTAGTACGATGCGCCAGAGCCATACGTCGGACACGATGGTCTTCCATCTCTGTTGTGCCATGTGTCCATCCGGAGCCCGGTCTTCTTGAGACTGTACATTCTCATGATCACCGCTGCCAGCAATCGCGTACAGTGGCTGCCAAGTGATCCTCCCTTCGCCTTTTTGACGCCTTGGACTCTGCGGGGGGCTGATTCAGTAAGGCGGGGCAATGTCTGTGGAGTAAATGGCAGTACATTATTCCTCGAGAGCCAAAACCAGAGAAGGTAGTAAGGTTGGACGCTGGAGCCTGGAGCGAAATCGGCCTTCTGATTCATCACAAAGATGTTCCGTTAGATTCAGCTCGGGACTCTGGGGAAGCCAGTCCATTTCAGGAATGTTGTTGTCCACAAATCAATGGCTGAAAGATTGTGCTTTATGACATGGTGCATTGTGATATTGAAACAATCATTGTCTCAAGCCCATTCCTCCACTGCACGCAGTACAAAATGCTGTAAAGTGTGTGCAGATCCTTCTGCATTTACGGTGTCTTAAGCACAAAAAGGGCATCGCACCATAACCAGGAAGGACACCCCTATGCCGTAGCACCGTCTCTTCCGTATTTCGCTGTTGGCACTACACATGATGGCCGGTAACGTTTTCCAGGCATTCGCCAAACTCAAACCCTTCCATCGCATTGCCACACTGTATGAGAAGGTCCACCACTCTAAATCACTCGTTTCCAGTCGCCCTCTGTCCTGTGGCGTGGCACTTCACACCACCTCAGATCTCGTTTAGAAATGAATGGCTTATGAGGATCTAGTCGACCATCATACCTAAGGTCAGACGTTGTCATAGATGGACATCTAGAAGCACAATGAGACTTACGAGTGATTTCTTCCGCTGATCTCAGCCGAACACTAAATGGTCCCTGTCCGCCGACACGTGAGGTCTTCCTAGTCTTGGTTTATATGTGATTGTTTCTTCGCATATCCACTTCACAGTCACAAATCACAAACAATCGACTTGGGGAGCTTTAGATGGATTAATGTGTGCCTGGTGGATCTGTTACTAAGATAAAAATGGAAATAAGCGTATGGATTCGTTGGCCTGGAGGTCCTTTACGGGGAAGTTCGGCCGCCAAGTGCAAGTCTTATTTCAGTCGACGCCACACTGGGCAAGTTGCGCGCCGTTGTTGAGGACGAAATGATGATAAGGACAACACAACACCCAGTCCGCGAGAGGAGAAAATCTCCAACCCGGCCGGGAATCTAACCCAGTCCCGCTTGCATGGGAGGCGAGCACTTTACCACCCACTTAAGCAGGCGGACTGTTACTCACATGACATCCAATGAGTAGTCGACTCTGGAAGCCACTGAGCTCTTCTGACTGAACCATTCTGGTGTTACTGCTTCATTACTGACAAAACAACACTCGCCGCCTCTTTTTACAGTGGCAGGCCCAGACCTCTCGTAACATGTTACAGTCAGTTCCTCTATGCATGCAGATGGCCTCGTGCTTTTAATCAGGAAAGGGATGCGATTGATATTGATACTGGGTTTCATACAGTGATAGGTTCATCTTGATTCGAAATGTGTTACTCTCTTCTTTATCTTGTTTGTTTTAGTATTTGCTTTTCTTTACTGAAATCTAAAGTCTGGTACATGAGGTTGTGCAAGTGTCGTATAAAATTATTCGTATCTAAAGGACATTTCTGTTTTATTTTCAGCTCATACTGACTGTGTAGTTTGCCTCTCATCTTGCAGGATACGGAGCTACGTCGATAACGCTGCGTCTGAAACCTTTCGTCGTGTTGGACTCATACGATCGTACTTGAAACGAAATGAGAGCAGTATTTATTTGTTCCAAGATTGATGGGGTGAAAGTCGGTATAAATGAACTATTCTGAAGCAAATCACTATATGCATCTTCATCTACATGTATATTCGGCATTTCAGAATATACTTATGTTAGCGATTTTCTGTCTTATTCCGTTAGCGAACGAAGCGAGGGATAAATTACTGTCTATATACGTCTGTACGCGCAGTCTCCCTCGTGATCCATAAGCAAGATGTATGACGTTGCAGAAGATTGGTCGCACTGTCCTCTTAGGACATAGGTTTACTAAATTCGCCTAATATGTTTTCGTGAGAACTACGTTTTCTTTCCCCGAAGGATTCCCATTCAAACTCCCGAGCATATCTGCAATACTTTCATGGACGATGTATTACCCTCATACGATCCTGTTTTGATACATCTCTACGTTCATCGCTGTATGCTGTCACGCGTACTGGAAAACGACTCCAAAACGAAATAAAATGAACGCATGCCATTGTTGGCTGCGAAACCCCGTCTAGGTTAGTTCGATCGACTACTGCAAGTCTTTCTATTTGACTACATTTCGGCGACTAGATGACGAGGAGATGAAATGATAACGATTGCAAACGCAGAAACAATAGTAATGCCGGAAATAGCTTCTGTATGCAATTTCCTTTTTACAGATGCACTGCACTTTCTCAGACCCTTCCAAGAAATCGAAATTTTCCATCCCCCTTACTTAGTTTCTATTTTACATAACTTCTTAGTATTACCCCTTTCACGTGCTCTACAAGCTCATCACTAACACTGTAAGCATATATTATCTGGTACTTTATCTTTGTTACAAGCATTATCTTGCATTTCCCGCCTTAAGAGAGCTACCATCAATTACAACAAGATGAAGTTTTGTGCAAGCCTTTCCGCATTTCAGTGCGATCGTTCAATGCCTGTAGTTTTCAGCAGATAAAAGTTTCGCCAGCGAACAGTCTTATAGTGCTGCTGATCCTACCTGATAACTAGTTTGCGTATATTAGGGGCACTAGAGTTTCTATTGCCATTCTATTGCAAAGTCGATGCTACTTTCGTTTCCGCAGGTACTCCGTTTAATACTGTCATGACTAGCAGTCGACGAACAGCACAGTGTCGAAAGCTTTTTGGGGATCTACAAGGACAAAATCTACCTTTTCATGTTCCTCCACTGTTTACAACATATTCTCTGTTAATAAGGATAGCTGTATGAATCTTTCACTCTGCAGCGGAGTGTGCACCGATTTTGAAACTTCCTGGCAGATTAAAACTGTGTGCCGGACCGAGACTCGAACTCGGAACCATTGCCTTTCGCGGGTAAGTGCTCTAGCAAATGAGCTACCTAAGCACTACTCACTACCCGTCCTCACAATTTTACTTCCGCCAGTACCTTGTCTCATACCTTTCAAATTCACAGAAGTTCTCCTGCGAACTTTGTAGGACTAGCACTAATGGAAGAAAGGTTAATGCGGAGACATGGCTTAGACACAGCCTGGGGAATGTTTCCAGAATGAAATTTTCACTCTCCAGCGGAGCGTGCGCCGATTTTGAAACTTCCTGGCATATTAAAACTGTGTGCCGGACCGAGACTCGAACTCGGGACTTTTGCCTTCGCCGGCCGAAGTGGCCGTGCGGTTAAAGGCGCTGCAGTCTGGAACCGCAAGACCGCTACGGTCGCAGGTTCGAATCCTGCCTCGGGCATGGATGTTTGTGATGTCCTTAGGTTAGTTAGGTTTAACTAGTGCTAAGTTCTAGGGGACTAATGACCTCAGCAGTTGAGTCCCATAGTGCTCAGAGCCATTTGAACCATTTTGAACTTTTGCCTTCCTCGGGCAAGTGCTGTACCAAATGAGCTACCCAAGCACGACTCACGATCCGTCCTCACTTCCGCCAGTACCTCGTCTCTTACCTTCCAAGGTCCCGAGTTCGTGTCTCAGTCCGGCACACAGTTTTAATCTGCCAGGAAGTTTCAAGGAGAGCTGTGTTTCACACGAGTGTTAACGCTCTTTACGATATTCCTCACTGTTCCATCTTCTACTCCCCAGCGTTTTTGTTGTGTACTACTTCGTACACAAGGAATGGTGGCTACAGAGTGCTGCAGCAGCTGTCGTCATAGGAAAGCAGAATAGACGCAGAAAAGATTAGCAAACAAGTTAATATAGTAAACAGAAGCTTTACTTAACTGATAGCTTTCTCCAAGCGTACAAAGACTCTTCACAAATGAACATGAAGTAATGAAGTCCAGCTAATACGCAGCAGTAAGAACATCGTATGATGAGGCTCCCTCAACTAATGCACGAGTGATAATGGGGGCTGTGATTGGGTTGCATCTGGGTGGCGACTCCGTTGCGACTGGGCCGGGCCTCGTTGCGAACGGGGCGTTTGGCTGCCACAGACGATCCTATATTGCGGTGTCAGATGGCGCTCGTAGTACAAAGCTGCTGGAGGTGTGGCTCAGCGAGCATACTCTGTTAGGTCCGCCGGATCCGACATGACTGCTCTTGCCGTCTGATAGTACGTTACCAACTGTTGAATGTTAGTAGGGTGATATCGACATGACATGTCACAGCTTTAGCCATTTGTAGCTGAGTGCTACAAGAGAAGTAACCGTTTCCATTAGGAGCTTATTTCTTAGTATCATTTAATGAAAACAATTGTGATTGCACTTAAGTTGTTGATTTTTGTTTTTTAAATGACTAGTTTGGATCTTCTATGCGATCATCATCAGATCTACATTCCTTGGTGACAGTAGGAATCGCTGGCATGGAGCAGGTCCGTCCATGGAGAACATTGCTCAGCACTGTGTTCATTAAATAAGTTATAATATTAATAGATCACCGTTTTTCCTGCAACAATGCTCCAAAAATTCATTTCTTAATCAGTTCACTGATTCCAGTGTTTCCGTAATGTGTGGTGCGCCTCTATGTGTGTAGAATGGTAACACCTTTGCAGACGTGCCCTTTTCTTATTTGAGAAATCCTAAAAAATAATCTGTACTAATACTTCTTTAAAGATTTTCGTTCTTCAAGATTTTTTATCTTGAGCATCTTTTGGTGAATTTGTGTTACAACTTAAATTGTATAGTCATTTCAAAATTTGGTGTGATGTTAAATATTCCATTCATAGCCTGATGTTTTGTCTTAAAAGTATCTCTAATACTACTGAGTTGCTGAAGGTTGTTTTGTGAGCTTTTCTTTTTTGTAATTGTTATCATGTGTAGCTACTTCATAATGCACTATGCAGTGTCATTCGTAAGTAACTCTACTTTTTCATTAGACGACTGAATGAAAACTGACATATAGAAAAATGACACGTATCAGTTGACGGAACATCTTACCCAGTTTCAATTCGTAATACGCAACGTGCTTTAGTTCCAAAGCTCGTCATTTGGTTGCAGGTATTTAAGAACATGGCGTATAACGATGCGTTGTTTGCGTTTTGTGTCCTTGAATTCGGTCTATGTGAATCAGTGATGACGGTTCAGCGACATTTCGTATCGAACATCAGTTAAAAACTCCAACGAACAAGAGTCCGTAAGTGGCGCATATATTCCGTGAGATCTGTCGATTGTGTGGTGCGAAAAAGAGAATGTGCCGGCTGTGGGAAATCATTCGTCAAGAGCCCGAAGAAGGGAGGCAAGGGAGATTATGTTTAACGCCCTGTTGACAATGAAGTCATTAAAAAGGAGAACCAGCTAAGATTAGGGAAGGATGAGGGAGGATATCGACTGTGCCCTTTCAATGGGACCTTACAGGCATTTGCCTAAAGCGATTCGGGGAAATCACGGAAAACCTAAATCTGGAAATTTGTACTGGGATTTCAACTATCGTCCTTTCCAAATGAGTCCAGTGTGCTAATATTGAGTCTCCTTGTTGGTCGGTGCTCGAAGAAATCGACAAGTGCGTACCGCAGTCAACTGTCTGTCGCATCTACGCAAAGATCTACGTGTAAAACCACACTATATGGAAAGGATAATCGTCATAATGTGCGTCTTTAGGTCATAAAATATGCAACGGGATTCACCCGAACCTGAAGTTTTTGTACAATGTCCTCTTCTAAACTTTATCTTTCTTTACGTAGAAAACTGTAACTGGTTTCGTATACTTAGACATGCTGCTTATGCCACAATTACAGCAAAATAAAGGAGACCTCATTTTGAACCGTGACGATGCTTCAACACACTTTCTGTCAATACGTTCGTGACTACTTGAATGCCGAACTGCCATATCTTTGGACTGGATGAGCTTCCCATGATAAGTATTGGACGTGGTGCCCACTATGAATATTCTTTAGTGTCCCTCCTCCTTCAGCCCACGTAATTCCATGCGATTTCTTCTCATGCGGTTATATCAAACATCGTGTGTTCCTACCTCCACTGCCACTTAATCTGAAAGAGGTGAGAAGTAGGGTAATTAATGCGGACGCTGATATCAACTATGGCGTGTTGAGACATGTATGTCAAGACTTTGACTTTCGTATTGACGTTTGTTACATCATAAACGGAGACCATAATGAGCACCAGTGAAGAAAGTTAAAAACTGGTGAGATGCTCAGTCTACTGGTATGTGTCCATTATCTGCAAGTCTTCTGAAAAACCGAAGGTACTCATCTACGTCTTATGATATGCTGGAGGAATAACTCTGTATATCGTTTATATAAATACAAGTACAGATATTAGTCAGTAAACGCCAATAATGGGAATCGCAGAAACTAATATAAAGTACAAACACTTTCCTTTTGAGTTAAAACGAACATTAGTGTAGTGACAATTTTATTTCAGTTTTCTTAGAAGAGAATACTAGTGTATCTCATTTTGTATTCATGACGTGTCGCATTTCGGAATTCTCGCGTGCTCCGTGCTACATGAATTTCTCTTGTACTTCTTACATGTTGTCACGATTTGCGGTAATCTCTAACGTTGGTTTATTTAATTTTCTTTTTACAGGGCTTCCTGGATCAGCTGGCCGTTAGCGTTCCTCTTCCAAGGCGTCCTAGATGACTCTAATGAAGTCCCTCTTAGGTCAGTATCCAGACAATTTCTAGCAAAATCATTGAATTCGTTAATGCGAAATTAATCGCAATACATAAGGGATATCTAGAAACTACTTTCCATTGTCAGTTTTTGCTGCAGATATATTGCTATCGTTAGAATATGCGTCGTGCAGTGGCATCCATATACAGGGCAGAGACATCACTCTTAGAGGCTAACAACATTTTGCACAAGAGTTTGATGATACTCACGGAAACTTATTCGTACAGCAAATGCGAAGTATAATGTGAAAGTACGGTTTATAAATGCATGCTGTCTGCCAACCAGTAACCATTTTCGTCGAATTCAACACAGGGTGGAATAATGTACATGATACGGAAGGCAGTGAACCCCCGTTTTTGGGGGCAGACGATCTGGGGAGAGATGATGGGGAACCTATGATTAACCATAACAACACTCTCTGTGCATTTTCTGCATTTTCCAACACTTTCCTTGTCACTGCTCCATAAAAGTATGTCATACGGGCTAAATGTTCCAGACGTGTCTGCCCAATAGAGTCCACTATTACAATGCATGATGAGTTATTGTGCCTATAATAGAAGCATGAGGAAGGTGATGATTGGATCACAGGGCACTAGATGCCAGATATGGGTGCTTCATGAGTCTCCTGAAGCAAAACACTACCCACGTAACGGAGAATCGTCCCGGAACCACGAAACCGGAGACAGACACCCATTCTGATCATTCGTGATCTCCTGTGCATATAGATATGGAAAATACAAGTTGTATTGTTAACTGACGTTTTGGAGTGCAGTGCGGAATTAGTGCCACCACTTTCTACCTGTAGCACCGATCGTCCCATGAGACTATGAACCAAGTATACATCTCAGCCTCTGCCTGGGAAATGGTTCACCTTTCCCCCTGCCCCCCCCCCCTTTCTACCCTGTCCTCACCCTACAGAGTTTTACGCCAGAAGATTTTTCTTCATGACAAGTGATTCCAGAACGCCAGTGAAGTCAAACGAGCTGTAAGCACTTTCCTATCATTTCCAGGAGAATAATTTTTCGATAAGGGGTATAACGATTTCACGTCCTGACCAGTACCTACTTATGTAAGGCGCCGTAACAAGGATCATAGTTATGGCGAAACATACTCTGGCTTACAATTAAGGCTTATTTATCATCCAATACTCTATTGTTTGAAATAGCCAGCAGTATATTCAAATGGATGCCCTTTGTTTAGTCATCTAATAAAAAGTGTTGCAATTATCGCGAGATTACAAGAGCGAAATATATATCTATGTCCTCACAGACATTTTGTTTATACGTTAGTACACTTTCCTCAAGTCTTAGACCAATATTTTTTTAATAGTTATGGAGTGAGCGCTGTTGTTAACTTTCGACATGAAAAATATCTTTCGATCCGCCACGAATTTGAGTAATATAATTAATTTTGAATCTTTTTGATTCTTGCCCAACGCTCCAGCTTTCCTACCGCGTATTTAGCTATTAACATGCTACAAACTTTAAAGCAACGAGCAGCAAATTGAGCATGAAATGGAAAAGCCTGAGCAGCAACAACTAATCTACCAGACAAGAGCTACATCGCTGCCATCTTGAGAGAGAGAGGTAGGTAAATATGAAGTTTTATTTGGAAAAAGAATTAGGTAATAACGCCACAAAATTAGAAGGATGCAGGATACAATGATATGAGTGTTCTCTGCATTGAATTAAAGAGTGACTAAAAGGACAGTAAGGCGTCTGTAATGCTTTTTTTTTTTTTTTTTTTGCTACTTTGTAAAACCAGTGTATCCTAGAGTTCCTATGTGCACAGAAAATTATCACAATGTCTTAATTTCCAAAATTTAATCATTCAGTATTACCAAAATCAGGAGAAAAATCTTGCGATGTAAGCATTCATCATGATTAAGAAAACGCCAATGAGATGATACTGGTCACTGCACTGTGCATGTTGTTTTGTGTGCGAGTGTGTGTGTGTGTGTGTGTGTGTGTGTGTGTGAGTGTGTGTGTGTGTGTTTTTGTGTGTGTGTGTGTGTGTTTGAGAGAGAGAAAGATGGAAGGAGGGGGTAGCTAAGTGGCATGAAACGGAATAAATCATTTATTGGAAAATGGAATCGACCATCGCTTAACACTTAGTAAGCTCACTAACAAATAGAGTGTGCATGATTTCCACACGACGAACTGCTGGCAGAAAAGATCCGCCAAATACGAGGCGATTTCAAAAAGTAAATTACACATTATTAATGCAGGCCAAATAACTTTCACTGTATGCCGAAATACAGTTGCCGGCTTAGGTGGCCGAGCGGTTCTAGGCGCTACAGTTTGGAACTGCGCGACCGCTACGGTCGCAGGTTCGAATCCTGCCTCGGGCATGGATGTGTGTGATGTCCTTAGGTTAGTTAGGTTTAAGTAGTTCTAAGTTCTAGGGGACTGATGACCTCAGAAGTTAAGTCCCATAGTGCTCAGAGGCATTTGAACCACTTTTTGGAATACACTTCAAAGTAACACAGGTACGTGACTCTGTTTATCAACATACCAAATGTCTGTAAACAACGGTCGGCACGCTCTACCAGTCATTAAATTTCTTAATTACAGATGGTCACAGTAGCCCTGTGTGAATGTCCTAATTGTTGAAAAAATGTCTTTTCCCCCAGATGTTTTTTCAGCTTTCCGAGAAGATGGAAATCGAATAGCGCTAGTTGTGGACTTTCCGATCAGCATCATCCACGTCAGTCCGGCCTTGGACAATTGTCGGTGACACTTCACCGTTTGGTCCACATATCTCCTGAATTTTACGGTGAATCTCTGTGCAATTTATATGTTTTACCGACAAGGACCACACAGTCCCACTTACATCAACTTTGCTGGACGTTTCCATTTGCCTCACTATTTCACTCCCAACCCCTGACGCACCTGTTACCGTACTGTAGCAGAACTGCGTCTGCAGGGAACTCTCTTCTGACAAAGCGCCGCTCTTGTTGCACAACAGTCTTAGGGTGCGACGAACTTGCTTTCTGGAGTCCGTACGTAATTCAGAACATTAACTTATCGCGAATGTCACAGAATCTGTACAGACAGGTAGAAACCCAAAGAATTTCAGAGCACGTTCTCTGATACACACTTGAAAACAGTCTACGTATGTATTGGTCAAAACGTTTAGGACATCAGTAATTCTGTTACAACAACGCGTGCAGGACAGTTTAAAACATATCTGGTGAACATTACCTACCGCTAGCATTCAGAGGTGGTGATTTTCGTCTCCTTTCGGCGACTTGCCGGAGTGATGAAGACGGCTAATTTTGGTAGCTACGTGGAAGCACAGATCGCCATTTGTTGCGCCGCTCCAGGATTGAATACTATCCTATGGCTTGCAGCCTGATGAAAGGCTTGTACTGAAGGCGTCATCGACTCTATGGCAGTCTGAGTGCAGATTTTATGATGTACGCTATTGTAAACTGCGAGGCTTCCAGAGCAGGTCCTGCAAGCACTACTCGTAAGAAGCAGTTCTCAAGGTGAAGTGAGATAATTTCAAGTTACAGATATCCTCTGAACCGTATATAAGCACTCCGATGTAGCACAAAGCCAGTCATCTGTGTTTTTTATAAACGAAATTGCATGCTCATGAAGGCAAGAACAAGAAAATGACAATATTACCAAACTGTAGAATTGTTGGCAATTAGGTCCAATAATACGCTGCGTTATTAAAATACTAGCTGAGTGCGCAGCGTGGCCTGGGTATGTATTTCTTATAATTCTATTAGTCCATATCCACCTTTCTTCTCTCTCTGTCCATCTACTCCTCCTAACTCGTCTCTTTTCATCTCCTATTCCCCCCCCCCCTCTCTCTCTCTGTACACCTCCTCCACCTACCACTCTTTGTTCCTCTTTGCCTGACGTTTTCTGCTCCCCCTCTCTCCATCCAACTCCTCCTCCGAGTCCATCACCTCCTTCCTCTCTCTTTGTGCATCTTGTTCGCCATCTTTCTCTGTTCCCTCCTCCTACCCCTTTCTCTAACCATATTTTCTTCTAATCTCTCTCTGTCCACCTCCTCCTCCTCCTCTTCTCTCTCTCCGTCCATCCCCTCCTCCTCTTCTCTCTGTCCATCGTCTTTTTCCTTTCGCTGAACATCTCCTCCTTTTCTCTCTGTCCATCGCCTCTTCCCTTTCTCTGTCCATGTTTTCCTCCCTCTGTCCATCTCCTCTTGCCCTCTCTCTCTGTCAACCTCCTCCTCCTCCTCTGTCGCTGTCAATCACCTCCTCCCCTTCTATCTGTCCATTTCCTTCTTTTTCTTTCTCTGACCATCTACTCCTCCCCTCTCTCTACTGTCCATCACCTCTTCCATTTCTCTGTCCATGTCCTGCCTGTCTCTTTGTCTATCTCCTCCCCCTCCTCATCAATGTTGATATAGTGACTCAAGAAAGCAAAACATGCAATCGTCTTCTCTTCACTGCAACATAGTAGGAAAGCTAGAGAGGTTAATAAATTGGCCTTCTTAACCAGCAGCTACCCGAGGTGTATGATGCTGCACCTCATTTACCCCTCCCCCCCCCCCCCGCCCCCCATAGAGGTAAGTAATATACGAATGCATCGTCTCGTGATGGGGAACTGGTAGTTGTATAGTTACAAGCCTTGAGTGAAGGAGCTGTGCATTTCATTTTTTAAATTTCTATTTATTACTTTGTATATGTAATTATTTTTAAATGTTGGAAAAATAATGACGAAATGTGGACTGTGTGACAATGAGGTAATTCTTAAATGAGTTGGTTGGGTATTAATGAACAAAATCGAGTATTTCAAGACACCGGGGGCTGTCCCTTCGAGAAAATAGAAAACTTTTTCGAATAAAGCTAACAACTGCCCTTGTTCTGTTTCCTAATGCTACTGACACGAAAGTGCGTGTAAAAGGAAATGGGAAGCCTTGTTCTCGAATAAGAAACTCAAATAGTCGACGTCAGTTCTAGAGGAGAGTAGGAAGACGCTCTTGTAGTAAGAGTGACTCGGCTTATGTGTTAATTAACCATGCCCTTTAAGAAGCTCCGGAAAGTAAGCGCTTTGGAGAAGAACCTAACAGTCACACAAAGAGAGGCTCTGTCAAACTGTTTTGTTGCACAGGACGCTGACTGTTAGCAATAGATGCATAGTTTATCAGTAACACATCTTTATTCTATAAATAAATATGCCAGTAAATTTACTATCCTCGCTTATTTTAAAGAAAACTGTTTCGTTTTTATTTTCCATAACACGGCTGCCATCACTAGAACCACTTCACATGAATAGGGAAGGGAAACTGGATCGTACTAGTTTCTCTGTTATGAAGGATCTGTCAATCCTTTTGAATTTTGAAAAGTGATGTAAAATGCAATAAGGCGATTTGATGACAGCAATGAAGGATACGCTGGCAATTCAGCAGTCCATTATCAGCAAATCATTTTATAATTCTTCGAAAAACATTGTTCACAGTCCGCAGCTCGTGGTCGTGCGGTAGCTTTCTCGCTTCCCACGCCCGGGTTCGATTCCCGGCGGCGTCAGGGATTTTCTCTGCCTCGTGATGACTGGGTGTTGTGTAATGTCCTTAGGTTAGTTAGGTTTAAGTAGTTCTAAGTTATAGGGGACTGATGACCATAGGTGTTAAGTCCCATTGTGCTCAGAGCCATTTGAACCATTGTTCACAATTTCTTCTGTTGCTTTCTAAAATCATTTATTGTAACTACGGTGCTGGCAGAACAAGTAATAACTTTGTTAGGTAGAAGGTTATTCACATGTAAAACTTGCATCTCTTTTACTTATTTCGTAAGCCGTTTGAGATATCGAAATGAGATTTTCGGCGTATGATAAAAAACACAGGGGAATGCAATTTTGTTGCATATTTAATACACTCTTGTATCACCCTAGATTCTAAAGCACGTATTGAACAATACACTCTTTTAATTCTTGAAAAGATGAATGCGATGATATACAGGCTGTTAATGGTGGCGTTGAAACTTTTCCAAAAAAATCTGAGAAATGAGCTAAAATTGAAAGGCAAAGCGGTTGGGATCAGCTATTGCGCTGTAAACACTGTCAAATGACGCTCTTGTGCCAGGCTCCATCGATGTATCAAGCTTTTCGATTGTTTACTTGTTTCAACAAAAACTGTACCTTTCAGCATGAGTACATAGTCATATTAGAAGCAGTCCACCCTCATACGCTAGAAGTTAGCACATATTTTCACTTACAACAAACGTAGCTGACCTCGTATCTTACCGTTTCACTTACATCTGATTACTCGGATACTTTTGTAGAGAGGTTTGGCGTCAAGATTAACAACCTCACATCACAGTACTCGTCTTTCCCAGAGTTTTTCAATGACGTAAATCGTTCCATTTTTAAGTAAAATCAGTACTTGTGTCATTACCTCGATTGATTCAAGAGTTAAGTGGATTAACATGTAACACAATTACAAGTCCCTTGGCTTACTATCCTAAGCTATAAAAGTCATTTTGGTATCTTTAACGGTTCACGAAATAAGAGGCTACAAGTTTTAGGTAAGTCACCGTATGTAAGTAAGGAGAGTGAAGGTAAAATTGAGCCCTGTTGGACTCTCTCAAATAAGTAAAATTTTCCCTCCTTCCAGCACTATCTGGATCACTGAGCATAGCTTTTTGCATTCTTTTTGTTATGTGTCATTCGAAGCATCGGTTCCATAAAACTTGTGCTTTCTAAGAGAGCATTGTACCTGCACAACCCGAAAAAAGGAGTCACCAACTGTCCTTATTTTGTTTTCACGGTTTTCAGTACTTGATGAATAAATGCTATTCATCACTAAACAACTCTTTTCAACCTGAAACTTCCGTCATTTACTGAAATTATTTCTCATGTGTTGCTTATTAGTATACCTTCATGATAGTTCATTTATGATGACAGAAGTTTGCACAGCAGAAATGCACTTGCTCATAGTCCCCTATAATAAATTAAGCACTTTTACAACTGCTATTATAAGACTGAAATGCTCGGAATACAAACGTCTCAAAAATGAGAACGACTGGAAGTGCAAAATGGCTAAGCAGGGATGGCTAGAGGACAAATGTAAGGATGTAGAGGCTTATCTCACTAGGGATAAAATAGATACTGCCTACAGGAAAATTAAAGAGACCTTTGGAGAAAAGAGAACCACTTGTACGAATATCAAGAGCTCAGATGGAAACCATTTCTGAGCAAAGAAGGGAAGGGCGATGTACTTGAGGATAATATTATGGAAATGGAAGAGGATGCAGATGAAGATGAAATGGGAGATATGATACTGCGTGAGAAGTTTGACAGAGCACTGAAAGACCTGAGTCGAAACAAGGCCCCGGGAGTAGACAACATTCCATAAGAACTACTGACGGCCTTGGGAGAGACAGCCCGGACAAAACTCTACTATCTGGTGAGCAAGATGTATGAGACAGGCTAAATACCCTCAGACTTCAAGAATAATATAATAATACCAATCCCAAAGAAAGCAGGTGTTGACAGTTTCATAAGTCAGAGCTGAAAAATACTGACGCGAATTCTTTCCAGACGAATGGAAAAACTGGTAGAAGCTGACCTCAGGGGGGAAGATCAGTTTGGATTCCGTAGAAATGTTGGAATACGTGAGGCAATACTGACTTACGACTTATCTTAGAAGAAAGATTAAGGAAAGGCAAACCTACGTTTCTAGCATTTGTAGAATTAGAGAAAGCATTTGACAATGTTGACTGGAATACTCTCTTTCAATTTCTGAAGGTGTCAGGGGTAAAACACAGGGAGCGAAAGGCTATTTACAATTTGTACAGAAACCAGGAGGCAGTTATAAGAGTCGAGGGGCATGAAAGGGTAGCAGTGGTTGGGAAGGGAGTTAGATAGGGTTGTAGCCTCTCCCCGATGCTATTCAGTCTGTATATCGAGCAAGCAGTAAAGGAAACAAAAGAAAAATTCGGAGTAGGTATTAAAATCCATGGAGAATGTCATTGTAATTCTGTCACAGACAGCAAAGGACTTGGAAGAGCAGTTGAACGGAATGGACAGTGTCTTGAAAGGATGGTATATGATGAACATCAACAAAAGCAAAACGGAGATAATGGAATGTAGTCGAATTAAGTCGGGTGATGCGGAGGGAATTAGATTAGGAAATGAGACACTTAAAGTAGCAAAGGAGTTTTTGCTATTTGGGGAGCAAAATAACTGATGATGGACGAAGCAGAGAGGATATAAAATGTAGACTGTCAATGGCAAGGAAAGCGTTTCTCAAGAAGAGAAATTTGTTAACATCGAGTATAGATTAAAGTGTCAGGAAGTCGTTTCTGAAAGTATTGTGTGGAGTGTAGCCATGTATGGAAGTGAAACATGTACGATAAATAGTTTGGACAAGAAGAGAATAGAACCTTTCGAAATGTGATGCTACAGAAGAATGCTGAAGATTAGATGGGTAGATCATATAACTAATGAGGAGGTATTGAATAGAATTGGGGAGAAGAGGAGTTTGTGGCACAACTAGACAAGAAGAAGATACCGGTTCGTAGGACAAGTTCTGAGGCATCAAGGGATCACAAATTTAGCATTGGAGGGCAGCGTGGAGGGTAACAATCGTAGAGGGAGACCAAGAAATGAATACACTAAGCAGATTCAGAAGGATGTAGGTTGCAGTAAGTACTGGGAGATGAAGAAGCTTGCACAGGATAGAGTAATATGGAGAGCTGCATCAAACCAGTCTCAGGACGAAAGACCACAACAACGAATTACTTGGACACAGACTCCCCTATTCGCGGCATAAAGACAATTTACCTGGCAGTGAATGAATTATTTAAATACATCAGATATCACATATTCCACTTGACTGTTACTAGATTTATCGCATTTAGGATGCAATTTGGATGTGTGTACCAATTTCAAGTTATAACTGCAATAACACACAACCGCTGAAAACTGTTTAATTGTGGGGATACTCTCTGTTTCAAGAATTTCGAAATGTGTTTGTTTGGATATCCATCTTTCGGCGTAGCAATTATTTATAAACTCTTTTCGTCGTAAGCTTACTGTGGTTTAACAGTGTATCATAGCTAATGTGTTTTGCTTTTATTTAGAAAGTACCATCACTAGTGATTGTCATTTAATACTCCCTTTTACATGATTTGCAACCAACGAGTGACAGACTCGTCGACATCAGAACATGTAAAAGGGAATAATAAATGACTACGACCATTGATGATGTTTCGTAAATATAAGCGAAACGCATCTGGTGCAACACAGGCTTAAACTGCAGTACGTTTAAGGTAGAAAAAACAATAATTAATTTTAAAAAAATTATTGTTTTTTAAATTTTTACTACTTCCAACTTGATTAACTACTTTCTATGTTACAGCAGGCAAAAAGGAATACAAACGTCTCAAAAATGAGATCGACAGGAAGTGCAAAATGGCTAAGCAGGGATGGATAGAGGACAAATGTAAGGATGTAGAGGCTTATCTCACTAGGGGTAAGATAGATACTGCCTACAGGAAAATTAAAGAGACCTTTGGAGATAAGAGAACCACTTGTATGAACATCAAGAGCTCAGATGGAAACCCAGTTCTAAGCAAAGAAGGGAAAGCAGAAGGGTGGAAGGAGTATATAGAGGGTCTATACAAGGGCGATGTACTTCAGGACAATATTATGGAAATGGAAGAGGATGTAGATGAAGATGAAATGGGAGATATGATACTGCGTGAAGAGTTTGACAGAGCACTGAAAGACCTGATTTAGTGATTAAGGTGGTACAGCTAAATCGTGGTCCAGTAAGCAACGATATCGTGCCACACACAATGGAATAACGACTTATTAGCAACCAGACGTCGCAAAGTAACTTGGTAGAACGGGGGGGGGGGGGGGGGGGGAGAGAGAGACACATACATAACGCATGATGCATTGCACATAATTTAATTTTGACGTGATTAACACTGAAGTGTGATACTATAAGATCTCTACTATTCTTTCTCATGATGCAACATGTTCGGGATCCTTTTGCATTAGCTTTGAAATCCTTTCATAATTTAGAATGACAATATTTTATTTCTCAAGACAGAGTCAATAGGTTCAACGTGCATAGTATGATTACAATGAGAACATTACAAAAACAGTAAGTGGTACCCTAACACGCAATGGTTTAATATTCAGTTAAGAAAATATCAAAGATGCTCTCAGTTGAGGTGGGACTAAGGCAGAGTTAGTGAAAAAGGATAACGTATAACTCTCTCTCGAATTTTTCACAGATAAACACGAAAACGAGCCTTTCTGCTAATAACCGTTCACTACTGTAAAACACTGGTGACATACTACGGAAGTACCAATGCCTAACGCAGAACTGAGAGTCTAAAAGGCTCTTACTAAATCAAAAAATCACTGTGGAACATAAGAACAACACCAAATGCTTTCCTAATCAAGCTAAAATAAACGTTATAGAACCCGAAAGCATCACGGATCTACCATAATTTTCTTCTAAAAGCTCTGCTATCGAAAGATTCCTCTGTCCTTAGGAGTGGGTGTGCGTCAGATTCGTTAAGTTTGAAACGATGAGTCAAAAACTCTGTTACCAGACGCAACTTTTTCGCCCTCTTCTGAGTCTATCTCCTTCTTTGTCATCTTCACCCCCATGCTGCCAGGAGATCGGTTATTCTGTTCAAAAGAAAGAGGCAAGGGATTCGATAGTGTTGAAACCTCCAATCACTCTCTGGCCTGCGACCTTGCGCAAGTCTTTTCCTTCTCAGACTCTACTCCTTTTTCCATCATGTGTAAAACGACAAAAATGGTCTCTCTGTATAAAAGTGTTGAGGAAGAGATCAACTAGGTTTGAAAACTCCCAATCAATTTTCCCTCCTGTTATGACCCATTCTCTTCTCTGCCTCCACACTACGATAATTTCCAAATACGTACAGAGTCATCCAATGACAATCACACATGGAATAGGGGACAATGAAAATTCAAAAAGCGTCCATAGAAATATATGAAATAAAACATTTAGCTTGGTTCATATTCTGTTCAGACGTTTAAGTGAAGTATTGCGAGGGTAAGATCGTAGTGTGGCAGACTCGAAACGGCGCAACAAAAATGATGCGCAAGTGACAAATTTAGTCAAGATACAGGGGAGGGACAAAACCGTGGAAACACCGAAATCAGAACTTTTCAACACGCTTAATACGGCCTAGGAAAACTGTTGCTATTCTAAACAGTTTCCATTCATCTCGAAAAGGATAAATGCAGCTGCGGCGGGCGGAGTAGCCGAGCGGTTCTAGGCGCTGCAGTCTGGAACCGCGCAACCGCTACGGTCGCAGGTTCGAATCCTCCCTCGGGCTTGGATGTGTGTGTTGTCCTTAGGTTAGTTAGGTTTAAGTAGTTCTAAGTTCTAGGGGAATGATGACCTCAGGAGTTAAGTCCTATAGTGCTCAGAGCCATTTGAACCATTTGAACCAAATGCAGGTGCACCTTAGATCACTGTTCCTGCAGAATAATGGCAAGTTCTGGTAATGATGGTGGAGGTGGATAAAAATCACGCACTATCCTCTCCAGAGTATACCAAAAAGGCTGAATCTGGTAACTATGGTGGTCAGGGGAGATGTAGCAATTCATCCTCGTGCTCACAAAACGAGTCCTGGACGATGCAAGCTGTGTAAACAGCGTCCCTGTCGTTTCGGAACGTAGCATGACTATTTGGGAAAAGATATTGTGCAATGGGTTGGATCTGATGACATAATCCTTCGCAATAACGAGACCTTGTAGAGTAAGCATGGAGCCCATGGAGTAAGCTCATGGAATACCACGATAGGGCTGCCCAAATCATCACCAAATCCCAGCTATGTTTCGCTCTTGGGACGTACTCGGTCAGAATTTGGAAATAGTATGCATCCGGACTCAATCAACCAATATAAATTGTTCCATTGCTCCAAAGCCCGGGTTTTATGACTTCGGCACAACGTTTTTCCGTTTGGGGCATTGTCACTACTGACGAGTGGTGTTGGAATTCAGTTTCCTACTTCTGGAGATCTCTTCGAGTTCTCCAGAGGGGGACATTCAGTTCTCCAGTGACTTTTGCAGCTGTCGTCCTCTCGTTTATCATCACAGTCCTATTTAATGGCCATCTGTCACGACCACTCAGCACACATTTTTGTCTAGGTTGCGATTTAGCGGATGATGTTTTCCGCTGTCCCTGTACGCGGTATAAATCTTCGATACGGAGCTTATCGAAAGAACGAACACCTCGTTTACCTTGGTTACGAAGGAACCCACCGCACGAGCACCAGCTATTTGCGCACGTCCGAATCTATTGAGATCCGACATGTAACTGCACGGAACTCTGTTATTACCAGGAGTGACACTTGCAATGCATTGAGGACATTACTCAAGGGACGTTCGTGATCAGATACAACAAGCAACCTACACGCCTAGCTAGTATCTGTATTCATGTTCAAGCATGCATTTATCGCAGTGTTTTTGTCCGTCCCCTGTATGCGAAACAAACCGATAGAGCCGCGCGGGATTAGCTGAGCGGTCCGCCAGCACGGTAGCTCAGCGTGTTCGGTCAGAGGGTTAGCTGCCCTCTGTAATAAAAAAACTGAGTTAATCGATCAACAACGAACCTAAACGGATGTCTTACGACGTCCGCCCCGAGCAGATGCAACGAACAAAAGCGAACAAATTGAGATTAAAAAAAAAAAGCGGTCTAAGGCGCTGCAGTCATGGACTGTGCGGCTGGTCCCGGCGGAGGTTCGAGTCCTCCCTCGGGCAGTGTGTGTTTGTCCTTAGGATAATTTAGGTTAAGCAGTGTGTAAGCTTAGGGACTGATGACCTTAGCAGTTAAGTCCCATTAGATTTCACACACATTTGAACATTTTTTTGAAACCGATAGGCACATTTCAGTGTCAAATGAAACAGCTTTATCTCACTCATATTGTTGCAGTTCTCACTTGAAAAAGGTACGCTCACTGAAACAGCACCTGTTAGACTAAATCCAGTAACAGTTTAAGCGAACCATGTTGTCGTTTCTGACTAACTGGAGGAGTGTGGACCCAAATAAACAGAACGTAAACTGCCGAACGACGTAAACTGTATAGAGGACAGGGAGAAAGAGCAGCGCGAAGCGACGTCCCCAGACTGCGACGCCGCCTGGTCGGCAGAAGAAGGGGGCAGGACGCAGAAGGAGGATGCGGACGCGGATGTCGAGTGGGGCGCAGAAAAGGAGCAGCGGGGGCAGGCAGGTGCTTTGTGGGCGGACAGAGGGCGCTCTCACTGTGCTGCGCCGCCCGCCGAGCTGCAAGTCAGGCAGTCACAAAGCGAGGCCCCTGCACTGGGAATCCCGCCTCTCCACCCCACTGTCTGGTCACGTGGCCCACTGCCGGAGCCGGCTGCGCAGCTGCTGCGCGATTGAGGCTCGCCGGTTTCGGGTTTTTGCTCTAGGCAAGAGGCGTGCAGGTACTCGAAGTCTGCAAAATGGGTCGTTATGTCAGAAACACGTCACACAAAATAAAAATAAAAAAATGAAAATGTAGTTCGAATGCAAAGCCGCCAGTTCACCCACAAACCTTAGCCGTTTTAGTGTCAATAATTTTCCTTCCCTTTACACGGTACCTATACCCACGTATACATGTATTCCCTGCGAGCATAGCGGAGGGTGTACTGTACGAACATTTTAGGTTTTTTGTCCTATTCCATTTGCATTTTGAGCGGCGGAAACATGACTATTTGCCTCAACATGCTCATAATTTGTCTCACATTGTCATTAACCTTACGTAAGATACAAGGGGGTGCACAAAAATATGGGTACAGCACAAGAAATGCATGCTTAAACATAATGTAGTTGCTAGCAGGGGCTGTACTGTCATATTTGACCATGAAAGGCACCCGTGCAATGCCCTCAGTACGCTGCAAGTGTCAGTCGTGTTCAGAACAGTGTTCTGTGTAACTGTCAGTTCATTACGTTGGAACTCAGTACATTCGAACGCGGAAAAATCATTGGCCCTCGTATGGTGTGTGCTTCATGCCAAGCCTTCCTGAGCTTAAATTTCAGCAAGATAATGCCCACCCAAACACAGCCAGAGAATCTGTTGTTTGTCTTCGTGTTTGTCAAACTTGTCAAATCATATATCTCCGCATCTGAGAACGTTTGGAGCTTTAGCGGATGTCGACGATCTAATGTACCAGTCGGACAGAATTTGGCACGATATCTCTGAGGAGGACATTCAACAACTTTATCAATCAATGCCAAGACGAATAACTGCTTGCATAAGGGCCATAGGAGGACCAACACGTTATTGAATCGTTTAGTATGTGAAGCCCTTTCTCCTGAATAAATCTTCAATTCTTTCTGAAATTGTAATGATTTGTTTGCCAATACATAACATCACGTCTGCTGACAACAGTCTCATACGGATTATTCCTTCGTGGTGCGCTTTTTTTCTTACTTTTTTCCATTAGAACGGTGCGACGGCCAAAGATCCATTGTTTCGGAGCCGATGCTCACCAAACCCGAACTCCTGCAGGAATCCGATATAACAAGTGAGTAATTCATGGGTGCGTGACACTACGCTGGTAGCTGGTAACAAGCTGGGAATTTCAGTCGGATGGGAAGTGTTCTATAGTGGCTGAAGTGGTTTAGGCGATTTCTTGCGTTATGCGCGATATCCGGGTTCGAGTCCTGGTCCGCCACAAATTTTCACTTGTTACTATCCTTTCACTTCGATGGCGAAATGCGGCTAAAGTCCCTGATAATCTTCGAAGTCTAATTACAAATAATAAGCAACACAAATCATTTGGTTTGTTTCAACGCCTGGTACAATTCTTTAATAGGACGGTGTGTCGTTCCTGCTGAATCTGCACACTGCCGAGAGGTGAACGAAGGTTACGTTAAGGGCATACTGAAAAATTTCGTGATACGACCGGGAATCAATGACGTGAGCTTTACGTTTCCAAGCACGGGCTTTACTACTTTTTTTTAAGTTTTCAATCCTTTGGCCGGCCGGAGTGGACGAGCAGTTCTAGGTGCTACAGTCTGGGCCACGACCTTATATCTCGAAAGCTTTACCAGCACCAGTTACACATGCCGGCCCGAGTGGCCGAGCGGTTCTAGGCGCTGCAGTCTGGAACCGCGAGACCGCTACGGTCGCAGGTTCGAATCCTGCCTCGGGCATGGATGTGTGTGATGTCCTTAGGTTAGGTAGGTTTAAGTAGTTCTAAGTTCTAGGGGACTGACGACCTCAGAAGTTAACTCACCGAGTGCTCAGAGCCATTTGAACCACTTCTTTTTTCAATACTTTGCAAATGGTGCGTGACCTTTTCCTATCCTTAGAAAATCTTAATATTTTCGATATTTGACCCTTTCTTTAAGACGAAAGTGAAATATTAACTTCATTCACAAACAAAGAATACATCATATCAGCAGATAACATCAAAAATACAGATGGGGAAAACTGACCGTTCCTTGTGAGCGGGCGGAAGGTAGGGATGGTGGAATATGAGTACATGTAGGTCGCCTTCACGTCAATGGCAGAGCGGGGGCGGTGTGGGCAGCAGTCGAACACACGAAGCCTGGGTATGGCGTACCCAATGCCGCCAACCAACCGGAAGTCGTCAATAATGGACAGTCAAGGAAGGATATAATTAATTGTAACTATGAAATTACATCATACAGCTAGACCTTTGGGCCTGACTTTTAATTATAAAAGCGGGGAAGAGGAGAAAAGATCAATTCAATTTCACTTCAAGCTCAGTTCAAAGTTGATACTACATAATCAGACACGTGGTTCGACCGAAACACCGACTGGAAGGCAAAGGGCGTTCCATCTACGAATAATTAATCAGTTAATTGGAAAGAGCCTTCAAACAGGAATCCGATGACATGGATTATGTGACGAAAAGTAGCCGGACTCCACTATGCAAAGCGGAATTCACAGCGAGATGTCACGAGCGGCGGACCCGTTAGTATAAAAGGAGATGGAGAGTTTTCTCAGTGCAGAAACAATAATAACAGAACGGGTCCGTCAGGAGAGCTCAGTCACTTCGGACGTCGAGCAGTCACCGGTTGAGCCGGCCGGGTGGCCGAGCGGTTCTAGGCGCTACAATCTGGAACGGCGCAACCGCTACGGTCGCAGGTTCGAATCCTGCCTCGGGCATGGATGTGTGTGATGTCCTTAGGTCAGTTAGGTTTAAGTAGTTCTAAGTTCTAGGAGCTGATGACCTCAGAAGTTAAGTCCCATAGTGCTCAGAGCCATTTTAACCAGTCACCAGTTGCCGCCTGAGTAAGAAATATATCAGGGGCATTTCAAGCCCTCTCAGGCTGTTCAAGTCGACTCATGGTGATGCGATTGTGAAGCAGAAACGCGAAGAAACAACCGCAGCTAAACCAAAACGAGTCTGATTTATAGACGGACAGGAACCGTCGAGCGATGCGGAGGGTGGCTGTACAGAATCGTATGAAATCAGCAGAAAGAAGCAGTCGTAAAAAATCGAAGTGCTACCAGCAATCCAGCTCGTACAAAGACTGTGCATAAAGAGTTAAGAAGGTAATGCGTAAAATGGTCTAGCAGCTCGTCACAAGCCATACATCTCTGAAGTCAATGCAAGCGACATTTGAGGTTACAGGAAGAGCGACGCCACAGGGCAGTGGATATCTGGAATGAAATGATTTGGCATGATGAATCACGCTATTCTCTGCTGCATTCTGACGGAAGGGTTTGGGTTTGGCGAATACCTCGAGAACGTTAGCTGTTATCATGCTTAGTGTCAACAGTGAATTATGCAGGAGGTGATGTTACGGTATGGAGGTGGTTTTCGTGGTTAGGATGTGGTCTCCTTATTGAGCTTAACAAAACTCTAAATGCAGAAAGATATGAACATACTGTAGAGCATTGTGTTCTGCACACAGCAGAGGAGCAGTTCGGAGACGCTGATTGTACTAGCGCGACAATGTACCCTGTCACAAAGCAGCATCTATGAGGTGATGGTATGTGAACAGTAACATCCCTCAAATGAAGTGGCCTGTCAAAAGTCCCGATCTGAACCCAACATAACAGCATTGTGATCAGTTATAAATTGTGCTTCACTCAAGACTCCAGCGTCCAACATCATCACTTTCTACGCTGTCGGCTCTTGAGGAAGAATAGGTCGGCATTTATCCGTAGACATTCAGATACCACATTGAAAGTGTCTCCAGCAGAATTGAAGCCGTCATGAAGGCGAAGGGTAGACGCCCTCTAAGATGTGCTATTGGTGGACAGGTATGTCATTACGTCTGATGAACTTATACATTTGAAAATCTCTAAGACAGAGAACCACTCCCCAGTTACACTACTGTAAAACTTACGGACAACGCAATCTAAATGCCAATGTCAAATTATTTGGCCCTATGTAGTGAAACTGAAGCTGACGTAACGTATTTATTCCAAGACTGTCCCTATTACTCCCCATATATATATATATATATATATATATATATATATATATATATATATATATATATATATATATAAATGAAATTAATAAAGTTATAAAAGGAAAGGTGTTCAATTGAGCAAAAAATGGCATTCAGTATTACGACATATTTATTTCCAAAAACATGAATGACATGGAACACAGATCAGTAATAGCACGTAGATTACATTCATGTTCGTATTTCATAAAATGTAGTTGAAACTATTTAATTATTTTTTAAATAAATACTGACCTACAAAATTTTGCGTGATTCATTTATCACCCACAATATACAAGCCCAACGCAATCTGACTGCTATGCATTGACAACGTCACTTCCAGTAATCAACACAAAAGAATGGCCCTGAATTGCAAGAAATCCTAGAAATAATATAAATCCAAAAAATATGAAATTAAGGAAATATAAAACTACGTCCAACTCTGTTAATTTGCCTAAACTCATTTCAGTCACGAATCCCGACGGTGGAAACCCTATTCTTTTTCATAAGTCACTTACCTCACAGAAAATCTTCATAACACAAACTACAGCAATTACAGCAAGTAACATAAACGGCCAGCTAAATAAAAAGATTCTACTATACAGGGTGGTCCATTGATAGTGACTGAGCCAAATATCTCACGAAATAAGCATCAACCGAAAAAACTACAAAGAACGATACTCGTCTAGCTTGAAGGGGGAAACCAGATGGAGCTATGGTTGGCCTGCTAGATGGCGCTGCCATAGGTCAAACTGCGTTTTTCTTTAAATAGGGACCCCCATTTTTATTACATATTCGTGTAGTACGTAAAGAAATATGAATGTTTTAGTTGGACCACTTTTTTCGCTTTGTGATAGATGGCGTTATAATAGTCACAAACGTATAAGTACGTGGTATCACACAACATTCCGCCAGTGCGGACGGTATTTGCTTCGTGATACATTACCAGTGTTAAAATGGACAATTTACCAATTGCGGAAAAGGTCGATATTGTGTTGATGTATGGCTGTTGTGATCAAAATGCCCTACGTGTGTGTGCTATATATGGTGCTCGGTATTCTGGACGACATCATCCAAGTGTCCGGAACGTTCGCCGGATAGTTACGTTATTTAAGGAAACAGGAAGTGTTCAGCCACATGTGAAACGTCAACCACGACCTGCAACAAATGATGATGCCCAAGTAGGTGTTTTAGCTGCTGTCGCGGCTAATCCGCACATCAGTAGCAGACAAATTGCGCGAGAATCGGGAATCTCAAAAACGTCGGTGTTGAGAATGCTACATCAACGTCGATTGCACCCTTACCATATTTCTGTGCACCAGGAATTGCATGCCGACGACTTTGAACGTCGTGTACAGTTCCACCACTGGGCACAAGAGAAATTACGGGACGATGACAGATTTTTTGCACACGTTCTATTTAGTGACGAAGCGTCATTCACCAACAGCACTAACGCAAACCGGCATAGTATGCACTATTGGGCAACGGAAAATCCACGATGGCAGCGACAAGTGGAACATTAGCGACCTTGGCGGGTTCATGTATGGTGCGGCATTATGGTAGGAAGGATAATCGGTCCCCATTGTATCGATGGCAATCTAAATGGTGCAATGTATGCTGATTTCCTACGAAATGTTCTACCGATGTTACTACAAGATGTTTCACTGCATGACAGAATGGCGATGTACTTCCAACATGATGGATGTCCGGCACATAGCTCGCGTGCGGTTGAAGCGGTATTGAGTAGCATATTTCATGACAGGCGGATTGGTCGTCGGATTTGCCGTCCCCGGATTTCTTTCTGTGGGGAAAGTTGAAGGATGTTTGCCATCGTGATCCACCGACAACGCCTGACAACATGGGTTAGCGCATTGTCAATGCTTGTGCGAACATTACGGAAGGCGAACTACTCGCTGTTGAGAGGAATGTCGTTACACGTATTGCCAAATGCACTGAGGTTGACGGACATCATTTTGAGTATTTATTGCATTAATGTGGTATTCACAGGTAATCATGTTGTAACAGTATGCGTTCTCAGAAATGATAAGTTCACAAAGGTACATGCATCACATTGGAACAACCGAAATAAAATATTCAAACGTACCTACGTTCTGTATTTCAATTTGAAAAACCTGACTGTTACTGACTGTTCGTCTAAAATTGTGAGCTATATGTTTGTGACTATTACAGCGCCATCTGTCACAAAACGAAAAATGTGGTCCAACTAAAACATTCATATTTCTTTACGTACTACACGAAATTTTAATAAAAATGGCGGTTCCTATTAAAAAAAACAGTTGATATCCGTTTGGCAGCGTCATCTAGCGGGCCAACCATAGCGCCATCTGGTTTCCCCCTTAAATCTAGACAAGTTTCGTTCTTTGCAGTTTCTTCGTTTGACGCTTCTTTCGTGAGATATTTGACCCAGTCACGATCAATGGACCACCCTGTAGACTCTAACTACTAGGAGACATATGGTTAGCAAAAAGGAAGATTTTGTTGAAGAGCAAAGAATGTATTTAGAAAATATTACCTTATTGATGTGACATCCAGTTCCAAAAATTATATAGTCGTAAATAATGTCACTGCCCAAACATTATCAATCTTACATCTGTCCTCATACATTCCTTACGTATTTTCTTATAAACAGATCATTTCATCACTTCACAATGCATGTCCTACCAACACAGGGTCTCCACTAAGAATATCATGTCCACACACTTCCCTATCCATTGGTTAACTGCTAGTCCTTCCAGCCACAGAATCTCTTGCCGAGGGCGCAGAGCCCTGTCAGCGATAATACAGTCTATAGCGCCGCCAACATACAAACAGGTTACATACATAGTGTACTGAAATAGAGTTCAACAGCGGGAGAGGTGAAAATCGACTCTAACTCGGACTTTAACATCCTATAACACGTTGGAACTGTAGATAATATGGAATGGCAGTGGTTCTGAATTGCTAGTGAAAAACTGACACAATATGCTTACGTCGGACAGCGACTGCTCCTGCTGCAAGAACACGGTGCGGTCTTGAAGTATACATAACGATTCCTCATGCCGGTGCGAAATGCTCACCATACGCATGTAGAAATCTCGAATGCAGTGACCAGCGCTACTCTGCATCGGGTCAAACGATGGACCCCCGCCTCCTTCCTTCGCCAAGGTCCACCTTCATGCCCAGCCGTCTAATCGAAAAACGATCTCTCCTCAATCGCACCCACTGCACGAAAAACGAACTCCTTCCATTCATGGCGGCAAATCGAATCGATCTCTCTCCTTCGCCGCGAGAGCCGGAATCCACCTGTTCTTCAAGCCACAGACCCAATTCTCCGCTTCCTCACATTGCACTCAAGTCCACAAAACACACCATGTGAAGTACGAGCCTGCTAAAAAGACAAAAATCACCAACTGCAAATGGTAGCGCTCACGTGCACCCATCGCATATCCGCCTCCAAGGACGCGCAAAATATTTTCTTCCAATCCTAACACATCTAAATGGCTCTGAGCACTATGGGATTTAACATCTGTGGTCATCAGTCCCCTAGAACTTAGAACTACTTAAACCTAACTAACCTAAGGATATCACACACATCCATGCCCGAGGCAGGATTCGAACCTGCGACCGTAGCAGTCGTGCGGTTCCGGACTGAGCGCCTAGAACCGCTAGACCACCGCGGCCGGCCCTAACACATCTCATGGCATCAAATAGGCGTCCACTGTTACACTTCCTGCCGTCTCAACCAGCTGTGATCTTATTACTGCCAGAGTCTTGAAATAAAGAAGCATGTCAGAAACTGAATGCATTTGTAAAATAGAGTAATGAGAAATAAAGCTTGTTATATAATATTTTTGCAACAATTATTTTACGTCAAGATAAATACTTAAATTGCAATATTACATCAGCAACAGCAATAAAAAGGATATCATAAAAGAACTACTTCGTTAAAATTCTATTTATGCTGTCAGGTATTCGAAATGTTCGCTGTCTACTGCAATACAGGTTGGTTGCTTTGTGGGATTAAAGGGGCCACACTACTGCAATACACTTTTGAGGTCATGGGGCAAGGGCTTCTGTACAGACTGAAGAGATTCCTTCGATGTCATTGCACAAGCTACAACAATGTTATGTTTTAAATCGTCGTGAGGTCGCCGGATTTTGTGCACATCCTTGAGTCTACGCCAGAGGAACGCGTCCAGTAGCGTCCAATCTGGCGAGAGTGCAGGCCAAGTGTAAACATTTCATGACTTATCGAGTGATCAGGAGAGAAATGGGTGAGTGCTTTTCTAGCCACGAGCGAGCAGTGAAGTGGCACCACGTACATCTTCTTTCTCTAGGAGAGGCGGTAGTGTTTTGGTAAGAAATCGTGCATATCCTTAACCAGTTAAGGTTTCATCAGCGCATACGGCTAAATCATGCAGTCACCAGTAATCCCGCACCAAACGTTCACATTCCTCTGCCTGTGATTTTCAACACGCCGAACACGATGTGCATTCTCAGCGTCCATTAATACATGTTAACACACTCATCATGGGTAGTTTCGTTGGAAAAACAATTATTCAAACAAAGAACCTATGGCCCTACATCTACACCTACATGGATCTGCAAATCACATTTAAGTGCCTGGCAGAGGGTTCATCGAACCAGCTTCACAGTTCTCTATTATTCCAATCTCGTATAGCGCGCGGAAAGAATGAACACCTATATCTTTCCGTACGAGCTCTGGTTTTCCTTACTTTATCGTGGTGATCGTTCTTCCCTATGTAGGTCGGTGTCAACAAAATATTTTCGTATTCGGGGGAGAAAGTTAGTGATTGGAATTTCGTGAGAAGATTCCGTCGCAACGAAAAACGCCTTTCTTTTAATGGTTTCCAGCCCAAATCCTGTACCATTTCTGTGACACTCTCTCCCATATTTCGCGGTAATACAAAACGTGCTGCCTTTCTTTGAACTTTTTCGATGTACTCCGTCAGTCCTGTCTGGTAAGGATCCCACACCGCGCAGCAGTATTCTAAAAGAGGACGGACAAGCGTAGTGTAGGCAGTCTCCTCAGTAGGTCTGTTACATTTTCTAAGTGTCCTGCCAATAAAACGCAGTCTTTGGTTAGCCTTCCCCACAACATTTTCTGTGTGTTCCTTCCAATTTAAGTTGTTCGTAATTGTAATACCTAGGTATTTAGTTGAATTTACGGCTTTTAGATTAGACTGATTTATCGTGTAACCGTAGTTTAATGAGTTCCTTTTAGCACTCATATGGATGACCTCACACTCTTCGTTATTTAGGGTCAACTGCCACTTTTCGCACTATTCAGATATCTTTTCTAAATAGTATTGAATTTTTTTAAATGTTCTGATGACTTTATTAGTCGACAAACGACAGCGTCATCTGCAAACAACCGAAGATGGCTGCTCAGATTGTCTCCCAAATCGTTTATATAGATAAGGAACAGCAAAGGACCTATAACACGACCTCGGGGAACGCCATAAATCACTTCTCTTTTGCTCGATGACTTTCCGTTAATTACTACGAACTGTGACCTCTCTGACAGGAAATCAAAAAACCTAGTCACATAACTGAGACGATATTCCATAAGCACGCAATTTCACTATGAGCCGCATTGCATGGTACAGTGTCAAAAGCCTTCCGGAAATCCAGAAAAACGGAATCGATCTAAATGCCTTGTCAGTAGCACTCAACACTTCATGTGAATTATTATGGGTGGAGGTTACACTCAACAACCGAGCTAGGTTAATAATTGGCTCCTTTTACCGACCCCCCGACTCAGCAGCATTAGTGGCAGAACAGCTGAGAGAAAATTTGGAATACATTTCACATAAATTTTCTCAGCGTGTTATAGTCTTAGGTGGAGATTTCAATTTACCAGATATAGACTGGGACACTCAGATGTTTAGGACGGGTGGTAGGGACAGAGCATCGAGTGACATTATACTGAGTGCACTATCCGAAAATTACCTCGAGCAATTAAACAGAGAACCGACTCGTGGAGATAACATCTTGGACCTACTGATAACAAACAGACCCGAACTTTTCGACTCTGTAAGCGCAGAACAGGGAATCAGTGATCATAAGGCCGTTGCAGCATCCCTGAATATGGAAGTTAATAGGAATATAAAAAAAGGGAGGAAGGTTTATCTGTTTAGCAAGAGTAATAGAAGGCAGATTTCAGGCTACCTAACAGATCAAAACGAAAATTTCTGTTCCGACACTGACAATGTTGAGTGTTTATGGAAAAAGTTCAAGGCAATCGTAAAATGCGTTTTAGACAGGTACGTGCCGAGTAAAACTGTGAGGGACGGGAAAAACCCACCGTGGTACAACAACAAAGTTAGGAAATTACTGCGAAAGCAAAGAGAGCTTCACTCTAAATTTAAACGCAGCCAAAACCTCTCAGACAAACAGAAGCTAAACGATGTCAAAGTTAGCGTAAGGAGGGCTATGCGTGAAGCGTTTAGTGAATTCGAAAGTAAAATACTAGGTACCGACTTGACAGAAAATCCTAGGAAGTTCTGGTCTTACGTTAAATCAGTAAGTGGCTCGAAACAGCATGTCCAGACACTCCGGGATGATGATGGCATTGAAACAGAGGATGACAAGCGTAAAGCTGAAATACTAAACACCTTTTTCCAAAGCTGTTTCACAGAGGAAGACCGCACTGCAGTTCCTTCTCTAAATCCTCGCACAATCGAAAAAATGGCTGACATCGAAATAAGTGTCCAAGGAATAGAAAAGCAACTGAAATCACTCAACAAAGTCCACTGGACCTGACGGGATACCAATTCGATTCTACAGAGAGTACGCGAAAGAACTTGCCCCCCTTCTAACAGCCGTGTACCGCAAGTCTCTAGAGGAACGGAAGGTTCCAAATGATTGGAAAAGAGCACAGGTAGTCCCAGTCTTCAAGAAGGGTCGTCGAGCAGATGCGCAAAACTATAGACCTATATCTCTGACGTCGATCTGTTGTAGAATTTTAGAACATATTTTTTGCTCGAGTATCATGTCGTTTTTGGAAACTCAGAATCTACTATGTAGGAATCAACATGGATTCCGGAAACAGCGATCGTGTGAGACCCAACTCGCTCTATTTGTTCATGAGACCCAGAAAATATTAGATACGGGGTCCCAGGTAGATGCTATTTTTCTTGACTTCCGGATGGCGTTCGATACAGTTCCGCACTGTCGCCTGATAAACAAAGTAAGAGCCTACGGAATATCAGACCAGCTGTGTGGCTGGATTGAAGAGTTTTTAGCAAACAGAACACAGCATGTTGTTCTCAACGGAGAGACGTCTACAGACGTTAAAGTAACCTCTGGCGTGCCACAGGGGAGTGTTATGGGACCATTGCTTTTCACAATATATATAAATGACCTAGTAGATAGTGTCGGAAGTTCCATGCGGCTTTTCGCGGATGATGCTGTAGTATACAGAGAAGTTGCAGCATTAGAAAATTGTAGTGAAATGCAGGAAGATCTGCAGCGGATAGGCACTTGGTGCAGGGAGTGGCAACTGACCCTTAACATAGACAAATGTAATGTATTGAGAATACATAGAAAGAAGGATCCTTTATTGTATGATTATATGATAGCGGAACAAACACTGGTAGCAGTTACTTCTGTAAAATATCTGGGAGTATGCGTGCGGAACGATTTGAAGTGGAATGATCATATAAAGTTAATTGTTGGTAAGGCGGGTACCAGGTTGAGATTCATTGGGAGAGTCCTTAGAAAATGTAGTCCATCAACAAAGGAGGTGGCTTACAAAACACTCGTTCGACCTATACTTGAGTATTGCTCATCAGTGTGGGATCCGTACCAGATCGGGTTGACGGAAGAGATAGAGAAGATCCAAAGAAGAGCGGCACGTTTCGTCACAGGGTTATTTGGTAACCGTGATAGCGTTACGGAGATGTTTAACGAACTCCAGTGGCAGACTCTGCAAGAGAGGCGCTCTGCATCGCGGTGTAGCTTGCTCGCCAGGTTTCGAGAGGGTGCGTTTCTGGATGAGGTATCGAATATATTGCTTCCCCCTACTTATACCTCCCGAGGAGATCACGAATGTAAAATTAGAGAGATTAGAGCGCGCACAGAGGCTTTCAGACAGTCGTTCTTCCCGCGAACCATACGCGACTGGAACAGGAAAGGGAGGTAATGACAGTGGCACGTAAAGTGCCCTCCGCCACACACCCTTGGGTGGCTTGCGGAGTATAAATGTAGATGTAGATGTAGATGTGAATAAAGAGCTAGTTGTGTTTCCCAGGACCGATGTTTTCTAAACCCATGTTGACGTCAGTCAATAGACTGTTTCCTTCGAGGTAATTCATAATGTTCGAACACAATATATGTTCCAAAATCCTGCTGCATATCGACGTTAACGACATGGGCCTGTAATTTAGTGGATTACACGTACTACCTTTCTTAAATATTGGTGTGACCTGGGCAACTTTCCAGCCTTTGGGTACGGATCTTTCGTCGAGCGAACTTTTGTATATGATTGTTAAACATGGAGCTAATGCATCAGCACACTCCGAAAGGAACCTAATTGGTATACAGTCTGGACCATAAGACTTGCTTTTATCAAGTGATTTAAGTTGCATCACTACTCCGAGGATATTTACTTCTACGTTACGCATGTTGGCAGCTGTTCTCGACTCGAATTCTCGAGCGAGTGAAGTCTGAAATCCCCGATAGATGATCTGTTGGGGGAGTGGCGCATGATAAAGATGAATGCGAACTAACAGAACATTTATTTCGTTCTCTGCGTTAGTTGCAGTTTGCTCCTTATTTCCCCTGTGCATTATTCGAGTGTCCTTCCAGTAACAGTTTTGGCGAATCCTCTCAGTTGTCGTTGTTACAGAACACTGTTTATCGGGATATCTTAGTCCGTACGATCCTATTCTTCATACGTTTCTTCGGGATTTTCCTTAAAGAAGTAGCATATCCAGTTTCCCATGGTTTGTGAAAAACTCTTTTTTTTTTCAATTTAACCAGCACTAGATACACGTTAACGGCAGAGCGAGAACGAAAGCTACTGCTTTCTCTGCTCTCCTTGCATACCGGATCGCAGCTATGTAACACTTACGTTCCTTAGCCGAAGTGACTTATTTTCTCGTTTGACAGTGACTTAACAAAGGACAGCAATCAGTTTAATGTTCTAAACAGATAAACGCTACTTTCTTAATATTGTAACTACCCCTGAAACTAGTTACCGGATTTTGAAGAGGGAAACGTAATCACAATCGTCAGTACGAAGATGCGGAACGCAAGAGCAGAGGAGCCGGTGAGGAAACGGCTGCCAATGGTGCGCGGAATTGGACCGTGCCGCGCCAAGAGGGACACCTAGAAGAAGCGAGTACAAACGCCGCTCTTGCTAGCCTCGGCCGTTCACATCGACACCGGATCACCGACGTTAGTTATCAGTGACGTTTATCAACCTGCTGAACAGCTCCCATATCGACGACTCTAAATTAGATTGCATGCCGCCCTGGTTTGCGACTACTACTTGCAAATCTCCAGAGTTAAGTATTGTCAGTTTCATTATTGAAATAAAACTACTAATATTATTTGTTTGAGTTGTTGTACAGCATTCCGAGAACTCTGCATCCCGTTAGCACCCTATTAGCGACGAGTGGGCAAGACCCCACAGAAACAACGTTAAAATCGCCCCTTTAAGAACTACGATCCCAGCAGCAGAAATTACTATAGTTCTGTTTGAAAAAGCAAAGTTGATACCAATACCATTGTAATCAAAGAATTATGGTAAGAGATTAATCTTCATCTAGTGAGAAGTCTCTCATAATTCACCTGGATGTAAACGATGAAAACGGAATTACTATATCCTAAATGGTTCCAGAAGTATCTGAAGTAAATACGAGTGTTAGATCTTTAATAGAGGCAACTACTTATTTACAGCTGGTACAAAATAGATACGTGTTTCAAAGTTTTACTGACCTTCAAAGTAGTCACCGTTGCCAGCGATGTGGAAGTCGTAGGATACTCTTAGCAGTGTCCTTTGTGTTGACAGTTCGAACGGCGCGGTCTATTTCCCGACGAATTTATAGCAGTTCTAAAGCGAGTGCCGTAGAGCATTTAGGAGCCCCATCAGTCAAACAAATCAGTAACAGCTTGCACTGTATGTGCTTGAGCATTGTCCTGCAAAATGATGGTCAGGTCCTGCACAAAGTGTCATCATTTCTGTCTCTATGCTGTTCACTTTTGGAACACAACCTATGACCAGCTTAGAGACAGAAGTGATGACACTTTCTGCATGGTCTGACCATCATTTTGCAGGACAATGCTCAAGCACGTACAGTGCAAGCTCTTACTGATTTGTTTGACCGATGGGGCTGCTAAGTGCTATACCACCTGCTGCACTCTCATAACTTAAGCCCTCGTAAGTTCAACTCGATTTCTAAACTGAAGGAAACACTTCACGGCATTCGCTTCAGATCTGCTACAAATCCGTTGGGCGATAGACAGCGCCGCTCCAACTGTCAACACAACGGGCACTGTTAAGAGTATCCTACGACTTCCACATCGCTGGCAACGGGTTATACACAAGGCTGGTGACTACTTTGAAGGTCTGTAAAACTTTGAAACACGTATCTATTTTGTACGAGCTGTAAATAAATAGTAGCCACTATTATAGTCTCAACCCTCGTACATCAGAGGCGAAACCATGACGCTGAACTCTTGATGAACTCTTGGTTTCACTAAGGCGCATACTGTAACAATCACTTTGCAAAATGGGTTTTGAAGCAAGAGACTTGAAAATACCTATGGGTCGTCAGCCGCGTTTTCTCTAGTGTTTCTGCACGTATCTGCAATTTCATTTTTGCAGTGTGTAGTTGGTGACATCTCAGACAAATTCTGCTCATTACGTCTTTCATACGACACCCAGCATCCACGAACGCATCGGTTTGTTTCCTGTTTCAGACAAAATCTATTTTCAAAACAGAATTTTACGTGCCCATTCGATACAGCGCTACGAGATTAGTCTAGTCTGATACTCGTTTTATCGATATGTATTTACGTCGACAGTAAAACTCGAACAACCAGTACTCCACCAATGAGTGAGCAGTTCGCTTCTGTGTGGTGGTAGCAGTCAGCAGGGGCCAGGGCGGTGCTGGAGCACTTGTTACGCTTCGCGTTGTGCTGTCCGTGCTCGTGACATATCGATAAAACGAATATCGTGCCAGACGTGTTTTGGACCGCTCTAACGAACTGTCACTTAAAATTTCTCTTTAATTTTGTTTCTAACAGGAAACAAACAGAACATTTCGTCTAACCTGGGCATCGCATGAAAGATGGGATAAGCAGAATTTGTTTGGGCTGACTCCAGCTACACAACGCAAAATCTAAAATGCAAATTTCAGCCGAAACACCTGAGAAAATGAGCATGACGATTCTTAGAAAGCACCCCCTGTCTGTGTATTCATAGTCAGTTACATATTCCATACATAGTTTGAACGATTTTCATCTTTTTTTTTTTCATTGAAATGATCTGGAAATAATGAGTTAGTTTACAGAATATTTAGACTCGATTAGTTTTAACGTTAATGAAGATATTATTTTTGAGTCCGACACATGCAACTGTCCTCATTAAGTAGCATTTTTTCCAGGTTACTAGGTTTTAAACAAAAACTCGTCTGTGGAGTAGACGGTGTTGTCGAGAAGTAATAATTTCAGATTGCTACCTGCCACACAGATAATGCTATTGAGCGAATTATCGAAAATTTTTGTCTGAGCATATCGAACTCCTTTCTGTGCCACTGACAGCATTAATAATGGGTAATTAAGTTCATTTTGTCATCTAGTGTTGTAGCTTCATGTGCTGCAACTGTTGGTACGACCTGACTTGTAAAGAACTGCATATAGTGTGTTTCTCCATTAGTCACTGTACCTCTTAAATTATGACTGATTATTTATGAAGAAATTCACTAAAGAAAATGTACATATTGGATGTGTTGTTAAAATTCTCAACTCATTAAAGAGGTAACTACAATATGACTGGGGTCGAACACCACATTTTATTCTTACTGCTCTCTTTTGTGCAATCAGCACTTTCTGAGTGATGAGTTACTCACAGGGAATTATTCCATAAGACGTTATTGTGTGCAAAAATGGAAAATATGTTGCAAAGCTGGTTCGCTTGTTTCCAGGACTGGCAATAATACGAAGAGAAAAAGTAGCTATACTTAAGTGTTGTAGCAGCTCAGCATTATGCTTCTTCCAGTTCAAGTTTTCAGCAATATATAGGACAAAATATCTGGAACATTCTACTCTGCATACTAACTTCTGTTCATGTGCTACATGAATTCTTGGTACGATCTGACTTGTTGTACAGAACTGCATGTAGTATATTTTCTCAAAAGTCACTTAATATTTCTTTGAAACGTCTCTTCTTCTCTGAAAAATTTTGTTAAAAATTTCTTCTGTTCCTTTCTCTGTAACGGGATTTATTGTAACACAAATATCGTCTGCAAATGTAATGGCACTGCGTGCCGAATTTTATGTGGAAGGTCATTCACATTTATAAGGAGCAAGAGTGGGTCCAAAATGGACCCCTGTCAGATACTCTTCATGATTTCTTCCCAGTCACTAAAATTTTGTCTTCTTCCAACATTGTTTGGATTAATCAACACAAACTTTTGGATTCTTTTTGTTAAATACGGTTCCAACCAGTTGTTTGTTAAGCCATCAGTTCCGTAAAACATGATCTAGGCAATTAAACATCTTCTAAAGATCACAAAAGGTAGCAAATGGAGATATTTTATTATTTAAGGCTTGTGTAAATAGCATTACCTGTCGAGCAATCTTTCTGGAGTCAAAGCTCTGATGTGCTAAGTAAGTTTTTACTTAAGTAAGTTTTTACTTAAATGTTGGACTACTCTTGAGCAAATTACTTTATTGAGTACTCTAGAAAAAAAAATCATTAAAGAATTTGGAAGATAATTATTTAAATCTGTTTTCATATTTCTTATACAGATGTTTAACAATGGCATCTTTTAATCTGTCTTGAGAAAGTCCCTGTGCCAATGATGCGTAACAAATATAACAGGGAACATTACTTATAAAGTTATCTTAATGTTTAAGAAGTCTGTTTGAAATTCCATAAACACCATAAGAGCTATTGTTTTGACAACTTTTTATAATACTATTAATATCAGTGAAGACTGTTGGTGCTACTTACAACTGATTAATATTTTGTGAAACGACCATTTAATACATCCTCTTGCTTAGTCAACTGACCCAATGAAACACCAACCCCAGTCTTGATGTTTCTTCCAGACGGTCTAACCTAACATCATATGCATTCATCGTCCATGACGTCACTTTTACAGTAAACCAAAAAATACTAACACACACAATTAAACTGCCATAAAATAAGAACTACTGATAACTGATCTTCCAATAAACTGCACAGCTAACGTTTGGACGGCGGGCGGACGTAAACACGAGAATGAAAAAGGGGACCCAAAGATTTACTGAACGTAAGATTTAGATCGCAGAAGACACAAAATGACTGAAAATTAAAAATTACGATATTTTAATTGAATTCTTAAACACACATTATCAAGAAATTATGAAAATCACTCTAATGTGTTCCATAACCACGAAGGGTTCCACGTAGTTGATGGTGATTTCAGAGCTCTTACAATACTTAGTTTTAGAGAGTGCGGCGGGCCGCCGCGACTGCCAACTATCAACATGTGCGTTAGTTGTAAGGAAACGCTTAACAGTCTTCAGCCTCCAAGGAAATTTCTTGATAACACAACTTCCCGCTTTAACTTTAAACCACAAAGAACATGCCATCCACGTGTCTGGAAATTTTCACAGAGACACGTACTACCACGTCAGTTAAGGTCTCACTGAAGACCGTTTGTCATGTAAGACAGAAGCATTTTTCTAAAATGGGAACGAGAACTGCACTGTCATATCTTTCGAAGAGCGAGGAAAATAAACAGCAAATGACCTTCCGTGTGGTCTTTACCAATGCTGTACTGCTACATATCACAGCCTGTGACCAGCCCAAGAACCTATTATGGCGTAATCTTCGTCGTTTACTGTTCAACTTGAACTCTGTGGCATCAAGAAACTTCCATGGAGATACTCCAGGTTGTCACAAGATTTTTGGCAACTAACGTACAAGTATAGCCTGTTCTGAATTGCACTGACAAGTGAAGAAGGGAGAGCGTGACATCTTGGATATTCGGCAATCCAGCCGGATGTTCGCGTCGTTCTCGCACGATATTTCAACAGCGTGCCTCGCTGTCTTCTTCAGGTGCTACCTGAGACTGTCTCAGGTAGCACCTGAAGAAGACAACGAGTCACGCTGTTGAAATATCGTGCGAGAACGACGCGGACATCCGGCTGGATTCCCGAATATCCAAGATGTCAACAGATCGCCGGGAAAGCATGAAGAATTACAAGAGAGAGCGTGGCTCTGAGCACTATGGGACTTAACATCTATGGTCATCAGTCCCCTAGAACTTAGAACTAGTTAAACCTAACTAACCTAAGGACAGCACACAACACCCAGCCATCACGAGGCAGAGAAAATCCCTGACCCCGCCGGGAATCGAACCCGGGAACCCGGGCGTGGGAAGCGAGAACGCTACCGCACGACCACGAGATGCGGAAGAGAGAGCGTGATGGGCAAATGTAATCGTCATAAGGATCTCCAAATATTAAGGTAACCGTGATAGAGTGATTCACAATATGAATCAAATATGATGATATATAAGTAAAAGATTAGATTTTACTAAAAAAATTGTTCAAAACGAAATGACATTTCGAGTCCTGTGCTCCCACCAACACAGCGTGTAATGGTACTTCAAAGCTGATACTGTGTCATACGCAGGAATATTCTTAACATACAAATCTCCTTTTATTAACTGTGGAACTAATTAACTTAACTGCATAGTTTATTTTATCTTTGCAGGGGATAAGTTATGAAACAAATGTTTAGTTAAAAATTTCGTGCTTCTAAAGATGAGGCCCTCGAACCCTTAGTGTCATTGTGTTTTCTGGTTGGGTCGTAATGCTGAACCTCTGCACATTCCTTACCGTCTGGTTATTGCGAAGACTGCTCATTTTCTCTTCTCCTCTTCACAGACAAAAACCGTAGATGAAATTTTATTCAATTGCCGGGCCTCTAACGTGCTACCGGCAGGTTGAACGGCCACGGCGATCACCAGCGTTAGAGGTCTCTGGTAGGCCCGTTTGCGTTCTCCTATTAATTTAGGTAGTGTTTAGGATCTGAAATAAATTTTTAGGTGATTAGTGACAAATAATGAATATAAAGGAGAAACAGGAGTGGCGCGGTATCAGGCAAATCTCATGTCCTCCAACCAGTAACCACTTTCTCCAGAACAGTTTCCCGTTTACATCATGCGTTTAATCCTCGGAATGTAGGCCATAGCCTTCAGCCGGTACAGTTGGGTGGGTCACTATGCACGGAATTTGGTACTGTTCGTTTCACAACCCTCTTCCTGGAAAGAACTCTCAGTGGAAAATGAGTGACGAACGAGAATTCTTCAGAAAATGCCACTGTTCGCAGTTGACTAGCAGTGTTGTGATAACGTGTAGCACTTTCTGTAAGTTAACGGCAAATTGTAAACGCTCACAAGCATTGTACTCGATTTAGGTCAATGACGGCACGACGCTGACGAATATTTTGATGTTACATGCTGTGCGTACTTCCATATCGTGGCATATTGCCTGTACCTTTGCGTCTTTTCTCGCTGCAGCCTGGGTCACAATATGTGGCACGCTGATGTAAAGGCACTCGATCTAGGGTTCGCTGATTCGGATACTGGTCATCAGTTATGAGTATTTCGTCGGCAAAGAGACAATAAATTCCCGGTCACCAAACTTTGGTAGAGTGTTCTGGGTTAAATATAAAAGACTCTCCACAAATACTCGTGGAGCGAAGACTTATGACACAGTCTAATGCAATACACAGATTAAACGAACACGATTCGGTGATCCACTTGGTTCTACTCGCGCTTAGCAGACTACGCACACAGTCCGTTTCATTTTCACAACTATGCAGGATATAACAGACCTACAACGCAATAACAATCATCGAGCCACCCGAGTTTTCACATATAGTATTTACGTGACACAGTACGCTGAAGAGAGAAGGGGACCCCTACCGCGGTGGCCAGTATCTGCCTTGAGCATTCATGAATATGTGCATTATCGAAAGATAAAGTGCTCTCTCTAAACATAGATCAGTATCTATAGTGATCTGTCCACAGTGACGATTGCCATTGCTATTATAGTAGCGGGGAACAAATGGCCATAGCTCTTTATGCACTGCACCCCATTCTTCCACTTTTATAAGACATCAGCAGTTCACACCATTTCTTTTTTAGTAAGTGAGTCTTCGACGTTAATCTTCTTGGAGACAAACTCCCGTTTCAGATCGTAATTCATGCTCTCTTTTATTTTTATCTTAATGCAGCCTTAACAATGTAACAACGTATTTGATGCCTTCATCTTGCTATCCCTGCGAACGGGTGAAGCCCATAACTGATATGCCTTTGCAGTCAATTTGATTGGAAATAGCCCTGAGATGAATCGACACGATTAGTCAATAATAATAATTTGCACAACGGGTCTCTCCGTAGCACTGTTCTGTAACTTGTAGACTCAGCGCGAGGCGAACCTGTTTCAGAAACTCAAATTTTGGAGACGGTGTAGATTCTGAAAAATCTGAAGCATAGAGGGAATTAGCTGCAATCTTGGGAGCCACAGAAGGGAAGTGTGAGATGTTATACCAGGGGCATACAGACAAACCACCAAAAGTCTTGTTTAAATTAATATATTGCGAAATGGCAATAATGATAGGGATCCAAAGTACATCAACACTCTTTAACACATGTGATCAATGGCTGAAGGATCACAACCAAATTGGTGACCACGCGTTACTTAAGGCAAAATATGAACAACACATCAGAGGGCTCATCCTATTTCAAGGAACTGAAAAAAAATATAAAACAAACAGCGGACATCATGGAAGAGAAGGAGGAAGCTCGAATGTCCCCCTGGACCAGCATACAACTTGAACTATCAATCACTATAAGTATGTAGCACGAGGCTCCCATTTCAGCACAAAAACTCACACCAGTTATTTGGCTAAGTAGTTAATTTAACTTCTCTGAATAATTATTAAGAGTGAGTATCACGTGCATGAACATAGTGGAACTACTAAACACTGGAATAACATTGCAATACAGTCCACTCGTGTGTGTGTATCTGTGTGAGTGTGTGTGTGTGTGTGTGTGTGTGTGTGTGTGTGTGTGTGTGTGGTTCAAATGGCTCTGAGCACAATGGGACTTAACATCTATGGTCATCAGTCCCCTAGAACTTAGAACTACTTAAACCTAACTAACCTAAGGACATCACACAACACCCAGTCAACACGAGGCAGAGAAAATCCCTGACCCCGCCGGGAATCGAACCCGGGAACCCGGCCGCGGGAAGCGAGAACGCTACCGCACGACCACGAGCTGCGGACGTGTGTGTGTGTGTGTGTGTGTGTGTGTGTGTGTGTGTGTGTGTGTGTGTGTGTCTCCCAAGAGCCGTCAGACGGTTTTCTCCGATTTATGTGGGCTGACTCCACCTTCCTTTTTTTTTAGTCATCAGTCTCCTGACTGGTCTGATGCGGCCCGCCACGAACTCCTCTTCTCTGCCAGTTTCGTATCGGTTAGGGCACATTTCACAAACACTTTTGTGAAAGGTGCTGTAAATCATAACGATATAGTATTTCTTTACGAGTTTGGCGCAGCAGTATGAGATCACCAGATAAAAAGTTAGTCACCCCTACATAATTTCCTTTTTTTTTTTTATTTTTTGACATCAGTCTTCTGAGTGGTTTGATGCGGCCCGTCACTAATTCCTCTCCTCTGCCAACCTCTTCATCTCAGAGTAGCACTTGTAACCTATGTCCTCAACTATTTGCTGGATGTATTCCAATCTCTGTCTTCCTCTACAGTTTTTGCCCTCTATAGCTCCGTTTTGTACCATGGAAGTCATTCCCTGATGTCTTAATATTTGTCCTGTCATCCTCTCCCTTCTCCTCGCCATTGTTTCCTATACACTCAATTCCTCTCCAATTCTGAACAGATCGTCGTCATTTAATTTTCAACATTCATCTGTAGAACCATATCTCAAATGCTTAGATTCTCTTCTGTTTCGGTTTCCCACAATCCATGTTTCACTACCATACAATGCTTTGCTTCGAACGTACTTTCTAAGAAATTTCTTCCTCAAACTAAGGCCTATGTTTGATATTAGTAGATTTCTCTTGGCCAGGAATGCCCTGTTTGCCAGCCCTAGTCTGCTTTTGATGTCCCTGCTCCGTCTGTCTTTGCTTATTTTGCTGCCTGTGTAGTAGAATTCCTTAACTTCATAAACTTTATGACCATCAATCCTAATATTTTCCTTGCTGTTCTCATTTCTGGTCCCCCCTACTCGTAGAACGTTGGTTATTTACACTTTTTCTCATGGTAACCTCCCCCTTGGCATTCGCCTCCCGGAGATCCGATGGGGGGGACTATTCCGGAATATTTTGCCAATGGAGAGATCATCATGACACTTTTACAATTACGAGCCACATGTCCTGTGGAAACAGGCTTTTTGTCTTTAATGCAATGATTTCCATTGCCTTCTGCATCCTCATTCTGTTGATCATTGCTGATTCTTCCGCCTTTGGGGGCAATGTCGCACCCCAAAGACCTGAACCTCTGTCCGATCGTCCGCCCTCTTTGACAAGGATGTTGGCAGAGTGAGTGCGACTTCTTATGACGGAAGCCTTCGGCCGCCAATGCTGATTATTAATCGAAATTTAAGCGGGGGCAGTTATCGAACCTTGGAACGAGGACATTTTGATTACTAATCAAAGACGCTACCCCTAGACCACGGACACACAATGCATAAAAAGGAATTGCAGATGTCTGCTGAAGCACAAGAAATAGGTATGTTGCGTGAGATGTGTGAGCACAGGTCATATAATTCTCGTAAATAACGGGCCCCTAATTTGTGTACACCGTGATGGCGCCCCATAGCGAGCCACATGATTTCCGTAGGATTTACATCAGGCGAATTTGGTCGCCGAGACATCAGCGTGAGTTCACTATAACGCTCCTCAAACCACTGTAGCATGCTTCTGGCTCTGAGACACCGACAGTTATACTGCTGAAAGATGACATCGATGTTGGGGAAGACGTCAAGCATGAAAGGATGCTGGTGGTTCTCAGCTGTTAGTATGTCTTCGATTATTACCACAGGTCCCTTGCAAGCGCAGGAGAATGTTTCCCATAGCATAATGCTATGGGAAACCCACCAGTCCGTGTCTGTGACGCGCTGCACGTTTCGAGCTGCCCTTCACCTCGATGACGGCGTTAGTGGATACGAATAGGGGACCTGGTGTAGCAAAAATGTGATTCACCCGGAGAGCCGACACGTTTCCATTGATTGACGGTCGAATTTCGATGGTCCCGTGCTCACTGCAATCATAATTGACGATGTCGTTGGGTCAACTTGTGAACACGTAGGGGTTGTCTGCTGCGGAGCTCCACGTTCAAGCATCTACGATGAACGGTGTGCTCTGAAACACTTGTGCGTGCACCAGCATTGTGCTCTTTCGGCAGAGAGCAGGTAAGTTTCCAAGCCCCACGATCTGTGAAGAGTGGTGGACGTCCAACCATTTAGCGCCTGGTGGTAGTTTCAGTGTCCTACTTCTTTCCATAGACACTCACGACAGTAGCACGTGAACATTCTACTATCTTCGCTGTTTTCGAGATACTCGTTCACAGGCGCTGCGCAATAACAATCTGCACGTTATCAATGTCGCTTATCTCAATGGATTTCCCCATTTGCAGCCCATTTTAAATGTTAGTGTGACGAGGTGTTTGTGCACATTTAAGGTTTTTGAATTCAAGGTTTAATGAATTCTGCACAGGTAAACAGGCAGTAGGTTGTAATTTAAAAGAGATACGTAAAATCAGGATGACTGAGCTGGGATCAGAATACAGTAACGACCAGAAACAATTTTAACACTTTTTTTGTAGCTACGTATAAAATATTAATATTAACATAGTTATTCACCAGTTTAAAAAATTGGTTGCAGTGCTCCACAGCAACGTAAATCTAATATGTTGGAAACATTTTTCTCTCTGCCACACGCTTTATAGGTCCCTACTAGTTCAATTAATTCGATGTAGATACAGTGAACAGTAATGCCCAGTTTTACGAAGTGATACCTATCCTTCAGTGTACTAAAATTCTGTCCGTGTAATAGCAGCTATTATAATGCATGTGACTCACTAACATTACTTATGTATTCTGAATGCCGAGATTTGGAAGCGCATAGCTCGCTTGTGACGTACACAGTTTGAAGTGAAACTGAGGCGTTTAGCAGGTGCTTCCACGTAAGAGTGCAGATACTGCGGGCGTTCTCAGACCCTGCAGCGGCAGTGTGCCTTGAAGACCTGTTGTAAGGCCGGTTGGTTACGTGAATAAGAGCAGCATTACCAGCCAGTTTCCATGCGCGGCAAGCAGCACAAGCTCTCAGCGCCCTAACGCAAAGCTCAGCCACCGAGAGAAAACAGCTCATAAATTCGTGAAAGTAGTGTATCCAACGGTCCAGTAATCAAACACACGTTGTGACCGATCGGTTCTAGGGTCTTCAGTCTGGAACCGCGCGACCGCTACGGTCGCATGTTCGAATCCTGCCTCGGGCATGGATGTGTATGATGTCCTTAGGTTAGTTAGGTTTAAGTAGTTCTAAGTTCTAGGGGACGGATGACCTCAGATGTTAACTCCCATAGTTCTCAGAGCCATTTGAACCATTTAATCAAACACATCTTCCAAAATGGTTCTTGGTGCACGCAACTCGGAGAAAATCAGGAGCTTCAGTGTCTTGGTTTCGCGTGTTACGTATTATAAGTGATGGTTGTGTTACTTGTATACAAAGTAACGTAAAAATTCGTTCCGCTGCATTTTGTGTATGTGTGTGTGTGTGTGTGTGTGTGTGTGTGTGTGTGTGTGTACGTGTGTGAGTGAACATGTGTGTGTGTTTCTGTCTATCTCTGTGTGCATGCTTACATACAGCGTGTTACAAAAAGGTACGGCCAAACTTTCAGGAAACATTCCTCACACACAAAGAAAGAAAATATGTTATGTGGACATGTGTCCGGAAACGATTACCTTCCATGTTAGAGCTCATTTTATTACTTCTCTTCAAATCACATTAATCATGGAATGGAAACACACAGCAACAGAACGTACCAGCGTGATTTTGTTACAGGAAATGTTCAAAATTTCCTCCGTTAGCGAGGATACATGCATCCACCCTCCGTCACATGGAATCCCTGATGCGCTGATGCAGCCCTGGAGAATGGCGTATTGTATCACAGCCGTCCACAATACGAGCACGAAGAGTCCCTATATTTGGTACCGGGGTTTCGTAGACAAGAGCTTTCAAATGCCCCCATAAATGAAAAGTCAAGAGGGTTGAGGTCAGGAGAGCGTGGAGGCCATAGAATTGGTGCGCTTCTACCAATCCATCGGTCACCGAATCTGTTGTTGAGAAGCGTACGAACACTTCGACTGAAATGTGCAGGAGCTCCATCGTGCATGAACCACATGTTGTGTCGTACTTGTAAAGGCACATGTTCTAGCAGCACAGGTAGAGTATCGCGTATGAAATCATGATAACGTGCTCCATTGAGCGTAGGTGGAAGAACATACTGACGAAACTAAAATGAGCTCTAACATGGAAATTAAGCGCTTCCGGACATATGTCCATATAACATCTTTTCTTTATTAGTGTGTGAGGAATGTTTCCTGAAAGTTTGGCCGTACGTTTTTGTAACACCCTGTATAATGGTTTTTGTACGGATCAATAATTTCAAATTCCCATGTTCTTATTATCATTCTCATTCATCATCTTCTTCTTTTTTTAAATGTACAAACATTTACGGACTATATTTGTTTCAACTGTTTCTGCCATCTTTCCTTTCTCTCTTCTTTCGTCTGTTCAAGTGACTCTAGTCTTCTCCTCGAGTTTTTCGTGTGAACTTTGGAATCTTTCGATTTATTTCTGATAGAGAGTCGTACTTCAGTATCTTGTGGATCAATTCGGAATCCATCTATGTCCACTCGAATTTCTTATTACCATGTATTATGTATTTTTAAGTTGTCGTAATAAGGGAACAGTCTTTATGTCAATCTGTTGGGTTTTATACTTTGGACGTGGCCGTAGAAAGCTGCTCCACTTTTCCTGATCACGTATGTAATTTCTTCAGTGTAAGTATGAAGTCACTATTGCGACATCTTCTGCATTGTGTTTACTCTTTATCTGGTCCGACAACTTGCCTTAGTATTTTTCTGCCTGCGATTTCCAGTGCTTTCATTGTCGCCTTTTTGTTTAAAATTAAACATTCTACAGCATAAAGCGCTTCTGGGAGAACTATTGTAGAGCAGTGAAAGATACTGATTCCTTACTGTATATCCATAGTGAGCTCAATATTAAAATTATTAATACTCTATTCTTACAGGCCCGTTTACTCCTTCATCTGCCCCCTTTTTTCCCCTCTCTTCAGCTGTCAACTTTCTTCCCCGTCTCTTTTATCTTTTTTACCTTGTAATCTTTCCTATTTTTAATAAAGTCTTTACAATCCGTACTGTTTTCACTTTCGTGCTGATTTACACAAATTTATTTTACGTCTTCATGAAGTCTCCTAATCCAGTTAAGTTTGCCTTTATATTTTTTAGAACTGTTGTACAATTTTTCCTGTCATTCTGTTGTGACTCATTCTTTGCATATGGCCCTAGAATGTTAATATTTTTTTCCAAATTTCTGTTTGCAATGTTTTCTGCTTCTTTATATCCTTTAGTGTTTCTTAACTTATATGCTTCTACTGTTGTTCTGCTTCTTAATATCTTTCTGTCAGTATTTCTTTCCTTCTTCCAGATTTCTTCATTTTCTTTATTGGTCCTAAGATTAGTGACATTTTGCCAGAATTACTGACTTGCAGTACTGAAGTTCGCATTTTTAGAGAACCATCAAACCCTTACAAAATGGCTCTGAGCACTATAGGACTTAACTTCTGAGGTCATCAGTCCCCTAGAACTTAGAACTACTTAAACCTAACTAACCTAAGGACGTCACACACATCCTTGCCCGAGGCAGGATTCGAACCTGCGATCGTAGCGGTCACGCGGTTCCGGACTGTAGCGCCTAGAACCGCCAAACTCTTACACCCAATGGTTTAAAGAACATATCTCCCATATATAAAACGACATTTCTGCCGAACTACGTGTCGTACAACGATATAATTTTGTAGGTACATGCAGACCGACATGCGGATACTGTCTGCAAAGTATGTTGCAAACGGAATTAGTAGTAGAGAAGTAATATTCTGAAAGGTCATGCCCGATGTTGCAGGTTTACTCCATCGACAGTGGAGACGTAGTAAGCTCTGGGGTGGAAGAGGGGGGGGGGGAGGGTTACGTATAGGTTTGAAATTATGTGTAAACGTTTTTGGGAGTCGGTACACGCTCTCATTCTTAAGCTCTGGATAAATTCATTCTGGGTAATTTGCATGACATGAGCTACACAGCCTCAAAATGTATACACAGTTTCTAACTGCAACACCGATTTATTGTGTCAAACCTTCAACATAATTTTATAGCTCTTAATGAGTAGATTACGGCTAACAACTGTATGAAATATTGAAATAAAATTTTTGTCGCTCTTAGAAGCCATTAGATACGCAACCTGCAACTCAAACTGTGCCCATGGTTGGCTATTCAGTAACATGCATGGCTTTGACATTATGAAATGAAATGCTAAGTCTATCTCTCGAAATCTTGCTCTGTTTATCCTTAAGCCATATTCTGTGCTGATTAAGTTGTGCATTCCTTTCAGCTGGTGTTCTACGTCTCCCTTACAGAATGGCTGTCTCGTCCGCTTCGCTAGTCCCTGTTATCCTCGAGCTCTTATTCTTCTGGCGAAATTCTCTCTCTCGTCCTTTATTGTTTCTTTGACGTTCGAGCTGAACAGCAGCGGTGATAATCTGTAATCATACCGAATACTCTCCTTAGCACCAACTTCTCTTTTTTGAACTTCCACTTCTACGTATTCTTCCCATGTGATGTTTTGTAGATGTTGTAGATTATTCACTTACCTGTGAAGCACCAGTCTTCTGTGCAGTGTATACATATTGTTCAAAGTTACATTGTCAAAGGCTCTCTCTAGATTCACAAGGACTAAAAGGTATCCTGGCGTTTCTTCAATCAGCCTTCTACCTTCCATTACCAGGATCATGTACAGAGAGAGTCACCTAGGACAGGACCTAAATACGTCCAGAAATTGTAAATAAATCGAAGTACGGTTTTCCCTAAGCGATAGAGGACAGTGCGTCAGAATTTCTGAAGAAGACAAGCAATTTTTAACCTCCATATCTGCAGAGCTATATATGTTTTTTGGAAGGGGCATTCAAATAGGATTCTAACGAGATACACTATTTGATCAAAAGTACCCAGACACTCCGGCGTCCGGCCATCCTGATTTACGTTTTCTGTGATGTCTCTAAATCGCTTCAGGCAAATGCTGGGATGCTTCCTTTGAAAGGCCACGGCCGACTTCCTTCGCCAGCCTTCCCTAATCCGGTGGGATTTGCTCCCCTCCCTCGAATCAACCAACCAACCAACTCCTATGTAATGTAGAATTGACCGCTATATGTCACTAAAGGCGGACTCGGCAGCATAAAAGAACGCTACGAGTATTGCGCTGTCCGCAGCGTAGCAGAAACAGCAGAATGGGTCGGTCAGCAGAGCTTAGTGACAAAGAACGTCGACCAGATACTGCATATCACCTGAATACCAACGTCAGGGACGTTTCAACACCTCTAGAGCTGCCCATGTCGACTGTTGGTGATGAGATTGTGAAGTGGCAACACGAAGAAAGAACCGTAGCTAAACCAGGACCAGGAGAGCGTCATTTGCAGAAGGACAGGAACAGAGGAACGTTGCTGAGGGCGGCTGTAAACAATAGTAAGACATCTGCGGAAGGAACCATTCATAAACTGCAGAGTCTTGCCAGCAATCGGCTAGTACAATGACTGTGCGTAATGAGTTAAAAAGAATTCAATACAATGGTCAAGCAGCTCGTCGTAAGCCATACTTTTCTGGAGTCAACACTGAGCTACGCCTGAGGTGGCGTACAGTGCGACGCTACTGGACAGTGGACTACTGGAAACGATTTGGGGTGACGAATCACGCTATGCCCTATGAGAACCCGATGGAAGGGTTTGGATTTGGCGAATGCCTGGAGAACTTTATCTGGCATCACATGTAGCGCCAACAGAGAGGTACGGAGGAGAAGGTGTTGCTGTATGGGGGTGTTTCTCGTGGTTAGAGTGTGGTTCCATTACTGCTGTTAACAAAACGCTAAAAGCCGAAGCATATGGACACGTCTTACATCATTGTGTAACAGCGTACAGTACAGGAATAGTTCGGAGATGATAATTCTTTAGCCGGCCGGTGTGGCCAAGCGGTTCTAGGCGCTTCAGTCTGGAACCGCGCGACCGCTACGGTCGCAGGTTCGAATCCTGACTCGGGCATGGATGTGCGTGATGTCCTTAGGTTAGTTAGGTTTTAGTGGTTCTAAGCTCTAGGGGACTGATGACCTCAGATGTTAAGTCCCATAGTGCTCAGAGCCATTTGAACCATTTGATAATTGTTTGCATCAGCACGACAGTGCCCTTTGTCATCTGCCATCTGTAAGGCAATGTTATATGGACAATAACATTCCCGAAATAGACCGATCTGCTCAGAGTCCCGACCTGAACCCAACGGAACACCTTTGGGCTGAGTCAGAAGGTCGACTTCGCTCCAGACCGCAGCTTCCAACATCGCTACCTTCCCTGGTTTCGCCTCCTGAGGAACAATAAGTTGTCATTCCTCAACAGACATTCAGGTACCTCACTGAAAGTGTCCCGAGCAGAGTTGAAGCCGTCATAAAGCGAAGGGTCGAGACACTCCACAATAATGTCCAGTAACAGGTGTCCGAAAACTTTTCATCAGATAGTGTAGCATGTACGGAATTTGATCTAATAGCAACAAGATAACAGCACCGCAAATGGCAGTCTCGATGTCTGGAGAAGAAACCCCGTAAACGTCTGTCCTACTGTACCAAATGTAATCAGTGAGATACACGTACAATTCGTATGTTTATTATTACGGGTCTCACATCAAGGGCTCCAAATGCTGGCCTTAAGATTTGATACATACTACAAAGTGGTACCAGAAGGATGACACTGCATGCTGTCGTCGGCCGCTGTAGCCGAGTGGTTCTAGGCGATCCAGTCTGGAACCGCGCGACCGCTACGGTCGCAGGTTCGAATCCTGCCTCGGGCATGGACGTGTGTGATGCCCTGAGGTTAGTTAGGTTTAAGTAGTTCTACGTTCTAGGGAACTGATGACCTCAGATGTTAAGTCCCATAGTGTTCAGAGCCATTTGAACCAACTGGATGCTGTAGTTCATCTGGACAACGACCCACTGCTCAGCATTATACGGCATTTCATGTCTGCAAGAATCACTGGTGTTTCCTTGTAGATCTCGCGATTTTATTCCATATCCTTGGGAGTCAAAAGTGTTTGTTGTAGATCTTATGATTTAATTTCATGTCTTTGTGAGTCATCAGTTTTTCCTTGAAGACCTTGTGATGTAATTTCATGTTTCTGGGAGCCATCGGTGTCTCCTTGTAGACCTAACGATTTAATTTTATGACTAGTCACTAGTGTTTCCTTGTAGGTTTCATGATTTAATTTCATGTCATTGGGAGTCATTGGTGTATCGACGCAGATCTTGTGATTTAAGTTTCATATTTTTGGGAGTTATCAGTGTTTCGTTTTAGACCACATGATTTAATTTTATGTCTTTGGGAGTCACCGGTGTTCCGTTGTAAAGCTCATGATTTAATTTCATTTCCGTGAAAGTCAGTGTTTCCTTGTAGATCTTGTAATTTAATTTGATTTCCTTGGGAGTCGTCAGTGTTTCCTTGTATATCTCACGATTTAATTTCATGTCTTTGGGAGTCGTAGATGTTTTCTTGTAGATCTTGTGATTTAAATTTATTTCTTTGTGAGTCACCTGTATTTGGTAGTAGATTTCATGATTTGATTTCATGTATGTGGGAGTCATCAGTGTTTCCGAGAAGACCTTGTGATTCAAATGTCTTATTTCTGGGAGTTATCGGTGTCTCCTTGTAGTCCTCATGATTTCATTTCATCTCTTTGGAAGTCATTGGTATTCCCGTGCAGACCTCTTAATGTAATTTCGTCCACAGCTAAAATACCAGAGGTGTTAAATCTGGTGCGCTCGTGTACGCTATATTATGCCTCCCAAACGACCAGTCCAACGGTCACCAAATGTTTTATTACAAAGGTCTGTAATTATCTCTGGGCAACGGCCTTGCCGCAGTGGATACACCGTTTCCCGTGAGATCGCCGAAGTTAAGCGCTGTCGGGCGTCGCCGGCACTTGAATGGGTTACCATCGAGGCCGCCATGCGCTGTTGCCGTTTTTCGGGGTGCACTCAGCCTCGTGATGCCAATTGAGGACCTACTCGACCGAATAGTAGCGGCTCTGGTCACAGAAAACCATCGTAACGACCGGGAGAGCGGTGTGCTGACCACACGTCCCTCCTATCTGCATCCTTAACTGAGGATGACACGGCGGTCGGATGGTCCCGATGGGCGACTTCTGGCCTGAAGACGGAGTGCTGTAATTATCGCTGCATAATGGGCTGTATATCCACCATGTTGGTACCACATGGACTACTTTATGTCCAGTGGAACGTCTTCAGCAACTTCAGCGTCGTATCTATGATGGTCAGTCTTAGCTGTCTCAGAGTGGGTAGCGTAGATCCTGTGTGGTGTATGGAGCGGGCAACAGCCGCAGCCACAGCGGCAGACTGTGTGGCGCACGTGACCGCCGGCAGGTCTCGCGGTCCCCCGCCATAAGCCAGGGAGGCCGCGCTAAACCCGCCTGCAGCTGATTGTCTTCTGCGAAGCAATCGGGCCAGCTCGCCCGGCCGCCCGGCTGCCAGATACCATCTGTGTCCTGCCCGCGCTGGCCGCGGCACGCCGCCCAGACCTTCGCCCGCCGCGGACCCTTTTGCGGCCTCCAGCTGCTCACGCCTTCCTCGTTCCAGAACACACGGCTGTCGCTTGCAGTTCCTTGTCCGGCACTCAGCGCACAGTGGATCCGGTCTGTCTCGACAAGGGACGAAGAAGGGAAATCCTGATGAGTCAGCGGTTTGCAGTCGTCGCTTCTGCGATATCAACAGCTACGTCAGCAACGTCAGATATACATACATATTATAAAAAAAAGCATATATGTATGTGTATGTGTGTGTGTGTGTGTGTGTTTTCCACATCTCCTCCTATACCACAGAGCCGATTTCAACATAACTTTTTTTTTTCAAAATCTAAAACATGGCTGCGAAGCAGCAGCTGTGTAGTTTTGAAGAGATTGAAAAATCAGCCAACCAGTTGCAAATAAAGGTTTCTTATACATTGACCATATTTTCGATATTTGTAAAAATTTCTTCTTCAGAACTATTGACTCTAAAATACAGCAGTTACAATATAATTTGTACAAACATAATATAATATTAATGGCTCTAAGTACTATGGGACTCAACATCTTAGGTCATAAGTCCCCTAGAACTTAGAACTACTTAAACCTAACTAACCTAAGGACATCACACACACCCATGCCCGAGGCAGGATTCGAACCTGCGACCGTAGCATCCCGCGGTTCCGGACTGCAGCGGCAGAACCGCACGGCCACCGCGGCCGGCTAATATTAATAGAAAACTATTTGTGAAGTAAATGTACTCACTTATTACATCACATGATAACACAATAGATTAGATGAAGCCGAGCGGCTCTTGTCATAAACTAAATTGATGAAACAAGAATTATTGCAAGTAATGGCTCTAGATATTGCCAGATTACATACATCGTACTTCAGTAAAGGAAACAAAACTACAATTCGGAGTAGGAATTAAAATCCATGGAGAAGAAATAAAAACTTTGACGTTCACCGATGACACTGTAATTCTGTCAGAGACAGAAATTGACCTACATCTACATTTATACTCCGCAAGCCACCCAACGGTGTGTGGCGGAGGGCACTTTACGTGCCACTGTCATTACCTCCCTTTCCTGTTCCAGTCGCGTATGGTTCGCGGGAAGAACGACTGTCTGAAAGCGTCCGTGCGCGCTCCAATCTCTCTAATTTTACATTCGTGATCTCCTCGGGAGGTATAAGCAGGGGGAAGCAATATATTCGATACCTCGTCCAGAAACGCACCCTCTCGAAACCTGACGAGCAAGCTACACCGCGATGCAGAGCGCCTCTCTTGCAGAGTCTGCCACTTGAGTTTGCTAAACATCTCCGTAACGCTATCACGGTTACCAAATAACCCTGTGACGAAACGCGCCGCTCTTCTTTGGATCTTCTCTATCTCCTCCGTCAACCCGATCTGGTATGAATCCCACACTGATGAGCAATACTCAATTATAGGTCGAACGAGTGTTTTGTAAGCAACCTCCTTTGTTGATGGACTACATTTTCTAAGGACTCTCCCAATGAATCTCAACCTGGTACCCGCATTACCAACAATTAATTTTATATGATCATTCCACTTGAAATCGTTCCGCACGCATACTCCCAGATATTTTACAGAAGTAACTGCTACAAGTGTTTGTTCCGCTATCATATAATCTTACAATAAAGGATCCTTCTTTCTATGCATTCGCAATACATTACATTTGTCTATGTTAAGGGTCAGTTGCCACTCCCTGCACCAAAAGCCTATCCGCTGCAGATCTTCCTGCATTTCGCTACAATTTTTTAATGCTGCAACTTCTCTGTATACTACAGCATCATCCGCGAAAAGCCGCATGGAACTTCCGACACTATCTACTAGGTCATTTATATATATTGTGAAAAGCAATGGTCCCATAACACTCCCCTGTGGCACGCCAGAGGTTACTTTAACGTCTGTAGACGTCTCTCCATTGATAACAACATGCTGTGTTCTGTTTGCTAAAAACTCTTCAATCCAGCCACACAGCTGGTCTGATATTCAGTAGGCTCTTATTTTGTTTATCAGGCGACAGTGCGGAACTGTATCGAACGCCTTCCGGAAGTCAAGAAAAATAGCATCTATCTGGGAGCCTGTATCTAATATTTTCTGGGTCTCATAAACAAATAAAGCGAGTTGGGTCTCACACGATCGCTGTTTCCGGAATCCATGTTGATTCCTACATAGCAGATTCTGGGTTTCCAAAAACGACATGATACTCGAGCAAAAAACATGTTCTAAAATTCTGCAACAGATCGACGTCAGAGATATAGGTCTATAGTTTTGCGCATCTGCTCGACGACCCTTCTTGAAGACTGGGACTACCTGTGCTCTTTTCCAATCATTTGGAACCTTCCGTTCCTCTAGAGACTTGCGGTACACGGCTGTTAGAAGGGGGGCAATTTCTTTCGCGTACTCTGTGTAGAAGACCTGGAAGAGCAGCTGAACGCAATGGACAGTGTCTTGAAAGGAGGACATAAGATGAACATCAACAAAAGCAAAACGAGGATAATGGAATGTAGTCGAATTGAGTCGGGTGATGCTGAGGGAATTAGATTAGGAAATGAGACACATAAAGTAGTAAAGGGATTTGCTATTTGGGGAGCAAAATAACTGATGATGGTCGAAGTAGAGAGTATATAAATTGTAGACTGGCAATGGCAAGAAAAGCGTTTCTGAAGAAGAGAAATTTGTTAACATCGAGTATAGATTTAAGTGTCAGGAAGTCGTTTCTGAAAGTATTCGTATGGAGTGTGGCCATGTATGGAAGTGAAACGTGGACGATAAATAGTTTGGACAAGAAGAGAATAGAAGCTTTGGAAATGTGGTGCTACAGAAGAATGCTGAAGATTAGATGGGTAGATCACATAACTAATGAGGAGGTATTGAATAGAATTGAGGAGAAGAGGAGTTTGTGGCACAACTTGACTAGAAGAAGGGATCGGTTGGTAGGACATGTTCTCAGGCATCAAGGGATCACCAATTTAGTACTGGAGGGCAGCGTGGAGGGTAAAAATCGTAGAGGGAGGCCAAGAGATGAATACACTAAACTGATTCAGAAAGATGTAGGCTGCAGTAGGTACTGGGAGATGAAGAAGCTTGCACAGGATAGAGTAGCATGGAGAGATGCATCAAACCAGTCTCTGGACTGAAGACCACAACGACAACAACTTCAGAATGACTGCTCATTAGTAAATTTGAGGCTCTTGTCAACATATAAATGTAATAGGGGTCAAAAGATAAAAGATTTGCGTAAGTTACATGTACCTTATGCCAGAGACTAAGGCCAGCTGGTACAAATACATAGGATCGTGCGACCAGGAAAAATTGGGCTACAGAGGGCGCTAAATACATGCGCGTAAGGACTGCGATTTGTTTGTGTTGAATAATAGCATTTTATGATAAGGTAAGTTTGAATTTTCCTCTACAAGGCTATTAAAATATAATAAATTTACAGGTGTAAAGAATGGTTCAAATGGCTCTGAGCACTATGGGACTTAACATCTGTGGTCATCAGTAGAACTACTTAAACCTAACTAACCTAAGGACATCACACACATCCATGCCCGAGGCAGGATTCGAACCTGCGACCGTAGCAGTCGCGCGGTTCCGGACTGAGCGCCTAGAACCGCTAGACCACCGCGGCCGGCTTTACAGGTGTACATTATGTATAAAATTATTAATACATTTGCTGACACAGTAATATTTTACATAAATTCAGCGTGCAAAAGGTAGAGTTCTGTTTACAAAAGACCACTGTTGCAAAAGCATGGGGATAGAAGAGCAAATATAAGCTAAAACAACCTCACTAATAGGAAAAGAGTTCCGCTTAACACTACGGAAGTTTAAGGGATAAGAAAAATGGGGAAGCAGTGGGCGCTATATACATGCGCGTAAGCACTGCGTCTTGCTGGTGTTAAGTAGCATAATTTTACATTCAAGCAATATGACAATTTCTTATAGAAGGCCACTAGCAAATGCAACAGTTATAGAGATATACATTAAATATAAACTCTGTAGTACATTTATGTACCACAGTGATATTGTGTGTAGCTTCAGTGTGCAGAAAATAATAGATAACAGAGCTTGCTTCTGTTACCAAAACGGTGGAGGACGTTATAAATTGATAAAGGTACATCACAACGTAAAAAGTTACATGACAACATAAAGTTTCATCACAACATAAAAACAAAATCTTCTGTTAAGCTGTACCAATACCATTTTTGGAACATAAACTGTATGAACATGTGTTGATAAGCCCATGAAAAATGAAACCCAGTGATATGAAATGTCAGGAGCTCAATAGTAGAAAAAATATATTTTGAGGAAAACAGCATGTTCACCGACATCGGCGGAGATCGTACATACGTACTACCTGGCCGTGTGCAGCGGTTTAAATTCTAGAAAGAAGTGCTTACTCGCGAGTTGCAACTGATCGTTCAAAATGTTGCCGTCTCCCTTAGCAAGATGTTTATAAATTTCATGCTCTTCTAATAAACCCACTTTTTAGTCTTTTATTTCCTCACGTAAAACTACGGTTTCTTCTAATTCCCTCGAAGAATGATCTGAAATAAGTAAATCCAGCAGATGAAGAATTATGCACATTTCCCATTTTCTTACCCAACAGTTGTTCCTTCTATTTGGCTTTAGTAATCCTACCGGTCTGCCCTGTTTAATGGCTAGGTCTACCTTTACAGACAATTTTATCGACGCTTGAATAGGTGAAAGGATCTTGTTCAGTTTTTAATGTATGTACTAAATTTTTCTTCAAATTATTGTCCGTAGAGAAATAACTTTACAACCGTATCTGCTAGTCAGAAAACGGCTAATCCTGTAGGTTATATTACCCAAAGAAGGTAACGAAATAAACTTGCCATTTTTCTCTTCATTACTCTTTAGTTCGTCACGTAGTACTGATTTTTTTTGCGGTTTTGTTGCTACGTATGTGGTCGACTACGTCTTGTTTATAACCATTATTGCCAGCAATAGTCTTAGTCAAATTAATTTCTCTGTTAAAGTACGATTTGTTGCTGAACGGAGAAACGCAACTTTTTGAGCCTGAGGGTGGGAGGAATCTGGTGGAATGATATTGTCAGAGTACGTTGTCTTACGATGAACATCGAAAGTGACACTGCCATTCTGTGTGCGTAATTTCGGATCAAGGGAATTTAGTTTACCGTTCTCATTTTGAATTTCTTTTGTAAATTTAATTTTCTCGTGTAAGCCGTTAAAAGTTTTATCCTGTGACGCCTATTACATTTATATGTTGACAAGGGACACTGATTTACTAACGGGTAGTCGCTCTGAAGCACGATATATGTAATCTGGCATTATCTAAAGCCATGGTTCGCAAAAATTCTTGTTTCATCAATTTAGTTTATGACAGGAGCTGTTTGGCTTTACCTAGTCTATTGTGCCATTATGTGATGTAATACGTGAGTATATTTACTTCACAAATGTTTTTCTATAAATATTTTATTATGTTTGTAAGAAATATTTTGTATCTGGTATATACATTTTAGGGCCAATACTTCTGAAGAAATTTTTACAACAAAAAAAAAGTGTGTGAAATCTTATGGGACTTAACTGCTAAGGTCATCAGTCCCTAAGCTTACACACTACTTAACCTAAATTATCGTAAGGGCAAACACACACACCTATGCCCGAGGGAGGGCTCGAACCTCCGCCGGAATCATGCGCGCAGAAATTTTTACAAACATCGAAAATATGGTCAAGTGATAATAAATCTTTATTTGCAACTGGTAGGCTGATTTTCCAATCTCTTCAACCAAACTTGGTACACACATCGCTTTCTATCAGACAACAATCGCTATGGTGGTAAGATCCACCTACCTATCATAGTTCAGGAAATATTACGTCATAAAGAATAAGATGCGTGATAAACTGACACATAATGCATAGTGTTTAAACTTTTTAGTTCTTTGTTACTAGTTCCATTCGCAACGTATTTTGCAGACAGTATTCAACTATACCGCCGAATGTACCTACAGAAATGTACCTTTGTGTGACATATAGTTCAAGAGATATGACGTCATAAACGCTGAGATGCGTGAAAAAATGCCGCATCATGCACGAAGTTTTAATACATTTACTCTTTATTTCTAAGACATTCCTACAGCAGACTCAGCATAAAGAAATTTCTGATAGCTGGTACCGTTTTTGAGAGCTTTCAACAGGGAAGCGCAAACGGCGAAAACGGTAGCCATCTTCAGAGCTACAAAGGGGCGTTTGACACATGAAGCAGCTGCGACCAGCATGCGGAAACTGTCCGGCAACGTCTCACTGAGGTTATTGAAAAAAAAAAAAAAAAAAAAAAAAAAAAAAAAAAAAAAAAAAAAAAAAAAAAGTTCAAATGGCTCTGAGCAATATGGGACTTAACATCTGATCTGAGGTCATCAGTCCCCTGCAGTCCCCTAGAACTTAGAACTTAGACTACTTAAACCTAACTACCCTAAGGACATCACACACATCCATGCCCGAGGCAAGATTCGAAACCGCGACCGTAGCGGTCGCCCGGTTCCAGACTGTAGCGCCTAGAACCGCTCGGCCACTCCGGCCGGCGTAGTAGCACGTACAAGCTTTCGTTTCTAATAGAAAACTGTCAAAACGAATGCCCACACAATGGTGGATTTGTCAGCTAGTTGTTAATAAATTGCTGCCTAAAGGTAACGAACACTTTGTCCACCTCGGCAGTCGCGCGGTCAGTGCTACTGATTCCTAACCGAAGGTGCCCGCATTCGATTCCCGGCCGGACTGGAGATTTTTCGCCTCTCGTATCGTCATAATTAACATTCCATTGTAAAGAAGGCTGTATGTGCAAGTTCCAAAAGCCACTAAAAAAAAGTAACGAGCGCAGGAAAAATAAACTCAACGAAGTTAAATGAAAATGGTCGTAGTGCTGTAGTGCTGAACAGCTTTGCAAACGATCGCGAGCATTTGTAAACCGTACGGTGTAAAATAGCGCTCCAAACAAATAATATAATGAGGTAAAATCTGAAGCATGATGGCGGTAAGAAGGTAAATAAGTTTGAAAGATCTGAGTGTATAAAATTCAATGCGTGATCTGTGATGCAAAATATTATACAGACAGGACGAACATTTTCGACAAGGTACAAGGAACATAAGGATGCATTACATTAAGTAATTACCACAAATCAGTTCTTGCGAATCATATATGCGAAACAGACCCTCTCCTTAAGGGAATATAAGAAGATTTAGAAATTTTGCACACAGAAATAACGAGAGGAATCTCAACTTGCTAGAACTGGAGATCGCCATTCGTGAAAAGAAACATGGCAATATTCAGAACACACGAGAGAAATACAACCAAATGAGATTTGTTAGCGGATTTGGAGAATTATTATAGGACTGATGTATGATTATAAATTTGTAATACGTCTTTGATGGAGTAACTAGAGGCTGATGATCGTTGGCTTAGGAAATGAGGAAAAGTGGGCTACCAAGTAAACAACATTATGGTAGAGCCAGTAGCTGTAGTTACACAGTAATACCGCTAACATATCAGTTCACAACTACTCCAGAATCTCTGCAGCTGCGCCAACTTGACATTCATGGAGGCCATAGCAGAACAACAGGTCGCGAACTGGTGTAGTGTACCGTGAGAGGTGGAACGACCGCTGACAAATGTCGACTGTTTTAAAGTAAGACCAGGATTTACAGACCAACGTGTTTTTATTCTATTTTCTCATTAATGCCTAATTATTGTTGCTGATAGATAATTTAGTGTTTTAACTTTATGAGGGGAGTTCTACAACCTGATGATGAGAACATCGTCCCTCGAAACGCATTGTTGAACTATGTGTAGGACAGAAATACGGTTGGTTGCTAGTGATTATTACTGCAAAAATTTAACAACCGTCACCTCACATCCTTAATGGATTATACTAAATAACGCCGGTGTTCCTCAAATCCAATTATAGTTGCACCGACATGGAACGTCGTCTTTGATCTATGGCTTAATGGTGACGCAAAATTGAGATTTAGTTGCGCATACGGACAGAAGAACACCGACAGTAAATAAGCGAAATGAACTTTGCCTCGGACTACAATTAAGCACTCTTCATTTTCTTTTGCTATTATCGGGTTCGAAGCTCCCAGCGTAATCATCATCAAATCGATGAGCGGTATGTACATTACAGGATCATGTCTTGTTGACATCATTTGTTATACAAAAGCGTGAACTATAGAACCAGGGACCTTTAACACCATTCACGAAGCGACGCCCTTAGATACCGGTTGTAATCAGTGCACGACTATGTACGACAATTGATGTCTCTCATCCAACACATAGCTGCTGCCAAATGATAACATCATCCTGGGCTAAATCACTTTGAAATTCATCGTCGATCCTTTAATACTACAAGTGTTTGCTGAAGCGATGTGATTAAATGACTGCCAAAGTGAAATGGCTATTTGTAAATTACGTTACCATCGAAACATCATATATCTCTTCCTAATGATCAGTTAGTTTGTGTACAGTTGTAGGTATGGTTAGAGATTGTAGTGCCGTGCACTAATATTTATAATTTATTAAAAATATTTATTCTCTTTTTACTTGAAACCTTTTGGAGTGAAAAGGCACAAGTAAAAAACATTTTCTTTAATGCACTTTATTGTGAGGATTTTTTTTTTTTTGCTACAGTATACGTAATACTCGTAGTACAATACGTGTTCACTATAAAACAAGCACATGCAATTAATAAATTAATGTATACGCTTAAAAATAGGCCAATAGCAAATAAAATTAAAATACTAAAACCAAAATATATTAGTGTGGTTACAGCACATGCGGGAGATTATCCACAGTCATTTTCTACAATCCTCTCACAGTCAGTAACTACAGAACCATAACCGTTTCGTTTATCTATTGCAGAATCTTCTTGTTGGACAACAATCACGATGCTGAACTATTGCGTTCTGCATTTTACAGTCTCCCTCGTCCCCCTCTTTGATCACGTCCTTTTGTTTCTCAGCTCCCTCTTCTTATAATCATGGTAAATGCTGTTTGGAAATGTGATATATTGTTACAGAACTCATGATAACTGGAGGGATGTAGTTGTTCATCCCCTGAACATTTTTGCAATTCTGAAAATTCATTTCAAACTCATCTCGATGCAAAGGCCAATAGCAATCAGAATCACGGCTTAGTGAACTGCATTGTTAGAGGATTTTCTTTGCTCATTCATATCCACATAGTATGCCTGCTTTGCATGTTGTTTTCTTGTGTGCCTTTAGCAACTTTATTCTTTTTTGTGGCATCCATGGCTTTAAATGAAGGAAATCTTTCAGTCTTCATTTCCACTATGAAAGGTTTTCTGCTAACCAGTTGCAGTTGCACAGCTTCCATCGTACCTTGGAGAACAAATACGTGCTTGAAGCGTTTGTTTGCCTTTTCAGAGAAACCAAAATGTTTATCACATTCCATGAAAGTATGGTCAGGCACAAGGACCATAAGATTTATTATTCAGTATGCTGATTTTGTCTCAAAACTTACACGCAGTATTTCAAAATTTGGCCAATATTACTATAATGACTTAATTACTCTAAAAGCGTACTCATTAGACTATTGATGTACTTTCAAAATATACACACCTGAACCTTTAGTAAAGTTAACAGGAATTCTCCTTCTGTACGCCATTTCACTTGTACTCGTTGTATTCCAAATCCACTTCACGCTTTGGCTTAGAGCTTAAACTTTGTCATCGCAGGGTGTACCAATGTGCCGGAAATCGCTTGTACTTCTTTTACTCAGAAGAGATCTACACTTTAGATTACCAAATATCACTTGCATCGCTTATACTCACAGCCCCTCAATTCTTCCCCACTTTCAGAGGAGATAGCAGTATCATCGGCGAATCTTACCATTCACATAATTTTACTCTGAATTTTAATCGTATTCCTGAACTTTTTTTATATTTCCGTCGATGGCTCCTCGATATACAGACTGAACAACAGGGCAGAAAGACTGCATCCCCGTCTTACACTCTTTTTTAATCCGAACATTTCTTTCTTGACTCTCCATTCTTATTTTTCCCCTCATACCATACATTATCCCAGCTTTCCCTGCAGCATATGCCCAGATTCTGAGTATTTCAAACATCTTGTAAAATTTTACGTTGTCCAACACTTCTCAGGTCGACAAATGTAATGAAACTGCCTTGATTTTTCTTGCCTCCGTAATGAAGCTGAACGTCGTAGCTTCCTCTCTGGTGCCATTTTTCTGAAAATTTCGTTTAGTCTATGAAATCAAGATCGAATAATTCGTCCTCCAACAATACACCCCTTCTGACATAGAAAAGGCGCGCTTCAAGACTTGTAGAATTTTTTGGTCGATCGTTTGAGTGAAGCGAAAAGAAAGTCTCCCTATAAATAATGCAATGGATTTTTGTACGAATTTTCGTAGTAAAAGTAGGAAATGGGCAAATAGGGTATAAAATTGCCCTCTTCAACATGAGACCTATTTTCGTAAATCAATTTGCGGATTTAAATTGTGTTTCAGCTGGTACTCGAACCTGTGACCTTTGCCTTTCGTGGACAAGTGCTCTACCAACTGAGGTTTAGTACGATCCTTCCTCACGACCCCACCCAGGACCGTTGCAAAAAAATAAAATCATCTGTAACATTAGTCAAATTTCTACAACAGTACAAAACACATATGGCACTACTGCTGATCTTACAGCTTAAAGTGCACATGTTGACGAAGACTGTTCGATATTTGCACCAAAGTGAAGATCGATATTCCCATGTACAAACTGTGTGTATTATTTATCAAAAACTCATCTTATTTCAATTAAAACTGATATCAAAGTCAGCCAAACATTATAGTGATCCTCATTCTGGGATATTAAATTCATCTTGCATTACAAAACATTTGAAATATTCTGCTGATAACGCCGATTTATTCTGTCAGTTATTGGAAACTACATGACACTTCAGTGAAATAACACAGTGAACAGTGGTATACAAATTGTTATGGGTAATAAATGAGGCTTCCTATGCTATCAGGTATGATTTCCATTTTCAAAATCTGGTCAGTCTGCCAAGCAGTATACAGACCCCATGTTAGGGTATTAACTTTATCTTGCGTTACAAAACATTTGTCACCTTCTACTGGTAATGATAGTCTGACATCCATAGAAGAACGTGCCGGAACTGTGTACTACCTTCTCGGACAACGAATGCGGTTGTTTGTACTCGGATGGCAGACGCAGATGCGAATGGGTTACGGTGTGCTCCATTATGGTGATCAGACCGGTACCTTGCCGATGAGTGCCTACCCTAACGTACCCACGCAGTCCAACATCGGGCCACTGTAACATCCTAATGTCCAACAAATCTGGGTATTTCGCCAACCGGCCAAATGGAGATCTACAATCCTTTCAAAAGCTGTCAGGTGCTGATAACGCTGTCTCATACGAAAACACAGCATCTCTGTGTTTTCACAATGATCACTCAACATCTGATGCTGGTCACACACCTTGTATACTGTGACATCACTATAAAGGAACAACACTATTGCACTCTGGCAACATAGAATTGCAACTCTAATCAGTTAATTACAAACGCGCTGATGGTGTGCGCATGTTGGAAGTCACGCAGTTGTTCACCATGCCTTCTGGATGCTTCACTTTCTTGTCAGGCTGACCTAATGGCCGTTATCTTGCATAAATAAATAAATTTATTTTATTTTATTTATTCTAATAAGACTTAACAGATATCAGCATCATCATTTTTTTATTTTTCGTGATGAATAGGCAAAAATGCAAATTAGCAACTAATACGTGTCTATCTCTGTTTACTCATAATAATTTTCAGGTACAGGGACTGCGGCTGGTCAATGATTTGCAGAAAAAAATGCATACAACAGCCGTAAATTTATGGAATAATTTTATTACGCTACTAGGTTGGTGCCGCTTTGCCACCACTTTCAGACCTCTATGCACGAAACGAGATAAACCATTCCGTCGTTTGTGTTTTCTGAAGGAACCACTATATCGAACTGGTTTCTGTAGACGTGGGCACTTCACATATCTAACGACAACTATCAGCGCAAGCATTCAAAGAGGAATGTCAAAGATGATTCTCTTTCAATACTTGTGCTGATGGTTGACGTTACATATGCAAGTGTCCACGCTTACGGAAACCAGTTTGATATAGTGGATCCTTTAGTAAGTACAAACGACTGGATGGTTTATATCGTATTGTGTATAGAGGCCTGAAGATGGTGCCAAAGAGGCACCGAAACAGCTAGCGTAATAAAATTAGTCCATAAATTTATGGCTGTTGAATATTTGTTTCCTGTACAAAAAAATTAGTTTTCTCATCGCATACCGACAATGATTCAGAGCGTCTCCGTCAATGGGAAGCCACGTTGACTCAAATGAACAGCACAGCTTCCCTCTTCTCGGTAACCCAGGTCTCGCAGCTGAGAGCTACGAGGCAGTGGGTGGAGCGCTACATCATCTCTTCCTCTGGTGCTCCAGCTACGTGCTCGAGCTGTTTCCAGCTAGTAACGGGCTCATACGGGACAGACGTCATTAAGGCGAGCGCCCTTTTGATGTGTCTCTGACGATAGTGGCCTACCTGGAAGCGTCCTCGGAAATGAACTTTGAGTGTACCAGAGCCGTAGGCCTGTGTCCGGGTGGTGTGTCTAACCGCGGACCGTCACCTTGCCGAAGCGATTATCGGCCACCCACTGCGCCGGCAGAATCTGGCGACCCTATCTTGCCGCAGATCCCACGACCTGATGTAGCTTACGACACGCTCAGTGCGACCTACATCAAGACCCTACAATAAATATATCTGTTTCAATCGTTGGCACGCGTGACACCTTTGTAAACGTTCGAGGACAATATTAACTGTGCCTGTTCTTTGACGAAGTACAACTTCAACCGCAACTTAGGGGGTCAATGCAGCGATCACTTCTTCAAATTATGTAGGGTACCAACAAGCCTAAAAAGTTCCCAAAAAATCATGAATTTGTCTACTACGAACACAGCGCTTGTCAATTGCACTCTCAAGCATCTTCAGCAATAAAATAATATCTTTGTGAGTTGTAAATACTGAAAACTAGTAGTCACATATTTCCTTGTTACAATAGATCATCTTCACAATCATCAGCCTTTTGGTATCCATTTCTGGAAAAACGTCTCATCTGAACTGCAGCATTCATTACGGTCTTCAGTTTTGCAGGGTGACCGCGAATTTGAACTTTCTCTTTGAATGCTTGTCCTGACATTTGCAATAGATACGTTAAAGAAACACAACATTTACACATAACAGAGCCCTTAGTCATCAATAATTTATTCTCCTTACTATTTACAACAGTCCGCCAACGTTGGGGTAACTTTTCGATTCCGTGACTATAGAAATTACGTGGTTTTGACGGGAAGAATTCGTCGAGCAATATTCACAGGGCATTTCATCCGGAAAGAAAGTTCCTTGAAGACTGATCGATAGAGAGCGGAAAAGCTGAAAATCTGAGGACGCAAGATCAGGTGAAAAAGATGGGTGCAAAATGACTTCTCAACCCAACACCTGTGTAGTGTTTCTTGTCTAGAATGCGGGCGGTCGTCATCGTGGGGTAGTATCACTTCACGTGGACTCGCTGGTCGTTCTTTTTGGATTGTATCTGCAAGACGTCGCAGTTGTAGACAATAAGTGTCAGCAATCATGGTTACACCTCGGTGATGCAATTCATTGTTCACCACATTGTCGCTTTTCCAACAGTTGCATCTTTTTCGGATACACGCAGGTCTTTGTACGTGGAGTTACTGCTTTGTTTCGACTCAACCATTCCTTTCTTTCCCTTACGTTAACATAAGAACATTATTTCTCGTCACCAGTAACGACACAAGATAGGAATTGTCGGTGTTGTTCACGAGCCAACTGATAACGAGGAAGCAGAGATGGACATATGGCCACCCGCTGATTTTTGTGATTTTGGCGTAGAGTACACGGTATCCACATACTCGATTCTCTTTTGAAAGCAAATGTGGAACTGTGGAATGATCACAGTTCATCACATTTGCCACTGATGTGCCACTGGTATAGATCATTGTGGATTAATGCGTTTAAACGGTCTTCATCAAACCCTGAAGGTCTTACTGAACGTGGGGAGTCGTTCATGTCAAAATGATCCCCCTTAAAACGAGAAAACTATTTTCTAGCCGTATTATGTCCAATAGCCTTATCTCCACACACGGAGCAAATGTTTCTGGCTGTCTCCGCTGCTGTCACCCGTCTACTGAACTCAAAAAGACGAATATGTCGGAAATTTTCCATTTTCTGCACTTGGCATTCCATTTTCTAGCGTCCACAGCTCCACTCACTATCATCAAGCGACAATAAGACAATATGTACACTCAGACAACAGTGAAATAAAAATAAAAAATGACAATCGATAAATAAACCCATAGCAACGGGAATACCAACGTGAAAAAAAAACACGCTACGAACTTATGCACCAACGTAATATTTTGGTATAAGGGACCCGTGGTCTTCGTTGGATCGTCAAAGAGCACTTTCATTTCTTTTGATTTCTAACCCCTATTTATCTCTGTATAAGTACAACAGTTCAGATGCTGACAGTACGCGCTGTGACTATTTTCAGTACAAACTTGTTCCACACACTCACGGTATTTGCTGTTGGCAACAGAAATATCATTTTACTCTTCTTTCTCAAGCGTGCATTCAGTACTGCTCGGTTCTACAACGAATTTGTTTTTTCGCAGTGTTAGTTACACATTATCAAAGATTTACAACAGGCATGGATAGATTTACCAATGAAGAGTTGTTTGAAATACATCTTATCTTTGGATTCAGTGAATACAATGGAAGAGCCGTTGCGGCAACCACATCTTAGAAGTTTTGCATCTGTATGTCTGAGGGTTGTTGCATCGCTCTACGTTTTACGCTATGCGTTTCGTTGACTGCAGAATGTTTCACTGCTATGGAGGTACTTTCACAGAAGAAAGGTAACTAGGGCAACAAACATAGTTAATCGTAAGTGCTTTGTTACTTGAAAATGAGCCACCAAGACCCCCGGGTCCCTCGTATCGAGTTACTCAATAAGATAATCCCGAACAGCCTCTGAAAAAGTTGTCGAGGCAGCTTGCTGTTACCCTGTGTGTGACTGATTCTGTGTTTGTCCAACACTATCCACCTGTTTTCCATGGACTTGTCGCCTTAGTCTTCTCTTACTTCTACCAATGCAGGATATAGGTTCATATATACTACTCAATAGCCTGACTACATGTTCTGCCAACCACCATTTCAATTTCGTTACGGTTAAAACTAGGTCTGCTGCTCCAGTCTCTTTCCTGAACCATTTATTTCTTTACGCATTTCGGCTAGTGAGCTCTTCATTTTTCTTCGAGGAACCCTGAGTCTTCGAATGGCTCTCGCACGAAAACTTTATGTTACACTGCCATAATTCAAGACATGGAAAGAAGGTTAAGATTCGGCATGCTGATGGTGAAAAGATCATTATAGAGATTTTAGAAAATTCTGGAAAACCTAATTGGAGATGGTCGAATGGGGATTTGAACCAGCATCCTCCCGGACGCGAGAAGTCCTACCACTGCTGTAGTCTCTCGATGCCGTGAGCCTAAACTGATAATCCCTTCGCTGACTCTGAACTTTCCTCTTCACACACATCATTAGTTTAGTCTTCAAAACATAATTCACTTTACTAAAAGATCTACAGGGCATTTTAACCCTTCTGCTAATTTAACACGTGAACTCATCAGCTGTTTCTATCGCTTCGTTATTGATGGTTGCAATGTCTGTGTTTAAACAGTGTCTGTATTTTCACAATACAATGCACGCATGTCTGAAGAAACAGACACTGTCACTAACGAATACAGCTGTGGTAAACATTGCGAAATAGTTTGCTTCCGGCGAATACGCACTGAATTCAGCTGTTTGCGACATATGAAAATTTATGCCGGACTAACGTTCGAACCAGGATTTCCTGCAAATTGCGAACCGTTGCCTTAACCAACGGCTATCCGAGCACGCCTCCAGGACCAATCCAAACTTACATATGTATCCTATTCACAACTCTCATGGTCGCACATTTCGTGATTTCCACACAGCAGGACAAATATTATATCGTTATTTTGGCCCGTCGAACCATGGATACATCAATGATGGTTACAATGTCAGTGCTTATACTCTTCACAGTACAATGACCTTCAGACCGGCATTCATGTGAAGGAACAGATTCTGCCATTGACGACTACAGCTGTTGCAGACATTATGAAATAGTTTCGCAACCTGCGACTATACATTGACTTCAGCCGTTTATGAAACATGAAAATTTATGCCAAACCGGGACTGGAACCCGGCGCAAATAGCGGAAGTAGTTAAGGCAACCACTCGCGATAAGTGGAAAATCCGAGTTCGAGCACCGGTCTGGCCCAAATTTTCATATGACGACAATGTATAGTCGCAGGATGCTTAAATATTTCTTTTCGCTTCACTGTTGATTTGTTATGCTTTTCTTTTGACGTCTTGATTATACAATAGCCTTATTACAATTGAGTCTGAGGCCGACTTTCAAACTTGCTTCTTACCTATAACCATTCGTTGTTAATATTCTCTGTAGCACAGTCCTCCCACGTCAGCTGAGTGGTAAGCGCGGAGGAATGCCACGCAAGGGGCCCGGGTTCCATTCCCGAATGAGGCAGGAGATTTTCTCCACTCAGGGACTGGGTGTTGTGTTGTTTTCATCATCATTTCATCCCCATCTCCGACACACAAGTCGCCCAACGTGGCGTCAAATGCAATAAGTACTTCCTCTCGGCGGCGGAACTTCCCCGACTGGGGGACTCCCGCCTCACAATGCCGTACGCTCATTTCCATTTCTGGCCCACAGGCGTATAGTACAATGATATTTCCCCTGTGAGTACGATATTGCAATACTTAATTTATTCTGATGAGGATGCAAGATTCCTCAGGACATGTATGGCGATACCGGGCAAGCGACTTTCAAGTACAACGTCTGACTCGTACGGAAATATACATAATGGATGTATGAGTACAGATCGTAGACGCACTGTTGACGACACATGGAAGTTTGGGTCTGGCCGTCAGTCGTGCACGGATAGCAAAATGGTAAGGCTACCGCTCGCGATAAGCCGGAGATCCGGGTTCGACGCCCGGTTCCGTACGGATTTTCACTATCGTCATTCCATTCTGCAGCTGATGGTTGTCATTATTCCCAGTAGCCAATACATTTAATGTACTCCTCTGTGAGTGGTGAGAATACGTTTTGCTATATTGTATCAATGAGAGCTGTACCATTGGGCGGATGGGGGGTGCGTACACAATCTGATCAAACGTATCTGGAAACCAGTATGTGATGCGGAATTGGCCACCAGATGTCACGAGAGGCGGACCAGCCAGTATAAAAAGTGACGGAGATTATTGAGATGTCAGGACAGACGAAGTAACAGCAGCTAGGGTGTGTCATGAGAGCGCAATGGCTTCGAACGTTGAATAATCATTGAGTGTTACCTGAGTAACAAATCCATCAGGGATATTTCACCCCTGCTAAAGCTGCCCAAGTCGTCTGTTGGTGAAGTGGTTATTTGAAGGAGCAGCCATAGATAAAAAAAGACGAGGGAGACCTCATGTAGTGACGGACAAGGACCGTCCCGTAGAGCGGAGGGTGGTTTTAAAAATGGCATGAATTCAAAGGAAGGGATCATTCGTGGCTTCCAAAGTGCTAGCACCTTTCCAGCTAGCACAGCTACCGTGCGTAGGGAGTTAAAGAAAATGGAGTGCAATGGTCGATCAGCTGCTCATAAGCGACACATTTCTGCTGTCAGTGCTACGCCACACTGGAGGTGATGTACATAGAGACGCTGCTGGGCAATGGCTGAATGGAAAAGAATGATTTGGATCGAAGAATCACGCTATACCCAAAGTCAGGGCAATGGAAGGGCTTATTATGCTTAAGACACAGCTGAACGCGGAAATGTCAACAGATTTTACAAAATTTTCTTCTATGTACAGTAGAGGAATAGTTCGGATACGATGATTGTATCTCCACGACAATGCACTCAGTCATGAAGTAGCATCTGTGAAGCTGTGGTTTGTGGGCAACAACATACGTAAGATAAACTGCCCTGGGATCAATTAGACCATCGACTTAGCTCCAGAACCCTGTGTCCAACATGAATACATTCTCTGTTTTCGGCAACAATGGGCCGCCATTCCTCCACAGACATTCAGATATCTCACTGATAGTGACCCAGCAGAATTACAGTCGATGTAAAAGTGGAGGATGAACACACCCCACAAATTAGGGGCCGTATACTTTTGATCAGAAAGTGCACATCTTCATGAGTACACTAAGGCAGGCCATATCATTGTCTTATTTCACATTTAAATAAATCTTGAAACGGTTGTGAAGTTTTTTGTCTGTTGTCAGGTACTGTGTTATCTGCCGTGTTAGTAGATTAGGGTTTATGTCTATCCAGCGTAAATTTCAGTCTTGATTTCCTGATATTGTATTGTCTACAATTGTTACCCTTACTTAATTTTCATTCTCTTCTCTGGAAGACAGTTTTTTATAATGCTGGACACTCATTATCGTTTGCATATCCTGCCTTCTCTTTAATAGCTGACTCGTTTCATGCGGGATTCTATTTTGTTTTCTTCCCTTCGTATCTGCGACATGTTTTGCTGTTTGCACAAATGCCAATGTTAGATAATCGATGCCTTTTGTCTATGACTGTACAGTCTTCATTCTCTAAGAGTGAATAACCGATGACCTTTTTTTATTTCCTGTCCATCTTCTAATTTTGAAGTTATTTCTACTGTGCATCTTACGAAAAATATTCTTGTCAGAAGTAAAATACCATTTTACATCTCTGCAAAGCTAGACTTTTGAGTAACCTTTCACGTCACCAAAGGAGCAGAGGAAGTCATTGTAAACGCTTCTAATGCTAACGGAGGCAGAGAGAATGTTCGGGTGATGAATGTACTCTGCCCTACGGCGAGACATTAAGTATGCATAGCCAGCGTCCAGGAGAAACCAGCGAACACACCGTCATTATAGGTGACCGTCGTCTCCACGGCCGTGCAATCACCGGAAATTCTTGCGAGGGCCTTGACAAGCATCCGGGAAAACTGGTTTTTCTATCAGTGGTATGGGAGGCAGGATGTCATAGAAAACTATTTGCCGCTCTAGTTTGGTAAGCGCTGGCAGCAATGTGTATGTTGACCGACGCGCTCTGTATCTCGCATAAGTCTTGGAAATAGTAAAACTACACACGTATGTAATATTTTCCGGCGGTTTGCCGTTGTTGTTTTCTCGTCGCCATGAAGCGACGCCAACTCAAAACTTCGATGATCGGAGTATGATTCTTTCCCATCATTACGACGGTAAAGTGTGATCATTGGAGCTTACACATAAACTTAATGATAGTCGCACTTTACATGCACCGTTTTCAAGCTAGTAGGAGATGGGTAACTGATAATGATATACGACACACATTCGCCTTTAAATGTAACAACAAATAGGATTTCTGTCTTTAGGTTGTTCGGCATATGTGTACCAAATCTTGTAAACAAAATGGTTCAAATGGCTCTGAGCACTATGGGACTTAACATCTGAGGTCATCAGTCCCCTAGAACTTAGAACTGCTTAAACCTAACTAACCTAAGGACATCACACACATCCATTCCCGAGGCAGGATTCGAACCTGCGACCGTAGCGGTCGCGCAGTTCCAGACTGTAGCGCCTAGAACCGCTCGGCCACCTAGGCCGGCTCTTGTAAACAGGCATCGACTATAACCAGATTGTTAATCATTAATGTTGTTTCTGCCCGATGAGGTAGAACACTATTACGGCATCTTATGCAGTTCTGTATAATTAATAAGATGAGAACATCGGTACTGATTTGGTCAATTGATCCGTTTACTTACGTAAAGGGCTTTGTGACCTCGAACGATTCAACTAAGCTGTCTACTCAGAATAACCAAAGCTTTGATATCTGAAGTGTTGTCACCTTCGAAGAATCCTCTATCTCTCACTGCTTATATCAACATTTAAAAATGTCTTTTGGAGAAATTATGTAACGAAATCCAAATTTATGCAGTAGGAGTCTAGCGTTTTTATGGTGATGGATTCATTTCAGCTAGATTGCCATTCAGACTTAATGTGGAAGTTACATAATATTTTTCTTTTATCTTATTATAATATTGGTTATCGTGTTTCCAGATACACAAATTTTGTACTTCCGTCCATATATCATCAGTATTCGATGCTGCTCTGTAGTCTACTTCAGCATGGCGTAGGTTCAGGACTCTTACGTTATAAGCTGTTTTGTGGTTTGCTGCTGTTAATTGTCCTTTCTCGAATTTTTATAATTTGACGTTTTATTGTCAGACTTGACAGAGTGACAGCTATGACATTGGCCGAAGTTGCTATATGATTACAGTCGCTGTGGTGTGTTGATGCAATCATTTTGGGCTGCATGTATGATCTGGTAAATCAATGTGTCTGCTGCTAATTGTTGTTTATATCCGTTATCTTTGGTTAGGAATTCAAGACAATTTTGTATGAAATGTTTACGTTTTAATCCGTTTGTTCATTTGAAATGTCATCAGGGTGTTGTAATGTATGTATGTATGTATGTATAAAATGATTTTTATCTCTTCAAGTACGTTCATTTTTAAACTTTTAGGTAGTATGTGTAAAATGTTCTTTGCTAACTCTATTCGTTCTGCGTTGTGGTTACCGTTCTTTAAGTGATTGAAGGATGTAGACGTACTGTTTTCTTTAATTCTCGTATGCTCTTGATATCTTTTATTCATACTGCGTCGTGTCTGTACTATATAAAATTTATTGTAATACTAAGAGTCGATTTTGTATATGGCCTGGACGATTAACAACAGCAAACCACAAAACAGCTTCGAACATGAGTCCTAAATCTACACCACGCTGTAATATAATATAGAGTGAATCGACCACTGATGATATATAGACCTAAGTACAAAATAAATGTACTGTAACCACGATAACCAACATTATAATAAAATAAGGCAAAAATATGATGTAACTTTCGTAGCTAGTCTGAAGATTGTAATCTAGCTGAAGCAGATCCATCAAAATAAAAACACTTAATTTCTATAGGAGCAATTTGGATTTCTTTACATAATGTTTCTAAGAAATATCTTCAGCGCTGCGGGCTCAATGGATCGTAAAAATTGTCTGTTGGTATCACATCTGGAAATGTCCACAGCTTTGAACAGTGACAAAAATCCTTACCTGTCTTTGCTAAGATAGAAGAAGAACACAAATTTTATTATAGATTTGTCATGCAATAAGAGATATTACGAAACTGTGTATTCTCTGTCGTCAGCTACTGCTGAATTCTGTTGTTAATGCTATCTGTTTGTTACTTCGTGCCATTAATTTCCTTTAATCACATTTACCTCCTATTAACTTAGAGCAGCGCATCCCAGACGTAACTAGTTTAGACTTTTCATCTGTTTCGTAGTTCAGATTTTTTAAAATGTGGGCTTCACGCGTTGCTGAACACGCAGCGCTATGGGTTGTGAGACAGAAGTGTGCGCCAGACCATGGTGGAATTCCCGCTACGGATTATCAACCACTGATCTAGTATACCGTGTAACATTTATATGTAAACCTTTAGAATGTAATGTGACTGTGAGACTTTCTAAATGTGACTTAGTTACTGCGAATGAGAATTCAGTGGGTGTAACCAGTTCACGTGTAACGCTTTTAATTATTGCTAGCCTCTTACTGTAACAGACCAAATTCATAAGCTGAAGGTAGTATTGCATAACTTAGTGACGGAGTGCTTATTAAGTGAAATTAAAATCAGTTCTTTGCCTTTAATATTTCGTGCTTCAATCATGAGAAGGTATCACCTGCGAAATACGACAATCTGCAGCTTGCCTTTCAACCGTTAAGCCTTTGTAATTTGTGTTGTGACTTGGCAAGACAGCCAAGTCACTATGCGAGGATGCCGAAAGGCACGCGTTAAGCTCACGCAGACTGGCGTGAGGTCTGGAACATTACAATGTAATTAATATAGCAAATAAAGTACGTAGTTGAAGTAATACTTTATTCCATAATTGGTGAACATCGCTCTTGTTGATACATTATATAATCTCAATATAAACTGGTAATGGCGCCTTGCTAGGTCGTAGCAAATGACATAGCTGAAGGCTATGCTAACTATCGTCTCGGCAAATGAGAGCGTATTGGTCAGTGTAGCTTCGCTAGCAAAGTCGGCTGTACAGCTGGGGCGAGTGCTAGGACGTCTCTCTAGACCTGCCGTGTGGCGGCGCTCGGTCTGCAATCACTGACAGTGGCGACACGCGGGTCCGACGTATACTAGCGGACTGCGGCCGATTAAAAGGCTACCACCTAGCAAGTGTGGTGTCTGGCGGTGACACCACAATTTGAAACATATACTAAATCGCCATGCCGTTACTAATTCCACTTTGGAACTATACAGAAGTAGATACATGTTTTTTGGCTCCAAAAAATACGCCAAAGAATTTGTCGTCATGGCCCTGGAATAAAGCATTACCTGTGAAATGGAGGAAATGCTTTGCAACAGCGCATGAAATAAATTACATTGCTGCATATGGACCTGAACTAAATCACGCTGGTGTGCAGTGTGTCTGCTTATGCTTGTGAAACCAATCACGCTGCTATGCAATGTGTGGTGTCACCGCCAGACACCTCACTTGCTAGGTGGTAGCCTTTAAATCGGCCGCGGTCCGTTAGTATACGTCGGACCCGCGTGTCGCCACTATCAGTGATTGCAGACCGAGCGCCGCCACACGGCAGGTCTAGAGAGACTTCCTAGCACTCGCCCCAGTTGTACAACCGACTTTGCTAGCGATGGTTCACTGACAAAATACGCTCTCATTTGCCGAGACGATAGTTAGCATAGCCTTCAGCTACGTCATTTGCTACGACCTAGCAAGGCGCCATTACCAGTTACTATTGATACTGAATCATGTACCGTCAAGAGCGACGTTCACCATTAATGGATTAAAGTTAAGTATTCCACCAGCTACGTCCGTTTTTTCTAAATTCTAATTTCCTTGTCCTGTTCCAGATCTCACGCCAGCCTGCGTGAGCTAAAACGCGTGCCTTTCGGCTTCCTCTAATAACACGGTGTTGGCTCTCCGGCCAACCACAACACAATGCATGGGAATATCCTTGTATCAGCTCTTCAGTCGTCGAAAGGAAACACGAGTGTGCAGGATAAAGTAAATAAAGATCTATGTCAAGTTAATTGTTACATGTTGTAACTAAGAAAACATGGACGGTTAAAGAGCTCAAATTTGAATGAAAGTGAACGTCTCTCTTAAACAGCGTTATCGTTAACAATCTCTTAGACACAACGGTGGAAATAAAGAGCTGTGATGTTATATTGGGTATATTTGGTTAAGAAAAGAATAGAATGATGGAAAGAGTTCATGAAAACATGCGTTGAAATTGTGAAACGGCTACAAAGACGAGGATATACTATTTACGAATCTGACTTCTACATGATGACTCGCGACATTGATAGCACTAATCAACAATGAAAACGTTTCAGAATCCAAAAAACGCTTATTGTTTTATATTTCCATCTGCTCAATTCAAAAACCACCTTAAAATGGCCCATTAGCTCTTGCTTTGAGGAACGACGTGTCACTTTTTCCCAATGTGCATTTTTAGTTGGGGGTCATTACTCTAAGTTTCTGCAGTTGTCATACCTGTGAACTGACAAAACACAACGTTCTTCAGCTGTTTGTAGGTTATAAACATTATTACTGTTGCCATGACTGTGAGTTTCACATTTATTGTATCGCAATCAGTGTAGACCGGTTTTCGAGTGCTTCTGAAGTCTAAACTTTTTTTAATCAAATACCACGAAAACGTGTAAACTCAGTGAAAATTTGTTCCACATTTTTTGTGAAATAAGATTTTCATAACGAAAATGCAGCCTGACATCAGCAATATTTTTGTATGGGGGTAGGGACCATGATACGCCATGCAACTCCGCATATACGTTGCACCTATTATTCAATTATACCATAAGAATGGCGGAAATTTTTTTAGCTTTAGCTGTGCCTATGGTTTGAGGGAAACCATACAGGTAATTGTTGTTTCTACTTGAGTCCACGTGCAAAGAGAGCATTGTCAATGAAGAATAGAGGAACGGTTCAGCACCCCAATCTGCCATCTCCTATTCGACCTGGTCCATGTTCAGATAGTTGACCAGTTCCTGCAACGCCCCAAAAGTATGAGCTTGAAGTAGAAGATGAAGACAGTGAGGAGGGAGAAGAACCCGACAAGCTTCCCACACTTTATGAGTCTGATTTTGACGAGAAATGTGATAAATCTCACAGACAGCCAAGTGGAATTGAGTGATCTCATCGGAGACCTTGATTTGTAGAGTGCAAATCAATAAGGGCTAAGTGCCAAAATAGATTTTTTTTAGTTAGATCCGAAAAACCAAACCAACTGCCGTTGCCAACAACCTGAAAAGCGCGCTAAGCGCTACTATCATTTCTGGTAGCGCGTATAAGGCCAGAAAGGTAGCACCAGCGGTAAGTGCCGGCCCACTGGTGAGGCTAAAACGGGCTGAGTGTCCACAATGCTTTCTCACTGTTTCCAGCGTGTGACAGAGATTTTGACCAGACTGAAAACGTAAGAGACTGGAAGAATGTCAGTGTCTAGTACCTAGGGACACTGTAAAACGTGTGGAGAATGTGACACCAAAAGTGTAACCATTTGTGTTTAGTACGCTCCAGACAGGAAATTTTGTTATTTTAGAAAAATCAGCCGTTACACGTATTAGCACAACGAAAACACATATTTCCAAATGTACTTGGACTCAAGTGAAAAAAAAAATTGCACCTGGGGTCGTCAACAGTGTTTAACAAACTTGAACACCGGAGCACCTTCAAGATTTTCAAGAAAAGGATTACCACTGACATAATAAAGAACATCGTTTCACTGTCACAACGATATAAAAACAACTTGTCAGATGAAAAGAAACAGGATCTGCAACAACCGTATTTGGGAGTAGCTAACAGAACGTCTTTCGAACAGTTAATCTATTAAAATTGCTTCGTGCTCTATCAAATTAAAAGTAGGATTAAAAATAATTTAATCACAGGTTAGTGTATGTGTAAAATGTATCTGTAAAATGTTTATTAGTAATAAAACCGATAAATGCTTGAGATTTCTTTCATTGGCACTTATATCGTCTTTCCGATACCTTTTTCCAGAAAAAAATACTTATTTTCGTTGATAGAAGGAAGGAACCTTAAAAAGATTTTGCAGTAGTTGTGTGTCCCTTACTACAGACAGTAAATAAAAATATTGTTGAGGATTTTTATTGAAATATTTTTCTCAAAACATAAATAACTGAATAACTGTTAATCACTCTTTCGGCACTTAGCGCGTTATTGACTTCCACTCTACATTTGTCGAAGAAGACCCAGCTTCTAGGGTCAAAACATAGCAATTTCATCTTCTCCATCGTGAAGTCAGCGTCTCACAATCGCAGGGATCTGATTGTTTGAATCTGCGACGTTAATAACTTGATGAAATATCTGAATAATGATCCCAATGATTGAAGGCTGTTAATGGACTTTTCCAGATTTAGTATGAAAGCTTAATTATTTCACAACGTCTAGTCTGAGTGTACTGATGCTCCGGATATAACTTACAAGAGACAAGCCAGAAGACAACAATCGCATAAAACCATCACACAATTGTCTTCAGGCCCAACCAAATGCCAAATATTCTTCCAACAATTTAGAGCACTTAGGAGGCAATTGTCATTCAAAAACATGAACTGGACTTCCAGTGTTGTTGATGCATGCAATTAAAATGTATCTATCCTCCTGTTAAAATAAAATACCTCCATCTGCTGTTTATCACAGAAACTAGAGCTAATAATTTTTTTATTTGTCATATTCATTTTGACCATTCCAAAATTAGTGAGATCTGACCAATTAAGTGAAGGAAACAGTATCGGCGATAGCAGGAAGTCCAAAAGCATTCATACACTGTAGTCTTGGTAGTCAGGTTGACTGATGTCAGCTATTATCAACATAAACTCTGGTTGCCAAAGAGATCTACTCAGTAATGTGCTGAGCCATATTTCATAAGCAACCGTCTTTCAACTGGCTAGCCTGTGGTTTTCAGGCACTTTTCCATGATCATCAAGCAAACGCTGAGCTGGTCCCTAACTCCGCCTCAGAAAATACTATATATGAACATCTAAAACATGATATCACGAGAAACAAAGTTCACACGATTGGCAGACAGAAGTCGCACAAGGCTTCCGTCCCTTACTTAAACTAACGACTTGGCTTCACGAAGAGCATCCAACAAAAAAATTTAGTAAATCAATTAAAACAGTGGAGACCGTGCGATGGGACGAACTGTATAACAGACCTTTCATACTCTCGCCACTGAGATATCGGCCCACTGTAGACTATGGATCTTTTCAACCCAGATATACACGAGCTGAGATTGGGACCGGGGTTCCTAAGTGGAAATATATGAAAGTAGGTGTCCAGTTTCAACATATGCTTAAAGACTAATAATAACCTCCCAGTTGCCTGATATGTTGCTGACTAAGCGCCGTTTTGAATCATCTCACTCCTGAACAAGTGAATTTTAGGAAAGATGTACTGGTTGTATTCTAGTCCCTGTCCTTGTGGACAATGGCTTTTATGTCGGTGATGTAGATGTATTGAAGTAATCAGCGCCTCTACCAAACCATGTCACGTCGAAACACAATGATGTACAAATCTGAAGGCAGTGTCGTTAATGAAGTTAAACACCTAGAAATGAAAGCACGTTTATTACTGACACCAACGTACAGCCAGAACGGAACTAAATTCGTGGACGCAAAGTGTACTTGTTTAAAGAAACATCGAATATTCCAGAATGCCGGTAATTATACGGACATCGAATATTGAAGAATATACAAGCATTACGAACATAATACATTTCAAGAACATTCCAGAAACGACAAATACTAAATATTGCTGCCGGTCGGTTTTGAACTGGTGACCCGTAGTGTGCCAGCCAGCGACGCTAATCTGTATACTAGAGTTCCTACATAATAGGCTGAATCGTTCTCCATGTTGTCCTCGGCTTTGAGAACTTGGCAATGTTTCCTTGTGAGCGGTTAACCTATTCACGCAACGTCTTGAAATATTTCTTATAAAATGTTTGTTATTACATGTATGAAGTATTCCGAACAGTATTTAATGTGTATAGAGATATTTACAAAGGTGTTATCATATAACAGAAAACTGAAATGTAATATTACGTGGCTATCGAAATTTAGTCTCAAAATTTGAGTGGTTGTTGCAAATATTTGATACAATGAGGTAAGAACTCGGTACCAATCTTCAAATATGGGTTTTAGAAGGTAACAGCCTGTGCCTATTTATTAGTTTTTGACAATATATAAGCACTTGCAAAAATGATGTTTGTTTTTTAATAATTAGCAAGTACTTTAATAGATGTGAAATTTTTATTGTATAGAGGGGGGAAAAGTACAGTTTCATGTTAGAGTGAAACACTTGTTATTAATAGTTCGTCTATCATTTAAGTAGTATTAATTATGTGTGCTTCATGATAGGTTTATGATAACGATATATAAATACATCGCAATAAATATTCCTCCTCTCCACTTTGCCAGTTGCGAAAATATTCAGAACACGAAAAAAATTTTTTTGGATGAAATGCTTCAGTATAGTTTTCGACTGGAGGAAGGAACGTAATTTTGTACAAGCATTTTTATTGGCATACACTACAATCAGTGCCTGATTCGTGACAGTACGCACCTGTAGTCCCTACCGGTACCTCTGAGGAAAAAAAAACTGCTTGTTACCAGCACAAATTTTGCATTCGCACTTTTACAATGAGCAGAAAAGCGTCAAAATAACGTTTTAAGAAGTATACATGTCATGTCAACCTTCTCCCTCATGAGGGTCACGGTATAGAAATCACGGATATTTACGACGAATTGTTCAATACATTTCATTAGAAATCTCCACTCGCACCGTGACTCATACGTAAACTACTTTGGGGAAAATATGGCGGACAGTTCAGCTCCGGTTACAGGAATTTCACTGTACGTAACACTACGTGCGCTGAAGTCGCGACAGTATCAAGGTTCTTGCAAGATGTTAAAAGGAAGGGAGAATCATTAAGAAGACTATCTTAGATTAATGAAGCGAATACTTTTTTGGCAAATATCGGCCGAGAACTGAGAATAGTGCTTCTGATATTGCAGGCTGGAGCACAGAGCAGTTTATTCGTGAAACGGGACTGCGGCAAAAAAAAAAAAAAAAAAAAAAAAAAAAAAAAAAAAAAAAAGCCCCAAGAATTAGGTTGGCAGTTAATGGATAAGTTTAGAAATACTACACAAAAGAGACGAAGAATAATTTCTACATAACACTTTTTTATTGTAAAGAACTGGTTGTGCTGAATCATCACGACAAAGAAAGTTGGGGAGAGTTGAAAGGTTCATTGGTTGTAATATTTCGATTCTTATTCAAGTAATGTTCCTTTTCTAGTAATCTCGTTATCGACAGAGTACTACATCCCTGGCCATTAATGTTTAGCACCACGAAGACGACGTGCAACAAACGTCAAATTCACGTATCCTACCTTCTTGGATATGCAAATGCTCAACACTTCAGCCCAATCACAAAATTAGATAAGAATAATACCATCTACATTTTGCAGATATGGTAAGATTTTGCAAAGGATTTCTCTTTCAGAAATCTAACTGAAGGTTATCAGTTAGAAGATCGTGATATACTTCGTGTAACAAAGAGAAACGTCTAACAGCAGTATTGTCAGAATCCTGCAGCGGCAGGCTTGCGACCCATCGAGACTTCCTTTTACTGTTCCGTGGTACTGCTGCTTGAGTTGAGTACTGCTGCTAGACACCTCGCGCCTACCATACAAATATGGAATTTATGGGTTCAGAAGGGCTCTACTCAGCGACATGCAGTGGCCCAGAGCGAACAGTGATCGAGATGATAGGTGTGTTGTTCACTCGGCTGTGCGGAATCGTACAGGCACGTTACATACTTTGAGTCAGGAAATTAGCATATTTGCAGAAGAAAAATACCCATACAGACAGTGCAATGACTCTTGGAGTAACATAGGCTGTTAGAACGGCTACCACTTGTGGCCTTCCTTGACGACATCACCAGGGAGGGAACGCCAACAGTGCTGTTCCCAGTGATAACAGCAGACACAGCAAGGGCACCATGTCATCCTTTCAAGTAAGTTAACCGAGTGAGGTGGCGCAGTGGCTATCACACTGGTCTCGCATTCGGGAGGACGACGGTTCAATCTCGTACCCGGTCATCTTGATTTAGGTTTTCCGTGATTTCCCTAAATCGCTCCAGGCAAATGCCGGGATGGTTCCTTTGAAAGGGCACGGCCGACTTCCTTCCCCATCCTTCCATAATCCGATGAGACCGATGAACTCACTGTCTGGTCTCCTCCCCCAAAAAATCCCAACTTTCAAATAAGTCATAGTTCCGCACACACCATAACGATGTGTCTGAGGAGGCATCGAAGAGGACGCATGTTGCCAGACTGCGTTAGTGATCGTCATACAGACCCAGCAAATCGTGTGATGGCACGGGGTGCTGGCTGGTACACTACATTATTACCTCTGGTTCGCAAAGATGGTAATTTGGACAGCACTAGTTACATTTCGGAGGAGCTGATGCCGAAGACTGAGCCCTGTTTCCAAGGTAACCGTGACGTTATCTTCCAACAAGATAGCGCAAGACCTCGAGTTGCCCGTACTGTCCTGATTTACTCCCATTCAGAGGGTGTTCGACAGTTGCTCTGATCAGCATGTTCTCCAGATTTCTCACCTACTGAAAACATCTGATTATGGGTTGCCGAGAGAGTGACACAGCTGCACGCACTTGGCATTATGACTGATGATCTGTGGCATAGAGCTGAAGTAGCGTGAAATGACGTCTTATATGTCAACCAAACTCAGTTTGATTCGATGTCCACTCAGGTTAGAGGCAACAGTGGCAGCTCTGTGTATTAAATTTCGCACCATGTACATCCCAAATTGCCTTCAGATTTGGTCACCTGTTCTTCATTTTATAGTGTATGCGCATGATAAATCAAATTTTGTTGTTTGATATTCTTCCTGGAATTGCAATTTTAATGGCCCGTGGTCTAGGTCTTATAAAAGTCCAAACACAGCCTTCTGCTTTGTGCTGCACCGTGTTCCATTCACTACCGAAAAAGTGCAGAGTAGTTTGCGCTCGAGTCATCTGGATGTAATGGAACTATACGCACCACGTATGTCACTCTCTCCTGTGACACCGGATGAGGCGCGTTAAGCAAGGTGACACACTCACTCTGTTTCCTCAAACTGCCTGATTCACGGAGCGTCTGAGCCTCTGTGAAGATGACTAACCTGTGCCGATGGCCCAGCTGCTTTGCATGAAAATGGGGCCGTAAAAGATAATCTCTCCGTTGTCTTAAACTGTCTGAGCCTACCTAGTCATATTTTATAGACGTCACGTTACAGCCAACTTTTATTTCTTGTATCTGTTGAGTAATCTTACACAATTCCGCTATCAACGGTCTAGTGGCCGGCCGCGGTGGTCTAGCGGTTCTGGCGCTGCAGTCCGGAACCGCGGGACTGCTACGGTCGCAGGTTCGAATCCTGCCTTGGGCATGGGTGTGTGTGATGTCCTTAAGTTAGTTTGGTTTAAGTAGTTCTACGTTCTAGGGGACTTATGACCTAAGATGTTGAGTCCCATAGTGCTCAGAGCCATTTGAGCCAACGGTCTAGTGTCGACAACAGGTACACATTTGATATCTTTATTCCAGACCGATTCCGGTCCCGGAGAGAACGAAAAATTTCCTTTTTTACGACATTGAACTCCCAATTCCCGTAAAGAAAATGGCTCATTAGCATCTCAGCACCAGTTTATATGAATGGTTGTTTGGTTTGAGGGAGGGTACCAAACATTATACGAATGTTTGAATAGTTACCTTAACGGGACGACAATCTGTAAACTGTAAACCACCTACAAAGCTACAAGTCTCAACTATTTTGTTGTTGATGAAAAGTCAGACACATACCAGCCCGATACCAAATTATAAACTCTTAGCACGGTTTTCTCCTCATTCGTTTTTGTGGGAATTAGAAAGGAAAAATTCGCCGTCAAACAGTACGGAAAATTAATTTTTCTTGATTTCCATCGATGCTAAATTACGTCGCTGACATGTGTTATCTCATGGTGTACAATACTAATTTAACGTGGGACATAACATATGAATAATGTTTCCTGGTGAGCATTTCTCGACAAGATTACCTCAATCCACCCATCTTCTTCATTATGAAACTTGGGATATCCTGCACTAGAGACACAAATCGTGCGACAGTTCTCACAAGAAGCCCCTTGAGTGCGAGATCGAAATTAAGTAAGGCTTATTTGAAAGTGTTAACAGTTCTCACAGGAAAAATATTAGCTGCTAATGACTCACCAGGTGCATCAGAAGATCGACAGAAAATGCGTATCTGCGAGGTGCAGAGATCAACCTTCTTTGGGACGTATGTATTACACTTCACGAAATGGACATCGTCGGCACCCAAGAAATGTTCAAAACAAACCATTAACTTGCACCTTGAACGCCGAGTGAAAATGCGTGCCACAGTGATAAAAAACGTTCGCACCATCAAGATCGCAGGTGAACTCCTTGGGAGATACAAAGCTAGCAGGACTTTCAGTTAGGTATCCACTCTAGAAGAATGCATATAAAATCATACTGGTGTAATTAGGTGATGAGAACTGATGGAATGTGATGGCAAGCAAACGAAGGTGAAACAGTATGACGCGGAGCTTATCGTGTAACTAGCTTTCTTTTAAGACGTAGTTGCAGGTAGTGCGATAAAAAGTATGTTTTACAGAGACGGATAAAACAGACCTCCAGGGGCTGAATTTGTCCATTGGTTCCAGGCGGTGTGAACTGCAATGTCACAGACTTTTCGGGAGGCATAGTTTACTCTACAGGAATATGATTTTTATACGCAGACCAGGAATCAAGCAAAAGAGGGTTATTTTAACAAACTATTGCCCGAAAGCAGTGCTCATACCATAGTTCTAATACTCTTACGACCATTTTCCCTCTCTTGCTTCCTGTGACGTAAATATTCGCTACAGCTCTTGGAAGATCACGTACACGAGAAAGATTTTAGGGTGCAGAACACCTCCAACCTGATTAACAGTCGGCATAATTGTACACGAATGCGTGAAGGTACTGATTTTAGTTGATCTTGATGAAATTCTCCTGGTACCTCTAATTTCCGGGGTTCCTTTCATACGCACGTCGTCTTCAAATCCCAACTGCTCTGAGATGAAAACCAATTCCTTACTGAACGATGGGATAAGTTTGTTTATCTCATCTGTAAGGGGCGTTCAAAAAGAAACGAACCGAGGCTGTATGTTGGAAGTATTGACCCTGGCTGTTCAGACACATGTCCCACTGTAACACAAGGCGGTGAATGTCTGTCTCGTAAAATTCCCGGGGCTGCGGTGTTAACCAGTTCCGCACGTACAGCTGGATGTCTTCGTCCGAGGTGAATCTTTTGGCCCTCAGAGCCTTTTTAAGGGGACCAAAAATGGCCTAACAACAGGGAGAGAGGACCGGACTGTATGGAGGGTGGCCGAGAACCTCCCATTTGAATTTCTGTAGTAGTGCCGCGACTGTGTTGGCCGTATGAGGCTTCGCATTGTCGAGGAGCAGTATGACCCCACTGGTGAGATTGCTTGGTCGTTTTGACTTGATCGCTTGGCGAAGGGCGGTCAATGTTTGCGAGTAACGCTGGGCATTCACTGTTGTCCCGTGCTGCAAGAAGTGAGTCAGAAGTGGGCCATCTTGGTCAAAGAAGAACGTCAGCATAACCTTTACTGCACTCGTGTGGATGGCGACGTCCAACTGTACGTGCGGAACTGGTTAATGGTTAACATCGCAGCCCCGGGAATTTTATGAGACAGCCATTTACCGCCTTGTGTCACAATGGGATAAGTGTCTCAACAGACAGGCTCAATACTTCTAACATACAAGTACTGGTTTCTGTAATTTGCCTCCGGCTCGTTTCTTTTTGAACCCCCCTTATACAATTTTTCGGGCCGATTCCGCAGTCTGCTGTTCATCGTCAAGTTAACTCTTTGTTCGAAATTTCGTTATCTTACGTCTTCCAGTTCTGTGGCACTGTTTGAAGTTATGTAATTACCCACTTCTTCCCTTGAATATACCGCAATCTATGTCGCGCAGTTTGATGTGCACAACGTTGAAGGTCGCTCTCATGCTTATCCTATGAACTGTATCGAGCAACCTTTAAACGCTCAAAGACTAGTTTTTGTAACAAGTGCGATTTGTCCTCCCTTGAATGGGGAACGGCTATTGTAGATTCAATAATGAAATGTTTGCTTTGTTTATCGCTGTCATAGCTCTGCTTTATATCAACACCATTAGCACTGTAGGACTGTTGTGAGTTACTTGTCGACTAAGCAGTGCAACTACGCTCCGTAGTCTCATGCTGTGCTCACCATCAGATACCTCACTTCCTGTCCCCTGTTGCCATTAGTAGGCAATATTGTGGTTGGAAGATAGACAATATATGGGGCGCCAAACGTCATTGACCTTTGGCGACCTCCCACTGAAGGGGGAATTTATGTTGCAGCCATGTACTCCGTGCAGTTCTGGAAATCGGTTTTATTCATATCACGTGTCAATATTTATAAGGTTTCTTAGGCGAGTAAAACTACTTACGTTACGCATTTACTGGACAATGCTTGTGGTCTGTGTGTTCTGGAAGTTTGTTCGACAACAAATACAAAATTTCTGTTTTCAAACGTGGTAACTATTTGTTATCTTTTTGCGGCGACAATCATTGCCGCCAGTTGATTGTAAGTTGTAGTTTGTTATTCATTTATTTGTTTTACTACTGAGATTTCGGCTATACAGCTATTTTCAAGTGCAATGTGTAATGTTATGTGCGCCTCACTGCTTTGTTTTTTAAACTAATTTGGGCCTGATTTTATTCTGAGAGGCTCAGTAATGTCTTTAAATACCGTAAATGTAAATGTGATTCAAAAAGTACTTGAAGTGAAGTGAAGCGCAGCTGGACAGCAAACAACTCTTCAGCGCAACGATAGTAGTTGCGAATCTTTGAGTATGGACTCTAAAAAAAGACACTTGATTTATTAAAAAGAAAGAGGACTGTTAATCCGTATCTTGTGGAAAGAGGACGTGTTGCTAGGCCGTCGCTCACAACGTATTGTTACATTTAATGAAAATTGATATTTTAGTTACAGAACCGAGTAAAGTATGTGTAAGAGTTGACAGACATTTATGTATACAAATTTTCTGAAAGGGAAGAATAGAACTATATTGTTTTTGGAAAAGGAGGTGAACTTCATTGTCGTCGCCGTCTATCAATCGACAGAATTGAAAGTGTGCAAAGTTCACTAAAATACAGGAAAAGAAATGCATTCTCTATAGTTTTCATTCAATAAGTAACAACCTCTCATAATTTCTTAATTACAGTAATTGGATTATGTTCTTGTACAATAGTATGGTGTAATCTGAAGAAAGTTTGTGTGCCAAACAATCTCCTTTTCTCACGATAAGCAGATTGCTGTTTGATCTTATTTACTTACAACAGTGATCCCTTAGGTATGAAAAGCTACGAAAACGTGGGCTCAAATCTATCCGCAATACGGCCAAGTAACTAACAGAGTCATATTTTAAACCTTAAAGAACAATAACTTCCTTCAAATTACAATACGTCACCAACTGGTGCAGAAGCTGATCATTCAAGGAGGCAGTAACCAAAATTCAGGTACCAGTTACGACTTAAAGTAAAAATCTCAATCAAAAATCAACCTCTCTCACTTTCCAAACAAATATATGTATTCATAAATATTCATATATAAATATTCATATTATTAAGATAAAAGTCATTTTATAAATGGTGAAAACTGAAACCAATAAAACGTATGATTAACAAAGTGCAAGGTATAACGCGATTACGTTCGATAAACACAAAAATAGTTAATTCTTAAAATATTACTGTTTCAAACAAAATTTATTCTCGTCCACAGGCACCATATAAAATTAGGCTTAGAATGATTATTTTTGGCCGTGTAAGACCATGTTCTAATGTGCTTGTGATAAAAGTTAACTCCTGGAATGTCTATAATAACTGTGCGAACTGCTTCGTTGCTGTGAGACCTTGTGGATTTTCTTCCACACTGTTCGTCCACGACATGTAAGTTGACGATACGCGCGGCGGCTACCGAGAACAACATGACTTGTGCCTTGCCCCACATTAGGAAGTAGTGCCGATTTTATTCCCTTTTCGTGGGATAAGTAAAATCTTTTAGCTATCGTAGCCAGTCTTTACATGACCGAAACAGGTCACTGAAACGAAAATTTTATGTTGTTGTCGTCGACAAGTGCAAAATTGACTCCTACTGAATTTTATTCAAACGCTTATTCTCACAGGCATCATGGCTGTTCATATATATGCAGACTTCACGTGATAGGTACAAGCCTGTACATACTGAACAGGTTGTCGATTTTATTCTGAAACATCCACCAAGTACACATGTACATGTACTAGGTCTTCATTTTTTCTATTTGATAATATTGTCCCAACTACAAAGTTGGTAATGGTTGGTTGCTAGGCAAATGCCGGAACTAAGAATATTTTCCCTGAGGTTCCCTACTGAGAAGCCACTATCCCACTCTCCCAACTGGCCAGGATGTATCTGAAGAGAGAGGAAAAATGAGAAACTTAGAAAGACCCGCCACTACTGTTAGGATAAGGATTTAAAGATAAAAGGCGCTGTTTCATTTTTGCACCGTAGTCTCGTAAATGTATACAATTTTCATTACCTGTGGTTCCACTGATATAAGTAATACAACTTTACGAATTTCATTAATTTTCACATCTAATTTTAGACTGTTGTGGTTTGGTATGGCAAAGACGTGATGTTTCTCTTTGTTGCAGTCGAAAGCTCTGTACTTCTCCTACTGCTTTTTGCATCAGAATCAAAATCGGAGGCCAACAGCTCAGGTTTTACTTCGGCCATGATTCAAAACACGACGTGTTCTTCTAAATTCTCTGGGTCTTTCAAGCGAACATCTTCCTCTCGTTTTCTACCACTACAGACTGTATACAGGATTGGTTGTGTCTTCAGTAAGTACTATAAAATTCTAGGTTACTCTCACCACCCTTATGCTAATGAACCCAGTGTCATCGTCCACGTATGAAATGTAAGAGGAAGTTGTCTAGAATATAAATGTTTCAAGAATAAAACAGAGTAAAACTTTCCATACAGCTGCTGTTTACAGTTTCGAAGTCAACATTCTCTTGTTATTGGAGTCTATTAATAATTTCACATGATTTGCAGCCCTCTGTTTTCAAATAAGAGCAGAAACTGAACCGCTTCAAATCAACAACATAGAGGACAGTACAAATTTCTGAAATATTTAGCCCGCTGAGATCATAATATCTCGTGATTCGGAAATACCACATTATTTGAAGTGGTACGGGGAAGGGATTGTCCGCCACCATGTTCACCAGAATATAAGGCATTTGCCTGAAGTTATTTAGAGGACCATGTAAAACGTAAATTAAAATGGCTGGACAGGAAACCTGTCGTTACTCCACTTGAAGATCAATCCAGATGGAAATTCCTGGCAGATGAAAACTGTGTGCCGAACCGGAACTCGGACCAGAGAGGTTGTATTTCGTTGGAAATGCTCTTCTCGAATGAGCTACCCTGTCACGAAGCTGTGAGGGTTGGTACAGAGTTGAGCTGAGTTGATTTTGGGGAAAGAGACCAAACAGCGAGGCCATCGGTCTCACGGGATTAGATTAAGAAGGGGGAGGGAAGTCGGCCGTGCCCTGTCAAAGGAACCATCCCAGCATTTGCCTGAAGTGATTTAGGGAAATCACGGAAAACCCAAATCAGGATGGCCGGACGCGGGATTGAACCGTCGTCCTCCCGAATGCGGCTCCAGTGTGCTAACCACTGCGCCACCTCGCTCGGTGTTGGTACAGAGCCGTACCTTTGTCTGTATAGCTTGTCGGTAAGAAATACATCCTCCAAAGGCAATGTCTCGTTTTCAGTTCCGATTCAGCGACAGTTTTAATGTAGCAGGATGCTTCAAAACATCGCACACTCCGCTGCAAACTGAAATATTCGTTCTTTTTTCTTACGTAGCATCTACATCTACATACATAAGTGCGTACATCACCTGCGTTCATGTAAAGACAAGCCGTACGCAGTCGTTATTTCTTGCTGCACACTATGTAAGATTAATCACTGATTCAGTAAATAAACGCACTGGTAAATGAAGCCTAACTTTTTATTAATATGGGACTGTACTACTGGTTGCAGAGAACAAAATTACAAGGAAAACCTTCCTTCACCTTTTTCTCTGTTGCCTGCTATTAGAGTTCTGAACAGCTAATTCGGCGGGTGCCTGATGCCTCCTGCACGAAGAGAAACGGAGAATATTGTGGGTCGTGGTTTGCCTACTTTCTGCCTCTGACCCACATCAAGTGCTGCACCTGTTCTCTCTCCTCATAAATAACAGTGCTACTATATGCACAACCAGGAGGCGCTAATTCTGCTTCCCACATTTTCTTCTCGAACTTACATAGCAAAAAACCTTAACATTCCCTGTTATTTGTGTTGTATTCGCTATATCTCGTTTAAGCCGCCCATAATAACAGCGCCATGACTCAATAATCGTCGCTATGTATGTACTAAAAAGAAAACTGATACGACATTTTCAAAGACCACATAGAATCGACGGAGCAGTGATACTGGCAGGTCACGTGGCATACTGAACCTTGCTACTGTGCATCTCCCCACGACCCCTTCCTCAGCTGTGTGCCACAGAGTTTCACAATTATTAATCAGACGCTTTTTCAACAGTATTAGCAACAAATATTTTCATAGAAGGAAAAGGTGACGATGTTTCTGATGTATAAATAATGGATGGCTTACAAATTGCTGCTTTGCTCTTTATAGCGACCGATGAAGGTGTTGATATTGACAAGCATAATCGTGTCACTTCATTTACAGAAATTACTTGTATGCCATTTTCATAGCACTAAGAACTGAAAATAGCCTTCTTTAAAATGGTTTCAGTTATTATACACCTATTAAAACTAACTGATACACCGTGATCGACCACCAGATAGTATTTTTTGCTGTAAATTAGCATACATGATCCTACATTCCATAACCTGAATGGTCCCTGAGTTTGCCGATACTCGTTTCTAAATATGTTCTGAAATTTAGGTAACCATTAAGCGCACCTAAACACTATACATGCCTTATTTTATCACTTCAGGGAAGCAAAATAAGTGATAGCATAAAACCTTTACAACGTTATTGCAATGAGCACACGGCCATGCCCAAACGCTGTGAATTTTTGCATCTAAGAAAAACATATTGCCAGGGGATAAACAATAAGAATTAAAATCACCGAAGCTATAGCAATTAAACGTGCAGTACTATATACTAAACTGAGACTTGAACCCAGAACCTCAAAAGTAAAAGAATAACAGATTAAAGAAAGGATGCATTTCGAGCCTCCATCTAGCATGCAGTCACAAAGTGTCAGGAAATAACACAACAGCTCATAATCTTCTGCAAAACAGACTCATTCCGGAAATTTTAAGAAAATTCGTCCCACTAATTTAAAAGTAAACGACAGTCAAGTTTAGAAATTTTTTTACATTATTAATTTTTATAGCTAAAATAATAGCTTATTTGCGTACTCTGCGGTTTCATAACAATACCTGTGTGTGCAAACCCTTTCCACATCTCGACATTCTGAGTGCATTTGACGAAATGTAGGACAGATTCACGGGTACATACCACGAAACTTAGGATTGCCAGAAAGATGATATTTAGAGCATTTCTGATCGCTGTACTTTACAATAAAATCACTAACTATGAAGGTAGGCTTACTTTCCTGAGCGTTGTCTCACAGTGGTTTCTTGTGTTGGAAGAGCCCAAGTATGTTGTTTCGAGGGATGTATCAGCTATTTCTAACGATATGAAATAACCCATTATGGAAACCTTAACAGAACGTTTATTTTCAAATGCTATGTGCAGTGAAACGATCATTGTGTGCAAGAATATAAAGGTGTAGCACGCCTAACGGTCATCGTTGTGAACTGACGTGGTTAATGGATACTTGCTGCCTTTACTGCTAAAAATGCGCGGTTGTAGTGGAGAGCAAAAGATTGCTAGAGTTTAATGACAGTAATGGCATCTTCTGAGTTACATGCACTAGAATATTTTAACAAATTCCCTATGAGGCAACTTGCATCTGCAGTCAGTTCTTCAATAAAATTTAAGAGTAGTTCCATGTTTTAATAAACGTAATGATAGTAAGCATACTTCGCATCATGGTTGTAACCGTTGCGTAATTTATCGCTGTGGTCACCTGTGTGTTCTATTTTTCATTCTGTGAAAACATTCCATTAATGACGGCTCTCCTATGCGAAATGGCCGCAGTGGTCGTTTTAGGGAAAAAAAAGAAAGAAAGGTTGAAGTTTAACGTTCAGTTCACGACGAGCTCATTAAAGCAACGTTACACTACAGGTCAACAAGTGACTGGTTTTGCAGACCTCATTTGAATATAATACTGAAAAATAAACCGTAAAAAATGTTGAAGGGAAATCCACTAACCACAGACCATGACTTTGTGTCTCGAGTGTTGCATCATCTCCGTCACAACATCTTGGAATCCGAAACCGTAGTCTGCTTTACTCTGGCAATGTTCACAATGGTCCTTAGGTTTCTTCGACACGTAAATTTGGTTAATAATGTATGGTTGTGGTTCTCTACGTCGTCTGTACTTCATATCATGGATAATGGCTACTAAAGACATCAGTACCGTAGAATGGGCTCTTACAGCCAAGTGTGTAGGCTCAGGGTGAACTCAAAGAAGTAAACAGACGCAACCACCAGCCGAAGCAGTACTGAAAATGCCAAGGAATATTTAAATTTTGTCATCTTCATTCAGGTATGGCTGAAAAACAGTTTTTATCAGAGCAAGCACGATTCAAAAATACTGGAATATGATTATGTTGCAATAATTACTTAGTGTACCAAGCAATGGTCGTTCTCATGAATGAAGTCTCCTAGACTTCAATTTAGGTGTCATTCCTATTTCTCATATATATATATATATATATATATATATATATATATATATATATATATATCGACTAAACATATATGAAACACTACTTTCTGCACTTGATCTAAGCGTTATAATTAATTCTGTTAGAGAGAAGGAAAGAAACGGAAGATTTAGTTAACAACGTATTTAAAATAATTATTAAAAGGCGCTCTGGAAGTGACTCTTTTAAGTCAAATAAAAAAATACTCAGCCTTTTTTACAACAAATAGAACAATACCAACAATTAATGTAGTAAATAAGCAGGACTCAATTAAGAGAATGTTCCAAATTTTAGGATGTATGCATTGATGAAAAATGAACTGGAAAACACATGTTACTGAACTACTCAAACAACTATTTTTAGCAACTCTTCCTCTTCATATTACTGCCAGTTTTGAAAACAAACAGATCAACGTTCTAATACAACTTGCATGTTTTCCTGATTAGTATCTTCTTTTATAATTTTTTGGGGTATCCGATTGAAGAAAAACGATTAGTGAGAAAATATATTTTTCTCAAGTACATAAATATGGACACCTCTTCCAGCTGCTATACATCTTAAGCGTTCCTTCACGATATGTATGTACATGTATATAGCGCATTCGCTAATGAAATTCGTCATAAACGATGCACTACTGCTTGAGAAGAGTTTGATATCCCAGATATTCAAGATGAGAGGATGACCTATATTACTCAATACAAAAGCTGTTATTCGCTTACAGTGTAAATCAACGTGCATCAACAAAAGTCTTTGCTCATTTGCCCAATAACATCAAATGTTTGACAAGTACCAAAACAAATTGTAAATCTAGTATAAAATCATTTCTTCTGGAGGACTCATTTTATTATACCGATGAATATTTATTAAAACATGAAAGCAGATACCAGTTTCATTACCGAGCGAGGTGGCGCAGTGGTTAGCACAGTGGACTCGCATTCGGGAGGGTGACGGTTCAATCCCGCCTCCGGTCATCCTGATTTAGTTTTTCCGTGATTTCCCTAAATCACTCCAGGCGAATGTCGGGATGGTTCCTTTCAAAGGGCACGGCCGACTTCCTGTCTGGTCTCCTTTCCCAAATAAACCAAAAACCAACCAGTTTCATTGTTGGTGTGGTATTCAGTTCAGGCGTGGTCAAAGGCTCCATGCTGGTCTGTTCTTCTCCAGTACCCTTATCTGTTCAATACTATTGTGATCTACAGGGCGATAATTATTGAACTATATGAAAAAACGTAAATTAGTTACAAACCACGCTGTGCACACACTTTATTCAGCATGTAAATGATGATGTGGCGCAGAAGAATAGCGAAATTCTGCATGACCCGCTGAAGTATTGGAACATTGATGCTGCCTATGACCTCCTGAATGGTTGGTTTCAGCTCCGCAATGATTTTGGGGTTATTGATGTACAACTAGTCTTTAATACAGCCGTAGGCAAAGGAGTCGCATGTGTTCAGATGCGGAGAATATGGCGGCCAATCGAGGCCTATACCAGTGACCTCTGGGTACCCCAGAGTCAGAACGCGGTCCCCAAAGTGCTCCTCCAGGACATCAAACAATCTCCTGCTTCGATGGGATCGAGCTCCGTCTTGCATGAACCACATCTTGTCGAAACTAAGGTCACTGTGGATAATGGTGATGAAATCATCTTCCAAAACCGTTCGGTAGTCACCGTGCCGTCAAGGAATATCACACCGATTATTCAGTGACTGCCATTGCACACTACGCTGTCATCTGTTGAGGGTGGGGAAACTTGTCGATCGTGAAATGCGGATTCTCAGTCGCCCAAATACGCGGATTTTGATTATTGACGATCGCATCCAAATGAAAGTGGGCTTCGTCTCTAAACCCAACCATTCCTCGCGTACGCTAATTCACATCATGCCCCGCAGTCAACCGTGCAGTTTGCACGTTCTAGCGCAAACAGTTTAGAAATGACGATTTTATTTCGTATAATTCAATAATTATCACCCTGTGCATATACTTCAAGCTGTCCATTATTTTCGAACCTTGGTCCCCCCTCTACAGTTTCTCCCACTTGTAACCAAGTTAACTATTTCTTGATACTTCAGGATGTATCCATCAATCAGTTCCTTCTTTTAGTCAATTTATGTCACAGATTTCTTTTCTCCTGAGTTAAGTGCATCAGCTGTTCATTAGTTACTCGATCTACCATGTAGCTCCATTTATACGAGTCCTGTAAACTGACGAGTTCCACATGTCGATAAGAATCGTACTAATGATCTACAGAATATGTGAGGACTAACGAAGAACTCCGTTTTCAAATGTTTCTTTACGAAGGTATTTATAGAAGAACTGCCACAGTTTAACACTCGTACCACAGCAGATATGATTGACATAGGTGCTGAGAAATATTTGAAACTGGTCAAATTAACTAAGTCTTCAGGATGCTATGGAATCTCTGCCAGACAGGATCCAGAATTTTCAACTGTGTTAGCACCCATTTTAACTATAATATACCGTAGATTCCTCGAACAAAAAACTGTGCTAGAAAGCACTGATTACACCGGACTGCAAGACGAGTAGTAAAAGTGATCCAGAAAACTGCTGTTCAGTCTCATTGACGTCCATCTGTTGCAGAATCTTAGCGCTTATTCTGGACTCAAACGTAATGAAGCATCTCGAACACAAGGACCTCTTCCGTGTCAGCCATTATCGATTCCGAAAACATCAGTCATGCGGAAAGCAACTCGAATTTTTTTTTCACATGACATCTTAAAAGCCATGGGTGAAGCCATTCAGACAGCTGTAGTATTTCTTGACTTATAAAAAGCATCTGACTCTGTACTACACCAAAGCTTATCAATGAAATCACGATCATATGAAGTTTGTGACTGGGCTGAGAATTTCTTTGAAGAAAGGATATAGCCTGTTATATTGAAAAGCGATAGAACGATGTGGAATTAACTTGGCGCAGGAAAATATATCCGGATTCTTGTCGTTCATGTTGTATATAAATAAATTGGTACATGATATTAACAACAACCGTCGGCTTTTCGCAGATGATAATCTATAATGAGATACTATCTGAAAAAAGTGTACAAATATTCAGTTAGATCTTGATAAGATTTCAAAGTGGTTCATAGAGTGACATTTTGCTTTACATACTCATAAATGTGAAACTGTGCACTTCGTAAAAAAAAGAAGCAGGTAGCATCTTATGACTATAATATCAGTGTCATAATTTCAGTCGATTAACTCATGCCAATACAAGGGTGTAACGCTTAGTAGGAATATGAAATGGAATCATCACACAGGCTCAATCGTAGGTAAAGCAGATGAGAAGCAGCGGTTCTTTGGCAAAATACTGGGAAAATGTAGATAAGGAGAAGGAGAATTTAGATAAGGAGAAGGAGAATTTTTGCAGAACACTTATATGTCGCTGCTTAGAATATTTCTCAAGCGTGTAGGACCCATGGAAAATAGATCTAACAGGGAATACTGAGTATATTAATAGAAGGGCAGCAAGAATAGTTACAAGTTTGTTTGAGCCATAGTAGTGAATTATGAAGATGCTGAAAAATTTGACCTGGCATGACCATGAAGATAGACACCAACTAGGAATCCCTTGAATTCCTTACAAAGTTGCAAGAACGGGTATTAAGCGAGGCATCTAGAAATTCACTTCAACTTCCTATTCATCGCTCCCGTAGGGAGCCCAAAGACAACATTAGTCTTTTTAGAGCGCGCACACAGGAATTTCAGCAGTCATTCTGCCAACGCTCTAATGCAGTTAGAACATAGAGATACGTTAACATTCGTTAGAATACAAAGGATATCTTGCCACGCTCTTCATAGTCTCCTACAGTATATGTACTATCTGATGTAAGATTACACTCCCATGTAGCGCGGAACTGACTACAAGACGTCACAAGAGGCGTATCAGCCAACAGAAAAGGAGGTGGGGAGGACCATGTTTTTAGTAAAGAATCAGTAACAGCAGAATGGGTCGGTCAAGAGAATTTAGTGACGTCAGATGAGCAACCGTTACTGAATACCACATGTGTGAGAAACCCTTCCAAAGCTGCCATATCGACTGTTGGCGATGTGTCTGTGAAGTGGAAACGCTAAGGAAGAACCGCAGCTAAACCAAGCAAACCCCATGTAATGACGCAGACGAACCGTCGAGAGTTGGGAATGGTCGTTGTTAAAGTCGCATCTAGTCAACGGAAGGAATCACTTGCATGTTCCGAGGTGCTATCAGCTATCCAACCAGCACGATGACTATGTGTATGTAATTAAAAAGCATGGGATACAATTTTCGAGTATCTCCTCGTTAGCCACGCATTTCTGTAGTTAATTCTAAGCGACGCTTGAGTTGGAGTTAAAAGCGGCAACACAGGACTCTGGATGACTGCAAACGATTTGGAGTGCTGAATCACGCTGTACTCTGTGGCAACCCGATGGAAGCATTTGCGTTTGACTAATGGCTGGAAAACGTTACTTCCCATCATATGTCGTGCAAACAGTGACCCACGGTGGAGGTGGCACTACGGTGAGCCTAGAAAACACTAAACGCAGAAGGATGTTACTTTTTACAACATTGTATACTGCGTATAGTAGAGGAACAGTCCGTAGACGATGACTGTGTATCAGCATGTCAATGCATCCTGTCATAAATCAGCTTCTTTGGGGCGATGGTTTGTGAATAATGACATTGCTGAAATAGATTGGACAATGGAGAGTTCCGGCCTGAACCCGATGGAAAACCTAAACGATGAGTTAGAACTTCGGAACCGCTTCACAGTCCAGCGTCCATAATCACTGCCCCTAGTTTCGGCTTCTCCGTCTTGTGGCAGAATGGGGTGCAGTTCCTCGACAAACATTGAGACGCAGGATGTTTAGAGTCCCCAGCAGAGGTCAAGCCGTAGTAAAAGCGAAGGGTGGACGCACCCCACATTAATGTCTACTGATACGTCCCGGGTACTTTTTATCAGATAGTGTAGATGTTAAGCTATAGGTTGTTTCTGTATCTCAGGCCTTAGAAACCTGACACCATACCGGGTACGTCAGTAGATTGCGGCGCTGTGGCTCAGGCTGTGACGGAGACACAGTGGCTGATGATATATTGAAAGCTTTCTATAAAAATTTGACTATAAATGAAAATACTGTATATTCTTATTCAAAACCTTTCTCTTCGTGTGACTTGAGCGTGAGACGTTGTATTCAGTTACTGAACAATACTGACCGTTCGTTAGCCCTGTGTTGCTCATGCTAACAGTGTCGTCAAACAAAACACACTGAATTTGAAATAATGAAAACTAATCTAATAAAATGCCAAAAGTAACTAACTGAGTGCTCTTTGAAGATTATTTTACTGAAACTCAATGCTGAAAAGTACATTATAAAAGCTGCGTGACATGAATTGCAATTTATGAATTCAAATGTCTACAAAAATGAAATACTGCTCTACTCAGAAGAAAAACAACTGTCTGAGGTTACCTACACTGTTCACTGCAAATTAATCTGCTTGCTCAGCACAATACCTGATAATTTTGAATACAAACTGTTTCCTCAAAAGAATGGGAAGTGTCATCTCTCCTGATATAAAAGTAACTTACCCCACGCACAACTTGCTGTTTTGTGTTTGATGTACTAACGTTATCGAAGGCAAATTAAAATCATCAAATGCAGCAGCAGCCAATGAAAAAAGTAATCTACTCATTACTAAATTTGTTTTTTGCTTCTCAGAAACAACCTGTGGCTTCGTGTGGAGCAAGGTGCAAGGCATACATGACAAAACATTTAAAACTTTACTAACAATGATGGAGGAGCGTTTTATTTTAAAGAAAATAGTTCTTGAAGAATTAACTCTGATCATTTTCAAAAAGACTGTATAGCATAAGAAGACTTAGTTATGATGAAGACGAACGAGTCGTCGCCGATGATGACTCGTGGCCAATGCTAAATAGAAATATATAAATCACAAAGGGGTTTGGTAGTAACGTCGATAACGTGCGTGCTGCATGGTCTGGATCTGCAACGACTAAAATAATTAGAAGTCGTTGATAAAAAATAATATATATATTGTACTTAACTGGTTCTAGAGGGTTCTTCTTGGCTGCATACATATAATTATAAACAGGCCATACGTTACTAAGCGCCTTTTTAGAGGTTGCTTCCTATCACCTGAAAGCTATGCTCCTTTACTACTTGACGTCCCGAGCAACAGTGGACGAGCTCTCTAGAAACTTGATGCAAGCCGTGGAGCGGCGCTAGCGGCGCTGGTCGCGACTCGCGGGTCCAACGATACTAATACGGACCGCGGTCGATAACTGCAACCCCTAACAAGTGTGATATCGAACGTTAATACCACACTAACAACTACAAAATTCTCTCATTATTAAAAAATATCACAGACATTTAAACTAATTGCGCAGCTTCTGACACAATGAAAAAAGGAGATCAAACTAGCACTAATCATGAATGTTATTAGTTGTCTGTGGGACAAAGATTTCCTTCAGTTAATACACTACTGGACATTAAAATTGCTACACCAAGAAGAAATGCAGATGATAAACGGGTATTCATTGGAGAAATATATTATACTAGAACTGACATGTGATTACATTTTCACGCAATGTAGGTGCATAGATCCTCAGAAATCAGTACCCAGAACAACCACCTCTGGCTGTAATAACGGCCTTGCTACGCCTGGGCACTGAGTCAAACAGATCTTGGATGGCGTGTACAGGTACAGCTGCCCATGCAGCCTCAACACGATACCACAGTTCATCAAGAGTAGTTACTGGCTTATTGTGACGAGCCAGTTGCTCGGCCACCATTGACCAGACGTTTTCAGTTGGTAAGAGATCTGGAGAATGTGCTGACCATGGCAGCAGTCGAACATATTCTGTATCCAGAAAGGCCCGTAAACGACCTGCAACATGTGGTCGTGCATTATCCTGCTGAAATGTAGAGTTTCGCAGGGATGGAATGAAGGGTAAAGCCACGGGTCGTAACACATCTGAAATGTAACGTCCACTGTTCAAAGTGGCGTCAACGCGAACAAGACGTGACCGAGACGTGTAACCAATGGCACCCCATACCATCACGCCGGGTGATACGCCAGTATGGCGATGACGAGTACACGCTTCCAATGTGCGTTCACCGCGAAGTCGCCAAACTCCGATGCGACCATGCTGTAAACAGAACCTGGATGTATCCGAAAAAATGACGTGTTGCCATTCGTGCACCCAGGTTAGTCGTTGAGTACGCCATCGCAGGCGCTCCTGTCTGTGATGCAGCGTCAAGGGTAACAGCAGCCATGGTCTCCGAGCTGATAGTCCATGCTGCTGCAAACGTCGTCGAACTGTTCGTGCGGATGGTTGATGTCTTGCAAACGTCCCCATCTGATGACTCAGGGATCGAGGCGTGGCTGCACGACCCGTTACAGCCATGAGGATAAGATGTCTGTCACCTCGTTTGCTAGTGATACGACGCCGTTGGCATCGAGCACGGCGTTCCGTATTACCCTCCTGTACCCACCGATTCCATATTCTGCTAACAGTCATTGGATCTCGACCAACGCGAGCAGCAATGTCGCGATACGATAAACCGCAATCGCGATAGGCTACAATCGGACCTTTATCAAAGTCGGAAATTTGATGGTACGCATTTCTCACCCTTACACAAGGCATCACAACAACGTTTCACCAGGCAACGCTGGTCAACTGCTGTTTGTGTATGAGAAATCGGTGGGAAACTTTCATCACGTCAGCACGTTGTAGGTGTCGTCACCGGAGCCAACCTTGTGTGGATACTCTGAAAAGCTAATGATTTGCATATCACAGCACCTTCTTCCTGTCGGTTAAATTTCGCGTCTGTAGCACGTCATCTTCGTGGTGAAGCAATTTTAATGGCCAGTAGTGTATTTCTGACCAACATTTCATTCTTGCGCTTGCATCGTTTACCTTGAAAAATACCTCCTAATCTTCGCCATGAATGGAATCAAAGAAATTTTCACCTCCATAATTTCTCTCATATTCACAAATATCAAATCCCCTTCTCTAAAAACTCAACTGCTCGCTGCTTTGCCTCAAATAAAAAAGTCACAGCGCTGAATAACCGACCGGCTAGCAACCGAATCACAGATAAATTTAAACACAGAGTCAAGGATCTTATTCGGTACTTGTGCAGCGCACTCATTCATGTTTATCCCAGTACGGTAAAGGCGAATTAATTACATGGCGCAAAACATATGACAGCCTTAACAAGACGTACCGCGTGTTGCAGGTTCCGGCACCTGGACACGATGGTGCGGCTGAAGGCGCAGCGCGGCAGCAACAGCGGCCAGGGCAGCGGCTCCTCCAAGTCGCCATCCCCGGAGCACGAGAGGGACCGGGATAAGGAGCGCGACAAGTCTCCGCGCCGCTCCCCCATCATGGGCCGGCGCCAGCCGTCGCCCTGCAAGGAGCACCACTGAGCCGCCCTCACACTCGCTCTATTTTTTCTTCACTCCGCTCTTATACTTCTCGACCCCCTTAACTCTCCGCCTGACTTCATAGCGCCTCCGTTTAGCTTATGTTAGAGTGCCTACATACAGGGTGAAGCAGCTAAGACAGGGAACCCCAAATTTATTCTGAATGAATAAATATATTGATATGCGGCTGTCTCCAAGTGTCAAATTTTCTGACGTACACAAGTAATCTTTAACGTTTATAGCTATCATATTATGATAGCGACTTTTCTTTTTCAAATTGACCCATATTAATTGGCACTGGAAACAGCCTTCGAAGAGGACTTCCGTTACATAACAGGGTCAAAATTTTATTGCGTGTTAACAAGATGACAGTGCCGCAGGCCACTGATCCGACTTCAGCAGAAGAGGATTCACAAACATCTATTTTATTGTACCTAATGTAAACACACACATAATTCAGGTATGGTCCGTGTGTTCATTATTATGACTGTCATGTGAAAAGGTCAAATATTGACCTGGTGCACTGCTGCATGCCATGCAGCGATTACGAACCGACAGTAGTGCATCCTCAATATCTGGTATTACTGCAGCGCTGTTCCGCATGTAATGACGGAGACCAACCATCGAGCATTGTGAATGATCGTTGTTAAAGTCGTCTCTAATCAACGGAAGGAATCACTTGCGGGTCCCGAGGTGCTGTCAGCTATCCAGCCAACACGATGACTCTGAGTTGGTAATTAGAAAGAATGGGGTACAATTTTCGAGTAGCTTCTCATTAGCCACGCATTTCTGTAGTTAGTTCTAAGCGACGCTTGAGTTGGAGTTAAAAGCGGCAACACAGGACTCTGGATGACTGCAAGCGATTTGGAGTGCCGAATCACGCTGTACTCTGTAGTAACCGAATGGAAACATTTGCGTTTGACTGATGGCTGTAAAACGTTACTTCCAATCATATGTCGTGCAAACAGTGACTCACGTTGGAGGTGGTGGTGGAGAAACAGTTAGGAGACGATGACTGTGTATCAGCAAGACAATGAATCCTCTAATAAACCAGCATCTTTGAGGCAATGGTTTGTGAATAATGACATTGCTGAAATAGACTGGACAGTGGAGAGTTCCGGCATGAACCCGACGGAAAACCTAAACGATGAGTTAGAACGTCGGAACCGCTTCACAGCCCAGCGTCCATAATCACTGCCTCTAGTTTCGGCTCCTCCGTCTTGTGGCAGAATGGGGTGCAGTTCATAGCATTTCATAGCTTTGGAAGGCGTCGGTGTTCCCTCGTATATTCCCACATCCAGAGGTGTTAATCCAATTTTGCGTATCCCGAACGTCCAACCCTACGATGCCCATCTGTTCTCTTTAGAATATATCATATGCGTAGAAAAATGGGGACATTCCTCATGATGGTACCACATCTATTGCCATACGCAGAGTGGTATGTGATCCGACATTTGTGGGGCCTTATCTGCTCTTGTAGAGACCTTGTAGCGCTGTTGTCGCGCTCATATTTTATGAAGTTCGACCCATCTTGTGTCGGGGTCTTCTTCGAACGCTCTTTCCGATGCTGCAGAACAATGTACACATTTCAACTGAAAAAATAAACAAAAATTCAACGAAAATGTCAGGTTGTTGACATTATTAGATAGCTATAAACAAATCTACTGGTGTACGTCAGTCTGCCTGCTATAAGTTAGCGCAAACTGAACCTACATTGTATTTATTCGTTTTGGACTAATTTCAGCTGGTCTGTATTAATTGCCTCACCTTGCAAGGAGAGAATGGCCAACGATAGTATCGCTCCTGAGTGGTTGACAGCTCAGGACGCCATGTTTGTAGAGGTTTGGTGTTTGCTTCGGGTAATGTAAGGCGTACGGTACTGTTGTAAATTGTTTTAACACTTTGCACCACTGCTTGGTATGCTACTTGTATATCGGGATATGGTACGTCTCGTCGCACAATTGCGTGTCTATTGTGCTTCCATTTTCCGAAACGTAACATAGAGAAACACTCATCTTGTGAAGTGGTTTTTTTAGCGATAGTTTGCAAATACGGTTTTCCACAACAGGTTTTCTAGAATACATTTTGTCCGAAGGTGGTTTACTATTAACTACTACTTCGACTTACGTGATTGTGACCGACAATATAGAGCCGTGCCAGGTTCTTCCACTGTTGGCTGCAAAACTTGAAATGAAGATGGCTTCGTGATGCTAACATTTCCAGCAAATAAAGATGGAAAAAGAGGAAAATTGCAATTAACCGACAAGAGAGAAATAATAAAGTCGCCTTAAGACGAACTGAAAATGCTTCTTTTCTGTACGAAGTACTATTTTGTCCTGTAACTGGCACTAGCAACATCCAACCAATAATATTTCGCAGGTACCTATCCCCCAAGTTCTTCTTAGAACTGGAGTGAACAACATTATGTTGTTAATAAAGGAACAAAAAATTCCATAATTTGCTCCCAAACAGTTGTCCTAGTGTGATTTTTCCAGTACAAAGACATTTAAAATCGTTTCTTATTTAGTACGCAACACACTGCAGTTTATAGGAATCTAACGCTATTATATCGCTATCGCTTGCGCCTTTATCCAGCGGTTGCGCAGGGTCGGCGTGGTTAGGTACGGATTTGACAATGTTAATGTTAAGCGGTGGCCGGATGCCCTTCCTGCCGCCACCCCGTACCGCCCGGGATGGAAAGAGGGTACCCCAGCAGTCTGTGTCTAGTATAATTCATGGAATAGTGCGAACGTATTCAGACATCTGCGAGTCATGTAACTGAGGCAAGACGTGGGGATCAGCCCGGTATTCACCTAGGGGGATGTGGAAAACCGCCTCAAAACCACATCCAGGCTGATCGGTACACCGGCCCGCGTCGTTAATCCGCCGGGCGGGTTAGATCCGGGCCGGCGCGCCTACCCGAGTGCAGGAAGCAGCGCATTAGCGCCCTCGACTAACCTGGTGGGTCATAGGAAACTAAAGCTATGTTGCTTACTAAACCACGCTCTGACGTTTCTTGATTCTTTCCACGCTTCTGATGACAAAATTTTGGTAAATTTGTGACTTTTATTCGTAACCACTGGTTGGTTTGTTTTGTAATCATTAACGATTCGTCCGTATAACCATCTAAGTGAATCAGGAGATTACTCTAGCAGGCTGCACCTGGGATTTACATTATTGTACCATTATCCTCACCTATAAACTCCCATTTGCTCACCTAGGTCAACGTTGACTGGATTCCGCCAGTCCTAAATCATACCAGTCTCATGAAATCCTGAAAAGACATGCATTCTGCCTAGCCTTCCGCATCCGCCTCCCTTCACCAACTTGCATCATGTATCATCTCACCCACATTCCATACCTTCTTCTCTCACTAGAACACCTTCGGATCCAATATATTAGTCGCAAAACCCAGTCCTGGTACCCAGTATCTCACCCACTAATCAGTAATCCAGCTATGCTGCTGTGCCATTATGTCCATATTCAAGATTCCATTCACCTACACGCCGTATCCATTCTCTCCTGCCGGAATTTCATCCAACTCCCATTCCCCAACGATGAAATCCGTCCCGAGATATACATCTTTTTACAACTCTTGTCACAAAGTTCCACCTCACACCAGCCTTCCACTCACCCCCCCTCCCCTCACCCCACCATTCTCTCCTCAACCTTGCTGCCTTCCACCACAGCATTATTCATATTATCATCAGTGATTATATTTTAATTGTAATATATAATCATTTATAAAGTTATATAAAGTAATCAATATTGTCAATCAATGGATCTCTTAAAAATCATTTAATGTCATCTGCTATTACATAAAAAACCACACACGCACACAGGAGCGAAAGTTACCTTCTGCCAACAGCGTTACAAAATGCGATGAAGGCCACTTACAAACAAAAGTGACCAAAACGTTGGTACGTCATTTTACAACTTGTTGCAGTCTATAATTAAAAATAAGTGTACAGGAAATAAACGATGTAGGAAAAATTAGGCCTTACTTTTCCAAGTTTCCGTCTAGAAACAGAAGTATGCGTCTAATGCTGGATATCGAAAACACCTCTCACAATGTGATGAAACCAAGTTTAGTCTTTGCTAAGGTGACAGAGCCGCCGCTTTAACATTCTAGAAAAACAGACGGAGACAGACAAGTACGGTACGCTACAGAGCGCTGTCACGAATAAATGTGCTACAACAATACAAACTACATTTATTTACTGTCTTTATTTGCTGTTCATATTATCTACGAACTTTAAATAACCAATTCACTCAAGGATAGTAACGATGAGTTTACAAGTAAGCTCGATAGCGGATAGTACTTTACTTTCAGTTTCATCTTCCATCCGAGGAAGAGCTACTTCTTTTTGTCGAATTACGTAACATAGAGCGAAAAGCACCAACTGCGATACGTTCTATCTGTTAGAAGGATTGCGAAATAACTTTTTCGCCCGAATTTAGCGGAATTCAAACCGTCACAGATGTCAAAAGTAATTTACCTGCAAAGATGTACGGACTGAATACAAACGTATAGAGTGCAGAGTGCATTTCTTAGTACCAAGTGATGCACTTTCCTTAAATCTTACTCAGAACTTACCCAGTTTTTGGTTCTCTCCTTTCCCAACTCCATTTCAGAATCGCATATCGCCATTGCGCTAATATCCATTTGCGTCAAAAACAAAAAAATGTTTCATCATTTCATTTGTGCGAGTCTCATAGTTGTCTGAAGAAACTTATGGAGATTTTAAAATTAGAATTCCATTTTCTTTCTCTAGGAAAAATGAAATTTTATAACAGTATTCTGAGGTTCCGTCGGGCGCCTTTCAGAACGAAGTCTTATATTCACAATATTACTTCTAACTATTTTTTAAAATATTATAATCCTGTTCACAAGCTTTAACAGTATCAAAGCGAAAGGTATTTTTCTTCACTGTTGTCAGTATGGTACAAGCAATTGCCTCATAGCTCATTTATAGAAAATACTGAAAATAAGCATTTTTTTTCTTGGTTTCCGTGCGTCTATTTTTTGCTTTTTTCCTTCTCCTCACACAGTTCTCATCTTTGGAGTAGATATACGGACGCTCCGTAGCACCATTTACATAGCGCGGTGTTTCAACACTTTTAACGTCGTGGAAGTAAGTTCATAAGCTTCTCTGTCTCTTCTGTAAATCTTTCCATCATATTGTCGGCAGTAAACATAATGATGTTACCAGTAAATCGGCGTGCTGTTCCATTTGCTATGCTAACGTTGCGAAGTAACAAGACACACTTCCTAGTTCTTCTGTATGAGCGTTCGTTATAACGTGACCTCATCTGGTTCCTCAGACTGTTAGGGTGACAGCTGGATTTGTCTGGACAACAACAGTTTCTGCAAACACAGCTCTTACTCAGAACTGCCTTTCTTTCTCGTCTTTCATGCAATTTCGCGGAGAAAATATAGTCTCAACAAAACGTTTATAAAATCTGAAGTGTTACGTGCGATTTGGGTTACAAACAAAGGTGCACTTTTTTTGTATTGATGTGTGAGGGAGAAGACCAAGATAAAAATCGTAAGGAACGATAACACCACCATTCATTTCAAAGTGGCATAAAAGAAAAATGTTATCCTCTCTTCGATTTCATGTTTAAGATCGTTTAAAAATTTAAGAATCTTGGATTTCATTTTTTCTATAAGATCACTTGCTATTGAACAATATGATCTGACTTTTAAAGGACTCTAATCTATTAGAGAAGACAAAAGCCAAAAATAACCAAAAAAATCTGTAGAGATTAGCAGCTTTCAATTTGCATGAAAATGAACCGCATTTGCTGATAAATGCAGGGTTCTCATATTTTAATCCCCTCAGTATCAGCTGTTCTGTAATCTCAAGCCCAGGCATGCATGCATGTGCGTGTGTGTGTGTGTGTGTGTGTGTGTGTGTGTGTGTGTGTGTGTGTGCTGTGTTCATTTTCTTTATTACTGAAGATTTAAGTAATTAAACTTTCAGACTGCCGAATTGATTTCGTTTTATCTGCCATTCCTTTTATTCAATGTAAAATCTAAATACTGAATATTCGTGTACATATTTAATGATGTTGTAGTAATAAGTGTTATAAAAATTTCGAATTGTGTTCTCACATAAAACGGAAGTAATAAACGACAATACTGCATTATTATTATTATTATTTCTTCATTAATACGACATACAAGTCTCTTTTGGAGGTAGCCAATATTATTCAGTTATTCGTCTTATAATAAAGTACTTGCTCAATAACATGTCAATTGGAACTGCGTTTTATTTAAAAATGAGTGAATACATATGAAATGCTATATCTGCTCACAAAGGCAGTACAGAAAATCTTACGTAGTTTGTGACTTTGAAGCTGTAACACTTTCCACTGTCTTCCTTACATCGACTTTTGCAGCAAAGAGAGAAGTATCAAGAAGCGGAAAATAGGAGAATTTTGACATCTGCAAAAGAATAACCGGAATTGGAAATTGTAGTGAGAAAAGTCCTTCGTGTATATCAGTGGGGGTCGTATAAAACAGTATTAAAAGACAACAAAATGTAAATAGGTGAGTAACTGACATTTAATTCACAGCAATGTTAATACCATGATTCATTGATGTCCATGGAGTTAGTGGAAGCCTGCACATTATTGACCATCTAAACGACGTGCGTTTGTGTGTGTGTGTGTGTGTGTGTGTGTGTGTGTGTGTGTGTGTAGAAAGTATAGATTTTTGCAGACAATATTAAACGGGAATATCTCGTCTGGTTCCACCCGTCTTCTGACACCCTGAGTTTCTTTCTGCGACTAGGAACTCATCCTTGCAACAACCTACACACCTTAACTTATACTGTATCAGCCTACAGCAACACTATAATACATATTTTCCCTGCCGGCATATATTCTATAGAATTTTTTCTTCGAACAGCACCCCAAATTTTCGTCTCATTGACAGAGCTGGCGAAATTTACTGAAATATCGATATTTCGACTTGTCGATAAATCACCTGAATTATATCGATGTTAATGTTAGAAAACTATGGGCGTTAACAAAGAGAGGAATATTACCACTTATTCATCGTCCGCAACGAAGCTCCCATTTTCGTAGTTATTTCCAATACGAGTGACTTGTGATGGGACCAAGTATATGACGGATCTGTTAACTACTACTATTTCAGTCTCTGACACCTGTAATGATACATTTACTAACAGCGCTGCAATGAGTTTTTGAATCTATTTTAGAGTTCGCGACCATAAATTTGTAATCAAAATGGTTTGCATTTTAACCCTGAGTCCAGAAAGATTGACCTAGGAAGTAAACGTGTCTGCTGCCTGTTTTAAGCATACTGTCAAATTTCTTCAGATGAGCAGATTTCAAGCTGGACGTTAAGCTCAGTTTTGGAGAGTATGCAGTTACTGACAGAAAGAAACAAATAATTCGTGGAATTTCTGTAATAAGTATGATTATAGATTTCTCCTGAACATTCTTAACTCAAACACTCAAATTATGGAAATTTCTGTTCCTTAGCAGTTACGTCTGCAAAGCGGCCAACATGGATGGAGAGTGTAGAAAGAGTAATGTGGTTAACAATCTTTGACGAAACTAAAAATCTTTCCATCATGTAGACTATAGAGATGCAATGAGTCCTCACGTTCAGCGTTATTTTCAAAGTTTCTCCTTCAAGAATTCCTCTCATTTTTGTTTGTGTCGCAAATGAGCATGAATTTAACAATGTTGTTATCTTCTTTACTACGTGTCATACATCAATATGGTAGTAGAAACGCTTACTGGATCTATGTTTTGTCAAGTTTATTTAGCATGATCTGTGAATAAACAGTGATTACGTACAACTAAGAGCCAGTAACATTATACGGAAAATATAATTATGAAATCTCTACATATGGGCAAATGTCGGCAGTATAGTACTGATCTAAAACAATCAATACAATTTCTTCGAAATATTGCTATTTCCAATATGTCAGTAATTCCTACATATCGATGTATCACCTGCTCATAGATGAAGATAACACCACCCATCTCAATGGAATAACCATCAACTCTATCGTCACACACCATTGTAGATTTTTAAATCTAGTGCTCACCTTTAAATTTATGATAGCTCCCAGACGAAAATGTCTAGTCTGAAGGCTCTGACAGCCTGCTTCTGCGAACAGAGTAAGATTAGAAATGAAAGTAAAGAGCAAACAGAATAGTGAAACTGTAGTCTTTTATTTACAACGTGAAAGAGTGGCACCACCATCAGGAAAGATATACACGAGCACGATTACAAAAAAAGTGATAGGAGTAATCATTCGCTTAAAATAAATATAAAATAAATATATTCTAATCCACAACTGCCATGCTCATCAATGTAAAAACATCCAGGACGTAACGTATAACAGTTTTTCCCTTATTCTGATAGTTATTATTTGTGTAGCAATCAGAGAACATGAATTAGGGATAGCTGAGGAGTTATTAACAAATAAAATCCTTATATAGACACTTTATCCTTCGTTTCATAGTTTATAGCTCTTCGGCTCCATTTATAGATACTACTCTGTTTTCCGTGACGACGGAATATGAAATGTTTCGTATTTCTAGGCCAGCTAAGTTTGCTATAACGATATGTTTGAGCTTATGAATTAAAAAGAAAAAAAACCAAACCTCACATTAACACTTACTGTTGTTCCATACACGTGTGTCACACGTTTTATATTCGTACCAATTTATTGTCCCTGAAGTGAGACAGTGACACGTATAACAAATTACAAGCATTCCCGATCTTAAGCTGAAAGATGAGCACAATAAAAAATATAAACATATACGTGGCGTTAATAAAGGTACCCAAGGTGGACTCCATTACGTCGACTCAGGGCGAAGTGAGACACTGCTGAATTTAAACCATTTCAAGTCAAAGGTAAGTTCGCCAGCGTCATACCATTGGCCTACAGAATACGAGTTATGAGCGTTTCCACTACTTTCGTACGAAAGTGAGACAGTAAGTAATTTACAAGTTATTGTAGATGACAAACAAAGAATAATACTGCTACAGAAAAAACTACACATATTTCACAACAAAATCTTCTTGTAGGTGGGGGTAATTGTGCGCCTTTTTTCACAGGATTTTGAAAATTGGCAGGGTAAAACTGTTTAGGATAGCGTCGGAGCCAGGCTGTGCTTTCCATTCCCGCAGCTATGTCAAATGGAATTTTTTTAAATATACAACATGATATGAAGACCTCGGTTGTAACGAATGGTGAGGAATAGTCAATGAGAAACAGAGTTATTACCTGTAAAATATGGTATACGACGTGCTCATTCATATTAGATGGCAGTCCCACGATCAACGGACAAATGGCGGCTCTGTCTCTAATTCCATATTTTTCGCTAGTGGCAGCTCTGTCAGGATGTGTGTATACAACCAGTGGTAAGTACCAAAAACGTGTACACCAGTAGTAGTAACGCGTGCGGTGATCGTACCTGGAGAATGCTTTTGGGAGTCGGTCTGTACGAATTTGAGGATCTTGTGCGTAACCACGTCACAGATGAAGATCATGAACATGTCCCTGAACACAAATGTGCTTAAAAATTGTTGATAATCAGCTAATGTGAATATTTAATTAAACAAGTAAGCAATATTGTGCCCCTTGCCTCAGTATACGTGTTGGTAGAAATGTTAAGACCCCTTTTAACATCATTTACTGTGTAAGGTACTCATTAAAATTAATTTTAGTATTATGCTGAATCGTAGATTAATTTTTGATGTTGTTATACTTTATTACCGCAAAAATTGTTAACGAAGGTCTTAGCAATAAAAACGGAAACAATTCGAATTTTACATTTGTATTTTTGAGAGTTCACAGAAATGTTTCGTTAACCGCTCACAAAGTAAACAATGGTAAGGCAGTGCTAACCTACGTTAAGTGCACACAATTTGCAAGTAAACAGTGATAAGTACAAAGTGACGAATTTTTAAGATTAAAATTTTGCGTGTAATTCATCACTATAAAAATATGTCGTTGGTACAAATATATTTTAAAACAATGACTCATCTAAATAAAAAAAATCGCATTTCATGTACCTGAAATATTTGTGATATTTTCTTGGAACTTTACTGCGCAGTTTCGCAAAACAACACACTTTCTCCTTACCATTATTTACAGTCAAGGTCTTCATATTAAAGAGGAAGGGAAAAATTTTACTCGGATGGGGAAACGTAAATGATTTGTGGCGGTGCCCTACGATTTTGTTCTCCAGGATAACACAGTTTCTTTATTCATCTCATTTGGCAATATGGTAACGGGTATTCTCACCGAAGACCAAGAGCCCTTCCGTGAAGCATACAATGAAAAAGGATTTTCGTTTATTAGCTTTACTAATTTTTGTGACAGCGTTGTAGCAGAAGTCAACTTTTAAAATGTCTCTCTGCGGCCGGAAAACAGTGAGCGCTATGTTTTCGTAATCGGAGAATACGCTGAACATCACTTTCCCCGCGAAAACTTTCACTCCGGTGGCGGCGTGGTATCTTTCCATTGCATTGACGCACGCGTTGTCCCTGGCTGTTGATGCTTTGACCCCATCACCTGTCAGACTTTGCAGACGGTGCCCTTGTTCATGATAACCAATAAAATGCTGCAATGCGAGACTCATCATTGTACTTTAAGTCGCGGGGCTAGTTTGAGTGCCAACTGTCGTAGGTAAAAATTGTAAATTTGTGGTAAGATCTTATGGGACCAAACTGCTTAGGTCATCGGTCCCTAAGCTTACACACTACTTAATCTAACTTAAGCTAACTTACGCTATGGACAACACACACACCCATGCCCGAGGAAAGACTTGAACCTCCGACGGGAAGAGCCTCGCAGACCGTGACAAGACGCCCTAGACCGCGCGGCTACCCCACGCGGCGAATGTCGTAGGAAGACTAGGTTATAACGTGGGGTATTCATTGTACTTTATGAAAAATTCAAACTCATCAACTTTGGAGTATTATTTGTTTGCTCAGATCAAGTGTTCTTTCTCTCGTCCATGGTCAGCTGCTAAAATCTTCACAAACCAACCTACGCCCTGTTTGATAATTCACGATGTCTGCCACTCAGAGTACACGTGCAGATAAGTGTAAATAAGCTCATGTAAGAATTAGCACACCTAGGATGCATTTCTGTAAGAATGTTTTCCAATTTTACGTCTTTTTCACACAGAAATCCCATTGAATATCTCTTCTCGAGGGGTCTACATTCAGAGTCGCCACCATTTGCTAATACTGCGTGACTTTTGAGACGTCAGCTGCCTTGTGCTGAACATCATTAGTTGCTATAAAATTAATTCTAACATGTAGTGGAGTGCCTCACAATGTTTAACTTATGTAGTAAATTACTTTGCTATTCCCCACGTATTCCGGATCCAAGCAGTCATAAATGGAAAATCGGTAGGCCTAAGTAAAGAGATGAAACATGGATACAGTTTATCCTCAACATCATTTAATATAATACTGAGCATTAGACAAATGCATACTATAATTAGCGCTTGGATACAACTGGACGAATCCTCAATAGTGAAATCACTTCATGATGATGAGGATCTCACACTGTTTTTCATAATAGTGGACAACAATTAACATGCGAATAATCTGAACGAAACAATGTATTACGGGGGTATGTGGAGCGAGGTCTGGATGAAGCATGTGCTAAAAAACAATCACAATCATTTATTAACTAAAAACATACGTTTGATAAAAGGAAATAAGTTTTTAAAATGAATTTTATGCAGCCAAAGATCAACCAGAAGTTTGTACAATTATTAAACGATACAACTAGTTAATAATGATATTAAGAATGGAATGTTCTCATTGATTTTTAAACTGATAAAATGATTTTAAGATCCAGTCTCAGTTTGTCAACCTGAGAAAATACGATCAGATAGTATAATAATCATAAGCAACCGGGTTCAGCGGTCAAACGAAAGCTGTATAAGCCACTGTACTATATTATACTACAACAAATAGCGCTTGGGACTGCTTGAAGTGCGTCGACAGGAAATCATATTCAGTCCGTAATTATGACATGGCTGTCACAACATAATACATAAGACGATATCTTTGGTCATGTAAAAAACAACAAGTATTAGCGTTCATAAAACAACCATTATCTTCGCTTTAGCACCACTCTGGACCTGTACTTATTATTCCATAAGACTGCGCCATGACACTAGTTATAATAAACCAATAGTACCCAAAAATTACTCTCCAAATTGCAACACGAAATTTTAAATAACTTCTTCAATATTATTATTATTATGTTCCATAAGATATGTGCCAACTCACAGTAGCCAGCTTAAAATGTCTAATAAACCGGCGAACAAACAATTTAAAACCATACAACATTAAGTTACTACCAAAGGGAATTGCATTTATCTCCTTAAAGGTCACAGCATCCGATAAAAGGAAATCATGGGATTCAAACAGTACCAACTACCAAACACCTTTTAAAATACGTTCCTCACTGGGTGCGCTAAATATCAAAGTTAAACTTACGGAGATAATGACTTATTATACCTGACGACTTATACATTAGTGCAAATTATGTATAGAAAAAACGTTCATAATACAAGGCCCAAAGTCTGATTACAAAAAAGACTATAAATATCAAAACGGAGGCCCCACCTGCAAGCACCGCATCAATAATTTGTTTAGCCTAAAAGTAGAATTCGTCAAGAAATTTGAAATGTAATACTAGGAGGAAACGTAGCAATATATATGATGTTATTTGTATTTCCGTGGCTCAATAAAGAAATTCCCCCTCAGGAAGTTTAGCTGTACCGATGTAATGCCCCACGGTATCATAGTTAATTGCACTTCAGTCAATAACGATCGGTAATTCTGACTCTGATACAAATTACGTTCAACTACCAAGTCCAAGCACCGTATGCAAAGCAGAGCAGAACGACAACTTCACGTAGCCCCTCAGCTAACCAGGCCCCAATCTACGAGTGCTTGCCGGAACGTGCTTCTCCACGGCTCCACACATACTGCCATCTCCACACTCTTCTCGAAGGGCTAATGCGTAGCGTTACAGTCGCGAGCCAAATATATTCATTACAATGTGAATGAACCTACTATCGTTACAACTAGTACACGCTATAAATGAAATTATATTTCCATTAAAATTAAAATAATGGCTATCGGACACCAAAGTTCTTTTCGGGTTATAAATCTTGTTGATAACAGTACACTAAAACAAGTAGAAAAATAAAAGGTTGGTTTGACAACTCTTATGATTACGACAAGAAGCACAAAAGGAAATAAATAGGTTCGCTACTTAGAGAAAAAGCACCTGAAAACATTATACACTAAGAGACAGTTTTAAATTTTGTGAGATGGCCGTTGTTCCGACATTACTGTTCGGAAGCAACTCGTTTAAAACGGAGCAAAGAAAAAATACTCGTAGATTTAAAAGCAAAAAAAGACGTTGCGTCTTTGAGCTAACTTAATATTTGTAATCCTCGTTCTTAAAGAACGTACTATTACTGAAAGAGAGTCATTTTTGTCAGCATCCAAGTGAGATGGCGTTGCTTTGAGGTACTGTTATCGTGTTCAACAGATATTGGATTCAAATGCCCACTATTTCGCCATGAATTATGTTTTCCTGATTTCTCTTAAATCACTTAACACAGCATCCATAATAGTTCTTTCAAAATGACTACGGCTGATTTCATTTCTGAGTTCAACTCTAATTGAGCCAGCACTCGTGTGAAATGACCTATATATCGAATGTAAGCTAACATACCATACATAAATGTTGGTAAGTATTTGGGTACAGTCCTTCAGTAATATTATTTACTTTGGTAAATTGAAGCAAATCAAGTATCCACGTTATTTTAAAGAGATGGTGATTAAAAGTTTCTAAGTATGTTTTTGGTCAATCATGATTTACATGACTGCTGTACGCCAGTTTATCAAAAGTAACTACTCTAGGTCAAACAACAGAATATCCTCAGGTATCTATATACAATGAGCGAGACCATAATTAAGCACAAAGACCACAAACAAAAACAAATATCATATATCCATAACATATTCTTTATCTAAACTATACTTGGAAAATGGCATCAATTACAGTACGTCTGTCAAGGATTACGATTTGCATCAACATCAGCTCTGAAGACCGACTGCATCAAAATATAGAACGCACGAAAGCACCTGGACTCCCACAGAATGCAAGATGTTAATGCGACAAAACACATGGGTATACTGGAATGCCATATAATACTCTATCGAGAAACCAGTACCAGAGAAAACAAAGTACATTCTTTTTTGATTCCAGCGAAACATTCAAAATTATTAATGACCATTTCAAATGTGGTGACTACTCTTTAATACCACTTCATAAAATATTAATGTATCTAAAGCAATAAAAAATACGAGCACATATTAAAACAAGTAGAATGACAGTGTACACAGCAATGTCAAGACGTTTGTATCACCTTAAGAATGCATTTAACCATTTCATATTGTAAAATTTGTGCTGTATAATGATGTAGGAACTGAAGCATAATTTTCATGTACAGTAACGACCAGTTTCGCACCCCTGGAAGACGCATCGTCAGGTGATAAAGATACTTTTTAACAAGTCATCGCTTAAAGATAACTGCACTAGCGGTGCTCCCCATCATTCATGATAAGTTGTAAACAGACAGTGCGCAGCCACTTGCTGCTTTTCCTGCTGCCGCTCAACCATCTTCCTGCTTGTGTCGCGGTTCTGCTGTCCCCTTCATTGTAAATATGGACTACTGCTTTAAGCGTGTCATTTGTTTACATCTTGGCATGAATGATCGGGAGAGGCTCTAAGGGTGTTACCTTTCGGTGATGACGTTTTAGAAAAAAAAATATTATCACCTGAGGATGCGTCTTCTAGTGGGGCGAAACCTGTCGTGGCTTTTAATAAAAAGTGTTCTGCAGCCAGTGTAGATTATTTCTTTCAAAATGTGGAAGTTTGGCTGTAGTTACCAGCAATTTTAAATATCACGCTGCATTACAGTACTTATTAATGTCTGTCGTACTAATACATAAAGAAAATGGATGAACATATCAACTTGTGTGAAAGTAAACAAACCACTGAACAGCTGTTACAATCTTTTAGCCTCATCAGAAAACTTTTCAGATAGTATATCTGCAGTTTCTTGACCTTCAGTACATTATTTTATAACTTCCTATTTTCTCAGACAGTATATGAAACATAATAATTATCTTAAACAATCAACTGAATCTACAGAAAATTGAAATTAAAAATTGAGTGACAGAGTCAGAACCATATAATGTAAGGTAAAATAGGTAGTTATAAACTGTTAGATTTTAGGAATAAATTTTGCAGACACACTGTTCGAAAAATTTATGACGAGGCAAGTTACTAATCTTGGATAAGTAGGTGTCTTCATTAATTTATTGATTCGATATCTTTCATTGTGCATTAAAAATTGGTGTTAATATGGGTTTGGTAGTTTTTTTTTTTTTTTGGCAGAGTTGTATATTTAATCTCCTTTCTGGCGTTTGACATTTGTTTCTCACACTTTACATCATACGGTGATACTCTTCAAGATAAGTTTGTAGATACCTCTATTGCAGTAATGCAGCAATGGGCAGAATGAAGGGATGAGCATACAGGGTGAGTCGCTAACTACTGCCACCTAGAATAATTCCGAAAGTATGATAGGAGCTGAAAAGTTTGTGGGACGAATGTTTCATGGGAGAAAGGGGTCCATATTTGTTGCTAAGTGGGGTCGCGTCAGAGATATGAAGGTCAACTTTGTTTTTTAAATGGGATCCCATAGCCTGGTAGCGGCCATCGAGACGAATCCAATGATGTGTAACAGTAAGGTCTTTTAGGATCAACGAAGGTCACAAAGGTGGCATGAACGTCCATTTACAGAAGGTGTTCGAAGTGATGACCATTGGTATCAATGCAGTGCTGCAATCTTCTTATCATGGATTGAGTGGTATTCCTTATCACATCAGGACTTATCGAAGCACATGCTCTGACAAGTCACTCTCGTATATCGTGCAAATAGTAAATATTCACGGAGTAGGCCGTATCATCTAACGTGCCATTGACATGCAAACACCATTCGACGGTTTTGCAATACCACACTAATAGGAACGGTAAGACTAGGATCGTCGAATCAAACGAATGTGAATGATGTATGCCTTCGAAGAAAAAGTCGATATGCTTCTCATTTACAGAGAATGCCAACGAAATTCAGTGAGAGCTAGAGACTTACACGCTGAAAGATATCCTCAACGTACTCATCCTACACATTGTACATTTAAATATGTGTACAATAAATTGAGAACAATTGGATCTTAACGTATCGGAAACATATCCTGCAAAGGAAAGTTACTAACAAGGAAACGGAAATTGGTACCCTTGCCACTGTGGTTCGAGATCCTTCTGTTAGTTCGGGTCAAATCGTAAGGAAATCTGGCACGAGACAGAGCAGTATTGCAGTGTTGTCGCCATAAACATCATCCTTACCATATCAGTCTCCATCAAGAATTAACTGGTACGGATTGTATGCGGTGCATTGAATTATGCCGATGGGCTCAACTTCAGATTCAGAGGGATGACACATTTACTAATTTGATTTTATTTACTGACGAGGCTACATTCACGAACCACGGAAATGTTAATTTGCATAATATGCATTATTGGGCAACTGAAAATCCATGCTGGCTGCGGAAAGTTGCACCCAAAACCCGTGGTCGGTGAATGTATGGTGTGGGATTCTGGACAGAATTATAGGCCCCTCTTCCATCGATGGAAATTTTAATGGTAGGAAGTACACCACATTCCTGCAACAAACATTAGGTCTGTTATTGGAAGAAATACCTTTAGGTACAAGGAACAGATTGTAGTATCAACACGAGGGTGTCCGACACATTTTTCGCTGATGGCTTGAAATGAGTTACAGAGACAATTCCCAAACCGTTGGAATGGATGAGGAGGAGATGTGTCGTGGCCGGCTCGTTCTCCAGACTTGACGCCTCTCGATTTTTTCTTGTGAGGATTCGTAAAATAAATTGTTCATAAAGACGTTCCAACTATACCTGAAAATATGCGAGAGAGAATTTTCAGAGTATGCGCTTCGACAAGTGCCGATGTCATAAGGAATACCATTCAATCCATCATAAGAAGACTGCAGCACTGCATTGATACCAATGGTCATCACTTAGAACACCTTCTGTAAACGGACGTTCATACCACTTTTGTGACCTTCGTTGACCTTCAAAGACATTACTGTTACACATCATTGGATTCATCTAGATAGCCGCTACCAAACTAAAGTATCCCATTAAAAAAAAAACAAAGTTGACCTTCATATTCTTGAAGCGACCCCACCAAGCAACAATAAACCAAAATCATATTATAGCCCCCGTTGTCCCATGCAACTTTTGTCCCGCAAATTTTTCAGCTCCTATCATACTTTTGGAGTTGTTCTTGATGGCAACAGTTAGTGACTCATCCCGTATATTTTTTACATACATGTGGATACAAGTTGTTACGATTCATCAATGGTGTAGCAGAATGGGTACGAGCCCAGATTCAAGGTCATTGAGATGTAGGGCAGTACAAACCCAAATGCAAGGTCATAGATATGTAGGGTTGGTATGAACCTAGATTTGCAGTCACTCCAGTGTTATGAGACAATTGTGGTTGTTATTTTCAAGGCCATCTTCTCCAATTGAGTAATCCTCACGTCTTTGGAAATTGTGTGATGTAACCTCTGACACGCCACCACCGCTGCCGCCGCTGTCGGCTCCTGGGCAACTACAAGCGAAGATCATTCAACTACCACGCTGGTTAAGGAACGAAAATCAATGTCACACATTTACTGAAGGCCACTTCCTCCCTCAACATGTGGTGAGGTCACTAAACCATTGTGGCAGTTCTGGACCAGATAACGACCTTGGATGAGAGTTTATCTTCTGGCCTAGGTCAATAAGAAAAAGGTTCTCTCTTCATCTTTTTCATACTGCAAATCCAATGGTCATTCAGCTTCTTTCACCACAGTGAAGGGTTCATGTTTCTGTGGAATCAGGATCTACGAATTTTTTTAAATTAATAACAAAATATATTAGAATATTAGCACTTATATGTTTCCCAACCCCTTGTTTTCCATCTCTCTCTACAGATATTCGTCCTATATGCTCTGTACCCCTTAGTGGAAGGATTAAGGTGTTATCTTTGTAAATATAATAACAGGTACTTAGCAAAACTTTGGTTTATTAACAATATTTTTGCAATACTATTTTAAACTTACTTTACAGTACAACTGTTTTTTGTACTTTAATAGAAAACTTATATGAAATAGACATTGGTCGAGAAAAAAATGTTCAAATGTGTGTGAATTCCTAAGGGACCAAACTACTGAGGTCATCGGCTCCTAGACCTACACACTATGCTACTAACAACACACACACCCATGCCCGAGGAAGGATTCCAGCCTCTGGTGGAAGGGGTCCAAATGGTTCAAATGTCTCTAAGCATCAGTCCCCTAGACTTAGAACTAATTAAACCGAACTAACCTAAGGACATCACACACATCCATGCCCGAGGCAGGATTCGAACCTGCGACCGTAGGAGCCGCGTCGTTCCGAACTGAAGCTCCTAGAACCGCTCGGCCACAGCGGCCTCGCAGTCCGTGACATTGCGGCACAACCACGAGGCCACTGCGTGCGACTATATTTCGAGAGAGACACTACTGGTGAAGAGGAATCTATATACTACTTCCCACTGATTATTTACATACATTTTTCTTTCTACAATACAGTTTTTCTTCTTTATATGATTCAGTTTTTTCCTATATGCAGATTTTTATGCAATACACGCAAAATGAGACTAACTAGTATGACTATCAGCAGGGAAAGAGACAAACCATATACATGTGCACACACATGCGCACACACACACACACACACACACACACACACACACACACACACACACACACACAAACAGTTACACAGATGGTATGTAGTACTCAAAATACACACAAACAGTGTGCAAGCATGCAACCGAACATACATGACTAATGGCCTATATTACTATTACATACAAACATACACTATAAACAGCATGAGAACAGAGAGATGACAATTTTGACCCCTCAGATGAACCACCTGTTGTCACAGCATCACAGACAGACTTCCAGCTGCATTACAATATGTGCTACATGGCCTTGTGATTGAAAGGCTACTTGTCGCACTAAGTGCGAAGCCAAAGACAAGGCACTGCCAACACCAACGAGCTTTGTATACTTCAGTCATTAGAGCCACTGAAGCCAACGAAAGCACGTTGTATGATTATCCCTTACATATGATTCAGATTGATTAAGACTCGTGTCATATGAGCATACAATATGATATGCAGCCATGCATATTACATGTCATTCAGTGAAGTTACTCTAGGAGGCGGGGGGTGGGGGGGGGGGGGTTATCTTTACAATGCACCACAAGAACTGGGTTGCAATCAAAATACACAAATGCAGCAAAGGGGCAGTGCTCCTGGTAAAAGACAATCTTATTCTTTAATATCTTGTTTGCCTCAGTAGGCATTTCCATATGTACCAGTTCCTTGCTCCAGCAATCAAGCAGATTCTTTTCTGAATGTTCGCTCCTAGTAGAGAAGTTGAAGCCTCTATGACAAAAATACCATGCACTTTTTTTGTATTTGAATGGGCAAAACATGTGCACGAGATGCTTTTGATCCAGATGCAGTGTTATGACCCACTCTTGGAGAGTAGCAACAGATCTGCATAATTAGGGCGCTGATCAACTACTTTTGAAAACAGTGGGGTCTTATTACTTCATGTTTTACATCTTTTGTGTTTTGCACAGTGTGCACCTCATCATCTTCTGGCTTGCTTTTATCTACATCCAGGACGTAAACTTGAAATGAGTAATTAGGTTCTGCCTCTCAAATTTCGGTAAATCCTGGAGTTTAATGGGGAGTGAGACACCAATAATGTTTTAATGCTCACAGGCATTAGCTGTTTCGAATGTACACATACGTTATGTACGTTTTGGATAACTTCTCTCACAAACCAGGGGGAACCACGTAAACCAAAATTCAAGCCCCTCATCAATATTTGGACTTTAATACTCACTTGCTTAGCAGCTGTATCCTCTGGAAGTGGGATTAAAGTTTACCTCCAGACAGCTGGATCATAGGCATGTGGGTAGTCATCGAGACACAATACATGGCTGAGTGCTTTACTGGACCCCCTTTCTTGCATTCGGAAAAATAATGCAGTACGACATTTGTGGTAAAATTTCTGATGCAACGTGTGGTTGAGTCACCCCAAGACAACACACCATTTTTAAGTCGAATATAGACATTGGTCTTTTCCGCAACACCATTACTACCTTCATTTATGGAGAGAGAGTGAGTTCACAGCACAGCGCCACTTCGCACATAATGATGGGATACCGCGATCATTGACTATTTTGGGGAGCTCACTTCCCGCCACAGTAAAGTGATGAGATATTAGTAGCCCACGTTAGAGTTGTCCATGCAACCTTGTGAGATCCAACCTCCAAAAGCACCAGCAACCACAGAATAGTTCAATGCAGATGGAGGACTGCTGTTAGATCGAGCATAATGATGTCGAGATGGTCCAAGATGATGGCACGATGAAACACGATAATGGTAATAAGTCCAGGGTGTCAGGAGCATGGTTGCGATAGCCCAGACCACTGCGAACATGCCGGTGTGTCAATCCATAACAGGGTGATAGAATGGACCTCGACACTGACAGGCTGGCACATGGTGATGGTGATGGGATGATGGCATCATCAATGGTGTTGTTATTGACACAAGCCCACCTCTGGACTGTTCCGATAATTATGCAAGGAAAGTAGTGATAAGTATCGCGTGTGTATAAGAGACATATGGAGTTGTCAGTAATTATGATAATAATAATAATAATGAAATTTCTAGTACTTACATGCCTAACATTGGTGTTGGTGCTGCTACATACGGATTTCAGTCATTCATCATCACCATCATTAAACGGAATACTTGATTCGAATATTTTATCCAGCTCAGTGTCAGTATCCATCTCGCTGTGATTGGTTATGCCATCAATTCGTTCAGTCCTCACATTATCAGCGTATTCAGAATAATGGATAATAATATTTTATCCTACTCAGTATCAACATCAGTATGAATGTGAGCTAGTGTGGCATCAACCCAATCGGACCTCACAACATCAGCAAGTCAAATACTACTTATGTATTCAAGGGTCATGTCCTGAGAGCTCGTAGTAGGAACATGATCAAGTCTAGACATTTCTATGTGAAAACATGCCATATAAGTGTGATGCATACATTGATGCATACATACATTTCTTCTTGTACTCATCTTGACACATATGAATTCATGGTGTCTAGTACAAGCACAACACATTCATATAATTGATTTACATCGATGGAAAGGGACTTTGATTTACATCGATGGAAAGGGACTGCAGATATGTTGCACTGTGTAGTAATGTGGCATATCTGTGATTCATCCAAGATGCATGCCAAGATAGTACACTAAATTGGAGTAAACACAATGTTGGGTGGCACAATGGTTAACGCAACAGTCTAGTACGCAGGAGATCCTTGGTTCAAATCCCTGTCTGGAGCACACTTTCATTCGTCGCCATTTATTCCACACAAAGTACCAATGCAACTGACGTCAGTAGTTCCTTATCTTTCCTTTCCTTTCTCCGTCCTCCACCTTCACTTTTACATAACTCTGATATATTGGTACAGGCAGAGTGACAGGTACTGTGTCCATCACATGCTCCACTTCTTCCACTGCCATGACTGCAATCTCGTTAAAAAGTTCTGAAAGAAAGAGAAAAAAGGATTGGATTAGAAATTAGGTAGTCATATTCATATTAATCGTCCATAGAGAGAGAGATAGCTAGAGGAAAGGCGTGTACTGACAGTCACAAAATTCGCTTTTTAATGGTTCTGGAAGCTATCCACCGTCCTCTGAAGCACCAATCAGATCCATTAGGTTTTCTAATTCGCTGTATTGCATTTGATGGCGCGTCATTAACTGTTTCATATCGAGGACATTTTCCCACTCCTGCTGCGGTAGCGTTATCAATGGCACAGCGTTTTATCTTCGCAGATGTTATCTCGACACATACTGGAACACAAGTCATATATTGAGGCAAAATGTCCCTTATTTAGAGCTAGCTGGATCCGCTTCTGCTATGGCAGGTCCGAACCTATAGAGATAAGAGTAGCACATGCAGGTGCGTAGCCATACGTAACAGTGCTTTTATGAAACCACTCATGACACTCGTTATCGCATTCCCACTCCCTTGACTGCCATCCACTGTTCCAGTACAAGAACCAAAATCTAGGTCAGCACACCACTGTGCCAATTCTAGCCAAGATAATGTTCTAGGACAAAGTCATGCACACTACACAGGCCACAACCAGCACTCCCAGTACCACAGCAAGGAGTGGCCTGCATGCTATGCGGGTCTATGACCGGCCTACTCTGTGTGGAGGACGCACTTCTGTCACTACAAAAAGGCTGGATGAGAATCAGTTTATAAAAAAGTACATCTCGCCCCCCCCCCCCTACTCTCTCTGTGTGTGTCTCTTTCTCTATAACATAGTGGATGTATGAGGATCACCTGTGAATGCTGAGTCAAATTTTACACAATGAGCCACATTTTTTTTGAGTCTGTATAGAATGGAAGTGCATCTGAATACAGCTTCTGAATCTGCATCATCGTGTGGTTCAACAGATGAAGTGCGAAAGAATGCTTCAGTTCTCCCTGTATACAGAACATGTAAGACATGGTTGACATCCTTCGATGACTGGTTGATAGCTACTACACAACGTCTTTGCAAACTAAGCGAAGCTGGATTCTTTTATACTAATAACGATTATCAAACAGTGCATTTCCATTTAGATGGGAGGTTAAGAGATTTGGAAAAAATCGCATAATCCATGAACTGAACACGCTGAGTGGTTTTTACGAATGTCTGTTTGTGATTCTTACGAAGGATAGTGGTAGTGTATAACAATTGCCAGAACACAGATGCAATAACCACCACAGAGGATGTAGATAATATTAAGATTCCTCCAAATCATATGAAAGCTTCAGTGTGTGACTGTGAGAGCTTTTGACGATGCTTGACTCTCCAAAATCTGGTACCAGAATTTGACAGCTGTGCTATTCCTTCCATGCGGACACACTTCTGCTTGTCTTAAATTCACACCTCTCCCTTCCTCATGCTTCGTGTGTAGGAACCTGTTTCAGCTACAGTAAGAGCATTTCTGACGAAAAGGTCAAATGGTTGAAATGGCTCTGAGCACTATGGGACTTAACTTCTGAGGTCATCAGTCCCCTAGAATTTATAACTACTTAAACCTAACTAACCTAAGGACATCACACACATCCATGCCCGAGGCAGGATTCGAACCTGCGACCGTAGCGGTCGCGCGGTTCCCGACTGTAGCGCCTAGAACCGCTCGGACACCTGACCGACCGAAAAGGTCAATCCTCTAAGAAATGTTATTGTTTTATTAGATGTTCTTTATACATTGTGGAAGATAAAGATTTATCGTTTCAATAGCTAATGTTCTTTAGGTCAACTCTTAATATAACTACATCATTATCTGAATACTTCCTCTCAGAAAAATGGCCAGCATTAAGGAATCATGATTTTAGCGCTACAACGCTGATAGAAGTGACAGAAAATATCTCTGTTTGTCGATATTGGCGACATTCCACACGCTGAAGAAGACGCCATTTTATTCATCACAGAATATTATTGGCACAAAATTCTGCCTGTATCATCTGGCAACAAATTCTATGCGGTCTGTAGATAGTAGTCGAGAGGCAGCACCATGTTCACTCCACCAAGCTAGTAGTGACTTGTTACAGTACTGGGGAGCATTGCAGGAAAACATATCTGATTCTTACACCATACATCACCCACCTCATACCAATTATACTTCCTTACTTGTAAGGATTTATAGATATTCTTGAAAAAAAAGATTTATACAGAAGGGATAAGTGGAATTTGTATTAGATGCTGTAGGACTTTAATGTAATCACTAGGTATGTGAGAGGGATGGCACCCCATAATTTGCTTTACAAGTGGAAAGATGGGACACTCTAGAGACAATGCGTCATCAAGAACAGTCACATTCTCCTACATTTGGTCAATACTGTGGCGTGAAGAGGTATGTATTGGGAAAATATTGGCAAGGAGACGCTGGAAATATTAAAAGTCGATAGCAATGTCATATAAACTAGAGTTGACCAACATTAAAATGAACTACTGCAACAGCTTCGCATAGGCATTTATCGTTAGATATAACGCAAGATTCTAGTATAGGTTTTTAACAAAGTGGAGTTGTCTGACTATCTAACATCAGTCCAAGACATCTATGTGTAAGAGGAAGACTACCAGGGAAGAGGTAATATTATTGTAAACAACAAAACGACTGTTACATTTTCCTTCACTTACGATCATGGTATACTACACTAGAATCTACAATTTCTGACTATGGAATGGACTGTGTGTGTGTGACGCTATAAAAGCTTGCCTGAATGTATTAATTGCCAACAAACACTATTTATTTTTCAACTATTCTCATTGCAGTCTACATCAATCACCTTTCAGGAGGTGGGAAAATCATCATTCAGACTCCAACAAGGACGACAGATGTGTCATATATAACTGTCGTATTGAAGTTGGAGAAATATTTTTTTTTCTAAGTTCTTTACAATACCATCACATGTAAAAATTACTGAGTTAGGATTCATTCCTACAAACAATCATGTTCCATTTTTTATCTTTGATCAGGCACATACATAAATACAGAGTATTTGAAATTGTAGTTCCATATATTCCAAGTTAAGGTTTACTGTTTGATCAATATAATACCTCTGTATATGTCAAACTGTCAAGCTGTCAAACAAAAATGAATAGAAAATACCAATTCAAAGACGTTTACATTTCAATGTGTTCACCGAGGTGACGAAAGTAATGGGATTCCTCCTAATATCATGTCAGACCTTCTTTTTTCCGGTTTAGTGGAGCAACTCGCTGTGGCATGCACTCAACAAGTCGCTGGGTCCCCTGCAGAAATATTGAGCCAATCTACCTCTATAACTGTCTATAACTGCGGAAGTGTTGCCGGTGAAGGATATTGTGCATAAAGTGACCTCTCGATTATGTAGCGCAAATGTTCGATGGGATTCACCCTAGGCGGTCTGGGTGGCTAAATCATTCGTTCGAATTGTCCATACGGTTCTTCTGCCAGTCGCGAACAATTGTGGCATGGTGACATTTGCACATTGTCATCTATAAAAATGCAGTCTATGAGTGGCTACAAATGATCTCCAAGTAGCTGTACATAACAGTTCCCAGTCAGTGATTGGTTGAGTGGGACCAGAGAACCTAGCCCATTTCCGGTAAACATAGTCCAAACCATTATGGAACCACCATCAGCTTGCACAGTGCCTTGTTGACAAAATTCATGGCTCCGTGTGGTCTGTGGAACACTGGAATCCTGCCATCAGCTCTTTCCAACTGAAATCGGGACTTATGTGAGCTGTCCACGGTTTCCCAGTCGCCTGGAGTCCAACCTATATGATTACGAGCCCAGGAGAGGCGCTGCAGCCGATGTCGCCCTGTTAGCAAAGGCACTCGGTCGGTCGTCTGCTGTCATAGGCTGTCATAGGCCATTAACGCCAAATTTCCCCTCTCCTCCCGAAAGAAAAGAAACGTGCGGACTCGAAATTAATCTACGTGGCATAGAGGCAAGATCAGAACAAACCCTTCCAGTCATCTATGGGCCAGTAAAGGCCTGTAGCACATCCAGCAAAAGCATGTAAGGATGGCCTTTTTTTCCTTATGACAGACATGACCTTCTTATGACATAATCAGGCATAAACATTAGCCTTACTGAACTTCGCTTTAGAGAAAACCATCGATAACGTCACCCATCAGTACCTAACGAGAGTGTTATATCATTTCAGAATTCAGAAGCAACAATAGATTTAGTACTATCAAATGAATACCGTATTGTTTCCACCAAAGAAGTGGTAGAAAAATTAGGATGTGCACTGATACCGAATAGTACAAGGATACTGAATATCATTCAAAAGATTGAATGCAGCGACAAGATGGCTCTGCTCAAAATGTTGTATGTTGCTGAAGTCATACCGCTGATAGAAAATATGCAGCGCAGGTAAAAAAAAAAAAACTCTGCTGTGGCTGCTAGTGTAGTGGTTATTCTACGTGTTTTACTGTCTCAGTTAATACGTATCACTAAAATGAATATCGCACTAAAACTAATTCTGAACGCTGTATGGAATGGCACATAAAATTCGGCTTTAAAAATAATTTTATTCGCGACGGGAAACAAACTGACTCTTTCCGTCGATACTGGGCGGCCCACGAAACATGTGATGACCATTATTTGCTTGGGCTTACTCCAGCCACTCAGCATTGCAAAATCGAAACTGCAGATATCTACCAAAATACCCAATAAAATGCGCCTGGCGACTCTTAGAAGGGACATTCTGTATATACACTAACGTGACGAAAGTCACGGGAGAGCTGGCGGTAGCATCGCACACACAAGGTATAAAAGGGCAGTACGTCGACGGAACTGTCACTTCTACTCAGGTTATTCATGTGAAAAGGTTTCTGATGTGGTTATGGCCCAACGACGGGCCAACAGACTTTGAACGCGGAATCGTATCTGGAACTATACGCATGGGACATTCCATTTCGGAAATCAGTAGAGAATTCAATACTCAGAGCCACAGTGTCAAGAATGTGCCGAGCATACCAAACTTCAGTCATTACCTCGCACCACAGGCAACGCAGTGGTGATGGTTTTCAGTTAACGACCGAGATCAGCGGCAGTTGAGTACAGTTGTCAGTGCTAACAGATAGGTAACACTGCGAGAAACAACCGCAAGAATCAATGTGGGGACGTACGGCGAAGGTATCCTTCAGGACAGTGCGGCGAAATTAGGCGTTAATGGGCTGTGGCAGCAGACGACCGACGCGAGTAGCTTTGCTAACAGCACGACACCGCCTGCAGCGCGTCTGCTGGGCTCGTGATCCTATCGGTTGGACTCCAGACGACTGTAAAATAATGGCCTGGTCAAATGAGTTCCGATTTTAGTTAGTAAGCGCTGATAGTAGGTTTCGAGTGTGGTGCAGACTCACGAAGTCACAGACCCAAGTTGTGAAGAAGCCACTGCATAAGCTGGTGTTGGCTCATTAGTGGTGTGGACTGTGTTTGCATGGAATGGACTGGGTCCTCTGGTCCAAACGAAACAATCATTGAATGGAAATTATGTTCGGCTACTTGGAATCCATTTTCAGCCATTCGTGGACTTTATGATCCCAAACAACGGTGTAATTTTTATGCACGACAGTCAGCCATGTCATTGGCCCACAATTGTTTTGAGGAACATTCTGGCCACCCATACTGCACGCATGAATCTCATCGAAAATTGATGGGACATAATTGAGAGATCAGTTCGTGGACAAAATTCTGCACCGGCAAGACTTTCGCAGTTATGGACGGCTACACAGGCAAAATGGATCAATATTTCTGCAGGGGACTTCAAACGACTTGTTGAGTCCCTTCCACGTTCAGTTGATGCAGTATACCGTACAAAAGGGACTCTTACACAATATTAGGAAGTATCCCATCACTTCTGTCACCTGAGTAATATCCAAGCTTCCGTAGCAGTGATAGATTTCTATACTACTTCACTTTGAATTGCGGAAAGTGTGTGTAATGCCGACTTCGGTTTATTGAGATAACTCCAGGAAAGTGTAGCTCATCCATAAACGAAGAAGAACGTTTATACAACTTGAGTACTGCTCGAGTGTTTGGCACCCCGAAGAGCTCGTTTTAAAGGAAGACATCGAAGTAATTCAGAGATGTGGTGCTAGATTTTTTGCCGGTAGTTTGGATGAACGCGTGAGTATTACGGAAATGTTGTATGAACTCGAATGGGAGTAATTGGAGGGAAAAAAAGTTATTTTCAGAAAACACTATTGTGCTATAGGTTGCAGAATGACAGTACTACCACCAACGTACATTTCACGTAAGGACCGCGAAGACAACGTTAGAAAAATCAGGGTTGGCACAAAAGCATATGGAGATGTTTTCCCCTCGTTCTATTAGTGAGTTGAACAGGGACTGATTTTAAATGATAGCTGCATACGTTCCGTCTTCGGCACGATGTCTAAGTAAAGAATCTGTTTGTATATGGATCTCTTTCCATATTAACTTTTTTTCCCGACAGTCGTTCACTTCATGGTTATCGTAGCAGATGGAAGAAATGTAGGTTACTCTACCCTGGATCCGCTCTTGAATAGCATACGGGAAAATGAATAATACGCTAAATCTTCACATATATTGCTGCTCTTCGTGTAACATTTTTATGCTACACAGCCTGAAAATTGTTAAATTTGCTTTCGACCTTACTTATTCCTATTGCCTTTATACCAGATATAAGGCGGATGGTGTAGAATTATCGTGCAGCCTACCTTAAATGTGTTTCCTAAAAGTTGTCCAGCAGTGTTTCGTGAGAACTATATTGTTACTTTTCCAAGGAAGGCTATTTTTATTGCGGAGAAGGGACTACACGTGCATATGTCCGAACAACTATCAGACAGGAAATTCTCGTAAATCCCTGCCTTTTCACTCCAGATTTTAAAAAAAGTACAGTCTGCCTTTCGGCTAGAGGGCAATATTAATTCCCCGTAATATGTGTCTAGATGCTACCGTGGAGCACTGCAAGCCGTTACACTAAGAAAAATACTGAGGTTATAAACATAGAATTTACATGTGTACACTGGGTGTCCTAGAAGTTTTCCCTGTTTACAGGCATGCATAAGGCAGAAACTACGTCACACAGACACATATCTGTTATCTTGAAGTGCAGATGACATATTCTAGTTTTGTTGGTATATTCACGCACACAGTTAATAAATTTCGAAGTGTGCACCTTTAGTTCCTCGGAGGATATCCAGGCGACATTCCAATTGCACCGATTCGTTTGTCAAGATTTCGTGGGAAGTGGATGTTATGACGTCAGTAACTCTGTGTCGCAATTCTGCGATGTCTTTCACAGGTGCTTGATAAACTTAGTCCTTGACATAGCCCAATGGTATTATGTCTGGTGATCGTGGAGGCCAACTGATTTGACCACCACGCCCTAACCATCTTCCTGGAAATGTATCCAAATAGACACGAACATCTAACCCACAAAGAAATGTCGCACCATCTCGTTGGAAAGTTAAGTTCAGAACGTTCTGAATCTGAGGCACAACAAATAACTGCAACATATGAAGACAGACATTCACTGTGATTGTCATTTCACTGAAGAAAAGAGGTCCCATTATTACATTATGCATAAGACCACATTACATGATCACGTTAAGTCTGCCTCTGACGGTCTCAGACACGGCGTGGGGATTGTTCGACCCCCAGATCGTAGCATAACAGCAAAGTCATACCGAGCAGTCCGATGATTGGAGGGACTGCTCGATCTGTACTTTGTAAGAGCGCAAGAGAATTTGTTAATGTAGGATGTGGTGTGCTGATGTCTTCGGAATCTGCAACTCACGTAAGGCTCTGCAGACTGACTTCTTGGGACTTCTCACGAAACTATCCCCCACTGTCCGAATTGTTTGCACACTAGGTCTAGGCCTGCCTGTTCTACGAAATCACAGACGCCCCCTGCTTCCTTAAACTTCGCATACTACATCTTGATGCTTTTAACATCTGGTGGCTATCTATGGTATGTCCTCTGAAATTTTCTCTGGACTGCCTTTAGTGATTTTGCCTCGTGATACCAGAGGACACAATGTGCTTTCTATTGGTTTTAGTACAAGTTGTTTGCAATTGATGTCAGATTCAACTGCTGTTATTTCACGGGGCCCTGTATCAAACAAGTTAACAGTAAGTATGTACTTACACAAAAACTGGAATATGTGACATGCATTCAAGATAAAATGTACACTCCTGGAAATGGAAAAAAGAACACATTGACACCGGTGTGTCAGACCCACCGTACTTGCTCCGGACACTGCGAGAGGGCTGTACAAGCAATGATCACACGCACGGCACAGCGGACACACCAGGAACCGCGGTGTTGGCCGTCGAATGGCGCTAGCTGCGCAGCATTTGTGCACCGCCGCCGTCAGTGTCAGTCAGTTTGCCGTGGCATACGGAGCTCCATCGCAGTCTTTAACACTGGTAGCATGCCGCGACGGTGTGGACGTGAACCGTATGTGCAGCTGACGGACTTTGAGCGAGGGCGTATAGTGGGCATGCGGGAGGCCGGGTGGACGTACCGCCGAATTGCTCAACACGTGGGGCGTGAGGTCTCCACAGTACATCGATGTTGTCGCCAGTGGTCGGCGGAAGGTGCACGTGCCCGTCGACCTGGGACCGAACCGCGGCGACGCACGGATGCACGCCAAGACCGTAGGATCCTACGCAGTGCCGTAGGGGACCGCACCGCCACTTCCCAGCAAATTAGGGACACTGTTGCTCCTGGGGTATCGGCGAGGACCATTCGCAACCGTCTCCATGAAGCTGGGCTACGGTCCCGCACACCGTTAGGCCGTCTTCCGCTCACGCCCCAACATCGTGCAGACCGCCTCCAGTGGTGTCGCGACAGGCGTGAATGGAGGGACGAATGGAGACGTGTCGTCTTCAGCGATGAGAGTCGCTTCTGCCTTGGTGCCAATGATGGTCGTATGCGTGTTTGGCGCCGTGCAGGTGAGCGCCACAATCAGGACTGCATACGACCGAGGCACACAGGGCCAACACCCGGCATCATGGTGTGGGGAGCGATCTCCTACACTGGCCGTACACCACTGGTGATCGTCGAGGGGACACTGAATAGTGCACGGTACATCCAAACCGTCATCGAACCCATCGTTCTACCATTCCTAGACCGGCAAGGGAACTTGCTGTTCCAACAGGACAATGCACGTCCGCATGTATCCCGTGCCACCCAACGTGCTCTAGAAGGTGTAAGTCAACTACCCTGGCCAGCAAGATCTCCGGATCTGTCCCCCATTGAGCATGTTTGGGACTGGATGAAGCGTCGTCTCACGCGGTCTGCACGTCCAGCACGAACGCTGGTCCAACTGAGGCGCCAGGTGGAAATGGCATGGCAAGCCGTTCCACAGGACTACATCCAGCATCTCTACGATCGTCTCCATGGGAGAATAGCAGCCTGCATTGCTGCGAAAGGTGGATATACACTGTACTAGTGCCGACATTGTGCATGCTCTGTTGCCTGTGTCTATGTGCCTGTGGTTCTGTCAGTGTGATCATGTGATGTATCTGACCCCAGGAATGTGTCAATAAAGTTTCCCCTTCCTGGGACAATGAATTCACGGTGTTCTTATTTCAATTTCCAGGAGTGTATTTGTCTATGTATTACGCTTCACACCTTATAAACGTTTGTAATCAGGGAAAGTCTTCTGGGACACCTAATATGTTAGCACTTTGAAATGCTGGAAGTAGTGGCTACTATTCGTGTATTTTAATGTACCTGTTAATGTGTATCGATTAAAAGAAGGGTGGCAGACCGATGTACAAAAACGCATAGAAAAAGATCAGTCTAATACACTCATGCACATAAATTAAGGATAATTGCAGAATGCGGTGCCACACAATGTGCACTACACAAAACTGGCGATAATAGCATAGGCACATAAGGAACACACACGACACAGATCTATAAGTCCACGGTATTGGTGATACGCTGAGAAAACCGTCCCGAAGCGCATGTGCTACAAAACGCCATTGTTTCCTGCGCATGTACCCCAGCATCAATATGGGATATGATCACCATGCACACGTACACAAGTCGCACAATGGGTTGGTATACTCTGGATCAAGTGGTCGAGCAGCTGCTGGGGTATACCCTCCTATTCTTGCACCAGTGACCGTCTCAGCTCCTGATGTGTCCTAGGGGTTTGAAGACGTGCAGCGATACGTCGACCGATAGCATCCCAGACTTTCCCGATGGGGTTTCGGGCTGAAAAACAGTCAGGTCACTCTATCCGCTCCATATCTTCTATTTCAAGGTACTCCTCCACGATGGCAGCTCGGTGGGGCCGTGGGTTATCATCTATCAGGAGGAAGGTGGGCCCCACTGCACCCCTGATAAGGCGGCAGACTGGTGCAAAATAACGTCCCGATACACCTGACCTGTTACAATTCCTATGTCAAAGACATGCAGGTGTGTACGTGCACTAATTATAATCCCACCCCAGACCATCAAACCACGAACTCCATACAGGTCCCTTTCAAGGACATTAAAGGGTTCTTATCTGGTTCCTGGTTCACGCCAGATGAAAACTCAGCGAGAATCACTGTTCAGACTATACCTGGACTCGTCCATGAACATAACCTAGCACCACCGTTCCAATGGCCATGTACTGTGTTCTTAACACCAGGCTTTACGGGCTCCCCTGTGACCAGGGATCGGTGGAATGCACCTTGCAGGTCTCCGGGTGAATAAACCGTGTCTGTTCAGTCGTCTGTAGACTGTGTGTCTGGAGACAACTGTTCCAGTGGCTGCGGTAAGGTCCCGAGTAAGGCTACCTACAGTACTCCGTGGCCGTCTGCGGGCACTGATGGTGAGACATCGGTCTTCTTGTGGTGTTGTACACTGTGGACGTCCCGTACTGTAGCACCTGGACACGTTTCCTGTCTGCTGGAATCGTTGCCATAATCCTGAGATCACACTTTGTGGCACACGTAGGGCCCGTGCTACGACCTGCTGTGTTTGGCCAGCGTCCAGTCGCCCTAGTATTCTACCCCCAATAACGTCATCAATATGTGTTCTTTGAGCCATTTTCAACACACAGTCACCATCAGCAGGTCTCAAAACGTCTGCACACTTACTGGCTGCACCGTACTCTGACATTCACAAACACACCTCTGTTTATGTTGACTGCTGCCAGCGCCACCGTGCGACGACCGCAGGTCAAATGCACCTCATGGTCAGATCCCGAGGTGATTTAAACCTGCAGATCGCCTACCAGAGCGTTGTTTCACCATGTATCAGCATTATCCTTAATTTATGAGCATGAGTGTAGTTGTTTAATTGTGCACTTCTTTTGTGGATGACGAAGTGCGCTTTCTTTTGATACCTGCAGTGGTATCTGAACCGAGAATATGCTTTAACTCGCTCCAGGTGCTTATTCCTCAGCATTTTGCTGTGGTCATAGGTTCTAATAGTGTGAAACATCAGTAGTGGGTATTTGCCATCACTTTTTAAATAAGATAACCCTGTTACTTCCTCTCGCCATAGAGTACAAGCCATATAGGGCGATGCTCCAGAGGGAAAAGGGGATGGGAAGTTGTGGTAAGCTTGTTTCTTGTTAGCATCGAGAATGAGGGGGACCTGGTCCTGGATCATTAGCTGTTCGAGAGCTCTCATAGTGGTGTGACGTCCTCCCCTCGTGTGACCGCCCTTCTGTCGGAGCTGTAGCGTGGCAGTGGCGTCGGTCGTTGCTCGCCCGGCATGAGACACACATGCAAGAGCGCCATCACAGTCTGCTGAGTCGACAGCTACCTCGCCATTGACACTAGGCGGCCAGTAGCGTCTCCATTGCGAGTGTTATGCGTCGAGTTTCTAAATAAGCGTGTATTCATCTCCTACGGTGGCGGTAATTGCTTACAATGAGCACTTAGCGATGTGTTTCGAAGTTTACTGGGGGTAGTCTTGTTGTGGTGTCACAGGGTGATAATGCAGGGTACATATTTTGTTGCACTGCAGAATTTATTTTGTTAACACATCACACTGTGCTATTTGGTTAATTAATGGTTATTTTGTTTAAACAGCACAGTGTGTTAGCAGCTCAGTCACCTAATTACATATATATTAAACCAAGAACATATCGTAACGTCAGTGTGTCTTATGTCGTACATTACACCACCATTTTGCAGATTATGTCAAGCCATTAATGACTTTCAGCAATTCAGTCACGTCCTATAATGCTCTCCAACCACCTCACTTTTCAGTGAGCCGTGGCTACATAAAACTTATTGATGACGACAATTTTATGGGAGATATTATTATTATTTATTTATATTATAAAATATTTACAATCATTGTTGAACACTTCTTTCATTTTTCAACAACAAGTTTCATTCTGTTCATTGGCATCATATGGAAAATTCTATATCTGCTACAACAATTTTACATTTAACTCTCCAGTCACTGCATCACATTTATCGATATGCATTTTCAATTGGAGTGCAGGAAGTGAGGGACACCCTTTGTCCTCAATAACATGCTCATCATGTTCTGGCAACATGTCTATAATCCACATCACTTTGTCCAGCCTCTTTACATAGACACGTGACTGATGGTATAAATCCACATGTACCATTCACTGCATTCTCCAATGGCACACTAACTGAGCCTATGCTATGATGGTGGTGGATCTCCATTAATAGTTTTGAAGAAGTTACCTCAGACTCATAGGAGAGCATTGTCCACTCTATAAAGAAATCACCTGATGTGACTGTGCTACTTTGAGCACCATCCAGAATCTTAAATGAAAGTTCATTTAGAAGAAATGGATTATGGTGTGGGATCCTTGGTAGCCAAACAAATCATCGAAGATGTTCTTGAAAACACATAAATGAGGAAACTAATGCAGTATGAACTACTGTCCTTATGCATGAGACATGTGTTCTGCCCCTTACCATGAGTAAGACAACCGCTTCCTGAACAGTAAACTGTAGTCTGACTCAATAATTCCAAACATGTAAAAAAAAATTGTCTTCTTTTTGGATAACCTCTGCTACTGCAGGCTCTTAGAACAGAAATAACGATGTTTGTGCAATTGGAAATGGAGAGGGAGCCTGTTTCTTCTTGGCCCAGGGATTGTTCTAGATCGTTATGTGGTCCAGGACCAGTACAGTGGTTTGGCAACCTCACCACATGTTGGGGGAGATGCTGCCCTTGATTTTGGCTCTCGTATTGGTACAGTCAGTGGATTACCTTGATTGTGGTTTCCTAACTGATACATAGATGAGTGATCCTCATTTGGAATTGTCCAAGAGGCAGTAGCGACAGCGATGGCGATGCCATGTTACTGATTACATCATACAACTGTCTGAGATGCAGGGACTCCTCATGAGGAGGTGATGACCTTGAAGATAACAAGATTCAGTTAAGATGATAACAAGTCCAATTGCTCCATGATAAGGAATTGATCTTGAACCTGAGCTCGTATTTGCTCTACACCACTGTCACCTAGGATTTGGGCTCATTCACACCCTAAATCTCAATGACTTTGAATCTGAGCTCATATGTATCCTGCTACTTTCGGCACATACCTACATGTCCTGTGGGGGAAAGATGATGGCGTAACACTCTACATCAATGGTCCTTACGGTAATGTCCTGAATTAAATTCAAAACCTCTCTGCAGAATCTCATGAAGTGACAGTGGGTGATGTTGTTGATGGTCGATCTGTCGGATGGGTACAGTAAGGTCTGCAGTCCCCATGCTGTCATTGGAGATGAGTAGGCCATGTTTCGGCAACAGGTTTCACCCTCACCCATCTCTCTCATCATGACCACAGAACACAAACGTAAAACTACGTTATATATTGAGGTGACAAAAGTCATTGGATAGCGATATGCACATATACAGATGGCGGTAGTATCACGTATGCAATCAAGCTATAAAAGGGAACTGCATTGGCGGAGCTTTCATTTGTACTTAGGTGATTCAAGTGAAAAAGGTTTCCGCGGTGGTTATGAACAAACGATGGGAATTACCAGACTTTCAACATGGAATGGTTATTGGAGTTATACACATGGGGCATTCAGTTTCGGAAATCATAGGGGAATTCAAGATCACAGACTCAAGAGTGTACCGAGAATACTAAATTTTATGCATTACCTCTCACCATGGACAACTCAGTATCCTACAGCCTTCATTTAACGCCCGAGAGCAGCGGCATTTGCCTAGAGTTGTTAATGCCAAAGGACAAGCAACACTACGTGAAATAACCGCAGAAATCTATGTGAGATGTACGTCGAATGTACCCATTAGGATTGTGTGGCGAAATTTTGCATAAATGGACTATGGCAGCAGATGAGTGACGTGAGAGCACGACATCACCTGCAGTGGGTCTCCTGTGCTTCTAACCATATCAGTTGGATCCTAGACTACAGGAAAACCGTGGCCTGGTCAGCCGAGCCCGATCTCAGATGATAATAGCTGGTAATAGGTTTGGAGTGTGGCGCAGACCCCATGAAGCCATGGATCCAAGTTCTCAACAGGTGAACCGATCATTGACCGGAAATGGTTATGTTAGGTTACTTTTTCCCAGAAAATGATGGAATTTTTATGGTTGACATTGTGCCATGTTTCCAAGCCACAACTGTACGTGATTGGTTTGAAGAACTTCTGGGCCGTTCAAGCAATTGATTTGGCCACCCAGATCGCCCGACAAGGACTTTCAATGACTTGTTGAGTCCATGTGACATCAAGTGGCTGCACGACAGGATAAAAGAGGTCTAACACGATATTCAGACGTATCCTATGACTTTTATCACTTCAGTGTATGTGCATGAATTAGACGCATGTACACTCTACAAGTCGGCCGCTGTGGCCGAGCGGTTCTAGGCGCATCAGTCCGGAACCGCGCTGCTGCTACGATCACAGGTTCGAATCCTGCCTCGGGAATGGATGTGTGTGATGTCCTTAGGTTAGTTAGGTTTAAGTAGTTCTAAGCCTAGGGGACTGATGACCTCAAATGTTAAGTCCCATAGTGCTTAGAGCTATTTGAACCATTTGAACACTCTACAAATACACATTCAACACAAATCTCATATATCCGTAAAAAAGGCGGCCAATGTATGCAGAAGTAGAACATGCTTTCTGGGAGATGGCTCAGCCACCACACGGGATGTCCTACCCAAGAACGCCATAGTACGTTTACGTTTATATATGTACTGTAACTGATGTCGTTTTGTAAGTATGGATTATGTGACGAATGTGTTACGGATACAGATTTTTATTGTTAGCGATTACTGTGCCTAAGTATGGAGTTTTCCACTGCATATAGATACTGCACCTGAGGATGGGGAAAGTGATTTTTTAAATAAATGTATGTACAGCTTGTAACATTCATGTCAAATAATGGGAACATAATATTGTACAATATGTTTCGTGAAAGACAAGGAAGGTACCTTTGGATGACGTGGAACTTACAGCGTGTCAAATGGGTGGTAAGGCTTGACGTCAGTCACGTACAAGAATGCCATTAGCGGAGTTAGGCAGCTCTAAATAGAGGCAAACTTTCCGCGCCGTTGGTTGACCGAAACACAAGGCAGTATATCTCTACCCTGTGTCGCGTAGAGCCGATGGGACAATCACAGGGAGGAGGCCACCATGAGCGAATGTGTGCCGGCCGTAGCTCTCGCTCATTATGTTAATCATATACGTTATAATTAACGAGAGAATCATATTCAGTGGCCTACTTAGCCAATATATCGAAAGTGACTTTCAGTTTATTGCTCATATTGTATATGAGTAGTTCTCAGTTCTAGGGCACTGATGACCTCAGCAGTTAAGTCCCATAGTGCTCAGAGCCATTTGAAGCATTTTTAAGTGCATTCTGGACAATCTGCCTACAGTTGCAGACTGGATGTAATGGTGTAAAGAAGTGTAAAGTGAAGTGTATGTGACAACACCACTGGATAAGTGGAATTAAACCCGAATGGCATTCATTTTTAAATCGTTAATACTCTTTATGGTCTAAGGAATTCCCTTCACATTTCATCATTGCAGCTATAATTTCGCATCCCCATCTGGCGATTTCACGACCAGTGCTTCCACTACAGCGAAATGGACATCATCCGATAGAAGCGGATTAGTGGATTTCAGATCAATTTCCACGAGATGTGAGGGACCTGCATGTGTCGAACGACGACTTCGTAGTGTACAGTTGCTCTAACGTAAGTAGACTGACACCGGTGTTGCAGACTCAAAGCGAATGTTGCAAGCTATTGCTCAAATCACGATATTTCCAAAATGAAGTATCATCTACAACTATATTACATTCTAAGAAAAAGAAAAAAAAGACGCACCACGAATAAATTATCCTTATGCGTTGGAAATTGGCAGATGTGATGTGCATGTATTGACAAGCAAATTATTACAATTTCAGAAAAAACCTGATGATTTATTCAAGAGAAAGGTCTTCAGAAAGTGAGCGAGTCAGTAACACTTTGGTCCACATGTGGCGAGCAGTTATTTGGCTTAGCATTTACTGACAGAGTTTTTGGATATCCTCCTGAGAGGTAACTTGCCAAATCTTCTGTCTGCTTGGCGCTTTAAGTCGTCAAAATCTCAAGCTGGTTGAAGGCTCCGCCCATAATGCTCTAAATGTTCTTAAATTGGGAGAGATCCTGGACCTTTCTCGCCAAGGTAGTGTTTAGCAAGCAGTAGAAACTCGCTCTGTGCGACTGAGCATTTTCTTGCTGAAATGCAAGGCCGGGGATGGCATGGCCTGAAGGGCAACAGTGGCCTATAATCTCATTGACTGGAGTAGAATTGTCTTCAGTGATGAGTTTCGCATCGAACTGAGTCCCGATAACCAGCGAATACGTTCCTGGAGAAGCCCCAGACAGCAGTGCCTGACGCCCGCCGTATGGCCCTACACCCAGGGGTGATGACCTGGAGCAGCACTTCATTTCATTGCAGCAGCCCTTTGGTTGTCATTCGCAGCACTTTTTCAGCACAGTGGTATATCGACGATACTCTGCGTTCCTGTTTGTTGTCCTTCACGGCAAACTATTTTGGGCTTACATTTCAGCAAGGTAATGCCCAACCGCACACGGTGACTTTCTGCTGTTTGTCTTCGTGCCTGCCAAAAACCCTACCTTGGACAGCAAAGTCACAGGATTTCTCCCCAGTTGAGAACGTCTGCAGTATTATGGGCAGCGTCCTACGACCAGTTCTATATTTTGACAATCTAGCTAGCTGGTTGGACAGAATGGCCACAATATCCCTCAGGAGGACATACAAAAACTCAATCAATCAATGCCAAATCGAATATCTGCTTGCATAAGCACCAGGGCTGGCCCATCGCGCTACTGACTTGCTCAAATTGTCCCGCTATTTCTGTTGAATAAATCATCAATTTTTTTCTGAAACTGTAATCATTTGTTTGTCTGTACACGTGCACCACAACTACCGAATTCTGTACCATTCAGATAAGTTCTTCGTGGCGCGTCGCTACGTTCGTGCTAGTATCTGCCGTGTTTAATCCCATTATCGTAAGATAAATTGCAAAGCTGCTAACATGAGCAGTAAGAAAATATGCATCAGAACACGAGAAACGACGGAGGTAGTAAAAGTTGCGTAAAAGTCGACAAGGTCTTGTGGCCGAAAGCAGATTGTTATCGCTTTAGTAACCATAACAGCAACTGTTTCTGCGTTATTGTTTATTAAACAGTCCCTCGCCCTCTCATAGGTTTCCTTTGTGACGCAGCACTTACGTCAACCGTTTAGCAAAGTCGCTTCCCGTTGCACAGGAAACGTGTCATACATTTTTAGCCTACTAACGACGTTTAAGACTGTCAGACTTACATGCGAAATACTATATAGCACGTTGTTTCATTATTCCCAACTCTTTATTCCAGTTTGACTATCACAAGTTTTAAAAGACTGAATGAATAATTTATTTCCTTCAGGTGGTAACGTAAGGGAGCAAGATAGCATGCCAACCCATCATTGCCATCAACTCGACCTCACCAAGTAAGGAAAAAAATAAGAGCCTCCGACAACGTAACGAGATACTTTTAAAAGGAAAATTGAGAGTGTATACAAGTGGTGACGCAAATTTATTTCGTTAAACACGTTTCCAATTTCATAAGGTACTCATTATGGATGTAACAACTGAAATCCATAAATCTTGATTCATGTGGTCACCTATTTACTTAAAAAAAAAGAACCAAGAAAGTTCATCATCTTAGAAAATTAGAACCAAAAAATTACGTACTTAGCGTTACGAGGGCGGGCTGAAAAATGTTGCCTCTGCATTTTTTATATGAGAACTTTAAGAGCTTTATTAACATTCTACATCCTTATCCTTCACGTTTACATATTTCTTTGTCAGCTTGGTCACACTGGAAACGAATACATTTCTCCCAACGAGAGACCAATTTGTTGATTCTGAGACTGTAGAATATTTGACTTTATTGACTGAGCCACAGCTTCGGCCTCTGCTTCCACCCCTTCATCACTCTCAGCATTAAATCTTGGAATGTATTCTTTCAGGTCTGAAAACAAATGAAAATCGTATGGGCCGAAGTCGGGACTGTATGGAGCATGATCGGTAACAGTGCACCCAGGCTGTCAGATTGTTGCAAACGACGCAAAGCTCTTGTGAGCACTGTTATGCTGAAGGAGAGGTTGCGCTATGTAGAGACCAACTCTTCGAATTCTAAAAACGATTATAGCAAGCTGTTTCTCACGCACCAACACAGTTATGTTACGCACCGTCATTCAGAGACCTCTAGCGGCAGAGGGTTGCAACTTGCGTCAGCAAAGCAGGAAAGTCGACGGTCTAATACCTATGACGTATCATACATCAGCTGATATTGAGAGCAGAAGGAATATTCCGACGCATTACTTTACAGGACGCCCTAGGATAGAGGCGGAACCATCTAAAACTTGCGCCGCGAATACTGCGGAAATGGAAGATGCCATTGAGGTGCGGTTTTCACACAATGGACTGGTAGTTAGCGGTTCGTATTGTTAGCCAACAAACAGGTTGAAATAACACTTAGAAAGTGTATTTTTGCTGCAAACACACGCTTTTAAATAGAACAATGCCTATAGTCATTAAGAAACTAAAAGTATGGTAAATTAGAACGTCAGGGCGTTCGTTGCAGGATTCTAGTGCGACTCGTTTACGAGATATCGTATTTTGAAAAGTTCGTACACTGACATTTGTATAATACCCCTATGGTAGCAGACACTAAAGAACAACACAAGTGTATAAAGTAGTTATGTGTATTCTGATCAGTAGCGAGACGTTTGACTATCACAGGTTGTGTTCAAAATGACCACTGGGAGCGGCAATATACGCATCCAGTCTGGCATGGAACGACTGTTGCCTTTCAGCGGAGATGTCCGAGCAGGCTGCAGTAATACGTTGTGGCATATCATCGGTTGTAGTTGGTATGCCCTTGTAGACAGCATCTTTCTGCTTTCCTCACAGAAAATAGTCTACAGCCCTCAAATCAGAGGAACAGTCCGGCCAAGGTACAGCTCATCTGCGTCCAGTCCAACGATTTGGAAACAATTCGTGAAGATACGCTCTAGTACTTCGTGCAACTACGGGCTAGACAGTCATCATGTTGGTACCACAGGTTCCCCCTAGCCTGCGGATGAATGTCTTCTGGCATCCGTGGAAGACGACCTGTTAGGCGGCTGGATTAAGTCTGCGCGTTCAGTGTTCCGTCTTTAAACCACGGGCCTATGAGCTGATGGTTCACTATCCCACACCACATGTTTACATTCCGTGGGCGCTGACGTTCCACCTGACGAAGCCAACAGACATTGTCAACAGACCAATAGTACATGTTTCGGCGGTTTACCTGCCCTTAGTTGGTAAATATGGCTTCATCACTAATTAAGATACATTATACATTTTGACCATCCTGTTTCAATGCCCAGGTACAGAAGTTAACGCGGTTCTCATTATCGTTTCTATGCTGCTGTTGATAGAGAGCCGGCCGGAGTGGCCGAGCGATTCTAGGCGCCACAGTCTGGAACTGCGCGAACGCTACGTCGCAAGTTCGAATCCTGCCTCGGGCATTGAGGTATGTGATGTCCTTAGGTTAGTTAGATTTAAGTAGTTCTAAGTTCTGGGGGACTGATGACCTCAGAAGTTAAGTCCCATAGTGCTCAGAGCCATTTAAACCATTTTGTTGATAGAGATAGATGTAACTGGGATGTAACTATGTCGATGGAGAATGCGTAAGGAACTTACGTGACACATGCCACTTCTCCGTTCGACTGCGCGGAAGCTAACGTGCGGTTTAACTGCAACAGTAGCAAGAACATTAATTTCCCCTTCTTCTGTCGTCATTTGCTTACTTCCGTTACGTTTTCTTCGTGTTACACTACCGCTTTTACGTAACTAGTTGAAGAGGCTGATAAGTAACTGCCGAGATGACTGACGTCTATTGGGATATCTTGCCGTATACACTGTACAAGAATGAACTGTATTCTTCCTACACTCTCCATACTCGATGAGATGTTGGCTTTTTCCGCATTAGGTAATACCATTGTCCACTCACGACCTATTGCTTGGACTGTCACACACTAACTGCCTAGCAAGTCACAGTGCACTCAAAGAACGCGGAAGCAAACTGTAAGCTAACATGACAACATCGTACCTAGCAACTACGTAGGTTGGTTAGTACAAACAAGTGCCGGTGAGAAAACTCTTCAAAATACGATATCTCGTAAACGAGTCGGACTAGAATCCTGCAACAAACACCACTGGCTTTCTTATTGCCCCTACATTTAATTTGATAATGACAACTGGCATTGTTCTATTTAAAATGTATGTTTGCAGCAAAAATACACTTACTAAGTATTAGTACAATCTATTTATTGGTAAACAACACGAATCGCCGACTAACAATACATTCTGCAATAATCGCACTTCAAAAGCAATTTCCATTTCCGCAATATTTGCGATACTAGTTTTAGGTGATTCATCCTGAATATCCACAGACAAATAAAATGATATCATGGATCCAAAAGTGCGTTTACTTATAATAAAATACTTCTCAGATATAAACAACTAGCTTGAAAATGTAAATAAAAAAAAGCAAGTGCATACTCTCCAGCTGTGAAACTTTAGCGCAGCGTCTGTTGCAGTTCTCAGCCGATAAATACAAGTCGCACAGATTATGGTAGGCCAGCACATAGCCGCTATTATGGCGGACAACAAGTTTGATTACTTCAAATTTAGCAATGTGCTATCTGATAAAAAGTACTTGGACACCTGTTAGTGAACGTTAATATGCGGTGTGACCACCCTTCACCCTTATGGCGGTTTGGAATCCACTGGGGGCACTTTTGGTGATGTATCTGAATGTCTGTGGACGAAAGGTAGCCCATTGTTCCGTCAGAGCCGGAATTGGAAAAGCTAGTGATTTGGATGCTGGGATATAGAGCGAAGATGACATTATAACTCGTCTCAAATGTGTTCGTTTGATTCACGTTGGAACTCCGGGCAGGCCAATCCATTTCCGGAATGTTACTGACCATAAATCATTGGCTCATAGATGGTGCTTTATGACAAGGTGCAGTGTCGTGCTGATACAAATTCCTTTGTCTCTGAGCTGTTCCTCTGTTGGGTTTATGTAGATCTACTTTTAGTTTTTTCTTAAGTGCAATAAATGATCCACACTCTGTTCACGAAAATTAGGCCCATACTGTACCAGCACCACCTCATCCGTACTTCACTGTTGACAGTATACAAGATGGCAGGTAACTTTCTCCAAGCATTCGATAAACCCAATCTGCTGGAATGCCGTAGTGCATAGCGTGATTCGTCACTCTAAATCACTCGTTTACACATCACCTCAAGTGTTGGTTAGCACTGCCTCTAGAAATATGTGGCTTATGAGAAGCTGATCGACCACTGTGCGCCATTCTTTCTATTTCCCTGCGCACAGCCATTGTGCTAAAGGGAGTGTTGGTAGCATTTTGGAACTCATTGGCGGCTCCTTCCATTTATTTCACACGATGTTTCACAACCATCTTCCACAACCTTCGTCCATCCATGTCCGAGAGGACATGAGGTTCGTCGGGTCTTCGTTTAGGTGCGGTTGTTCCCTCGTGTTTCCACTTTACAGCCACATGACCAACAGTCGACTTGACCAGCTTCATAAGGGTTGAAATGCTCCTGATGGATCTGTTACTCAGGTGACATCAAATGACTTGTCCGCGTTGGAAGCCACTGATGTCTCCCTACTGAGCCATTCTGGTGTTACTGCTTCTCTGCTGACAACGTAATACCCTCCACTTCCTTTTATACGTATGGCTCCGCGTCTCGTGACATGCAGCGGCCAATTCCTCCTCACTTAGCGGTATCTGGATATTTTTGACTAGATAGTGTATTTAGAACAGGCAAAATTACAACCTGACGATTTTGTAATCCACATCGACTGATATTTACTATGTTTGTCGACTACTAAATAAATTACCAGAAAAGTTATAGTAAATAATTTTGAGAAGTTGTTAAGTTTGTAGCGCACTTTGTTGGTGCGGTACGTAATAGCAGGGACGATTAAATTCAGTGACTGTAATTTATCGGTGACAGTTTCTCACCTCTCCTCAACACGAACCATTCTTTTAAAAGCTCTTCTGATATCATCAGACATTAATTACAATTATTTGGTAATCATGGATTTCGAAAACATCGGTCATGCGAAATCAGTCTCGCGCCTTTTTATCTCATGACATCGTGACAGCCATGGATCAAGAGTTCAAGGCAGTCACGTAGATGCAGTATTTTGTGACTTATGGAAAACATTTTACTCAGATATTCACCTGCACTTATGGAAAGTACGATCTTATGGGGTATCAAGCGACTGGACTGAGGATTTCTTGGTAGGCAGGACGCAACACGTTATCTTGAATGGACAGTCACTGACAAAAATTCACGTGTGCCCCAGGGTAGTGTGTTGGCACTCACTATAAAAAGTTTTCGATGCGGTGGAACTACAGTCATGCAATAAATTTTAAAGCAGTAAACCGCAATTTGACTTGTATTACTGTATTTATCTACTGTACTATTTAGATTACGGATTTCATGCCATTATCAAGTAAAATGCTAAAAGTTGTTTGTCCACTACCATGTCATGTCTGCTGATCTAACAACTTTTAGCATTGTACCTGATAAGTCAAAAAAGCCGAAATCTGGATTGTACAGAAGATAAACACAGTGTCAAATGGCTGTTTGCTCCTTTAAAAAGGTATCGTATATGCTCATGTTGTATATTAATGACCTTGCAAACAATATTACAACGTTAATAGTAACCTCAGAGTTTTTCTTAGATGTTGCAGTTAACTACAGTGAAGTTCTGACTGGAAAAAGTTACACAAATGCTCAGTCAGATCTTGATGAAATTTCAAATTGGTACAAAGAGTGGCTTCTTTTTTAGAAGTTCAGAAATGTAAAATTATGCACTTCACAAAATGAAGAAACGTAGCGCCGTATGACTATCACATCACGGAGTCACACCCGGAATCTGTCAATTCACAATAATACTTGAGTGTAATTATTTGTTGTGATGTGAAATAAAATGACCAAATAGGCTAAGTTGTAGGAAAAGCAGGTGAGAGATTTCAGTTGGTTCGTAGGATACGAGGAACATGTGATCAGTCTACAAAGAAAGCTGTATAGAACACGCTCGTAGCACCTAGAAATTGCTCAAGTCTGTTGGGCCCGTACCACATGCGACTATTTAGGGATATCAAGCTTACACAAAGAGGGAGAATACAAACGGTCATATGTTCGGTTTAACCGTGAGAGAGCTTCAAGACGTTGGAAACCTGAACTGGTGGACGGATAAAAAAAACTGTCATCATTACCCAAAACAAAAATCAAAAGCTGGCCGTTGTGGCCGAGCCGTTCTAGGCGCGTCAGTCTGCAACCGCGCGACCGCTACGGTCGCAGGTTCGAATCCTGCCACAGGCATGGATGTGTGTGATGTCCTTAGGTTAGTTAGGTTTAAGTAGTTCTAAGTTGTAGGGGACTGATGACCTCAGATGTTAAGTCCCATAGTGCTCAGAGCCATTTGAACCATTTTCGAAAAATCAAAACTTTGTATGTGCGTTTCGTGTATGTATGGCATCAACATGTGTTACTGGACAGAGTGTAACACATTGTCGTTTCATTCCTGGGATAACATCGTCATTAACTAAAACAGAAATCAAAACTTTGTGTGTATGCTTTGTGTATGTATGGCATCAACTGTGTGTGTATGTATGGCATCAACTGTGCGACTGTACTAAGCGTAAAGATTGTCATGTTGCCACTGTTTCTCAGTCTTCGTGCTGCTGATATTTGTACTGTTCACATACTGTTTCAAGTACAAGTATACGGCTGCTGTCTCTAATACTTGCGAAATCTTATATGTATATCCAGCTAAAAGTCGCATATCACAGTTACCATAGTTATTTACCGTTAATTAATGTCCTCAGGCTGTCTATAATAAGCTAGTTCCTACGTTAATTTCATCATTTTAACAGCGTCGCGGCACACATAAGGAACGATCGAACAGGCGATTCTGTCACTGACTTGCGTCCCGCTGAGCTCTACAAATAGTTCTTCTTCGCTCACGTACGAGGACCGGTATAAAGTAAAAGGAATGGTTGTTGTTGTGGTCTTCAGTCCTGAAACTGGTTTGATGCAGCTCTCCATGCTACTCTATCCTGTTTATGCTTCTTCATCTCCCAGTACCTAGTGCAACCTACATCTTTCTGAATCTGTTTAGTGTATTCATCTCTTGGTCTCCCTCTACGAGTTTTACCCTCCACGCTGCCCTCCAATACTAAACTGGTGATCCCTTGATGCCTCAGAACATGTCCTACCAACCGATCTTCTTCTAGTCAAGTTGTGCCACAAACTTCTCTTCTCCCCACTTCTATTCAATACCTCCTCATTAGTTATATGATCTACCCATCTAATCTTCAGCATTCTTCTGTAGCACCACCTTTCGAAAGCTTCTATTCTCTTCTTGTTCAAACTAGTTATCGTCCATGTTTCACTTCCATACATGGCTACACTCCATACAAATACTTTCAGAAACGACTTCCTGTCACTTAAATCTATACTCGATGTTAACAAATTTCTCTTCTTCAGAAACGCTTTCCTTGCCGTTGCCAGTTTACATTTTATATCCTCTCTACTTCGACCATCATCAGTTATTTTGCTCCCCAAATAGCAAAACTCCTTTACTACTTCAAGTGTCTCATTTCCTAATCTAATTCCCTCAGCATCACCCGACTTAATTCGACTACATTCCATTATCTTCGTTTTGCTTTTGTTGATGTCCAACTTATACGCTTCTTTGAAGACACTGTCCATTCCGTTCAATTGCTCTTCCAAGTCCTTTGCTGTCTCTGACAGAATTACAATGTCATCGGCGAACCTCAAAGTTTTTATTTATTCTCCATCGATTTTAATACCTACTCCGAATTTTTCTTTTGTTTCCTTCACTGCTTCCTCAATATACAGATTAAATAACATCGGGGATAGACTACAACCCTGTCTCAACCCCTTCCCAACCACTGCTTCCCTTTCATGTCCCTCGACACTTATAACTGCCATCTGGTTTCTGTACAAATTGTAAATAGCCTTTCGCTCCCTGTATTTTACCCCTGCCACCTTCAGAATTTGAAAGAAAGTATTCCAGTCAACATTGTCAAAAGCTTTCCCTAAGTCTACAAATGCTAGAAACGTAGGTTTGCCCTTCCTTAATCTAGCTTCTAAGATAAGTCATAGGGTCAGTATTGCCTCACGTGTTCCAACATTTCTAAGGAACCCAAACTGATCCTCCTCGAGGTCGGCTTCTACCGGTTTTTCCATTCGTCTGTAAAGAATTTGCGTTAGTATTTTGCGTCCGTGACTTACTAAACTGGTAGTTCGGTAATTTTCACATCTGTCAACACCTGCTTTCTTTGGGATTGGAATTATTATGTTCTTCTTGAAGTCTGAGGGTATTTCGCCTGTTTCATACATCTTGCTCACCAGATGGTAGAGTTTTGTCAGGACTGGCTCTCCCAAGGCTGTCAGTAGTTCCAATGGAATGTTGTCTACTCCCGGGGCCTTGTTTCGACTCAGGTCTTCCAGTGCTCTGTCAAACTCTTCACGCAGTATCGTATCTCCCCTTTCATCTTCAGCTTCATCCTCTTCCATTTCCATAATATTGTCCTCAATTACATTGCCCATGTATGGACCCTCTATATACTCCCACCTTTCTGCTTTCCCTTCTTTGCTTAGAACTGGGTTTCCATCTGAGCTCTTGATATTCGTACAAGTGGTTCTCTTTTCTCCAAAGATCTCTTTAATTTTCCTGTAGGCACTATCTATCTTACCCCTAGTGAGATAAGCCTCTATATCCTTACATTTGTCCTCTAGCCATCCCTGCTAAGCCATTTTGCACTTCCTGTCGATGTCATTTTTGAGACGTTTGTATTCCTTTTTGCCTGCTTCACTTACTGCATTTTTGTATTTTCTTCTTTCATCAATTAAATTCAATATTTCTTCTGTTACCCAAGGATTTCTACTAGGCCTTGTCTTTTTACCTACTAGATCCGCTGCTGGCTTCACTACTTCATCCCTCAAAGCTACCTATTCTTCTTCTACTGTATTTCTTTCCCCCATTCTTGTCAATTGTTCCCTTATGCTCTCCCTGAAACTCTGTACAACCTCTGGTTTAGTCAGTTTATCCAGGTCCCATCTCCGTAAATTCCCAGCTTTTTGCAGTTTCTTCAGTTTTAATCTACAGTTCATAACCAATAGATTGTGGTCAGAGTCCACATCTGCCCCTGGAAATGTCTTACAATTTAAGACCTGGTTCCTAAATCTCTGTCTTACCATTATATAATCTATCTGACACCTTTTAGTATCTTCAGGCTTCTTCCATGTATACAACTTTCTTTTATAATTCTTGAACCAAGTGTTAGCTATGATTAAGTTGTGCTCTGTGCAAAATTCTACCAGGCGGCTTCCTCTTTCATTTCTTAGCCCCAATCCATATTCACCTACTACGTTTCCTTCTCTCCCTTTTCCTACTTCCAAATTCCAGTCACCCATGACTATTAAATTTTCGTCTCCCTTTACTATCTGATTAATTTCTTTTATTTCATCATACATTTCTTCAATTTCTTCGTCATCTGCAGAGCTAGTTGGCATGTGAACTTGTACTACTGTAGTAGGCGTGGGCTTCGTTTTCTATCTTGGGCACAATAATGCGTTCACTATGCTGTTTGTAGTAGCTTACCCGCACTCCTATTTTTTTTTTATTCATTATCAAACCTACTCCTGTATTACCCCTATTTGATTTTGTATTTATAAACCTGTATTCGCCTGACCAAAAGTCTTGTAAAAGGAATAGAAAAGAAAACAAAATACATTTGCTTCCCAGAGTTATAGTGTTACAACTATTGGGAAGAGTCTGTGTATTGGATTTTGGGACAGATGCGGTAGAGTACCGATAGCCGTTTTAGAAGACAATGCAACCATAAATATCTATGTTTATCAGAATAGTCTATTGGAACTACGTCTAACAATCCAAAATCAGGACATGGCATTTTGAGATTCAGTATTGTTTCATCCACAAGAATATTCGTATACGTATGTCTGCTGCAACGCAAAAATTCATTTAGGACTTTGAGCAGTAATTGTCCGATATTCACCCTCTTTGCCACGGAAAACCTCCCTTAATGGCAAGAGATGATAACACAACCCTAGAGCCGAAGGCACTATTACATGTTTATTATTTCAGGCACATCGTTGCTCATTATGGGGATATAAAATGTGGCGCCTCGTTAAGAGAAATAACTGATCACAAATTTTAGTTGTGCCGGAACATAGACAAGGATTGTACAACAATTTACAATAAAATTTTTTGTTCCGTTACATTACTTGTACTTATAAATGACGAGCGAAATTTATTTCGGGATACCATTCCAACATGTAATTGAAATGTCGCTGTAAATCTTTGTTAATTATAATTTGTCTGAACCTAGTGCCGCTGTGAAGTATCTGACTGTTCACTTTCAACTTAGTCATCAACTGAAGCAGCCTCATATCGTTATAATGCGTGCTGTCACCACTTCCCCAGAACTCGATTTGGCAGCCACACGTAACCTGCTTGACACTAGTTCATTGACATCAATTTATTGTCATGTGAGTGATTTAAGGCACGAATTTGGTTTATCGTTCACTTCTCGAAATAGTGTTGATGATACTTCACGGAGAATCAAATGTCATTGGACGTCCCAGGGTAAAGGAACTTCTAAATGGGCATGGGAAAGGGCGCGCCGTGTATCACAAGCCATTTGTTAATTCACAGGAGTCCAGCAATATTTTATTGCACAGACAAATCCTATAATTCAGTTGCCTGGCAACAAAACACATTTCTTCTGAATACTCTTACTCCATCTTACCACAGTAAACATAGAGCATTTTTCAAATATACATTAAAAATGGAAATTCCTCACTTCAGATTTACAGGTAAACAGCACACAAATAGGTTCAATATAAATAAGTAAAAAATTTCTTATAACACTGGCCAAAGTAAATCTTATAACTCTGAAAACATATTTGCTCAATTAGGGAAGCCTCTTAGGCACACTCAAAACACTCACGTGGAAAAATAATAAAATACCATTTATGAATTGAGCATTACATCTATATTAAAACTATTATGTTAAAAACCAAACTGAAGCTAGGGAAACCATAGAAGGGGCAGGTTCGGCAGGCCAGGTCTAAATAAGATGGTTTAGAAAAACAAGGACTGGTGGGTAATTTACGCCCGATTGCTAGAAGATAGAAATTCAACTTATGAGGGATGCAGTAGCAAACCAGGAGGCCGTAACGTCTCAGAGGCTACGGTGAGACGGCAAGCGGTGTGCCGGCCTTGCGCACGTGCACAGCCGACACGGACAGCCCACGCCCTGTGGACCGTCGGATAACAAAGAAATCCTACGAACAGCTCGGAAGACCGAGAGAAAACAGGCAAACATATAAGTCATGCATAATAATGACGAACATGCGAAAATGCTCAAACCAAGGCAAGAAGCTCAATGTGAGCGTGGCCCCAAGTCCCAACCAAACCTTACATGTAACAACAACAATTTTACAATAAGTATTACTACAGGGATTAACAGTTTATTCTTACACTAAAATATAACAAGTTAATCTAATAATCACACAGCCCACAGACACATTAACGTAAGTGTCTTAGAAGGTAGCAGGCAAATCTTGAGGGGTAACAATTAACTACAATCGTCCAGCACGGTGTGTAGTTCGACAGCTTAATGTATGCCTGGTTGTGGTCGCCCACGCATTTTACGTTTGCATTGAACTCCTGGTTGTGTGCTGGTCGAGTGAAGCGCAAGTTACCTTGTCGGTGGGTCCGTTGACTGTCTGTTGGTTGGCTTGTCGTCGGATCGAAAATGGTTGCGCCAACTGCCTGTCGCACGTAAGTGAACATTAGTATTTCATGTGCTGGCCGACCGCCGAAACTTCTGAGTGCCGTTAACTGCACTGCCTTTTCTTATTTTCTGTTGTGTGTATTTGTATGGCTCATAGCCGATGGTCTTGAATTGAAGTTGAATTTTTTTTTTTTAGTGGTATTTTAAGTCATGGGCCTTCAGCTTCTTTTAAATTAAAGTTCCTTGCTTTTCAAGTGTTAAATTGTTTGGGCCTTCCGCTTGTTTAAAATATTGTTATAGATAAAGTCTTGGGCCTTCTGCCTACTAAAAACTATTTTAGTTGACTTTGAGTCATGGGCCTTCAGCTGTTTTAGAATTAAAGCTCCTTGCTTGTTAAGTGTTAGATTATTTGGGGCATTCAGCCTAATTTGAGATAAGGCTTTTTTGTTTAAATTTATTTTACTTTGAGTTTTAAGTAATTGGGCCTTCAGCTGTTTTTAAATTGAGGGTCTTCGTCTTTCGAGCAACAGATTGTTTGGGGCCTTCAGCCTAATATAAGATAACGCCTTCTGCCTTGTGTTTTTTATTTAATTTTAACTTCAGTCATAAATCATCGGCCTTCAGCCGTCTTTAAATTAAGGTTGTTGCTTTTCCAGTGTTAGATTTTTGGGCCTTCAGCCAAATTATAGAACTTACTTAACGTGAGGCCTTCTGCCTTCTAAATATTCTTTTTGGCGTCTTGATTTTGAGTTAATGGCTTTTAGCCTTTTTAAAAATATTAAAATGGTTGTGCCCTTAAGGCATAAGATAGTGTGGCGTATTCAACCGATAACTAAGTTCAAGACTTTGTACTGAATTGTTGATCAAATAAATAAAGTTATATGTGCTCGAGTGTAACTGACAGCCGCTCATTTTGGCCCCTTTCCGCAATTCCAGCTACTTGTTCTGTCCTGCGGGTTTAGCAGGGCATTTTACAAATATTAGCAACCATACATCCATTATCACACCATTCCTTGCATATTTTCTTATAAGAAATTTCTTCTCACTTTACATTGCATGTCCTACCAACACAGAGTCTCCACTAAGAAAAACATGTCCATACACTTCCCTATCCACTCGCAAACTCTAGTCCGTCCTTCCACAGAATGTCTTGCCGAGGATTTAGAACGCTGTCAGCGACATTAACACAGTCTACATAGCTGCCAACATGCAAACAGACTACTTACTTACCCCCCTGTTCCCCTCAAAAAATTTTACAAAGTGTTTTGGGCAGTGACCAAGACTCAGTTGTTAATTTTTTTATATATTAACAATATGAAATAGAACAGATGAACACAAAGGCTAAGTAATATGCTGTTCGTCACTAAAGTAAACATTCTCCTCACAGTCTCTAAAGACAGTCCTAACAATTCATCTGAAGAGAAGTCTACGCCTGTTTTACGCGCAAAGGCTGAGTAGTATATGAGAATGCACAAGTAAGTAGTGGACAACCATGCAGTGTTGAAGAAGTAGTGTTGTCCTCCCCACAGAAACACAGTGTTGGCTCTTGACATGAAGTTTTCAATTGGTATCGTGAGACTGGTAATGGGCCACAACAGAGTATACTCACTGTAGTATCAATCCAAGTCTTGAGAATATTGGTAGAATATGTGGGTCACCACAGAGCAGCCCCACTGTAATATCAATCGAAGTCTTGAAGAATATTGGTAGTATTGGTGGGCTACCACAGAGAGACCCACTACAGTCTTAGTAGAGATTATGATAGTAGTGGGCCACCAAAGGGGCCGACCCACTGTAATCCATATAGAGATGGCCAGCAGCTATCCGTTGCGAGTGTGTGGGTGCACATTCACAACTGAAGAATCTTGAGGATAATTTAGCAAGTCCATGAGCCACCATTGTTAATCAGCATTCATGCATATTACCGAGTCCCTTAGCCATCACTGGTGCCCTCACTAATTCTTCTTCTTTTACAATGTCCTTACAATCAGCGATGATTTTAACCAGTCCCTTGCAGAATTATCAACTCATGTGCAAGCACTAACAGTCATATAATCTCTGAGATTTGTTACATATATTAGCATAAGAATGCAGTTACAAATGTAAAGAATACATCATTGTACTAAAGAACATGATAATACAAAGAACATTTGTAGTAATAAGGCTTTACAAAAAGAATATAAATAAGCATATATGTGAGTATTACAGGAATTATGACAGAAGTAAATAAATGAAAAATGAGAATATCAGTAGAAACATTGACTTGGCACATGAATATTGAAAGAAAAGATAACAGAATAAATAATGTCTGAACATCTTCTTAAAGGAAAGAACATGGTACAAAAACAGAGATTAGGTTTGAGGATACTAGCATTCCTCATCATTCTGAATGCCGCTCAGTATTAGAAGGAAAAAATTCTACCAAATTTATCTTACCAGGTAAACAGAAAGAGAAAGGAAGAACACATAAACATATCAGAATAACACAAAAGGAAAGGACAGGATCCGTTTCCAAGTGCAAATGTGTCAAAGTGTAAATGTAAGTGTAACATTTGATACTGCAGTACTCGTGGTGTGCATTTTATACCTAGTATACTTCTTTCTCAAACTTCCTTTACTTCAACCAAAACTACTTCATTTCCAACCAAAACTTCATTTAATTCTCGCAGACCTCGCTTACTTCAATATTTGTTTCCACAAAAATCCTACCTTAGCATGATATCTATATTTATGCTTTCAACCAGTGCCTCTACTTCCATATTTCGTTTGTAAGAAAATCCTACCTAAACCTGTTGTCACTATATCCTTCTTATATGTGTTTTATTTCTTCTTTCAAAATAATTGTTCCTCGTTATACAAAACTCTTTGGCCAGAACTTTCCCTTATAACTACTCAATGCTTTTCTTCCCAATTCATCACAACTCATTTTCTTATATAGTACACCCCCTCTTAAGCTAACTTAAATCTACTGAGTTCGGATACATAAACTAGAGAATGAGGCAATGCAGCAGCACACACAAATTAACACAAACAACAACAAAAACGCAAATTGGCAAAGCAAGCAGCAGCATATCTAAACTAGGAAAGCAAAGGCAACATTACCACTAATATAAGGTACTGTTCAACAAACAAGAAAAATAAATCAGTGGTAAAACTGGCTTAGCACAATAATACAAAGTAAAATTCAGTAGGACACTGCCTGACAAATAGCAGCAGCAAATCCAATAACTTATACCTAAAAATGACAAAGCACAAGCAGAAAAAATTGTACAGTAAAGACAGCAATGCAGATATGGGAAATGTATGTGTAAGCTTACAATTGCATATGTGCGTCTGTGATCATCAAAGCTATGCAATGTGTCAGCACAAGGAACAAGATCTGTACTATCTCCCATGTGAAATGCAGTGATTCTATGTCACATCTTAACACTAAAGTGGTGTACCACTACTTATTTTACCAAAAAAATCACCAAGTTCTTGAAAAAGAAAATTATGGAAATTATGTATGCAGTTTGTATTACTAGCCCCTTCTCCTTCTTATTGTTCTTTCATTTCCAAGTGCTCCTTTTTTTTAGGATGTGCATCATAAAATTATTATTTAATGGATCTGTTGACAGAAAGCTTTCACATTATCATATGTATTACATTTTATTTCATAAAACCAATGCTTCAGTGCAGCTAGAAACCAGATATCAAATAAAATAAGAAAATATGTACAAAGCAAATCATAAAAATATCATTCAGTAGCCATATTGCATTTTATAGGTCAGTAGAAATTCTCTCGACTATCGTAGAGAGACACTTGTCATAATCAGGTGTATAAATGTAAGAATATTTCTCATTAATTCATAAGCATTTCAGTAAGTAGCACAAGGTTCAAACTCCAAAGTGTAATCATATGTTTACAAGTAGTAGTGTATGTCATGTTTGTGGTCTGTTCTGCAAAGAAATGTCTATATCGAGGCCAATGGCCTCTCTTTTCTACTGCTATGAGAGTGCTTGTGGGAGTGCGGCGAGCCTCAAAGTAAAGTTGAAAGCTGAAAGGCAACACAACAATGAGTATATTTCAAGGTGGCTAGCGTGCAGCCCAGCACAGCAGAGCATTAGTCAAGGTCACATACACTCTTTATCAAAATATTTGCAACAACAATGACAGTTTTACACAAATAAAAAAATTTCACAGTTGAAAAATTACAGGAGAAGTGTGTAGAAACGAAACCTCATCAATAACAGTGTCCAAAAATTTCTGTCAGCATTCTGGTACTCACATTCACATATAAACTCACTTTTCATATTGATCATAACCATATCTCAACGTCATAATACACATCGTCGTCGTAATACTATCGTTATAACACATCAATCAAATCTTAAAATCGTCGTAGCTTCCTTCAGTACTCACAAAACAACTAAAAAATACTCTCTCCTCGTTTCACTAGTGTCATCTACCTCAAACGTACTTAAAAAATCGTGAGCCCATACAATATACATCATTCATTCAAAGCTCTCACAGTATCACAATGGTTCTGACAATATATGTGAACTGTTCACAAAATGCAGACAAAGTACAATTTCATAAATGCAAAGTAATCCAACTGTATAATTACCTAGACATGTCACAGACGGAGTAAAAATGTTCATTTCTCTCTGTTAAATGACCAGATAGCTGGGTAATTCTGTGTTAGAGAAATATGGTACCCATGTATAAAACTGTATAAGCAAATAACATTTTAGCTGGGGCTCCTTGCGCTTGCCACATGCATTGTACACAAAGTAGGTGTACCCCCTTGAGGGCTAATGTAATTATACTACATATCTTACAGATTAAAACTGCAGAATGAAGTTTGTCACCAAAAACCTTCTCTGTATAATTTTAGTTCAAAAATGTTTCTAATAATGTTTGAAGTACAAAAGTAATCACTCAAATACATGTGATGTAGTGCTAAACTATACTTCTTTCTGTAAGAAAATTTCTGTCATTGATTAATGGTAAGAATGTGCCAAGCGTCGTATATATCATCCTTCGTGAGTAAAATTGTCCAAAATCAATGTACTTACCTTGTCATATACAAAAGTAAAGTGCTCTGCATATAAATGTCGTAATTATTACGTTCATTGCTGTGACCTTGAAAGTACTGTACTGTTGTGTATTGTTGTGTTACGAAAATAACTGTCACATTGTAGCCATGCCACGAAAGTCATCATCAAAACCTGTTTTACTTTTAATAAGAACATAGAAAAACTGTTTAGACATAAAACAGATACAGCATAAAAGCAATAATGAAAATTGTGTCACTCGTTGGTAGCACTGTAATATAATCGTGTAGCTGTCAAACAAACCAAATACTGTGAGTTCTCAGAAAGTACTTTGATTAAAAAATGTCTTTTCAAGGAAACCAAAATATTGCAGTAAAACCTCATTAGCAGTATATGTTACAAGAACGTGAGCAATATAGTCGTGATGTAATCATGCAACTGACAGGCGAAAATGTACTCACAACAAGACTGTGCAAAGACTAAATCGAAAGCAAATTATTTCTCAATAAACGGTTTTACTTGAGAAATGTGGTGTAATCCTTTACTTTTCTTAGCACACAGAGTTTCAGCTTCAACCATATCATCATGCAGTATGCGTCAGATCCTGTAAGGTCCATTGTATATCAGAAAGGATTTGTGACTCAAATGTTTCTTCTTATGTGACAATGAATGGACTTTAAAGAGAACCTTTGACCAATGTGTAGCTTCTTTGCATTTGTCTTACCGATTAGTTTTCCCCTTTTGTCTGCAGCAGAAACAACATTTTTAATAGCCAAATCAATTATGTCTTTAAGTCGAAGTTTACGTGAACTCAGGAAAGGTACAACCTCTCTGGTTCTGTTCGGTGAGTCCTCATTCTTCAGTGCATGAATAGGTGGTAAAGCAATGAAGTCATGAGGCATTTCACTCAGTGCATTTTGAAATAAGTGTAGGTACCTGTCCCAATACTGACGCTTCCTGTGCCAATAAAGTCTGCAAAGCTTGTTAAGGGGACCACACCCTGACTATCTAACCCATGTTCATTTCGGCAAGTATTTGACCCAATTCTGAAAAAACTATTTGATGCACGACCTTAATATTTTTACTGTATGTTACATGATGCTAATGGAGTCAACTGTACTAAAATCTACTTTATCCATTTTATAGTTTTTAAGAAATACTTTTTTAAATGTATTATCAAAAAATATTAAGTTTTTTATGCAGAAAACATTTTTTGTGAACTCCCTAAAGGGGGAATGTTAATGAATGTAATAGCAGAGGTGGCTTTTTATATTATACAGAGTCTCTGAAAGTTTCATTCATTTATCTATGATAGTTTCTGATATAAGGGGGCATATGTACTGAAAATTTTAGATCGTGGGAAATTGACTTTAAAGAAAAAACTTTTGAAATTTCTTACTTACAGTTAACTAAAACTGTCCTGCTGCATATGATCGCCGTTCTTCGGCCTCTAGCAGGTCTTCCAGCTTCTTTTTCACCTTCCTGGATGTTTGTCTTGTTTTCTTGGCCATATTAGAGCAGACCTTTCTGCATTGGCTATCCTCATTTTATCGCAATGTTGCAGCCAAGTGATCATATTTTCACCAGGATTAATTCCCAGCTTTTTCAGTACCCAACATTTTCCAATATTACCACAATTGAATGTAATAACATCATCATGAACTCCTAGTTTCATTGTATGTATACCTTTTTTTCCTCTCTTAACAACAGTTAGTTTGCTCAGTCTTGTTCCCAAACGTTTTTGAACATGGCCTACACATTCTATTTTGCTAATAATGGCATCTCCATATGGCTTAGAGTTCGCCACATTGTCACATGCCTTACTGTCACCATCGCCCAAATATTTGGTGTACCGTACACCTCTTGTTTCTACAGAGTGTTGAAATATTTGTTGTACTCCATGAACTTCCATACCACGACTTGTTCCTCTAAAATTATCCACACAGTTGTATTCTTTATGTTCATTGACTTTACAACATTTGCAATATTTAGACATTATCTCCATATCCAACACCTTAGCGGTGTCTACACTCATAGCAGTCACTACTCCATTCAGAGCAGTATGTCCTCTCCTCTGCCAACTTCCATCAAGTGCAACTGCAATATCCGAACATCCATCATTTTCTTCCAATGCTTCCCTAGCAGCCAGTTTCATGCTTTCCTCATTGCCCTCACATACAGCTTTCTCTAATATTGCAGTCAGTTTTTCAAATTTATTTGGTGGTTGATGTAAGTTCATCACTGAACAAAATGTTCTCCCTGCAGCCCTGCCCTTGCCAATGGATTGTGAAACATAAACTAATCTAGTATCGATTTCATAAGGGCCACTTGCATCTGGTTTTGAGAACTCATAAATGAAATCACAGCTGAGCATTTAAGGCAAATTAAATCCAAAGCAATTTCTAGGCCTCTTCTCCCACTGGCACTCTCACAAATTTTCACACTCTGTGACTCACCACACTGTCTACATTGTACAAATTTAGAATTACATCTGATAATATTCTCAAATTTATAATAATGTTGTTGCACCCCTTGTCACTTACAGTAAATTTGTTGTAACTATCTTGAAATGGTGAGAGCTTCTTTGATGACGCACTTGTTGAAGAACTACAATTAGAATCATCGTTGCCAGGCAACATAACCTCTTGTACATAAAGCTTTCTAAATTTGTTTCCTCTAAATTGTCCTTTCTTGATAATGCCTTTACGTTTCGTCATCTTCAATAAACACAACGAAACAGACGTAAACAAGCACTGCAAATGTAAGTATAAAAACACCTGAACAAAACTAATCGATTGTTTGAAAGTGTGTTGTTTACAAAGAGCAGAAACAAAAGAATACCGACCTTTGCATTCCAAGGGTAGCCAACACACTCGGGAGTAAAGAAAAGTACCTAACGTGCAATGTAGGGGAAAATCTTAATCTATCGAAATATGATGAAAACACAACACTTTTATGCCATTGAAATTTTGAAGCAGTTCTTCCAACGTTTGCGGCCTGTCTGTTTCAGGAATGATTATGGCATTTATTTGTCGGGAATCTAAGACAAACCTGATCGATCCGTTTGTCTTCCCAACAACATGTAACGCATTATTGTATGAGCTTACCGCGGGTTCAATAACGCCCTCGTCAAGCATGGACTGTATTTCCGTTCTAACACGGTCCCTATAATGTGCCGGAATTACATATGGTCTGATGCAAAATTTTGTATGCTCACGATCACACGATTTGTACTGAAATCCTTTAATTGTTCCTGTTTTGTGAGAAAAAACCGTGGAATGTGATTATAAGATGTCGGAAAGGTCCTGCCTATCAGTGTCATTACAGTTCTCAATCGTTTGAATTTTTTTCTGGATTGAAACTTTACTATCTAATACGTCATCAATACCATCCCTGTCAATACTTGCAAAGTGATTATTAGTGTCTAATTCCGTCGAAAGTTCCAAACTGTGATCTGACAAAAGGTAAAGCCGATTGATTTCCTCGTCATAGTTTGAAAGGCAATCTTCAAATTTCGAAGCTATTGACTTACCTTCTTTCTGTAAATTTATTTCAGCGTCGTGAAAGTTTAAAATTGCTTTACACTCATTCAAAAGATCTACAACTAATATAATCTACCTCGACAATAATGGAACAATAAGAAAATTCATAATAAATCTGTGGCTTTGAAAAAAGAATTCAAAGTTTTTTTGGTGTACATCTACACTTTTTCCAAAACTGCGCCTTGTAATTTAATTTTATGTAAATGAAGTGTGGGGCAATCGTTAGATTTGTTGCATTTACTGAAAATAGTTTCACTAATTACGAAATAGGACTGCCGCAGCTGTAAATTTTATGTCACTTCTTGCGATGTGAATTACAGGATATGCAGCATTGTTCTGTTTCATGTCTTGTTCCTGGGGTAAAATGTCACTAATGCCTACCATTTTCACGTAACTGACAGTCATGGCAGCTACATCGTCAGCTTCATAAGTACATTTTGTGGCTACCTGCGGTGCGAGTCATTGTCTTTTATGTCTTAGTTGCCCGCCTCCGTAGCGTAACGGTAGCGTTACCGTCCACCACGCAGGGGGCCCGGGTTCGATTCCCGGCACGGGACTGGATGTTGTGTGTCCATCATCATCATTTTCATCATCATTGACTTGCAAGTCACCGAAGTGGTGAGAAGGAGTTGCAATACGGCGGCCGAACTCCCCCGAACGGGGCCTCCCGGCCAACAATGCCATACGCTCATTTCATTTCCATCTCTTTGTTGTCGCGCGTCGCTACTGGGATTTAGGGGTCTAATTTCTACAATTTCAGCTTGTCGAGAGGGCCCTGTGCCCTATTTGAATCAAGACAGTTCTGATTAAATTCAGGTCTGTTGTCATGACTATAGCGTCTGTCGTCATGTCGGTAATTTCTGTAGGTTCTTTCTTGTCGATTAAGTGGTGGAGAATTTCTCCCGGAATCGTAATTACGAGGTGGACTGTTGCGTCTGAAGTCATTTTGTCTCCTTTGATAATAATTATTCTGGTTCCCATATTGTCTATTTCTAGGGATGTCTCTGTCATAGCCATTACCACGGAAATGTGATCTGTCTCTGCAATTATTGTTATTCTGCCAATGGTTGTCATATGGGTAGTGTCTGTTTTGCACATGATTTGCGTTATAACGGTAGACTTGTCGTGTACGGTTATTGTTTCTAACGTCACGAAATTGTGATGGATGTGACCTGTAATTGTTGTTTTCCTGTTTTCGCATCATGCGATTGGCTGTGTCGATTTCCAGTTCTTACAATGTCCAGCCAAAATAATATGTGTAAAGGGTTCAAGCAATTTAATCAAGCAAATGCAATAAGTTCCGAGTGGCTGTACAGGTTTGACAAATACTGATTTTTGTGTAATATATCTTCAAAATATTTTACAAGGCTGGAAAATTCAGACTGTTCGAAATGCTTCGTCATTATAGTGCTGTGTTTTACTCCATGTTGTGTAGCCTGAGAACAATATGCAGTAAGAAAGGCATGATAAAAATCACCTTCACTGTGACAGTCACGAATAAACGATCGCATTCTTACAGATGGTTCATTTTGTAAATAGCGACACATAAATTCTAACGTATGGTCTTATGAGAAATTAGGAAGGAAACAATGAGAAAATTGATGAAGCCAAGCTTTTCGATGTTTGTAATTACTAGAATCTTGAATGTTTTAAATTTATGCATTGTGATGAAAAGCCTTTGGTCAAAGCCATTGTGTTGCAAATCGGACTTTGTTACGTCGTGTCGATCTTCAGAAATGTTTTGATATTTCGATTTGATTTTGTGTATCTCAACGGTTAAACCTTTACGTGTTTGTTCAATTGTTTCTTTAATATCGTCGATTGTGTCTAACTTTTGAAGTTGTTGCTGTGTTTGTTACTGATTCTGTTCCATATTGTCTTACTTTTGAAGTTGTTTCTGAGTTTGTTTCTCTGTTTGATCAAATTTTTGAATTAGTTGCAATAACAACGCATTAGTGACTGAAACTTGTTCCTTTGTATATTTCGTCAGCGCGTTTGCACCGGCAATATTCGTATTTTGAAAAGCAGAGAGTGTGTCTTGACTTAATCGAGAAAGTGTATTGAGACAACACTTGAACCTACGGTATTTGCAAGATTTTGTTCTGCTGTTTCGCATTACTGAGGCGAACTGTTACCAACCGATCGATGGTCAACAGTTCCGTGTTCACTGATTGTTTCAATTTCTACCCCATTATTTACTGTCTAGTCCATGTCTCTATGCACTATTACCAAATTATTGTCTTCAACAATTGTTAGTTTGTTACTAGGTAGTGTTAACAAGCTATGCTGGTCTTCACAATCAAGACTCAATTTGCTTTGCAGCCTAGTGTTATGCTTTTCACACACTATGGTTATCACATTATTTTAAACAATAATACACAAAAACAACTTGAAAAGCAAAAAATAAGAAGAAACACTACAATAGCACTGAAAATGAATATCTAATTAGTTGCAAAAGCGACAGCAAGATACTTATTGCAAACGCACATGCATGCCACAACTACTTTGCTCATGACAATACAGTAAAAAATAAGAAACCACAACTACAAAAGGAAATTACATGTACACAATTACGCACTAGCAGTAAACAATAGCTAATTTCTAATTATGCACTAATTATTCAAACTACAAGGAAATCAGAAGATTCCAGTGAAGTATCCTTGGCTAAGGGTCGACAGGTGAAAATAAGTCTTTAATTTTTTTTTTTATTAAACGCTGATGTACAGAATTTTCTCTGACAAAGAAAACTCAGACTTAACCTATTCATATATTACCCACAACATACAAGCCCAACGCAACCTGACTGCTGTACTTTGACAACATGGCTTCCAATAATTAACACAACAGAATGGCCCTGAATTGAAAGAAATTCTAACAATAATACAAATCCAAAAATTATTAAATTGAAGAAATATGAAATTACCTCCAACTTTGTTAATTCTGTAAACTCATTTCAGTCCTGAATCCCAACAGTGCAAACCCTATTATTTTCGTAGGTCACTTACGTCGCAGAAAATCTTCATAACTCGAACTACAGCAATTACAGCAAGCAGCAACCACAGCCAGCTAAATGAAAAGGTTCGAACTACTTTAGACTCTGACTACTAGGTCAACATATGGTTAACAAAAGAAAGATTTTGTTGAAGAACAAACAATGTACTTGGAAAATTTTACCTTATTCATGTGACATCCAGTTCCAAAAATCATGTAGTTGTCAGTAATTCCATTACCCAAATATTATTGCGACGTGGTGGTTACGTGCAAACCGGTGACAAGTGAAATAATAACAAGTACAGAGGACTTGCAACATACAACTAATTTATTACTGATCAACAGTTTAACCCAAAGGGCACAGTATTTACCAAAAATTTTCTACAAGTGTCTCTTATTCACAAGTCATAAAAAAACATTACACAATACCTTTCTAATTGAATTAGGTGCAATCAAGAACTTCTTATAACTTATACACTAACTGTAAAACACTTCAATAATAAAAGGTAAAATCAGTTTCATTTAACAAAGGGCACTTGAATAATAAAGGTGAAATAAGTTTCTTTTAAATAGGTCACATGGGGAAGTGCAATAGGACAATTGACATAATTTCCAAATTCCGCTACCCATCAAGTATTTCTCTTTAACATGTACATAAGTTCAACTCCTGCTGCACCTAAGGTATAATTCAGAACACTAGTCTCCTTCCTTTATGGTTTTGAAGGTAAATATATAAGCAGTATAGCAAACGGAACAGACGCCTTGGCGTCCCAATGCAGAGGAAACTTAACTTAATGCAAGATACCCACTCACTGCAACCCGAAGAACTCAGTGGCCGCCGTATCGGTTGCCATTTTCTCCGCGGCCAAAAGAACCTCTCGTTCCCTCTGGTACTGGTCGGCCAAGGCGTCGTACTCCGGACATCGATTTAGACATGGACTGGGTGCCCGCTACAGTGCTGCAATAGAAAAGCACAAAAACACAATCACAGCCAAAAGAAACAATGTTAACAGCCAAAGAATATAGTAAGATAAAATTTTGCAAGATAGATCACATCAAGACAAAGGCAAATTAAAAATGGTTAAAAGAATTAACTGTAGACCTCAAATTGTAAAATTGCCCCAGCACAAACAGACTAGTTTTAAAAAAGGGCAACGATAAGCCGTTCCGAAGCCAAAACCCAGTCTGCCCGCCAGCCCACCAGCACCACCACGGGCCAACGAGGCAAAGATAAGCAACGCCAGAGGGAAACAATCGATCCGGGTGGATCGAACGGAGAAAGCGACTGGCACCAAGCCTCCCCACGTATCAATCATCAACCATACATCCACTATCACACCTTTCCTTGCATCTTTTCTTATAATAAATTTCATCTCACTTTACATTGCGTGTCCTACCAACACAGAGTCTCCACTAAGACAAACATGTCCATACACTTCCCTATCCACTCGCTAACTACTGGTCCGTCCAACCACAGAATCTCTTGCCGAAGGCGTAGAGCGCTGTCAGCGATATTAACACAGTCTATAGCACTGCCAACATACAAACAAGCTACTTACAACCGCATCCCGTGCACTGCCTCTGCATCACCGGGTAAGAAGGCTCTCAGAACTCTCGTCTTCAGCATTTTTGGGTTGCACAGCCAGTGAGCACGCACTTTAGAAAGGAAGGAATACATATCATATCAATAGTAAGAATACAAAAAAGACAAAGGATAACATTCACGCTTGTCCGCCCTCTCCTAGGGTATTGCTGTGCGGCGTGGGATGCGCATCAGATGGGATTGATGGAGGATATTGAAAAAGTTCAAAGAAAGGCAGCGCGTTTTGTATCATCGCAAACAGGGAAGAGAGTGCCACTGACACGATACGTGAATTTGGGTGACAATCATTAAAACAGAGCGGTTTTTCTTTGCGGCAGGATGTTCTCGTGAAATTTCGATCAGCAACTTTCTCATCCGATTGCGAAAATATTCTATCGACGCCCAACTACATAGGTAGAAATGATCATCGCGATAAAATACGAGAAATCAGGGCTCGTAGAGACAGATTTAAGGGCCCGTTTTTCAAGCGGCCGTTCGAGAGTGGAACGGTATCGAAATAAGCTGAAGGTGGTTCGATTAACCTTCTGCCAGGCACTTTATTGTGAATTGCAGAGTAATCATGTAGATAGATGTAGATGGGAGTAGAGGACATTGAAATGATTTAAATGAAAGAACTTTTTGACGAGATCTACAAGGTATAGAAAAGACCATCATGTCAACAGGCTGTTCTCTAAGATTCATAATTATGATCGAACGCACAATGATTGCTCCGATCGTACCAGGAAACAAGGTGTAGGATTCATATTCTAATGCTCGGACATCGATGAGCCCCTGACCGTAAGAATCGATGCTGAGTCTTGTTGTTTACCCGTGTTTAATTCGAAATGAATCAAAAACATCTAGTCATAATCCTGCTGTGGTAAGCTATTCTCACCAGAATTGACGACTCAAGGTGACAAGACCTGCACCTCCTGAGGCCTGCTGGCAGGAACAACTCGTCACTGGTGGTGTGATGAGCTGGGTCTCGAAACAGCAGACTGCGGCTAGCACTGGTTCCAAGCCAAGTCTGTCTTCTTCCGCATCTTCATTCAGTCTGGCTCAAAAATTTTACATTTCTTCTCTGTCCAATACAAAGTCTGCGTCAAAGCTCTTTCACGAATGGGAATGACTATGCCATTGATTAAACAATAAAGATATTATACGTTCTGGTCCTACACCCCACTCTGCAATATTTTTTTAAGTTGTCCAGTAATCTGTCTCCCAATGTATGAAATTTTGTGGAATGAAGTCCCGTACTTCCACCTAGCTAGTTACCCAATAACCTCCCATTGCATGCTGTGTGTATAGGACAGAAATTTGCAGTCCACATGCATTGGCGTCTGGACGATACCAAACCACTCTCAGAGGGAGGAGAAGAAAAAGTGTTAACAATGACTTCCATAAAGCTACTCACTTGAAACCAACAAGACGACAATCTTCCAGCCAGCACGGCTTCCTTCAGTTTTCGCAGAAGGCACGGTTGGCGAGAAACGTACTCCTAGGATGTCCTCTGAGCAGAGATGCCAATTCACAAAACAACTTTTTTGCATTTGCCGAGTTGTTTGTCGTCGGCCTAGACTGAGCATTTTAGATGGAGCTCCCCGCTGCACAGAAGGGAGGAGGGGGTGGAGGCTGCAGTCCTAGAGAATTCTGGTTGCTCGCACCATGGCTGGTGCTATTGTCCACCCAGATAGGTATGTGTAGACTCGAGGACTGCCGAGGCAACAAATACCAATGTGGCTGACGTATAATAGTGTAGCAACAGTAGATTTAGAAATAGATATAGCTGTATTTAGTCGGCAAATCTCGAGTTTTTCCGAAGCTACCAGTAACATATCTAATATTGTAATATAAGATGGAAGTCAATCACTTGGAAGTTTAGTTAATTCCTATTATTTTATGTCATTTTTTAAAAGTAATTGTTATTTTTCAAATGTTCTCTTTTATTTCTACATTAATATTACTAATGGTTGCTGTTAACATGATTTACTACTACACAGATTATATCAAACATTGTAAGTCACCATGATTAACGAATATGTGTGACCTGTTTGTTTCCACATACAAGGTCAAAAATTCGTAGCGATGAATGGAATTCAATTGTACTGAACAGAATTGTAGCCATAGTAGACAATACAGCATGTCCAGTCACTCTTCATGTTGGCCAGGGGTCAGACCAGTGCCTCCTTCTCCAGGACGCCCATTTCTTGTAAGTCACAGGGACTTGGCCGCTGGCCGCGAATGGCCTCCCCTTACTGCCTTTTGCGACGCACCCACGACCCTGTAGAGTCGTGCAACTCACTGAATACAGAACATGCAACTAAATCTACGGAACGAAAAAATGATGATCTTTGCTAATAATGGTCTTTGCAGTGATTAACATTCCCTACGATATCAATACAGATACCCATCAATCGGTACAATCATCATATTGATTTTGATAAATTGGTCTAATAGCAACAACATATGAAATGTATTAGTCCCAACTTGACATATGTGTTTCAGGGTTTCTAACACTTGCAAAATTGCATATCACTGCCATTGGATTTGTTTTGTGGTATGTTAACGACCTTTGGTATCGGCATCGATTATAGGCTGTTCTATACTTTTCAAAGGTTAATGCCTATTTTAATTAATATTATCAGTTTCCATAAATTTGTATTCAAAGACGTGAAATTTGTGAGGTTTATTTGTTTCTTAAGTAGTCTGATATCTTACCCTTTTATTGTATAACCTTGTTTATTGTCATTTTTCAATTATATTGCCTTCTGAATGTTCTAGTACAACTGGTTTACTATGAGATACTCTAAAGTTTTCCTTTTAGTGTGTGTGTCCAGTCTATCTGACAGATGCCAGTTCCGGATTATATTTTGCTTGCTTTAATTTACGTTGCATTAACTGTATCGTGTCACTTTGACAGGGGCTTTATTGGTTGTCTGTCAAGCCCCATGGCCATTTCGCAGATTAGGTTTTGCAAAACTAAAATACATTGCTCCTTTGCACAAAAATTTTTTGTTCTATCTCTTTCACTCTCACTACTTTTCACTACTATGTCTCCCACAGCTTCTCGCGTATAACCAAATAAAGAATGCCATGTTGCATCATGATGCTTCCTATGACCCGATTGCTTCTATCAAACGACTTGTGCCATAAATTTCTTTTCTCCCCAAATCGATCCGTTAGTTATTCGAACTACAGGTCTGATCTTCAGCTTTCTTCTGTAGCACCACAAAAGTCCTTGTTCTCTTCTCGTCTATACTGCTTATCGTGCACGTTTCACTGCCATATGAGGCAACATACCAGATAAATACTTTCAGAAAATATATCCTAATAAATAATTGATGCCTGAAAAAATGCTTTTCTTGCTTTTCATACACTTGATATTTTATATCTTCAGTACTTCGTTCATCGTCCGTTGTCTTGCTGCCCAAATAGTAGAATTCCTCTACCACTTTTAGCATCCTATGTCCTGTCCTGATTATCTCAGCATGACCTAATTTTCCTATATTCCATCACCATTTTTAAAATTTTATTCATGTTAATCTTCATATTCTTAACATCTACATTTACGTGATTACTATACTATTTACAATAAAGTGTCTGGCAGAGGGTTCAATGAACCACCCCTCTACCGTTCCACTCTCGAACGGCACGCAGGAAAAATGAGCACTTAAATTTTCCTGTGCGATCCCTGATTTCTCTTATTTTATCGTGATGATCATTTCTCCCTATGTAGGTGGGTGCCAACAGAATGTTTTCGCAATCGGAGGAGAAAACTGGTGATTGAAATTTCATGAGAAGATCCCGTCGCAACGAAAAACGCCTTCGTTTTAATGATTGCCACTCCAATTCACGTATTACGTCTGTGACACTATTTCCCCTATTTCGCGATAATACAAAACGAGCTGCAATTCTTTGCACTTTTTCGATGTCTTGCGTCAGTCCCAGCCGCTATTCATTCCGTTCGGCTTATCTTAAAGTGCTCTGGCGTTACTGACGGAACTTTAAATTTATTGGCACACCCTGAAGTTTGTATTTCTTCTCGCTGAACTTTAATCCACTTTCCAGCGTTCTCTTTGGTTTCCTCTGTTGCTTGCTCAACGTACAGATCGAATAACATATGGGCTTCACTGCGTCCTTAACTAATGACTCCTTGTCATTTCCTGTAACTCCTATAACTGCAATCTAGTTGCTGTACTGGTTGTAAATTGTTGCTTGCCTTACTTTGTATCTGTTACCTTGAGAATCTCAAAGATTGTATTTCACTCAATATTGTCCAAAGCTTTACTTAAATCTACAAATGCTATAAACATAGTTTTACCATTCTTCAGCTTGTCTTCTAAGATAAGTCTGGGGGTCAGTATTGCCTCGAATATCCGTCCTTTTTAAGAAATCCAAACCTTTCTCGAAATCGGTTTCTACCAGTCTTTCCATTCACTTGTAAGTAATTCGTGTTAATATTTTGCAACCATCACTTATTAAATTGATATTTTACTAATATTCCCACCTGTCCGCACTTTCATTCCTTGGAACTGCTTTTATTATATTCTTTATAAAGTTGACTCATATACACTGAGGGGACAGAAGTCAGGGGATAGCAGCAATATGCACGTATATAGTTGCCGTAGTATTTGGTACACAAGATGTAAAAGGGTAGTGCATTGACGGAGCTGTCATTTGTGCTTAGGTGATTCGTGTGAAAAGATTTCCGACGTGATTATGGCCGCACGACGTGAGTTAACAGACGTAGAACACAGAATGGTCCTGGGAGCTAGACGCATGGGATATTTCATTTCGGAGATCGTTAGGGTATTTAAAATTCCGAGATCCAAAGTGTCAAGAGTATGCCGAGAATACCAAATTTCAGGCATTACCTCTCACCACGGACAAAGTAGTGGCCTACGGCATTCACTTAACGATTGAGAGCAGCGGCGTGTGAGTAGAGTTGTCAAAGGTAACAGACAAGCAATACTGTGTGAAATAAGTGCGAAAATTAGTGAGAGTCGTGCGGCGAACGTATTCATTGGGGCCATGCCGCGGAATTTGGTGTTAATGGACTATGGTAGCAGACGACCGACGCGATTGTCTTTGCTTACAGCACGACATTGCCAGCAGCGCCTCTCCTGGGCCCGTGACCACAGAGGTTGGACCCTAGGCGACTGGAAAACGTAGCCTGATCAGATGAGTCGAGTGTGGTGCATAACCATGGAGTCAAGTTGTCAACAAGGCACGGGGCAAGCTGGTGGTTCCATAATGGAGTGAGCTGTATTAACGTGGAATTGACTGGGTCCTTTGGACCAACTGAGACGATAATTGACTGGAAATGGTTATTCTCGGCGACTTGGAGAACATCTGCAATCTTTCATGGACTGTCGCGAAGCAACGATGCAATGTATCGGGCCACAAGTTTTCGCGACTGGTTTGAAGAACATTCTGGACAGTTCGAGAGAATGATTTGGCCATCCCGAGTGCCCGAGACCAATCCCATCGAACAAGTATGGTACATAATCTAGAGGTCGAAATCCTGCACGGGCAACACTTTCGCAATTATGGACGGCTGTAGAGGCAGCATGGCTCGGTTTTTCTGCAGGGGATTTCCAAAGACTATTTGAGTTCATGTCACATCAAGTTGCTGCACTACGGCGGGCAAAAGGAGGTCTGACACGATATTAGAAGGTATCCCGAGCGTTTTGTCACGTCAGTGTATCTTGCACTGCACACAAACGACGGAAACTGAGATGATCGGTAGGCAATTAGATGAAGTTTCGAGAGCGTAGGGTTGTATGTGTGATGAAAAACCTGCAACGTTTCAGCAGGCTGTAAAGGTGAAAATGTGAAATAGTCGACCCTGGGGATCCAGTGGTAAAGCACATTCCTGGAAAACGAAAGGTCATGGGATTGGATCCCGGTCGGACCACGGATTGACTCAGTCTGCCTTCAACTTATCCTCCTCCTCTCAATGATGTGAAGTTCAGCACGGAACGATACGTAGTTCGGAATCCACTTTAAACTGTAGGCATCGTTACCAAGTTAGGTTTACTGGGGTAGGCAATCCGAAGTCGAGCCCAATTGATACACTTGGCAACAGACGGTTGAGCCGCAAGGAACTGTTGTTATAATGATGGAATAACAAACGACAATGACCAGCCAGTTTCATAATATCTAAACAGATGTCCTGAGAATAGCTTTACTGTGAAGACGCATACCGATCCGTAAAGGGAATAGAGATCTCGTATGTTATTACGTTACTATTGTACTCTAGAAAGAAATGTTCAACGTAGTACAGTGTACTTAGAGTCCCGGAAGTTTACACTCGAGTCTGGCGCTAGAGATGCTGAGGCCGGAGTCGGCAATTAAAAGCGCTGCTTGGCCGGCGCGGCCGCCGTGTTTAGAGAAATGTCAGCCGCGCGACTCGACAGGAGGCCAAATATTTGGCGGCGGCTCTTTGCGTGGGAGGCGCACCGCGGCGCCACCTGTAGCGGCCGCAGCGCCGCCGGCCTGGTCTGCGCCAGCGCGCTCTCACCGTCAGCTGCTCCGTGACGTCGATACCAAATTCCGCCGAGCAGTGTTTACAAAGTTAAGATGAAACTGTTTCACATTCATCATTTGTGATGTGACAAGATACATTTCTGGATCTTCCGCTGAATAGATCTCATATTCATTATACACTACTGGCCATTAAAATTGCTACACCACGAAGATGACGTGCTACTGACGCGAAATTTGACCGACAGGAAGAACATGCTGTTGATCTGCAAATGATTAGCTTTTCAGAGCATTCACACAAGGTTGACTGGTGGTGACACCTACAACGTGCTGACATGAGGAAAGTTTCCAACAGATTTCTCATACACAAACAGCAGTTGACCGGCGTTGCCTGGTGAAACGTTGTTGTCGTGCCTCGTGTAAGGAGAAGAAATGCGTACCATCACGTTTCCGACTTTGATAAAGGTCGAAATGTAGCCTACCACGATTGCGGTTTATCGTATAGCGACATTGATGCTCGCGTTGGTCGAGATCCAATGATTGTTAGCAGAATATGGAATCGGTCGGTTCAGGAGGGTAATACGAAACGCCGTGCTGGATCCCAACGGCCTCGTATCACTAGCAGTCGAGATGACAGGCATTTTATCCACATGCCTGTAACGGAACGTGCAGCCACGTCTCGATCCCTGAGTCAACACATGGGGACGTTTTCAAGACAACAACCATCTGCACGAACACTTCCACGATGTTTGCAGGAGCATGGACTATCAGCTCGGAGACCATAACTGCGGCTACACTTGACGCTGCATCACAGAGAGGAGCGCCTGCGATGGTGTACTCAACGACGAACCTGGGTGCACGAATGGCTAAACGTCATTTTTTCGGGTGTATCCAGGTTCTGTTTACAGCATCATGATGGCCGCATCCGTGTTTGGCGACAACGCGGTGAATGCACATTGGAAGCGTGTATTCGTCATCGCCATACTGGCGTATCACCTGGCATGATGATATGGGGTGCCATTTGTTACACGTCTCGGTCACCTCTCGTTACATTGTCGGCACTTTGAAAAGTGGACGTTACATTTCAGATGTGTTACGATCCGTGGCTCTACCCTTCATTCGGTCCCTGTACGGGCCTTTCTGGATACAGAAAATGTTGGACTGCTGCCCTGGCCAGCACATTCTCCAGACCTCTCACCAATTGAAAACGTCTGGTCAATGGGGGCCGAGCAACTGGCTCGTCCCAATACGCCAGTCACTACTCTTGATGAACTGTGGTATCGTGTTGAAGCTGCATGCGCAGCTGTACCTGTACACGCCAACCAAGCTCTGTTTGACTCAATGCCCAGGCGTATCAAAGCCGTTATTACGGCCAGAGGTGGTTGTTCTGGGTACTGATTTCTCAGGATCTATGCACCCAAATTGCATGAAAATGTAATCACATGTCAGTTCTAGTATAACAATTTGTCGAATGAATGCCCGTGTATTATCTGCATTTCTCCTTGGTGGAGCAATTTTAATGACCAGTAGTATAATTTTCAACAATCGTTTGTAGCACCACATCTCAATTTCCTTCTGTTACGGATTTCCCATAGTCCATGTTTCACTATCATACAATGCTTTGCTCCAAATGTATGTTCTCAGAAAATTCTTCCTCAAATTAAGGCCTGTGTTTGGTACTAGTAGACTTCTCTTGGCCAAGAATGCCCTTTTTGCCAGTGCTAATCTGGTTTTGGTGTCCTCTTCGTGCCGTCCGTCATTGGTTATTTTGCTGCCTAGATAGCAGTATTCCTTAATTTCATCTACTTCGCGACCATCAATCCTGATGTTAAGTTACTCGCTGTTCTCATTTCTGCTACTTCTCATTATTTTCGTCTTTCTTCGTTTTACTCTCTATCCATATTCTGTACTCACTAGACCATCCATTCCATTCAGCACACCATGTAATTGTTCTTCTCTTTCAGTCAGGATAGCAATGCCATCAGCGAATCGTATCATTGGTACCCTTTCACCTTGAATTCTAATTCCACTCCTGAAGCTCTCTTTTATTTCCATCATTGTGTCTTCGATGTACAGATTGAACAGTAGGGGCGAAAGATGACAGCCCTGTCTTACACCCTTTTTAATCCGAGCATGTCGTTCTTGGTCGTCCACTGTTGTTCTGGTTCTGGTGCATATTGTATATTACCCGCGTCTCCCTAGAGCTTACTCCTATTTCTCTTAGAATCTCGAACATGTTGCATCATTTTACATTGTCGAACGCTATTTCTAGGTCGACAAACCCTATGAACATGTCTTGGTTTTTCTTTAGTCTTGCTCCCATTATCAACTGCGCAACTGCGCTCATCATAGAAATGTCATAATTGCCTCGCTGGTGAATTTACCTTTCTTAAAGCCAAACTGATCGTCATCTAACACATTCTCAATTTTCTTTTCCATTTTTATGCACGTTACTCTTGTCAGCAACTTGTATGCATGAGCTGTTAAGCTGATTGTGCGATAATTCTCGCACTTGTCAGATCTTTCAGTCTTGCGAACTGTATGGATGATATTTTTCCGAAAGTCAGGCCGTTTATACATTCATGCTCATATATATACCGCGTGATCAAAAAGTCTGTATAAATTTGAAAACTTAATAAACCACGGAATAATGTAGATAGAGAGGTAAAAATTGACACACATGCTTGGAATGACATGGGGTTTTATTAGAACAAAAAAAAAGTGTTGCTAGACGCGTGGAAGATCTCTTGCGCGCGTCGTTTGGTGATGATCGTGTGCTCAGCCGCCACTTTCGTCATGCTTGTCCTCCCAGGTCCCCAGACCTCAGTCCGTGCGATTATTGGCTTTGGGGTTACCTGAAGTCGCAAGTGCAGCTCTAGGGATGCTGAAAGACAACGTCCGACGCCAATGCCTCACAATAACTCCGGACATGCTTTACAGTGCTGTTCACAACATTATTCCTCGACTACAGCTATTGTTGAGGAATGATGGTAGACATATTGAGCATTTCCTGTAAAGAACATCATCTTTGCTTTGTCTTACTTTGTTATGCTAATTATTGCTATTCTGATCAGATGAAGCGCCATCTGTCGGACATTTTTTGAACTTTTGCATTTTTTTGGTTCTAATAAAACCCCATGTCATTCCAAGCATGTGTGTCAATTTGTACCTCTCTATCTACATTATTCCGTGATTTATTCAGTCTTCAAATTTATACCGACTTTTTGATCACCCGGTATATACAGTCATACTCATACATTCTACACATCAACGTGAATAGTCGGTTTGTTGCCACTTCCCCTAATGATTTTACAAATTCTGATGGAATGTTATCGATTCCATCCACCTTATTTGACCTTAAGTCCTCCAAAGCTCTCTTAAATTCTGATTCTAATATTGGATCCGCTGTCTCTTCTAAATCGACTCCTGTTTCTTCTTCTATCACATCCAAAATTTTTAAAATCTTTTCGGCTAATCCATTTAATAATTGTCCTTCCTCTCACCCCATTTCCAGTTCTTACCTATCGTAAACATCTATTTTACTATACTGTTGGGAGAAAGTGAAATTCCAAGACCGTGAGATGTCCTCACAACGGAACTTATGCCACCGTTCAGGGACGTCTCGTAAATATACTGTCACTGTGAAGATTCAGTACGGAGTAGTGTCACCGCGTGCTGCAGTCAGAGCCACTAGATGTTTGCCATGGAATCGAAGAGCGCCTGAATTGCTGCTGGGGAATACTAGACACGTGTTTTGCAGTCACGTCCACAAAGCATCATCTGTGGCTGCATGACCTGAAAGAAGAAGTTGCCGACCCACTATAGTCCACACATCTTCGAATGGAGACATGTCAGGTCAGAGAAGCTGTTGTAGTCATTGTTCTTCGAAGAAGTCCTGGCCACATGTTGCCAGACGTTCTCCTGCTGAAGTATGGTATGTGGAACGGCCTGGAGGAAGGGCAGTTCCTCGGGCTGTAAGACCTCCCTGACGAAGTGGAAGCTGTTCAAATTGCCCTCAAGACCTAGGAGGTGAGAGCGCATGTTGTAGGCAACGGCACACCAAACCGTCACACTTGGCGTTTGTCCGCTGTGCAACTCAACGTCAGTCTGCCCGATTGCGTTCCCCACGACTGTGTCGGACCTGTACGCGGCCATCACTGTATGAGAAACTGAAGCGAACTCGTCCAGAAACACTAAATTTTATATGAAGATAGTAACTGTTCTCGAAAGAACAGATGTAACTGATGATCGTGCAACTTCTCTAGAATAAATTATAATTAATTTAAACCCTCAGCTGCGTTACGTATGTAGATTGTGGACAGTTGGAATGTGTGTCTCACGGGAAGCGCGCAAGAGATAAATGCCTGCAGTCGCAATATGTGCCGGCATGGTAGCTCTGCGTGTTCGGTCAGAGAGCTGGTTGGCCTCTGTAATAAATAACTGAGTGGAAGGATCAACAAACGAACTACTTTAACGGATATCATGTGACGTCCGCAACGACCAAACCCAACGATCAACAACGGAAAAAAATGCCATGTAAGCAGGAGATCCTGGGTTCGAGTCCCGGTCGGAGCACACATTTTCAGCTGTCCCCATCGAGTTATATCAACAACACCTGTCGGCAGCTGAGGGTTTTAATTAATTATCATATAAACAAAATTTTGCCACTCAGCACACCAGTGTTGGCATTCACGTGTCCATTGCAGCCTGCGGCGTTGGTACGTTCTGTTCAATGGAAGCAGACGCAATAGCATGCGTACTACCCGTCCAACCCGCAGAGGACGCCTTCGAACCGCGGACGCAGACACTTCCACAAGCAACATATTCGCCGGGAAAACGACCACACATTTCCACAGACGTTGCGGCGCTCCGATGTCGCGTCATCAGTGTGGGCGAAGGTGTTCCGTCCGTTAAGACGAAGCGGATAAGATGGCGGCCATCTCGTGCTGTGGTCACGTTGTGTCATCCAGTGGCAAGTTGGCGCTGTGTCCGGTCCTCTACTTTCCCCTGGTTTCATATACTCATCACAGTTGAAGCAGCGTGTCCTGTACGACCCTCAGTGAAACGGAACAACGGACCCAAGACCTGTCATTCTTCCCACTTCGAACGCACTCACATGTCGATATTCCATGCTATGATATCGGCGAGGCACGGTGGCACTTGTTTACACAATTCCACTTCGGATGACGGCTCCGCAAGGACTGAGCGTTGCGTAGCACTGACCTGTCCGGTCACACAAAAGAGAGCGCTGCTGATCTACGTGCATTCCATCTCTCCGTCATTTAAATTACTTAAGTTCCGCTGTTCTGCACGCCCTCTTATCGTGACGTGTAGCAGAGTGTTTCACTTTTTGACAAACAGAGGTGTACTTTTGATTTTCAGTAATATACATTAAAATATTGTATAATAATTTTCTTTAATATACAATATAAATCATTTCCACTCCACATTATGTCTACCCTCACTGCTCCGTGTCAATACATTTACCAGTCAGTTGTACATATCAAAAATAGCATTGGTAATTACTGCACAAACAGTTCTGTCCATGACCAAGGAACTTACATTTGCCAAGAAAAAATAAACATAAAACTCAAAAGAGCATTTCCTACCAAGGAATAAAACTGTACAATAAATTACCAGAACACATAAAAGAATTGCAAAAATACACTTATTTAAAAAGGCAGCTAAAAACTACCTGTTATGCAACGCATTTTATACATTAAAGGATTACTTAGACAAAACAGAGTAGGGGTTTGCTAAAAAAAAAGGTTATACAAATAAATAATAATAATGATTACGAAACATCCAACTTTCCACATAACATCTTCACACTATGTTTTCTTTCCCTTCTTTTTTTCCTTTTCTAGAAAAACTTACGCCCAAGCTATGCATTGCACAATACTAACACCTCTTCCTCTTTCTGAGCTCAACATCTCACACATTATAGAGGGATGCTGACTCAGTTTTTCAGGATAACAAATGGAAAGTTGTGGTACGGAAAGTGGCCCAAAGATCACCAGTGTGTGTGTGTTTGCGTGTGTAGTGAGTGAAGTGTTATGGAACAACGTGTGTACAGTGTGTGCAGTGGCTGTTAGTGAGATTTGAGTGAACAGTGTGGCATTACATTATTTAATAAGTTATTTATAAAAAAAGTATTGTATACCAGGAGTAAATCTAATGATTCTCTCTAACTAGAAATCTGTAATTGTATGTGTATACGAATTTGCTTACTTTAAATTGGTCTAAACTTGTAAATACTTTGACATGTCCTATATCTTTGTAAAAAGAGATCTACGGATGAATAAAGCTACTACTACTACTCACTCACGAAGAGACCTACTGGCTCTCTCAACTCATACTTGATCACTCAGGTGCGCACAAATTGTACAAGTCGTGCTGTCAGCACGACAATGTACAATGAGTGGCCGTTTCCCAAAGAACTTGTCAGCCGTTAGGTATGTTACTAAAAATGGTTCAAATGGCTCTGAAAACTATGGGACTTAACTTCTGAGGTAATCAGTCCCCTAGAACTTAGAACTAGTTAAACCTAACTAACGTAAGGACATCACACACATCCATGCCCGAGGCAGGATTCGAACCTGCGACCGTAGCGGTTGCGCGGTTCCAGACTGTAGCGCCTAGAACCGCTTGGCCACTTCGGCCAGCAGGTATGTTACTCTTGCAATCACTGACGCAGTAATAGTTCTCGACAAATGATGTGATCAATAGTCTCAAAAGTCATGCTCCTTGGGCTCTGGCCGGATTGTGATTTATTGACCATATTATTGATGTATTCAGTTCTCGATCTCATTTTGATCAGAGACTAGTGTCGTTTCAGTCCAAATGGTTGTATCTGAGTTGTCAGCTAGGAACATACCTTAGTTAAGTAAACACCACTCACGGATTAGGCCCTGTGTTTGTTCCAACTGCTGCCTACAAGGCAGGACGAAGAGCCATCTCTGATCGTGGGACACGTGATCCGCATGTCGCCAATCCCTCCAGTCGTTATTGCCTGTACATCAATCCTTATGATGCTGCTGCTTCTTTATTCAATCAGCTCCTCATATGGCCTCGCTAGATCTTTGTGGTTCCTGTACCACGCCTCCCTACCTCAGAGAAGGAGCTGAGAAGGTAAAGGGAATCGAGCTCGATATACATGACCTCTGATAACGTATTTGATGGGTTTATGGTGGTTTTAATTACTTGTATGTTGAATTCATGATGAAGGAGTAGTCTAGACTATTTTGTAACAGAATTAAATGGGATATTGATCACTAAAATCCACCCACTCTTCCAGACAGTCCAAGACATTTACTTAGCAGTCAATATCTCGTGATTTGCTAGATCAACTGAGGTGCTATAAGGTGCTATTTGCCAAACCAGAAACGTATGCGTGCCGCGCTTGGACATGGCATTTTTATCTTGGAAAATGGGAGTATCCCCACGATACTCATCACGGAGGTGTAGAAGAAAGCACCGTGTGGTCAACGAGAATGTTTGAAAATGCATCTTTGTTCACGGTAACCCGACTGAATAAGCCCAACTTATGTAACGAAAACTCCCATAAAATACTGCAGAACGCAGATCAAACACCTCATTGGGTCGCTGGCGCACTCTGTGTCTTGCATGATATGAAAACTGGCAAAATCGCGACTCACCGGACCACACCACAGGCAACCAACCAGCTTCTGTCGAGTTTCTGTGTTGGGTCGTTGCTTTGATACGTACAGATTTACACTGAAGTGACAAAAGTCATGGGATATCTTCTAATATCGTGTCGGACCTTCTTTTTCCCGGCGAAGTGCAGAAACTCAACATTGCATGGACTCAAAAGTTCGTTGGTAGTCCTCTGCAGAAGTACTGAGACATGCTGCCTCTTTATCGTCCATAATTGGGAAAGTGTTACCGGTGCAGAATTTTGTGCATCAACTCATCTCTTGATTATGTCCCATAAATTTTGGGTGGGATTCATGTCAGGTGATGCGGGTGGCAAAATCGTTGGCTCGAATTGTCCAGAATGTTCTGCAAACCAGTGGCGAACCATTGTGGCCGGCTGACATGGCACATTATTACCCATAAAAATTCCGTCGTTGTTTGGGAACGTGAAGTCCATGAATGACTGCAAGTGGTCTCCAAGTAGCGGAACCTAACCATTTTCTGTCAATGATCGGTTCAGTTGGACCATAGGAGCCAGTCCATATCATGCAAACACAGCCACATCATTATGGAGCCACCACTAGGTTGCACAGTTCCTTGTTGACATCTTGGGTTCATGACTTGGTGCGGTCTGCGCCACAGTCGAACCCTACCATAAGCTCTTACCGACTGAAATCAGGCCTCATCTGACCAGCCCACGGTTTTCCAGTCGTCTGGGATCCAGGATGGTCGCTGGAGGCGATGCCGTGCTGTTGTTAGCAAAGGGACTCACGTCGGTCATCTGCTGCCTCAGCCCGTTAACGACAAATTTCGCCGCACAGTTCTAATGGATACGTTTGTCATACATCCCACATTGATTTCTATGGTTACTTCGTACAGTGTTGCTTGGATGTTAGTACTGACAACTCTATGCAAATGCCGCCACTCTCGGTCGTTAAGTGAAGGCCATGGTGAGAGGTAATGCCTAAAATTTAGTATTCTCGGCACACTCTTGACGTAGTGGGTCTCGGAATATTGAATTCCCTAACGATTTCCGAAATGGAATGTCCCTTGCGTCTACTTCCCACTGCTATTCCACGTTCAAAGTCTGTTAATTCCCGTCGTGTGACCATAATCACGTCGAAACCCTCTCACGTGATTCACCTGAGTACAAATGATAGCTCCGCCAAAGCACTGCCCTTTTATACCATGTGTACGCGATACTACCGCCATCTGTATAGGTGCATACCGCTGTCTCACGACTTTTGTCACCTCAGTGTACGTGCCACTGTGAGCAGTTGTCTTTTAAAGGGCATGCACTTGCCTTCGCAGTATTTGGTCGAAAACTACTTTTTGTAAGTAGGCTGTTTAGGTTTTTATGTTGGTAACGCCACGTAGCGCTCTGTATGAAAATCACTGACTGTGCTGTGTGCAGTCTGTGGCTGGTTGGCGTTGTTGGAATATTCGCTATTGTAGTGTTGGGCAGTTGTATGTGAACAGCTCGTAGCGTTGTGCAGTTGGAGGTGAGCCACCAGCAGTGGTGGATGTGGAGAGAGAGAGATGCCAGAGTTTTGAGAGATTACTATGTGAGCACGATCTGGACGTGTGTCCGCCAGGAAAAGGAAATTTGTAACGATGGATGTCATGAGTTGATATATATATCAAAATCTTTCATTTGCTAATTATGCCTACCAGTAGTTAGTGGCTTCAGTAGTTAGAATCTTTTATTTAGCTGGCAGTATTGGCACTCGTTGTATTGCAGTAGTTCGAGTAACGAAGATTTTTGTGAGTCAAGTGATTCATGAAAGGTATAGGTTATTGTTAGTCAGGGCCATTCTTTTGTAGGTATTATTGAAAGTCAGATTGCGTTGCGCTAAAAAAATATTGTGTATCAGTTTAGTAATGATCAGAATAAGTGAAGAGAGAAATGTCTGAGTACGTTCAGTTTTGCTCAGATGTTTTAAAATCAAATAACCTAAGACGTTTATTAGCACAGTTATTTATAATTTTCCAAAGGGGACGTTTCATTTTGACAGTGTGCATTTCCTTACAGCAGCAAAGCCTGCCGGGTTTGGAACTGATTGTTATTACAAGGCGTGACCTTTGTCTACGATCTCTGTCCGTTAGTATCTTTGCAGGGCTACTGTTCTTACAGCGTGTTACTTGGCTGCGGGGAAAGCAACATTCCGTGTACGAATGTTGAACATGAGCGTTGATACACAAACAAATCGTGTGACTGTATTCAAATTGTGGTCAAGGACACGTCGATACACTATAGCTCCTTTCTGCCATTGTGTCCCGGTTCCAGGTTGACCTATCTTACTACGCTGATTCCGTTCAACCGACGGGTCCATATCACTGTAATGTCATGACTTAACGTCAGCAATGAATGGTTGCATGACAGTCTGATACCAGTTTTACCCTAAAGCACTCCAAAGCTGTTACTGTGCTCTTTTAAAGGGGTAGCTACTACTTTATGTAGTCACCTATGTTTTCGGGCTGGGGCTATTATTTCTCATTAATGGATACGTTTCAGGTAATAGACCAACTCCTTGATTTTTCCATTATCTGTGGGGTTTTCTGACATGCACCTAGTAACTAAACAGTTTGTAGACCAAATGAGTGTTTTGTCTGTCAGCCGTTAATCTCTCAGTATAGAAATAACCGTGACCAGTTATACAAGTGGCTTCGGAAAGTAAGAAAAAAACACCTTCCACGTAGACAGACAGCCGGATAGGAGCCACAGGCAAGCAATGATAAATCCTCCAACCTCAAAAATTGGTTGGAGCTAAGGTCAGAGTTCACCATACATATCCACCGACAAGATCAAGTTGCCCCTTCTTTGTGACTACCTATGTAATCCACGGATCCCGTGTCTATTTATGTGATCACCTACCTCATTTGCTTTAAGGGGGACACTCATGAAATTGACCGAAAATGTCAATTTGTTAGTGGAACTCATTGACAATAAGATTTAATCGTTTCAGTGATAAAATCACATCCGAGGAGCCTGAAAGATAATAAAATGTGTGACGCAACCTACTGACACACATTTTGAAGCAACACTTCAATATCTATCTACATGCTCACGAGGTTAACAACCGCTACATTCACAAGAAGACACTTCCAAATTGTGTCCTGGATGTTTTCAAGCCCACTTACCGGCTTCTGGCCGGCTTATGAACTTCTAAAATAGAGTGTTCATGGCAAACCCCAGAATACAAATGAATTTCTAAACTGATTTATATGGAAACGATATTCTGAAATCACATTTTTATTTGCTACAGTTGTCAGAATTGCAACTTCTGATGGAATTATTGTATTTAATTAGGGGAAAGTAGGGAGGTTGAAGGTATTAGAAAGTATGAAACTTAAGGTAGGAAATTTCACTTAAGACGTCTTGAAAAAATAGATTTACAGCGCCTTTCTGCACCTGAAAATTCGGTTGAAGAGCTGGAAAAGAAAAGAAGGCACAAAACAGATGAGAAGCCTTGAAGAGAAAGAGGACTCAGAGTGCAAATTTGGGGCCGTCTTAAAATGTGACGTAAGAAAAACACGTTCGGTTGAACTTTAAATTACATTTGCTGAAGGTTATGTTTCTTAAAGTTTCTTAAAGTTTATGTACCTTTTTCTCAGAATCTATGGAGGCTATAATTGTGAAACATTGTGGATTCATTTCTATAAATCCAATAAATGTTGTCGCAAGAGCAAATTTTGAAATTCTGAGTGTAAGCTGAGATATGGGACAAAGTCTTCGGAATTTTGCATAAATATTATACTGTACTTACAGAACTATAACTAAATTTTTTTTTAAATTTTCTATTTGATACGTTCAAAAAACTTAATAATAAAAGCTTACTGCATGCAAACAGATTAAATAGAGAAAATTTTGTAGCAATCTCTTGAATAGTTTCTGAAGAAAAGGCACACATATTATTTTTTGAAAATAAAATTTTTAAATGCCATAAAAATGTTATATATAATCCAAGGAAATTAACAGTACATGTGTTAGTTTCATGAAAAGCATGGCATAAAATTTCATCGCCGTATCTTCTTAACTGTGGATTTGGTGCACCTTTTAAATAGTGTTTGATTTTTATGAACGTCTCTCGTTTAAGAACAATGGATAGAGGGCATCGATACGTTTGTTAACGTTTAATCTTAACGCCCACTACAATAGTTGGAGTGAACACATGCTAATTCAGGAATCTGTTTGCAGGTTTCTTTGTCTCAGTGCATGCAAGATCAACAAACCAAAGTTCTCAGCTTCACTTTTCTTTGTGACGAATGGTGATGGGTCGTAATATGAAGATGGGTTGACATGTAGAACATTTCTGCGATGCAGTCTCGAAATCGGCTGCGCCACTTAGTTATGGCATCTCTAGCGAACCGGTGAGGTACTGTGGTGCGGTGATCTCAAAACTCGCATACTGTGCTGCAGACATCCACCTCTAATCAAACAAAAGAGACTGTATAACTTAATTTTTTGGACTTGATGATTCAAACTTTATAATTACCATTTCCACTTACTTTCCACCATGGAGACCAATTCTTGGAGATTTCGATGCAGATTGGCACGTGGTACACACCATCTGGTCAAAAGTATCGGAAGATCTGTTAGTGGACATGAATATGGGGTGTATCCACACTTCGTGAAGTCAGCAAGGGTGGTGTTTGAATGTCTATCGAGTAATGGCAGCCCGTTGTTCATTAAGAGCCGAAAACAGAGAAGTGTTGAGCGATAGATTAGTAACGAAACAGCAGAGTAAACTTTTCTAAGTTCCAACAGCCAACGTTACTAAGTCACGCGGAAGTATCAGCAGCTGCCAGTCGCGAAGCGCAAACATTTCAGCACAGTTACTCGGTTCAGAAGACAGCAACCTCGACACTCTTGAATGTGACCGCGAACCATTTTAGCAGAAAATGGTTAGAACTACATAGACCGAACCGCTTTTGTTACTCTCTTAACGTTACGTAAGAGATACTAGGTGGTACACAACATCGCTTGTTGGTAGTTTGAAAAATTAGTAAAGACACTGCAACAAATTCGTTAAGCAAGTATGGCTGAACTAAAGACCGCTGAAAACTCGAGAACCGCAGAACCGGTTCGGTTATTCAGTTATTACGAAATTCGCCTTAGATCGGAGGTAGCGTTCTCGCTTCCCACGCCCGGGTTCCCGGGTTCGATTCCCGGCGGGGTCAGGGATTTTCTCTGCCTCGTGATGGCTGGGTGTTGTGTGCTGTCCTTAGGTTAGTTAGGTTTAAGTAGTTCTAAGTTCTAGGGGACTGATGACTATAGATGTTAAGTCGCATAGTACTCAGAGCCATTTGAACCATTTTTGAACCTTAGATCGGAACCTCTTATCGACAACATGAATACACTGAAGAGCCAAAGAACTTTGTACACCTGCCTAATATCGTGGAGGGACCCCGCGAGCACGCAGAAGTGCAGCAACACGACGTGGCATGGACTCGACTACTGTCTAAAGTAGTTCAAAATGGTTAAAATGGCTCTGAGCACTATGTGACTTAACTGCTGAAGTCATCAGTCCCGTAGAACCTAGAACTACTTAAACCTAACTAACCTAAAGAGATCACACACATCCATGCCCGAGGCAGGATTCTAACCTGCGACCGTAGCGGTCGCGCGGTTCCAGACTGTAGCGCCTAGAACCGCTCGGCCACACTGGCCGGCTCTGAAGTGGTGTTGGGAGAAACTGACACCAGAGCTGTCCACAAATCCGTAAGAGTACGAGGGGGTGGAGATCTCTTCTGAACAGGTCGTTGCAAGGCAAAAATGGTTCAAATGGCTCTGAGCACTATGGGACTTAACATCTGTGGTCATCAGTCCCCTAGAACTTAGAACTACTTAAACCTAACTAACCTAAGGACATCACACACATCCATGCCCGAGGCAGGATTCGAACCTGCGACCGTAGTAGTTGCAAGGCATCCCAGATATGCTCAATAATGTTCATGTCTGGGGTGTGTGGTGCTTAAACTCAGAAGAGTGTTCCTGGAGCCACACTGTAGCAATTCTGGACGTGTGCGGTGTCGCATTGTCCTGCTGGAATTGCCCAAGTCCGTCGAAGTGCACGATGGACATGAATGGATGCAGCTGATCAGACAGGATGCTTAAGTACGTGCCAGAGTCGTATCTAGACATATCAGGGGTAACATATCACTCCAACTGCACACGCCCCACATCACTACAGTGCCTCCACCAGCTTGAACACTCCCCTGCTGACATGCATGACCTATGGATTCATGAAATTGTCTTCATACCTGCACGCGTCCAACAGCTCTATGCAATTTCAAACGAGACTCGTCCGACCAGGCAACATGTTTTCAGTCCAATGTCAGTGTTGAGGGGCCCTAGGGGACGCGTAAAGCTTTGTGTCGTGCAGTCATCAAGGGTGGGCCTTCGGCTCTGAAAGCCCATATCGGTGATGTTTAATTGAATGGTTCGCACGCCGACACTTGTTGACGGCCAAGCATTGAAATGTGCAGCAATATGCGGAAGGGTTGCACTTCTGTTACGTTGAACGATTCTCTTCAGTTGCCGTTGATCCCGTTCTTGAAGGATCTTTTTCCGGCCGCGGCGATGTCGGAGATTTGACGTGTTACCCTACTCTTGATATTCTCGGTACATTCGTGAAATGGTCGTACGGGAAAATCCCCACTTCATCCCTATCTCGGAGATGCCGTGTTCCATCGCTCGTGTGCCGACTATAACACCAAGTTCAAACTCACTTAAATTTTGACAACCCGCCATTGTAGCAGCAGTAAGCGATCTAACAACTGCGCCAGTCACTTGTCTTACACAGACGTTGCAGACCGCAGCGCCGTATTTTGCTTGTTTACATATGTCTGTATTTGAATACGCGTACCTGTACCACTTTCTTCGGCACTTCAGTGTAGTTTAGTCCACTACAGAACTCGTTCAGCAGGATCGATGGCGTTCATGTCGTTCGCACTCGATTCTCTGTCTTAGGTATGGTAACATCTTACATGTGAGACTGTTCTAGTGTTGACATTTGCTGGTTCGCGAGAATATCAGCGATCCATAGCCGCGGATAATGAAGTCCAGCATCCAGTACAGAACTCAGTAGAGAAGTCGGCACTGAAGGGTAGTAGTCCAAGGTTCCGCTCCAGGGCAGAAGCTGGCCTAAAGCTCCAGTGTCGCACGAGACTCACAGCCTGTTGTACTGCCGGGTCAAGTTCAGCATTCAGGACATCACGGCATCCAACATCGCGGTCCACGTGAAGGGACAACAGCGGTATTAGTCTGCGAGGGAGGGATTTAATACTCCACAAAACGAGGTGTGACTCGAACACCCACACTGCCGTTACCACCGTATGCAAGCAGGGTTACTGGGTGGGCGTTCTCACCTCGCCAGGGGGCAAGAAACCTCTGCACCAGAGTGTTGTCGACTTCTTCTCCGCGCTGATGCAGCGTCCTCCGCGGCCGTGAGTCCGTTATTGATTTAGAAATTCCTCTCCAGATAACTTAGACGTCAGCCGTCTCAGAAGACACGGCAACGACTTGTATTCTGAGTGATAAATGAAATAGATTTGAATAGTGTCTCATTGCGTCCATCGACAACACACAGGTTATCGGTCTGCATCCTAACAAAACAGTAGGGGTTCCCAGCGCGACAGCGGCGACCCTTAGAAAATGTAAGCTTCTTGGACGCTGGAGTCTGAAGCGATTGTAGTTCTGGGGGCCGGCAGGAGTGGCCGAGCGGTTCTAGGCGCTTCAATCTGGAACCGCGCGACCGCTACGGTCGCAGGTTCGAATCCTGCCTCGGGCATGGATGTGTGATGTCTTTAGGTTAGTTAGGTTTAAGTAGTTCTAAGTTCTACGGGACTGATGACCTCAGCTGTTAAGTCCCATAGTGCTCAGAGACATTTGAACCATTTTTTTTGTAGCTCTGGGCAGGCCAGTCCATTTCAGAAATGCTACTGTCCACAAACCATTGCCTCATAGACACTGTTTTATGACAAGGTTCACTGTCGTGCTGATACAAACAATCATCGTCTCCGAACTGTTCCTCTAGTGTACGCAGAACAGAATGCTGTGAAATGTATTCATATACTTCGACATTTACTGTTTTCTTAAGCACAATAAGGGACCACGGGAAACACTCCCATACCGTAACATCCACCTCTTTCATACTTCAGTGTTTGCACTACACATGATGGCAAGTACCGGTCTCCAGGACTTTGTCAAAGCCAAACCTTTCCATAGGATTTCGACAGGGTACAACGTGATTCATTGCTCAAAAACACTCGTTTCCAGTCATCTACTGTCCAGTGACGTCACTTTTACACCATCTCAAGCATAGACTACAGGAATGTCAAGCTTACGAGGAGCTTTTTTTGCCATTCTAACTACCTGCGCACATTCCTTGTACCAGCTGGTATGTTGGTAGCACTTTGGAACACAAGAGTGATTCCTACCCCCGGTTTAATGCGTTTTTTAAAACCCCTCCTCAGAGCTCGACGATCCCTGTTCGTCAGTACATGATGCCTGCCTGATCTTTCCACTGTACAGTCACATCACTAACACTCGATATAGGCAGCTTTAGGAAGGCAGAAATGTCCTTCCTAACTGACACCTGTATGCTGATGATGCTGCAATTGTTGCGAACTCCGCAGAAGAGCTGCAAGAGCTAGTATCAAGATTTAGTCACGCATACCACCTATTCTCGTTGAGTGTAAACAGCAGTAAGACCGTAATTATGGTTCAGGATGCTAACACAAAGCCGAATATCACACTAGATGGCACTACTCTGCAAGTCGTAGATAACTTCTGCTATCTTGGATCTCGTACTATAGAATCAAACATGTCTGTTGACAAGGAAATTGATGCTCGCATTGGAAGAGCTGCGACAACTTTTGGCAAACTCTCTACACGTGTTTGGAAAAACAACAAACTCTCTTTGACCACTAAAATTGTTGTATATCAAACTTGCGTCCTCAGCATCCTTTTGTATCCATCGGAAACATTGACTACCTATGCCAAACAAGAACGTCGCCTTAATGATTTCCACATGCGGTGCCTGAGATCCATCCTCGGAGTAACGTGGAAGGACCGAGTGACCAACGAAGCAGTGCTATCTAAAACTAACTGCAACAGTATTTCAGCTATCTTGAAGCAGAGACGACTCCGCTGGCTGGGACACGTCCACGGTATGGCTCCTGACAGACTACCACGTGAGGTGATGCTTGGAGAGATCTCTATAGCCAAAAGACCTGTAGGACGTCCTGCATTGAGGTTCAAGGACTCCAGTAAACGAGATATGGAGAGAAACTTCCTGGCAGATTAAAACTGTGTGCCGGATCGAGACTCGAACTCGGGACCGAGTCTCGGTCCGGCACACAGTTTTAATCTGGCAGGAAGTTTCATATCAGCGCACACTCCGCTGCAGAGTGAAAATCTCGTTCTGGAGATATGGAGAGCTTTGGAATCGACACAAACAGATGGGAGGCACGGGCTAACATGAGACCAGAGTGGCTTGATGATATATCATCTGGAATGTCGAAGCATGATGAAGGCTTGTTAGACAGATTAAGGCAGAAAAAGCTTCGCAATGCTACCACTGCTCCTGCCTCATCAGCCAGATACACTTGTGACAATTGCGGCAAGAGATGCCGTGCTGCCATTGGCTTGACAAGTCATATGAAAAAATGCAACCCTTAAACACACAGACACTGCAACAATCATCTACCAAGATTTCGTGGCCAATATATATAACTGACCCATTACGCGGTTACTGCTTCTCTACTGCAATACAGTACTTCCCTCCTCCTTTTATTCGCAGTTCCAAATATGAACCAACTTTCTCTTTATGGTGGAGTGACGACAATTTCTGCCGAACCGGTACCAATATACAGCCGAAGGTGGTTCATATTCGCAACTGCGAATACATTTTCTGTGTTTCTTGACGGCTTTAGTCGCTGCAGTGCTTGTTCATTCGGACATTCATGCATGTCCGAAGGAACATTGCATCGTGCTTCTTAATAATGCAGGCACTACTAATTTCGTATCCTTTTATACACGCCTATCGTAGTGTCTAGTGGCGAGCTGCGCATTACATAGGGAAGGCTGGAAACTTTTCATCAGATAGTGTATACATTGTCTTTCTTAGAGTGTCTGTCAGTTTAGATTTTTCAGCATTTGTGTTACATTTACTACTTAACAAACCCTGTATCATTTGCACCGTTATTCTTTGTGTACCGTCGATTTCGCCGGTTAGTGCTGTGTAATATTAGTTTCAAACAATAGATTAGTATTCGATTGTGGGCAGTATAAATGCTTTGTCTCTAATCTCTCTAGTGGACAAACCCAATATCTTATTAATAAAATCTATTATTTACCAACAACTTCGTGCCCCAGTGTATTTTTTCCGCCAAGTATACGAAATGACTGGCTTTAACTGTGACTGATTGATCATGCAGTTAAAGACTGCATCACTTTTCAGTATCACGAAGTATTCAGCATTACATTTCTCTATGTTATGAGCTAATTGACAGGTTCTGAAATAGACTCATTTTTCTGTCAACAATGACGTCCACTTCAGCTACACCGTTTGCCCAACCAGTTAAACTTTTTTGTGGTACACCAATAGGCATACAAGAGCGTCTGTTTATCACTTACTTGAAACGACTGGCACGAAAAGAGAGCAGAACAGCAGGAGCCCAAGAATGCAAAATATTTACATCAAAATCTGCTTAGCCCTTCTCAAATGTAGAACTGGCAGCTCGTAGCGGCAAACATTGTGGCGTGCCTGGTATTTAAGGACCCGATTAAAAATAGAAAACAAAGTCGAAATGACGATACCGCAGGGTGAAGGGAACAGCTTCAGTCAATTTATCGATACATTTTAAATGCGAGCATTTAGAAGACAAGGTCTAATATGTCTACTTACAAATACAGTCCAATTGATTTATGTGTTTCAGATTTTGTTCGTGGAATCACTGACTTAGTGACACCCTAATGAAGAGAAATTGGGTTTCTTTTTTCTCCTTTTCTTTTCAAGTGATATTAATAACAAACGTAAGTACATCGCGAATATAAAGTTGCAAACTCGATACAAGTACTAAGAAAAGTAAGCAGGACAGTGGTAGCCACAATTGATGAGATTATATTATAGGTGAGAAATTTCTGGAGAGTTTACAGTCCAATGCTGGGAACAGATACTATCTCTCTGAACTTTATCTAGGAGACCCAAACAGTCAAATAAGAAAACAGGGTTATCATGACATTGGAGTTTTGTAGATAGTAAAACGTCCAAAATATAGTATTATTCTTTTTATTTTTCCACGAGCGAAGTAATTAATGACGGTTACTTGTTACTAGAAAAGGTGATAGCTAATTACACCGTATAATTACCATAAATGCACTGAAATAATGCAACGGGGGAATAGAAGGGAATATATTCTCTGCTCGTTGAGAGTGTAGCAAAGACACACAGAGCAAATAAAAGTGTTACATACCACATGAGACATATACACACTTATTTAAAAATGATACCACGTTCTGTACTATATATAGCATTTACATTTACCAAATAAGATAAAAGTTATAATGATAGACTGATAGTGATAAAAATAATTGTTGCATGTGGCTGAATGGTTCAATGGCGGAGTAGAAGTCTTTCAACGAAACGCTAAATCGGTGGCCTGAGAGTTCCTAACCTACTCCAGTTATACAAACTAAGATAATATCTCCCGACATCTGAAAACATTTGCGTTTGTCCTCAAGCTTCTCTACTGAATGTTTTTGCTGACGCTGTTGGACAATAATCTCGATAGTAGAAGTCAACCCTGGGTAGATAATGAAGCTTGAAGGCCTGTACAGAACGTCATTATCTGAAGATATACTTTCTTTTGTCCTTAGACCTGCTTCGTGCAGACACACTACAAGTGTCTTGACTACTGCGCCATCAATCTCTTTCAGACTATACTTGCAGTAGATTCTCTTTCCACTGTATCAATGATGCAGCTAGCCATTTTCAGGTCCAGTACAGCAGTGGCTCGAAGAATAGTCTACAAACAGCCATGGTCTTGTGTAGCTCCGTAATTTCATGTATTTCGATTCTATAGAGCCACTACATGGTATTATGCAATGGGTAATTAAAGCATTTGACATTTTTATCACTTTCGTTACGATAACGAAGGGGACATTTAACCAACGCAGTCAGCCGTACCACAAGCCATCTCATTGAAAGCCTAGCACCGTACTGGGACCAAAAAGAGTGTCACTGCAGTATTATTTGTCCGTCTTATGGTTCATAACTCTTCAACAATTCTCGCTAGTTATGTAAAAATCGAAGATTCGTTATCGTTAATTATCTCGCTTATGTATATCGCGGCCGGCCGGTGTGGCCGAGCGGTTCTAGGTGCTTCAAACGGTTCATGTGGTTCTGGGCACTATGGGACTTAACTTCTGAGGTCATCAGTCCCCTAGAACTTAAAATTACTTAAACCTAACTAACCTAAGGACATCACACACATCCTTGCCGAAGGCAGGATTCGAACCTGCGACCGGGCTGTAGCGCCTAGAACCGCTCAGCCACCCCGGCCTGTTCTAGGCGCTTTGGCCTTGAAAATCAACTAAATCCCACGATAACTAAGAAGATACTGTACCAGGATTATTAAAACAGAATCCTTTCTGAGTTGGTTCAGATACTTCAAAAAAAGTCGTTTCCTCTTTTAACAAATTTCCTATCCTAACGTGCTAGTTTAGGTTGCCGACATGGGAAATATCGTTCTGCTAGGTAAGAATCTGGAGCCAGTTGGTTCTTAGACTGTGTTGTTATTGACAGTCAGTTCAGAATGTACTGTTGACATATTACAGATTGTCGTGGTCTACGACAACAGCTATCAGTGTTAACGTAGGAGAAACCGAGAAGCGAAATGAAAAGCGCTAGTTGAATCAGTATACAAGCAGTCTAAACTCAGATGCAACTTTTCTGGATCTTACCGGGTACGATTTCCTCCTTAGAATTGACTGTGTTGGTCGCCCAGCCTGGCGTCGCTGGAGACAGCGATTTTCCTACTCGAGGGACCTCTGATGGTCAAGTGTTTGGGAACACATTCGTATCAGGCCTATTGTACGTGCGTGTTGCTATATCGCCCTCGTGCGAGTTCATAACTCAGCAGGACGCTGAAGGAAGGTCTTTGAGTAGACGGGGGCCTCCACTGGAGCCCCACCAAGGACGTATAGGCGACAATTGTCATTATTATTTACATCAAATAAGGCAAGGCACAAACCGCTCGCGACCACAGACGCCAATTCCACCATACTTTCAGAAATCTGTCAGGCGGGACTGGCCGATTGTCCCCATCAGAAGCGGAGAACAGAGAAATAAGCCTATAAAATAACACGTTTCCTACAAAAAAGATTCTCTCGGAGTCAGTAGCACGGACGTCGAACCTGCGACGGTAGATCACCAATGTAGAATTTTGCATTTTTCGCGTCTTGCCTCCTCGCAGCAGTGGTAGCAACTTTACGTATCGTAGGAGATGAATCTTTCGTGTAGTTCTTCTGTACCTCCTATCTACTCTTTGTACAGCTGTACAAAGACTGAAAGTACACATCAATTAAACTTCAGTGTAACATTTTCGGATTTCTTTTCTCCGAAAGTTTCTTTTATAGCTGAGTCAAATACAGGTGTCCCTAACACGGACGATTAGCCACCTCAGTTCTGGGCTTTAACCCTGCAGGAGGTACGTGTTGACTGCTCGCGACACTTACCGATGAAGAACAGGCCACTAGGTCACAACAAAATAACTACACAAGGTACTGGTCTAGAACTTTTAGGATCATCTATAGGCTCACCCTGCGCAACTGCGGCGACATGAGCTCTCTGAGAACCTGTATATCAGTATTGTACTCCGACTTTTGGCTTCGAAACAGAAATGCTTGAGATGTTCAATTCGGATCTCACAAACATCATCGGCCACAGGCATACTAATGCAAAGGCACTTACTGCAACAGGACGAATTTACTACTCCTGCTGCACTGCAGAATGTGACGTTATTCACCAGCTGTTGGAAGCCGGGCTGTGGTTGGCTTTTGCGGAGGCTGTCCCGGGAGTGGCTCGGTTTTATACGCCAGAGCTTCCGTCCGCATTCACGACGTGACGGAAGACGCAAATATTTGGCGGTACGTCATGCGCAGACGGTTTCTGTAACGGCGTAAGCGAGTGAATCAGACAAGAGCTTGCGAGGCCTGGCAGCGCAAGTGGGCGCACGATGCTCTCCGCATGCCAAAAACAGCGTCATGCTACCTAGTCTCGTTTAGGGGAAGGTGCTGTGACATACTAATACAGGGTGGCCCAAATGAAATTTGCCCGGAAAATGTTTCTAAATCTGAGATGAAATAAGCTACCGTTTTTAACTGACGGCTGATGGTTCAAATGGTTCAAATGGCTCTGAGCACTATGGGACTTAACATCTGTGGTCATCAGTCCTCTAGAACTTAGAACTACTTAAACCTAACTAACCTAAGGACAGCACACAACACCCAGTCATCACGAGGCAGAGAAAATCCCTGACCCCGCCGGGAATCGAACCCGGGAACCCGGGCGTGGGAAGCGAGAACACTACCGCACGGCCACGAGCTGCGGACAACTGACGGCTGAATTGGCCGTTAGTAAATGTGCTAAATGAACTCGTGGTGTATGGGTAGCGTGTTTAACTAGTAAGAAAAACGTCTTTGGTCTCGGTTTAGAACTCCGCCACCGCTTAAATTTCGAGTAAATATCAATACCAATGGCGGCCGAAGACTTCCGGCATAAAAACTCATTCTCATCCAGCGTGTGGCCTGGTCAGACAAGGTGGAGGACTGGATAGATATTCAGGGCAGTCTCTTGCCCTTGACGTCGAAACTTCCCCTACAGGCGGAAGGATCAGCAATGATCACCGGCATTAGAATGCAGAAGGCAATGGGAACCATTACAATAAAACACATAAATTGCATCCACAGAACAAGTGGCCAGTAATGTCAAAAATGGTATAATGATCTCTCTATTGGCAAAAGATTTCGGACTAGTCCCCCATTCGAATATCCGGGAGGGGACTGCCAAGGAGGATGTGACCATGAGAAAAAGGCTGAATAACCAACGGAAGGATAACGTTCTACTAGTCGAGACGTGGAATGTCAGAAGCTTGAACGTGGTTGGGAAGCTAGAAAATCTGAAAAGGGAAATGCAAACGCTTAATCTAGATACAGAGAGGGTCAGTGAAGTGAAATGGAAGAAAGACAAACGTTTCTGGTCAGACGAGTATAAAGTAATATCAAAAGCTGCAGAAAGTGGTATGACGGGAGTAGGATTCGTAATGAATAGGAAGGTAGGCCAGAGAGCGTGTTACTGTGAACAGTTCAGCGATAGGGTTGTTCTCATCAGAATCGACAGCAGACCAACTCCGGCAACGATAGTTCAGTTATACTCGTATATACCGACGTCACAAGCAGTGGATGAAGAGACAGAGAGGGTATGCGGATACTAAATGGGTAATTCAGTACGTGAAGCTAGATGAAAAACTAATAGTTATTAGGGATTGGAATCAAGTTTTAGGGGAACGAGTAGAAGAAAGGGTTATGGGAGACGATGGGTCTGGGAGAAGGAATGAGAGAGGAGAAAGACTAATTGAGTCCTGCAATAAATAACAGTTAGTTACAGCGAATACTCTGGTCTTGAATAAGTAGAGAAGGAGGTATACTGAAAACGGCCGGGAGATACGAGAAGATTTCAGTTAGATTGCATTATGGTCAGGATGAGATTCTGAAATCTAATGAGGGAAATAAAAGAAAGGCTCAAGGATGGAACTGAAATTCAGGATAAAAAGATATCAATGATAAGATTTGTCGATCACACTGCTGTCATTAGTGAAAGTGGAACAATTACACGATATGCTGAACGCTGTGAACAGTTCAATGATTACAGAACACACACTGAGAGTAAATCGAAGAAAGACGAAAGTAATCAGAAGCAGCAGAGGTGAGAACATCGAGAAACTTAACATTACAATTGGGGATCACTAAGTAGACGAAGTTAAGGAATTCTGCTACCTAGGCTGCAAAACAACTTATGACGGACGGACCAAAGTGGACATAAAAAGCAGTCTAAAAAGATATTCCTGGGCAAGAGAAGTCTGCTAGTATCAAACAGAGGTCTTAACTTGAGGAAGAAACTTCTGACAATGTAAGTTTGTAAAACATCATTGTAAGTGAGACATGGACTTTGGGAAAATCAGAACAGAAGAGAATTGAAGCCTTAGAGGCGTTGTGCTACAGAAGAATGTTGAAAGTTAGGTGGACTGATGAGGTAAGGAATGAGTAGGTTCTTCACAGATTCGGCGAGGAAAGGAACATATGTAAAACATTGACAAGAAGAAGAGACGGGATTATAAGACAACTGGAAAGAATTTTTAAAATACATCTGTTAAGGCATCAGGGGATAACTTCAAATGGTTCAAATGGCTCTGAGCACTATGGGACTCAACTGCTGTTGTCATCAGTCCCCTAGAACTTAGAACTACTTAAACCTAACTAACCTAAGGGCATCACACACACCCATGCCCGAGGCAGGATTCGAACCTGCGACCGTAGCAGCAGCGCGGCTCCGGACTGGAGCGCCTAGAACCGCACGGCCACCGCGGCCGGCCAGGATAACTTCCATGGTACTAGAGGGAGCTGTAGAGAGTAAAAGCGATAGAGGAAGACAGAGATTGGACTACATAAAGTAAATAATTGAGGACGTAAGGCGATCAACTAAATTTATTAATTGTGTTTATCACATGAGATGAAAATATTACAACAATCAGCATTATCAAATCTAGCGAGGTGCCGCATTGGTTAGCACACTGGACCCGTATTCGGGAGAAGGGCGGTTCAAACCCGGGTCCGACCGTCCTGATTTAAGATTTCCGTCATTTCCCTAAGTCGCTTCAGGCAAACACCGGAATGTTTACTTTGAAAGGGCACGGCCGATTTCCTTGCCTATCCGTCCCTAACCCGATGGGGCCGATGACCTCGAAGTTTGGTCCCCTCCGAAAACCAACCAACCAACCAGCATTACGAAGAACGTTTGCCTACCGACCGTAAAAAGAGCCGCATGTGTGTGTTTAGAATGTAGAATGAATGACGAAGGAAATCGTGGTGCATCGCAAGTACTACTCAAAACTTCGTCTCAGAAAAGAAAGGGTACACACTTATTACAAAATATGCTTCCCCTGCATTATTCCTCTCCACTGTGGCATTTGCTTGACCAGCGCATTGCAACCCCATTTAAAATCAAAGAGGTTCAGATGTGGGCACTATACTTACTGTTTTTAAATCACTTCACTGCTGCGTTTCTTACACTACTGGCCATTAAAATTGCTACACCAAGAAGGTGACTTGCTACGGACTCGAAATTTAACCGACAGGAAGAAAATGCTGTGATATGCAAATGATTAGCTTTTCAGAGCATTCACACAAGCCGGGCGAAGTGGCCGAGCGGTTCTAGGCGCTACAGTCTGCAATCACGCGACCGCTACGATCGCAGGTTCGAATCCTACCTCGGGCATGGATGTGTGTGATGTCCTTAGGTTAGTTGGGTTTAAGTAGTTCTAAGTTCTAGGGGACTGATGACCTTAGAAGTTAAGTCCCATAGTGCTCAGAGCCATTCGAACCATTCCATTCACACAAGGTTGGCGCAGGTGGTTGACATGAGGAAAGTTTCCAACCGATTTCTCATACGCAAACAGCAGTTGACCGGCGTTGCTTCGTGAAACGTTGCTGTGATGCCTCGTGTAAGGAGGAGAAATGCGTACCATCACGTTTCCGACTTTGATAAAGGCCGATTGTAGCCTATCGCGATTGCGGTTTATCGTATCGCGACACTGCTGCTCGCGTTGGTCGAGATCCAATGACTGTTAGTAGAATATGGAGTCGGTGGGTTCAGGAGGGTAATACGGAACGCCGTGCTGGATCTCAACGGCCTCGTATCACTAGCAGTCGAGATGACAGGCATCTTATCCGCATGGCTGTAACGGATCGTGCAGCCACGTCTCGATCCCTGAGTCAACAGACAATAACCATCTGCACGAACGACAACGTTTGCAGCAGCATGGACTATCAGCTCGGAGACCATGGCTGCGGTTACCCTTGACGCTGCATCACAGACAGGAGCGCCTGCGATGGTGTACTCAACGACGAACCTGGCTGCACGAATGGCAAAACGTTATTTTTTCGGATGAATCCAGGTTCTGTTTACAGTACCATGTTGGTCGCATCCGTGTTTGGCGACATCGCGGTGAACACACATTGGAAGCGTGTATTCGTCTTCTCCATACTGGCGTATCACCCGGCGTGTTGCTATGGGGTGCCATTAGTTACACGTCTCGGTCACCTCTTGTTCGCACTGACGACACTTTGATCACTGGACGTTACATTTCAGATGTGTTACGACCCATGGCTCTACCCTTCATGCGATCCCTGCGAAACCCTACATTTCAGCACGATAATGCACGACCGCATGTTGCATGTCCTGTAGGGGTCTTTCTGGATACAAAAAATGTTCGACTGCTGCCCTGGCCAGCACATTCTCCAGACCTCTCACCAATTGAAAATGTCTGGTCAATGGTGGCCGAGCAACTGGCTCATCACAACACGCCAGTCACTACTCGTGATGAACTGTGGTATCGTGTTGAAGCTGCATGGGCAGCTGTACCTGTACACGCCATTCAGGCTCTGTTTGACTCAATGACCAGACGTATCAAGACCGTTATTACGGCCAGAGGTGGTTGTTCTGGGTGCTGATTCCTCAGGATCTATGCACCTAATCTGCGTGAAAATGTAATCACATGTCAGTTCTAGTATAATATATTTGTCCAATGAATACCCGTTTAACATCTGCATTTCTTCTTGGTGTAGCAATTTTAATGGCCAGTAGTGTACTTCTGAACTAGCAGAAATTGGACGCTTTTAGGCTTTTTATGCTTTATGTCAAACCGCTCTAATTATAATAATAACAATAAAACTGTATACAGCACTGTAGTAGTCCTTACGTAGTTACTGCTCTGTCATGCTGTCAATTAATTCATTTATCTATTTCGAAGCGAGTAAAGAAGAAATCTGTGGACTACTTTAGGTACTATCAACAACTTGGAGAAGACATTTTCTTGAGATATTTATCATCTGTTACGTATATGCCTCACTTTTATCAGCAGCAACGTATGGAACAAAGCACAACATATGTGTGTAGTGTGTGGACTACGTGAGCGGCCTGTAACCTCCACCGCATTTTGCTACTAATTGGGGAAAAGAAATTATTGATAACTTATACAATCTGTATTATAGTCTCACAAAAATGTTGTAATAGTAATTATCTGTTAAAAATAATTTAATTTAGTGACTGAAACAGAATCGAATCATTTCGTTTTTACCCCTGAGAAAATCTCATTTTACCCCTCACGGGGTAGTTGGACCCAGGTTGGTAACCACTGACCTGGACGATAGGAGTTTTGATAGCTTCAGATCTGGTACTTTCGTAAAGCTGGGTGGAAATGATTATTATGGGAGTACTTTCACTAAATTGAATATTCCGCCATACTAAGCGGGATCGATATTTACGTTAGTGTCTCTTTCAGTCTTTCTCTGTTCACGGCGTCTCAGCAATGAAATACAACTTTATTCTTTGACGAAACAGAGAAGAAATGTTAGGTTTTGACGAGCGGTCAAAGACAAGATAAAAACAGAAAGAACCCACCCTCCTATTGGAAAATAGAGACATAAAGAAATCACACCTGTCAGTTTTGAAATGACAGCTATCACAGAAGAACACATCGTACACTACAGCGGTACCAGCCCTTCGGAAATATGGATCACTGTCAATAATGTCACATACACGTGTCGTAAGATCCTTTAGAGACATTTCGAATGTAATCCAGAACATTGGCGGTCAATTTTCTGATCAGGAACTTCACGACACATAATTTTGATGATGAAACTTTCTTCCAGTGCCAAGTTCTCAACTCGTTGCCTCCAAAATACAAGCATACAGAGATAATGGATTATTTTGTGCATTCTTACAATGCACGTTTTAATATGTAGGTTGGAACTTAAATAGTGGCAACTATTTACTCACAACCGATACAAAAGAGTTACATGTTTGCACGTGTTACTGTCCTTCAAAGTAGTCACCAGCGTTGTGTAGAATCCGTTGCCAGCGATATGGAAGGCGTAGTATACCGTTAGCAGAGCCTGTTCTGTTGATGGTGCGAATGGAGCGGTCTACTGCCTGTTGAATCTCTGGAACAGTTCTGAAGCGATTGCCACGAAGTCCAACCACCCAGTAAACCTTTTCTCAGATTACGCACGTCACATAATTCATTGCATTTTAGTAGGAACTCGCCTTCTAAGGATTGTCTCAGCACTGATAATAACCTACGATTTCTGCATTCTTGTACTTTAATTCTGATGTTGTAATAATTGAGCTAATTTACATCATTTGAATCGGTTTGGGCTTCTTCATTGCCATCACTGCACTGCAAAATTATTACACGTTATGTATAAAGTAAAGGTCCCCATTCACATTACCGTTTTAACTATCACCTTTTTAAGATATGTATTGAACGGCTGATCTGTGTTCAAGCATTCACCGCACATACATACAAAAACAATTAACTGGGGCTACTTAAAACTACATGGTTTCGCTGGTGTTTTGGTTCATAGCTGTTGCTATCATAGTGCTCGATTCTGATGCTGTTACACATCTGACGATAGAACAAAGGCTTTCATGACCGGATAATATTGCTGCTGACAAACCTTTCGGGACGTAAGGTCGTGGTTCACGAAACTCTCGTCCAGAACTGCGCTGGACATCTTCAACGGCGTTGCTTCTCCGGCAAGACTCTACGTAGGAGAAACTCCTCTGAAAATGTCCATCGCGGTTCTTGACGAAACGTTAGGAACAGAAGAGTTCCGTGGGCCACGACCTTATATCTCGAAAGCTTTACCAGCACCAGTTACACATGCTGGTCTGAGTGGCAGAGCGGTTCTAGGCGCTTCAGTCTGGAACCGCGCGACCGCTACGGTCGCAGGTTCGAATCCTGCCTCGGGCATGGATGTGTGTGATGTCCTTAGGTTAGTTAGGTTTAAGTAGTTCTAAGTTCTAGGGGACTGATGACCTCAGAAGTTAAGTCCCATAAGTTCCAGACTGTAGCGCCTAGAACCGCTCGACCACCCCGGCCGGCCTCCGTTTTAGTTTAAATCACTTGAAAGAATCTTTTATCGCAGGATTGTCTTCAAGTGTTCGAAGAATTGTCCCTGTGTCGTCCTCAACCACCTATACATATTGTTTTTCATTAAAAAGTCTGTTATTCATTTGCAGTATCTCAGCATTCTGTTTTTCTCGTTCCTTTCTCCTTTGTAAATTTCCTCTTCTTATTTACTTCATCTTTGATTCTTTACTCTATGTGAAGTTGGCCCTGTCGACTCTCCTCCATAGAACATTTCTGTCGCTTCTTGCTGCTGTTTCTCTTTTTTTTTACCCCTTGGCCAGCTCTCATTTCCGTAGAACTGCACACTAAAGACAAAAGATTTGCCAAAGGCCTATGATTCACTGTTCATGACTTTTTTAGTTCAGAGAATTCTCTTATTAGAAACGCACATTTAGAAACGGCTACTCGATTATTAATTTCAGTTTTGCGTATGTTATCTTAAAAAAGGGCACTTAGCAGTGGCATAAATGAGTAACAGGTACCAAGCGTAATATACGCATGAGTGACAACGGTGCATTTAAGAAATATGTGGTACGTGCGGGCAGTACAGTGTGTTGTGATCAACAACTAGAGCTGTGTGTACACAACATGAGCAAGGCACGAAACAGCAAAAGTGAAATAATTTGTCTTAGTTTAAGCCACTTCAGGCACATTTTCGTAATATTTGTTAGGACGACGCGTGTCAGTAGCATTTTGCCATCACATGTACATTAATCTGAAGTGTGAGGAGAATTGTTTGCTGGGTGTTCCAATGAGCTTATGTTCCGAAATTTGACTACTTTTGCTGGAAAAGTATTTGCCTAGTACCCAGCGCCCAGTAACTTTTACCGAGCCAGGTGGAGCTGTGGTTGGAACAATGGACTTGCATTCGAGAGGAACACGGTTCAAACCCGCGCCCGGCCAGCCTGATGTAGGTTTTCCGCGATTTCCCTAAATCGCTTCAGGCAAATGCCAGAATGGTTCCCTTGAAAGGGCATGGCCGATTTCCTACTCATCCTTCTCTCATGCGATGGGACCAATGACCTTGCTGTTTGGCCCCCTCTCCCAAATTAACCAACCAACAGTACCGTTTATCCTATAAGGCACCCCTGGGGTATGCACGAAATTTCCTTTGCCTCTGAAGATTTCTCTGCGTTAAGAATGACATGCTACTTCAATTTCCCTAGGAATATCTCAGCACATCACGTAGCTGGTCTGATATTGCGTACGCTCCTCTTTCGTTTATTAAGCGACAATGTGGAAGTCTATCGAACGCCTTTCGGGAGCCAAGGAACATGGTGTGAGCCAGGGCGCCGGTCTCTGCGTCTCGAGGGCGAACAGACCCAGGTAGGTTGTACACGAGCGTTGTTCACTGAATCCATGCATATTTCTACAGCGGAGATTTTTAGTTTCCAACAAGGCAGTGATAACACGTTCATAAAATCTAAAACAAACAGACGTCAGTAATACTGGCCTATATCTGTGTGCGTCTGTTCGGCGACCTTTCTTCAAAACATGAATGTTTGTACCCACGTTTCCAACAAGTTTCGGAAGCTCCGTTCCTAAAGCAACCTACGGTAGATGGCTGCTAGATAAAATGTAATTTCTTTGTCATGCTGTATGCGGAAACTTATAAGTTCCCATCAGGCGCAGCCGACGTTTCTCTGTTAACTGGTTTTAGTTGATATTCTGGAACGCATTCTGCTGTCTCAGTATCTGACATACTGGTGCTCGTGCACCGATGAAAGGAAGGATCTCAGAGCGATTTTCGTAACTGTTTTTTGAAAAAGGTATTCAGGATTTCAGCCTTCTCTGTCATCCTACTTTTATGAGACCATTATGGTCAATGGACACATGCCATTAATTTCTTCACTGATTCAACACAAGATCGAAACATCTTAGAATTCTCTGTCTCTTCAGTGCATAGAATTTTACTTTCAGATTCGTTGACTACTTCATGCTGACTCTCCTAAGGCTAATTTGGCTTTGTGATACACTGGCCAGTCTCATCAGTGTGACAACCTGCCAAAAGCCTGAATAACCACCTTTTGCAGGGCGAGACGTGCAGCAACAACGTCAGTGAGATTTTGGAAGGGATGTGAAACCATGCCGATTCCAGTGCCATGGTCAGCAAAGCTGGGTTTCTCGGCTGTGGACCCACGGCGCGAACAGCCTGATCGAGGTGGTCCGACAGATTCTCGATTGGGTTTAAGTCCGCGTTGTTTGGATTCCAGGGCAGCATGGTAAACACATCCTGGTGCTCTTCGATCACGCACGTACACTGCGAGCTGTGTGACACATTTCGTTGTCCTGCAGGTAGATGCCATCGTCCCGAGGAAAAACAAACCGCATGTAGGGATGTACATGGTCCACAAGGCTAAATGCATACTTGTGTTGATCATTTTGCCTTCCAGAATAACGAGATCACGCAGAGAATACCACGAAAAGATTCCCCAGATCATAACGCTCACTCTTTGGATGATTTCAGACCTTTCACGCCATACATACCAACGACCATCTGCCTGATGGAACATAAAACGTCATTGGTCTGAAAAGGATGTCCAGTTGCGGTATTGAGGTGCTAATTCCAGCCTTTGTTGGCAATGAACAGCAGTCAGAATCTGTGAATGAACCAGGCGCCTGCAGCGGAGGGCCGTAAGTAGCAGCAGTGTTCGCTTAACGGTTTTGTTTTATCTGGGCAGCTAGATGCTCGACATTGGATGTCTGTTTGGTGGTACACATCTCCCCAGCCGTGGTTCACCCCCATCATCTATGAGCCATGGTGCGCCAGAGCTACATCGGCGCTAGTTTTGGACAGTGCCATTTTGCCATGACTGTATACCTTAACTGTGGAAGCACGTGAACAGATTACAAACAGCCGTTTCGTAGGTGCTTCCACCCTTGATCCATGCCCTTTAGGACGTCAGATAATCGTTTCTACACAACGACAACGACTGCAATGTTTCCCACATCACTGATTCCTGTTCACTGGAATAACAGACCATACCTGGCGTGAGATGGCATGGACCAAGCACTGGAGTGCTATTCTTCCATAATCCTGGCTGGCAGATCTTGTTGTTGCCTCTGTTGATGGACTGGCTGCAGCTGATTCTGTAATCAAGGGAACAATATACATATTTCTAGGAAGCTAGAGGGACCCGGCAGGCTGGTATTGTACGCTGCCTAGGTGTACCGCTTCTTCCTCCTCCGGGTGAGTCCCCATACCGTCCCACAGTGGACAGTATGGTCCCGCTTTACGGAAGTGAAGACTGAAGTGCGTTGATAAGCCTCAGATCTTTCCAAGTGAGGACGGCAGTTCCCTGCGTTCCCCTGACATGCTTCATATACTCTCCAGCGGTAGTGATGCGATCTGCTGTGGGTGGTTATTGCACGTTGAAGTCAAACAAGAGCAATTGGTCACTTCATGTGGCTTGACCGTGCACAACAGATTGGAATGGCGTAGTTTACTGCCTGTGCTGCGCTCCTGCTGAGGAGATGTTAGCGCGCGCAGCGCTGGCGTGCTGTTGACAGGAGGCTGAGCGTAGTATCAGGACTTGTTATCAGCTAACAGAAGCTTGCGCCATCCCGCGCAGCTGCCTGCAGAGTCACAAGCACCCAGGCGCCGGCCGCTGAGGTGACCCAGCCAGGCGCGGGGGCGTCCCAGCCTGCTCTGTCGTAACGCGGCGCAACGCGTGGCCCGGCCAGAGCACGTAATCGTTAGCTCGCCCGCCAGTGGGGGGGAATCTCGCCTCAACCTGAGGCGACAGGAGACGAGGCGAGGCGCTGACTCACGGGGCCGCGTGAATCACAGGCCTCCCCGGCCCGCCTGCTCAATGGAGACGGGCAAACTCGGCGTTGCCGCACTCTCGTCTTCGGGGCCTCTTTCGCGGCGACGATTTATAGCACCACCGACGTTGTCTGCCAACTACGCAGTACCGTCAACGCAACGCGAGCCCGCATGGTTAACATTCTGTTCCTTAAATTTCAACGTCACACAAGTAGGGCGCCGTCGAATACACCACGGCCCACTGAATTTGTACAAGTTACGCCTCGTGAATTTCATCTCACAAGATGCAACAAATTTTGCTTTGACGCCGGCAATCTACCTTCTATCCTCTTTAGGAATATGTCACTGAGTTTCGTCAGGAGGTAGTTGTCACGTACTACTTGTGGACATTGCCAATATAGACATAAATTCCAATGCAATTCTTAATTATTTTATTTTATTTTATTATTTTATTTTATTTTTTGAGTCTTCAGTCTTCTGACGGTTTGATGTGGCCCGCCACGAATTTATATCCTGTGCCAAACTCTTCATCTCAGAGTAGCACTTGCAGCCTACGTCCTCAATTATCTGCTGGATATATTCCGATCTGTGTTTTCCTCTACAGATTCTGCCTTCCACATATTTCTCTAGTACCATGGAAGTCAGTACCTGACGTCTAAACAGATGTCCTATCATCCTGTCCCTTCTCCTTGTCAGTGTTTTCCAAATATTTCTTTCTTCTTCGATTGTGCGCAGAACCTCCTCATTCCTTAGCTTATCAGTCCACCTAATTTTCAACATCCGTCTGTAGCACCACATTTCAAATGCTTAGATTCTCTTCTGTTCCAGTTTTCCCACAGTTCACGTTCCACTACCATACATTGCTGTGGTCCAAAAGTGTATTCTCAGAAATTTCTTCCTCAAATTAAGTTCTATGTCAGATACCAGTAGACTTCTCTTGGCCAGGAATGCCTTTTTTGCCAGTGATAGTCTGCTTTTGATGTCCTCCTTGCTCTACCTGTCATTGGTTATTTTACTGCCTAGATAGCAGAATTCCTTAACTTCATCTATTTCATGACTATCAGTCCTGATGTTAAGTTTCTCGCTGTTTTCATTTCTGCTACTTCTCATTACTTTCGTCTTTCTTCGATTTACTCTCTCTCATTCCATATACTATACACAGTATGATGTCCATTCCGTTCAGCAGGTCATGTAATTCTTCTTTACTTTCACTCCGGATAGCAATGTCATAAGCGAATCGTATCACTTTTACCTTGAATTTCAATTCCACTCCTGGAACTTCATTTTATTTCCGTCATTACTTCGATGTACAGACTGAACAGTAGGGGCGAAAGACTACATCCGTGTCTTCCAACCTTCTTAATCCGAGCATTTCGTTTTTGATCGTCCACTCTCATTATTCCCTCTCGGTTCTTGTACATATACTATATCACCCGTCTCTCTCTATAGCTTAGCCCTCTTTTTCTCAAAATTTCTAAATTCTTGTACCATTTTACATTGTCGAACGCTTTTTCTAGGTCGACAAATCCTATGAACGTGTTTTGATTTTTCTTTAGTCTTGTTTCCATTATCAACCGCAACACCAGAATTGCCTCTCTTGTGCCCTTACCTTCCGTAAAGATAAACTGATCATCGAACACATCCTCAAATTTCTTTTCCAAACTTTTGTGTATTACTCCTGTCAGCAACTTGGAAGCATCAGCTTTTAAGCTGACTGCGTGACAATTCTCGTACTTGTCAGCTCTTGATGGCTTTGGAACTGTGTGGATGATATTTTTTCATAAGTCAGACGGTATACTGCCAGACTCATACATTCTACACACCAACATGAACAGTCATTTCGTTGCCATTTCCCCTTATGATTTTAGAAATTCTGATGGAGTGTCATCGACCGCTTCTGCCTTATTTGATCTTAAGTCCTCCAAAGTTCTCTTAAACTCTGAGGCCAATACTGGATCTCCTAACTCTTCCAGATCGACTCCCGTTTCCTCTTCTATCGCATCAGACAAATCTTCCCCCTCATAGAGGCCTTCAATGTACTCTTTCCACCATCCGCTCTCTTAAATACCGAAGGTTAAAGCCAGTTCTCATTCATAGAAGTTGGGGCCTATTGTTGAGTTTTCTACAGTGAATATCAACACGGGCACTGTCCACTTTGTGGAAGCTATGGAGTGAATGCCGATGGCTAACCTGCAGTACAGACGAATATCTCTTCTGTACTTAGTATATCCAACAGAACACAGGGTGTTGCGCTTTTAAGTGCAGATATACCTACTGATAACTTAGGATAGTGTACTGAATAACACTGCATAAATATTTACTTTATTTGCTGACTAATAATTAAAGGCAATACGAGTAGCATGTTTTTAGATTGGTTAGTACCTTGAAAATATCAGGTAGTAAGTTACGTGATGTGCTTGAGGGAAGACTGTAAGACACAGAGAAAAAACAACAGATACACTGAAGTTGGTACACATTAAGGTACCAATGATAGCAATATCTATATCTATGCCCTAGCAGCCCGTATACATTCTCATACCAATAATGCAGTAGCGTATCATTTTCCAACCGCGCCTGTGTACTCGTCCTTTTCGTTATTGTGGAAACCAGGGGAAGTTCTCTGTATCTGAAGACGTAAACCTTCGTACAACTTTCAGATGACGGCCGGCCTTGCCATAATTCTTCTAAACGGCTTCAACTCACACCTTCATCCCATTTTCCCTTTCTTAAATCGTCAGAGTTGTCCAGACTTTCTGACGTTGGAATAGCACCCCAGCTTTCTACGTAATGGAAAAATCCTGCCGGTACCTCAAACATAGGTAACCTATTGATGTGATGGAATCTCCTTTTCCTGGAAACGTATGTGTCTCAACTTTATCTTCTAAATGACTACAACCGACATATTCGCCCCGAGAGAATCATAAACAGTACTGATATTTAATACAATTGAGTCGGGTCAGGGATTTTCTCTGCCTCGTGATGACTGGGTGTTGTGTAACGTCCTTAGGTTAGTTAGGTTTAAGTAGTTCTAAGTTCTAGGGGACTGATGACCATAGATGTTAAGTCCCATAGTGCTCAGAGCCATTTGAACCATTTGAACAATTGAGTCTCAGCTGCACATTATGCGGCGTCACTGACGTATTGCTGTCCAGCGCCGCCGGTTGGCCAGTTTTTGGATTAGTTTTTGGTTTCAATAAAACCCTAAGTCATTTCAGAGATGTGTATAAATTTTTACCTCTCTTCCTACATCATTCCGTGAATTAGTGCATTTTCAAACATTAACAATTCTTGGGTTAACGTGTAGTTGCTGTCATGAAGTGGCTTGCCTGCAAGCAGCAACCATACTGCCTGGTCACAGGGCTAAGTAGGTTTAGGAAATATCTAAACAAAAAGTTAACAACTAAGTGTAGCGACAGTTTGCAATAACTGTAGTGTGATGGCAGTGGTTAGTGACAGTTAAAGTTCACTTACACTGATCTGCCCTTAGCTCTGGCCTCTATCTAGTAAGCGATTACCTATGGTAACCTGTAACAAGTCTAGTTTGGCTCTTCCTGGCGGCGACTGACACTGCCTTGAGGTAGACCTTGTTGACACTGTGCTGATACTGCGTTGATACTGGTGCTTATACTGATCGACAGACGACGACACAAGAGTCAGTACTGGAAACGCATAACTTCCAGTTTAAGATTATGTTTTAAGTTTTTGTGTTTTACCTTCAGTCTTCTTGTGTTGTTTTACGTCTGTTCCTTACGTATGGCTGCCGTTACTTGTAGAAAATTCTGGAAAGCTACTACTGAGTGGTAAGAAGCGGTATAATGGCTAAGGACAGCAATGTCTCCGCTTATATGCGCGTTTGGCGGATTGATGTCGTCTTGAAAACTATTTCAGTAACGTATGGCCGGTGCACAAAATAGTCTTTACAGTGTGGCTTCCTCTCTGGACGCTAGTCTCAGCTCAGTGTTGCCTGAGTTGCAGTATGTGTGTATTTGTGGCTGTGTTTCGATCTTCCGGAGGTTACAACACAGCTAAGGCCGTTAGAGGGAATAGGAAATAAACAACTGAATTGTCTGAATTCGCTACTGGTGCTAACTGGCAGGAAGGACTGGATGTAAATAATTTTGTGGAGCACTTTGTAGTTGGCGAAATCAGGAAGTCAGCAATTGACCCTTGTCGGCGTAGAAAGAGATTCTTGTGTCCTCTGGAGCAGAGGCTTTGTTTTGAAGTGGTTATGATTTCGGAAATCGGGAGTCAGCAATCGTACATGATCACAGAGGACTTTTCCCAATACGGGAAGCCTACAAGCGTTCCAAAGTGAATTCCTGCGCGTGGCCGTGAAATTCGGCTGAAGCACTTTCCGCTTTTCGAGGCGAGTGTTTCAGTTTTGTGGGCGCGCCTCTGCCGTAGGAAGTACCGTTGCGTCACATCGCGGAGCCTACCGTTAAGTGGGAGGTGCTGTTTCAAGAACTCGGCGTGGTGTAATAAGGGAGAATGAATTCCAATCGTTTCAGTGGAAATTTGAGTGTGGTGTTATTGCCTGACTTTTCCCCACTGACTTTAAATTGTTTAGCTGTTTAATTATTGTGCATATCGTTAGCGGAAGATGCTACAAGAAGCCTGGGGCGGCGTATGAACTGTTAGCGTAATGTGTTCCAGTCGACTAGTTTGATCTCGCAATCCTTCTGAGAGCCCTAAAGGGCTTTAATATATTGACTTCAGTTTAGTGAGATGTTAAACTCTGTCGCTAGGATTAAACCAGGGCTGGTGACCCTTACTGAGGTCAATTTTGTAGGTGTAGTAGTACAGAGAACCAATTTCGCTCCACCAACAAACGTTTCAGCGTAAATCTGCGGAGCTGCACGTTGCTTAATTTGTCTGGACGTGATAACAAGTGGAAATTCGCACAACGCCACAGACGTTCAGAGGACGTTCGAAAGGAACTATCCATAATGAAATGAAATAAATTGTGACATCGGCCTCAGTTGGGTTCTGAAATGACTTCAATGACGACAAGCGAAAATTTGTGCCGGATTTCCCGCTTTCGGTGAGCGGTCGCCTTAACCGCTTCGACTATCAGAGCACGCTTTCCGTCTGAACTAAACTTCCATCTTGTCACACACTACTTACGTAGCGCCCTCCGTCCAACATACTCTTTCCTCGCCGCTTCACGCTAGGATTCCTGCAAGAGTTCAGGTGAGAGAGTGCATCCGCACTGACATGATCTTAATGGCAGTCGAGCCATATATAATATACAATTGTGTGGTGTCTGTCCTTTCGGACATGACCGAAAGAATAGACACAACACATATGTAAAATATTGTAAAATATATACGGCTTAACAGCCGTTGAGATATTTCAGTCCAGGAATCCAATGTCACGCAACGAGCAATGAGTATGGTGGACAGAGGATGCTATTACGTTAGCAGTGAGTGACAAGATGAGATTTTGGGTTGGACGGAAAGCAGGCTTGGATAAATGAAGTGGCTAAAGTGACCGCTCATTAAAGCAGGAAATCCGGGTTCGGGTTCCAGTCTGCCACAAATTTTCACTTGTCATTTCATTCATTACTGTGCTTAGTTGAGGCCGATGTCACAATTAATTTCATTTCATTATGTTTATGTACAGGTGCGAGATCGAGAATGGCATCTGTCCTTTTGGACATGACCGAAAGAACAGACACCACACATATATAAAAGAACCACTCATAGGTACAGTCGTGGACAAAAGGAGCGAGACCCCTCGCCTTTTCGTTATGCTGATTCGCACAGCTTTAAAGTCTGCTACACAGCAAAACAGACAAGGCTACGAAGTGCTACCAACATGCTATGCACAGGCATGAAATTGAAAAACCATCCGAACTATGTCAGACTGTTTTCAATCGTGTGTAAGACTATATTAATGCTGATTAGTGTGTTAAACACAACACGTAAATATAAGATATAAATGAAAGAAGAAACGATAAATAGTATGAACTGTAATGATAAAAATGAATTTCAGCTTATCGAGGTAACATAACTGTTTTAGTAAGACACTGTACCCCAGATGGTTACGAATTAGCAAAATATTATGAGCATTCGGCCGCGAAACGGTCAGTGTCAACGTTCAGACTAGTCATACTGGATTACCATATGTTCAAATGTTCAAATGTGTGTGAAATCTTATGGGACTTAACTGCTAAGGTCATCAGTCCCTAAGCTTACACACTACTTAAACTAAATTATCGTAAGGACAGACACACACACCCATGTCCGAGGGAGGACTCGAACCTCCGCCGGGACCAGCCGACTGGATTACCGTCACTGACCTACCATGAAAGTGTGCAAATTTAACAATGCGTGAAGATTCATAACGAAATTCAGTTAAAAATCATTCAGTGCCACACTCAAGCCAATTCAGTTATTGATAGAAACGGAAAAAGTAGGCAATAACAAGTATGAAATTCTACAAGAGTATCATATTAACATCCCCCAATAAAACGTATTGGGGGCGCAAGAATTCCTTAAAATTGCTTTACTAATAGTCTATCTGCCACTATCGAGATTGGAACCGAAAACAAACGAGACCTCCCTTGCAGTAGCAAAGACCTTTCACTATGCTAGCAGACAAGCCAGTCGAACAGCCCTCTATTATTACCCCAGACATGAATAAGCCGGCGATTTCGCAATGAAAATGGCAAAATGATCTGCAGTTTCTGTTGCATAGAGTTTCTCGACTCAAAAACATGAATTGTCTACCTTTATGTCACTGTTTATGTGACAATCATTCGGGATGTTTATCGACATAACAAAATACTGTTATTATCGAATAAATGTAGTAGGATAAGTCTGCACCACCCCAGGAAATAAACGGTGACATAGCTCCCAAACGTATTCTACAATGTTCCGAATTCTCCATTAGACTCGCCACAAACAGAAAACGTTCATTAGTCGAAGTGTTTCTTAAGATAGTTAGCAATGGGATAGCTCGCTCTTCTAAAACGCGGTGGCATTAATACTGGGATCTGAATTACCACGTGTATAGGCAAATGGATTTTATTTGCATTCCTGTAGACGTGATATGGATCGAAAGCGTAGCTACGATTAATATGCTGATGTATCGATTGCAACTAGAACATTTCGAATAAAGAGTAGGGTGAATTACACTCCTGGAAATTGAAATAAGAACACCGTGAATTCATTGTCCCAGGAAGGGGAAACTTTATTGACACATTCCTGGGGTCAGATACATCACATGATCACACTGACAGAACCACAGGCACATAGACACAGGCAACAGAGCATGCACAATGTCGGCACTAGTATAGTGTATATCCACCTTTCGCAGCAATGCAGGCTGCTATTCTCCCATGGAGACGATCGTAGAGATGCTGGATGTAGTCCTGTGGAACGGCTTGCCATGCCATTTCCACCTGGCGCCTCAGTTGGACCAGCGTTCGTGCTGGACGTGCAGACCGCGTGAGAGGACGCTTCATCCAGTCCCAAACATGCTCAATGGGGGACAGATCCGGAGATCTTGCTGGCCAGGGTAGTTGACTTATACCTTCTAGAGCACGTTGGCTGGCACGGGATACATGCGGACGTGCATTGTCCTGTTGGAACAACAAGTGCCCTTGCTGGTCTAGGAATGGTAGAACGATAGGTTCGATGACGGTTTGGATGTACCGTGCACTATTCAGTGTCCCCTCGACGATCACCAGTGGTGTACGGCCAGTGTAGGAGATCGCTCCCCACACCATGATGCCGGGTGTTGGCCCTGTGTGCCTCGGTCGTATGCAGTCCTGATTGTGGCGCTCACCTGCACGGCGCCAAACACGCATACGACCATCATTGGCACCAAGGCAGAAGCGACTCTCATCGCTGAAGACGACACGTCTCCATTCGTCCCTCCATTCACGCCTGTCGCGACACCACTGGAGGCGGGCTGCACGATGTTGGGGCGTGAGCGGAAGACGGCCTAACGGTGTGCGGGGCCGTAGCCCAGCTTCATGGAGTCGGTTGCGAATGGTCCTCGCCGATACCCCAGGAGCAAGAGTGTCCCTAATTTGCTGGGAAGTGGCGGTGCGGTCCCCTACGGCACTGCGTAGGATCCTACGGTCTTGGCGTGCATCCGTGCGTCGCTGCGGTCCGGTCCCAGGTCGACGGGCACGTGCACCTTCCGCCGACCACTGGCGACAACCTCGATGTACTGTGGAGACCTCACGCCCCACGTGTTGAGCAATTCGGCGGTACGTCCACCCGGCCTCCCGCATGCCCACTATACGCCCTCGCTCAAAGTCCGTCAATTGCACATACGGTTCACGTCCACGCTGTCGCGGCATGCTACCAGTGTTAAAGACTGCGATGGAGCTCCGTATGCCACGGCAAACTGGCTGACACTGACGGCGGCGGTGCACAAATGCTGCGCAGCTAGCGCCATTCGACGGCCAACACCGCGGTTCCTGGTGTGTCCGCTGTGCCGTGCGTGTGATCATTGCTTGTACAGCCCTCTCGCAGTGTCCGGAGCAAGTATGGTGGGTCTGACACACCGGTGTCAATGTGTTCTTTTTTCCATTTCCAGGAGTGTATTTATTCGGCCCTCATCTTCAGTAACTGTCGTAGCTATTTTCGTTGTTAGGATTTCGTCACCTAAATCGATAAAAATGGAACCCTACTAGTCTTACTTTCTTGACCGTCTATCTGTCTACCCAACCCTTAAAACCCGTTTACCTGGAGTACGGGGAGACATAATAAGCGGAAATGTATCGCACTTCCTGCGGTATACGGTCCCTTGGTGGTGTAAAAAAGTGAGCTTCTGTGTCAACACAATCTAAAGATGCGGCCGTTTACGTAAAGAAAATTTACACGAAAGGTCAAAAAATGGCTGCCGGCCTGAGTGGCCGAGCAGTTCTAGGCACTACAGTCTGGAACCGCGCGACCGGTACGGTCGCAGGTGCGAATCCTGTCTCGGGCATGGATGTCTGTGATGTCCTTAAGTTACTTAGGTTTAATAGTTCTAAGTTCTAGGGTACTGATGACCTCAGCAGTTAAGTCCCATAGTGCTCAGAGCCATTTGAAAAAATGACTCTAAGACGTATGCGACCAAACTGCTTAGGTAATCAGTCCCCTAGACCTAGAACTACTTAAACCTACTTAACCTAACACACATGCATGCCCGGGGAAGGATTCGAACTGACGGCGCAATCAGCCGCGCGGTCCGCTATATGACGCCGTTGACCGCACGGCTAACCCGTGCCGGCAAGTCGTTAATATCATCTGGTGATGCTAAAAAGTTATTCTGGTGAATGATTTTCTGCGCAGTTCGTTTAAGATAGAATAACTGAAGTATGTTTGATGTTACGGAAGAGGAAGGACGCCGAATTGATTTCCCCTTGTCTTTATTTATGATGTTAGATTGCAATCTGTGCATACAAACTATCAATAACCACACTTTAGCACCAAGTCATAGTCACAGATATGCGGATACAACACATTCGCTTATACTTGAGGTATTTCGTTTCCCACGAAGTGGTGGCAGATGATGCTGTGGCGTCTTCGAAGCGCGAGCTTCGCCAGTGCGAGCTATCTCAGCACATCAGCTGAGCGAACGTTTTCCTCCTGCTGCTAGTCTAAGGGACAATGGCAACACCCTAGAATACGTTTGACAACTAGGTGACTAGGTGACCATCGATTTACTTTCTTGAGTTGTTCATAATTGTGCTAGTAAATCCACTCGATAGTTTTATGTCCTTTAAATTGCATTTGCTACATGATTTGCCCCCCCATGAACCATGGACCTTGCCGTTGGTGGGGAGGCTTGCGTGCCTCAGCGATACAGATGGCCGTACCGTAGGTGCAACCACAACGGAGGGGCATATGTTGAGAGGCCAGACAAACATGTGGTTCCTGAATAGGGGCAGCAACCTTTTCAGTAGTTGCAGGGGCAACAGTCTGGATGATTGACTGATCTGGCCTTGTAACATTAACCAAAATGGCCTTGCTGTGCTGGTACTGCGAACGGCTGAAAGCAAGGGGAAACTACAGCCGTAATTTTTCCCGAGGACATGCAGCTCTACTGTATGATTAAATGATGATGGCATCCTCTTGGGTAAAATATTCCGGAGTTAAATAGTTCCCCATTCGGATCTCCGGGCGGGGACTACTCAGGAGGACGTCGTTATCAGGAGAAAGAAAACTGGCGTTCTACGGATCGGAGCGTGGAATGTCAGATCCCTTAATCGGGCAGGTAGGTTAGAAAATTTAAAAAGGGAAATGGATAGGTTAAAGTTAGATATAGTGGGAATTAGTGAAGTTCGGTGGCACGAGGAACAAGACGTTTGGTCAGGTGATTACAGGGTTATAAATACAAAATCAAATAGGGGTAATGCAGGAGTAGGTTTAATAATGAATAAAAAAAATAGGAGTGCGGGTAAGATACTACAAACAGCATAGTGAACGCATTATTGTGGCCAAGATAGACACAAAGCCCATGCCTACTACAGTAGTACAAGTTTATATGCCAACTACCTCTGCAGATGATGAAGAAATAGATGAAATGTATGACGAGATAAAAGAAATTATTCAGGTAGTGAAGGGAGACGAAAATTTAATAGTCATGGGTGATTGGAATTCGTCAGTAGGAAAAGGGAGAGAAGGAAACATAGTAGGTGAATATGGATTGGGGAGAAGGAATGAAAGAGGAAGCCGCCTTGTAGAATTTTGCACAGAGCATAACTTAATCATAGCCAACACTTGGTTCAAGAATCATAAAAGAAGGTTGTATACCTGGAAGAATCCTGGAGATACTAAAAGGTATCAGATAGATTATATAATGGTAAGACAGAGATTTAGGAACCAGGTTTTAAATTGCAAGACATTTCCTGGGGCAGATGTGGACTCTGACCACAATCTATTGGTTATGAACTGCAGATTGAAACTAAAGAAACTGCAAAAAGGTGGGAATTTAAGGAGATGGGACCTGGATAAACTGAAAGAACCAGAGGTTGTAGAGAGTTTCAGGGAGAGCATAAGGGAACAATTGACAGGAATGGGGGAAAGAAATACAGTAGAAGAAGAATGGGTAGCTCTGAGGGATGAAGTAGTGAAGGCAGCAGAGGATCAAGTAGGTAAAAAGACGAGGACTAATAGAAATCCTTGGGTAACAGAAGAAATATTGAATTTAATTGATGAAAGGAGAAAATATAAAAATGCAGTAAATGAAGCAGGCAAAAAGGAATACAAACGTCTCAAAAATGATATCGACAGGAAGTGCAAAATGGCTAAGCAGGGATGGCTAGAGGACATATGTAAGGATGTAGAGGCTTGTCTCACAAGGGGTAAGATAGATACTGCCTACAGGAAAATTAAAGAGACCTTTGGAGAGAAGAGAACCACTTGTATGAAAATCAAGAGCTCAGATGGCAACCCAGTTCTAAGCAAAGAAGGGAAGGCAGAAAGGTGGAAGGAGTATATAGAGGGTTTATACAAGAGCGATGTACTTGAGGACAATATTATGGAAATGGAAGAGGATGTAGATGAAGACGAAATGGGAGATAAGATACTGCGTGAAGAGTTTGACAGAGCACTGAAAGACCTGAGTCGAAACAAGGCCCCAGGAGTAGACAACATTCCATTGGAACTACTGATGGCCTCGGGAGAGCCAGTCATGACAAAACTCTACCATCTGGTGAGCACGATGTATGAGACAGGCGAAATACCCTCAGACTTCAAGAAGAATATAATAATTCCAATCCCAAAGAAAGCAGGTGTTGACAGATGTGAAAATTACCAAACAATCAGTTTAATAAGCCACAGCTGCAAAATACTAACACGAATTCTTTACAGACGAATGGAAAAACTAGTAGAAGCCGACCTCGGGGAAGATCAGTTTGGATTCCGTAGAAATACAGGAACACGTGAGGCAGTACTGACCCTACGACTTATCTTAGAAGAAAGATTAAGGAAAGGCAAACCTACGTTTCTAGCATTTGTAGACTTAGAGAAAGCTTTTGACAATGTTAACTGGAATACTCTCTTTCAAATTCTGAAGGTGGCAGGGGTAAAATACAGGGAGCGAAAGGCTATTTACAGTTTGTACAGAAACCAGATGGCAGTTATAAGAGTCGAGGGGCATGAAAGGGAAGCAGTTGTTGGGAAAGGAGTAAGACAGGGTTGTAGCCTCTCCCCGATGTTATTCAATCTGTATATTGAGCAAGCAGTAAAGGAAACAAAAGAAAAATTCGGAGTAGGTATTAGAATTCATGGAGAAGAAGTAAAAACTTTGAGGTTTGCCGATGACATTGTAATTCTGTCACAGACAGCAAAGGACTTGGAAGAGCATTTGAACGGAATGGACAGTGTCTTGAAAGGAGGATATAAGATGAACATCAACAAAAGCAAAACGAGGATAATGGAATGTAGTGGAATTAAGTCGGGTGATGCTGAGGGAATTAGATTAGGAAATGAGACACTTAAAGTAGTAAAGGAGTTTTGCTATTTAGGGAGTAAAATAACCGATGATAGTCGAAGTAGAGAGGATATAAAATGTAGACTGGCAATGGCAAGGAAAGCGTTTCTCAAGAAGAGGAATTTGTTAACATCGAGTATAGATTTAAGTGTCAGGAAGTCGTTTCTGAAAGTATTTGTATGGAGTGTAGCCATGTATGGAAGTGAAACATGGACGATAACTAGTTTGGGCAAGAAGAGAATAGAAACTTTCGAAATGTGGTGCTACAGAAGAATGCTGAAGATAAGGTGGGTAGATCACGTAACTAATGAGGAGGTATTGAATAGGATTGGGGAGAAGAGAAGTTTGTGGCACAACTTAACTAGAAGAAGGGATCGGTTGGTAGGACATGTTTTGAGGCATCAAGGGATCACAAATTTAGCATTGGAGGGCAGTGTGTAGGGTAAAAATCGTAGAGGAAGACCAAGAGATGAATACACTAATCAGATTTCGAAGGATGTAGGTTGCAGTAGATACTGGGAGATGAAGAAGCTTGCACAGGATAGAGTAGCATGGAGAGCTGCATCAAACCAGTCTCAGGACTGAAGACCACAACAACAACAACATGATTTGCACTGAAGACGTAGGAAATGTATGTTATTTGGTCCAGGAAGCACGTTCCAACAGAAATTGCTGCTTACATTGACATTTATGATGCGAATTAGTCGTCTTATCCATCACATGGACAACGAGGATTCTCTGTTTTGCTACAGCTGTTTCATAGCTTAGTGGTATTGTGTGTTGGTGGCGTTGCCAGTTTACATGCTGCGCATGTAACACACAATAGAAGCGTTGGATGCCTATTGTGAACAGTCTACTCGAAAAACGTTTGTTGTCATCGTAATTTATGTAACTTTCTCTTCGACTTCCAATCTGACAATTTGTGGAAAATGTTTTACCTTACTAGTCCTAGTTTCAAACATTCTCTGACTGAGAAAACGTAGGCATGAAGGAGTTAGTGAAAGCAATTATTCGCTATTATAGCAGACTTTTGTATCCACTGGACACTTGAATTCTCTATATTGATTCTGAGAGTTTTGTTGTTTACTGTCTCAATGTCAACCGTGAGAATAAAATTAAAGGCAGTAGGATTAGGTTCGCGATCTATATACTGTGTATTAATATTTTGCGCGGCTATGTACATTTTAAAGGTTATATTCTTTACGTGAAACAGAGTATCAGTCCTAGGAAAGACGATAAACTTCACAAATACAATTACAGAATTGTGGCATATCGATTGTGGCTCCTCACCATCAACAATAGTTGTTACCCGTAGTTTTGAATTTGTTATTTGATCTTCGTCACCATTAAGATGTCAACCTGATCTTCCCACAATGCCATTTTCGACTTTCTTCTTAATACGTCCTATAACTACAGATTTGTTGAAAATATTAACTGTTAAATACTCTATTCCACAAATTAAAAACTTCCAGCTATTCTTTATATCTTGAAACTTACAATCCGTTAGCCGGCCGTTGTGACCGAGCGGTTCTAGGCGCTTCAGTCCGGAACCGCGCTGCTGCTACGGTCGCAAGTTCGAATGCTGCCTCGGGCATGGATGTTTGTGATGTCCTTAGGTTAGTTAGGTTTAAGTAGTTCTAAGTCTAGGGGACTGATGACCTCAGATGTTAAGCCCCATAGTGCTTAGAGCCATTTGAACCATTTTTACTACCGTTCACTTTCGCTGAAGAAAAGATACATAATAATAAAATGAAATCATAGATTAGAATCTCATAGCATACTGTGAATGGTTAAATGAAATGAACTACAAATCATCTTCTTGTCTAAAACACGTTACTGTTCCAGATAACTTCGCCACATCTCAAAATTTTTTACTGCTCTGATGGTTAGCCACATGTAGACAAATAGTGTGTCTCGTGAAGCAGCACTGTTTAGCCGTCACAAAATAAAGCCTCAAAAATCAGTAAATGAAACTGTTCTTCTACTGTTGCTTCGAATCGCATATACCAACCACCCTCTGCTGCGACGACTCGAAGTCTATTGCGTGTTTGATCTTTCTCTTCTTTTTCGGGCCTCCTTACCTCCCCTTCTAGCCCAACCTTCGCTCTCGAATTACTCCTTCATCGGCGAGCTTCTCCTCAATATTTTTCATTTTTGCTGAATTGCTTTTTACCCTTCTTGCAAATATGCGTGTGTCATGTATTTTTAGAGACTGCATGAATACATAACGTGAGTATTTCTTCTCTTAGCGAATTAAATATTACATATCTTGTTGTGAATTAATTTATTTGTCCTGATTCCACTTATTGCATTTCCTTAAAATTATGTAAAGATATGTCTGTAAAAAAAAAAATAACTTGGAACCTCTGTTGCAGCTGATTGGTTAAGGGCTGAAAAAAAAAAATAACACCTCTGGTGATGCTGCTTAATATCGCGTGGAGCCTGCTTCGGCTTCCACAACGGTTCGAAGTCTGTTGGGCATTGAGCCCACAACTCTAGCCTCATAACTAGGAGATTTCAAGTAACTCATTCCAAGCGTCATGAATCACATCAGAAAGCTGTCGGCGAGTCGACGGTGACTGTCCCTTTTCCCGTAGTACTCCATTTCTGCCCAAATATTCTCAATGAGATTCATGTCAGCTCCTTTAGGTGGCCATTCCATTATAGTAATGTTACTATGGTCGTCGAACCACCTCTTAAGCACACGTGCCATATGAATAGGTGAGCGATCTTGTTGGAACATGATCTGATCATCGCCAAATCTTGCTGTTACAGAAGGCAACATCATGTTCTCCAGAATTGATATGTAGTTGTGCGTATCGAGTCTTCCTTCCACTTCCCACAGGGGCCCACACCCTTCGGCCGTTATACATGCCCATACCGTTACCGACTCCCTGCCATTCCTTCGGCAACTGTAAATATATTTTGAATTATACCTAGCGCCTTTTGGTCGGTAAACAAGTACTTTTCCGGTTGATGCCGTAGAGAAAACTTTTTCGTCCGTGAAAACCACTCGCCTCCAAAACTAGAGAGGCTTGTCGACATTTTCAGCAGCAAAAGCAAGGAGGGATTGTCTGTGGGTAACAGTCAATGTCTCTTTCACAGCAGCGCTTCTTGCTCTCAGTCCACCTTCCCTTAGACGACGAGTGACGGTCTTACTGCTAGCATTGAGAACCAGGGTCTGCTGAATTTGTCGCGCGTTGACAAATGGGTGGTTCTAACTGAAACGGCGTATCTGCACATCCTGAGCAGCTCGTGTTTTGCGGCTACGGCCATGAGACCTTCAATTACCACCCTCTTCCTTTCGTCTAATCCACCTGGCTACCGTCGACTTGTGAAGACCCGTAGTTCTTGCTATATAGCCATTTGAAAATCCCTCTGCATGGAGTGCTATTGTAGCGCCCTTGTCTGCCTCAGCCAGATGGGCCATTTAGCGTTGACTGAGTGATTCGTCGCGGTTAATATCTGCTGCGAAAACAGCGCTAGAAGGAAACAGACTGCCTCCTCCACGACTGCAGCCACAACGCAGTGGCCAAGTATGTGTAACACGGAAATCGATGGCATAAACGAGAGATCGCAAGCCCATACTCGTGTCGTTACGTAGTGGAGAAACTTAGAATCTGTAATTTTTCTCAGAAGGGACTGGTCCGCTCTTGTCATGTCTTATCCTGATGTATATTACATAAAATGAAATGTTTACGTTTTGCATATACGGCAGGCCTAATGCAAGAAACATTTCTGAAACATTTGAGGCAACCTAAACAACACTCCGTGAATTTTAGCTGTAGAAGGTTCCTTATAAGAAGGAAAACGTGTTTATCCTCGCTCGCTATGTTTCCATCTAGCGCAGTTTACTCTGAGGCATACATAGTTCTCGCCTGGCGTAAGAAGCGACTCGACTAACAAGGGGAACTCGCCAGGTTCCATACGCTGATTGTCCGAAAACTTTGCTCAGTGAAGGAGAGGGCAAAATAAGCGAACATGTGTTTCGGCTAATCTGCAGACTCTCGACCGTTTCCGAGAAAACGAGGTTCAAAGTTATCAACGCGCTATTGCTATATTGTAGATACCTTTTGCGCCCGAGAATGCAATTGAAGCAGTGGCTCAGTGGCTGCCGTCGTTCCTTCTTAACTTTGATTCCCGAGTTCGAGACCATATTGTTTTTTTATTATTATTTTTTCCTCCCTTCCAATCAGAATTATCTATGAACGTTTTTTCAAAAATGATTCAAATGGCTCTGAGCACTATGGGACTCAACATGTGTGGTCATCAGTCCCCTGTAACTTAGAACTACTTAAACCTAACTAACCTAAGGACACCACACACATCCATGCCCGAGGCAGGATTCGAACCAGCGACCGTAGTGGTGACACGGTTCCAGACTGAAGCGCCTAGAACCGCACGGCCACACCGGCCGGCAATGTTGTTCCAACTTATGTTGAAATAATGTTGTCGTTATTCGTCAACTAACTTTCTGTGTAACTAATGAATTTAAAAAATAATAAACGATTGAGAAGATAATGTGAAATATTTTTGAAACTCTTTACAACCTGTAAGGTTGCAACGACATTCACAAATATTTCACATCATTTTCTGATTCGTTTTTTTTTAACTTCTTTCATTACACAGTAAATTAATTGACGAATAACGACAACATTGTTTCAACATAAATTGGAATAAACATTCGTAGATAATTCAGAGAGTGAGGGGAAAAAAAGGAACAACCGGGTTTCGAACTCGCAGGGCAAAGTTCTGAAGCCACGACGGTAGCCGCTGAGCCACCGCATCAATTAAATCCTTACACCGTAAAAGGTATCTACACTATAGCAACAGCGCATTGAAAACTTTGACCGTCGTTTTCTCAGAAGCGGTTGAGTGTATGGAGATAAGCCGGGACACGAGTTTGCTTATTTTGTCCCTTCTTTCACTGAGCGAAGTTTCAGCAAGATCCCGGTATGACACTTAGCGGGTCCGCTCGTAAGTGGCGTGCGTCGCGATTCAGTTGACAGAACTACTCATTGACATGTTTTGAAATTTTCGTTCTTGTAGTGGCAGTCGGCATTATGAGGGCTGGTTTTCCTGATAACGAACTACTAAAGGACTTTGCTCCTAATTTACGTTACTGTGTAGTAGACCTACTGCAACGAATTGAACCTGAAATGTTTGTTTATTTGGATAGTCCGCTTCTTAGTTGCCATATTTCGCTATAATATATTCCTTTGTTTCAAACCGGAAAGTTTAGATGAACACAGCAACTTCGGTAACAATGTAATACTTTGAAATAGTTACGTGTGATGTACGAGGATTGTACTCTGTGGAATGAGGAATGCATTAAACACGAAACCTCGACCCAGTAGCAATAATTAACTTTCGGTTACATGACAAAACACAAGTCTAAATACTGTCAATTCATCTCAGTTCCCAGTAAAACTTAAACTGGAACGATCGCGAACATACTTTTGTGGGGAAGGCAAACGAAAGACTGCGTTTTATTGGCCGCACACTAAGAATACGAACAGGTCTACTGAAAACACTGCCTACACTACGTTTGTCCGTCCACTGCTATAGTATTCCTGCGCGGTATGGGATCCTTAACAGGCATGATTGACGGTGCACGCCATAAACGTTCAAGGAACGGTAGCACGATTTGCAATGTCACGAAATAGGGGAGAGAAGAGTCCCAGATTTGATAAGTGAGGTGGGATGACATTCATGAAAATAAAAGCGTTTTTCGTTGCTTCGAGATCTTTTCACGAACTTTTAATCACCAACATCTGTTCTGAATGCCAAAACATTATTTCCTCGGTAACTTACACAGGAAGAAATGACCATAGTAATAATGTAATTCAGGGCTCGTAATAAAAGATTTAAGAGGTCCTTTTTACCGCACGCTGTTAAAGAGTGGGACGGTAGAGAAATAGTCCGAAGGTGGTTCGATGACCCCACTGCCAAGCACGCAAGTCTGGATTGCAAAGAAATCCTGTACATGTAGTCATGTAGATGTAACAACGAAATTATGTTACATTTGTGACATGTGAGTTACATTTGATTTCAACATCGAAGTTGTTAGCTATTTATTTATTTTTTGTTCATTATTTTCAGCCTTAGACAAACATCTAGGTGCGTTAAATTGATACCGAAGTGAAGTGTGATGCACGGACCAATAACAATAAATTCTTAACTACTTGTTATGGTACTGCAGTACCGCAGGAAGTGCGATACATTTCCGCTTATTATGTCTCCCCGTACTCCAGGTAAACGGGTTTTAAGGGTTGGGTAGACAGATAGACGGTCAAGAAAGTGAGACTAGTAGGGTTCCCCTTTTACCGATATAGGTGACGAAATCCTAACAACGAAAATATCTACGACAGTTACTGAAGATAAGGGCCGAATAAATAATTCACCCTACTCTTTATTCGAAATGTTCTAGCTGCAATCGATACATCAGCATATTAATCGTAGCTACGCTTTCGATCCAAATCACGTTTACAGGAATGCAAGTAAAATCCATTTGCCTATACACGTGGTAATTCAGATCCCAGTATTAATGCTAACGCGTTTTAGAAGAGAGAGCATTCCCATTGCTAACTAGCTTAAGAAACAATTCGGCTAATTAACGTTGTCTGTCTGTGGCGAGTCTAATGGAGAATTCGGAACATTGTAGAATACGTTTGGCAGCTATGTCATCGTTTATTTCCTGGGGTGGTGCAGAATTATCCTGCTACATTTATTCGATAATAACAGTATTTTGTTATGTCGATAAACATCCCGAATGATTGTCACATAAACGGTGACATAAAGGTAGACAATTCATGTTTTTGAGTCGAGAAACTCTATGCAACAGAAACTGCAGATCATTTTGCCATTTTCATTGCGAAATCGCCGGCTTATTCATGTCTGGGGTAATAATAGAGGGCTGTTTGCCTGGGTTGTCTGCCAGCGTAGTGAAAGGTGTTTGCTACTGTAAGGGAGGTCACGGTTGGTTTCGGCTCTAATCTCGATGGAGGCAGATAGACTATTAGTAAAGCAATTTTAATAAATTCTCGCGTTCCCAATACGTTTTATTGCTATCTTTATTCTGTACTGGCACCCTGTGGATGTCAATATGAAACTCTTGTAGAATTTCATACTTGTTACTGTCTACTTTTTCCGCTTGTGTCAATAACTGAGTTGACTTAAGTGTGGCACTGAGTGATTTTTAACTGAATTTTGTTATGAATCTTCACGCATTGCTAAATTTGCACGCTTTCATGGTAGGTCAGCAACAGTAATCAAATATGAGTGGTCTGAACGTTGACGCCTGTGCATAGTATGTTGGTAACACTTCGTTACCTTGCCTGTTATGCTGTGTAGCAGACTTTAAAGCTGTGTGGATCAGCATAACGAAAAGGCGAGGGGTGTGGCTCGTTTTGTCCACGACTGAACCTGGTGTAGCTGGATGGTGACATATTAAATGTTGGACCATATGCTGAGGTAAATTAGGCATTTTTATCTACTGTCATTAATCAGTGAGGAGTTCGTATCCCAGCACACAAGTTAAATATCAAGTTTTTTCTGCTTGCCTTGTAATGTCACCGGAGCAACCAGTGCACTAATGACAGAGGAGTTCGTATCCCAGCACACAAGATAAATATCAAGTTTTTTCTGCTTGCCTTGTAATGTCACCGGAGCAACCAGTGCACTAATGACAGAGGAGTTCGTATCCCAGCACACAAGATAAATATCAAGTTTTTTCTGCTTGCCTTGTAATGTCACCGGAGCAACCAGTGCACTAATGACAGACAACACATCGTTTCCTCGAAGCTTGGTTACGTGAAACGTGCCTCTTCTGAAAGGCTGTAATTGACACAGTAACTCAAGGAGCGTTACATCCGGGCTAGTTTCTGAAAAATCACCGTTAAATGGTGTTACACATTTAATATAATCTGAACCACGCCCTGCTGTTAACAGAGCGTTTGCACCCATATCGGTAATTAGCAAAATATTACGGAGTGGTGGATCTCCCTGTCGAGGAAATACTATGAAAAATATATGGTACATCCTATTTCGCTATGTCTCATATTACAAAAGGCCATAAAATAAATTGAAAAAGGAATCCCCACATCAATATGTTCTTTAGCCTTATTGCTGTTGTTAGTCTTCAGTCCGTAAACCAGTCTGATGCAGCTCTCCTTAGTGTATCCTGTGCAAGACTACATTTGTGCAACTTCTATCCATTCGAACCCCCTCACCATAGTCAAGCCTCGGTCCCGCTCTAGAGTGCGTCTTTTCTGGGAATGCTTCCTTGCTATTGCCAATCTGCATCTTGTGTCTTTTACTTTGGCTGTCGCCACTTACTTTGTTACCCAAATAACAAAACTCATCTCTTATTTTCCAGTCTAATGTTATCAACATCGCCTGATTTAATTCAACTGCATTTCACTACCCTTGTTTTATTTTGTTGATCTCAAAACACTATCCATTCCATTCGTTTGTTCTTACAAGTTCTTTGCCGTCTCTCACGAACTTTACAAAATAACTTAAAATGTTTGTGTTCCTTCTCCTTGGACTTAAAGTTACTTTCAAAATTTACTCTTGCTTTCTTTTACAGCGTGATCGATGTACAGACTGAATAACATCCGGAAGAGTCTACAATTTGTCCTCTCCCGTGTCAGTAACTCCTTCCCTTCCACATCATTCGGCTCTTATAATTACAGTCTAGTTTTAAAAGTTTTCTCTAAAAATATGAATGCTGTAAAAGTAGGTTTGCCTTTCTTAAACCTACCTTCTAAGATAATTCGTAGGGTCAGTATTACCTCAGGTGTTTCTGCATTTCTCCGGTACAATAACTTACCTTCTCTGAGTTTGGCATCTATCAGTTTTTCTCTTCTTCTGTAAATAATTAGGATCAGCACTCTGGAACCATAGCTAATGGTGCAGTTATATTCACACTGTTCAGCACTTCGTTTCTTTGAAACTGATGTTATTACATTTGTCTTCAAGTCTGCTGTTATTTCGCTTCAATCGTGCATCTTGAATAGCAGGTGGACCAGTTTTGTCATCGAAGCTCTCTCAGGGATCTTAATAATTCCGAAGAAATGTAGTATATTGCATGGGCCTTCATCCGATTTAGGCTTTTGAGAGCTCTGTCAAATTGTTCTCGAAGTATCGCATCCCCCATCTCATCTTCATCTACTTCTTCCCTTTCTAGAATATTGACATCAAGTTCGTTTTCTTTGTATAGCCTTTCTGTATATTCCTTACATCTTTCAGCGTTCGTTTCTTCGTTTAATACATGTTTACCATCTGGCCCTCATACAGGGGGTTTGCTTCTCTCCGAAGATGTCTTTACTTTCCCTTTATCAATGTATGGTTCTACAGCTTTTCGTGTCTACTCTAGCCATTCGAGTTTCGCTATTTTGCAATTTCGGTCAATCTCATTTTTATACGATCACATTTCTGCTTAATTTACGGAATTTTTATACTTTTTCCTTTTGTAAAATACCCTAGACGCCATTAGTAAGCCTTTCCTGGTACCACAGCTTTCCTGAATCCAAAGCGGTCTTCTCAGAGAAGAATTTCAGTCCCGTTTTCTTTCCTATCTACTACAACAGTACTCGATATTTTAGAAGCATAGGGGGCAATGATCAGCGTATAGGACTGTTCACGTTTTTTTGGTCGATGCCTTCCTTGGTAGCGGTAACATAACCTATACTGCAATCGGTGGAGGGCTTTAAAATCTCATCCACTACATAATGTAACTCGCAATGCACTTATTCCCTAGATATTAACAGAAACTCTCGCATTTCGTTTATGTCACTTTCATTATTGTTTCTACCTCAATAAGTGCTTTGTCAGATTTTCGACTGTTATGTTGCCTCTCTCTTCCCCTGGATCAATGGAAGTATCTGGGAACCATCACAAAAAGGGGGACATCGTTTTCACTGTGACCTTAATTTTGCTTTGATTTACAAATGAATGAGTAAATATCACTAATGGTGAATGAAGTTTGTTATCTTCCACAACATTGTTTCTATGATCTTTGTTCCTATGGTCTTCACATCTCACCTTCCAGAACGCTTCTCAGTCTGTAATATAGTCTCTATTGATTTCAATTCTGCGAGTGTAACCTAAGTTGCCTTTACGATTTATCATCAGTTTTCGTTTCCTTCGTGTTTGTATACCAGAAGATAACGAAAGCATTCCTGTTTATTGTTTACTGTTGCCACAACCTCTTCATTGGACTCAAAGCATTTTTTCGCAACGAATTACATCAGATATGGCAGCATGAACTTGAAAGTCCCAGTCACAAAAGACATTTTGTGAACAGACGCTTTGTCCGAATGTAAGTTGATTGTGTTATTACTTCAGCAATTTGCTGTAACATAGAGAGCAATTTGTTATAATTTTGCTGCAACAAGGAGTGAAATATGTTATCTTATAACTAGAAAATTGTAGTCATTTCAGAATAGAATGGAGTGGGTATATAGTCCCACAGTTCATATACTCACACTGATCATTAACGTCCATCGAAATAGAATGGAATTTCATTCACACAAACCATTATAAAACTAAATAGAAGGACCCCCCCCCCTAGTAGTTGACACCCCTAGTGGCTTGCACTACCAATAGCTGACGCCACTGAAATATAATGCACATACACACTGCCAGCTTCTGATGTTAGAATACAGTTTCAAAGACCACCAATTGACACTCATTGTCAGGTTATGCCACAACGCATCTGGGTGAAACACACGGATGCAGCCTTCTAAGAACAGGAGCCATAATTGGAAGTACCGCCATCTTGGATCCTCAGAACATACAACAAGCCTTGATAAGCTCAAGTGATCAGTTATTTGTGGTAATGGAAAGCATCAACGTGGCTTCCTCCAAAATGATAAAATACCTCACGATTGCGAAAAAGACAGGACCAACCGATGAACACTTTGGTTTATGGTTAGTATTGGAGAACATGTATAATCTTGTGACCGACATTGGCAACATAAATCACATCGAAAATGGCATGCTCATTAACGAGAAAAACTTAAATGTGCTTACGACGATTAAAGCATACTGACAAGACCAGCTGGCGAAGGGATGGTGTGTAACATTAAACAAGAAAAGTGTGATGCATGTAGCAATTATCTACAAGGTAAATTCTCCAAGTTCATATCTGTGAAATACAACATCAAGGTAAAACTATACAGGAGCGACAACGTGGCAGCAAGAGAAATACTGGAAAAAATCGTCAAGGAAGCACTATAAACCATTTGAGGTAATATAAATGTCTTGTGCCTACACCATAAAAAATGGCACTGGGCGAGGCTAAAATGACTTTACTAACGGATGAAGTGTCTGAGATATTGCAGCAGTTCTGTGTAGACGACTATTACCTTACAGACCTGGATATAATTCAAGCTTTTGCTGGATTTTTTAACAGAAATGAAATGTGTGATTACCTAATATCAAATCACAACTACTGTGCGCAAGAAGGCTACTAAGGAAATAGGAATGAGATTGTGAACAACAATAAGATAGCTGTAATAGACATTTGATACGGATGAGCTCCAATTCTAAAGATCTGGAGAGTGTCTCGGTTAAAAATATAATAATATAAAATCAAATAACGTGAGTTAAACCTGTAATAATATAAAATCTAAAAACTAGATAAGTAATTGCGATATTTATTGGTGGTGGCAAATCAAAATAGTTTTTTACACACCTAATACACCTCGATATGCACAACATTAATGCTGCAACAAACATATAATCTGTATTTCACTTCTCTCCAGGTGTTTTGCAGCATTGTAGGTGCAACATTTGCTATGGCTACACGAATGCGACGACGAAGTTCTGGTAGATACCGAACTGGTGTCTGGTAAACCTGATTCCTGATAAACCCCCACAGAAGAAAACCAAGTGGCGTAATGTTTGGGCTTCTAGGGTGCCAGGAAATCTATGGACTACCTTTACCAGTCCAGCGAACTGCGAATTAATTATCTTAGAAATTCCTCCCAGTGTTTGCAAAGTGGCATGGTGCGCCATCTTGTTGAAAGAACACATCACGAGGAATTTCACAGTGTACAGCTTCAGTGTAACAGGTTATTGAGAAAACACACTGAACACCTTCTGCTATGGAGTCCACATGGCTAGTGACACGCCCATACGTCAACAACCTAACAAAGCAGTAATGCATATGTGCACAGGGTACTAAGTGTGGCTAGTAAACATAGGAAATAATTTGAGTTACCATTAATAAATGTCTCAACTGCAACTGAAGTTATTACATTTCATAGTATTATGTGTAAACCAGATATCCTATATAACATATTTTTATGTTAAATGACAAGCCCACGAATGAACTTAGACATGATAACCATCTTATCAATATTGTAATGTGCCCTGATATGCATCTACTATATACTCTTACAGCTTTCTTCACTAAAGAAGATGAAGTTACAAGACTGAAAGCTATGATTTACAGTTACAGAATGGATGGTGTGTTTGATCCAGCTGAAGACTGTATAAGAGTATTAAATACCTATCAATAATATTTCCAATGTGCTTCGCTGTTCTCTGTGTCATCTACCTCTATGTGGTGTAAACTATCGCATAGCTTACAGAACGGTCGATGTGTTGTGTTTAATACTGTTTTTAATTTTGTTTACTGGGGAAATAAGAATACAAGGAATTAGACTAGTCTACAAGAAAACCTTCCAAGCAAATAAGACTGAGAAACGATTAGAAACTACGTTCTGTCTACCCATATTTTTTTATTTACCTGTAAAGTATGTGAGAATTGTTACAATAGACTCCTAAAAAGGAGACAACATGTATTATACATGTTGTACTGATGTGGGAGGAAGAGGACATTGTTCTTCACAATACCGTCAGATATAGATATAGCCAAACTAGGATTCGTTCACACAAATAACGTCATTCCACAGGTTTTAAGAAAAAAGAATAAATTATTGAGCTGAATTAAACCGTTCCCTATTACAAAAATTACTGCTTTACATGCAATTAATCTGTTACATGTACACACAAGAAGAGACTGAAATTTAGAAAATGCAGGCTGGAGTGTTTTATGAAAACGATAGTCGTAAAGAAAGAATGTAAACTTTTATTGATAAAAGAACATAGTGCAGATGTAAAAAAAGGCTTACAAATTACAGTAAACACAGTACATGAAAATTCTGGATACAATGGGGATAAAAATTATCAGCATTTACCCTCCCAACTGCGACTGGAAGAGTAAAATGTGTGTGTGTGTGTGTGTGTGTGTGTGTGTGTGTGCGTGTGTGTGTGTGTGTGTGTGTGTGATGGTGTAAGAATACATGTGAGATGAAGTTACTGAAGACGAGGGAGAATTTCTGCTGACAAGACGGGATTTTTGCTGACAAGCATGGCTCAGAGCGCGGTTGGGCGAATGGTTGCTCTTGGGTGCCAGCCCGTCGATTTTTCCCACGGCACTGCATTCCTACAGCCTTCGTTTATAAAATTCTTCTACAACTAACTTACTAGTCAGACCTCTCACCAACTGGCTATCTGTATTTTTGGAAAATCAAGAATTATATACTAAGGAAAATTTAATGATGTTTCCAACTGGATCACTTGAAGACTTTAGCACATAGATGAGATACATCACGATAACAGGGAAGTCCACATAAAATAGCAGTAGCTAAATAAAACTAAAAACGATGCAGAAGTAATCACCAAATTTTACATTTGCTACTGAAGACCCATATCGAGGATTTTGCTCCTTGTTGCACATTGTATCGCTCATGTTCCATACTTCAAGTTGCACAAAAGTATACTAACATTTCCGACAGCAATCACTATATATAAAACAAGAGTTCTTACATTGAGCCAACACGATAACACATAGCTCAAAAGGGACAAAACTGCAGACGTTCATGCAGAAGATCTTGAACTGTGTACGTTATAGGTTTAATACTACCCTTCTCATTGTGAACTACATGGTTTAGAACATCTGACGGTGTTTTTGTTGTAACATGTCACTTTTAATAAAGACCAAACCTTCGCTGACACATCAGAGCACTAATATCGGTCGCTATTTTTTTTGCAATTTTAAAAGTAGATGCGGCCGCATTTAAAAGTTTTAATCAGTTACTTAGTTCTTCAATGTCTCGTTCTTCAAGTTATGATCGCATAAAGTATCATCTGTATGAAGAAAACAGAAACTTTCCAGGATTTTAGTAGTGTTTGGACCACTTTAACAATGAAATAATAATAGTTAAATTGTTTTTGCTGCTGTGTTTCAAAATACTTAGACGACTGGCTCACAATAATTATACAGTTTCCTCATTAACATGATTTTCATCTACTCACATTAACTACAAAATTCCAATTGTTCGTTAAATCTCACTAAACATGACCGACCTTTTCAACTGACTCTGCAAGACACTTTCTTACAACCACTCTTCACGCCAAGCGAGAAAGGACAAAGATTACACGTCTAGCCAAAGAACCAAATTATTTACATTACTAGCAAAGACAGTACTTAAATTGACTGATACATATTCTTTACATGAAATTAACAATATTTAGTGAAAATATTGTAAATACCTTTATGTAACAGTTTAGGTATGTTTCTATTCACATAGAATGTAAGCAGCAATGCATAAAATATTTCATAGTTTATGAGGTTTTTGCTCACAAATGATATTATTGATACCCATCACTATAAGAGAGGTCACAGTGTGTGTTGTGTGTTAGACTGGATTACATCATACTGTCCATGAGAGTTATGCTTCTAAACTAAGTTCCTGTACAGTAACCTGAAAATCAAGTTAAGCACCCGAAACTCGTCGTGAGTAATAAATGTAAGTTTTAGTGATGGTTCATACAGTTTTTGTTACTTTTAATAGTTCAAAATTCAGTCAGAAGCGCAGTCTTCATAAACATGGTTCAGTACAGTGCTAAAACTACTTTTCAGTGTGATAAATGAATTTCATATACTTGCGCAACTGTTGGCAACTGCAAAGAAAAGTAACTAAGATAAAAAGTAAAACTCTTTTAGAGTACATAATGGAAGCCATAGCGGCTACTGTTGGTAAAACCGCGGCTGTCATATTAACGGAAAATTTAATAATACACACATAAAAAATAGTTTTGCATCACCTCGGTTTATTGCTTATGTTGTACCACCGTACAGCGAGAACTTCAGAGGTGGTGGTCCAGATTGCTGTACACACCGGTACCTCTAATGCCCAGTAGCACGTCCTCTTTCACTGATGCATGCCTGTATTTGTCGTGGCATACTATCCACAAGTTCATCATGGCACTGTTGGTCCAGATTGTCCCACTGATCAACGGCCATTTGGCGTAGATCCGTCAGAGTGGTTCGTGGGCCACATCGTCCATAAACAGCCCTTTTCTATCTATCCCAGGCATGTTCGATAGGGTTCATGTCTGGAGAACATGCTGGCCACTCTAGTCGAGAGATGTCGTTATCCTGAAGGAAGTCATTCACAAGATCTGCACGATGGGGTCGCGAATTGTCGTCCATGAAGGGGAATTCTTCGCCAATATGCTGCCGATATGGTGGCACTATCGGTCGGAGAATGGCATTCACGTATCGTACAGCTGTTACGGCGTCTTCCATGACCACCAGCGGCGTACGTCGGCCCCACATAATGCCGCCCCAAATAGCAGGGAACCTATACCTTGCTGCACTCGCTGGACAGTGTGTCTAAGGCGTTCAGCCTGACCGGGATACCTTGAAACACGTCTCCGCCGATTGTTATTGAAGGCATACGCGACACACATCGGTGAAGAGAATGTGATGCCAACCCTGAGCGGTCCATTCGGCATGTTGTTGGGCTCATCTGTACTGCGCTGCATGGTGTCATGGTTGCAAAGACAGACCTTGTAATGGGCGTCGGGAGTAAAGGTGCACGTCACGCAGCCTATTGCGCACAGTTTGAGTCGTAACACGACGTCCTGTGGCTGCACGAAAAGCATTATTCAACATGGTGGCACTGCTATCAGGGTTCCTCTGAGTCATAATCCGTAGGTTTGCGGTCATCCACTGCAGTAGTAGCCCTTGGGCGGCCTGAGCGAGGCATGTCATCGACAATTACTGTCTCTCTGTATCTCCTACAAGTCTGAACAACATCGCTTCCCTCGTTGAGAGTCTTTCCTGGCACAAAGCAGGCTAACAATGTTGATGCGATCGAACCGCGGTATTGACCGCCTAGGCATGGTTGAACTACAGACATCACGAGCTGTGTACCTCCTTCCTTGTGGAATGAGTGGAACTGATCGGCTTTCGGACCGCCTCCGTCTAATAGGCGCTGCTCGTGCATGGTTGTTACATCTTCGGGTGGGTTTAGTGACATCTCTGAGCAGTCAAAGGGAGTGTGTCCGTGATACAATGTCCACAATCAACGTCTATGTTCAGGAGTTCTGGGAAGCGGCGTGATGCAAAACTTTTTTTCATGTGTGTAAAATACGTCATTAGGAGTTTTTTTACCGTGCCAATGTACCTTTAGGAATCGCAGTTTCATCAGAAGGTCTTTAGTTGTTATGTAATGACCTTCATTGGGATGTCAGCAAGGCACACTACGCCACACAAATACGACCACTTTACTACCACAGAACAATAATTTTGTGAAGACGTGTATGTAATGATGACAACTCCTGTTTGCCGTAACACGAAGACAGCCTATTTGTCTCTGACGGACTGCTTGCCAGACTGCTACGAGTTTCATAGAATAATTTCAGATGTACTATGCCTCTTTCTTCTATTTGTATCTGAATGAGGGGCAAGTTGGTTAACAGAAGCTTCTAACTTTAAGCTGTACACCCTTTAAAGAAATATGGCTTCTCTTCATTGCTATAAAATTTTGTTGTAAAGGTAAACAACTCTCTGTAAATTGAACAATGTAATTTGATGTTACTCGGAACAAATTACCGTAATTCTGTTTACAAGTGTCGTGCGGTGAGAATTCTGGCACAGACAGTTTTAATAAAAGTGGTGTTAGAAGACTTTGATGTATCTGATCATCTTTACTAGATGTATAGTGCTTGACAGACCCAGAAGGCATGGTCGGATGTCAGTGTGACTTCGTACACGCACACACCGTCGGCGGGAATGAACGAGTAAGTGATGAGAATTACAGTTCTCAGATGTTGAGTGGTCGATTGAGTTGTCGGTGGAGCGATTTATCACGCCAGTGAGAAGCTACTGACTCTAACCCTAGTGACCTAAAGTGATAGGTAACTTTGCGTAAGGTCATGGGAATTAAAAGAAAACAAGGTGGCGCAATGGATAACGGCCTGCCCAGTAAAGTTACCAGGTGTGGCCCATTGAAGCATGAAAGTGTGTGTACTGCACCTAACACAGATATACTGACCGTTATCAGTATGTCTGTGTGAGGTGCCCATCAAATTACTGAATGAAACTAAGGATCACTGTAACAATATGAGTTATTGCTGAAAAACATCGAAAAATGTTTTCTTCATTGATTCAAGAATACAATCATTTACACTAGTCAACAAATTTTAATTTGTTTTATGCATCTCGTTTGTAACGAGGAGGATTTACCTAATTTTGTGGTGCTGAATTCACTGGTAAAGTCATTTCCTGCTTACACAGTAGAATCAAAAATGGATGCATATTGACTGAATTAGAATAAACAATAAATACGTATTCAGACCTTTAAAGGTGAATACTATTTAGTATGTATTTATGAACATGCCACCACTAGAAGGAATAAATTAGATCACAATATATTTTCAACTTTAATTTTCTTTGAAAATGGAACAATGTGACAATGATGCTCTGCCTAAAAGACCACAATAGCAGTCGCTCATCATTGAAGAGCTTCAGTAACCTTGAAAATGGTGTTCCGCCATACGGATGTGTTGGTTAAAGCGTTCACCCTGATCATCGCTTAAGGCTCCCAATTTTTCGACATAAAATGGGGTGGAAAAATGAATACTGAACTGAATGACATTCTACACTGCATAAAACAGACCATTCTCAACGGAAATATAGTTACCCTCTTCTGTTGCTTGAAAATACCTCCGCAGTTGATATGAAAGAGGACTAAGCAGCTAATTCAACATTTGTGATTTTCGTGTCTAAGGTTGGATATTTCATTAGTCTTCTTATTTTTGGCCCAACAAACATACCTTCTTTCAGCTTTGCTTCACTCCAACCTGAGATAAGGAGGAGGCCAAATGATTTTATTTGGCTCAACCAAGTGAATGTTTCTCATGTATTCATTTCGAGTATTTTATGACATCCTTGTTGGCCATCTCTTGACTCTATAGTAGTGCTTGGTGTCACAGTTGTCACAGAGGCACAACGAAACAGCAGTACATCGTAAAACTAATACAGTAAACCTGTAAGGAATGCACCAACTTTTAAAACACATCATAATTTTCATTCATGATGAATAAAGTTCAGAATATTTATAGTACCTAGTGTCGATTTGTATATCTGCCAGCGCTTCTGTATCTTAATAAAAGAAAAAAGAATAAAAAATAACATCCGAGCTAAAGAAGAGTAAACAGCGATATACGGAAAATAAGCAGTAAGAATCCTTAAAAACTCAGAAATCTTACGTGGTACAATATGTTGAAAACGAGATTCGGATCCTTCACACCAAAATACATACTAATTAATATGTCACATCCCACATGAAAAATATCTTTTGAACAGTGTTATCAAAGGAACAAGGAGTTAAAAACACATACGATAGTTTTGGCACAGGTTGGTGGACACTTGATAAATGTGATATGAAACTGTATTCGTAAATATGACCAATAATAGTGGAGAAAGTTAATCAGTTAAAAACATAGTCCGGGAAAAACATTAAGAAACACCATTACTAAGCGCACAGTGGGTCCAGATAGCTGGCTGTGAAAATTACCTTAGCAAAATGCAACTTCATGCAAGACAAATGACTATGCGTTCGCTTCGTTTTGGCGAATGCATATACGGTCATGCTTAACACTCCATACTCTGATTAAAAGGACTTTGTGACTGACAGATGGAAATGGTGGTGTGCAGAGTTGCCAGCTCGTACACACCATGCCAAATGTTCATAAATCGACAGTTACGCACGCACCAAAAAAGAAACGTGTCATTTACTTACCGACTGTTGTCAACGCATTGGCAGGTATTGGGGAGGACAGTTGTGGGAGACAGCTGCTTCTGTACTTATGATGATGCGTCAAGATGCCGTAATCACACGTTACATACGAATAGCAGCGATAAAACATGCGAAGCAAAGTAACAAATTATCTTTGACAGAATGCACTACCAGGCAATCCGGGTTGGGGATTTTCTCTGCCCGGGAACTGGGAGTTTGTATTGTCCTCATCATTTCATTATCACCGTCATTCGTGACATTGGCTAGACTGGACTCTGTAAAAAAAACTTGGACTGCGTAAAAATTGGGACTTTGTACGGGAGCTGATGACCGCGCAGTTGAGCGCCTCACAAACCAAACATCATCATCATTACCAGGCGATAGGAATGTCATTGAGGATGCCACGGCGGTCGGATGGTCCCGATGGGCCACTTGTGGCCTGAAGACGTAGTGCTTTTTGTTTTTGTTTTTTTGTTTATTGACCAAGAATGAAGCGTGAAACACGCCCACTCACAAGCACAGTTGAGAATGCACTACCGTGTTTGTCTCGTGGAAAGACGAAATAGTCTTCACTCGCCAGCGATGCTCGTAGCTATGGATATCCCAGCAAACTGAAAATTGTAAGAGGTGAACACAAGAGAATTTTTGGTGACACACTATATTACTTACGGATGCACGCCAGTTATATCTGAATCACTTTCAAAAAAATGTCTCTGAGCACTATGGGAGTTAACTTCTGAGGTCATCAGTCCCCTAGAACTTAGAACTACTTAAACCTAACTAACCTAAGGACATCACACACATCCATGACCGAGGCAGGATTCGAACCTGCGACCGTACCGGTCGCGCGGTTCCAGACTGTAGCGCCTAGAACCGCTCGGCCAACCTGGCCGGCTGAATCACTTTCAATCTGTTCTGTATAGTCACTAGAACTGCTGACAGAATTTAACGAAATGGTAAGTCGTTACATATTATTTTCCACGACACATTCCTTTTCTGATGCTGTAAAGATTACTTGCTTCGTGTGGCTTACAACATTTTGCCAATCCGTTTCAAGTTTGGTTTGTAGCTTCCTTTGACAATCTTTCGACTTCTACGCAATATTTTTGCTGTTCCATTTCACATAACACTTAAGTAGAGCTCATATGAGTTCAGTGGCATTGCTATGATGGCAGTCTGAGGACGCTGTGGCCATATTTTTCCAGTTTATCTAGAACATATAGACGTGAAGGTGGTTTATTCTCAGCCAAGAGATCCGGTAATTCACTCGTTTATAGTCATTTGGTATGGGAATGTTTTTCGTTGTAGGAAGTCTGATGATGTCTTGTTTTATGGGTGTTACTGCAGGCGTTACATCAAGGGTAGGCAAATCATAATTATTACTGAAGCTTTGCTTAAGTTTTTGTTGGCCCTTTGATATAAAAAGTGCTGCAGAACGATTCACAGATTCTAGTTAAGTATACCTTCAGCTGAAAAAAACATTTCATTGCATTCTAACACACCCTTCAACAACTAAAACCAAAGATTAATTATTTACACAAATTCTCAGATTTCTACATTTGTGCATATAATAAAACAGCCTTCATATTGATAAAAGTACTATAGAAACTAAAATGAGAGCTATTAATTTTATGATCCCATAACTATAAAAACACAATTGTCTTACAGTAAAACAACAGTAAGCTTAAAAAAAGGTTGATTGTGTTTCTGAACTCACATTACTTATATGGACAGAACAATACTTTACTTCTGTGCTAACATGTCAAACAGCCACTTTCGTTTCATTTAACTTTGTTACAGTGTACTATAACTGTAATGCCAATTTAGAATGCATATGTGACTGATGTGACAAACTGCGTAAGAAACAGAAATAAAAACATGAATTGGACACAGCGCAGAGGGATAGCTTTGACTGTGATGTAGTCCAAATATATAAATTATATTTATTCCACATTGTAGAGTGGATCTCCTTCCACCCTTAAAAACAATTTCGGTATGATTTCTGCATTTTGTGTGTAGTATCATACAGGTATAAATAAAAGTCCACTCAACGTAAAACAAACACATTTTTCACTTCAAGCTCTCTGAATTTAAGTGCTGTAGGTTTTCTGGCTTCAAAGCGTCACAATAACTATAATCACTAAAGGAAAGCTATATTGTAAGACTATAAGATGCGAAAAAACGGAAGATTTTAAGCAAATAGTTAATTTATGATCATGTGATCTGACACTTTTCTTTTCAGTGTTTTTGTGCAGAAACAGAAATGTTTACCAAAAACTACCTTCAGCAACAGATACACTTTTGCCTTATTTGGATAAAAATATTTTTATACTGTGTTAAAGCAAAAATGACTGCGTATTAGGTGCTCCTTCCCGTCCCATCCCACCCGTCCACCATCCACCCCTGCAGGCCAAATCACCTGGCAAGCTTTGCTGCTTGTGCCCACAAAACAATCAACACAGCTAGCATGTGGATCCCAAGAAACAGTTGCGATTAGCTGACGCCCGGTCCCTACTACTCGACTCAATCTGAGTTCTGCACTAAGTTGAAGACGTCTCACTCGCTAGCTCTAAGAGAATACATACTATGTCAGTGTCATAAGAAACAGTGTGTTCCTACTCTCCTCTACACAACTTAGCTGGTTCTGCCAGCATAGAAACCTCGCTGGTCAATTGCCACAGATCTTGTGAGTTCCGCCCAACGATAACTTAATAAAATACACTCCTGGAAATGGAAAAAAGAACACATTGACACCGGTGTGTCAGACCCACCATACTTGCTCCGGACACTGCGAGAGGGCTGTACAAGCAATGATCACACGCACGGCACAGCGGACACACCAGGAACCGCGGTGTTGGCCGTCGAATGGCGCTAGCTGCGCAGCATTTGTGCACCGCCGCCGTCAGTGCCAGCCAGTTTGCCGTGGCATACGGTGCTCCATCGCAGTCTTTAACACTGGTAGCATGCCGCGACAGCGTGGACGTGAACCGTATGTGCAGTTGACGGACTTTGAGCGAGGGCGTATAGTGGGCATGCGGGAGGCCGGGTGGACGTACCGCCGAATTACTCAACACGTGGGGCGTGAGGTCTCCACAGTACATCGATGTTGTCGCCAGTGGTCGGCGGAAGGTGCACGTGCCCGTCGACCTGGGACCGGACCGCAGCGACGCACGGATGCACGCCAAGACCGTAGGATCCTACGCAGTGCCGTAGGGGACCGCACCGCCACTTCCCAGCAAATTAGGGACACTGTTGCTCCTGGGGTATCGGCGAGGACCATTCGCAACCGTCTCCATGAAGCTGGGCTACGGTCCCGCACCCCGTTAGGCCGTCTTCTGCTCACGCCCCAACATCGTGCAGACCGCCTCCAGTGGTGTCGCGACAGGCGTGAATGGAGGGACGAATGGAGACGTGTCGTCTTCAGCGATGAGAGTCGCTTCTGCCTTGGTGCCAATGATGGTCGTATGCGTGTTTGGCGCCGTGCAGGTGAGCGCCACAATCAGGACTGCATACGACCGAGGCACACAGGGCCAACACCCGGCATCATGGTGTGGGGAGCGATCTCCTACACTGGCCGTACACCACTGGTGATCGTCGAGGGGACACTGAATAGTGCACGGTACATCCAAACCGTCATCGAACCCATCGTTCTACCATTCCTAGACCGGCAAGGGAACTTGCTGTTCCAACAGGACAATGCACGTCCGCATCTATCCCGTGCCACCCAACGTGCTCTAGAAGGTGTAAGTCAACTACCCTGGCCAGCAAGATCTCCGGATCTGTCCCCCATTGAGCATGTTTGGGACTGGATGAAGCGTCGTCTCACGCGGTCTGCACGTCCAGCACGAACGCTGGTCCAACTGAGGCGCCAGATGGAAATGGCATGGCAAGCCGTTCCACAGGACTACATCCAGCATCTCTACGATCGTCTCCATGGGAGAATAGCAGCCTGCATTGCTGCGAAAGGTGGATATACACTGTACTAGTGCCGACATTGTGCATGCTCTGTTGCCTGTGTCTATGTGCCTGTGGTTCTGTCAGTGTGATCATGTGATGTATCTGACCCCAGGAATGTGTCAATAAAGTTTCCCCTTCTTATTTCAATTTCCAGGAGTGTACTAACAAATTCCCCACTCTTACAGATTCTGCAATGTTTAACTGATGAAGTATATTTCTTCCTTGCAGCGGGGTAGAGGGCAGAAAATGTCCCCCATTATGAAACGGATTTCTAGTTACTACCAATGAGAAAGTGTGTAGAACACAAGTGTGGGAACTCTCCCCCGCTACCAAAAGAATCACTCTGAGCCAATCAGAGATCTCATTACTTAATTTTGGAAAAATAATTCCAACTAGCCTCCTTTTGGTCTAATGGTGGGGCACACGATAGCAGCATGGTATTTTCTCCTGTCCCTAAGGTCTTACTTTTGCTACAAGAAATTATGATCACTTCGTGCACACTAAAGCATTATAATGAGCTGGGCCATCATCGCTATTCGCTCCTGCTGTGTTTGGACAGCAGAACGATCATCCCTTTGCTTACCTGGCCGAGATTTTGGATTTCAGCAGAAACAGTTTTATGACCTGTGCAGTTCCCCTACCAACTCTCGCCTCTTGCCTGCCAGCTAAAAGCCCCAAGCTGCACCACATTCCAAGACTCATCTACTGTACCAAAAGGAGAAGAGAAAGAGCTAATTAGAGTTCCAATCATTGGCTTGCAGTTTTGAAGCACCGTTAGTGACCTGGGTTGATTTACTAGTCACATCTGGATAGTGAAATCTTAAACAGGTTATGGGACAGTTTTGTAAAAAAACTGTCATATAACAATCACTATGAAGGACAGAGAGATGTTTTGTGCTCATATGAGACACCATTGTCAGCACCTTAGAGTGAAAGAAGCCTTTCTGTGACTCTCCATTTCGCTGACAGGTCGAACTATGCAATATCCACGTTTGTGGGGTATTTGGGTGTGACAATGGGTCAGTGTTGGACTGCAGAGGAATGTGAGGGCAGGCATATCCATCATTCAACATTCCGGTCGACAACGTCTCACCACCACAAGTGAGTATCGCAGTATTATACACCAAACACATTGTAACCCTCTGAAAATGCCTTACACTAAAAAAGGCGAAACCCGTCTAGGAGGAATTAATCACAGTCGCAGCAAGAGAATGCGGTTTTATTTACAAAACAAATACTTTGCAACCCGTTCACATCTGTGCCTGCCATCCGAAAACAAGTAATGGACTCCCTATAACATTCTGTGTCATTCTGCACCTGTAGTCGGAGGCTGACAGAAGCTGAACTATAGAATTACCATCCCGTGTGCTGGCTGATGCCAATGCAGCAACACGACTGCCTGTGTTTGGAGCGGTGCCCCTATGGTTCATGGACTGTCGATATATGGCGTCGCCCTCTGTTCATTGATAAATCATAGTTCTGCACTGCCTTGGATGTTCAAAAATGGTTCAAATGGCTCTGAGCACTATGGGACTTAACATCTATGGTCATCAGTCCCCTAGAACTTAGAACTACTTAAACCAACCTAACCTAAGGACATCACACACATCCATGCCCGAGGAAGGATTCGAACCTGCGACCGTAGCGGTCACGCGGTTCCAGACTGAGGCGCCCAGAACCGCACGGCCACACAGGCCGGCTGGATGTTCATCGTCAGTGAGTTTGGAAGCGACGTTAGGAGAGGTTCCTTTTGATTTCCATGTGTTAAGCCTCACGCTACAGTATCGTGGAGGCAGTTTTCAGCAAGATAATGCTCGTCCACACATGACATGTGTCTCTATGAACTGTCTGTTGATGTCCTCCCATGACATGGAATATGACCAGATCTGACCCAAATAGAATTTATGTGGGACCAGGTCGGACATCAACACCATTGCAATGCCAGTATGTGGCAAATCGAAGTCCATTTACGACTGTTGGGGGCCATCTTGCCTCTGGACAGGGTACAACAGCTTATGGCACCCTTCCCAAACGAACCAATGCATCCAGACTAGAGGGTGTGCAGTATCATACTGATAAGTGAGCTGATACTGCCACGTTCTTTGTAAACTTGACCCGAAGCTGTAATCGCTGAAATCAAACTGTGAAGTTTCATGTCATTTCCTCCTCCGTACTAGGGCGTTTCACTTTTATTTTGTCTCGTAGTGTATTTGATTATATTGTTTGTCACACGGTTTTTTTATAATGTCACAGTACATTCTTTTTCCATAAGGCACAAATGAATTTTAGAAAGCAGAGATACTGTATGATCCAACATCAGTTCTTCAAACTATTTCTTCATACGAATATTTAAAATGCTAACCATCGTCAAAACTATATAAAGTGAAAATTCATTACTGAAATAAGAAAAAAGTAATGTTTCACTCTATACCAACCAATGTTGGCGTACACTATAATCAAGAGGCAGACGAACTACACACCAATCAAAACGTCCAACACTCTCATGCGATTCTGCAAAAAAATTACTGAAAATTTTCAGCAAGCCCATATAGAATTTCTTACGCTGCAGCGTGAAGGTAAGAAGGGCAAAGACCTGTACATAAAGAGAAAATATTTGTCACTGTCGACGGAACGTGACAGCAACAACATTACGATTGGTTACACAGGTAATTAGTGCCTTTCAGGGAGCTTACATTGTACTGGTGTGGATTCAACGAGCAAATGTGTGATACGTGATACAGAAACGGAGTGGTACTTGCGAAAAATTACAAAAGCAGAAAATACTATCAACTGGAACATAGTACTGGGAACTCCGAAAGAAACTGGTTCTGTCATACCGTGAGGATAATGAAATCAACAAATGAAATAAAATAAAAACCTTTCCCACAAGTTACCGTGTCGTTTTTCATACCGACACTGCTGAAAAAGTAAACACTGACTGCTATGAACGAGAAGCTACAACTCTATGAAATATTATTTCAGCAACTCCTGTAGTGTGAGTTTCTTATATTTTAATTTGGACAAATTGATCTATGCAGATATTTGTAAAAACGACGATGATGCATCAGTCCATACTAATGTAAAATTGCCGCCTTCTGAAGAAGACAGATTTAAATCTGTTGAAACCTAGGTAAAGATTTCTTTATCCATTGCAACTGGTCGGCTGTTTTTAGTCTTATTACGTGGAACCGTTGCTGTTGCGCAGCTATGCTTAAAATACTGAAGTTTCTTATTTCGTTGGTGTCCACTGGGGCACAGCATGACATGTGATTACCATCGTTCCTGGCAGGAATGACTGTTGCCGTGCCTATACCCACACAATATACTTTGTACAAGATGTAGCATAAATAGCTCCCAACTTCGAGTTCAGTCACATGTGAACTCTAACTTATATTAGGAGCTGGACAAATCTGTAAAATTCGTTTCCATAGTTTCTTTCTTCGCTTATCAGCTTCGAATCAAATTCATTGTTCGAACGGATTTCTGTTCAGTCGTTATCCATACCACTCATTAAGTAAGTCACCTACTATTTCTAACCGCGCCAGAAATCTATACTACTGGCCATTAAAATTGCTCCACTACGAAGATGACGTGCTACAGACGCGAAATTTAATCGACAGGAAGATGATACTGTGATATGCAAATGAATAGCTTTTCAGAGCATTCACACAACGTTGGCGTCGGTGGCGACACCTACAACGTGCTGACGTGAGGAAAGCTTCGAACCGATTTCTCATACACATAACAGCAGTTGACCGGCGGTGCCTGGTGAAAAGTTGTTGTGATGCCTCGTGTAAGGAGGAGGAATGCGTACAAGCACGTTTCCGACTTTGATAAAGGTCGGATTGTAGCCTATCGCGATTGCGGTTTGTCGCATCGCGACATTGCTGCTCGCGTTGGTCGAGATCCAATGACTGTTAGCAGGAGGCTAATACGGAGCGCCGGCCGGAGTGGCCGTGCGGTTCTAGGCGCTACAGTCTGGAACCGAGGGACCGCTACGGTCTCAGGTTCGAATCCTGCCTCGGGCATGGATGTGTGTGTGATGTCCTTAGGTTAGTTAGGTTTAATTAGTTCTAAGTTCTAGGCGACTGATGACATCAGAAGTTAAGTCGCATCTGAACCATTTTGAATACGGAACGCCGTGCTGGATCCCAACGGCCTCGTATCACTAGCAGTCGAGATGACAGGCATCTTATCCGCATGGCTGTAACGGATCGTGCAGCCACGTCTCGATCCCTGAATCAACAGATGGGGACGTTTGCAAGACAACAACCATCTGCACGAACAGTTCGACGACGTTTGCAGCAGCATGGACTATCACTTCGGAGACCATGGCTGCGGTTACCCACGACGCTGCATCACAGACAGGAGCGCTTGCGATGGTGTACTCAACGACGAACCTGGGTGCACGAATGGCAAAACGTCATTTTTTCGGATGAATCCAGGTTTTGTTTACAGCATCATGATGGTCGCATCCGTGTTTGGCGGCATCGCGGTGAACGCACATTGGAAGCGTGTATTCGTCATCGCCATACTGGTGTATCTCCCGGCGTGATGGTATGGGGTGCCATTGGTTACACGTCTCGGTCTCCTCTTGTTCGGATTGACGGCACTCCGAACAGTGGACGTTACATTTCAGAAGTGTTACGTCCCGTGGCTCTACCCTTCATTCGATCCCTGCGAAACCCTACATTTCAGCAGGATAATGCACGATCACATGTTGCAGGTCCTGTACGGCCCTTTCTGGATACAGAAAATGTTGGACTGCTGCCCTGGCCAGCGAATTCTCCAGATCTCTCCACGTTCTGTGTGACTCAATGCCCAGGCGTATCAAGGTCGTTATTACGGCCAGAGTTGTGGTTGTTCTGGGTACTGATGTCCCAGGATTTATGCACCAAAACTGTGTGAAAATGTAATCACATGTCAATTCTAGTATAATATGTTTCTCCAAAGAATACCAGTTTATCATCTGCATTTCTTCTTGGTGTAGCGATTTTAATGGCCAGTAGTGTAGATCGTTATAGATTGACGATCAAGTGGAACTGATTCCTGGTAGACTTAACGGATTGCATATAATGTTCGTAGCGATCACAAATATGAAGGTAGGTTAATTACAGCACACAGGCATAAATGTAGGTTATCGCTCTTCCCATACTGGAAGAGGTCCGAAAGAGCAGTTACGTAAATGAGCTAACAGAACGTGCCGTTGGCAGCTAAATTCACAGTGATTTGCTTAGTACGCTCGTAGACGTGGTAACATTTAATCATCCGGTAGATCATTTTAGACCATTTCTGGCGATTTTTGATAGGGCTCTAGTTTTTACAAACAAGGGCGTATGCCGATGATTAGGGAGCGGTATAATCAAAGTAGCGAGTAAAAGAATGAGTCAAACCATGTTACTCTTCCTCATCTTTATTTTCACGCTTGCTCGAAACGACCTGAGACGAAGGAATGACGTGCGGAGGTAAAGGAACGAAGTAACGTGTGATTATCCACTTGTGGCCATTCGTGATCAATTAGCGTTTCCTCTCTAATTATGCAGCAACCGTAGATTTCGTACGTCAGAGCTCTGATTACGAAACATGTTTTTTGCAGTGTCAGCAGAACTCTGACGTATCAGGGGAACCACACTACTGCTGAAGAGTAATATGTCGCGGATAGAAACGCACGTATTCACGAGTGCTGCGCAGGAGGAGACCTTGTTACTAACAACACATAGTTTTGAGCCATTTCGCTGTAAATACATACTTATCTCTATAAATATATCTGTTACAGAAGTGTTGCAGAAGAATTGTTCACATCTCCCAAAACGGCAGCGGATGTGGTAGAGTGACCCAACCGAAATTTGCAACACCTAAGTAAACATAACGTTCTGCACGGTTGTTCACTTACATTACCAGTAACCTTCCACCCTATATTCTTCAAAGAAGTGAACTCCAAAGCATAAAACAGCTTCAAACGGCTCATTACAGTAGAGTCATTGTGTTAAATACACAACTGGCCATTAAAATAGCTACACCACGAATATGACGTGCTACAGAAGCGAAATTTAACCGACAGGAAAAGCATGCTGTGATACGCAAATGATTAGCTTTTCAGAGCATTAACACAAGGTCGGCGCCGGTGGCGACACCTACAACGTGCTGACATGAGGAAAGTTTCCAAGCGATTTCTCATACACAAACAGCAGTTGACCGGCGATTCCTGGTGAAACGTTGTTGTGGTGCCTCGTGTGAGGTCGGATTGTAGCCTATCGCGATTGCGGTTTATCGTATCGCGACATTGCTGCTCGCATTGGTCGAGATCCAATGACTGTTAGCAGAATATGGAATCGATGGGTTCAGGAGGGTAATACGGAACGCCGTGCTGGATCCCAACGGCCTCGTATCACTAGCAGTCGAGATGACAGGCATCTTATCCGCATGGCTGTAACGAATCGTGCAGACACGTCTCGATCCCTGAGTCAACAGATGGGGACATTTGCAAGACAACAACCATCGGCACGAACAGTTCGACGACGTTTGCAGCAGCATGGACAATGAGCTCGAAGACCATGGCTGATGTTACCCTTGACGCTGCATCAGAGACAGGAGCGCTTGCGATGGTGTACTCAACGACGAACCTGGGTGCACGAATGGGAAAACGTCATTTTTTTTTTTTTAATTCGCTAAGTGGTCTCATTCTCAGCTACAGGATGAATGTCGCCTGAATAATTCGCATTCCGTGAGCTGCGCTGCCTCAAGACATGTACAGTACACAGCTTCTAACTTTAGTAGTTCACTTATTTTGTAAAATCTTTAACGTAAGAATTCATCCCTTAATGAATAGATCGCGACAGCATTTCAAATGTTTCAATTCATTCAATAATTATGCGAAGTACCGAAAAGCAAATTTTTTGGTTGCCTCTGGAGATCGCTAGATAGGCAACATGCAAATAGATTTGAGTGAGCGTTTCAGCCATTTAGTAATAAAAATTGTGGATAAATACTGGAATACTTCCTCAAAAAACGAGTAACAATCGTCTCATCTGTCACTTTCTTTGCTCGTACTTCAGCGTTGAGCGGACGATGAGGATCACGGAAGACATCCGTTATCAGCGGCGAGACGTAATAGCTCTGAAATCGTTTCAGTTTAGTTCGTTACTTACCGTTTTCCTTCTGACATGTGACTTCCACTGAATCGTGCTTGTGTGGTGATAGACGTGCCACTAGCTCACATCACGTGGCATAAAATATTCCATTTTCCTTGTTTCGGTAATGTTGACCGCTTCTCGGAAGTGTCCCAGACATTTCTTTGCTTCGTAGCCTCCAGCTGTGTCAACAAAGGAGAAGTGAGTCCAAGATATTGTTCATCTCAGAAATGTTCTAAGCTGCTATTCGAGAAGCACTGTTGGTACGCTATGTTCCCATTACAAGACACACTAGCAGTGACTACTGTAGTCTTTGCCAATGAGCTGCAAATAAAGGTTGGGGTTGTTTTTGGGGAAGGAGACCAGACATCGAGGTCATCGGTCTCATCTGATTAGGGCAGGAAGGAAGTCGGCCGTGCCCTTTCAAAGGAACCATCCCGACATTTGCCTGGAGCGATTTAGGGAAATCACGGAAAACCTAAATCAGGATAGCCGGACGCGGGATTGAACCGTCGTCCTCCCGAATGCGAGTCCAGTGTGCAAATCAAGTCTTTGTTCCCCACTTGCCACTCAGCTCGGCACTTACTACTGACCACATCTTCCAAAAGGTGATACAAATGCGCCAAATAATACACTTACTGTTCAGGTCCACCCCTTACCCCCTCCCCTCCCTTATCAAATAGTCATAGGATTCTCTTCGGAAGCGTTTTTGTGTTACCTCAGTGGGATTTTTCGTACCCACCAATTTATATACAACATTTTACTTCTTCTCTTTAGGGCCTTAATTTCTGAACAAATTTCGGAGTTGATAAGCATATTCTCTTCAAATTCTGTATTTATCTTTCAATTTAGACGTTACTATTATTTTGTCTGTGAACAAGCAGGATATTATTCCAACTTCTTTGTTTGTTGTTTCTTATGTTGCAACATTCTTCTATTCTGTTTCTTGAGTTTCTTTTCCCTGCTTTTTCCTGCTTACGGTTTTCACTATCCTCTCATTATAAAAAAATAAAAAACTAGTGACCCCAACAATGATTCACAATTGCTAAATATATATGGGAATTGTATATAAGTCCAATCTCATTCTCCACCCACTTTCTGTCCATCTACTTCTCTTCCCGCAGTCTTTCTCCATCCCCTCCTTCTCTATCCTCTCACTGTTCATCTCCTCCTCCCTTCCTCAGTCTCTCTCCATCTCCTCTTCATCGATCTCTGTCCATCTTCTTCTTCACTCTACCTCTCTCTGTCTATATTCTCCATCTCCCCCTCTCTGCCCATCTCTGTCTGTCTGCTCTTCCCCTCTTTCTCTGATCTTGAGCGTTGTTTATTGTTACAGCAATGATGTCTCACTTAAAACGAATGAGTAAGTCGGTTGGGACCATTAACGCAACGGGTAGAGGAGCTACAAGTCCAGCTCAATGTGTGAGGATAATAGCTTCAATGACAGAACTTCCCGTAGTATTAATCTGTGAGCGAGGATGACTGCAACGATTCGTGTTATTCAGATTCCAGAGTACAGTAGTATTATAATTATAAGCCGATAAGCTATAAATACAATATTCCCCTTTCTTCTTAAAACTGATTGCAACGAAGAAAACGAAGCAGCATACTGTCGCTTGGGTATATAGTATTTGTTTAAAATTATGTACAGGGAGAAAGAATATATGTGGAATGAACAATTTGCCCTCTTATCTAAATCAGCACATTATTTTCTTTTCCACAGACAGTTTTAACAGAAAATCTGTAAATTGTCGTTTTTTTAAAAAAAATATAGCCCACGTCTGTATGTTAGTAGAGTATCGTGGAAAAATAGGAGGTATAACGGTCAAGAAGTTTTCGAGATTTTTTCTAACAATGTTTACCCTTTAAATACTACACATATTTTTCTATATAACATATATTAATAATGCAGCCTATGTGAGTCTGAACATTTATTGGAATATCATGTAAAAATCTGAAATAAATCGGTCAAGAACTCTTTAGATTTTGGCTATCGTTTCCCCTTTATGCATTATATATACATTTATGCACAATATGTATTTGAAATATGTAGCCTATGTCCATCGTAAAGTATATTAGAGCATCATGTAAAAATCTGAACTAAATCAAACAAGCACTATTCAAGATTTATACTAAAAACATTTCTTTTTTATATAGTATGTACACTATACTCATATAACATGCAAATTTAAAAAAGTGTAGCCTACGTCCGTCCGAGCGTTTTTTGTAGTATGGTGTTAAAATCTGAAGAAAATCGATCAAGAAGTTTGCGAGATATTTAGTAACAACTTTAAAGTATAACTTGTTTTTACATGGTAGTACAGATATAGTTCTGATTCTTTGGTATTGTTTCTCTACATACATCGTTTGGCCGGCCAGAGTGACCGAGCGGTTCTAGGCGCTACAGTCTGGAACCGCGAGACCGCTACGGTCGCAGGTTCGAATCCTGCCTCGGGCATGGATGTGTGTGATGTCCTTAGATTAGTTAGGTTTAAGTAGTTCTAAGTTCTAGGGGACTGATGACCTCAGATGTTAAGTCCCATAGTCCTCAGAGCCATTTAAACCATTTTTAACCATACATTGTTTGTTTGCTTGATGCGAGCTATGGTTCATATCTTTTCGCAGAAATACTTCTTAGTGTACTCCCACTCAGTCTGTAAAAATGTTTAGGATAACACAACAATTATTCTTCGATGTCCACTGCTCTCGACATAAACTGACAAATCTACTATTTATCTCTCTGCCATCTATACTGTTTTTTGTTTGATGTGTCCTGAAAAATTCTTTAAATTCTTCCATTCAGTCTATCTAAATTGCAGTTCATCTTTTATTTCATTAGATTTTCTTTTTAAAATTTTTAACCGTCGTTTGATTATTATTTTTATCATAAACCGTTCTCCTGTCTTAGAGCAATGAAGGATTTGGCAGCCATAGAGCCCACACTGGACCACAGGTATCCCCTGAGGGAGGGATGAGGAAAATAGGGAGACTTGCTCCCAGCTGGAATCTTGAATACAAAAAATTAATTGTTTTGAGTACAGGCAATTCATTTCTAGAAATTCCTTCTTCTAAACATCAAGTTTTGCATTCTGGTTACCCAAACACCATAGAAAATTCAGCTTTCAGAACGCATATGGTTGAACATTAATTATGATAATGAATGTAAGAAATGGAAGGCATGAAAATAACACGATACATATATTAACAAGAGCAGATGTGAATTTTTGCAACCAGAGTGTTATACACAGCATCAAAATTGTATCTGCAGTCTTTAAAATTAATTTCTTCTTTCTCCAGAGTTTTAACCAAAGTAATTTTTTGTTGGCTATGCGATCTTCTCCGTCGTTCCATTTTTTCCACTGGTGTTTTTTAATTTTGTTGACTGTTGTTGTTGTTGTGGTCTTCAGTCCTAAGACTGGTTTGATGCAGCTCTTCGTGCTACTCTATCCTGTGCAAGCTTCTTCATCTCCCAGTACCTACTGCAGCCTACATCCTTCTGAATCTGCTTAGTGTATTCATCTCTTGGTCTTCTTCTACGATTTTTACACTCCACGCTGCCCTTCAATACTAAATTGGTGATCCCTCAATGTCTCAGAACATGTCCTACCAACCGATCCCTTCTTCTAGTCAATTTGTGCCACAAGCTCCTCTTCTCCCCAATTCTATTCAATACCTCCTCGTTAGTTATCTTCAGCATTCTTCTGTAGCACCACATTTCGAAAGCTTCTATTCTCTTCTTGTGTAAACTATTTGTCGTCCATGTTTCACTTCCATACATGGTTACACTCCACACAAATACTTTCAGAAACGACTTCCTGACACTTAAATCTATACTCGATGTTCACAAATTTCTCTTCTTCAGAAACGCTTTCCTTGCCATTGCCAGTCTACATTTTATATCCTCTCTACTTCGACCATCATCAGTTATTTTGCTCCCCAAATAACAAAACTCCCTTACTACTTTAAATGTCTCATTTCCTAATCTAATTCCCTCAGCATCGCCCGACTTCATTCGACTACATTCCATTATCCTCGTTTTGCTTCTGTTGATGTTCATCTTATATCCTCCTTTCAAGACACTGTCCATTCCGTTCAACTGCTCTTCCAATTCCTTTTCTGTCTCTGACAGGATTACAATGTCATCAGCGAACCTCAAAGTTTTTATTTCTTCTCCATGGATTTTAATACCTACTCCGAATTCTTCTTTTGTTTCCTTTACTGCATGCTCAATATATAGATTGAATAACGTCGGGGAGAAGATACAACCCTGTCTCACTCCCTTCCCAATCACTGCTTCCCTTTCATGCCCCTCGACTCTTATAACTGCCATCTGGTTTCTGCACAAATTGTAAACAGCCTTTCTCTCCCTGTATTTTACCCCTGCCACCTTCAGAATTTGACAGAGAGTATTCCAGTCAACATTGTCAAAAGCTTTCTCTAAGTATACTAATGCTAGAAACGTAGGTTTGCTTTTCCTTAATCTTTCTTCTAAGAAAAGTCGTAAGGTCAGTATTGCCTCACGTGTTCCAACATTTCTACGGAATCCAAACTGATCTTCCCCGAGGTCAGTTTCTACCAGTTTTTCCATTCGTCTGTAAAGAATTCACATAAGTATTTTGCAGCTGTGACTTATTAAACTGATAGTTCGGTAATTTTCACATCCGTCAACACCTGCTTTCTTTGGGATTGGAATTATTATATTCTTCTTGAAATGTGAAGGTATTTCGCCTGTCTCATACATCTTGCTCACCAGATGGTAGAGTTTTGTCATGACTGGCTCTCCCAAGGCCGTCAGTAGTTCTAATGGAATGTTGACTACTCCCGGGGCCTTGTTTCGACTCAGGTCTTTCAGTGCTCTGTCAAACTCTTCACGCAGTATCGTATGTCCCATTTCATCTTCATCTACATTCTCTTCCATTTTCATAATATTGTCCTCAAGTACATCGCCCTTGTATAGACCCTCCATATACTCCTTCCAACTTTCTGCTTTCCCTTCTTTGCTTAGAACTGGGTATCCATCTGAGCTCTTGATATTCATACAAGTGGTTCTCTTTTCTCCAAAGGTCTCTTTAATTTTCCTGTAGGCAGTATCTATATTACCCCTAGTGAGATAAGCCTCTACATCCTTACATTTGTCCTCTAGCCATCCCTGCTTAGCCATTCTGCACTTCCTGTCGATCTCATTTTTGAGACGTTTGTATTCCTTTGTGCCTGCTTCATTTGCTGCATTTTTATATTTTCTCCTTTCATCAATTAAATTCAATATTTCTTCTATTACCCAAGGTTTTCTACTAGCCCTCGTCTTTTTACCTACTTGATCCTCTGCTGCCTTCACTACTTCATCCCTCAGAACTACCCAGTCTTCTTCTACTGTATTTCTCTCCACCATTCCTGTCAATTGTTCCCTTATGCTCTCCCTGAAACTCTGTACAAACTCTGGTTTAGTCAGTTTATCGAGGTCCCATCTCCTTTATTCCCAACTTTTTGCAGTTTCTTCAGTTTTAATCTACAGTTCATAACCAACAGATTGTGGTCAGAGTCCACATCTGCATCTGGAAATGTGTTACAATTTAAAACCTGTTTCCTAAATCTCTGTATTACCATTATATAATCTATCTGATAGCTTCTAGTATCTCCAGGATTCTTCCATGTATTGTTGACTTATGAATATAAATATCTTTTGCGAGTTTTCTTTTATTTCTTGAGGGGGATGTATGTAAAACTGTCAAAAATGATGAAATCTTTTTGCTACCAGATTGTTCTGTAGTACGTTAAAAACATTGTTTCCAATTTTCAAAGTTTAATTCTTGCCACAGACTTTGAAAAAGCCATCTTGTTTCAACCAGTGCAACTTTCTACATCACTGTCGTTGGCGATATTTTATTATTTCCTACTGTCAGAGAAGATATCCGTAGTGTATATAAGGCTGTGAGTCTACTTACGAGTGATTAATTACGATCTATTAAAGAAATGCAAACATGGTGGGGGGAAAAACCCGAACTACAGCTTCAATCACCACATTTAGAAGAGACCCCAAAGACAACATTTTTCTCATTTACTGTTGTTAAAATTTCCTCACATGATGGCTGCCTCGCGTTAAATGATTGCGACACTGGAAGAATCAGGATTATGAAACTAGGATTTGATGCAGATTGCATTACTGAAAATATGCTGAAGAAGACTGATGATGTGCGTATTGCTAGTTCTCAAAAGTCAAAGACGTATATTGCCAGAAAGGCACGCCAAAAGGATCAAACTAGAAGAAAATAGCTGCATGAAAACCATAAAGACCAAATGTATGGTTACGGCGAACATTAAGGTGCTTTTTCTAGCATAAATGCTAATAAAACCTTTTTTATGTACTCCCACAACTTTCATTTTTCAGTGCATGAGGAAAATTTTTGGCTGAACCATTGCAGAACTTTGCTACAGATTTTGTAAATACTGCGACACAACTCGCTGTGGTATAAAATTTTTCTCAGTGCGTTTCCATCAAATTTATTAAAATTTTTGTTAAATAAACATTACTGTGCATCATACACATAACCATAAAAGTTTGTTGCGATAGTTCTAAGTATAACATTAAAAAGCTGGTAAATACATTTATTTATCTAATTACTAAGAAAAACCTTGCAAATTCTGAAAGTGGCAGGTGAAGAAACTTTTGAGAAACTGTTCCTCATTGATAGTTTGTGTTCCAAAGCTATTCAGCAACGTCCTGATCAAACTATCTGACAAAAAAATGAAAAATCTACATTATAGCCAGTAACATAATGACATTTCCAAAATTTGATTCAATTATCTCTCACCCAGTGAAATCTACATTAGCACATGTGTACCCCAATACTTCCTCATTCGTCGTCCCTTAACTCGTTCGATACTGTTGATAGAATAATATGAGGAGATTATTTCATATAATTAAGAGAAAATAATCATGACAATATAAAAAAATGTGCTATTCATATGTTACTGAAATGTGCTTACCACTAAGGAATCGAAGTAAGCGATGTTCGAAAATGTATTGAGTGGATAACTACCAAAGGTCTGGATGTTTTGTATACATCTTGTTACATTTGGTTCTTCGGGCACGACACGTCTTCAGATTCACCGAATTAGTTTTAGAACTCACCCCTCCTACCTCTTGGTTAAATTTATGCAAGCGCCCATGCCTGTACGAGCTAAAAAGTGATCTTCCTACACGTGGAATATTTCAGTAGCTAGTAGAGCTCATAACTTAAAATCTCCCAGTATACGTTCGCCATCTTGATGTTGTACTTGGCGCTTGGTTCCCGTAAACTACAGCGGAGCAGCTGGTACCCAGAGCGCGGAAAGCTGGTGGAGGCAGAACTATCCGTCCCTGGCAACGCGGCGGCTGCCCACTAATCGCCGTTGACAGCTGGTGATTTCATTCCAGAGGGCGTTCTTCTGCTGTCGGCGGGAAAGTAATATAATCAAAGCGGCGTGTGCAAACAAGGCCCTTAGTCGGGGCGTGACGTCAGTTGCCGCAGGCTCTTCCCCGAAGCCGTATTTCGGGCAGTGACAGACAAGAGGGCGAGAGGCGCTATGGACAGCGGGTCACGACTGGCCTCTAACCCGGTGCTTGGCATATGATGCGAGTGCCGTGCATAGCCTTGGCGCACCGGAAGAGGTGATTGCACTATTGAAATGGATCGCTGATCGTGCTCATTGATTTTTCTGATACTGTACAACCGAGCATAGAGGTGTAGGTAAAACAATGTAATGTATGATTTGCAACAAAGAAAATTAATACAAACTGTCTCATCTACTTGAAAGAAACATTTTCACTTGTCATACAGTACAAGGAAGCAACGTCGTTTGTCTCAACCTGCGTTTTCCTGTAATTTATGGGCTAGCCACGAACTTCAAATTATCCCTCAGCTTCGAGGATGTGAAGCTACAATTTGTCATGCCAACTGACAAGTCGTTACAGATGGAACACTAGGTGAAAAAGGAAATCCGCCAAGCATTTTCGAACTAAAAATCCCGGTATTTCTCTGAGATGATATGAGTCGTGATAAAGTAGTAGCCAGACAGTCCGAATACATCAAGCGTCTTAACTATTGCGTTTTTCGTTCGGTGTTTAGTTTCAGTCATTACATGCTAAAGCGATAAAATCATCTAATGACATAGAGCATGTTTCAAGACGAACAGTAAATATTTTCGCATAAATAAATGTGGTGTGACTAGTGCCTCCCGTGGGGTAGACCGTTCGCCTGGTGCAAGTCTTTCGATTTGACGCCACTTCGGTGACCTGCGCGTCGATGGGGATGAAACGATGATGATTAGGAAAACACAACACCCAGTCCCCGAGCGGAGAAAATCTCCGACCCAGCCGGGAATCGAACCCGGGCCCTTAGAATTGACATTCTGTCACGCTGACCACTCAACTACCGGGGGCGGACAATATTTTAGGATGTGCTAGGATAGAATAATTCGAATAAAACATACCGTACAACAATTCTCCCATTTTATTGATTACAGAGGTGCAGCTGGTTACAAATATAAGTTTTCACTTTACCTGTTGGTGCTTCAGTACAATAACTTCGTTTATTGGTTATCATTTTTGTTTTGAAGGTTAAGTTACAAAGTTGTGCTTTAGTTTCACAACTGGATTTTTCAACAGTCATTGCGTTTTATTGGTCAACTCTACTGTATTGTTTAAGCACGCCAAGCAAATCATGAGTATGCTGACATGGCATTTGTCAACGGTTTTGTAAAAGATTGTGTTTATAGAAGATACGGTAGACGATTTCCTGATCTCAGAGTACTAAATCCAAGATTGTTCACTCGTGTTTTCACTACATTGTGAGAGTCCAGTGCAGCGCCCGGCAGCCATTTTTCATCTCAACGTGCAGATGAACAGTGTGGGTAAAGTAGAAGACGTTATTGATTGATAAGTATGTAGTCTCCAACAGGCACTGTAGAATTTTTACAAGTGTCGGTGTTCCACATACAATAATATGGCGGACATTATGTATTCACACCTTTATCATTATAACGTACAGAGCAAACAAAGCATTTGAGAAGGAGATGAAAGTAGACTGTTGCAATTTTGTCGTTATAGCTAAACCCCGAGTAATCCCATTAATACTGTTTGCTTACGAAGCTACTTAAACTCGTGACGATATCAGTAACACTCGTAACCAACATCGGTGTCCCGACTAAACTCCACATGCCTTTGTAGAGACATTTTCAGGAACGTTTCTTTGCCAATGATAGATAATCAGTTCATTGGTTTGTTGTGAGACCATTCTCCCGAAAGGGCCCCCTTATCTAGATTCACTGAAAACAAACTTCTACCATTATTAGAAGAGCTACCTTTGGGTACAAGGTTGGGTATGTTCTCCCAGCACATTTTCCCTGCACGTTCTAGTTATCAGTTCAAAAAATGGTTCTGAACACTATGGGACTTAACATCTGGGGTCATCAGTCCCCTAGAAATTAGAACTACTTAAACTTAACCAATCTAAGGACATCGCACACAGCCATGCTCGAGGCAGGATTCGAACCTGCAACAGTAACGGTCGCGCGGTTCCAGACTGAAACGCCTAGAACAGCTCGGCCGGCTAGTTGTCAGATTACACCTCATCTAAGCCTAATAACCCTCGGAAGATGGATAGGGAGAATGCTCACTTTTCTTGACTACCAAGATTTCCTAATCTTACCGCGTTCGATTTTTGTCTCTAGGGATAGTTGGAAGGTGAAGAAGACAAAGAACAAGTAAACAAAGAGACGAATTGTTGGTTCAAATGGCTCCTGAGCACTATGGGACTTAACATCTATGGTCATCAGTCCCCTAGAACTTAGAACTACTTAAACCTAACTAACCTAAGGACATCACACAACACCCAGTCATCACGAGGCAGAGAAAATCCCTGCCCCCGCCGGGAATCGAACCCGGGAACCCGGGTGCGGGAAGCGAGAACGCTACCGCACGACCATGAGCTGCGGACGACAAATTGTTCATTCGGATTATGAATAGAGCTGTCTCCATAAAAGAACACCGATACGAACTCAGAAGAGCTAAAAGTGTTTTTGTTGGTTGGGAGGAGGGGACAAAACAACGAGTCATCGGTCCCATCCGATTAGGGAAGGATGGGGAAGAAAGTCGGCCGTGCCCTTTCAAAGGAACCATCCCGGCATTTGCCAAAAGCGATTTAGAGAAATCACAAAATCTTGTTTGTGTGTGTGTGTGTGTGTGTGTGTGTGTGTGTGTGTGTGTGTGTGTCTGAGGAGGAAGGGGGAGGGAGCTTGACAGAGGGCATCAGTCTCCTGATGAGTCGATGCGGCCCCTCACAAATTCCTCTCTTATGCAGACCTCTTCACATCAGAGTAGAACTTGTACCCTACGTCCTCAATTATTTGTTGCGTGTACTTCAATCTTTACCTTCCCCTACAGTTTTCAGCCTCTACTGCTCCCTTTAGTAATATTGAAGAAGTTAGTCCCTGATGTCTTAACTAAGTCCCATAATCTTGTCCTTTCTTCTAGCCAATCAAATGGTTCAAATGGCTCTGAACACTATGGGACTTAACATCTGTGGTCATCAGTCCCCTATAACTTACAACTACTTAAACCTAACTAACCTAAGGACATCACACACATCCATGCCCGAGGCAGGATTCGAACCTGCGACCGTAGCAGTCGCGCAGTTCAGGACTGAGCGCCTAGAACCGCTAGACCACCGCGGCCGGCTCTGGCCAATCTATTCCATGTTAATTTCTTATCCTGTTCTGCAGAGAACCTCCTCATTTCTTATCTTATCAGTCCACCTTATTTTCAACCTTCTTATATAGCATCACAACTAAGAATCTTCGATTTTTTTTGTTTTGTTTTCAGTTTCAATGCCATACAATGCTGTGCTCCGGATGTATATTATCATAAATTTATTTCGTAGATCAACGCCGATGTTCGACATCACCAAACTTTTCTTGACCTTTGCTAATCTACTTCGACCGTCGTGTGTTGTTTTGCTTACAACGTAGCCGAATTTCTTAACTTTCTCCACTCTGTAGTCCCAAATTTTGAAGAGCGTACAACCGCACCGCAGCGCTGCTCTAATAATCGACTATAGTATACATTGTGAATGTTTCAATAACTTTACGAGCCAATTCTCATTAATACAACGGCAGAACACAGACTGATGGGCTTCAAACGCACAGGTAAACACGAGAACCATACCTGATATACAGGGTTGCTTACATCTGGTATAATAAGACAGACGTTTTTCGAACCCCTTCTCCTGACGGTGAGACAGTGTTTTGTGGTGCTGTTATCTTGTTACTATTTGATCAACTCCGAAACGTGTTACGTCGTTGAAGTTCTCTTAGAAACTTCGTTTAAATGCCACAAGAAAGAAGAAACAAAAACAAAAATAAAATCGGTGTTGTAAGTCTATGATTACAAACGATAAAAATTATTTGCGATAGTCAGGAAATTCACCATGTTGACCCTATAACTTAGCGAAAACCACAGCTCGATACATTCATTAATTTTGGTTAGATTTTGGGCGGCCTGCCTTAGCTGTCACACCCTGTATAGGTGAGGTTCCTCATTGTATTAATTCAATGGCGTGTTATTTTAAGGTATTCTCTTTGTATGCTTTCCAATCGTTGAGCCATTATCTGAATGATTTTTGTTTTAAGGCGTATTCTCCTTTATAATAATATGATATTGCAGGCCAGTGTTATTTCGAATTACTGTTCGTCATCTAAAGCCGTCGTGAAATACATGAAATGTATTCGCACTTGCGAATATGGACAACCACAGCTATATAATAGAATGACGGCAGTGAAAATCTGTGCCGGACCGGGACTCAAACTCGGATTTCCCGCTTATTGCAAGCCGTCGCCCTACCAATAGGCTATTCGTGCACGACTCACGGTCAGACCCAAACTTCCATATGCTGTCAACCATGTGTCTACATTTGTACTCGTATATTCATTATGTATTCTGAAACGTCCCCTTTGAACAATTATACATGACTGTCCTTAAACTGACACACAATATTTTTAGCGCAACGCAATCTGACTTTCAATAATCCCTACAAAAGAATGGCCCTGACTAACATTAACCTATACCTTTCACAAATCACTTACCTCACAAAAATCTTCGTTACTCGAACTACTGCAATACAGCGAGCGCCACTACTGCCAGCTAAATAAAAGATTCAAACTACGGAACGCACTAACTACTGATAGGCATTGTTAGCAAATGAAAGATTTTAATAGAGAACAAACAATGTATTTACCTTAATAGTGTTGAAAAATCATAATATACATAGCAGTTCATGACATCCAGTCTTACAAATTTCAAAAATCCGCCATATCTCTCCCCACATCCACCACTGCTGACGGCTCACCTCCAACTGCGCAACGCTACGCGCTGTTCACATCCACCTGCCCAACAACAATGCAAACTAGCCACAGACTGCACAAAGCACAGCCACGGATTTTAATACAGAGCGCTACGTAACGTTCGTTGCCAATAAGAAAACCTAAACAGCCTACTTACATAGCCCCCATGCTCCCCACAAAAATATTTTACAAACTGTTTTGGGCAGTGGCCAATAATGATTTGATAAAATTTTTCATAATTATAATTATAATAACAAAGAAATCAAATGCACACACTTATTGATACAATGTTGGTCAAAAGCTAAGATTTTCTCACAGTCCATAAAGACAGTCCTGATCATTCATCACAGTAAAATTGCAGTGTTTTTTTTTTCTCAAAGTCTGAGGAGTAAAAGAAAATGCACACGGAAGTAGTGGATTTCCATGCAGTCTTGAAGAAGTAGTGTTGTCCTTCCAATGGAAAGACGTTGCTGACTCTAGACATGCAGACAGGTAATGGGCCACAACAGAGCAAACCCACAGCAGAGTCAGTCGAAGTTGAAGAATATTGGTAGGTAGGTCATCACAGAGCAGACCACTGTAGTCTTGTTAGAGATTACGGTATTGGTGGGCCACCAGAGGTGCAGACCCACTGCAGTCCTTGCAGAGATAATGGTACTGGTGGGCCATCAAAGATTCAGACCCACTGTAGTGCTTGTAGAGACGGCCAGCAGCCATCTGTTGCGACTGTGCAGGTGCACAATACCCATCGAAGAGTTTTGCGGACAATATAGCAAGTCCATGAACCACCACTTGCGCACTCACAAGAAATCTTTTTTGAAATGTCCTTAGAACCAGCAATGCTGTTAATCAGTCCCTTGCTGACTTATTAACACACGTGCAAACACTAACAGTCCCTACTTCTCACATATTGTCCATATACTATGACCAACAGAAACGTGTGCAGTGAATGGAACTTACAAGTTAATAATATGATGAACTGGTGTCAATTACAATTTTATAACATAAGAATACAATTACAAAGGTACAAAATACATCATTAAAGAACATAACAATACAGATAACATTTGTAGCACAAGCTTTACAAAAGAATCGAAATAACATATACATCAGTGTTACAGGAATTATGACATGAGTACATACATAACAGATCAGAATAACTTTCGAAAAATCAACTTCACACATGAGCATTAAAACAGAACAGAATAAATAATGTCTAAACATCTTTACAAAGAAAATAACATATTATCAGAAAAATTCTGCAACATAACTCTTATTAGCTAAACACATTGAGACAGTAAAAACACAAATTCACATAGTGTAATAACACAAAAATACAGGGCAGGGTTTGTTTTCAGTGTGACATTTGGTACTGCAGTCCACCCCATAACTTCATTCCATATATCTTTCCTCTTATTTCAACATTTGTTTCCACCAAAAAAATTCTATCCAAGCATGCTTCCTGTATTTATATGTTCACACATTTCTTACCTCATTTTTTATTTTCCATTATCTTACCTCATCATTTATTTCCAAGAAAATCCTACCTAAACCTGTTGTCCCTAAACCCTACTTTTTTTGTTCATATCCTCTTTCAAAATACTTTTTTGGCCAAACCATTTTCTTAGAGCTTCTCAATGCATTTCTTCCAATTCATCACAACTTGTTCTCTTATATGGCCTACCCCATCTTAAGCTAACTTAAATCTACTGAGCTCAGATGCTAAACTAAGGGACGAGGCAATGCAGCAGCACAAAACAATTAACACAAACAGCAATGACCAAAAAAAATGCAAATTGGCAAAGTAAGCAGCAATATTACAACTAATATAAGGCAATGAGCAGCAAACAAGAAAAATAAATCAGTAGTAAAACTGGCTTAACAGAGTAATGTAAAGTGAAATTTAGTAGCACTATGCCTGGCAAACAGCAGCAGCAAATGCAATAACTTATATCTAAATATGACATAACTCAAGCAGAAAAAATATTACAGTAAAAATGGCCATTTTTAATACCTATGTCACATCTTAACACTAGAGTGATGGATCACAAAAACTTACTCTGCAAGAAAGTTACCAAGTCATTAAAAAATTATTTATGCAATTCCTGTGAAGGGAAATATCTATTTGTGCTCTCTTTTCTAAGGAAGTACATCATAAACGTATTCTTTACTGGGTCTGTAGACAGAAAATAGTGATATTAGTACATTCATTAAATTTTATAATAACCAATGCTGCAGTGCAGCTAGAAACTAGATATTAAAGAAACTGAGCAAATATGTACAAAGGAAGGCATGAAACATCATTCATTAGCCATATGGCATTTCATAAGGTAGTAAAAAAATCTCTCAACTAGAAAGACAGTAGTCATAATCAGGTGTATAGACATAAAAATATTTCTCGTCATTTCATTAGGAATTTCAGTAAATATCATAAGTTAAGAGCTCCACATTGTTATTATATGTTTTCAAGTTTGAGGGTATCGTATTTGCGATGCTTTCTACAAAGGAATGACAATAGCGAGGATAACGGCCCCTTTTTTTTTCTCCACCTCTGCCTCTGAAACGCACACACTAATGGCTTTTTTCCAGGCGACTGTCGGGCAGCTAGGTGCCCACAACTCATTACGTGAAGGTGTCACTTAACTTTCTTACTGAAATATTTACGACACCAGTTTGCATTACAGTCTCATATAAAAAATTTCACAGGTCGAGAATTTGCGTTGCAAATGTGTAGAAAAAAAATCCTATGCACATATCAGGGTGCAAAAAGTTTTCATCGGCATTGTGATACATTCCCGCATTTACACACATTTCATAACTCTTAAAGTACGATTCTTGATTTCCAACATCCTTTTCCACAAATCAGAGTCCCTAACCATTACTCATTATTCATATACGTATTCGTCAACACTTCTTCAATATTTCATCATAATAAATACGTAGCATAATCAAATTCCTCATATATGGTAGCATCATCTTATTGATCATAAACATACCTCAACAGCACAGTACACATCGTCGTCGTAAAAATAACATCATAACACCTCAGTCAAATCTCAAAAACGTCGTAGCTTTCTGCAATAATATCAAAACCTAAAAAACATTCTCTGCTCATTTCAATAGTGTTATCTACCTCTATCGTACTTTAAAATCATGCTCCCTTACCAAATACATCATTCAAAGCTCTCATAGTATCACAATGGTTCCGAAAACATATGAACAGTTCACAAAGTACAGACAAAATACAATTTCATAAGTGTGAAGTTACCCAACTGTGTAACTGCATAAACATGTGTCACTGATGTAGTAAAAAAAATGTTTATCTCTCAGTTAAATGATCAGACAGCTGTGTAATTTGTGTGTCAGAGAAACATGGTACCGATGTGTATAAAGTTGTATAAGCAAATAACATATTAGCTAGGCCTCCTTGTTGTTGTTGTGGTCTTCAGTCCTGAGACTGGTTTGATGCAGCTCTCCATGCTACTCTATCCTGTGCAAGCTTCTTCATCTCCCCGTATCTACTGCAACCTACATCCTTCTGAATCTGCTTAGTGTATTCATCTCTTGGTCTCCCTCTACGATTTTTACCCTCCACACTGTCCTCCAATGCTAAATTTGTGATCCCTTGATGCCTCAAAACATGTCCTACCAACCGATCCCTTCTTCTAGTCAAGTTGTGCCACAAACTTCTCTTCTCCCCAATCCTATTCAATACTTCCTCATTAGTTACGTGATCTACCCACTTTATCTTCAGCATTCTTCTGTAGCACCACATTTCGAAAGCTTCTATTCTCTTCTTGTCCAAACTAGTTATCGTCCATGTTTCACTTCCATACATGGCTACACTCCATACAAATACTTTCAGAAATGACTTCCTGACACTTAAATCTATACTCGATGTTAACAATTTCCTCTTCTTGAGAAACGCTTTCCTTGCCATTGCCAGTCTACATTTTATATCCTCTCTACTTCGACCATCATCGGTTATTTTACTCCCCAAATAGCAAAACTCCTTTACTACTTTAAGTGTCTCATTTCCTAATCTAATTCCCTCAGCATCACCTGACTTCATTTGACTACATTCCATTATCCTCATTTTGCTTTTGTTGATGTTCATCTTATATCCTCCTTTCAAGACACTGTCCATTCCGTTCAACTGCTCTTCCAAGTCCTTTGCTGTCTCTGACAGAATTACAATGTCATCGGCGAACCTCAAAGTTTTTATTTCTTCTCCATGAATTTTAATACCTACTCCTTGTGCTTGCCAAACACATGGTACACAAAGTAAGCGTGTACCCCCCTGAGGATTAATGTAATTATACCCTCAGGTGTTACAGATTACAGCAATGGAATGAAATGTATCATGGAAAACCTTTGTATCATTGTACTTCAAATATCTTTAAAAATAAATGATTTAAGTACAAAATTAATCACTCAAATACGTGTACTGTAGCGCTAAACTGTGCGTCTTGTTGTAAGATAATCTCTGTGGAAGTGTTGTAGTTATCATCCTCCGAAAGCTAAGTTCTGCAGAGGCCAATGTACTTACCTCATGATAAACAAAAGTGAAATGCTTTGCGTATAGATATCTTAGTTATTACGCTTATTGCCGTGATGAAGAAAGTACCATGCTGTAATGTATTGTTGTGCTATGGAAAAGGAAGTCTCATTGTAGCTATACCACAAAAGTTACTACTAAAACATGTTTTACTTTCCAGAATAATACAGAAAAACTGTGCAGATATAAAACAGAAACACTGCAAAAGCAACATTGTAAATTGTCACTCATTAGTAGCGTCGTGATAAAATCGTGTAGCTGTCACATAAACTAACCACTGTGTCATCACTGTGTCATCTGGTATCTCACTGAAAGTACTTTAAATCCAGAATTTATTTTCAAGTAAACCAAAATGTTGCATTAAAATCTCATTAGCAGTACCAGTATATGTTCTAAGTATGTAAGCCTTATAGTCGTTACGTAATTGTGCAACTAACAAGCAGTAAAGTACACACACAATAACACTGTGACGCCTGTTCACTATAACAATGAATTCGTAATTTCTGTTTAAATAAGTTCTCTTGGTTCTTGATTGGATATTTAACTTCAACCATTGTTGCATGGTAACAGTTTCTAAGTCTGACAATGCATACTAGAAACGTGAAGTGAAAAGTTTTATGGCAAAGATGAAGTTAAAAAGCAGATTATCTTTCAATAAACGGTTTTCATGTGAAATGTGGTGCAATCCTTTACTCTTCCTAGTACGCAGAGTTTCAACCTGAACGCAATTATCATGCGGTATGTGTCGATAAAGAATACTGGAATTTTTCTCAAGGTTAGTGTCTATGTTATTTTTCTCTGAGCCAGCCGGCGCACGCGGCTGCCTGCGGTGCGAGTCATTGTCTGTCTCTTTGTTGGCGCACGTCGTTATTAGGATTAGGAGACCTAACTTTTGCAAATTCACCTTGCCGAGAAAGCCCTGCCCTGTTTGAAGCTCGCCAGTTCTGACGGAATTCAGGTCTGTCGTTTTGTCGGTAGTTTACATATTTTCTTGTTTGTCGGTCATGTGGTGGAGAATTTCTCCCGGAATCGTAACTGCGTGGTGGACCATTGCGTCAGAAGTTATTCTGTCTCCTTTGATAATAATTATTTTCGTTCCCATATTGTCTTTTTCTATGGTTATCTCTGTCATATTCATTACTACAGAAATGCGATCTTTCTCTGTAACTATTACTCTGCCAGTGGTTGTCATATGGGTGGTGTCTGTTTTGTTCACGATTTGCGTTGTAAGAATAGCCTTGTCGTGTCCAGTTATTATTTCTTTCGTCGCGGAATTGTGACGGATGTGACCTGTAATTGTTGTGTTCCTGTTTTCGCGTTCCCCGATAGCCAGTGTCAATTTCCAATTCTTGTAAGAGTCCTTGAAAAACTTCAGTGTCGTCTTTGCGACGTCCTGCCAAAATAATATGTCGTAAATGTTCAGGTAATTTCATTAAGCTAATGCGGATGAGTTCTGAGGGGCTGTATGGGTTTGACAGGTACTGATTCTTGTGCAACATGCCTTCAAAATATTTCACAAGACTGGAAAATTCAGATTGTTCGAAATGTTTCATCATTATGATGCTATGTTTTACTCGGTCTTGTGTAGATTGAGACCAATATGCTGATGAGAGGAAGGCATGGTAAAATTCTCCTTCACTGTGACAATCGTGAATGACCGATCACATTCTTACAGCTGGTTCATTCTCTAAATAGCCACACATAAATTCTAATCTGTGCTCTAATGACCAGTTGGGAGGAAAACAATGAGAGAATTGATGGAGTCACGCTTGTGGATGAATGTCGTTGGCAGAATTCTTAAATGTTTTAAATTTACGTGTAGTAATGAACAGCTTATAGTCAAAATCATATTGTCGGCAAGTCGCATATCGATCATTATTACGTCGTTTCGGCGGTTCCATTTCAAAATTCGGTGCACCTTGCCAATTTCTTTCATAATTTCCGAAGTGTCCTGTGTTATTATTTTGTGGCTGTTCCGTATTTCTATGTCCCTCTTCCCGTATTGGGGCGCGAGTGTCCTCTGAAATACGTAAGTCTTGTATTACCTGTGTCAGCTGATCTTGTACTTCCCGGATTTATCTTTGGTGTTGCGTATTATTTGATTCTGATTTTGTTTGAATTTCCTAATTTGTTCGCACTCTTCTGTGTCATTAAAGACTACCGGTTTTCTGTCATTCAGATTATCATCTACCTTCGTAGATAAATTATTTAGCTGATCCGAAATTTCAACTACTTTCTCTGATAATGAACTAATTTCCTCCATGTGTCTTTCTAAACCAATTTTCAGAGTATCTACTGTGTCCTTTAAGTTTTCCTGAGTTTTTGCAAGTTGCGTAACCAAATCGGTAGATGCAACTGAGTCAATTTTACCTTTCAAGGTCTCATGATTTTCATGAACAATAGTTTGCAGTTCTTTTATGGCTGCTTCGTGATTCTGTAATGCATTTTCATGCCGCGAAAAAATAGGTTGAAAATGCTCACAAATTTGTGTTTTTACGTCATTACAGACTTTTTGACATTTCGATTCAATGTTATGTAACTCAGTAGTTAAATCTTCACGTGTTTGTTCAAGCGTGGTGTCTAACTTCCGAAGATTTTGTTCCATTGTGTCTAACATTAGAAGCTTTTGCTGTATTTGTCCCATTTGTTGTATTAATTGTAATAACAATGCACTGGTGTCTGAAACATGTTCCTCAGTGCTTTTCGTCAGTGAATTTGCACCGGCAACATTCACATTTTGACAAGCAGAAAATGTGTCTTGACTTATTTGAGAAAACGGTGAGGACCCAAAACCTGAATCTACAGTATTTGCGAGATTGTGTTCTGTCATTTCGGATTCCTGAGGCGAGCTATGGCCGACCGATCGATCGATAATGCTTCCCTGTTCACTAATTGTTTCACTGTCTACGCCATTATTTGCCGCCCGCTCCATTTCCCTATGCACAATTACCAAATTACTAGTTTGAACATTAGTTAATTCATTACACGGTAGCGCTAACACACTGCTTTCGTCTTCACTGTCATTTCTCAGTTTACTTTGGAGCCTAGTATTACGTTTTTCACACGCCATTATTGTCACAATATTTCACACGACAACACAGAAAAGCACAATTTGAAGAGCAAAATAAGAAAACACATTAACATAGCACTGAAAATAATATCTAGTTAATTGCAATCGCAGCTGCGAAATATTTGGTGCAAATCTACATGCATGCCACAAATGTTTTACTGTACAACAATGAAAGACTGCAATTACAAAGGAGATTCTCTCTACAATTATGCGCTAGCAATATACAATAGCTACACTAATTACACAAACTACAAGAAGAAAATGAGAAGATTCCAGTGAGGTATCCTCGGCTAAGGGTCGACATATGAAACGTCCCCTTAGAACAATTACACATGACTGTCCTTAAACTGACACACAATATTATTAGCGCAACGCATTCTGACTTTCAATAATCCCTACAAAATAATGGCCCTGACTAACATTAACCTATACCTTTCACAAATCAATTACCTCACAAAAATCTTCGTTACACGAACTACTGCAATACAGCGAGCCCCACTACTGCCAGCTAAATAAAAGATTTAAACTACGGAACGCACTAACTACTGATAGGCATAGCAAATGAAAGATTTTAATAGAGAACAAACAATGTATTTACCTTAATAGTGTTGAAAAATCATAATATACACTCCTGGAAATTGAAATAAGAACACCGTGAATTCATTGTCGCAGGAAGGAGAAACTTTATTGACACATTCCTGGGGTCAGATACATCACATGATCACACTGACAGAACCACAGGCACATAGACACAGGCAACAGAGCATGCACAATGTCGGCACTAGTACAGTGTATATCCACCTTTCGCAGCAATGCAGGCTGCTATTCTCACATGGAGACGATCGTAGAGATGCTGGATGTAGTCCTGTGGAACGGCTTGCCATGCCATTTCCACCTGGCGCCTCAGTTGGACCAGCGTTCGTGCTGAACGTGCAGACCGCGTGAGACGACGCTTCATCCAGTCCCAAACATGCTCAATGGGGGACAGATCCGGAGATCTTGCTGGCCAGGGTAGTTGACTTACACCTTCTAGAGCACGTTGGGTGGCACGGGATACATGCGGACGTGCATTGTCCTGTTGGAACAGCAAGTTCCCTTGCCGGTCTAGGAATGGTACAACGATGGGTTCGATGACGGTTTGGATGTACCGTGCACTATTCAGTGTCCCCTCGACGATCACCAGTGGTGTACGGCCAGTGTAGGAGATCGCTCCCCACACCATGATGCCGGGTGTTGGCCCTGTGTGCCTCGGTCGTATGCAGTCCTGATTGTGGCGCTCACCTGCACGGCGCCAAACACGCATACGACCATCATTGGCACCAAGGCAGAAGCGACTCTCATCGCTGAAGACGACACGTCTCCATTCGTGCCTCCATTCACGCCTGTCGCGACACCACTGGAGGCGGGCTGCACGATGTTGGGGCGTGAGCGGAAGACGGCCTAACGGTGTGCGGGACCGTAGCCCAGCTTCATGGAGACGGTTGCGAATGGTCCTCGCCGATACCCCAGGAGCAACAGTGTCCCTAATTTGCTGGGAAGTGGCGGTGCGGTCCCCTATGGCACTGCGTAGGATCCTACGGTCTTGGCGTGCATCCGTGCGTCGCTGCGGTCCGGTCCCAGGTCGACGGGCACGTGCACCTTCCGCCGACGACTGGCGACAACAACGATGTACTGTGAAGACCTCATGCCCCACGTGTTGAGCAATTCGGCGGTACGTCCACCCGGCCTCCCGCATGCCCACTATACGCCCTCGCTCAGAGTCCGTCAACTGCACATACGGTTCACATCCACGCTGTCGCGGCATGCTACCAGTGTTAAAGACTGCGATGGAGCTCCGTATGCCATGGCAAACTGGCTGACACTGACGGCGGCGATGCACAAATGCTGCGCAGCTAGCGCCATTCGACGGCCAACACCGCGGTTCCTGGTGTGTCCGCTGTGCCGTGCGTGTGATCATTGCTTGTACAGCCCTCTCGCAGTGTCCGGAGCAAGTATGGTGGGTCTGACACACCGGTGTCAATGTGTTCTTTTTTCCATTTCCAGGAGTGTACATAGCAGTTCATGACATCCAGTCTTACAAATTTCAAAACTCCGCCATTTCTCTCCCCATATCCACCACTTGTGGCGGCTCACCTCCAACTGCGCAACGCTACGCGCTGTTCACATGCAGCTGCCCAACACTACAATGGCAGACAACACTGCAAAGTAGCCACAGACTGCACACAGCACAGCCAGTGATTTTCATACAGAGCACTACGTAACGTTACCAATAAGAAAACATAAACAGCCTACTTACAAATTGTAAATGTTATTTTAATTATGAAAAAATTTATCATATCATTATTAGCCACTGCCCAAAACTATTTGTAAAATTTTTTGTGGGGAGCATGGGGGCTATGTAAGTAGGCTGTGTATGTTTTCTTATTGGCAACGTTACGTATCGCTCTGTATGAAAATCAGTGGCTGTGCTGTGTGCAGTCTGTGTCTAGTTTGCATTGTTGTCTGCCATTGTAGTATTGGGCAGCTGGATGTTAACAGCGCGTAGCGTTGCGCAGTTGGGGGTGAGCTGCCAGCAGTGGTGGATGTGGGGAGAGAAATGTCGGAGTTTTGAAATTTGTAAGACTGGATGTCATGAACTGCTATGTATATTATGATTTTTGAACACTATTAAGGTAAATACATTGTTTGTTCTCTATTAAAATCTTTCATTTGCTAACTATGCCTGTCAGTAGTTAGTGCGTTCCGTAGTTTGACTCTTTTATTTAGCTGGCAGTAGTGGCGCTCGCTGTATTGCAGTAGTTCGAGTAACAAAGATTTTTGTGAGGTAAGTGATTTGTGAAAGGTATAGGTTAATGTTAGTCAGGGCCATTCCTTTGTAGGGATTATTTAAAGTCAGATTGCGTTGCGCTAAAAATATTGTGTGTCAGTTTAAGGACAGTCATGTACAATTGTTCAAAGGGGACGTTTCAATACTCCCGTACAGATGAGACACTTTACCTGAAAGTCATTTTCACGGTTCGCGATAACTGGGAAATGCGCGTTCGAGTCCCGGTGCAATACAAATTTTCATCGTCGCCATTCCATTATGCAGTTGATAGTTACCCATATTCGCAGCTGCGAATGTATATCATGTATAATTACAATACAGCGTCACGCCACCACGCAGATTTCAATCATGCAGTGGGCAGCGGTCATAATGTTTCGTCTATAAATGGACCTGCGTTACTGATATGTAGCAAAGAATAATATCTACTGCTAAAAATCATTAAACTTTCCTTACCGTAAGATGAAAATTACATTTAAAAAAAAAGTGAAATGCGGCATAGCAGTAGGCAGTTGACTAATTACATACTATGACGGAATTAATAACACAATTGCGGCCGATAAATGTCATTTTGACGTGATCTATTGAATTAAAATCTTTAGCATAACGAAATATAAATATGTCCAAGATGATACATATCGAAACGAACAAATAAATTGTACATTTGCTCTTAGGTCCCAACCTAACGGCAATTTCGGGAACCGCTGTAGATTCCAAAGAAAGGCGTACGCCTTGCTTCGTAACAATCTGTTACCGAAAATCAAAATTACTGTGGTATTATAAAAATAATTTGCCAACAAATTCCGGCAAGAGTACCACATCTGCATCGATTCGAATCCAGTTAGTGAATTAGCCAGAACAGGCATTACCAGAGTCCTTGCTTACCTCTGCCAACTTTCATTTCGTCTGGACTAATACTCAACTTAAGCTCTCTGCTACTTTAAAAAAAGACGTGATATGCGGATAAATGCGAAGTTCCTCTTTCTCAGAAAATGATGACACACTTTAAAGCAAAGACAGTCTCTGCAGCCGTAAAAATTAGCACGTGCCAAATAATCCGTGCAAACAAATCCTGATTTCTAAGCCTTTGGTGCCCCGCAATATGAAAAAGCACTAGTGGAAAGCTAAAGCATTTCATCATCAAGAAATATGAGCATGCTTACCAACGAACGTTGCTCAGAAGTTAAAACAGTTCGCAGAAGAGCACGCTGCGGAACAAAAGACTGACGCTCCTTGCGGAAGTTATTCTTTTTCAGAGTTTATTTTGATCGAACAATTCTGACGTGGATGCATAGCGCCTTAGAAACGTCGGAAATTTCTTTCTGCGTTGTGCAGGAATACTGAAAGCGTGCTATAATAGTGAAAAATTGTTCGGAACACAAGTAAATTAGGATATTAATATGACTTAAATGATGTTCGCTTATCTCTGCAAAAATAAATTGGCACAGAATTTGAATTAGATCCAAATTGGAACGTACTGATGACAAGAAAAGTAAATTAGTATCAACATTATCTACAATTAGCTTTGTGCCCGCTGATCTACACAGATTATTTCGTTGCTCTTTAATCGAATTTTTATGTTGTTCAGAGACTGCAACACCTTCTAAACATTCCACGCTAATTATGGCCATAGAGGCGTGGTCTTTTCCGAATGTACTTCTAATCAAAAAGCGATTCTGGCAGCTTGAGTCCAAGGCTTTTGTTAATAGTGCATTTTGCGTTCTTGTGATGCTTCAATAGATACTTTCATCCCATAACACATAATTATTTATATATCAAACCGATAACTGAAATACCAGTTTTCATAGATTTAGCTTTAAAATTTTTTTAATTTGATGAAATATTTTCTTAGAAATTTTCATCCCCTATTTCACCCCCTTAGAGGGTGAATTTTCAAAAACCGTGAAACACGTATTTTTTTATTTCTAACAGGGAAGCCAAACACAAATTTTAATATATTACCTTAGAAAAGTCCGTTGCTCGTGTTCTCGTGGTAGCATTCTCGCTTCCGGAGCACGGGGTCACGGGTTCGATTTCCGGCGGGGTCAGGGAGTTTTCCTGCCTCGAGATGACGTTGTAATGTCGTCTTCATCATCATCATTCATCCCCATTACGGTCGGAGGAAGGCAATGGCAAACCACCTCCACTAGGACCTTGCCTAGTACGGCGGTGCGGGTCTCCCGCATCGTTCCCCTACGCTCCGTCACGGAGTATGGGACTTCATCATCATCACCTTAGAAAACGTTTTCATGGTGAAATAATTTCATAAATCTAAGAAGATTGTAATATGTATTTTTTTTTTATTTCTAACAGAGAAGTCTCAAACAAATGCAACTTTAAAAATGCTTCAGTAGTTCTTTAATAACGATTTAGTTTCAAAAAGAAAACTTTCACCCACTATTTTACCTCCTTAGTGGTTAAATTTCCAAAAACGCTGAAATACTTGTCTTTTTTATTATTATTATTTTAGACCGGAGACCAAATGCCAGATTTCGTAGTTCTACCTTCAAAATTGCCTTAATACTGATAAATTTTAAAACAGACATTCATCCCCTATATAACCCCCATTAGGAGTGGAATTTTGAGCAATACCTCCTCAAACGATGCCTACAGTGTGAGATTCTCACTCTCTCCATCTTTCAAGTTTCTATCTCTAGCGGTTTGGGTTGGGCAATCATGAGTCAGTGAATCAAAGTGGCCCTATTTAACCCCCTTAGCGACTGAATTTTCTAAAACAGTTAAACGCATTTTTTATTTTTTTCATTTCTAACAGAGAAGCCAGATATCACTTTTCATAGATTTAGCTTGAAAATGCTGTCGCAATTATATATTTACATAAAACGACCCCGTATTTCAGGCCCTTGCAGTTGAAGTTCCAAAAACAACGAAGTGAATACCTTTTTATGCCTGATGCTTGCGTAATGAAATATTTCCATAAAAACTCTCATCCCCTATTTCACCCAAACAGGTGTTTATTTCCAAAAAAGTGTGTAAACGTGCTTTTTTATTTCTAACCCAGGAGCCATATATAAATTTTAATAGATTTCGCTTTTAAAAATGATTTCATAATGAAACATTTCATAAAACATTTCGTTCGCCGATTCATCTTCTTAGCGGTTTTATTTTCAAAAACACTGGAACACGTATTTTTTTATTTGTAACCGGGAAGACAAATAGCAGTTTTCATAGATGTAGCTTTAAAAGAATTGTGTAGCTCTTTAATGACGGTTTATTTTTTAAAAAACTTTCACACCTCTTTCATCCTCATAGAGGTTAAATTTCCGATAAAGCTCAAACAAGTACACGTACGTCTTTGTTTCTGACCGAGAAATTAGATACCAATTTTCGTAGGTGTAATTTCAAAATTTCATTAAAGCGACATCGATATATTTTCAAAGCACCTTCCATCCTCTATTTCCCCCCCTTAGGGATGGAATTTCGAAAAATCTCCTTAAACAACGCTTGCAGTATAAGATCAACAATCTTTGCAAATTTCAAGTTTCTTTTCTTTGTGGTTTGGGCTGGGCGATGATGAGTCAGTGAGGCAGTCTCTCGGGACATTCCCTTTTACATAGAGAAATTTTCTGCTGCAAAAGCACTTCTCTACGAAGACAAAATAATGAAAAACTCGTATAATTTTTAGTGGCTCAACTTTTTTTATCACTATCTTCTCGATGGCTCCTAATTTGTTTTCATAACCAGGTGTGAAGTCGATCTTCTTTAATTTATGGTGTGTGTGTGCACACACACACACAAACAAACAAACAAACAAACACGCAAACTTTCTGCTGCATGTCATTGTGTGTGAATGTGAAACGATTTTTACTTTTTTCATTTTATTACGTAGAATAAAAATTATTTACTGAATTTTATTATTATTTTTACTGACTGTTGTAGCAAAAAGATCTACAGAAGCTAGAAAGTATCGGCGTAAAGTGCTCAGGCTCCATTTATAATGGGTTTCACATACTTGCGGAATTTTCGACACTCTTTTCAAACTGTCGTTAAACGAAACATTACGTTTTCTCTGAGTTTCGATTTTTTAATTCCAAATAAATAAGAAAGCGTTCTGGACACAAGATGTTACGTCAAGAACACCTCTATAACAGCTTCTTGCGGTGTAGCTACCACAACATTAACATCTGAAAACATTTGATGCAACATATCATCTGAACAACAGTTATTAAACTACATATTGCTCATCCATCATCGAAATGTGAACCGAAATTTTGTCGGAAATGAATTACACCAACATAGTCAAAGATGACAACCATTATTTCATCCGAAACTGCTTATGTAACATCAAGCCACCATTTAGGGCAACGAAACCACACTTTCCCGGTACTGAATGCGACGATATGTATTGTGTATTCCATCATCCACAGCTGCTCTTCTGTAGCGGTCTGCCCAATTGTAAAAAAAGTTAACATTTCTGCTTTAAGAGTAGGGTATGAAACGAAAACTATTTAACTCGTACAATGCGAGGCTTTTGTATTATATTTCTGCTGCGAACACGTTCCGTATAAATAGTTACAAGACTCATTGTATTCCTTGGTGTATAAGCGACGGCGGGGTAGTAACCACGGTGGCAGTTTGAACCAACAACTGCAAACAACAGACGTACCTTCGACTATTCAGTTGCGAGCATGTTGTGTTAAGTAGCGGTCGTGCGTCTGTAGTGTGTCAACGTTGTTGTGTCACAAATCGCGATGAAACGACATCCCTAAACCAAAGATTGAAGACATTCTCCAAATTAAATCTGTGAATGGCATATCTGGTCGGGAGTAAGGTCTCCATGTGCAAGTCTTTTCATTCTGACGCCACTTCGGCGACTTGTGCGTCGATGACGATGAAATGATGACGAAGACAATACCCGCTTCCAATACTGAGCAGAGGAAATCGTCGACCCGGCCGAGAATTGAATAAGGGGCCCCCTTATCAATCGTCAACAGTGTTAATCTCAAAATCTCGAGCTGTCGACGATAACCCCTAGAATGTTTTCAAGAAGAGAAAAGTGTGTGAGTATCTTGTCCCGCACACATTGACTCAGACAAAAAAAGTCACTTGAACGTCTGCCGCGACTTGATTGAAATGCAAAACACAGACAATACTTTTCTGAAAAAAATCATCACGGATGCGTTATCAAATCGAACCTACAACAAAAAGACAAATAGCAGAAATTCACGTAAGGGTCAATGCTTTGACGAGATAACTGACAGCCGCGCGGGATAAGCCGAGAGGTCTCAGGCGCCGCAGTCAAGAGCTGTGCGGCTGGTACCGGCGGAGGTTCAAGTCTTCCCTCGGGCATGGGTGTGTGTGTGTGTGTTTGTCCTTAGGATAATTTAGGTTAAGTAGTGTGTAAGCTTGGGGACTGATGACCTTAGCAGTTAACTCCCATAAGATAAAAAAAAAGGAAAAAAGTACATAACCGACATTTAAGCCAATGTAAAGCGCAACTTGAACTACATCCGAATGCAGGATTTTTGTCACAGGTATCACATGCGTGTTTGAACGTTCTGTGGGGTTGTGCTAAATGGAGGAAAGGTAGGGGGGGGGGGGGGGGTTTGGGGGCTCAGACTATGAAGAGCACCGACGGTCACTTTTATCTATATTATTAATTCAGTCTCGAAACTATTTATACGGAAGGGATTTATACACAAAATTTGTCTAGCGAAGAAAGATAAACACCCGGAAGTGGAGGAGGAAATACAAACTCGAATCAAACTGATAAAGATGTTGGTAGTAATACTTTCGCAATTATCTAGCAATCGGGTTGTTTGCGGAGCCATGCTTACAGGATAGTTTTGGTTTCTGTTATGGTGTACTTTCACCCACGTCAGTTTTCGCTACTAATTATGGGACACCCTGAATACAAACTTTGCACCTGGCCGTCTCTGACACTCAACGGCCAGATAGAGAAGTGTTGGTTTAAGAAGGACGTAACGAAAAGATTTTACCGGGCAATGTGACGCATTCCGAAAAGAAAAATAATAAAGCCTTGCAAAGTCAATTCGTTTCTTACATAGAGGGATTCATATTCCTGTTGTTGGACGTGGAAATGACACTGGTGCCAGATAAAATGGTATCCCTTTCTCCTAGCTGATATCTGCAACCCATGAGGAAATAGCAGCTGAGCGTCCTGCTTATCAGAATGACAGACGAATCGGTGACGTAACATTCCGACCTCGAGTTCCGTCAGCCACTACTAGCCGTGACCTGAAGAGACAGCCGATATTCGCCCACCATGATGCCAGGAGTAACACCGCCGTGTCTCCGAAACATTGGAACAATGGGACATCTGCCCAAGCCACAGGCATACTCGTCGGCTATGATCATCCGGAGCAGTGCGTAACCGCGATTCGTCGGCAGTCCATGCTTCCTGGGGCCCTATTCTATATCGTTCATATCGATCAGTGTGGTTGTAACGTTGTTGCTTTATTTTGTGGTGTAAGCGGTGCTGATAGACAATAAAAGCGGGTTAAAAGCTGTGAGCTGTCTGGGGAAGTTAACCTTGCATTACTGCGCAACTGTTTCACCAGGTATCCAGTCTAGCTTACCAAATTCCCAACCAGAGTAACATTAATTATAATCTTTTAATAGTCATACGACAACCGGTGATCTATATATATATAAAAAGAGAATTTAAATAAAAAGAAATAAATCAGTTTGTATTTGGAAATTTATTTTAACATTGATCATTGAAATTTCAGCATATTAAATTTGATTGATAACTAAACTGGTGCCTTATTTAGGATTGTGGAAAATGTGAGTTTGTAATCTTACGGAACACATCAAATATGGAGCCAAGATTGGGAGACTGCATACAACACTTCATTCATAAAATAACACACGAAGAACGTTGAAACATATGCAAGAGGAAATTAACCACAACCAACCGATTCAATTTTCACCCAAAGAAGTTACGTTCGTAGCACAATCCTGTCTGTCATGTAATTACCACACACTGGTATACCAAATTCATAATAACTCTCTGTGAAATCTTCCCAAAAAGAATAGCTGAGGGCTACTTTGATGATTACACCACATGCTCCACGTGGTCAACTTGGTTTACACAAAGCGTGTAACTCCACAATAATTTTGATAATTAAAATAAATTAGATCGAAAAGCAATTTACAAAAGAAAAACCTCGAGCGGGTTACTAACGTTTTACTATTAACCTGATGGGTCAAACAATTGTATAAGCACGTGGTACTGGTCTCACAAAGTACACCCCACGTGGGTTGAACATAAAGAAAAGTTGCTATATTGAAAAATATTGTCAAGATGAGGCGTTATAATCTCACGCACATTCGCATTTAAGATTGATGAACTTAGTTAGAGTTACTGATCAACATGTGGTTCCACTTTACTCACAAAGTAGTGACAAAGCAAATACTGGAAAATATTCTGAACTTCACACTCGAAATACACTGCGTTGTAATTTAAGATAACATTAGATATTTTAGAGCTAAACCTGAAATAAAGGTGATTAAATTTTCAGTTAGGCTGAAGTTAAGAAATCCATTGTCCTACGGACTTAGCAGACACGCGCTTAGCCGGAGATCTTACCACTTCAGACGCTCGCCACGGACAGACTGACTTGGTCCCTTTCTGAGGGTGGCTCACAAATACAAACGGAAGTGGCCAGAGGGGCAGCTTCCTATACCAACATGACAAGGGACAGACAGGACCATACTAAGGATAGAAACCTCTTTGCTTTTAGAAAGCGTAGCTACCTGTTCCGACGTTGAACCTACTGTTGTCTAGCGGACAGGCTTGTCTGCTACCCTCAAGCATGCAACTAGAAATACATTTGCTCATTCATCCTCTCACACAGAAAGGAAGGGGGATGACAGTATCTTATCATATACAGTATATAAAAGAAAGCGGATGTAGGTTCCGTATGAAACTGTGTGACATGAATTACATATAAACTGTGTTTTAAAGTGTAGTAGTGTGACAGATCGTTCTTGTTTATGTGTAAAAGTAACACGTTCCACTACTCAGTCTCCTCCCAGATAGTCAGAAACGCCACAGTAAATTTAGAAGAGGAATTTATGCCGTAAATGACAACATATTTAAGAAATTAACATGAAAGGAATCCAACAGAGACCTTTCATGGTAGTTTATCCTCAGTAGTTACGTCATTTTCGGTTCTCTATCCGGAGTTGCTATTCTGCAAGCTTCTGAGATCTATTAACGATCGTCCCTGCTGCCGATTTTCCGACAACTGTACCGAGAAGTTGTTAGGTTTCGTTATGGCCACTCGTTCGATTCGGCGTGATTTGTTTACAGCTAGAATTTGTTATTTTAGAATTATTGAAAGGTTTTAGTTTCGGATTTAGTGATTATGTTTTACTGAAGTATCGCCAGGTTGCATCCCAGTGAAAAGTAAGTTCATAATAGACTGTTTTCCTTTGTTAGAAATATGGTTTGTATTGTTACTTCGAATGATTATAACATGAAAAAAAACATTTTCGGTCAATATTCTCACAAAATACTCGTTATTTTCATGTCTCCGCGCATTTTTTTCCGCAGATGATTCACTTTTTAATTATCGAAACGCGTTTAAAACTTTTGAGTAACAATGGAAACGAATTTTGTGAAACCTGATAGCGAAAACCCAAAATTTCATGCGTTTATGGCTTATGGCTTACGCTCGCATCATTCGGCAACGAAGTCAGCCTGTGTCTCTCTCGATTAGAATTAGGAAGAAGAAGATGCCACCTGCATGCGAGTTGTAGTAGCCAAGAGGTTAAGCCAATGAATTTCAGTACCAAAGTTCGTAGAATCATATAGCGCTGGGTGTGAAAACCATTTTTTTCCACTTCGTGTCGGTAATTTCTGAAATATTCGTTGTTATTTACATTTAAGAGCGCGCTTTCTCAGTGGTGACTGTCTTCGATTTCGTGATTTCCATAGGTTTAAGAAATGAAAGATGAAATTGCTGTGCATGAGACAACTGACAGTGACATTTATATTTTCTCTTGTCAAAAATAACTCACCATTTTTTTCCGATTACTTAGCGATTTCCGAGTGTATGGTCAGACAGGAATCTAAAAGCACAACTTAAATTACTACGAATGAAACTAGCAGCAATCATCTTTATACTCTTGCTTGTCGCAAGTATTTATCTGTGATCGAATCCTTAACAACAGTAGACGGAGTTGAAAGGTCTTTGCCATAATATTTTTAGACTATACCACCATATATGAAACGTTTTGATTCATCAGTTGCATGTTATAAACTACGATGAACTTCAATAGCTTCACTCGCCACATGCCTTGAAAAGGCGTTTTTTTTTAAATTTTGTTTTTAAGACCTAAATCGTTGATGTAACATTTTGGGAAGCAGGCAACTTCATCTTTTGGATCTCTAGGAGAGAGTTACAAACACATTTCATGCATCTTCTTATTCTTTGACACTCTCTTAAACAATGTTTCGGGTTCATGGAGGTATGTTCCGTCTATCCAACTAATTGGAGGCAGTTTGTTTATTGACATATACATTTCGCTTCTTTTATTTGTGTAGCATCTCCACAAGCAAAAGAAGCGAAAAGTGTGTGGCTATAAACGAACTGCCTACAATTAGTTACCTAGATGAAAGAACCTCCATGAATTTTGAAGAAACTAAAGAACGACGTAAAACAAAGAAAAGAAAAAAACAAAAAAATGATGAATTTTTCGGGTGTTTTAATAGATGATACTACACACTATTCCTAATTCCTAATTCAGATTCCGAAACGTAAAATCAAAAACAAGACGTCGATCTGAATGAGAATAAAATGACATAATATGACATTTATGACAATTTCCAGAACAAATATCCTATCGTTATTATACATGCATGGAAACACGTGGCCAGCGAAGTCTGAACAGTACTACGTACTCTAAACATACTTTTCGGTACTGCAAAGAATAGCGTGCCTGTAGCAGCTGCTAGCCGCTTCGGGTTCGTGCCGCTGTGCGCGCTGCAGTGTGCATGCGCGGCAGAGTGCTTTTGATTGGTTGGCATGAGGTGAACTGACGACAGCATATCAGTTCGCTAGCACCGTACGGCCTCACTTCCGAAAGGCTTACAGAATAATGTGGGGGCTATCCTTCGAAAACAATGCCGCTCAGTGCGCTCGCCAACCGATCCTATCGGCAGAGCGGCCGAAAGATACAGTATATGGCCCCTGGTCACAGCACCAAGCCAAATGCAGCACTATGTGCAGTGGTGTTGACGGAAACCCACGCAAGGGACTGTAATCCCCAAGCCGGGTGCTGATAGTCTCCGAGCAACAGTGCAGGATGATACGGAAGGTTGCAAGGAATTCAATACTTGTTCTTGAATGGCAGTTACAGATGTGAAGGGGTTACAGTGTGATTGGTGCATAATATGGAGAGCCTCCCTTGTAGTAACCATACATGGTCGACCAGAACCTTGACAATGGTTACGGCTTCCATCACGTTCCCATCGTGTTGAACATCAGGCTGCTGTCATGTCTGAATGCTCCACAAATCTGGATATTGCATGATTCGACCAGCCGGCCGAAATTTGACCTAAAATGAGGCCTCTTCCAAATTCTACCAGATGCTGATAACAGTGTTACACATGAGTGTGTGTACTTCACTTTTCACGTCTCTTATGTAACCTACTAGGCCAGATAAAAACAATAAACGCTAGTGTACTCTGGTCGCCGCACTATCTGTCACAGATTTACATATCCACCGATGGTGTGAGCTTGAACGAAAGTTATAGTTTACTTAAAATGCTACTTTAGTATTATACGAGTATTTTCACCTTGTCGATGGATAAATTTACGAGCGTCACAACGTTCTGTAACTAGTTTAAGTATGTCACCACTTAACTTCTTAAATCTCAAAGAAATCAAATTTTAAATATAAGATGGATGAAAGTCATGTAAAATGATTAACCCAACTTTTTGATCAAATTTATGTATCTGTAAGCATTCAATTGGAGAGGCTGAATTCAGAGATCATTCATCTGTCCAAAAGACAAACGTAAAATAATGCGGAGATTATCGTACGATAAGCTTAATGAGATACATCTTGTACATCTTGAAGTTGTTTTTGAGAGTGATACACAGAAGAATATAAAGATTACGTGGGGAACAGATAGCCCCTAATCAGTTTGGGTATATTAATGCCGTGGATACGATAGCAGCCTCGTTCAGTGTATGAGCATGCAGAGATGTAAATAAAAATGTACTTGCTTACCTAATAGACTACCAGAAGGCTTTTGATAGCGTGAATTACTACAGATTGATGGAGATTTAGAGAAATATTGGAATGGAGGAAAGAGATCTCCGAATCATCAAGAACCTATACTGGAATCAAACAGTGGTGTTACGTATAGATGGCGAACATACTGAAGCAGTTCACATTCTCAGGGGAGTAAGACAGGAGTATATCTTGTCACCCACACTATTTAATATACACTCAGATTTCATACTAAGAGACTCGCTGGAAGAAGTAGAGGCAGGAATTTTGATAAATGGAACGAGATTAAACAATATTCGATATGCTGATGACACTGTTGTACTTACTAACACTATCCAAGTGTTACAATTATTAGTGGCTAGAACTGCAAGAGTTAGCAGTCAGTATGGGCTTTAAATAAACACTAAAAGCCAAAACTCATAGTCGTAAGTAAGGAAAATATTACAGGAGTCAACTTAGTCATAAACCAAAGAACTATAGAAAAAGTAAAACAATATACATACCTTGGACGAATAATAAATGAAAATTGGGATAATCCATAAGAAATCAAGATTTACATCGGGAAAGCAAGAAATGCGTTCCAGAGAATGAGTGTTTTCTTCAAAAGCCATAACCTAACTGTAAAAACAAAAATCAGACTTCTGCAGTGCAGTGTATATTCTGTTCTCCTATAGGGTGTAGAGACATGGACCTTAAATAAAAACACGGACAACAAGCTAGAGGTCCTTGAATTGTGGCTTTATCGGCAGATCCTGACATACCTTGTATCCGGAGAGTAACAAACGTTTAAGTTTTGAGAAGAATGAACGCAACACCTAAATCAATGAAGATAGTGAAATGTCGAAAGTTGCAATATCTAGAACATATCATACGTTGTACAAATAGATATGATTTGCTAGAAAAATATTTCAAGGAAAAACCAACAGCAAAAGATGTCCAGGAAGAAGATGAATACCTTAGTTTGAAAACCTTAGACACTGATTCAGTATGTCTTCAACAGAACTATTCCTGTTGCAGCCAACAAGGAAAGAACAGCCTTCATGATCGCTAACATCCGAACAAGATAGACGCCGAAAGAAGAAGAAGAAAGTATAAGATAATAGTACAATCTCCTCGATTCTCTTGTTACTTGTAGCATCGTGTTTCATTTTCCATGTATAGCACTGGGAGAAACGAAACGTTAGCGCTATGTACGATAAATCTAGTTGTTAGAGACTACTTAGGACATAGCTGTCGGGCATTATAGTGTGCATTAGCTCTTACATGTGCACGTTTTGATTTGATAAATGTGCTTTGGTGGTTAGTGATCTGATTTTCGTTCTACTTCCCAGCTTTTTATTCGCATATTATGATTTCGAGGTGCAGTGGTAGAAAACCCTTTCATCACATGTCCCAGAACGTCACACGACTTCTTTTTCTCCTTGATAAATATTGTAGTGAATAATTTCTTTGTTTGTAATATGATAAGTAACGCACCTTGAACTAGACTTTCTAGAGATGAGGTCATGTTTAAATATTACAAGTCCACGCCCACAGTTCATTCTTTTCGTTGAAACACTTCCTAAACTTATCAGAGACTGGTGAAAATCGTTAATTGTTTAAAATTATCAGAGATTGTTGAATATCCTTAATTTTCTATACAATATGAATATTTCTTCCAATATCACTTACTCGTTATTGTTATTGACGGAATGTTTCGTCCAGTTTCCCGCATGATTAAGATTTTTGACGCTAATCACAGATTACCTTCTTCGTCAATATTTATTATCCAGCATGTCTGAGTTTTCGAAAACACTGACATTTAATGCTTTGCTTTTCTGGGAGCTTGGTAAAACTACGTTCCATAACAAACAAGTTGTCCTCTTGCTCCTCGTGTTGTTGATGACAGCTACCGGTCACCATTTACCAAGCCATCCCAAGTAAACATTCTCGTTTCTGTCCGGTCAAGTCCATGAGAGTTCACGTTGACTCATCATGGCGCTTCTGCACAATGTGGCCAAAAGTCTTCATTAACCTCTTCTGAACGGATTGGGTACATCATGCTATTCATCGGATGACATACGAACACGTGCACACGTGTCAACACCATAAATGTGTCTTCTGTCAGGACGAATCAACGACGAGAATACCAATATCTCTTCTAGCAAACGTCAGAAATTACTTGGAAGCGACACCTGAACTCAAAAGTATACTGTATGAGACAGTCATCAGACATAAGTATTCGGCTGCTGTTCAGGTATAAAGGTCAGTGGAAAACAATGCATCCTGTAACGACAGCACTTCAAGTTCACAGTCGTCCTGTTGTCTCCAAATAACTGACCTCGAAAACTAATTTGTGACAACATCCATAGTAACGCGAAGAATATTATCATGCATTATTTCAGCCATGAAATTTATGGTTAAACACCTTGACTGTGTCTTAAATTACTTGAAATTTAGCAATAAAGTTCAAAAATACAATAAAAATGAAGTTCAAAAGTTGTCTGTATCCTGTATTTCTTCAAGTACTATAATAATTGATTTATTGAGCCATTGAAGGGGTTTTCTAGAGCGATGAGTCGCTATATGGGTTCGTAAAAATTCAGATACTTCTCCTATCTGGTTGTTAAGAGTAACAATCATTCGTTTTTTGTGAAAGAAACTTATTTTGAATCTTAGGCAACACGTTTCACCTAATTGTTAACCGCATCTTCATTGGTGCAAAACAGAAATAACTGTTACAGTAATTATTTTCTTATTGTGAACATATTATTTTAAGTCACTGGTTTAGGCGTGCGGCGTTTCAGAGCTAAGACTGAGCAGTCACTTTTATCTCATCTGCTTGTTACATGTGTGTATTCGCTCTATTGTTAACCTTTCTGGTCTCAAAATCTTCATCGTATGAAATATTTCACTGTACTACACTGCACTGCATTGCGCTGAACTCTGCTGCCAGCCAAACTGAGGAATCGTGAACAGTGAGGATTCTAGAGGGTAGTTGTGGAGGGGGGAGGGGAGGGGGACGCTGAGCTGTGGAGATGTGGTGTGGTAATGGCGACACACTTATGATATTCGAGCGTGTGTGTGTGTGTGTGTGTGTTCTTTTTTTTGTAGGTAATTTTTTTTAAAGTGTTATTCTACATTTTTAAGTTTGTTGTTAGTTGTTCATCCCTGGAAATGTCGTACTTCGAAGAATGTACATCTCAGGGCCTATCAGCTCCCCAAAACAGGAGACAGTCTGCTTTGTAACTACACGGGGGCACAAAGATGAAGGCAGAAAAAGTGTTCCAGAGAACATCGTTCTACAGTTCTTGTAACATGTGAGGACCCACAGCAGGCAACTCCATCTGCCAATGTTGATTTATGATGTTGATTTGATAGTCAGGAACGACTGCTGGTGTCATGAGAATATCGTTATTGTACCATCTCTTCTTACCAGTTAGTTTCAAACGGAACGTTGTCATTCACTTCAGTAGGTAATCTGTAGACAGTTGAAAGAAATGTGCAGAAAATGGACAACTATGCACAGAAGATTGGGGTAAAGTTGAATCAAGACAAAACGGAGTTCATGCAATTAGGAAGGAGACATGAGCAGCGAGAATTTCTTCAGATAGATGGCATAAGATTCAAAAGAGTTCACCAATTCATAACCTTGGGGTCTTGTTTTACCAGTGACGACAGCATAGAAATGGACGTCAAGGAGAGAAAAGTAGTGAGAACGAGATGCATGTATTCCTTCAGGAAGACGCTTGGCTCAAAATCAATATCAGCGAATACTGAGATAAGAATATATAACTCAGTGCTATGCCCAGAAGTCGTGTACTGTTCAGAAACTATCAATACTTGAAAGTAATGAGAAAGATATAGGTTCAGAGCTTTGATAAAGGAGAATGGAGAAGTAGGGAAAATGAGGAAATATACCTCTTGGTGCAACAATCAGCAACACTACACAAGCTGAAGAACAAAAGGATCCAGTGGGTAGGCCATGTAGCCCGTACAGCAGAACGAAGACAGGTAAACAGGAACACCAGACTCCCCACAGGACGACCAAGGCGGCGCTGGATGGATGACCTGGCGAAGTACCTGGCAGCTCTGGAGACTGAAGACATCTGGAGGAACGGAGCACAAAACAGAAAGGAAACGAGGCAGTTTGCGGAAGCAGTGCATGGTCTGAAAGGCTACTGGATATTTTTCTCAATTTTTTTTTTTATAAGTAACCTTAAACGGAATCACATCTCAGACACTAACTTTACATTTAAAGTGAAACAAGGCTCTGAATTTTAAAAAAAAGTTTTAAAATTACTGACTTCATTAAAATGTCGATGAATATTACGGCAGAGTAAAGCAAAAATTGCAAAAATTGAACGCGAACGCATATGGCACAATTTTCAAAGATTATGACTCCGAAAACGTCGGAGCACAACAAAACCCAAGACAAAAAACTGCCCGAATATAAATGCGTATAAGCTTATTAGCTGAGAAGGCATCTCACAAATCTGAGTACTGCATTTTATTTAATTTCAGTATTGCACACTATTGGAGTGTGTATTTACATTTTTTTTCTTTTTTTCACTGTCAGTGAGGAGCTTTTGCATTAAAGGTCTTATCTTCCACAGAAGGGTTGATTGAACTGCAGAATAGCAGAAACGAGTTATCTGTTCACAAGTTAAGGACAACATCCAGCTAAAACTCTGCAATATCAATGGTTGTCGCAGGAAGCGTCTTGAAATTTTTCAAGTATATCAATATTGTCCCTGATTAGTTCGTCATTGACATTATTTTTTCATTATACGACTTTTTAAGGCGATCATTTGACAATGCAAATTTTCATAGTCACTCTACCATAAACTGAGTTATATGATGAATTCTAATTGGTGACATGTTCACAAAACAACATTATGGAACTCATCTGTAGTACCAGAGAATTCCGACTTCTACATTTATATTTACATCTATACTCCGCACACCACCGTGAGGCGCATGGCAGAGGGTACGTCTCATTGTACCAGTTATTACGTTTTCTCCCGTTCCATTCACGTACGGAGCGCGGGAAGAATGATTGTTTGAATGCCTCTGTCCGTGCAGTAATTATCCTAATCTTATCCTCACAATCCCTATGTGAGCGATACATAGGGGCTTGTACTATATTCCTAGAGTCATAATTTTAGGCCTTTCCTTTCTTGAAACTACTTTCCTAGACTTTCTCCGGATATTTTACGCCTGTCTTCACGAGTATGCCAGTTCAGTTCCTTCAGTATGTCTGTGACACTCTCCCACGGATTAAACAAACCTGTGACTTTTTTTCTGCCCTTCTCTGTATACGTTCAATATCCCCTGTTAATCCTATTTAGTGCGTGTCCCACTCACTTGAGCAATATTCTAGAACCAGTCGCACGAGTGATTTGTAAGCAATCTCTTTTGTAGACTGATTGCACTTCCCCAGTATTCTGCCAGTAAATCGAAGTCTGCCACCTGCTTTACGCACGACTGAGCGTATGTATTCATTCCATTTCATGTACCTACAACGCGTTACAACCAGGTATTTGTGTGAGTTGGCCGATCAACAGTGACGCATTGATATTATAGTCATCGGATACTACGTTTTTTTCGTTTCGTGAAGTGCACAGTCTTACATTTCTGAACATTTAAAGCAAAGTTGACAAACTTTGCACGACCTTGAAATCTTGTCAAGATCTGACTGAATATTTTATGCCGCTTCTTTCGGATAGTACTTCATTATAGATAACTGCACCATCTGCAAAAAGTCTAAGGTTACTATCGATATAGTCTTCAAGGTCATTAATATACAGTATGAACAGCAAGGATCCCAACACCCTTCCTTGGGGCACACCCGAAGTTACTTCTACATCTGACGATGACTGTCCATCCAAGATAACGTGCTGCGTCCTTCCTACTAAAAAGTCCTCAATTCAGTTACAAATTTCACTTGATACCCCATCTGATCGTATGTTTGATAATAAGCGTAGGTTTGATGCTGAGTCAAATGCTTTTCGGAAATCTGTAAGTACTGCACTGACCTGACTGTCTTGATGCAAAGCTTAGATCACACAAGCTACCTTCTCAAAATCTGTGCGAACTGCAGAAGCATTATACAGACATATTCATTCACCTAGTTCCAAACACGTGTCAGTGACTTTCAGGATCCAAGGCACTACGAACTGTAGACGCTTTACAAACTAAAGGTGAATTAGGAAAGTGATAAATGGGTTTCTTGGTGTTCTGGCTAATCATTGTATTGGTGGTAGTCCTTCGGTGCTTTCCTGGACCGAATGGAAAGTTTTACACATGGGCCGACCAAGGCCGTCCAGTGACCCCGGCTGACTCAGCGTCGGAGCATGGACAAGGCCAGAGATTACGCTGCAGAACATCCTGGGAGATTGCCGGCAGCTTCCTCGTGCAGCGACTGTCTCCTGCGGACGCATCGCGTGGTAACCGAACTCGCCGCGCGAGGGACTTCACTGCCTCTTGCACAATGTTGACTCACGTCCTGGCAGGCACACACTCTGACAGGAAGAAGACACTGGGAAAATTTGCCAAGGTGTCATTGGGTGTGATGCTTCTGCTTTGATAAATGCTTGTACTGTGCTGTCTTGGACCAGAGTTGTTCCGCACGAATGGAGAATGACAGGAAGTGAGAAGGCAAAACCTGGTGTCGGCACGTAGTAAAGCTATCGCCAACATAGTGGCTGTTTGGTTAGAGAAGCTAATAACAAAGCAATGTCATGCAGGCTGTGGTATGTCCTTGACTTTGAATTTACATTCACCCCCATAGTTTTAATGTAGCCTCCGAATAAGACGGTGCAACCTAAGATTTTTCTCCACGTGAAGGAAAAAATGCACCATCCTCAAGGACAATGACATTTAACAGAGAAGTGTGGTGCCAGGTAACTCATCATTGAAGGAGTATATGATAACAAATTCATACCAAATGAAACACATATGTCACAGTAAAGAGTGTCCAGACAATCTCATCAGTACAACACTGTACCCCCCCCCACCCCTCCCCCCACCCTGTGAGGAATGACATTCTGCGACAGAATGCCCCAAGCACCTTGCACCTTTTTTTGCAATTCGGCAATGGTTCTTACAGGCCCTGGAAAACGAGTAAGTTCTTCCTTCGCCATGCCTCATATGTGTTCAGTTTGCTACAGATCTAGTGATCTTGCTGGCTAGGGCATTCGTTGTAGACTGGGTAGCAGCCGTATGTGGACGTGTATTGTCCTGCTCAAAAAGGGCATCAACTTCTAGCCGAAAAAATGTCAGTAGCAAGGAGATGACAGCCTGTGTAGTGTAATGGGTACTGGTTACATTACCCTGCATAAACATTAAATGTGACCGCGATTTGGTGCCTTCGCCCCGACACTAAGAAGTCTGCGATGGAGTATACTGGGCGAATGCACTTTGGAATAGGTAGCTTACCAGGTCTAAGACATACATGTGTACGTCCATCACTCGCGTACAGACAGATTCTACTCTTATCACTGCAGAAAACAGAGTGCCATTCCACTCTCCAGTCAATTCTTTAAAGACGCCAGAGTAGCCATGCTTGACGGTGTCACTGTGTCAGTGGTAGCCTGGCTAGAGATACGTGTGAGCTTAAGACTGCTTCAAGTAGACGGTTCCCAGTGGTCTCTGATGACACAGAAGGTGCAATGCGTTCCCCGATTTGCCGGCCGGTGTGGCCGAGCGGTTCTAGGCGCTACAGTCTGGAACCGAGCAAACGTTACGGTCTCAGGTTCGAATCCTGCCTCGGGCATGGATGTGTGTGATGTCCTTAGGTTAGTTAGCTCTAAGTTCTAGGGGACTGATGACCTTAGAAATTAAGTACCATAGTGCTCAGAGCCATTTGAACCGTTTTCGTTCCCCGATATCGTCCCTGCATGATGTTCCGCTGCCTGCACAGTGCGTCTGTGTCATCGTGCGCCTGTCTACGCAGATGTCCAGAGCCTGGTCTACAGATATGGAAACGATCCCCGGACCACTACTGAAAGCCGCAACACACCACCGATACGTTGTCCCCAACATGAGCAGCAGTCCGTCGATAGGATACATCCATCAACTTACCGCAGGCTCATAGTTAAAATGACTGGAGCTCTTCAACAGGAGTACGTAGTCGTCGGCAGGTCATTATTGAACCCTAGAATGAATGTTGCAAACACTGTTCGCTCAACTCAGCACAATTACTACTTGTAGAGTTAAAACAGAGAGTGCTCAGACTGGCCCCCTGAACCACATTTGATCACCGATAAGCGTGATAGATGGATCACCAATACTGCAAAGCCTCAGTGTGCACATTTTATACCCTGGTTCCACTGAACACAGTCCTTGAGGGTGTGGCATTCTTTTTCCAGCAAAATAGTAATCTTTGCTAGATATGGAAGAAGAGATAAGTGACACAATAAATGCAAGCACCTACTTCGATGTGAACCGGAACCTTTAGATTTTATGTTTGACACTTATCCACCTGGACGCTGAACCAAGCAACGCCGTGTGAACTCGACGGATAGGCATGCGATTTAACTGAGTAACATGGCGCATAGTTGATAATCTGGAACAGTACGGCACCGCTTTTTCTTCCCTTACCTACCAAATACTGCCAATGTATACGTCATAAAGCCTATGGATTCGAACCAGCTATCTCCAAAACAGGTCACCGCGTCAGCCTACTGTACTTCCTACACCGACGCAATCTCCGTCGTTTGGGATATAACTGGTTTTCCCCACGTCAGGTTGATATATTTTAATAGACATTGTCTTTTGCAAGGGAGTAGATTTTTATTTACCGAAACATATTACTCTCTAAAATATGAGTCACAATACCGGTAGCACAGAAGTTCAAAATGGTTCAAATGGCTCTGAGCACTATGGGACTTAACATCTGAGTTCATCAGTCCCCTAGAAGTTAGAACTTCTTAAACCTAACTAACCTAAGGACATCACACACACCCATGCCCGAGGCAGGATTCGAACCTGCGACCGTAGCGGTCACGCGGTTCCGGACTGAAGTGCCTAGAACCGCATGGCCACACCGGCCGGCCACAGAAGTTACGGGCACATCTTTACACATATCTCTCAGTAGATAGTTGTAATATACGGTAGCTTCTTCGGTAATGAAATAAGCTGTCAGTAAAAATTATGACATGGGTACGGTGCTAAATTAAAGGACAGTATATATTTTAAGAAAATTACCACTTCCGACAAGACTGAGATAGCGCAAAAGCGGTCTGAGGCATATGATGGGTGAAAAATGTTTTATAATCTGTATAAAAGTATGAAACGTCCCCTTAGAACAAATTATACATGACTGTGCTTAAACTGAAACACAATATTTTTAGCGCAACGCAATCTGACTTTCAAAAATCCCTGAAAAAGAATGGCCCTGACTAACATTAATATATACCTTTCACAAATCACTTACCTCACCAAAAATCTCCGTTACTCGAACTACCGCAATACAGCGAGCGCCACTACTGCCAGCAAAATAACAGATTCAAACTACGGAAGGCACTAACTACTGATAGGGATAGTTAGCAATTGAAAGATGTTAATAGAGAACAAACAATGTATTTACCTTAACAGTCATAATATATATATCAGTTCATGACAAATTACAAAACTCCGCCATCTCTCTCCTCACATCTTCTTCTTCTGGCTCTGAGCACTATGGGACTTAACATCTTAGGTCATCAGTCCCCTAGAACTTAGAACTACTTAAACCTAACTAACCTAAGGACAGCCCAGAACACCCAGTCATCACGAGGCAGAGAAAATCCCTGACCCCGCCGGGAATCGAATCCGGGAACCCGGGCGTGGGAAGCGAGAACGCTACCGCACGACCTCGAGCTGAGGACCTCCTCACATCCACCACTGCTGGCGGCTCACCTCCAACTGCGCAACGCTACACGCTGTTCACGTCCAGCTGCCCAACACTACAATGGCAGACAACAATGCAAACTAGCCACAGACTGCACACAGCACAGCCAGTGATTTTCATATAGAGCGCTAGGTGGCGTTACCAATAAGAAAACATAAACAGACTACTTACATAAAGAAAACATAAACAGCCTACTTACATAGCCCCCATGCTCCCCACAAAAAATTTTACAAATTTTTTTGGGCAGTGGCCAATAATGATTTGATAAAATTTTTCATAATTACAATAACCAAGAAATCAAATGCACACACTTATTGATACAATGTTCGTCAAAAGCTAAAATTTTCTCACAGCCCATAAAGACAGTCCTGATCATTCATAACAGTGAAACTGCTGTTTCTTTTCTCAAAGTCTGAGCAGGAAAAGACAATGCACACGGAAGTAGTGGATTTCCATGCAGTCTTGAAGAAGTAGTGTTGCCTTCCAACGGAAAGGCAGTGCTGACTCTTGACATGCTGACAGGTAATGGGCCACAACAGAGCAAACCCACAGCAGAGTCATTCGACGTTTTGAAGAAGATTGGTAGGTAGGTCATCACAGAGCAGACCCACTGTAGTCCTGGTAGAGATTGTGGTATTGGTGGGTCACCAGAGGTGCAGACCCACGGTAGTCCATGTAGAGACGGCCAGCAGCCATCTGTTGCAACTGTGCAGGTGCACAACCACCATCAAAGTGTCTTGCAGACAATATAGCAAGTCCATAAACCAACACTTGTGCACACACAAAGTTTTTGGAATTGTCGTTAGAACCAGCAATGCTGTTATCCAGTCCCTTGCTGAATTATTAACACACGTGCAAACACTATGAGTCCCTACTTCTGACATATTGTCCATATACTATGACCAACTGAAATGTGTGCAATGAAATGAATGCTTACATGTTACTTAATTTGATGAACTGGTGTCAATTACAATATTATAACATGAGAATACAATTACAAAGGTACAAAATACATCATTAAAGAACATAACAATACAGATAACATTTGTAGTACAGGCTTTACAACAGAATAGAAATAAACATATACATCAGTGTTATAGGAATTATGACATAAGTAAATACACTCCTGGAAATTGAAATAGGAACACCGTGAATTCATTGTCCCAGGAAGGGGAAACTTTATTGACACATTCCTGGGATCAGATACATCACATGATCACACTGACAGAACCACAGGCACATAGACACAGGCAACAGAGCATGCACAATGTCGGCACTAGTACAGTGTATATCCACCTTTCGCAGCAATGCAGGCTGCTATTCTCCCATGGAGACGATCTTAGAGGTGTTGGATGTAGTCGTGTGGAACGGTTTGCCATGCCATTTCCACCTGGTGCCTCAGTTGGACCAGCGTTCGTGATGGACATGCAGACCACGTGAGACGACGCTTCATCCAGTCCCAAACATGCTCAATGGGGGACAGATCCGGAGATCTTGCTGGCCAGGGTAGTTGACTTACACCTTCTAGAGCACGTTGGGTGGCACGGGATACATGCGGACGTGCATTGTCCTGTTGGAACAGCAAGTTCCCTTGCCGGTCTAGGAATGGTAGAACGATGGGTTTGATGACGGTTTGGATGTACCGTGCACTATTCAGTGTCCCCTCGACGATCACCAGTGGTGTACGGCCAGTGTAGGAGATCGTTCCCCACACCATGATGCCGGGTGTTGGCCCTGTGTGCCTCGGTCGTATGCAGTCCTGATTGTGGCGCTCACCTGCACGGCGCCAAACACGCATACGACCATCATTGGCACCAAGGCAGAAGCGACTCTCATCGCTGAAGACGACACGTCTCCATTCGTCCCTCCATTCACGCCTGTCGCGACACCACTGGAGGCGGGCTGCACGATGTTGGGGCGTGAGCGGAAGACGGCCTAACGGTGTGTGGGACCGTAGCCCAGCTTCATGGAGACGGTTGCGAATGGTCCTTGCCGATACCCCAGGAGCAACAGTGTCCCTAATTTGCTGGGAAGTGGCGGTGCGGTCCCCTACGGCACTGCGTAGGATCCTACGGTCTTGGCGTGCATCCGTGCGTCGGTGCGGTCTGGTCCCAGGTCGATGGGCACGTGCACCTTCCACCGACCACTGGCGACAACATCGATGTACTGTGGAGACCTCACGCCCCACGTGTTGAGCAATACGGCGGTACGTCCACCCGGCCTCCCGCATGCCCACTATACACCCTCGCTCAAAGTCCGTCAACTGCACATACGGTTCACGTCCACGCTGTCGCGGCATGCTACCAGTGTTAAAGACTGCGATGGAGCTCCGTATGCCACGGCAAACTGGCTGACACTGACGGCGGCGGTGCACAAATGCTGCGCAGCTAGCGCCATTCGACGGCCAACACCGCGGTTCCTGGTGTGTCCGCTGCGCCGTGCATGTGATCATTGCTTGTACAGCCCTCTCGCAGTGTCCGGAGCAAGTATGGTGGGTCTGACACACCGGTGTCAATGTGTTCTTTTTTCCATTTCCAGGAGTGTACATAAAAGATCAGAATAATTTTTGAAACATCAACTTTACACATGAGCATTAAAACAAAACAGAATAAATAATGTCTAAACATCTTTACAAAGTAAATAACAGAGTATTAGAAAATGTCTACAACATAGCTCTCATCATCTAAACACATAAAGAAAGGAAAAACACAAATACACAAGGGTACACAAACATATAGAGGGATGACACAAAAGGAAAGGACAGGGTTTGTTTTACTGCAGTATTTTGCATGGAGATCTCCCTTCGTTCATCATTATTCCCAAAAGTCCTATCTAAGCCTGCTTTCTGTATTCTGTTCACGTCCTCTGTCAAAAATAGTTTTTCTCCATTGTACAGTATCCTTTTTTTTGCCAAACCATTTTCTGATAGCTTCTCAATGCATTTCTGATAAATTCATCATAGTTAGTTTTTTATATAGTCTACCCCCTCTTAAGCTAACTTAAATCTACTGAGCTCAGATATATATATGCCAAGGGACAAGGCAATGCAGCAGCACATAACAAATTAACACAAACAGCAATGCAAAAAAAATGGAAAATTGCAAAGCAAGCTACAGTAAATCTAAATTACCAAGCAATGCAACATTACAACTAATATGAGCCAATGTGCAGCAACAAGAAAAATAAATCAGTAGTAAAACTAGCTTAACAGAGTAATACAAAGTGAAATTTAATAGCACTATGCCTGGCAAACAGCAGCAGCAGAAGTATTAACTTATATCTAAACATGACATAGCTCAAGCAGAAAAAATATTACACTAAAAACAACAATGCAGAAAAGGGAAATGTCTATTCACATCTTAATGTCTATGTAATTAAAGTGGTGCACCACAAAAACTAATTATACAAAAAATTACCAAGTACTCAAAAATAAAATTATATATGCAGTTACTGTTATTAGTCCCTTCTTATTGTTCTTTCCATTCCAAAAGCTCCTTTTTCAAAGAATGTGGATCATAAAATAATTATTTAATAGATCTGTTGACAGAAAGTGTTCACATTAGCAAATGCATCTAAGTTTATTTTATAAAACTAATGCTGCAACACAGCTGGAAACCAGATATTAAATGAAATAAGCAATTACGCAAACCAAAGCATAAAAATATCATTCAGTAGTCATGTGACATTTCATAAGTTAGTAGAAATTCTCTCAACTCTCGTAGAAAGACGCTTGTCATAATCAGGTGTGCAGATGTAAGTATCTTTCCAAGTAATGAGGGTGTCGCATTTGCAATGTTTTCTCTAAAGGAATGTCAATGGCGAGGATGATGGCCTCCCTTTTTTTTCACCTAATGGCTTTCTTTTGTCAGACGACTACCTCTCAGCTGGGCGCCCAAAACGCATTACGTGCAGGTGGTCACTCAACTTTCTTACGGAAATATTTACGACAGCAGTTTCCACTACAGTGACAGTCTCATATAAAAATATTTCACAGGTCAAGAATTTGTGTTGCAAATGTGTAGAAACAAAATCTTATGAATATAACAGTGTCCAAAAAATTTTCGCCGGCATTGTGATACATCCACGCATTTACACACATTTTATAACTCTTAAAGTACGATTCTTGGTTTCCAACATCCTTTTTCACAAGTCAAGCGTCCCCACCCACTACTCATTATTCCTTACCTTATTCGTCGACACTTCTTCAATATTTCATCATAACATACGTAGCATAATAAAATAACTCATATAGCATCAGCTTACTGATCATAAACATACCACAACAGCATAATACACATAGTCATCATAATAATAACATCATAACACCTCAGTCAACTCTCAAAATCGTCGTAGCTTCCTGCAATAATTTCAAAACCTAAAGAAAATTCTCTGCTCATTTCAGTAGTGTCATCTACCTCAAACGTACTTTAAAATCATTCTCCCTTACCAAATACATCATTCAAAGCTCTCATAGTATCACAATGGTACCAAAAAATATGAACAGTTCGCAAAGTACAGACAGAATACAATTTCATAAGTGTGAAGTTATCCAACTGTTTAATTGCGTAAACATGTCACTGATGTAGTAAAAAAAAGTTTGTTTCTCTGTTAAATGATCAGATAGCTGTGTAATTATGTGTTAGAGAAATATGGCACCGATGTGTAAAGTTGTATAAGCAAATACCATATTAGCTAGGGCTCCTTGTGCTTGCCAAACACATGGTACACAAATTAAGCGTGTATCCCCCTGAGGATTAATGTAATTATACCCTCAGGTGTTACAGATTACAGCAATGGAATGAAGTGTATCACAGAAAACTTTCTTTGTATTTCAAAAATCTTGAAAAATAAATGGTTTAAGTACAAAATTAAGCACTCAAATGCGTGTCCTGTAGCACTAAATGTTCGTTTTGTTGTAAGATAATCTCTGTGGAAGTGTCGTAGTTATTGTCCTCCAAAAGCTAAGTTCTGCAGAAGTCAATGTACTTACCTCATGATAAACAAAAGTGAAATGCTTTGCATATAGATATCTTAGTTATTACACTTATTGTTGTGATGATGAAAGTACTGTGCTGTAACGTATTGTTATGCTATGGAAAAGGCTGTCTCTTCGTAGCTATACCACAAAAGTTACTACTAAAACATGTTTTACTTTCCAGAATAATACAGAAAAACTGTGCAGATATAAAACAGATACACCGCAAAAGCAACATTGTAAATTGTCACTCATTAGTAGCGTCGTGATATAATCGTGTAGCTGTCACATAAACTAACCACTGTGTCATCTGGTATCTCTCAGAAAGTACTTTAATTCAGAATGTATTTTCAAGTACACCAAAATGTTGCATTAAAATCTCATTAGCAGTACTGGTAAACGTTCTAAGTATGTGAGCCTTATAGTCGTTACGTAATCGTGCAACTAACAAGCAAGAATGCACACACACATTAACACTGTGTCCTCTGTTCACAATAACAATGCTTTCATATATATATATTTTTTTTAAATAAGTTCTCTTGGTTCTTGACTGGATAGTTAGTTAGCTTTAGAACATAATTGCATGTTAACAGTTTGTAAGTGTGACAAAGAGTACTAGTAATGTAAAGTGAAAAATTTTATAGCAAAGACTAAATTAAAAAACAGTTTATCTCTCAATAAACGGTTTTACATGTGAGATGTGGTGTAAACCTTTACTCTTCCTAGTACGCAGAGGTTCAACTTCAACGCAATTAACATGTGGTATACGTCGGTAAAGAATACTGGAATTTTGCTCAAGGTTGGTGTCAATGTTATTGTTCCCTGAGCCAGCGGGCGCAAGTGGCTGCCTGCAGTGCGAGTCATTGTCTGTTTCTTTGATGGCGCGCGTCGTTATTGGGATTTGGAGACCTAACTTCTACAAATTCACCGTGACGAGAGGGTCCTGCTCTGTTTAAAGCTCGCCAGTTCTGATGGAATTCAGGTCTGTCGTTTTGTCGGTAGTTGCTGTAGATTATTTCTCGTCGGTTAAGTGGTGGAGAATTTCTCCCTGAATTATCACTGCACGGTGGACCGTTGCGTCTGAAGTTATTCTGTCTCCCATGATAGTAATTGTTTTGGTTCCCATATTGTCTGTTTCTAAGGTTATCTCTGTCATATTCATTACTATGGAAATGCGATCTTTCTCTGTAACAGTTACTCTGCCAGTGGTTGTACATATGGGTGGTGTCTATTTTGGTCACGATTTGCGTTGTAAGAATAGCCTTGTCGTGTCCAGTTATTATTTCTGTCACGGAATTGTGACGGATGTGACCTGTAGTGATTGTTTTCCTGTTTTCGCATCCCGCGACTGTCTGTGTCAATTTCTAGTTCTTGTAACAGTCCCTGAAAAGCTTCAATGTCGTCTTTGCAACGTCCTGCTAAAATAATATGTCGTAAATGTTCAGGCAGTTTGATTAATCAAATGCAGATGAGTTCTGAGGGGCTGTATGGGTTTGACAGGTACTGATTCTTGTGCAACATGTCTTCAAAATATTTCACAAGACTGGAAAATTCAGATTGCTCGAAATGTTTCATCATTATGATGCTATGTTTTACTCGATCTTGTGTGGCTTGAGACCAATATGCTGAGACGAACGCATGGTAAAATTCTCCTTCACTGTGACAATCGTGAATGACCGATCGCATTCTTACAGCTGGTTCATTCTCCAAGTAGCCACACATAAGTTCTAATCTGTGTTCTAATGACCAGTTGGGAGGAAACCAATGAGAGAATTGAATAAGCCACGCTTGTGGATGAATGTCGTTGGCAGAATTCTTAAATGTTTTGAATTTACGTGTAGTAATGAACAGCTTATAGTCAAAGTCATCGTGTCGGCGAGTAGGATATCGGTCATTGTTACGTCGTGTCGGCGGTTCCATCTCAAAATTCGGTGTACCTTGCCAATTCCTTTCATAATTACCGAAATGCCCTGTGTTATTATTTTGTGGCTTTTCCATATTTCTAAGTTCCTCTTCCTGTGTTGGAGCGCGAGTGTCCTCTGAAATATGTAATTCTTGTATTACCTGCGTCAACTGATCTTGTACTTCCCGGATTTCTCATTTGTACCGTGTATTGATTTGATTTTGATTTTGTTTGAATTTTCTTATTTGTTCAAACTCTCCTGTGTCAGTGAAGGCTACGGGTCTTGTGTCATTCAGACCATCATCTACCTTTGTAGATAAGTTAGTGACCTGATCCGAAAGTTCGGCTACTTTCTCCGATAGTGAACACATTTCCTCAGTGTGTTTTTCTGAACCAAGTTTCAGAGTGTCCATTTGTGTTGAAATCGAATCTACTGTGTCCTTTAAGTTTTCCTGAGTTTTTGCAAGTTGCGTAACCGAATCGGTAGATGCAACTGAGTCAATTTTAGCCCACAAGGTCTCATGATTTTCATGAACAATGGTTTGCAGTTCTTTTATGGCTGCTTCGTGATTCTGTAATGCATTTTCATGCCGCGAAAAAATAGGTTGAAAATGCTCACAAATTTGTGTTTTTATGTCATTACAGACTTTTTGACATTTCGATTCAATGTTATGTAACTCAGTAGTTAAATCTTCACGTGTTTGTTCAAGCGTGGTGTGAAGATTTTGTCCATTGCGTCTAACTGTTGCTGTGTTTGTCTCTTGTGTTGTTCCATTGTGTCTAACTTTTGAAGCTTTTGCTGTGTTTGTCTCTGATTTTGTTCCATTGTGTCTAACTGTTGCTGTGTTTGTCTCTGGTGTTGTTCCATTGTGTCTAACTTTTGAAGATTTTGTCCCATTTGTTTCTGATTTTGTTCAAGTGTTGTGTCTAACTTTTGTAGCCTTTGTCCCATTTGTTGCATTAACTGTAATAACAGTGCACTGGTGTCTGAAACATGTTCCTCAGTGCTATTCGGCAACGCATTTGAACCGGCAATATTCGCAGTTTGAATAGCAGAAAATGTGCCTTGACTTATTTGAGAAAAGGGTGAGGACGCAAAACCTGAATCTACAGTATTTGCAAGATTGTGTCCTGTCATTTCGGATTCCTGAGGCGAGCTGTTGCCGACCGATCGATCGATAATGCTTCCCTGTTCACTAATTGTTTCACTGTCTACACCATTGTTTGCAGCCCGCTCCATTTCCCTATGTACAAGTACCAAATTACTACTTTGAACATTAGTTAATTCATTACTCGTTGGCGCTAACACACTGCTTTCGTCTTCACTGTCATTTCTCAGTTTACTTTGGAGCCTAGTATTACGTTTTTCACACGCCATTATTGTCACAAGATTTCACACGACAACACAGAAAAGCACAATTTTAAGAGCAAAAATAAGAGAACACATTAACATAGAACTGAAAATAATATCTAGTTAATTACAAGCGCAGCTGTGCGAAATACTTGGTGCAAATCTACATGCATACCACAACTGTTTTACTGTGCAACAATGAAAAACCACAACTACCAAGGAAATTCTCTCTACAATTACGCGCTAGCAGTAAACAAAAGCTACACTAATTACACAAACTACAAGAAAAAATCAGAAGATTCCAGTGAGGTATCCTTGGCTAAGGGTCGTCACATGAAACGTCCCCTTAGAACAAATTATACATGACTGTGCTTAAACTGACACATAATATTTTTAACGCAACGCAATCTGACCTTCAAAAATCCCTGCAAAAGAATGGCCCTGACTAACATTAATCTATACCTTTCACAAATCACTTACCTCACCAAAAATCTCCGTTACTCGAACTACTGCAATACAGCGAGCGCCACTACTGCCAGCTAAATAACAGATTCAAACTACGGAAGGCACTAACTACTGATAGGGATAGTTAGCAATTGAAAGATGTTAATAGAGAACAAACAATGTATTTACCTTAACAGTCATAATATATATAGCAGTTCATGACAAATTACAAAATTCCGCCTTCTCTCTCCTCACATCCACCACTGCTGGCGGCTCACCTCCAACTGCGCAATGCTACACGCTGTTCACGTCCAGCTGCCCAACACTACAATGGCAGACAACAATGCAAACTAGCCACAGACTGCACACAGCACAGCCAGTGATTTTCATATAGAGCGCTACGTGGCGTTACCAATAAGAAAACATAAACAGCCTACTTACATGAAGAAAACATAAACAGCCTACTTACATAAAGAAAACATAAACAGCCTACTTACAAAAGGACCACAGCGAGATTCTAAATTTACCTCACAGCTCCTTTAAACGAGTAGTATGTGGAAACGAATCACATTACTGGAACACAATGAAGGATGTAAACTAATGTGTTCCACTCCCTTGCATGAGCTAGACTCTGTGTCTGAAAGTTACATTTTTATAGTCAACTTGCTAAAGCGGTAATATCGCCCAGTGCTAATCACTACTGTGGGACTGGAGGCGGATCATCGCAGGAAGAAAATTCACCGAATATCAAACGTGACACGTGAATAGTGGTACGTGTCGTCTGTGTCTTAGCTGTGGGTGTTGTCACCACACTAATCAGGTGTGGCAAATGTAGTAATTATCAGAGTCACAGATAATTCAAATGGCTCTGAGCACTATGGGACTTAACATCTATGGTCATCAGTCCCCTAGAACTTAGAACTAACTAACCTAAGGACAGCACACAACACCCAGCCATCACGAGACAGAGAAAATCCCCGACCCCGCCGGGAATCTAACCCGGGAACCCGGGCGTGGGAAGCGAGAACGCTACCGCACGACCACGAGATGCGGGCCACAGATAATTACTATCGATCTTTCACCACTCGGATGAGGAACAATGGAACACGTTGTTCAACAAGCAAAGCTCGGAAACCGCCTGCCTCCAGACTTCGTGCCATATTCAGATCATTATTTAACTGGCGCCCTCTGAACATCCTAACAATTCGTAACTGGCATTTGGAACACTGTAGGCATTAGGTGCAAATTTTGTGTCGTCAAAACCTTAAATATATTTACGATGCATTGTATACAAAAATAATTTAACTGGATTTCTATCGGCTAGTGATCTAGTCTGCCGAATACAGTCTCACTTGTGGTATAAAAACTATGGACAAAGCAAATCATATCACAGCTCTTCTGATTTTGCTGTAGTTGAGGATGAATGATATATGTAGGTCAATACATTGGTCTTTGTGTAATCCATTTAGTCTGTACTGTAATAAAGTCTAGTACAGCGTACTGCAGATATACCAGTACACTGACTTTCACAGCCACTTGCAAAGACGCCACAGAGCGAGGTGACGCAGTGGTTAGCAAACTGGCCTGACAGTCAGGAGGACAACGGTCAAATCTGCATCCAACCATACTGCTTTAGGTTTTTTGTGGTTGCCCCAAATCGCACCAGGAAAATGCCGGAATGGTTCCTTTGAATGGTGACAGACGATTTCCTGTCGCAGTACGAGCTTATGCTGCGTCTCTAATGACTTCGACAGCGACAAGACATTAAACCCAAATTTTCCTTACTTCCAAAGGTGCTCACATATTTCACAGAAACAGCAGGCATGAAATAGCGTTACCAACATCGAAACATTGCACGTGATGTTAAAGTGTGTTTCACGTACCACAAACGGTTCAGTGTGGAAACGTGGACACCTTGGCCATCAATTGCTCCTATGCTGCAGTTCATAATGAGAAACTCTCAACTCCGACTTCTGCTAATCTGCGAAAAAAGACATTGAACTATGAAATGTTTGAAGTTTTGGAGATATTAATTACTGTATGCATAACCGATTAGGAAACATTTTTCCTCACAAGTAATATATAACTCCCCCCCCCCACCCCGCCCCCCCCCCCATGAACCATGGACATTGCCGTTGGTGGGGAGGCTTGCGTGAATCAGCGATAAAGATGGCCGTACCGTAGGTGCAACCACAACGCAGGGGTATCTGTTGAGAGGCCAGGCAAACGTGTGGTTCCTGAAGAGGGGCAGCAGGCTTTTCAGTAGTTGCAGGGGCAATAGTCTGGATGATTGACTGATCTGGCCTTGTAACAATAACCAAAACGGCCTTGCTGTGCTGGTACTGCGAACGGCTGAAAGCAAGGGGAAACTACAGCCATAATTACTTGGTTCAAGAATCATAAAAGAAGTTTTTATACATGGAAGAATCCTAGAGATAGTGGAAGGTATCAGATAGATTATATAATGGTAAGACAGAGATTTAGGAACCAGGTTTTAAATTGTAGGACATTTCCAGGGGCAGATGTTGACTCTGACCACAATCTATTGGTTATGAACTGTAGATTAAAACTGAAGAAATTGCAAAAAGGTGGGAATTTAAGGAGATCGGACCTGGATAAACTGACTAAACCAGAGGGTGTTCAGAGTGTCAGGGAGAGCATAAAAGAACAATTGACAGGAATGGGAGAAAGAAATACAGTAGAAGAGGAATGGGTAGCTCTAAGGGATGAAGTAGTGAAGGCAGCAGAGTTTCAAGTAGGTGCAAAGACGAGGGCTAGTAGAAATCCTTGGGTAACAGAAGAAATATTGAATTGATGAAAGGAGGAAATATAAAAATGCAGTAAATGAAGCAGGCAAAAAGGAATACAAACGTCTCAAAAATGAGATCGACAGGAAGTGCAAAATGGCTAAGCAGGCATGGCTAGAGGACGATTGTAAGGGTGTAGAGGCTTATCTCATAAAATAGATACTGCCTACAGGAAAATTAAAGAGAACCACTTGTATGAATATCAAGAGCTCAGATGGGAACCCAGTTCTAAGCAAAGAAGGGAAAGCAGAAAGGTGGGAGTATATAGAGGGTCTGTACAAGGGCGATGTACTTGAGGACAATATTATGGAAATGGACGAGGATGTAAATGAAGATGAAATGGGAGATACGATACTGCGTGACGAGGTCGACAGAGCACTGAAAGACCTGAGTCGCAACAAAGCTCCGGGAGTAGACAACACTCCATTAGAACTACTGACGGCCTTGGGAGAGCCAGTCCTGACAAAAGTCTACCATCTGGTGAGCAAGATGTATGAGACAGGCCAAATACCCTCGACTTCAAGAAGAATATAACAATTCCAATCTCAAAGAAAGCAAGTGTTGACAGATGTGAAAATTACCGAACTATCAGTTTAATAAGTCACAGCTGCAAAATACTAACGCGAATTCTTTACAGACGAATGGAAAAACTGGTAGAAGCCGACCTCGGGGAAGATCAGTTTGGATTCCGTAGAAATGTTGGAACACGTGAGGCAATACTGACCTTACGACTTACCATAGAAGAAAGATTAAGGAAAGGCTCCTACATTTCTAGCATTTGTAGTCTTAGAGAAAGCTATTGACCATGTTGATTGGAATACTCTCTTTCAAATTCTTAAGGTGGCAGGGGTAAAATACAGGGAGTGAAAGGCTATTTACAATTTGTACAGAAACCAGATGGTAGTTATAAGAGTCGAGGGACATGAAAGGGAATCAGTGGTTGGGAGGGGAATGAGGCAGGGTTGTAGCCTGTCCCCGATGTTATTCAATCTGTATATTGAGCAAGCAGTAAAGGAAACAAAAGAAAAATTCGGAGTAGGTATTAAAATCCATGGAGAAGAAATAAAAACTTTTAAGTTCACCGATGACATTGTAATTCTATCAGAGACAGCAAAGCACTTGGAAGAGCAGTTGAACGGAATGGACAGTGTCTTGAAAGGAGGATATAAGATGAACATCACCAAAAGCAAAACTAAGATAATGGAATGTAGTCGAATTAAGTCGGGTGATGCTGCGGGAATTAGATTAGGAAATGAGGCACTTAAAGTAATAAAAGAGTTTTGCTATTTGGGGAGCAAAATAACTGATGATGGTCGAAGTAGAGCGGATATAAAATGTAGACTGGCAATGGCAAAGAAAGCGTTTCTGAAGAAGAGAAATTTGTGAACATCGAGTATAGATTTAAGTGTCAGGAAGTCGTTTCTGAAAGTATTTGTGTGGAGTGTAACCATGTATGGAAGTGAAACATGGACGACAAATAGTTTAGACAAGAAGAGAATAGAAGCTTTCGAAATGTGGTGCTACAGAAGAATGCTGAAGATAACTAATGAGGAGGTATTGAACAGAATTGGGGAGAACAGGAGTTTGTGGCACAACTTGACAAGAAGAAGGGATCGGTTGGTAGGACATGTTCTGAGCCATCAAGGGATCTCAAATTTAGCATTGGAGGGGAGCGTGGAGGGTAAAAATCGTAGAGGGAGACCACGAGATGAATACGCTAAACAGATTCAGAATGATGTACGTAGCAGTAAGTATTTGGAGATGAAGAAGCTTGCACAGGATAGAGTAGCATGGAGAGCTGCATCAAACCAGTCTCAGGTCTGAAGACCACAACAACAACATCAACAATATTATATAACTTGGCGTTCCCTCTTCCGCCCCCCCCCCACCTCCCCCTCGCCGCCCCCCCCCCCCCACAGACATTAGTTGGCTTTTCTTGGATTCCTCGTAAGCCCTTTCAAAATAACTCTGAACCTATTGATTAGGGAAATGCATTTTTTCTTTTAAAATAATAATTACTCAAAAAATCTTCTGTGACTGGAATAAAGCAATTACTCTTAGTCAGTGGCAAATGTTCACGAAGATTCTCCGAGAAAGAATTAGGGCAATGTTCGTGAACAACTGTCAGGGGCTACACAAAACAAGAAACCATTCGAATCAATTCAAGGTGTTTACTGGCATCATTAAATGCTTTTAGTGAAAGCAGTAATTCTGTTGTATTGTACTACTGATATAAAGAAAATATGCACTCTATTAATCAGTGGAAAGAATAAATTTTTATTCTCTTCCTTAATTTTTTTTATAACACAGATTTATAATTTACACATAGTTTCAATTTGCATTACGAAAAGTGTGACATAAATACAAAAAATATTACCTAATTTTATTTTATGTCTTAAAAATAAGACACTTTTTAACTACGTAACGTGTATCGTATGTGTGAAGAAAACTCAACACTCCCCGTCGGAGGTTTGAATCCTCCCTCGGGCATGGGTCTGTGTGTTGTCCTTAGCATAAGTTAGTTTAAGTTGATTAAATAGTGCGTAAGCTTAAGGACCGATGACCTCAGCAGTTTTGTCCCATTAGACCTTACCACAAATTTCCAAATTTCCAAAACTCAACAGTAAGAGCTCCAACTTTAGGAAAATTGCGATGATAGTAGTTCAGAATTGGGAAACATGGTCAAATCTTTTATTTGTGCAATTCAAAAGGAAAAAAAGATTATGTGGAATATGAAAGATAAATATTTAACTAAAAGGCCATGTATAATCTCCACAGTGGTTCAGTATAAGCACTAACAATTTTTCCGTTGGATAAAAATATTATTGATATTTTTCTACCCTTAGCTTAGAAAAACCTTTCCAAACAGAATGTTAATTATTTACTTCAAGGTATCGCTTTCAGCTGACAAATTTGACTGTCTACACATTCATTCATGAGGAAGTGTTCACCTAAGACAGGGATGGATAATAGTTTAGGCTCAGGGTCCACTTTGTGGAAGTAGAGGTTAGTGAAGCGCCACACCTTTTAAAACGATTGCATGCATTAGCTAACTCTGCATGTCTGAAAACGTATAAATTGCTGCACATAAATTCTGACTGTCTTGGTTGGCTGCTCAAAAGTGAACTGCGGTCCACTTGCGGACCACACCTGATCTAAGGTGTATCATTATCAAGATGAGTTTTGAAACACGAGTTTCACGATTAGCTACAAAAAGCTATTAAAATATTCCGAAAAATTACAGGAAAATTAAATGAATTATTTGAGAAAATCAGCCAATCAGTTGCAAATATAAACTTTTATGAACAACCCTTGACCGTGGTTTCAAACGTTATGTAATTATCTCCTTCAGGAGTACATGGACCTACTGAGTATATTTTACGTCATAGTGACAAGGAGTTACCAAGGTGTAAAGAATGCACAAGAGCACTGGACAGAAATAGAATAAACAAAAATTACTTACATTTAAAATAAAATTTAAAGACAAACTTCAGAGCAAAGAAATTGACACCAAGTAACATTGTATGTGTGACCAACACTAAAACCAAATAAAACCCATTAAAAAACAATCTCATTGGAGCTGGGCTAAGTGTGAAAGTCTTCACTTTAAAAGCTATATCGAATTAAAGGCCAGTGAAACGGCTCATATGTGACAGATGCCCCGCGACGACTGACAAAGTTGTCACAGTGCACGAAATGTGAAACATCGGTAGGTGGCTTACCAGCACGAAAACATTTTCCCACAGCAAACAGATTAAGTGTAAACTATCAGTCGCCACGTTGTATCGAAACGGGATTGAGAAAATTTTTTTGGGGGAAAATGGGGTACGATGGGAGGTAAGTAGGAGGAAGGGAAACTTTAAAATGATTTACACCAGTAAAAATGAGGAAAAATATTTTACAAGAAAAATAGAAATCTGGTGAGAATGAATCACAAGCGGAGGCCGCCAACGAACGGTAATTACATTTACCTGTCTGAAGTACTGGCTTAAAACATTAAAGAAACTGTCGATTCGCAAGTTGCATCTGATCATTTAGCATGTTACCATATTTACTGAGTGTGTGTTGAAAAATTTCGAGTTTTCATAAGTTTAATTTCTGTCCTTTAACCTCCTTACACAAAATCACAAAATTACGGCTTCACCCAGATCTTAAGGGATACTGGCAGGGCGACCAGAGTAAGGTGTCAAGAATATTCACTGGGAAAAAAGGGTGGTATTGTCAGCCACTCCACATTTGCTGAAAATTTACTCTTTAATAATTATTTTCAGCAAAGAACTGGCTGATAGACTTAATGAAAGCATTCGACAGCTCACGTTCAGTATGCTTGCTGCAGCAGATATTGTTGGAAAGAGTAGGTGTGGACTGAAACTGTCTTGAAAATCATTACAAAGGGGGAGACAAAAAGCTTTGACCATAATGTCGAAAAAATAGTTATAGAGTAGCCAAAACAAAATGGCGCAGCCCTGTGATAAGGTGGAGTATCGTCTGAGTAGTAACGTCCAAAGCTCGCTGTGCCACACCAAAGTTGGCTACGCGCATCGATACCACAAACATTAGCAATCCGCAACGACGAATGAGAGGCGCTCCTGAAGACACGCCCTCTCTCTTAGCACCACAGTGCCATCACACGGAAGTCAATATAGAACCGAGCGTGAGCTCGTTCTGCCCAGATTGTGACCTCCGATAAGGCAGAATGCATCATTTAGTTAGGAACTGTACTTTTGTAAATATTGGACTTTACTTCACTGTTGAACGACAGCTGTAAATATTTGACACACTCCTGTGGCAGTGGACTGTATAAAGTTAATCCTTCCGTCATTCTTATAATAAAATATTGCAGAAGCGATCCACCACCTCCCACAGCTATCAAAGAACCCACAGTTGTGACTGGACGATTGTAGTTATATCAACTCATAACGTTCTGGTAATTCATTCACTGCATTTGAATGTGACAACGTTACAACAGTCCATGCAGCATCATACGGCAATTGGTTATGTACCGAAGGTGCTAAAGCCAAAGTGTGAATGACAAACTACGAAGTAGCAGACATCTGTTTGTGAACAGCTGGGAACCGCGAGAGACGTGGGGGACGTGCTGAACGATGACCGACATACGGCAATCGAAGCTATAGTGGAGGAAGTGTAAATCGGTCATATATCAGTTTCCAACAAACTGCACGACATTTTAAGCGTGACAAGGACCCCACTTTGTTCTGGAACTACTAAGCCCGCCGTATCGAGGCAGCAACGGAGGAAATGTTGAGATGTTTAAATCGAAACAAGACGTCTTCTTTTGTAGCCTAATCAGAATGTACGGATGGGAAGTATCACCTTCACCACGAGATAAAAAAGCAGAAGAAACACTGGAAAGATGTGGATTGACTACTCCTCAAACGGGCCAAGATTCAACCACATCGGGAAAGTGAGGCTGACCGTTTTATGGGACTGCCTTGGTGTGATTCTGACCCACTAGGTAGCAGCAGTGCAGCACCTAAATCTGCTGTGTAGGTTTTGAAGCTGCAGAGATGAAGTGACCCAAGGATCCTACAATGTGTTTGTGCCCCACGACAACGACCCAGTTCATGCAGCACTGTATATAGTCACACAAGCTGCTTCTTTGGGCTATTAAATTTTTCCTCACTCCAAGCATTCTCCCAATGAGTTTTTCCTCTTTCCTTGAATGATTAAAATATTGTGAGGTAAGAATTTCCGGAATCATGAATAGGTGATGTTCGAAGTGTTTACTGTACAGCCAAAATGCAGACTTCTACAACCAACGTCCCTACTAAGTCACTAATTGTTGGGATACAATACTTCGAACTGATTGGTGAAAACGTGTAGAAGAACCAACACCATCATCAGGCTTCACGGTTACAGATTGAAATTTTCGAGGTGATAATTAAAACTTTACGACCACCCCCTGCACAGGAGCTGTAACGAAAGGAAGCCAAAATTCAACATCACTTATAGATGGAGTGCTAGATTGTGTGTAGGAAGATGGAGGAAGAAATAAGCCGTGGTCATAAAAAAGAGGTCATTTTTGCATTTGGGTAGACTGGCTGAAGTAGTTTAGGAAAACGAAGGAATTTCTCAATAAGAATAGTGTGGAGGTACACCCATAAAACTTGTGGAACCTGTTGCGCACAACTTCATACACAATGGTCAGGAGTGGTGGGCTACAGACTGGTGTGGCAATTTTCATCGTAGGAAGCTGGACAGAAACAGAAATGATTAGCGAACACATTAGCAAAGCAAACAGAATATTTAATTAGCTTCTATTACTCTAAGCATATTAAAAATGGAAATGCCATGTGGCTAGGGCCATCCGTCGGGTTGACCGTTCGCCTGGTGCAAGTCTTTCGAGTTGACGCCACTTCGGCGACTTGCGTCTCGATGGGGATGAAATGATGATGATGATAAGGACAACACAACATCCAGTCCCTGAGCGCAGAAAATCTCCGGCCCAGCTGGCAACTGAACCCGGGCCATTAGACATGACAGACCGTCATGCTGACCACTCATCTACCAGGGTCAGACTAAGCATATGAAGACTCATTATAAATAATGCAGGAAGAAACAGAGTCCAGCTCATAGTGTCACCAAGGAAGAGGCTCTCTGAACTAAAAGCACGAAAGATGGTGTCAGAGCTGTGACTAGGTGGTGTCTGAATAGCGCAAAGTAGTGAAGAGGCTCAAAGTGCGACTAGGCCGAGTGGCTGCCGCCAGCCATCCTACACTACTGGCCATTAAAATCGCATACACCAAGAAGAAATGCAGTTGATAAACGGTGTTCATTGGACAAATATATTATACTAGAACTGACATGTGATTGCATTTTCACGCAATTTGGGTGCATAGATCCTGAGAAATCAGTACCCAGAACAACCACCTCTGGCCGTAATAACGCCATTGATACGCCTGGGCATTGAGTCAAACAGAACTTGCATGGCGTGTACAGGTACAGCTGCCCATGCAGCTTCAACACGATACCACAGTTCATCAAGAGTAGTGACTGGCGTATTGGGACGAGCCAGTTGCTCGGCCACCATTGACCAGACGTTTTCAATTGGTGAGAGATCTGGAGAATGTGCTGGCCAGGGCAGCAGTCGCACATTTTCTGTATCCAGAAAGGCCTGTGCAGGACTGCAACATGCGGTCTTACATTATCCTGCTGAAATGTAGGGTTTCGCAGGGATCGAATGAAAGGTAGAGCCACAGGTCGTAACACATCTGAAATGTAACATCCACTGTTCAAAGTGCCGTCAATGCGAACAAGAGGTGACCGAGACACGTAACCAATGGCGCCCCATATTATCACGCCAGGTGATATGCCAGTATGGCGATGACGAATACACGCTTCCAGTGTGCGTTCACCGCGATGTCGCCAAACACGGATGCAACCATCATGATGCTGTAAACAGAACCTGGATTCATCCGAAAAAATGACGTTTTGCCATTCATGCACCCAGGTTCGTCGTTGAGTACACCATTGCAGGCGCTCCTGTCTGTGATGCAGCATCAAGGATAACTGCAGCCGTGGTCTCCGAGCTGACAGTCCATGCTGCTGAAAACGTCGTCGAACCGTTCGTGCAGATGGTTGTTGTCTTGCAAACGTCTCCATCTGTTGACTCAGGGATCGAGACGTGGCTGCACAATTCGTTACAGCCATGCGGATAAGATGCCTGTCATCTCGACTGCTAGTGATTAGAGATGGGGGATCCGCTCCTGAACTGATTCATAGAGTTGAATCTTTCAAAGGAGTGAACAATCAGTGATTCTGAAAAAAAGAACTGTAGCTCCAAACGTTTCCCATGGCAGAGAGAGAGAGAGAGAGAGAGAGAGAGAGATGAAGCATATCAGTGGCGCCTCTGCTGGTCAGAGCACAGTGCATGCCACACAACACAGCCGGCGCCAGCCTCTGCCCTGCTTCTACCTCGGCTGCCTGCATTGTGCAGTGCCCCATTGGATTTTGTTTCACATATGCTGTGCCGTCTCTGTGCGTCCTCTGCCGCGTGCAGTGTCTGGCGCAGCTTAACTTAGCATCGCACTCTGTCGGCGATCGTTTCAGTCGCACGTCCTGCCCTCTGGTCAGTTGATGCGAGCAACAGGACAGAGAGCCTCCTAGCGGAGAACATAATAACTACTTGCAACAACCTACTCACAAGAGAACGGACGATTTGACTCAGAGCGGGTGACTGGTGACCGTTCACCGCTCCCCCCACCCTCGGAACTCGCCCGCTCAATGCTCATCCCACCGTTCTCGATTCTAGCCAGAGCGTTGAGCAAAGCAACTCAGGTATCACTCTGGTCTCTGTGGTCTTAGCTCACGCAGAAATACAGCTCACGGCTTGACCTACTCGACTCACCGCCTCTGCATCGGAGTTCGTCTCTACTGGATATTGTTCTTCGTAGTAATACCGCTATGTATATTACATTATTATGTTATGTATAAATCATTTGTTTTTATTTTATTTTTATTTGTTTAAACTGATCAGATTAGGTTCCTGACGACTCCTCTTACTATAGGATTTTTATTATGGACAATCGAATTTACGCTTCCATTACGAGCGAACCGATAAACGTATCGCAAAATGTGATACACCAATATTTTCCTTGTTTTATTCTGCGTAAGGCTATATGCAGCACTTTAGTCTTACAGTCAAATTTATATTTATTTTTCTTATTCTGGTACGGATTTTGCGATTTTAGGCGTCTTCGGAAGGAAACATTCACTTTAAAAATATATGGCTTGCGATGTATTTGTACAAGGTTTTGAAATTTTAATACATTATAGCCAAATATATTGTTAATGTAAATCTCAAGTTACAACATTTTCCGATCACCCAAAAAACCACGATAGTGCAAAATAAATCAATAATCAAAAACTTTGTCATATCGTGGAAATTTCAATAAACAATACAAAATTCTTACTCATTATCTGTGTTACTTCAAAATAGGATCAAATAAGATCAAAATACAGGTATAGTACTGGAATAAACCAAGTTTAAAGGGCAATGTGCCTTCCATTTATTTTCTATTGTGAATGAGTGGTGCGTCATGAAAAAGAGATAGTTCATTTCAGGGAGTGAACAGTTCTGATCCGATCTCTGAAAAGAACAGTTTTGCCCATCTCTACTAGTGATACGAGGCCATTGGGATCCAGCACGGCGTTCCGTGTTACCCTCCTGAACCCACCGATTCCGTATTCTGCTAACAGTCATTGGATCTCAGGAGCAATGGCGCGATACGATAAACCCCAATCGCGATAGGCCACAATCCGACCTTTATCAAAGTCGGAAACGTGCTGGTACGCATTTCTTCTCCTTACACGAGGCATCACAACAATGTTTCACCAGGCAACACCGGTCAACTGCTGTTTGTATATGAGAAATCGTTTGGAAACTTTCCTCATGTCAGCGCGTTGTAGGTGTCGCCACCGACGCCAACCTTGTGTGAATGCTCTGAAAAGCTAATCATTTGCATATCACAGCATCTTCTTCTTGTCGGTTAAATTTCGCGTCTGTAACACGTCATCTTCGTGGTGTAGCAATTTTAATGGCCAGTAGTGTAGATTGCGGCGTCAGAGGGCGCTCATGGTACAGAGTTGCAGGTGGCATGGCTCAGTGGCCATGCTCAGTTGGGTCGAACGTATCCTGCACGACCGCTATCGATGTCTGACGGAATTTTGGAATTCCGTTGCCAACGTCGACACTCGTGGGATCAATACGTGGTACCACAGAACCCAGGACCAGAGCTTCTGTTCCTTGTAATTTCGTAAGTACACGAACTACTTGACGCAGACGTTAAGTGTAACTGTTCCAGGAAACTGATAAAAGAGAGGCTGAGTGATCCTCACGGGTTCTGTTTACAGATTCCGGTTCCCTAAATGGTCGTCACTAGAACAGCAATATTTCTTCTACATGTGAGTTGTGAGGGAACTCTACAGATCTACTGGACTGTCACTATTTGACTAATCTTTACAACTACCTATTTCCCAGCAGAGGTATCCTTATGCTCAAACACTGAAGTGATAAAAGTAATGGGATAGCGATTAGCCATGTGCACATACACAGAAGGGGGTAGTTTCTCGTACACAAGGTATAAAAGGGTACTGCATTGGCGAAGCTGTCATTTCTACTCAGGTGATTCATGTGAAAAGGTGTCCGATGTGATATGGCTGCACGACGGGAATTAACCGACTTTGAATGCGGAATGGTAGTTGAAGCTAGACGAATGAGAAATTCCATTTCGGAAATCGTTACAGGATTTAATATTCCGTGATCCACAGCGTTAAAAGCGTGCCGGTAATGTCCCCTCAGACATTACCTCACACCACGGACAAAGCGTTGGACGACGGCCTTGACTTAACGACCGACTGCAGCAGTATTTGGGCAAAGTTGTCACTCATAACAGAGAAGCAACACTGCGTGAAATAACAGTAGAAATCAGTGTGGGACGTGCGATAAATATGCCGTTAACAATGGCAATAGACGACTGAAGCGAGTGGTTTTTCTAACAGCAGGGGCGTCATCTGCAGCGCTTCTCCTGGGCTGGTGACCATATCAGTCGGACCGTAGACTACCGGAAAATCGTGGCCTGGTCAGATGAGTCATGATTTCAGTTGGTAACAGCTGATGGTAGTGTTCGAGTGTGATGCACACGCCAAGAAGCCATGGACCTAAGTTGTCAACAAGGCACTGTGCAAGGTGGTGGTGGCTCCATAATTGTGTGGGCTGTGTTTACATAGAGTGGACTGGGTCCTCTGATCCACCTAAACGACAATTGACAGAAACAGGTTACGTTCGGCTGCTTGGAGACCGTTTACAGCCATTCAAGGACTTCATGTTCCCAAACAACGACGGAATTTTTATGTTCGTCAATGCGCCATCTCACCGGGCCACAATTGTTCGCCATTTATTTGTTTATTTACTTGTTTGTTTGTTTGCTGTTCATATAACAACTAGTTTTCGAACACTGTGATATCTTTTAGTTCACGTATACAAAGGTTTAGTTAACATACATAAGTGCACAGATTGATATAAACAGAGAAAGAAATCATCATTTTTTTGTTGCAAAAACGAAATTATGGTATATACACTGTTGTAAAAAGGGAGATTACAGATTTGCCTCAAGCTATTATGGTCCAGGAAGGCTCAGATCCTTTTCAGTTTCTACACATTTTTACTGATTTTATTGCAAATATGGTCTATATGTTCTTTCCACGACAGGGGTTCGCCAATAATTATACACAAAAATTTGTGTTTGTTTTTGTAGCTAAGGGCCTATGGAGGAGTAAATGGAGTTATGTTTATGCTCTGACTATAGCTAAGCATAAATTCCATTGCGACTGTCTACTCTTTATTTAAGAGTAAGTTATTTGCAGTAACATAACTTGACAGCAATTATAATTGATTTCACTAGTGTTTGTACTAGTTTGCATATCATGGCCCCAGCTGACAAAAAATGTCCCATCAGCATAGCTTACATCCTTGCAGTTTTGGGTTCAATTAAATTATTTATGTACACAAGAAACAGAAAATGCTCCAGTATACTTCCTTGGGGCAGGGAACACCACACTGAAATATCTTGTAGTTTGATTTGGTTGTTACTAACTGTTTATTCCTTTTACAAATTAGATTGACACACTGGTTCCTGTCTTTCAGATAGGAAGTAAGTAGTTATAAGGCTACCCCTCTCATCCCACATGCTTCTAATTTATGCAGTAGTATTGTGTGGTTCATAGTATCAAAAGTTTTACTCATACCCAGGAAGGTGCCTATTACCTTGTCTCCTTTGTATAGCTTCTTTAATATTTCATGTATAAAAATTGCTACTTTTGTTACAGTAGATCTTCCTTTTCTAAAACATGGTGTAGATTGTTAAACTGATTATGCCTGATGAAAAATGTCTCAAATTGATTTACTATGTCTTTCTCTAATAGTTTCTCAAACTTTGAAGTCTATAGCTTTTCATGTCATTATTTATTCCCTATACCGGTGGTATATCAGTGATTTTCAAAAGATCAGGGAATTCTCCATGGCAGAAGAAGATATTTATTAGATGTGTCAGAGGCTTCACTAATTCTCCTCTGCATTCCTTTCGCCGCTTAGGTAGAATGTCATCCAAGCCACTAGACATTTTAGCTTGAAGTTTTGAAATGATTGCTTTACCAAAGAAGACGAAGTAAATATTACAAGAATTCGAATCAAGAACAGGTGCCAATATGAGTAAGGTACAAGTAGATATCCTCGGAGTAGTGAAGCTACTTAAATCATTTGACAAAAGCAAGTCTTCCGGTCCAGACTGTATACCAGTTACGTTCCTTTCAGTGTATGCTGATACAACATCTCCATACTTAACAATAATATACATCCGTTCGTTCAACGAAAGATCTGCACCCAAAGACTGAAAAGTTGCACAGGTCACACTAATTTTCAAGAAAGGTAGTAGGAGTAATCAACTAAATTACAGGCCCATATTATTAACGTCGATACACAACTGGATTCTGGAACCTATTGTGGTCGAACATTATGAACTACCTCGAAGAAAACGGTCTATTCACACACAGTCAACACTGATTTAGAAAACATCGTTCTTGTGAAACACAAGTAGCTCTTTACTCACACGAAATGTTGAATGCTATTGACAAGAGATTTCAAATTGATTCCGTATTTCTAGATTTCCAGAAGGATTTTGACATTGTACCACACAAGCAGCTTGTAGTGAAATTGCGTGCTTGTGGAAAATCGTCTCAGTTACGTGGCTGGCTTCGTGATTTCCTGTCGGAAAGGTCACAGTTCGTAGTAATTGACGGAAAGTCATCGAGTAGAACAGAAGCGATTTCTGGCGTTCGTGAATGCAGTGTTTCAGGCCCTTTGCTGTTCCTCATCTGTATAAACTACTGTATTCAGGAGACTATCTGAGCATCCTTTGTATGTTGTTTGCAGATGACACTGTCGTTTATCGTCTAGTAAAATCATAATAAGATCAAAACAAATAGCAAAACAATTGAGAAAAGATATCTATATTGTGCGAAAATTGGCAGTTGGCCTTAAATAACGGAAAGTGCGAGGTCATCCACACGAGTGTTAAAAGGAATCCGTTAAACTTGTTTACACGATAAATCAGTCAAGTATAAATGCCGTAAATTCAACTAAATATCACGGTATTACAATTACGAACAACTTAAATTGGGAGGAACACATAGAAAATGTTGTGGGGATGGCAAACCAAAGACTGCATTTTATTGGCAGGAACTTAAAATTGTAACATGTCTACTAAAGAGACTGCCTACAGTACGCTTGTTCGTCCTCTTTTGGAATACTGCTGCACGGTGTGGCATCCTTACCAAATAGGACTGACGGAGTACATCGAAGAAGTTCAAAGAACGGCAGAACGTTTTGAATTATCGAAAACAGGGGAGAGAGCGTCACTGAAATGATACAGGGTTTAGGGTGGACATCATTAAAACAAAGGCGTTTCTAGTTGCGGCGGAATCTTCTTACGAAATGTCAATCAACAACTTTCTCCTTCGAATGCGAAAATATTTTGTTGACGCCGACGTTTATAGGGAGAAACAATCACCAATCAGAGCTCGCACCGAAAGATATAAGCGTTCGTTTTTTTCCGCACGCTGTACGAGATTGGAATAACAGAATTATAAAGAAGGTGGCTCGCTAAATCCTCTGCCAGGCGCTTAAATATATCCAGAACGAAATTTTCACTCTGCAGCGGAGTGTGCGCTGTTATGAAATTTCCTGGCAGATTAAAACTGTATGCCGAACCGAGACTCGAACTCGGGACCTTTGCCTTTAGCGAGCAATTGCTCTACGGACTGTGCTACCCAAGCACGACGACTCGCTCCCCCTCCTCACAGCTTTCATTCCAGCTGTACCTCGTCTCCTATCTTCTAAACTTCACAGAAGCTCTCCGTGAAACTTGCAGAACCAGCACTCCTGGAAGAAAGGATGCAGGGGAATGTGCGCTGTTACGAAACTTCCTGGCAGATTAAAACCGTGTGCCGGACCGAGACACCAGAGTGAAAATTTCATGCTGGTGTGTCCATGAGGTTACTGTTTCCTATGTTCTTTATACATTATTTTCCAGGCTGTTTTACTTGAACAGGTAGAGTTGCTTATTTGATAGGCATATTTCTGAGCTTTAAGGTTAGCCAATGAATCTCTGTATTTTTTGTGAGCAGTTTGTATTTTGTGAAATAGTATTGTAATTTAGAACCTCTAAAAAGTCTGTAACAGTCTTTCATGTTCTCTCTCAGTTCAATGATTTCTGGAGGGAAATTCTCAGATTTGCGAGTTATAGCTTTGTTTTACTAAAGGATATGTTTTATTTTAAGCGTTATTGAATAGTTCACAGAAATTTACCCATTTATCGTTCACATTTGTTGCACTGTAAACTGGTTCCCATTTTTCATTGCCTCATGCCCTCTTAAGTTTATTATAATTAAATTTTCTTCTATACATAAATGTGTCACTTTTAGTTATATCAATATCCATTATATCAACTGCTATGGTAAGTGCTCTGTGGTCAGATATGTTGTTTTCTAAGGTGTTATGTCTATGTTCTCCTTTGTTATGTTTGCGAAGATGTGGTCAATGCATATCTGTGTTTCTACAGTAAGTCTTGTAGGTTCTGAGTTTATGTGGTAATAGTTATAACAGTGAAGTAAGTCACTATAACGCAAATAATTATTGCTATTATTTAAAGAGTCTATGCCGATGTCTCCAACATGTTTTTTATATGCTGATGTCTCCTCTAGCAGGTCCTCCAGACAACTGAAAAATTTGCAATATTGCTTCCATGTGGCCTACACAGAGCTGGTATAATCAGGCTGTTGTTCCCTAGTTTTAAATTTATTGCTGCAAGCTTAAGTACCATGTCTGTACTCAGATCATCAACCCACTTTACTTTTTCACATGCTATATCACTTCTACTATAATTGCCTACGTCTCCACCTTTATGTGCCCTTCTAAAATTATAAGTTTATGAGTTTGTAATTTCTTAGCCTGTATCGATATGCTTCCCCTTCCTTCCAACCAAATTCACTCACTATGTACAATGCGGTTTTGATTCATTTAAGTGAACGTCCAAGTGCTCTGTTTTATTATTTGTGTACTGCACATTCTAATATGTAAGAATTAAACTGCTACGTTTTACTCTAAAAAAGCATCCCTATCACCTATGTGATTAATAATTTTATTTAATTCTTCTGTCTCTGTGTTAATTTTGCTTATTTTCTCACCTAATAGTTTCTTCCCTTCGAAATGTAGATGCACCCCATGTTTGGTATGTAGGCATTTGTCCATTTCACCTATATCGACTATTCTACATTTTCAAAACGAAAGCACACATCTGTTTGATTTTGATGTTCGTTGTATTTCCTTTTTTATACACGAATTGTGTATTATGTCATGCTTGTGAAGTAGCTTTGTAACTATTGTGTTTCGATATTTGTTGGCTTCTAAGAGCTTTTCCAGGCTTGCTAAGGAATTTTGTGCCTCGTTTTTTGCGACATCGTTGGCACCAGCTATGCACGTGAGATAATAATTTCCATGTTTTATTTTTTCCTGCAGGTCGACATCACTAACATTTTTCATACTTCCACCCTGGTTTACGATTCCCTTTGCTTGGACATTTTTGTTATTGTCTTGTAAAATACTCGTCAGGTTTCTGCCGTGGTTGTCTGTTAAGAAAAGAACATTGTACCTTTTCTGCAACTGATTTTTGGTTCAGTTGTCACTGTTTCTCGTTACTGTTTCGTTTGCTCCACCGCTATGTTGTTTACGAACTAGTTGCCATCACACTTCACACTTTCATGTTTATCTCTAACACTTATTTCAGTAGCAATAGCAGTACATTATTTGGGAGCGTTTGACTATCATCCGTAAATGTACGCGATTTTTGTAGCGATAGCGGTTCACACTTTTTTTTAATTTGGTTTTCTTGTACGCATATTTGGTACAGTTTGCCTATCACGCGAAAGTATACGCGATTTTCGTGAGGGCTCACACTTTTCAGACGTAAGTTGTTCTATATCACTCATTAGAACTGAAACGTCCCCTTAGAAAAATTGTACAAGACTGTGCTTAAACTGACACACAATATTTTTAGCGCAACGCAATCTGACTTTCAAAAATCCCTACAATAGAATGGCCCTGTCTAACATTAACCTATACGTTTCACAAATCACTTACCTCACAAAAATCTTCGTTACTCGAACTACTGCAATACAGCGAGCGCCACTACTGCCAGCTAAATAAAAGATTCAAACTACTGAAGGCACTAACTACTGATAGGCACAGTTAGCAAAAGAAAGATTTTGATAGAGAACAAACAATGTATTTACCTTAATAGTGTTGAAAAATCATAATATACACAGCAGTTCATGACATCCAGTCTTACAAATTTCAAAACTCCGCTATTTCTCTCCCGACATCCACCACTGCTGGTGGCTCACCTCCAACTGCGCAACGCTACGCGCTGTTCACATCCAGCTGCCCAACACTACAATGGCAGACAACAATGCAAACTAGCCACAGACTGCACACATCACAGCCAGTGATTTTCATACAGAGCGCTACGTGGCGTTACCAATAAGAAAACCTAAACAGCCTACTTACATAGCCCCCATGTTCCCCACAAAAAATTTTACAAATTGTTTTGGGCACTAGCCAATACAGATTTGAAAAAAAATTTTCATAATTACAGTAAGAAAGACATCAAATGCACACACTTATTAATACAATGTTGGTCAAAAGCTAAAATTTTCTCACAGTCCATAAAGACAGTCCTGATCATTCATCACAGTAAAACTGCCATTTCTTTTCTCAAAGTCTGAACAGTAAAAGACAATGCACAAGGAAGTAGTGGATTTCCATGCAGTCTTGAAGAAGTAGTGTTGTCCTTCCAACAGAAAGACAATGCTGACTCTTGACATGCAGACAGGTAATGGGCCACAATAGAGCAAACCCACAGCAGAGTCATTCGAAGTTTTAAAGAATATTGGTAGGTAGGTTATCACAGGGTAGACCCACTGTAGTCCTGGTAGAGATTACGGTATCGGTGGGCTAACAGAGGTGTAGACCCACTGTAGTCCTTGTAGAGATAATGGTATTTGTGGGCCATCAAATATGCAGACCCACTGTAGTCCTTGTAGAGACGGCCAGCAGCCATCTGTTGCGACTGTGCAGGTGCACAATCACCATCGAAGAGTATTGCGGACAATATAGCAAGTTCATAAACTATCACTTGTGCACTCACAAAGATTTTTTTTTTGAAATGTTCTTAGAACCAGCAATGCTGTTATCCAGTCCCTTGCTGAATTATTAACACACGTGCAAACACTAACAGTCCTTTTTTTTCAGATATTGTGCATATACCATGACCAACAGAAATGTGTGCAGTGAAATGAATGCTTACAAGTTACTTAGTTTGATAAACTGGTGTCAATTACAATTTTATAACATGAGAATACAATAACATAGGTACAAAATACATCATTAAAGAATATAACAGTATAGATAACATTTGTAGTAAAACAGGCTTTACAAAAGAACAGAAATAAACATGTACATCAGTGTTACAGTAATTATGACATAATTAAATACATAAAAGATCAGAATAACTTTTGAAACATCAACTTCACACATGAGCAACAAAACAGAATAAATAATGTCTAAACATCTTTACAAAGTAAATAACACATTATTAGAAAAATTCTACAACATATCTCTTATCAGATAAACACATAAAGACAGGAAGAACACAAATACACAAGGGTACACAAACACATATGTAACTCAGTAGTTAAATCTTCACGTGTTTGTTCAAGTGTGGTGTCTAATTTCAGAAGATTTTGTTCCATTGTGTATAACTTTTGAAGGTTTTGTTGCATTGCGTCTAACTTTTGAAGCTTTTGCTGTGTTTGTCTCTGATTTTGTTCCATTGTGTCTAACTTTTGAAGCTTTTGCTGTGTATGTCTCTGATTTTGTTCCATTGTGTCTAACTTTTGAAGCTTTTGCTGTGTTTGTCTCTGATTTTGTTCCATTTGTTGCATTAATTGCAATAATAATGTATTAATGTCTGGAATCTGTTTCTCTATGCTTTTTGGCAGTGCATTTTCACCGGCAACATTCACATTTTGACAAGCAGAAAATGTGTCTTGACTCATTTGAGAATACCGTGAGGACCCAAAACCTAAGTCTACAGTATTTGCAATATTGGGTTCTGTCGTTTCGGATTCCTGAGGCGAGCTGTTGCCGACCGATCGATCGGTAATGCTTCCCTGTTCACTACCTGTTTCACTGTCTACACCATTATTTGCCGCCCGCTCCATTTCCCTATGCACAATTACCAATTTACTACTTCGAATGTCTGTTAATTCACCACACAGTGGTGCTGATAAGATACGCTTGTCGTCACTATTATTTCTCAGTTTACTTTGGAGCCTAGTGTTACGTTTTTCACACGCCACAATATTTCACACGATAACACAGAAAAGCACAATTTGAAGAGCAAAAATAAGAGAACACATTAACATAGCACTGAAAATAATATCTAGTTAATTGCAAGCGCAGCTGCGAAATACTTGGTGCAAATCTACATGCATGCCACAACTCTTTTACAGTACAACAATGAAAGACTGCAACTACAAAGGAGATTCTCTCTACAATTACGCGTTAGCAATAAACAATTGCTACACTAATTACACAAACTACAAGAAAAAAATCAGAAGATTCCAGTGAGGTATCCTCGGCTAAGGGTCGACATATGAAACGTCCCCTTAGAATAATTGTACAAGACTGTGCTTAAACTGACACACAATATTTTTAGCGCAACGCAATCTGACTTTCAAAAATCCCTACAAAAGAATGGCCCTGACTAACCTATACGTTTCACAAATCACTTACCTCACAAAAATCTTCGTTACTCGAACTACTGCAATACAGCGAGCGCCACTACTGCCAGCTAAATAAAAGATTCAAACTACTGAAGGCACTAACTACTGATAGGCACAGTTAGCAAAAGAAAGATTTTGATAGAGAACAAACAATGTATTTACCTTAATAGTGTTGAAAAATCATAATATACACAGCAGTTCAGTTCATGACATTCAGTCTTCCAAATTTCAAAACTCCGCCATTTCTCTCCCCACATCCACCACTGCTGGCGGCTCACATCCAACTGCGCAACGCTACGCGCTGTTCACATCCAGCTACCCAACACTACAATGGCAGACAACAATGCAAACTAGCCACAGACTGCACACAGCACAGCCAGTGATTTTCATACAGAGCGCTACGTGGCGTTACCAATAAGAAAACCTAAACAGCCTACTTACAGAACGTTAATTGTTAATTGAAGACAACTTACACAATCATTTAACTTACTGATCTGATCACTACAATTCGTGCACACGCAGCTATTACCGGTATAATTTTCAATTTCTTACGCGTGAACAGGACTTGTGTCTATACATGTCGCCATCTTACCTCAAGATAGGTTTGAAGAACATTCTGGACAGCTCGCCTGAATGATTTGGCCACCCACATCGCCCGTCATGTCACATAATCGAGGGATCAGTTCGTGCACAAAATCCTGCACCGGCGACACTTTTGCAATTATGGACGGATATAGAGGTAGAATGACTCAGTATTCCTGCAGGGACTTCCAACGACTTGGAGGGTCTATGTCACGTCGAGTTGCTACACTACGCTCGGCAAAAGGCGATGCGACACGATATCAGAAGGTATCCCTTGACTTTTGTGACCTCAGTATAAGTTACTTTGTCATACAAGAAAATTTATCAAACGGTCATCTCCATTTTGCATAAAATAATTTCGAAAGACATTCATCCAAAAGCACTTCCATACCTACATGATAACATTATCAAATTTCCATCGCTCTCTTTCTCTGTTATCAGGAACGTACACAACATCGCTATGCAAATGTAAGCATTTATTGATTAATAAGTTACACATTATCAAATTTAAATATTCACGTTCAAACAAGTGCCTTGAATTTTTGCTACACAAGCTTATCAAATTAGCCACCCCTTTGGATGTTTCACTGCAAGGTTATTGAACTCTCTCCAAATGAATACATCAGCTGTACCCATGGGCAAACTATGATTACCGACTGTAAGTATGCATACAGGTATATAACTTTCATGGTTTCAGGCACAGGTTTGTGTTCATTTTGACCTCAGCTCGTTACCGAAGGACTCAACTCCCGAGCTGACCTATCGCTGCGAATTTCTCGAACTTCGCTCACAACTTGCCGATAGCATATTTTTGTACACTGATAGTTCCAAACCCGCCCACGGTATTGGCTGTGCTTTTGTTGTGAGGAAGATAAGTTTCAATACCGGCTTCTCGACCAGTCAACAATTTTTACCGCAGGGCATTTTGCCCTCTATCGGACTGTTCACTACGTCTGGAGGCACCAGCTCACTCGCAGTGTGACCTGCTCCGACTCCATTCGACGGATCCAGGACTGCCTCCATTTGTTCCCGGGTAGGGGAGGCCAAGTGATGTTCATGTGGGTTCCTGGCCATCTTGGTGCGCCTGGGAATGAGGCTGCTGTTGCTGCAGCCAAGGCCGCAGTCCATCTCGGTCGGCCCGCCTCTTACCTTGTTCCCTCGCAAGATATTTGTAATTTTCTCTATCAGCGTATCACGTCATTTTGGCATGATCAATGGTGCTCCCTTCAAGGGAACAAGCTCAGAGAAGTGAAACCTCTTCCAACAGCCTGGTCGACTTCTTCCCGGCCGTCTCACCGTGAGGAAGCAATGTTAGCTCGGTTGCGAATAGGGCACTGCCGCTTTAGTCACCGCCACTTGTTGAGTGGCGACCCTGCACCCAGCTGTCTTTTCTGTAGCCAGCCATTAACAGTCAGGCATTTCCTGATCCTCTGCCCCTATTTTAGCCACTTACATCTCAGAGTCTGGCTGCCGCCGGCCTTGCCTGATATTTTAGCGAATTATGTGCGAGCTGTGGCTGACGTTTTAAGTTTTTTAAAAAGCAGTACCATGACAAAAGAGATTTGATTTTTACCTGGTGACTCCGGTGTCTTGTCGCCGTCTTTTAGATACTCTTCCGTAACGTCTTGACGTTTCAGATTTGTTTTTTCTTCATTTCTGTATTGGACCTCAAAACGGTTTTTTACCCTCGTGGTCCCAGTATTCTATGGTTCCATACTGGGCGCTTATGGCCTTAGACTTTTTGCGCCCTAAACTCCCCCCCCCCCCAAAAAATAAAAAGTTTCATAGTGATAGTGTAGTAAGCGTGGGTGAACACCAACAGTGAATGCATCAACACTTTTACCAAAATTGGTAATCGTTGTGGATATTTTTCTTGTACATACAGTGAATGAACAACGGTTACTTTAAAATAATCTTTTACGTTACAGATACACCGATACTAATGATGAAAAGAAGGTCTTTCTTCAGCTGGTTACATACTAACAGCGACTGTGTATATGTGCCCGTCCCAATAAATAATGCAGTTGTTGCCATAAAATCGAAGACTAACAGATGGACATCTTCAACTTTTGTAGCCCTGTCTTCCCAACGTGAGCGTAATGTTTCGGTATATTGATAATTTTTACTTTTTGGGCTGCCTACTACAACAGAATGAAACAATTTTCGTGCCATACGCGTTTCACCTTTATTCATTGCAAGGCATCTCTGTTGCACTGTTTAACCTAAACATTGCATCAAAACCAGTGGTCAGTTCCTATTGCTGTGAAATCTGGAAAAACCCCGAGTGACAATTATAACAAGAGGAAAGGCACCAAAAATGGAAAAGAAATATAATATGTAGAAAATCGTCCACGCAACCTGCCACTGAAGATGCTTTGCAGAGAATAGAGAAGAAATGCGTATGGCACGAAAATTGTGTTTCATTCAGTTGTAGTCAGACGGTCCAAAAAGTAAAAATTATCAGTATACCGTAATAAAACCAACACATTAACATAAACTTGAGCAAACATCAGACAACTGAACATAAGTTCATTACGTGTTACAACAGCTGTGCTGCACATAGCACATAGCTACCACATGCACGCCAGCGACACTTTATTTCGCTAGCAGCATAATTAACGCTGCGACAGTTGCGCGTTTGAGACTAGCTCAGCAACTGGTGGTATACGTATTACACACGTCAGCTACAATAGCCATCTTGGTCGAACGGCATCGGGGACTCTTTCACAGGAGTCAACAGCAGGCTGGTACAAATCAAATTCAGCCTTAGGTGGGTAAATGTTCGTAGATCTACTTCTGTCGTTCACTGACTGTGACAGCTTCAGATTACAAGTTCAGCATCCAGAAAGTCGAACCGAAAACAATCAAGAGGTAAGTCGCGAGTCAGCGAGCAGTAGGCCTGTATAGTGAGGTGGCAAAAGTGAAGAGATACCTCTTAATATAGTGTCGGCCCTCCGTTTCCCATCATAGTGAAGCAGGTCGACTAAGTATGGGCTCAAGTTCCTTGCAGAAATATTGAGTCATGTTGCCTCTGCAGTCGTCCATAATTGCGAAAGTGTTGAAGGTTCAGAATTTTGTCCAAGAACTGGCCTCTCGATTGTGTCTTATAAATGTTCGATGGAATTCATGTCGAGCGATCTGGTTGGCCGAATCATTGGTTCGAATTGTACAAAATGTTCTTCAAACCAATCGCGAACAATTATGGCCCAGTGACATGATTATCGTCACCCATAAAAATTCCACCATTGATTGGGAACATTAAATCCATGAATGGCTGAAATTGTCTCCAAGTAGCTGTACGTAATCATTTCCAGTCAATGATCGGTTCAGTTGGACCAGAGGACCTAGTCCATTTCCTGTAAATACAGTCCATGCCCTTTATGGAGCCACCACCAGCTTGCATAGTACCTTGTTGACAACGTGGGTCCATGGCTTCGCAGGGTGTGCGCCAAACTCGAAATCCGCCATCAGCTCATACCATCTGCAATCGACTCATCTGACCAGGCCACGGTTTTAAGTTCGTCTAGAGTCCAACCGATATGGTCACGAGCCCAGGCGATGTAGAGCTGTTAGCAAGGACACTCGCGTCACACGTCGCGAACGCTAATGCTCTCGGTCGTTAAGTGAACGCTGTCGGCGACTGCACTGTCGATGGTGAGAGGTAATGCCTGAAATTTGGTATTCTCGGCACACTTTTGATACATTGATCACGGAATACTGAATTTCCTAACGGTTTTCCAAATGGAATGTCCCGTGCGTCTAGCTCCAACTATCAGTCCCTGTTCAAAATCTGTTCTTTCCCGTCGTGTTGCCATAATCTCGTCAGACATATTTCCACATGAATCACTTGTGTAGAAATGACAGCTCCGCTTTTTTTCCCTTTATTGTGATTTCATTCCCCTACCCCATATGGGCAGGGGAGGGCTGTCAGTGGCACAATCCGGCGCTCTTCAGCCGAGTGAAATGACTACTAAAATAAGAAGAAAATGTTACATACATGAGGCGATAAAAAAGGGGAACATGAATGAAGCAGTCTCATCAATCTCCCAAGCAACTTTATAACAAGGTTATATGAATGCAGTGTTCCTTCATTTCCTTCAATTTACATAATTTATAACAAGAGTGTCAGACGTTCAGAGGGCTCTTCCTGAGAAGATAAGTCCTCACTTCTGACAGTTACTCAGTTCTTGAGGTCTACATGGCAGAATACCAATTGTATGGATAAAGCAAATCGTGATTAGGAAACAGTGAGTAGAGAGCTCCTCTAGTTCTGACGTCATTAGATCCATTTGTCTGCCTTACACACCAGTAGTGTGACTGGGCGATAGAAGAAGGGCGGAGAAAGGACTGCGGTACGTCATTGAAGATAATTTCAGTTTTGAAATACGTATATTCAGGTCGCCATTGATAAATTACTCTTGCTGTAAGTATGAGCGTAGCATCATGTACATTTAATGCCTGTATATGTATTAATAGTGAAGTCGAAGTAGATACTCCGCGCGAATTGGTATGGGTGGAGGTTATACTTAACAGCCGAACTAAGTTAATAATTGGCTCCTTCTACCGACCCCCAGACTCCGATGATATAGTTGTTGAGCAGTTCAGAGAAAATTTGAGTCTCGTAACAAATAAATACCCCACTCATACAGTTATAGTTGGTGGGGACTTCAACCTTCCCTCGATATGTTGGCAAAAATACTTGTTCAAAACCGGTGTTAGGCAGAAAACATCTTCCGAGATTGTCCTAAATGCTTTTTCCGAAAATTATTTCGAGCAGTTAGTCCACGAACCCACGCGAATTGTAAATGGTTGCGAAAACACACTTGACCCCTTAGCCACAAACAATCCAGAGATAATAGAGAGCATCATGACTGATACAGGTATTAGTGACCACAAGGTCGTTGTAGCTATGCTCAATACCGTTTCTTCCAAATCCACCAGAAACAAACGCAAAATAATTTTTTTAAAAAAGCGGATAAATTGTCAGTAGAAGCTTTCCTAAGAGAGAATCTCCATTCCTTCCGAACTGACTATGCAAATGTAGACGAGATATGGCTCAAATTCAAAGATATAGTAGCAGCAGCAATTGAGAGATTTATACCTCATAAATTGGTAAGAGATGGAACTGATCCCCCGTGGTACACAAAACAGGCCCGAACGCTGTTGCAGAGGCTACGGAAAAAGCATGCGAAGTTCAGAAGAACGCGAAATCCCGAAGATTGGCTAAAATTTACAGACGCGCGAAATTTGGCACGGACTTCAATGCGAGATGCCTTTAATAGGTTCCACAACGAAACATTGTCTCGAAATTTGGTAGAAAATCCGAAGAAATTCTGGTCGTATGTAAAGTACACAAGCGGCAAGACGCAGTCAATACCTTAACTGCACAGAGCCGATGGTACTGTTACCGACGATTGTGCCGCTAAAGCGGAGTTATTGAACGCAGTTTTCCGAAATTCATTCACCAGGGAAGACGGAATATTCCAGAATTTGAAACACGAACAGCTACTAGCATGAGTTTCTTAGAAGTAGATACCTTAGGGGTTGCGAAGCAACTCAAATTGCTTGATACGGGCAAGTCTTCAGGTCCAGATTGTATACCGATTAGGTTCCTTTCAGATTACTCTGATACAATAGCTCCCTACTTAGCAATCATATACAACCCCTCGCTCACCGATAGATCTGTACCTACAGATTGGAAAATTACGCAGGTCGCACCAGTGTTTAAGAAGGGTAGTAGGAGTAGTTCATCGAACTACAGATCTATATCATTGACGTCGGTTTGCAGTAGGGTTTTGGAGCATATACTGTATTCAAACATAATGAATCACCTCGAAGGGAACGATCTATTGATACGTAATCAGCATGGTATCACGAAACATCGTTCTTGTGCAACGCAGCTAGCTCTTTATTCGCACGAAGTAATGGCCGCTATCGACAGGGGATCTCAAGTTGATTCCGTATTTAAACTGAAGTGATATCAGGTGTTCCCCAGGGAAGCGTCCTGGGACCTCTGCTGTTCCTGATCTATATAAATGACCTGGGTGACAATCTGAGCAATTCTCTTAGGTTGTTCGCAGATGATGCTGTAATTTACCGTCTAGTAAGGTCATCCGAAGACCAGTATCAGTTGCAAAGCAATTTAGAAAAGATTGCTGTATGGTGTGGCTGGTGGCAGTTGACGCTAAATAACGAAAAGTGTGAGGTGATCCACATGAGTTCTAAAAGAAATCCGTTGGAATTCGATTACTCGATAAATAGTACAATTCTCAAGGCTGTCAATTCAACTAAGTACCTGGGTGTAAAAATTACGAACAACTTCAGTAGGAAAGACCACATAGATAATATTGTGGGGAAGACGAGCCAAAGATTGCGTTTCATTGGCAGGACACTTAGAAGATGCTACAAGTCCACTAAAGAGACGGCTTACACTACACTCGTTCGTCCTCTGTTAGAATATTGCTGCGCGGTGTGGGATCCTTACCAGGTGGGATTGACCGAGGACATCGAAAGGGTGCAAAAAAGGACAGCTCGTTTTGTATTATCGCGTAATAGGGGAGAGAGTGTGGCAGATATGATACGCGAGTTGGGTTGGAAGTCATTAAAGCAAAGACGTTTTTCGTCGCGGCGAGATCTATTTACGAAATTTCAGTCACCAACTTTCTCTTCCGAATGCGAAAATATTTTGTTGAGCCCAACCTACATAGGTAGGAATGATCATCAAAATAAAATAAGAGAAATCAGAGCTCGAACAGAAAGGTTTAGGTGTTCGTTTTTCCCACGCGCTGTTCGGGAGTGGAATGGTAGAGAGATAGTATGATTGTGGTTCGATGAACCCTCTGCCAAGCACTTAAATGTGAATTGCAGAGTAATCATGTAGATGTAGATGTAGATGTAATCACAGACATCTGTAGTCTATTCGACCCTGTGTCTGGTTACCTACTTCTTTTGTGTGTCAGTGTTTACTTTCAAGTTGGAACTACGTTCGCGTCTATAGATGTGTTATGTAACGTAGTATAAAGCTCTTTTTATGTAAATAGTTGCTTATCAGAGTCTTCGACATAATCATGTACACATCGCTGCCTCAGTCTGGTGGCGCCGCCTGGCAACCAAGCTTGAAACCATTTAACATGGGCTCTAAGACGCATGGGATCAATCTTCCTGAGTTGTTGTCGACACATCATTTTTACTGATGTCTTTACTCATGTACTCCTTACTGGTGCTCTGTATATTTTATTTAGCAAGTTTTATAAGTCTGACAGTCGAGTGAGCAGCTGTATTATTATTATTGGTGTATGTTCTCAGTACGTCACAAAACTGATGTGTAATTAGATTTCTGGAAGCTATTTAATTTTTAATATTCAGGTAATGTTCCCTTTTATATAATTGTACGGTCAAGCAGAAAAATATATTAACCTTATATTGTCCACAGACATGAGAATATGAGGGTGATAGCTTGTTACTGTCGAAACTTGTCACAAATAATTTCACACAAAGCGATCTTGGTTTCTAATATTATAAATTCAGAAATGAGGTGAGGAAGAGCATGTATCTGTGTATCGGATACAGACCGTGCACATCTAAATATTAGCGAGATGGTTTAAGGCATCGGACAATTCATGTGTTCCACTGCCTTCTGGAAACAATGCTAATAAATCTTACGACGTTCCATTAGCTTTAACGTTGATGTTGAGGAAGTGTACACTAAACAAACGATCACGATGAGGAATTACGGCTTATGAAACGCAGATGTTGCGATACACTGCTAACCGTGCCAAATAGGCGTCGTCGAGTGAGTCACATTAGGAAAGGTGACGCTGTTAGCGATGTTGTACTCGAGAAGCCGTGAGTCGTGATAGCGTTAATCGAGTTAGCAGGTGGCACCGTGGCCTTCCCAGTGTATAGCCAGCTCACATGGTCACATGGGGGCAGTTGCCGAATTCATCTAAATACCTAATGCTCATACAAATCTGATGGAAGGTTCATATGGGGGAGGGGGGGTGGATGGCTATAATAACCAATACGATATTTCATTGCCTGTGTTGTTCAAATGTATGATGCAATATCGTATTTATCCTCGGACACCGGGCAAGCGACTTTCAATTAAAATGTCTCCCCTGTACAGGAATATACATAACTGGTGCACGAATCCAGGTTGCTGACAAATGGGTCTGGCCATGAAGCGTGCTCGGATAGTCTCATGGTAAGTAGACCGCTCGCAGTAAGCGGCGAATTCGGTTTCGAGTCCCGGTTCGGCGCACATATTTTCATTGTCGTCATTCTGTGATACAGTTTATGGTTGTCCATGTACGCAACTGCGAATACGTTTCACGTACATAATAATGAATGAAAGTGTTTCTCTTGTGATGGGATGCTGATATCAGTCCTATTTCACTGAAGACTGAAAGCTCATTGTTTTCCAGTCTATCTTACGAGAGCGCTGAGGTACACTTAGTGGCCCGATTTCACTCTGTCCTGCAGTTTAATTCCTTATGACAGTATTCTAGTAACTCTGAACAGTGCTTCATATCTCTTCCACATGGAAGATTCGGAATTTGCCGGCGGGGTAGCCGCGCGGTCTGAGGTGTCTTTTCACGGCCCCGCGGGCATGGGTATGTGTGTTGTCCTTAGCGTAAATTAGTTTAAGTTAAATTAAGTAGTGTGTAAGCCTAGGGACCGATGATCTCCGCAGTTGGGTCCCATAAGACCTTACCACAAATTTCCAATTTTCGGAATTCCTAATCCTTTACGTATGTTTAAGTCCAATTTTCATAACAGTTCATACTTAAAACCAGTCACCTTTCTCAAGGAATACCATTCTGTTGCAATTATTAGCCACCTGTCATTTTATGTCGTTTGAACATACTGGCAATTTTTTGAGAGCTATTACCGAGGAAGGGGATGCGTGTTGTTGGTGTATTTCCATGTTTATTGGTGATTATGTCGTTCATTTTCTGTTTTTTTTTTTTTAGTTAAATTGGGTACTAGTGCTGGTTTATACCCATTAGTTGCAGCTACTTGTGCTATGATTCTCAATTCATTCTGGATGCTCTCTTCCCGAAGTGGGATTTTTGGAGCTCTGTGAGTCACTGAGAGCTATGCCGCCGGCTTGAGTATGTTGGGTGTCTTCCAATTGTCAATGTATTCAGACGATGAATTGCATTCCAAACAAACAATCAAATTTTCCACAGACTGCCTCATAACCTAAAACGCAGCCAAGAGTAATTTTCATCTTATATAAAATATGTAGTATATGCCCAGCTCAGTACACAGATCAAACAGGTCGTAACTTCTACGCTGTCAAAGAACACATCACCGCCTTCGATATAATACACCTGCAACGCCTCCCATACAAAAGACACGGGACGTCCATCTGACAGTGTACAAAGCAACATTAAGATAACTATACGCAATGAACAAAAGACACAATACATATCTTTATTAAGAACTGTAAATCTGTGTCCACAGAAAGAAACTTGGGGAAAATCTACTCATCAATAATGAAACAGGCACAACCAACTTTCTCAAGAGCTTTGGCAACGTGCTTGAAGTCTTTTCGTAATTTACAATAAATTTCAGTGCACAGCAATACATTCAACTTCTTCCATTCATATCCAAATAAGGTCCACGGACATTATATATGTATGATCTGTATTAATACACATGCTGTGTATGTGTATTATCTATTTCAATCCATCCTTGTAACACAAGACAGAACTTACAAAATACGAACATGTAATACATGATGAAAATTTTATTAATATAAAAATATAAACAACCAACATCTGGCACCCACAACTTTAAATTGGTAGTGGTCTAACTTTTGTATTCTGTAAATCTATAATATATTTGCAGGCTAATTAGCTGGAAGTCTAATTCAGTAACAGTTCACTACATTAAATCAATTTCGCTCTTGCCATTGATAATTTCCTCTTCCTCTTATGCACAAGTCCATATTCTGTTGCAACCTATTCATATATTTTCTTTCAAATGCAAGGAAAACACAGTTATGTATATATAACCATTCACTGCAGTAACTGGTGTAGTACATTAAACAAATGGCCGAGCTCCACCAGTTGCACCTTTCTATTTTATTTGTACTCACTGTAAGCAAGGATATGCCTGACATGTGTCACATCTTTCAAGTGATAGTTCAAGCATAATGTACAGTGAAAAGAACATTCAACAAGTAGCATTATGATGCATTTTCTTCGGCTCTACTTATCTTGTAAGTTCTCTTTGTTAATTTTTATAGCGCGTTTTCTGGGAAACCAGTTTTATAACCTGCAAAAGACAAAGTACATCTTTCCTTGTAATTGGTATGGCTGCTGTGAAAAGGCGTCTGTGCTCTTCACTAACACCAAAAGTATCACTGCACAATTCTCCACCGCAACATGTGGTGTGAACCATTGAAATGAGTACGTTGGCGTTTGGTTCTGAAAACAGTCGACATACCATAAAATATTATCAAGTCAGATCTAATTAAATCAAGATACAAACTGACAATGTAACGAACTAAAGTCCGCATTTATTTACTCTTAACCTCAAGAGTGCCATTCCGAATCATCGTTTTGGCAGAAAATGTCTGTAATAATTCACTAGGAAGATCACATGGCTGTGTGTTTTCCTGGGTTAAATTGTAAATATGTTCAGTGTTAGGTCATCGGTGACGACTGATAGCACTTCATTCATCGAATGAGGACGGCAGGTCCTTTTAGTGCTATACAAGAATGGTGAACGCTGTGCTGATATCTGGTTTCATCGCCGTCACCATCAGGAAACACAACGGAATGTGACGCTCCAGCTAGTTGCCTTGCTTCAAAAATCAGGCACTCGCATTTAGCCTCGTGTCCAGAACTTATCATCACTGGTTCATGTTGTATTGTAACGAGGTGATTTCAAATTTGCAGCTGTCGTAGTTTTTCACTGAGCATTTCGTGTGTAACACCTTCAGTGGTCAATCTCAATGAAGAAGTTTCTAGTAACTAAAACCTTCGTACATCACCGTCACAGTCGCGGGCAAGGTTTTACTCCTAAAATCGTTACTGCGTTCTCTGAGTATAGTTGTCTGTGAGATGGCGCAGCCGCTGGATCTGCTTGTACAGAACGAGAGGGATTCAAATCCCCGTCTGCTCATTCCGATTTACGTTGCAGTGAATTCCTCTGTTCGCGTCATGTAGATGTTGATATAGCTCCGCTGACTTTCTGCTGCATCTTTGTCTGAGTTATTTGTCCATCTCTATGACCTCATTGTCAACGAGACTTACATTCTAACCGAAATTTCTAAACGTACGTGGACAACTGTAAGTTTACAGATCGCAGTAGGGCTTATCTTCGACCTATCGCTTTTTTTGACCCTGTCTTCCTGTACCATAGCATTCTTACGCACTTCGTTCAGTAGACTAATCTTTTACTTAAGTCGTTGCTCGTTCCTAACGATACTGCCGTCGACGGCATGATAACAATAATCTTCCTAAACCTGTTGCAGCGAACTCAAATTCTGTTGAATTATAAACGAGTCCCATTTCCACGCGACCTATGAAAATAGTTTATATCCCTCGGATTATATTTTTGGGCAATTTCCACGTTGAGTTCCGTGGCGAGCAAGGACGCCCATACCCTAGGTCAATGGGAGTCCTTGCACCACTCTCCCCCTAGCTCTCAAGGAAGAGAAAAACGTATAGTGTAGTCAGGTGTTTTTCTTTCAAGAATCTGAGTTAACTCCTAGAATTAAGCTGGTTCACCCGTGATCTAACAGCCAGCACGGTAGCTCAGAGTGTTCGGTCAGAGGGTTGCTCACCCTCTGTAATAAAAAAAAACTGAGTAAAGGAATCAACGATCAACTTAGACGGATGTCTTGTGACGTCCGCCCAGACCAAACGCAATTAACAATACCGAACAAAATTTTAAAAAAGGAGGGAGGCGCCTTTGATTAATAATCAAAACGTCTTCGGTTCCAGGTTAGAATCCCGCCGTAGTTTAAATTTTGATTAACAGTCAGCAATGGTAGACGATGACTTCCGGCATAAGAAGTCACCATCATTCTACCAACGGCCTTCTCAAAGAGGGCGGGGGAATGGACAAAGGTTCAGGGCACTCTCTTGTCGTAGGGCTGGGAAACTACCACTAAAAGCGGAAGAATCAGCAATGATCAACGCATGAGGATGCAGAAGGCAATGGAAACCACTGCATTAATGACACCTACGGTGTATCCGCAGGGCAAGTGACCTGTAATTGAAGAAGTGTCATGATGATCTCTCCATTGGCAAAAGATTCCAGAACAGTCTCCCATTCAGGTCTCCGGGAGGGGACTGCCAAGAGGGAGGTACCGTGAGAAAAAGATTCAATGGAAATTCAAAGGCTCAATCTAGATATAGTAGTGGTCAGTGAAATGAAGTGAAAAGATGTGTGATGATGATGTTTGGTTTGTGGGGCGCTCAACTGCGTGGTTATCAGCGCCTGTACAATTACCCAGTCTTTGCTCAGTCCAATTTCGCCACTTTCCTGGATGATGATGAAATGATGAGGACAACACAAACACCCAGTCATCTCGAGGCAGGTGAAAATCCCTGACCCCGCCGGGAATCGAACCCGGGACCCCGTGCTCGGGAAGCGAGAACGCTACCGCGAGACCACGAGCGGCGGACAAGTGAAAAGAAGACAAGGTTTCTGGTCAGCTGAGTATAGGGTAATATCAACAGCAGCAGAAAATGGTATAATGGGAGTAGGATTCGTTATGAATAGGAAGGTAGGGCAGAGAGTTTGTTACTGTGAACAGTTCAGTGACAGGGTTGTTCTTCTCAGAGTCGACAGCAAACCAACACCGACAACGATAGTTCAGGTATACATGCCGAAGTCGCAAGCTGAAGATAAAGAGATAGACAAAGTGTTTCAAGATATTGAAAGGTTAATACAATATGTAAAGGAGGATGAAAATCTAATAGTCATTGGGAACTGGAATGCAGTTGTACGGGAGGAGTAGAAGAAAAGGTTACAAGCGGATATGGGCTAGGGACAAGGAATGAGAGAGGAGAAAGATTAATTGAGTTCTGTAACAAGTTTCACTTTACAATAGCGAATACTCCGTTCAAGAATCACAACAGGAGAGTGTATACTTGGAAAAGGCCGGGTCATACGGGAAGATTTCAGTTAGATTACATCATGGTCAGACAGAGATTCCGAAATCAGATACTGGATTGTAAGGCTTACCCAGGAGCAGATGTAGACTCAGATTAAATATAGTAGTGATGAAGAATAGGCTGAAATTTAAGACATTAGCCAGGAAGAATCAATACGCAAAGAAGTGGGATACCGAAGTACTAAGGAATGACGAGATACGGTTGAAGTTCTCTAAGGCTATGGATACAGCAATAAGGAACAGCTCAGTAGGCAGTACAGTTGAAGAGGAATGGACATCTCTAAAAAGGGCTATCACAGAAGTTGGGAAGGAAAACATAGGTACAAAGAAGGTAATTGCGAAGAAACGATGGGTAACAGAAATATTTCAATTGATAGATTAAAGGAGGAAGTACAAAAATGTTCCAGGAAACTCAGTCGCTGAGGAATGAAATAAATAGGAAGTGCAGGGAAGCTAAGACGAAATAGCTGCAGGAAAAAATGTGAAGACATCGAAAAAGAAATCATTATCGCAAGGACAGACTCAGCATACAGGAAAGTCAAAACAACCTTCCGTGACATTAAAAGCAAGGGTGATGACATTAAGAGTGTAACGGAAATTCCACTGTTAAATGCAAACTATAGAGAGCAGATAGGTGGAAAGAATACATTGAAAGCTTCTATGAGGGAGGAGATTTGTCTGATGTGATACAAGAAAAACAGGAGTCGATTTAGAAGAGATAGGGGATCCAGTATTAGAATCAGAATTTAAAAGAGCTTTGGTGGACTTAAAATCAAATAAGGCAGACTGGATCGATAACATTCGATCAGAATTTCTAAAATCATTGGGGGAAGTGGCAACAAAACGACTATTTACGTTGGTGTATAGAATGTATGAGTCTGGCGATATACCATCTGACTTTCGGAAAAGCATCATCTACACAATTCCGAAGACTGAAAGAGCTGACAAGTGCGGGAATTATCACACAATCAGCTTAACAGCTCATGCAACCAAGTTGCTGACAAGAATAATATACAGAAGAAAGGAAAATAAAATTGAGGATGCGCTAGATGACCATCAGTTTGGCTTTAGGAAAGGTAAAGGCACCAGAGAGGCAATTCTGACGTTACGGTTAAAAATGGAAGCAAGAATAAAAAAAAAATCGAGACACGTTCATAGAATGTGTCGACCTGGAAAAAGCGTTCGACATTGTAAAATGGTGCAAGATGTTCGAAACTCTGAAAAAAAGTAGGAGTAAGCTATAGAGAGAGACGGGTAATATACAATGTGTGCAACAGCCAAGAGGGAATAATAAGAGTGGACAACCAAGAACGACGTGCTCGTATTAAAAAGGGTGTAAGACAATGATGTAGCCTTTCGCCCCTACTGTTGAATATGTACATCGAGGAACCAATGGAGTAAATAAAAGGAAGTTTCAGGAGTGGAATTAAATGTCAAGGAGAAAGGGTATCAATGATTCGATTCGCTAGAAACATTGTTATCTTGAGTGAAAGTAAAGAAGAATTACATGATCTGCTGAACGAAATGAACAGTCTAATGAGTGCAGAGAATGGACTGAGAGTAAATCGAAAGAAGACGAAGATAATGAGAAGTAATAGAAATGAGAACAGTGAGAAACTGAACATCAGGATTGATGGTCACGAAGTAGATGAAGTTAAGTAATTATGCTACCTAAGCAGTAAAACAACCAATAAAGGACAGAGCAAGGAGGACATCAAAAGCAGACTAGCAATGGTAAAAAATGCATTCCTGGCCAAAAGGGGTCTACTAATATCAAATATCGGCCTTAATTTCAGAAAGAAATTTTTGAGAATGTACTCCTGGAGCACAGCATTGTATGGTAGTGAAACGTGGATTGTGGGGAAAAAGGAACGGAAGAGAATCTAAGCATCTGAGATGTGATGCTACAGACCAGTATTGAAAATTAGGGGTGGAATGATAAGGTAAGGAATGAGGAGGTTCTGGGCAGAAACGGAGAGGAAAGGAACATGAAAACACTGATAAGGTGAAGGGACAGGATCATAGGACATCCGTTAAGACATGAGGGAATGACTTCCATGATATTAGAGGGAGCTGTAGAGTGCAAAAACTGTAGAGGAAGACAGAGATTGGAATACATCCAGCAAATAATTGAGGACGTAGGTTGCAAATACTACTCTGAGATGAAGACGTCGGCTCAGGAGAGGAATTCGTGGCGGGCGGCATCAAACCAATCAGAAGACTGATGACAAAAAAAAATTACTCAGGTTCTTAACTGGAACTTTTCTATTGTTACCTGCAAATCGCCATTCGTCTTCCAAAACATGTAATCCATAAACTCGCCCCCCCCCCCCCCCCTAGGCTATCGTATGTCCATCCTTGATTACGAAACATTCATGTAACGCTGTTTGGTGTCCAACATTGAGTTATGTTGGTCACGTAACAGAGCTTTTACCTTATATGTGGTAAACAATGGAAATTTTTGATACTGTATGATTAGGTTTTCTTTTTGGGATTTTAATACGTGTTGATATTTGACTGCAATAGGAGCCCATACCTCTGTATACACCAACTATTATGTCACAGTAGAGAACAATAGTATTCTAGACTACTGGCCATTAAAATTGCTACACCATGAAGACGACGTGCTACAGACGCGAAATTTAACCGACAGGAAGAAGATGCTGTGATATGCAAGTGATTAGCTTTTCAGAACATTCACACAAGGTTGGCGCCGGTGGCGAAAGCTGCAACGTGCAGACATGAGGGCCGGCCGGGGTGGCCGAGAGGTTCTAGGCGCTACAGTCTGGAACCGCGCAACGGCTACGGTCGCAGGTTCGAATCCTGCCTCGGGGATGGATGTGTGTGATGTTCGTAGGTTAGTTAGGTTTAAGTAGTTCTAAGTTCTATGGGACTGATGACCTCAGAAGTTAAGTCCCATAGTGCTCAGATAATAAATTTGCGAAAATAAAGAACGTAAACTTTTCACTCGAGGGAAGACTTGAACCAAGGACCTCTCGTTCCGCAGCTGCTCACCCTAACCACGGTACCACGGCGCTCCTGAGCTCACACTATCCTTGACGTTGCCTATCTTACGCATGGACTACTCAGTTTGTATATTTTGATTATTTTTTTCATAGTTCCACACAAGTTCTTCCTGTTTTCTCTATTGATCTGTGTTCAGTTTTTCAAGGCCTATCCACTGTGCCAGCTTCTAACTAAATCTGAGGGGGGTGCGATGGGGAGGTTCCCTTGTAAGGAACAATCCGTATTTCCTGTCAGAGAAAATACACTAAAAATACTGAGACTGTAACATAAGGCTGTATTTAAGGTATCCCAATATTTCTCGCACTGCGGGTCCCAATATTTCTCCCAGTGCGACTATTTTATCCCACCTTCCGCTTAGGAAGTCAGAGGTGAACTAAAAGTATCGGTATCTTAACCAAAAAAGCCAAAATTATAAAAACACAAAACATAAAATAATACCAACCAAAATCAGACAATAAACGAAAATATAAAGTACTAGTGAAATCATAAATCTTAAACAAAACCAACAATAAAGGTAATCTCCATATCTCTCTCTCTTCCTGTCTCCCTCTTCCTCTTTCTTCCTCCCCTCCTCCCCTCTCTCACTGCCTCTCTCTCGTTCCCTCCCTCCCTCCCTCCCTCCCTCCCCCCTCTCTCTCTCTCTCTCTTTCCCCTGTTTATCTTTCGAAGATTTACTAGCTTTTACACGTGTGTTGTCACAAACAAACCGTAGCAGCCACCTACGGTTCCCAAAGCGCCCCTGCGGTTTATTGTGATAAAAATTTAATGCGCTGTAAACTGCGCTACCAAGTGGTGCTTTTCCAGCTGTTTGCTCCGTAGGGAATAAATGTTGTACTGAAACTGACGGATTACAGGCTATAACAATTAGTAAGAGCTTCCGTAGTACTTGTTATTAGCTGCAGTCACTATTTTCATTACTTTGTTTAGAAAGTGCCTAGGCTGTCAGAAAAGCAGGCTGTCATATTAATACTGTGATATTAACATTTCTGTAGAAGTTGTAATGCTATCGATGCTAAATGGAAATGAAACCATTATTCGCCAGTGTACCCGCGAACACAAACGCACACACGCACGTTGGGAACGATGCTTTTATCCTTCTATTGTATACCCTCGAAGGGAAGTTTGCTTTTTGCGAACAAGTGACCTACTGACTTTTTTTAAGGTATGTATCACTGATATTCATAGTGAAACATTAAACTTTAAATTCTCAACTAGCACCTCATTGCTGTACATGACTTCGTCAAATGTACCTTCTGACCTATTTTATTTCTTATTTTCAGACAATATTTTTAGAAAGCATGAAGTATAATGAATTTTGCAAAACTAGACCTCACTCTGGCTAATTTGATACCCCGTTTGTCCATTCCTCACTCCTACATTGACAATGAAAGTTTGGACGAAAATCCATTGCGTAATTTTTAAGGAGTCGTGTTTTCGCTCCACTCAAACGTTTATGGACAGTTAAATATCACACCAGTTTAACTTTTTATGCACAAAATATCTAGGCCTTTAATCGATGAACTTTTTGACACTTCTTTTCCACACCTAGCAGCAGATTTCGGTGAAATATTTCAATTTTCCCCGAAATCACTAAGTAAGCTTTTCTTAATTTCCTGCTTCCTTTCCAGGAATTAAATATTTTCTTACAAACCTTCAAATCTCAATGGTCAATTTGATATTCCATTTCTTCATTTTCAGATCTTCATTTGGCTATGAAAATTCCACCATAAATGCACTGTGTTATTTTGTATCAAGTAACTAGTTACTTTTTCTTAATTACCCAGATCTCTCTTTATAAAACTAGACCTCACACTGTTCACCTTGGTACCCTATTTGTCCATTTACCACTCTTAATTTGGCTATGAAAATTCGTATAAGAATGCACTGTGTAATTTGTAGACAGCCTTGTCTTCCCTCCGCTCAAACATTTCACTAAAAAGTGAAACAAAAATAATGGAATGTAGGCGAATTAAATAAGGGGGTAATGTGGGACTTAGATTAGGAAACGAGGCACTAGAAGCACTAAATGAGTTTTGCTATGTGGACCATAGTAGAAAGGACGTGACATATAGACTCGAAAGAGCAAGAAAAGCATTTCTGAAAAATAAATATGTTAACATCGACTACAAACTTAAGTGTTTGGTAGTATTTTCTGTACGTATTGGCCTAGAGTGTAACTTTGTACTGAACCGAAACATAGACAGTGAGCACAAGAGATAAGAACAGAACTGAAGCTTTTGAAATGTGATGTTACAGAAGAATGCTGAAGATTAAATGGGTAGGTGGAATAATAGACGAGGAAGTGCTGGACAGAATTGGGGAAAAATAAATGTATGGTACAATCTAAAAAAATGCCTCTGAGCACTATGAGACTTAACATCTGAGGTCATCGGTCCCCTAGAATTAGAACTACTTAAACCTAACTAACCTAAGGACATCAGACACATCCATTGCCGAGTCAGAATCCGAACCTCCGACCGTAGAAGCAGCGCGGTTCCGGACTGAAGCGCCTAGAACCGCTCGGCCACAACGGCCGGTGTGTAATCTAAGAAAAGGGGTCGGTTGATAGGAGACATCAAGGAATAGTTAGTTTGGAACGTAGGGAAGTTTGGTGGGAAAACTGTAGATGGAGACCTGGGTTCAAATGGATCTCCAGGGGTTGGACAAAAATATGAAAACACCGGTAGAAATGTATCCTCGAATGTAAATATAGATTCTAACCGGACCTGCTAGCTGCGCTGTTGAATTTGATCATGAACAGAACCTTCGTAATGTTCTCAGTACGTTGCAAATGTCAGTCGTTGTCAGAACAGTGTTCTTTGTAGTTGTGAGCAGATTACGCTGGAGCTAAGTGAATTCGAACGTTGGCAAATAATTCTTATGGTGGGTGCTTCCGTAACCGGGTTGTTTGGTATTTCAAGAGACACCGTAGTGAACTTCTATATCGAATGCAGGAAAAACGGGAAACTTCATCCGCTAGGTCACAACACGGACGAAAGTGTGTGCTGAGTGATTGTTAGTTTGGAACGTAAGGAAGTTAGGTGGGAAAACTGTAGATGGAGACCTGGGTTCAAGTGGATCTCCACGGGTTTGAAGAGAATTGCGACGAAAATAAGTGGACGACAATTGCAAAAGTCACTGCAGAAACGAATGTCGCATTCGCGACCACTGTCAGCACCAAAACAACACAAAGAGAGATACATAAGCCGGGGGAATTGCAGGGCGAGCTGGAATCCCAAACCACCCATGAATGATGAAAATGCCCGTAACAAGAAAACGTGGCGCCGAGGCCACGTAACCTGGGCTTTAGAGCAATGGAAGAAAGTCATTTTGTCGCATGAGTCTTGCTTCACACTGTTTTCAACTTCTGGCCGAGTTTACTTTCCAAGAGTGAAGCTTGGCGGAGGTTCGATGATGATTTGGCCGCCGTATCGTGGTATTCCATGGGCCGCATGGTTACTCTGCAAGGTCGCATTACTGCCAACGATCATACGACCATTTAGTCTGATCAGGTCATTCCCATTACACAAAGTTGTTTCCACAATGGCGATGCTATGTTTCAAGAAGACAGGACCCCTGTTCACACATCTCATATGGTCCAGGACTGATTTTGTGAGGACGATGATAAAGTGTCGCATCTTCTCTGGCCACCATAGTCACCAGATCTCAACGTTATTGAGCTTGTGTAGGCTACTTTGGAGAGAAGTGTGCGTAATCGCTATTCACTTCCTTCATCGTAGCCTGAACTTGCCACTATTTTGTAGAAATAATGGTAAAAGTTCCCCTTGAAAACCATACAGGACCCGTATTTACTCATTCTGAGATAACTGGTAGCTGTTTTGAATGCCAACTGGCTTAGTCATGGTAATGTGATTTTTGTGTTTCCACTGAGCCGTGCGCGGCTCGTGTTCGTTCCGTTTATTGTTCGTCAACTTCTCTTACCGTACTGCCGCCTCGTTTCCCTATTTCATGTAGTGGCGTCACTAACTTCCTGCCTTACCTGCCCGTGAGTGGCAGCAGCAGCGTCTATCGATAAGTGCACTGTCCTATCTCTGGAGCGACCGATAGTATTTCCGTGTCGTCGTCTGTCGAGAGTTCAGTCCGGACGCATCAGCAGTGAAGTCGCGGACGGAGCGCCAGTGAGATGCGGACAGCCAGTGCTCGCCGACCGCTGGCGACACACACACACAAACTGTCCGACGGAAGAAGATTGGAGCGGGACGACCGGTGGTCGATCGTTTGGTTGGTCGCCCCCCCCCCACCCCTCACCCGACGACGTGTATTTGGCTTTTTGACCGTTTGTGGGCTTCGCAACTCGGTCATCTTTCCCGACGTGGTTCGGTTCCTTCCTTGTGCAGAGATGTCGTGGCCGATGGGCGAGAGTTACCTCTGTATGGATGGTTCCAAGCCGGGGTGCCCGGGTCGCCGTGTCTCCGAGTTCCGAACGGACATGGAGCTGAGTCGGGTTGGAGCTGCAGTCAGCTTCGGACAGCCAAGACTCGCCCGACTGTCGCCGACACACGTAACTTCAGTGGGAACGACCTGGGTTGGCCGTTCGGTCGGTCGTCTCATCGAACGACGTGTATTTGGTCGCCGACCGCTTGTAGAAACTCTCCGTGTAGAACTGATTCGTCCTTGTTGTTCAGCAGTGATTGCTTTTACTATTGTTCGAGGTATTGTGCAAGGGTGCTTACGTCGAACTATGTGTAGCTTCTGTGATTTCCACTGAGCAGATGAATGCTATCTGCGTACTGGAATAGACAGTTGGTCGGCTGCGACAGAGCGAATTGATTAGGTTGTTGTTTGGTTCTTCAGCCGTCCCTAGGTCGTGTTGCAACCCGATTGTTTAGTGTTACGCTTGGCTGCCTGTCTCACCTAAACTGTGGTTAGAGTTTCCTCCCCGGGCCGACCGTCGGAACACTTCTGAGCACCACTGTTTGTTGTTTGTAATTGTCATTTTATCTGGTCGCAGATAATCTGCCTGGCCTTCAGCCGTGTGTTAATATTGTCTGTTTTATGTTTAGTATATGGCCTTCAGCCGAACATCATGACAACTATTTTAAGATTAGACCTTGAGTCGTCTTTCATTTAAAATTCTGGTTCCTCTGTATTTACGCCTTCAGCCGCGTTTGTTTCAGAATCTGTGGCTTGAATATGTAAATCATTGTCTGTGTGGTTTCTCTTTAATTATCTTGAATTCTTGAAACGGCCTTCAGCCGTGGCCTGTAAATATTTATCTTAAGGTGGTCTTTAATTATTCTTGAGTAATTGTATGGGCCTTCAGCCGACAAGATACTTCAAGTTTTCTTAAGATGTTTTTCTGCTGTATCGTGTAAAAGCTTATCTCTGAAGCCTCTCTTTTATTATGTAAAAAAAAAAATTACTGGGCTTTCAGCAGAAGAATTGATTTGAATTTTCCTTGATATTGTCTCTAGCCGAAATTTGTAAATGCTTGGCTTTTGAAGAATTTGCTGATCTCAAATATTATTTCAGCGTTTAGCCGAGAAGAAATTGCAATTTTACTTAAGCAAGGTCTTCGGCCGTTACTCTAAATCCTGCTGTTTTAAGAGGAATCATTTAAACTTATTCTGGAGAAGTTACTTGGGCCCTCAGCCGTGAATTGGTCTTTGTTGTTTTAAAGAGAAAACTGTGCATTGGTTTGAGGAATAAAGTTGTGCGTGTTCTTGTATAACTAACAGTAATTGAGCTTGGCCCCTTCCCACCCCCTGATTCGCTGCGTCCTGCGAAACCAGATCTCATCCACTCTTTCATCTACCCTCTGTAGATTGCAGTAGTTATTCAGACATGAGGAAGATACCACATAATACTCTAGCATGGAGTGCTTCATCAAACCAGTCTTCGGCCTGAAGGCCAGAACAACCTATCACTCTATCGACCTTCGTGTGCTTCACCGGACTGTGGGCGCTTTCGAATCCGTTAATTTCGGCTCACCATTTGGTTACAAGCCCAGTCGACTCCCCAAGCTGCAGAATGGATGTCGCAGTGTGACAGGGGCTGACCCACTGCAGCACTGTTAACGTCAGTCGAGGCCGGCAGCCGCAGCGGCATTAAGCGGTCTGAGCGACTCCTGAATGGACGCCGGCCGACAAGCCGCCAGCCGCCGTGCCCGGACTGCGCGGGTCACGCACTGATCCCATCTGAAGGCCGCAGCAGGCAGCCTCCGCAAGTACCGACCGCCGGCGAACGTTTAACATTCGCGAATTACGGTCACGAAAGTGGCTCAATCTACGAGCCCGTTTGTCTGCAAGAGGTACGCAGCGTAATCTCCGGAGGACATCAAAGGAACGCCGCCGCTCAGACTGTGTGTGTGTGTGTGCGAGCGCGCTCTACCTGCTATTGACGGTGCCCTTACACTGTCACTTAGCCTGAGCCTCTTCATGCAGCATTCAGCAGACGGAACGCACGACGAAGCGTGCCAGCACTAACTCAGCCTGTCAACGGCTTCTCTTGTCGTCCTCTGCACGTGCCTTGTCTTCGAGAGTCTACGTCGCTATTTTATAGACCCAACAGCAAACTAGAAAAGAAATTTTCCTGGTTTAAGTATTCTGAACAGGTTTATGGCCATTTGCTCGAACAAAGTTTACATTAATATGGTTGAGATCTCTTTCGCGACGGAGTCCTTGGATAAAAAGCTATCGGTTTTCTTGCCACAACAGATTCATATAAAACACGAGGCTTTCTATGATGCTGTCCATCATTGTCGATAGGTGCTAAGTTTGACTGTCGTGAATCTGCCATTTTTTAATTTTTTCCAGGGGTTTGGCTGGACCACTAAAAGCGTCAGCTCTAACGGGCCTTTGCTGCACACTGACATCTTATTTTAGAATTTTTATTTTCTTGTAACAATGCATTTCCTTTGCATTCTCGGTTCAAAAGGAAAGGCGCAAATCACGACAAGCAAAATTTAACAGAAATTACTGCGTCAGTAAAAAGATAGATGCACAAAGCTTACAACAACGACCACCGTCAACCCTTGGATAAAAATCTTGCCCAACCCGAGAAAATTGTGGTCCTATGTAAAATCGCTAAATGTGTCTAAGGCTTCTATCCAGTCATTCGTTGACCACTCTGCTGTGGCAGCAGAAAATACCAAAAGTAAAGCTCAACTTTTAAATTTTGCATTTAAGAATCTCCCACGCAGGAGAATCTTGACCAACACACAGACTCCCGTGTGGAGGACGCAGTAATAAGCAACCCTGGCGTAGAAAAATAACTGAATCCCAGTTAGGTTTTGCACAGCATTGGTCCCTTACGTAGCTTGCATTTATGGCGAATCTCTCGCCCAGCGCAGAATCCCAAGCGACTAGAAAAAAGCGCAGGTGACTGCTGTATACAAGGAGGACAAAAGAACGGATCCTCAAAATTACAGACCAATACCCTTAACATCAGTTTGTGCAAAATCCTTGTACATATGCCGGCCATGGTGGACGAGCGGTTCTAGGCGCTTCAGTCTGGCACCGCGCGACTGCTACGGTCGCAGGTTCGAATCCTGCCTCGGGCATGGATGTGTGTGATGTCCTGAGGTTAATTAGGTTTAAGTAGTTCTAAGTTCTAGGGGACTTATGACTCAACTGTTGAGTCCCATAGTGCTCAGAGCCATTTTGAACCTTGTACATATTCTAAGGTCGAATACAATAATCTTCCTTGGCAGGGAAAAGCTGTGTTTTAGAAAGCTCTCTCGTGCGAAAGTCAGCCTGCCCTTTTCTCGTATGATATCCTGCTAACTACGGATGAAGGGCAACAGGTGGTTCCATATCTCTTAGACTTCCGTACAGCATTCGATATAGTCCCATAATGCCGACTGATAACGAATAGGTTCCCAGATATGTGAGTGTATCGAATACTGTTTAAGTAATAGAACCCAATATGCTGCCATCGACAACATGTTCATCAGAGTCAAGGGTATCGTCAGGAGTGCCTCATTGAGGTTTGGTAGGACAGCTGTTATTTTCAGTATACATACGATACTAACCAGTAGTCATGGGCTGTTTTCTGATGGTGCCGTGATGTACAGGAAGGTATCTTCGTTGAGTGACTGTAGGAGGATACTAGATCACTTAGACAAAATTTATAGCTGGTGTAATGAAATCACGCTAGTTCTAAATGTAAAAAAATGTAAGTTAATGCAGATGAGCATGAAAAACAAACCCACAATGTTCGGATACAGCATTAGTAGTGCGTGGTTTGACACAGTCACGTCCATTAAGTATCCAGGCGTAGTGTCCTGATTGGCAAACTTCAGTGCTAATTAACTCGGATATGGCTCAACATATCGATTTTTTTTCTTAACATTGTTTTTCAACAGAACCTACCCTGCAATACCCTTACAAGACTCTCAGACCGTTTCTGACTGTACCGTATACACTGGCGGGGTCCTAGGCTCCTGACACATCCAACATCTCAGCCTCCATAATAAACTATTTTGTCCAAAGCCCAAATTTCTGTTGGCTACATTTCTTTCTATCCCTTGAATCCGTTTAAATCTCTGTCTTCCTCTGCTCTTTCTTTTTCTCGGTCTATATTCAAATATACGAGGGTTGTCCAGAGAGTAAGTTCCGACCGATCACTAAATGGAAACCACAGTGAAAATCAGAAACATTTTATTTCCAAGAGTTAGCTACACTTTTCTGATAGTTTCGTGTGGTTGTATGAGCTTTCTGTACGCTGTACTCAAGTGGGGAGGGAGGAGGGGGATGGACATCTGAAGCCTTAAAACCACCATCTAAACTTATCTCTACTGTTTATTAACCCAGTCTCGTAAGTTTTTGGATTGACGGTGTACAGATACAGCGATCAATGGAAAGACACTTGTAGGAGTTACGGTAACTTATGTCTCTGTCGGTTGTAGGCAGCAACGCAATCGGGCACATCACTTGTAAATCACAGCCGGCCGGTGTGGTCGAGCGGTTTAGGTGCTTCAGTCTGGAACCGAGCGACCACTACGGTCGCAGGTTCGAATCCTGCCTCGGGCATGGTTGTGTGTGATGTCCTTAGGTTAGTTAGGTTTTAGTAGTTCTAAGTTCTAGGGGACTGATGACCTCAGATGTTAAGTCCCATAGTGCTCAGAGCCATTTGGGGATGTAAATCACATCCGACAGTCAAATACAAAACGTACAAGCTCCAATAAGCGTAACGTGCGACTGAAAGCCGATAGATGAAAAGTGACAACAATCCTTGTCCATCAGAAGACAAAGGTCTCTTCACAACAGGAATACCAGTCATTCAGTAATACGTGTTAGCAAGTCCGATGTATTACAGTCACAGCCTTGCTTCCATTCATTCCACCTCCGTTCTCAATGACATGGTGACCAGTACGAGTACTTATGTAATGGCCAAATAGCTAGTAGTTTCTGCAAACAGTCATCAATTAATGGACCATGGACCACGAATTACGTTTTCGCTGTTTTTTCCCTAAGCCACCACGTACTCTTTGTCTTCTTGTAAGCAGTCTTGCAGAATCTTCATATAGTGCTGGTGATACATGATTCCATCTTGTATATACATGTTCTACAAGAGAAGCCGACATGGAACCGCCATCTCTTCCATACTTCATTGTCCCACGTCCACTGTTCTAGTACTCCTTTTCGTACGGTAGACGCCGAAAGTCTGCCATCATTATGAGCTAAGGTTTACTGTCATATGCAAATAGAACGCTGTCCTAAAAAGTCTTAGTCTTACACAAACATGCTCCTTGGCAGATAGTGATATTTTGGCCTTACTAAAATAGCTGAAGGACTGCTCCTTACTGCATAATGTATCGCTGAATACTGCAGCTATGTGTACCCTTTCAATTGCTCTCACTGCAGCACATGAAAATGACCATAGTGACTAGCCCCCAAAAATTATGTGTATATTTTACACATCCACGCTTACGAGGTGAGGTAATGGTTGTTATTCACTGAACAGGAATAATGTTGCAGAATCAACAACACTGTAAAATACCCATCATCTTACACACCTTTCAAGAATCAAAGCTATCGTTTTCAAGTTAATGACACTTACAGAACTTGAGGAAAAATATGGAAACACCGCAAGAAATGCATGCTTGAACATAAATTCAGATACACAGGAAATATAGATAAAAACGCCATCAGTTACAAGTTTTTTGTGTTTTATTAAATTAAAAGATGTATTTTGGACCCTGTTGGTCCATCTACAGGTTAAAATCGTCTAGGACATAATTTACCTTTGCTCTTGAGATAAAATCATGTTCCTTTCATGAGAAAGTTAGACGTTAGGTTTTGTTCAAATGGTTCAGATGGCTCTGAGCACTATGGGACTTAACTTCTGAGGTCATCAGTCCTCTAGAACTTAGAACTACTTAAACGAAACTAACCTAAGGACTTCACAAACATCCATGCCCGAGGCAGGATTCGAACCTGCGACCGTAGCGGTCGCGTGGTTCCAGACTGAAGCTCCTAGAACCGCTCGGCCACTCCGGCCGGCTAGGTTTTCTATTATGTGAATAAAGTGCGGAAAATATGACAGAAACAGTGGAAGAAACAGTGAAAAACTTACGGAGCGAACAAGAGTGAACATTTTTAACCTTTTGAGATCAGCACACGTGACCTGATGCACGACGACAGAATGAATTAACCAGTCTCTCACGCCCGTGTTGTCTCAATTGACATAATTTGACACTTTAATCATCATCGGGTCCCAAGGGGCCTGTTTGTGATTCTTATTGTCTTCTCTGTTAGTAACTACAGATATAATTGACTGGATTTTAGAAAAGCTGAGTAGTGTAGTTCCTGGTGTAAACAATATAAAAAACAATTAGTTATACATTCTTTAAAACACCAATTTTTAACAAGAGAGCGCAAAATCGGACTAAGTGTTAGAGCCAATACATACCATTTCATATCAAAAATAACTTTGACAGCTTGTATCTTACTCATACACCACGACCCAAAATATGTGGCCACATAATTTAAAATTGGAAAATGGGAATGCTGGACTATGAGAAGGACTATGGAAGACTGTTACTTCAGTGTGCTCGCACTTGCTAGGCAAACCAGACGGTGCAAGAGGGCACCACCTTACGGAACTGTGGCTGTGCAAATGCCGATATGTTCACTAAAAATTAAAACAGTAGCCGATAACAACTAAAAGTAAGTGCTCTGTGCCCGCACATAGGCACATTAGAATACATATCGCAGTAGTACGAAGTTCAAGAAAGTCCATTAGAAAATTGTAGAAAAAATATTTTGACTTGGAAAGACATGACTTGTCGAAGATTACAAAAGGATTTGTTTGGATTTGCAATTATATTTCTTGACTATTCGTCAAACATAAAATCTTAAGACATTTGCTCCACCTTGTGGTTTATTATTGCGGCTATCCAAATGAGAAAATGTTTACTGCCCGTTACGACAATAAAATACAACAAAAGTACATGTAGTGTGACTGCACAAGAGGCAAAAACGCGACTCATCCGCTCATACTGCACGCTTCTAATCGGTATTCATGCGTAAGCAAGCGTATCTAATATATTCAAAATGCCGCGCAGAACAACGGTATTTCCCGGTGCTCATACCTCGCGTTGTACTGGTGATGAAATGTAGGTTCAATTGTTTTGGATAGCACTTGGGCTAGTGACGAATTGAATATCCAACAGAAGGATAGTGTTAGTGCAACTATCCTACAGTACAAGGTCAAAATATGAATGTTATACACTTCCTCCTGCTCAGGACAAGGGAGTAAATCCGTTGATTCCTTTTGATTTGATGCAGTCTACAGTGGAATTGATGGAACTTATGCAGGCACCATTACTTCATGGATAGTTCCTCGGGAAACCTCAAGAAAGTGTCTTTTATTACTATATTTTCGCCTTGACCAGCGAATCAAAACCGGGTCAAGGATTCCAACACAGCTATGCACAGCAAATGGTTGCAGTTTTTACGATAAATTCCCAAGATCCTGATGTGGAACTACATTGAAAATTTTAAGTTTTAATCCGTTTCCAAGATTCAGAGATAGAAAGTTACCCTACTTATAATGTAAAATAAGCACTGAAAATCCTGTGCGAGGCGAAAACGTAGTCCGGCACGGAGAAATATGCTGCTGTAAAGTGTCTCAGTTATCATCTGGGAAGTCCATGTTGTAGTACCGAAGCACGTGCAAAATTTTTTTGCACGTAAAACCTTGTCTGAGGTGTTTAAATTAATTTTACCTTATTTCAAATCAACATAAGTAAACTATCTAAATTTTACTGGCCAATACGTTTCTTTTTCTAGGAGTTACATGCCCTGCTGCAGCAGGGAAAAGAAGAGAAATATGTTCCTGTTTGTTTCAAAGACTACGACTGAAAAGGGGGGGTACCAACTGCGTCATGCTACTTTCCTCAGCACCTTCAAATATTTTCCCAAACATTTTGCCATGTGAAAATTTTAGCGCTGAGAGAGAAGAAGACAGTGGCAGTGGCAAAGAGATGGAAAAGTAATAAAGACTGGGAGATAGTAGACATTGATCGTGTTATAGAAAGAGGGGAGGAGACAATTGCGGTATGAGAGAAAGAGAGGGACAGAGTGGCAGTGGAGAGGAGAATGCAGTAGTAAGACAGAGCGAAGGGAACTGTGACTATGACAACAGAGACATTGATAGAGAGACACAAAGAGATTATGAGAATGAGTTGGGCCGAATGTATGAGAAACTGCCAGCGGTTGGGTATGAGCGACGTGCAGCGATGGACCAGTGGGTGTGAGTGATTAACAGTTAGAGGAGATTGTGGGACTGTGAGGTGAGTTGTATACTAAAAAAAGTGGGAAAATGTTCGCATGTCAAAATTTTCGGGAAAATTTTTAAAGATGCTGACGAAGGTAGAATAAGACGGCCGGTAACATACTTCTCAGTCAGTGTCGCCCGAGGGAGGACTCGAACCTCCGGCGGGAGGGGCCCTGCCCATCTCCCCATTCTTTTAACACTATGGACGTAGAAGGTATTGCTCTCAACGCACTCTTCAGCGAGTTAATCCTATCAGCTGTAAGATGCATAACAGGCAACCTAGAAAACTTACGACGAATTATGACGGGCGTTCAATAAGTAATGCAACACTTTTTTTCTGAAAGCAGGTTGGTTTTATTTAGTATTCAAATACATTATATTAACCCCTCCCTTTTGGCTATAAAATCCTGTTTTCCAACATAATCTTACTGGCATGATTCCATAAAACCGACTGGCACAGACGCGTTATCACTGTCATGATTCACGTCAGGCTGCAGGGTCACATGACCGGTTGGCACCAGCTCTAAACCGTCTACAGCGCTACAAGACAAAAAGCGCGATTTTTTAAAAGTGTTAGTATTATTTTGTACGATGAGAATCTATCTCCATCAATAACAAAATATTCGTGTTTGTCAAAGATCGATCAGCGCTTCCAGGTACTTCCCTGCCCCTCTGTTCAATTGTTGAAATGTGAGTTTCTAAGGGACCAAACTGCTGAGGTCATCGGTCCCTAGACTTACACACTGCTTAAACTAAATTAACGCTAAGGACAACACTCACACCCATACCCGAGGGAGGACTCGAACCTCCGGCGGGAGGGGCCCTGCCCATCTCCCCATTCTTTTAACACTATGGACGTAGAAGGTATTGCTCTCAACGCACTCTTCAGCGAGTTAATCCTATCAGCTGTAAGATGCATAACAGGCAACCTAGAAAACTTACGACGAATTATGACGGGCGTTCAATAAGTAATGCAACACTTTTTTTCTGAAAGCAGGTTGGTTTTATTTAGTATTCAAATACATTATATTAACCCCTCCCTTTTGGCTATAAAATCCTGTTTTCCAACATAATCTTTCGTCTACGTGGCGGCCTTACGCAATCTTACTGGGAAGGTATGAACGCTGGCAGGGTACCACTCTTCTGGTCGACGTCTTGCTGCATCAGTAACCTTCCCATCATCCACGTACTGCTTACCGCAGTATGTTTCCTTCAATGGGCCAAACACATGGAAGATCCTGGCTGTAGGGTGGATGAGAAAGAACAATTCAGAGATGTTGTGTGAGCTCCTTTCGGGTGAGCAGATTCGTGTGATACCTTACGTTGTCATGGAGAAGTAGAAGTTAGTTTGCATTTTTGTGGCGACGAACGTACTGAAGACGTTTTTCCAGTTTCGTGACGGCAGCCCAATATGCACTTCACACTTGATCATTGCATCACGAGGGAGGAAATCAAATAGAATAATCCCTTCAGAGTCCAAGAAGACTGTCGCCATGACTTTACCAATTGAGGGTACAGCTTTGAACTTTTTCTTCGGAAGAGAGGCTTATTTATTTATTCGTGTCAAAAGCGTTGCATAAAAATAGACGAAAAGAGAAAAGCTGTCTAAATATATCAAGTTAATAGACACAAAGGAAGGACAGATACAACGTGAGACAAGTAGAGACATATAATATTGGTATAGGCATGCGTATTCAAATACAAAAAAAAAGTTGTTCAAATGTGTGTGAAATCTTATGGGACTTAACTGCTAAGGTCATCAGTCCCTAAGCTTACACACTACTTAACCTAAACTATCCTAAGGATAAACACACACACCCATGCCCGAGGGAGGACTCGAACCTCCGCCGGCACCAGCCGCACAGCCCATGACTGCATCGCCCTAGACCGCTCGGCTAATTCCGCGCAGCATTCAAATACAGAGATATGTAAACAGGCAAAATATGGCGCTGCGGTCGGCAACCCCTATATAAAACAACAACTGTCTCGCGCAGTTGTTAGATCGGTTATTGCTGCGACAATGGCAGATCATCAACGTTTAAGTGAGTTTGAACGTGGTATGATAGTCGGCGCACGAGCGATGAGACACAGCATCTCCGAGGTAGCGATGAAGTGGGGATTTTCCCGTACGATCATTTCACGAGTGTACAGTGAATATCAGGAATCCGGCAAAACTTAAAATTTCTGACATCGCTGCTGCCGGAAAAAAATTCTGCAAGAATGGGACCAACGACGACTGAAGAGAATCGTTCAACGTTACACAAGTGCGATCCTTCCGCAAATTGCTGCAGGTTTCAGTGCTGAGCCATCAACAAGTGTCAGTGTGCGGACCATTCAACGAAACATCACCGATATGGGCTTTCGGAGTCGAAGGTCCACTTGTTTAACTTTGATGACTGCAGAACACAAAGCTTTGCGCCTCGCCCTGAGTCCGTCAACACCGACATTGGATTTCTGATGACTAGAAACATGTTGCCTGGTCGGACAAGTCTCGTTTCAAATTGTATCGAGCGGATGGACGTTATCGGCTATGGAGACAACCCCATGAATCCATGAACCCTCATTTCAGCAGGGGACTATTCAAGGTGATGAAGGCTCTGTAATGGTGTGGGGCGTGTGCAGTTGAAGTGATATGGGACCCCTGATTCGTTTAGATACGACTTGGCAGGTGACACGTACGTAAGCACCCTGTATGATTACCTGGATCCATTCGTGTCCACTGTGCATTCCGATGGACTTGGGCAATTTCAGCAGCACAATGCGTCATCCTACACGTCCAGAATTGCTACAGAGTGGCTCAAGGAACACTCTTCTCAGGTTAAACACTTCCACCAGCCACCAAACTTCCCAGACGTGAACATTATTGAGCACATCTGGGAGGCCTTGCAAAGTCGTGTTCAGAAGGAATCTCCACCCCCTCATACTTTTACGGGTTTGTGGACAGCCTTGCAGGATTCATGTTATCAATTCCCTCCAGCATTACTGCAGACATTAAGTCGAGTCCATGCTACGTAGTGTTGCGGCACTTCTGCGTGCTCGCGGTGACGCTACCTGATATAAGGCATGTGTACCAGTTTTTTCAGTGTATAAACAGGTTACAAACATTAAATATAATCAGACCAAAAGTTAGTGAACCTCTACAGGATTGTCCTGGGATTCCAGCGTGCAGGAAACTTGGCAGTGGGGACAGGTGTTTGGTGGATTGTTCTGTTCCACATTCGCATTAAATTTATAGGTCCCGAAGATAGTTCCATTTGGCTACATTATCCTTTGTTCTACCCACACCACATCTTAGTCTGTTGACGGACTTCCACGTTTCCCATTGTAGGTTTTCGCCTGGTGGAGGTCCTCCGAAAGTGGGATCCCTGATGCAATATCTGCGTTTCTGGCTGTGCTCAGGTTTTGTCGGTGCCATTGGCGGTGATGTTCTGTCTTTGGCGAAAGATTTAGAAAGCTCTTCCTAGATTTCCGCCTGTTTGGGGTAATCTGGTGTCCATGCAGTGGGCGAGAAGTGTTTAGTTTGCTTCTCGCTGTGTTCGCGGCAACTTTCCGTCTTGTATCTGGTGGGGCTATCCCCACCAGGCTGTAGAGCTTGTAGGTGGGCGTTGCCCTCAAGCATCCTCATGTTATTCTACACGTCTCTTTGAGGGAAACATCCACATGCCTGGCATGAACAGAACTGTACCAAACAGGGCAGGGGTATTCAGCGGCAGAGTAAAATAACGCAAGTGCCGATGTTCTGAGTAATGTTGGTTGGGCACCCCATACGCTACTTGTGATCTTTCTGATGATGTTATTGAGGGCGGATACTTTTCGTTTTGTATTTAGGCAGTGCTTCCTAAATGTCAGCGCACCGTTCAGAGTGACTCCCAGATATTTCGGATAATGACAGTGCTGCAGCTCCACGCCACCCCATACGACTTTAATTTTCTGTTGGAGTCTTTGTTTCATAGATGGAATGCGCATGCTTGAATTTAAGCCAGATTTAGTTTCACGTAGTTATTTTGGTAGTATGCCACGAGAGTGTGAAGTCCATTTGTTAGATGTCTCTCTACTGTTTCGAAGTCATTTGCTTGAGATATTAGCTCCAGATCGTCAGCATAGGTGAAGCTTTTTGTGTTAAGAGCTTGTGGCTAATCGTTACTACAGATGTCAAACGCTACCTTGAGGCAGACCGCTTTTTTGTATCCTCCATCTACTTTTTTGCTGTCAAGTTTGACACAAAATCTACCGTTCAGACGGAGATTTCTTATGAAACCCGTAAATTCATAATCTCTTGTTAATTGATATATTTTGTGCAAAATGATATCGTGCTGCACAGTTTCATGTACGCTGCAGAGATATACGCGAATACTGCACTGTAATCAAACCCCGCTCAAATCCATCCTCGATATTCTGCGTCAAATTGAGTATTTATGTTCCACAATTTTTATTTGGTCTAAATCCAGTTTGTTGTGGAATCAGTTGTCACTTGGTGACAGGGCTGATACGATTAAGCAGCATTCTTTTGAGGATTTTATAAATAAGGCACAAAAGAGATATAGGGGTAAAGTTTCTGGCACCGCTACCTGGCTTGCCGGCTTTCAGCATGGCGATGAACCTCCTCCTCCAGCTTTTAGAAATCTGCTGTCTTGTTAGGCAGTTATTATAGAACTGCAGTAGCCATCCCACAGTCGCAGGCACAAAATACTTCCTCTGCTCCACCAATAAATCGTTAAGCCCTGACGCGTTGCCGGATTAACCCTCTTTAATAGTAGCTCTCAGTTCTTCCCAAGCAAACTTGGCGGACAGCACTTTTGTTTCTGAGTATTGCCCATTCAGCAGCACCTGATTTCCGACTTCGTTTGGAGTAACGTTGAGTCTTACTTTGGGGACAGTAGGGTCATCACTGAGTCGTTTAAGCAGTGTCCAAGCTTTTCTGCTACACTTAGACATATCAACACTCTCTACGTTTCAATCCACCGATTTTGTTTGGCTTTCACCAATTTATGGGATAGTGTCTGTCCTGATTTTACTGTATCCGTACTGAACCGGTCTTCATCCAACAGTCTAACGTATCCTAGCAGTTTTGACGTTCATTCTTCATTCGTACCAGGAATGTATGTTGTACGACAGCCTCTGGGGATCGAAACGCCACAGCATTTTTTCACAGCATCTACAAAATGGTCGTAGGAGTGTGGCACGAGTTCGATGCTTAGTATTGCTTCATCCAAAGTTTCCGCAAAAATTCCTCCAGTTGGCCTTCTCAAATCTGAACCGCTTACGGAACGGGATCAACAGTGGTTTGATGGCTCCAAATAACTGACAGCAAAGTGGTGAGGGGCCACTCGGTGGATTGCCGTTTTGTTTCGGTTCGAAATGATGAGCCCACGTTTCATTGCCTGTGAGGATGTTCGACAAAAAATTGTTGAAGCGGGAATATTCCCCGATGTCCAGCAACAAGTTATGCATTTTTCAACCGAAATTGGCCGAGCAAAAAACGTGTTGCATTACTTATTGAACGCTCCTCGTACTAGCAAGTCTAGACGTTGTCCGCGAAACTTAGTGTACCATAATTACGTGAAGCTACTCTGGGTTACATCCATGTACGAGGGTCACTCCAAAAGAAGTGCACACTATTTTTTTAAAAAATCCATGTTTTATTCTACATGTCTGAAAGTCTTACATTGTGTAGATACATCCTTTATGAACAACATTTTCATTTCTCCACATAATCTCCATACCTGCCTTACGCCACCTTGGAACCAGCGCTTGTGTACCCGCACGCCAAAATTCTGGACCAACCTGTTGGAGCCACTGTTTGGCAGCGTGCACAAGGGAGTCATCATCTTCAAACCTTGTTGCACGAAGAGAGTCTTTCAGTTTCCCAAACAAACGATAGTCACATGGAGCCAAGCAAGGACTGTAAGGCGGGTGTTTCAGTGTTGTCCATGCGAGTTTTGTGATCGCTTCCATGGTTTTTTTGACTGACCTGTGGCTGTTCATTGTCGTGCAACAGCAAAACATCCTGCTTTTGCCGATGTGGTCGAACGCGACTCAGTCGAGCTTGAAGGTTCTTCAGTGTCGTCACATATGCATCAGAATTTATGGTGGTTCCTCTTGCCATGATGTCCACAAGCAAGAGTCCTTCGGAATCGAAAAACACCGTAGCCATAACTTTTCCGGCAGAAGGTGTAGTTTTGAATTTTTTTCTTGGGTGAATTTGCATGATGTCACTCCATTGATTGCTTCTTCGTCTCTGGTAAAAAATGATGGAGCCATGTTTCATCGCCTGTCGCAGTTCTTCCGAGAAATTCATCTCCACCATTCTCGTACTGCTCCAAAAGTTCGCTGCATACTGTTTTTTTTCTTTTTTTTTTTGTGAGCCACTGTCAACATCCTGGGAACCCACCTGGCACAAACCTTTTTTAGCGCCAACACTTTCAGTATTCTGCAAACACTTCCTTCCCCTATCCCAATGTAGAGTGACAATTAGTTCACTGTGATGCGTCTGTAAGCAGCCACCAATTCGTTAACTCTCTACACATTCTCTGGAGTGTGTGCAGTACGAGGCCTGCCGCTGCGAGGACAATCCTCAATATTGCCGTGCCCGCTTTCGTCACGTAACCTGCTTGCCCATCGAATAACTATACTGAGATCGACAGCAGCATCTCCATACATCTTTTTCAACCTCTTGTGGATGTTTCCCACTGTCTCGTTTTCACAGCACAGGCATTCTATGACAGCACGTTGCTTCTGAGGAACGTCAAGCGTAGCAGCCATCTTGAAGTCATTCTGTGACGGCACCACTCCCGGGAACAGGTTGAACTAAGTTTGAAAACAAGTGGGAAGGATGTATCTACACACTGTAAAACTTACACACATGCAGAATGAAAACTGTATTTTTACAAAAATAGTATGCATTTCTTTTGGAGTGACCCTCTTATATACATCCCGACGGGGCGGACTTTCAACGCTGTTCGTGACACGTCACCTGAAATGGCGATATCCGCCGCTTTGAAACGTCATGTGTGGGAGAGAGTGTGCTAACACGGGTATGTAGCTTCAGCTGAACCAATATTTGCTCAAAAGGTGAGCACGTTAACGGTCCGGATCCCCGCCTACGAGCAGCGCAAACACATTTGTCGCGCGTTAGCCACATCACAAATGGCAGATGAATGGTATGAACATAGTCAAATGAACTGTTCAAGGGCAATAGTAAAGCAACGTGAGTGCATAAATTACATTTATGAATAGCAGCAAACATAAAGATCACCTTGTTCCTTACTTCACGTTATAGCTATGTGTCGTTTATGATACTCATCACTTTCTTGGACAACCTAAGGAACCTGTACAGGCAAATGGTGCACAATCAGGCAGTCACCATGATTTTATTAAACTGTGCAGCAGCTCCTCGACCAAGCGGAATTAACCTCTTGGTATTGTTCTAGATAGTCTTTCATAATTACGTAAGTCATGTTTCTTAAATTCAGCAAATCACTATTCTCATAACCTGCGGAAACTACAATTGTCCAGTCGTAGCTATGTGTTCTTTGAGCGCTCTTGGAGATGGCTGACCGGACCTACAACATACGAAACATTAGTTCACTTTATTACGTGAAAGATAAAATATTTACTTAACTTCATACAACATTATTGTTACTGGAGTGTTCGATTATTTTCAACTGTCTGTAATATTAAAGCATCATTTGATGCACACAACCTCTTTTCTTGAATTACAGCTTTTACAAAAGTACATTTCCGCCTGAAGGTGAATAGCACTGGTGTCCTAACTACATGATGCCGACCGCTTCATTAGACGTCACGAACTGGGCAGAGAAAGTCCATGCTTGGCTCAATATCAACCTCCATGTGACGTGCTGCGGTGCCGAGAGAGAGGTCATGTCTTCAGGAGCGCTTCCTATTTGTAGCTGCGAGACATCACTAATGTCAGTGGTATGGATGCGCATTGCCGACGTTGGTGTAGCACCGCGATCTTTGGACGATACCACAACTATCTTTCGAATTTTGGGTTACTATAGGTGTGAAAATCGTTTCTAATTTATCTCTGCATTTCCTATTCAACACATGAAACGTGAAACGTGAAACGTGAAATGAAACTACAAACCCAATGTTGCAACGAGACACAGCACATTTCTACTGCAAACGATATTCAACATGTTTTATCACTTACAACTATATTTTTTATTCTTTTGTCCCGAGGGATTAATTTTTTTTAAAAATGGTTCAAATGGCTCTGAGCACTATGGGACTTAACATCTATGGTCATCAGTCCCCTAGAACTTAGAACTACTTAAACCTAACTAACCAAAAAACACCAACCAACACCCAGGCATCACGAGGCAGAGAAAATCCCAGACCCCGCCGGGAATCGAACCCGGGAACCCCGCGCGGGAAGCGAAGACGCTACCGTACGACCACGAGCTGCGGAAGATTCATTTTAATAAAAGTCACAGTTCATATGTCTGCTCGCATATTTATAAATCACACTTTTCTCCAAACTTTCTCATTTAGTTCTCTTTGTATTCATGTTTTCTTTATTTTGTTGCAACATTGTGATATTTCCAATACAAGAAACAATACTAAACGGTAACACAAGATTTACAGAAAGTCTAACGAAAATTATCTGCAGGTGGATGTCAGAACACTCCTTCTAATTGTCATTTGTTGTAAAACTTGTATCTTTCCCAGTCTATAGGTAATAATTTCCAAGCTTTCTGTGAAGCGTTTCACCATTCAGACAGCCCATGGGAATGCGCAAGAGAAAACGCCACTTACTAATTTTGATCCCCTTCCAGCTTATATTGGCACATGTTATATTCAGATCCTCCAATTACATCATTAGAAGCCACGGAGCTAAAAAATACGCTATTGGCACAGGTGGTTAGACTTCCTTACCGTAAAGTATACCACAGTGAATTTAACATTTGATAGTCAGTTATTCCAGGTTTCGGCTAGTTCTTAGTTACATGCGCATTACTACCGTTTGTAAAATGTCATTTTTGGCAGCGTCAAGTAGTGGGAAGAGGGAAGGGTGTTATGGATGCGTGAGCTAGTTTCCGGTATCTTGGTGGAAGGATCCGTGTCTAACCTTAAGATGATGAGTTGCTCTTTCAACACTCCTTCTAAAAGGGTTGTGGTCCCGTCCTTCTCTGCCGTATTAAAGACTAGTGGTTTTCCCATAATTATGGTGTTTACCAGCATCTGCTACATATGGATTTTTATAAGACCTCGGAAAATGGTACATTTTACAAAGGAGTGTTTTTAGCATGAGTGCAAAACGGCCAATGAAACTGCTTGCACTCTGCTCCTAAATTTTACTGATTGAAAGGCCCGGATGTGAAAATAACTTTCTCCGAGTTACTTGACACTCGGGAAATCGAGAAGTCGTTTGGCAGCCTTCGGGAATGTAGGATTCACTCGAGGCCCTGTCAGGTAGAGATGACATTCTGATTATTGAGTGTACGATATTGTGAGTGAATGATCCTTAGTCTTCTTCTTCTGCCAATCCGAGATTAGCCATTATAGCCTATTGCAGCCTAACCATTTCTTCCTAGATCATCCTCGGCCATCCCAGGCTCCGCAGTAATGGATAAAATTGCTATACTGATACGGAAGCTTACAGGAATTGAAAGTACACTAGTGACCATTAAAATTGCTACACCACGAAGATGACGTGCTACAGACGCGAAATTTAACCGACAGGAAGAGCATGCTGGGATATGCAAATGATCAGCTTTTCAGAGCATTCACACAAGGTTGGCGCCGGTAGCGACACCTACAACGTGCTGACATGAGGAAAGTTTCCAACAGATTTCTCATACACAGACAGCAGTTGACCTCCGTTGTCTGGTGAAACCTTGTTGTGATGCCTCGTGTAAGGAGGAGAAATGCGTACCATCACGTTTCCGACTTTGATAAAGGTGGGATTGTAGCCTATCGCGATTGCGGTTTATCGTATCGCGACATTGCTGCTCGTGTTGGTCGAGATCCAATGACTGTTAGCAGAATATGGAATCGGTGGGTTCAGGTGGGTAATACGTAACACCACGCTGGATCCCAACGGCCTCGTATCACTAGCAGTCGAGATGACAGGTATCTTATCCGCATGGCTGTAACGGATCGTGCAGCCACGTCTCGATCGCTGAGTCAACAGATGGGGACGTTTGCAAGGCATCAACCATCTGCACGAACAGTTCGACGACGTTTGCAGCAGCATAGACTATCAGCTCGGAGACCATGGCTGCGGTTACCCTTGACGCTGCATCACAGACAGGAGCACCTGCGATGGTGTACTCAACGACGAACCTGGGTGCACGAATGGCAAAAGGTTCTGTTTACAGCATCATGATGGTCGCATCCGTGTTTGGCGACATCGCGGTGAACGCACATTGGAAGCGTGTATTCGTCATCGCCACACTGGCGTATCACCCGGCGTGATGGTATGGGTTGCCATTGGTTACACGTCTCGGTCACCTCTTGTTCGCATTGACGGCACTTTGAACAGTGGTCGTTACATTTCAGATACGTTACGACCCGTGTCTCTACCCTTTATTCGATCCCTGCGAAACCTTACTTTTCAGCAGGATAATGCACGACCGCATGTTGCAGGTCCTGTACGGGCCTTTCTGGATACAGAAAATGTTCGACTGCCGCCTTGGCCAGCACATTGTCCAGGTCTCTCACCAATTGAAAACGTCTGGTCAATGGTGGCCGAGCAACTGGCTCGTCACAATACGCCAGTCAGTACTCTTGATGAACTGTGGTATAGTGTTGAAGCTGCATGGGCAGCTGTACCTGAACAAGCCATCCAAGCTCTGTTTGACTCAATGCCCAGGCATATCAAGGCCGTTATTACGGCCAGAGGTGGTTGTTCTGGGTACTGATTTCTCAGGATCTATGCACCCAAATTGCGTGAAAATGTAATCAGATGTCAGTTCTAGTACAATATTTTTTCAATCAATACCCGTTTATCATTTGCATTTCTTCTTGGTGTAGCAATTTTAATGGCCAGCAGTGTACTTTCCCGTGCTCGATCGTGGAATCGACCTTAGTTACATCCAGTATTCGCAGCGAGCGTTGCGTCTTAGTAATCAAGCACTTTCTCGGTAGGCAAAATATGCAGCCAGTGGTTATTTCAGGGCGATATTTGTTTAAAAGAGACAGGCTTAACGAGGTTTAAGTGAACCAATAATGGAAATTCCTTCCTCGAAAATGGGAAGTGTGCAGTTTTTTGCGTGATTCATTTCCCTTTCATGTTTTTTTTTCATTTTTTCGTTTTGGGGGAGTCTTTAACGGCGGCAAAGCCTAGAATTCATCCGCAGGAGGTGTGGTGACTGTTGCAGGGTACGTTTTCCGGTGTAGTGTTCGGATCCGAGAGTCTTTGTGAAAGTGGTTTGATCGTTAAAGTCCCTTTGTTAATGGTATGAGAGTAATGACATTTTTAGCCTGTCTTGTAGGCCAAATCGAGATCGGCGGCCGACTTTTAGACTGATTTCGTGGTATCGTCCAGAGATCCTGGTACCGCCCCAGAGTCAGCCTCACGAATCGATACCAGAGACCTTAGCGAGGGCCGTCTGCAATCCGCAACGACATACGGGGGCCGCCGCTACGGGAGGCCACACCTCCCAACCCAGCAACAGCAGCGCCCTCGCACCAGAGGTCAATACAACGTCGAGAATGCTAAACCTCATCCCAGTTCGACACTTCAGCTACAGTAATTAACATCGTCATGTAGGACAAACGAATAGTTAAAGTTCCTGATGAATTGCACTGTTGTGAATACCGAGCATTGTACTGCAAGAAAACAGTTTGTTAATCTATGCATCAAGTGTTGCTTTTACAGTCAGTGACAGATGTAAATTATTAATAAATCCAGTGGCAAAGTTCTGCTCAAAGTTAATTAAATCTTTTATCCATTCTCGTAATAAAATTAACTAGTGTTTCGTGTGTTCTACATTGATGAGCCTTCTCCCAGAACAATCAAACAATCTACAGTTATGGCCAGACGAAGTAGTTTCGTCTGGTCACAACAGATTTAATAGTGCAGAAGTACAGAGCGTTAATCTGGATACGCTAATAAATGCTTTGCAGTAAATCTCGCATTCTGCACATCACTAAAGGCGTGCGGTTTCTGAACAGAGCTGCGAGCGGGGACCCTCACGCGACGCCACATGTCCGTGGAGAAGACAGACCGAACGTTTCACTTAAGTGAGAGTAATTCTGGCTCCTCCCGGTTGATTTATTTCAATTTCAAATTTTCCTTCTGGTCTGGAACCAAGTGTATTCCCCTCTAATACTACAAATGACGTGATTTGCTCTTGAATGTGTAAAATATTACACCAAACACATATTTGGCCTCTAGAGAACTTTGTCCATTACAAATATCGCCATTTGTGCTGCGCAAATGCTCTGCCTTTCCAGTAGGTTATTCCTGTGAGCAGCGTATCCCTAACTCCACAATTCTCCATTCGGTATCACGAGAAAAGAAATTTACACGCAGTTTTGACATAAAATAGATGGAGCTACTGGTTTAAGCTCTCTACCCGTTCCCAAACAAGAAGACTGAGGCCCCTTCTCAGGACGACCTTACAAATGGCGATCTCTTCTCCAACATCACAATCGAAGGCAGCAGTCTTCAGTCCGTTCACCTAGACACTGAAAGGAAAGATGACTTCTGAACGCAAATGACAAGAGTGTGTAAGTAGGCTGCTTAGGTTTTTATGTTGGTAACGCCACGTAGCGCTCTGTATGAAAATCACTGACTATGCTGTGTGCAGTCTGTGGCTGGTTTGCATTGTTGGAATATTTACTATTGTAGTGTTGGACAGTTGGATGTGAACAGCGCGTAGCGTTGTGCAGTTGGAGGTAAGCCGCCAGCAGTGGTGGATGTGGGGAGAGAGATGGCAGAATTTTGAGAGCGGACGATCTGGACGTGTGTCCGTCAGAAAAAAGAAATTTGTAAGACGGGATGTCATGAACTGATATATATATATTATGACTATTAAGGTAAATACATTGTTCGTTCTCTATCATAATCTTTCATGTGCTAACTATGCCTATCAGTAGTTAGTGCCTTCAGTAGTTAGAATCTTTTATTTAGCTGGCAGTATTGGCGCTCGCTGTATTGCAGTAGCCCGAGTAACGAAGATTTTTGTGAGGCAAGTGATTCATGAAAGGTATAGGTTATTGCTAGTCGGGCCATTCTTTAATAGGGATTATTGAAAGTCAGATTGCGTTGCGCTAAAAATACTGTGTGTCAGTTTAGTGTTGATCAGAATAAGTAAAGAGAGTAATGTCTGAGTACATTCAGTTTTGTTCAGCTCTTTGAGAATCAAATAACGTAAGAGCTTTGCCAGCACTGTCATTCATAATTTTTGTAAGGGGATGTTTCAAGTGACTGGTGGCACCCTCTTCCTGTAAATGCTTTCTGTATCTGCCCTGTGGCGATTTTCCTCCTTTATGGCCTGTAAGACGATTTTTAAGACCAACCTCCAGTTCTAGGGCGCTCATGTCACACACAATACCAGTTCTGCTAATAAAAGTCCATACAAAGTGGCCTAACATAAAAATTATCGATTACGGCAATGGATCCAGAAAACTCACTGGGACCCAAAATTTGCATCTGACTGCCTATTCTTATGTAACGTGTGCAACAACAAAAGTTGTGTCGTCCCAGACGTATAATAATGCAGAGAATAAGCCATCTTAAGCAAAGAATCATCACCCCTCCCTGAATACGAAATATTCATTCAATAAATACAAAATATGTACTGGATCCTAGCAGAAATAAAAGTTCACAGGCGCTCAAATGTAACACCACGTCAAAGAAAAACAGTGAATAATTGAAATTAATCCTTCACATATATTCTGAAAATACGTGTACAATTACTGCGCCTCGTAATGTCTAATTAAAAGCTGTCTTTAAGTGAAAATCAATTTATATTAGTGTCTGTTATCGTGACCAGGCGGATATAATGAGTTAACATTGGAATTGACACGAGACACAGATTAATGTTTTACAAGCTTCTTTCAACCTTCTTTCTGCTCGGTAACGACATCTGTATGTTCTATGCTATCCGGGCAATGCTATGTTGTCATCCCCAGTCACTCCCCCTCTGTCCATCTACGCTGTCCCTTGGGTCTAAATGCAGCATGGCGGTTCGCTACTCAATTTTAAACAGATACACCCACTTGCAGCCCTATTTGCATTAATCAGCAAACAACTTTAAAACATCAGCCTAGCGTTAACAGTTAAAATGTCGATAAAACAGCGCATGTACAGCAAATATAGTCAAGCCGTTACAGCCGCTTTAATTCGGACGAGACTTAGTAGTGAATCTTGGACAGCGGATTTCGTACCTCAACGCATCATCCTCGTGATACTGGATCTCTCAGTAAAGAATGGAATAGCTATCTCTGAGCAAGTCCGTACCTTACGCGTAAATGGGCTACAATCCCTTCAGATAGGTGGTTCGTGCTTGCACAAGCGTGTTATCAGCAACAGTCAACACCCCGTATCTTCCGTTGAGCCGAGTGGTTACAGCCGAGCGCTTAGCATTCGTATTTACCTTGAGTCCCGAAATACGCTACTGTGCTCGGTACGCCATTCACCAACCTGGCGAGGTCGGAACCAACTGGTGGCGTAAGACCGTATGATGAGAGCTCCCAGGTGACGCAAGCGCCACATGACGTATCATAGCCCTTATTACGAGCGTTCCACCGCCGCCGAAACCAAATGCTTGAAGGCTGCCAATCACAGCCACATCAGCTTCCGATTCCTGACAAACAGAGGCTACTGCTCCTCCATCCGTACGCAACAATCACTGTCCCGTGGATTCATTCACGATCGGGTACAGCTGAATGTCCATGTGAAAGAATTAAAAGACTAAACGCTGCATAATCTGATTTGGGACTATCAGGGGTCACTAGCAGAGGCTAAGTATGTGTACAAGTGGCTGAGCATGGGTGCGCTGTATACAAATGAACCGGTGAACTGGATGTTTTGGTCGTCAGCCCTATGACTGTGAAAGAACGGTGTATAAAATCTTGAGCCTGTTGTTAATTTTATATCGGGATTACCTGAGGTCACTCAGATTTCGCACATACACGTCATATTCATAGCCCTGCATGCCCATCAGACAAGTTTATGTTCAGACAACGGATCTGGCCCAATAAGTAATGTTACATCTGGCCCAATAAATAATGTTACAGCGTAAAGTCAGCGCCGGCACGCCAGTCGGGAACGACAGAGAAGAGAAGACTGTCAGAAGAGGTTAGCCCATCGCACGGTGGCGGCCTCCTTCCAAGACGACAACACGACAACAGCGGCCCCTAGGTGAAGACGATATAAGTGCCGCGCCCGACTGATGGCAACCAACTTCGATAGCAGCTTCAACGTTAGCCACTTCGTTAGCCGATGTATCGTAGCCTCTATCATTAGCGATCTCTGTGTAGCACAGTCAGAGATCAGCGGTCACTGCGGTTCAGTTGACAGACTTTTGTAGTAGGAACAAAGTAAAGAATTTGTACTTGTCTTGTTGTAATAAAACTCATTAATACGAGTTGTTTGATAGTTTCTTAGCGAACTGAGTATACAGGATTCCTAGACACAACAAGTAAGATGATATTTACTGTATTTTATGTGCAACAGATAACTGGGGTGAACGTCTTCTGGATACTCACAGTCGTGGGCGGGGGGGAGGGTAGGGGGGAGGGGGGGAGAGGAGGAAGGTGACTCCATGAGCAGTATTTTCTGTTTCGTCATCAAATTTCCTTACATAAAACCACGCTTTCCTTAAGGTACGTCCAAAGGCAAACCTGTACTTTGGAGTCTCAGGCAGTATGGATGTATGAGAGAGATAACGGATTTGCAGAATTCGAAAATCATCGCGAAGCACAAGATAAGCTTTATTCATCAGTTACCATTTGTCACAAAACACGAAGAGGGTCGCGGTTCATAATCCAACCATATATGAACACCATGAAAAAACACTGTTCTAATACGATCACTCTTCTTGGCTACCAAAGCACAATAGAATGAGAAGCGTTTGTGTGCCGGGGATCTCAGATCGCGACTGATTTCAAACTACTTTTTGGCAATATTGTCACTGAATGAATATACAATGTTATGAGAAAACTCGTAGCCGATGAATTATGCCCGCCGAGATATTGTCATATTGCAAGACAGATCTGGTAAAAAAAAATTCAAATGTGTGTGAAATCTTATGGGACTTAACTGCTAAGGTCATCAGTCCCTAAGCTTACACACTACTTAACCTAATTTATCCTAAGGACAAACACACACACGCATGCCCGAGGGAGGACTCGAACCTCCGCCGGGACCAGCAGCACAGTCCATGACTGCAGCGCCCGAGACCGTCGGCTAATCCCGCGCGGCACAGATCTGGTGTCTGGTGTTCATCGCTATAAGAAATAATGGTGGATACTTACTCGCTGCACTCAAAGGCATGTTGAAAAATTATTTTGATATCGACCGACAAATAGTATTATGAATAAATTCTCGGAACCTCACTGGAAAAAATGAAAATTTATTTAGCGAAGTAGCTGAAGAGTAAATGTTAAATCTCTTATTGGAGACTAAACAAATAGAAATGAAAAGGATGGTCCTCGTAATGAGGAAAATTTTGAAGAAATTCACGTATTTCAACTGGGATCTCATCTCATCCTTGCACAGATTCACAATATTCTATTGGTAGTGACGTCAGGTGTACGCTTAACAGGTTATCAGACGACGGTTGATAAGTGGATGAAGGCTTCTCTTGCACAGGTCAAAGCTCATTGTCTGTCTACCCCGTCCTACATGTCTACATTTTATGTCCGTAGATGGTACGCCTCCCTCACACATTCGGGTCAGTACGAACCTGCTGTTTAAGGCTGCGCAGCATGTGCTTACTCGCGCCTTCTTGTCAATTGGTACTGGAGTTGCTGTTTCCCGTAGAAACTCCTGATCAAAGGCAGCCGCGCTCGTAGAACGGTGAAAACGTATGTTCCAGTGCAGCCGATTCACGCAAGAGCCACTTTGAGAGACGTATTGTGCTTTCACACGTCGTTTTCCTGGCACATTTTAAGTATTTAAATGTCCGTCACGGCTGCAAAGGGGTGTGAGAAAACTCCACATAGTCTGAGTAATCGTCTTCTCAATATGTACAGTTACTGCGGAAAAAATGTTTGCTTCTATCAGGCCTATATATCTTCGAGGGAAGTTAGCATACAATCGCTTGCTACAGCAGAAGCTTTATTAATGTAAATAGCTCCCAGTCTTCAGAAGACGCAAAAAAGCAAGAATAGATATTTCAAGCTGTCTCGAATTTCTTGGGAAGCGAGAAGTGAGAGCAGCTTTATTCATTCCATATGGACCTCTTCATTATTCTGTCAAAGCTGTTTGCTTCTTGTATGAGGGATTTCTAGCACTGTATTTTTCTGATTTGATGTAATTTAGATTTATCAACATCCACTGTTATGATCGCTTCCCTTCATGGAACAGAGTTCACAAAACTGTTAATCGTAATGTCCAGATATCCATCTCGTCGTCTTTGTGGAGTTACACCCTGGTCGCCAGTACAGGAGGACAGAAGGCAGCTTTCTGTTTTCAGGAACCTCAAGTCTGCCTGGAAAGTTACGCTGTTAAATAACCTTAGCGCTTTGTCAATACTCAGATTTACACAGGAGGAGGGAATTTCGTCCGGCGAGTATATCCGGCAGAAAAGGGACGTTAAAGAGTGGCAATCTGGCAAAACTGTAACCACGTGTATGGTAACTACCTCTGTCAGCACATATTTCTTCTGCGGTATAGGTGGTGCAGTGGATAGAGTTTTAGATTAGAATGCAAGAAGTCGAGAGTTCAATCCTGGGTAGGGACGCATTTTCTTTTATTTGCTAATTTCATTCTAACATTTCATACTGTAATATACACCATTTTTAGGTCACATGTATCCTAAATTTTCAACATTTTGTAACGCTGAACATAACGAATAGGAGGGTAGACAAATAATAAGTGGACAGTTGAAACGAATGACCTGTCATAGGACAGAATAACTACAAAAACAATACCAATTTCGAGATGCTAAAGCTGATAGCACAGTACAATAATACAACATCTACTTATCATTTATATTACAAGTAACATGAGCTCTCAGATGTCGCACGTTAGCAACCAGTGACAATAATAATGTCCATATTAATGACCGCATGACCTTCACAACAGAATACGTTGTCCTCAGAATAACAGATGCTCTACATACGCCGGATCATACAGCTCTGGATCCTGCGCAGTAAAGCTGTGTCCACAGTAACAATAATAATAATAATAATAACAATAAACCCAGTGGAGGCCCGGGAAAAGAATAGGCCTCCGGTATGTTCTGCCAGTCGTATAAGGCGATGAAAAGAACAAACCACTAATAGAGCTAACCACCCTTTTAGTGTGATTAGTTGGTTCAGGACAGAACTAATGAAGCCTCGGACAAGCGCTGTCATGGTCGGGGACGACGCTTGAACCCTATGTCCGTCCACAATGGTAACGACACTGCTAGCCACACGGAAAATGATTTAAATCTAAATAGAGGTGTTTTGCAGGATATGCTTCCTGCAACCACCCTAGAAGGAAAACAAAGACAGAGGATGAGATGGTCACATGAAGTTAACCGACACCTCATGTTCTGTTATTGCCAAGCAACAAACTTAGGATCCAACACAACTGGATACAGATCACAAGTAAACACAACATTTATTACCAGATATACAGAATTAAAATTTTTAACATAACAACGACTAGCTGATCAGATTCGTGTAATAATCATAAATAACAGGATACCCCAATCATAATTAGAAAACATCAAACAACAAGTACAACAAGTACTGGAACAAAATAATGTGCAATCAGAAGAAGTAGAAAACACAGTAATGGACTCAAACATCCCAGAGCAAACAAACAAAGAACAACACGCATCAATTAAACAATCAGAGAAAAACAAAATATTAAGACAACCACCAGAACAAGCACAAATAGAACACGAAGTGACACACATGTTAGATATAGAAGAAAAATTTCAGCTGACATATATAGAATACAAAGACACAAATACAGACATTAGACCATTCTTGCATAGACCACCAAATAACCCACAAGTCGAAACAACAACAACAATTATCAACACAATCATACACAACAAAACAAACGAAAATACAAATATGGAAGAGTTACAACTACTGGTTTATATAGGAGCACTCACTACACTAAATATACACACTAGGCAGAGATCAGAACAAACCAACACACAGAAAAAAAACCACAAAACCAGCATGGCAACACAGGCTACAGATCAGAATAGAAAAACTGAGAAAAGACATTGGACAGCTATCACAATTTATAAGAAATGAAATATCAGACAAAAAACGAAAAAGGTTAGGTAAAATCTCACACCAAGAAGCGATAGAGCAATTAGATGAAAAGAAGCAGAAATTACAAGCATTGGCCAAACGACTTAGAAGATACAAAAAAAGTGAAACTAGAAGGAAACAAAACAAAACATTCAACACAAACCAAAAGAGATTTTACCACGCAATAGATAACACACACATTAAAATAGACAATCCATCAAACATAACAGACATGGAACACTTCTGGAGCAACATATGGTCAAACCCAGTACAACATAACAGACATGGAACACTTCTGGAGCAACATATGGTCAAACCCGGTACAACATAACACACATGCACAGTGGATACAAGCAGAAACAGACACATACAAGATGATACCACAAATGCCTGAAGTGATAATTTTTCAAGATGAAGTCACCCAAGCAATTAATTCTACACACAATTGGAAAGCCCCTGGAAAAGATAAATTAGCAAATTTCTGGCTAAAGAAGTTCACTTCAACACATTTACATCTAACTAAATTATTTAACAGTTATATTGCAGACCCATACACATTCCCTGATACACTTACACATGGAATAACGTATCTGAAACCTAAAGATCAAGCAGACACAGCAAACCCAGCAAAATATCACCCCATAACATGCCTACCAACAATATACAAAATATTACCTTCAGTCATTATGCAGAAATTAATGACACATACAACACAGAACAAAATTATAAATGAAGAACAAAAAGGCTGTTGCAAAGGAGCATGTGGATGTAAAGAGCAACTGATAATAGATGCAGAGGTGACATACCAAGCTAAAACTAAACAAAGGTCGCTACACTATGCATACATTGATTACCAAAAAGCTTTTGATAGTGTACCCCACTCATGGTTACCACAAATATTTGAAAGATCCTAAATTGATAAATTTCCTAAACATAGTAATGAAAAATTGGAAAACCACACTTAATATCCAAACAAATTCAAATAATATCACATCACAGCCAATACAGATTAAGCGTGGAATATACCAAGGAGACTCATTAAGTCCTTTCTGGTTCTGCCTTGCTCTGAACCCACTATCCAACATGCTAAACAATACAAATTATGGATATAATATTACTGGAACATACCAACACAAAATCACACATTTGCTGTACATGGATGATCTAAAACTACTGGCAGCAACAAATCAACAACTCAACCAATTACTAAAGATAACAGAAGTATTCAGCAATGAAATAAATATGGCTTTTGGAACAGACAAATATAAGAAAAATAGTATAGTCAAGGGAAAACACACTAAACAAGAAGATTACATACTGGTTAACCACAGCGACTGCATAGAAGCGATGGAAAAAAACAGATGCCTATAAATATCTAGGATACAGACAAAAAACAGGAATAGATAATACAAATATTAAAGAAGAACTAAAAGAAAAATATAGACAAAGATTAACAAAAATACTGAAAACAGAATTGTCAGCAAGAAACAAGACAAAAGCTATAAATATTTATGCTATACCAATATTGACCTACTCATTTGGAGTAGTGAAATGGAGTAACACAGACATAGAAGCACTCAATACACTTACACGATCACAATGCCACAAATATAGAATACATCACATACATTCAGCAACAGAAAGATTCACATTAAGCAGAAAGGAAGGAGGAAGGGGATTTATCGACATAAAAAACCTACATTATGGACAGGTAGACAATTTAAGAAAATTCTTTATAGAACGAGCAGAAACTAGCAAAATACACAAAGCAATCACTCATATAAATACATCGGCTACACCATTGCAATTTCATAACCACTTCTACAACCCTTTACATCACATAACACAACAAATACGAAGAAAGTAAATTGGAAAAAGAAAACACTACATGGCAAACAGCAGTATCATCTAACACAGCCACACATTGATCAAGATGCATCCAACACATGGCTAAGAAAAGGCAATATATACAGTGAGACGGAAGGATTCATGATTACAATACAGGATCAAACAATAAACACCAGATATTACAGCAAGCATATTATTAAAGATCCCAATACCACAACAGAAAAATGCAGACTTTGCAAACAACAAATAGAAACAGTAGACCACATCACAAGCGGATGTACAATACTAGCAAATACAGAATACCCCAGAAGACATGACAATGTAGCAAAAATAATACATCAACAACTTGCCATACAACATAAACTAATAAAACAACATGTTCCCACATACAAGTATGCACCACAAAATGTACTGGAGAATGATGAATACAAATTATACTGGAACAGAACCATTATAACAGATAAAACAACACCACATAACAAACCTGACATCATACTTACCAATAAAAAGAAGAAATTAACACAACTAATCGAAATATCCAAACCCAATACAACAAATATACAGAAGAAAACAGGAGAAAAAATTGAAAAATACATCCAACTGGCTGAGGAAGTCAAGGACATGTGGCATCAGGATAAAGTTGACATTATACCAATTATACTATTAACTACAGGAGTCATACCACACAATATCCACCAGTACATCAACGCAATACAGCTACATCCAAACATATACAGGGTGTTTCAAAAATGACCGGTATATTTGAAACGGCAATAAAAACTAAACGAGCAGCGATAGAAATACACCGTTTGTTGCAATATGCTTGGGACAACAGTACATTTTCAAGCAGACAAACTTTCGAAATTACAGTAGTTACAATTTTCAACAACAGATGGCGCTGCGGTCTGGGAAACTATATAGTACGATACTTTCCACATATCCACCATGCGTAGCAATAATATGGCGTAGTCTCTGAATGAAATTACCGGAAACCTTTGACAACGTGTCTGGCGGAATGACTTCACATGCAGATGAGATGTACTGCTTCAGCTGTTCAATTGTTTCTGGATTCTGGCGGTACACCTGGTCTTTCAAGTGTCCCAACAGAAAGAAGTCACAGGGGTTCATGTCTGGCGAATAGGGAGGCCAATCCACGCCGCCTCCTGTATGTTTTGGATAGCCCAAAGCAATCACACGATCATCGAAATATTCATTCAGGAAATTAAAGACGTCGGCCGTGCGATGTGGCCGGGCACCATCTTGCATAAACCACGAGGTGTTTGCAGTGTCGTCTACGGCAGTTTGTACCGCCACAAATTCACGAAGAATGTCCAGATAGCGTGATGCAGTAATCGTTTCGGATCTGAAAAATGGGCCAATGATTCCTTTGGAAGAAATGGCGGCCCAGACCAGTACGTTTTGAAGATGCAGGGACGATGGGACTGCAACATGGGGCTTTTCGGTTCCCCATATGCGCCAGTTCTGTTTATTGACGAAGCCGTCCAGGTAAAAATAAGCTTCGTCAGTAAACCAAATGCTGCCCACATGCATATCGCCGTCATCAATCCTGCGCACTATATCGTTAGCGAATGTCTCTCGTGCAGCAATGGTAGCGGCGCTGAGGGGTTGCCGCGTTTGAATTTTGTATGGATAGAGGTGTAAACTCTGGCGCACGAGACGATACGTGGACGTTGGCGTTATCTGGACCACAGCTGCAACACGGCGAACGGAAACCCGAGGCCGCTGTCGGGTCACCTGCTGCACTAGCTGCGCTTTGCCCTCTGTGGTTGCCGAACGCGGTCGCCCTACCTTTCCAGCACGTTCATCCGTCACGTTCCCGGTCCGTTGAAATTTTTCAAACAGATCCTTTATTGTATCGCTTTTCGGTCCTTTGGTTTCATTAAACCTCCGTTGAAAACTTCGTCTCGTTGCAACAACACTTTGTTCTAGGCGGTGGAATTCGAACACCAGAAAAATCCTCTGATCTAAGGAATAAACCATGTTGTCCACAGCACACTTGCACGTTGTGAACAGCACACGCTTACAGCAGAAAGACGATGTACAGAATGGCGCACCCACAGACTGCGTTGTCTTCTATATATTTCACATCACTTGCAGTGCCATCTGTTGTTGAAAATTGTAACTACTGTAATTTCGAAAGTTTGTCCGCCTGAAAATGTACTGTTGTCCCAAGCATATTGCAACAAAAGGTGTATTTCTATCGCTGCTCGTTTAGTTTTTATTGCCGTTTCAAATATACCGGTCATTTTTGAAACACCCTGTATATACAACTACAGAAATCTGTAATTATTGATACATGTTCAACTACCCGAAAGTTCCTAAATGCAATGTAACATATACCGTACAGTTAAAAGGAAGTCACGCTTGATCAAGGTCCGCGTCACGTTCCATTTTTAACCAGATGTAACTTCTGAGAAACAAAAGAAATAATAATAATGCACTGAGATATGATCTAAACAGCATGCGGTTACCAGACTCAATGTCGAAAGGCATAATTAGTGGGACCATGGTGATAACACATACAAACTGTAACCGAGTTGCGACATTATTCGCAAAGCACGTTGCTTGTCCAATTGGTAACGTAAGGGCCTAACGAAATATAATGGGCCTGAACGAGGCAAGAGTAATAGTTGGTACTAATCTATGGGACCACTGGAGGAGGGTACAAAGAAAACAGGTTTTGCATCTAGTAGTGGTGCGAATAAACTCACGTCCACAATGTTGAAAGGGCTTCTTTCAAAGCGGAACAATATCCATTTCTACTATTGTAGTATGTAACTGCAGATGTTTTCTAGAGAACTCGCTGCAATCGTTGTTGATTATTAAGATGCCAGATACTGTACAATCTGGACTACATATACCAAATAAAAAAAAACATATGCCTTAACACAGGAAATTATTTAACTATGCATTGACCTCCTGCGTGCCAACCCAAAACTCTACCCACTGCACCAACTGCACAGCACAATTTTTAGGTACTGAAAGAGGTGGTTAGCATACATGTGGTTACAGTGTTGCCAGATTGCCACTCTTTAACGTCCTTTTTCTGCCGGATGTACTCGCCGGACGAAATTTTGAGACAGACTTTTTTTTAAATTTTTTTTTTTTAATTACTGGCATGTGAGGAATCGCGCTGCGAAGCCCGAGTGCGAGAATTTCGCTTCACCCTGTACACTAGCCTTTCAAACAGCTTGCAGCAGCAGCTAAGTAGAGCAATGGAGCGATAGCTTTGTACCATGTTGCTGGGTTTTTCAGGTTTCAGAACAGATATTATCTTCGCTTTTTTAAACTCCAATGGAAGTTGACCAGTCAGCAGGATATCAGTGACGAATTCTGCCAGCCATTCCTTAGCTTTTCCTCCCATATTGATCAGGAATTCTGGATGGATACCATCGAATCCGGGCGCCTTTTGAGGTCCTTCAGTTCAGAGTCAATGTCTGAAACTGTGAAGGGACGGTCTTACTCATATGAGGGAGCTGCCGTCTTTCTCAGGTCACGAAACTGTCGCCTGATATGTCTTGTATGTTTCTTGTCGGGTGGCAAATAGGACTGGTGTTACTTCAGAAATTTTTCTGCATGCTGGTGAACTTCCTCCCAGTCTTCTTAGAAGACTCCATCCTTCCCTGCTCGAGTAGGTAAAGTCCACATTTTCGTCTGTTTCTGCCAATTTCTGCCTCCGAGACATATACAAGCTGGACAATAATTGCATAGCTATCTCTGGGTCATCACTTTGCTGGAAGTGTTGGTACAGTGTTTCACTTCCATCATTCCATCCTAGAACATATTCTTTGCGGTATCCTCTTGGCATACACTTTTTAGCTGTTTCTGTTGCTGCGCCAATGAAGCGTTGATCTTATGTGATGGAGGCATCCAGAGAATGGTCTTATCCAGTTCCGTTGAAAACTTCGTCCAGTCAGATTTCTGGAAATTCCAACGAGCATGCGGGGTTGATCACATGACAGGAACCGTGCAGCCAATTTGTATTGTTAAAGGTCTGTGTTGGCAGTGAGGAAAGGCATCTATCACTTTTCTTGTGGCGTTGATGGGACAGCCTCTTTCGTTGCAGCTAACAATGCATAAGTCAAGATTTGAAACCTTGCCCCAAGCAGCTGACCTGAAAGTGCATTGATCTTTGGTATCAAATACTAGATGAAGATTATTCTCTTCAACCCATTCTGCAGGCATGCTCCCATTTTCATCATTTTGAGAGTACTTTCAAAGTTCATGGTGACTATTGAAGTCTCCTATGTAAATTGCAGGATGTTCTCCTGTGTGAAGGACAAAATAGGGCCATGTTGCTATAGGTGGGCTGGCCGCAGTGGCCGAGCGGTTCTAGGCGCTTCAGTCCGGAATCTCGCGACTGCTACGGTCGCAGGCTCGAATCCTGCCTCGAGCATGGATGTGTGTGATGTCCTTAGGTTAGTTAGGTTTAAGTAGTTCTAAGTTCTAGGGGACTGATGACCTCAGATGTTAAGTCCCATAGTGCTCAGAACCATTTGTTATAGGTGGTTTGTAAAAATTTGCAGTAGTAATACCGTGCAATTGTATGACAACTGTATGTATATCTGCCTCCACACTTACAGAAATCGGTGGAGCTTCGTTTATGTTGTTACGGATATATGTAGCAATTCGATACAACTCGTGGTAAGTTACACCAAGTGCAGAGTATCCGGGAATTCGACCTCGGCTTCGGAATATTTCTTCGCTGGAAACGCGAGTTTCCTGAATGGCGACGACATCGATACTGTTGTCCAGGAAAAATTTTGACAGGTGCTCACACTTTGCCCTGCTAATGCTTTCGATATTCAGTTGAAAGAGTCTGATAGTTGGTCTAGTGTTTCTTGTTAATGAGCTCTACTATTTACTTGATATGTCATTGCCAGGAGATCCTGTAATCACTGTTGCTCAATTAGCACCACCCAGGAGGTACGTGTAGGGTGTTTCAAGGTTAAAACTCCCATTTAGAAACTATTCTCTTATTTAATATGTTGACACAAAGAAGCTGATGATAATATTCACAATGTAAGGCTTATGCAAACGAAAAGTGTCATTGTTTAGTAAACTTCACCTGCGTGTCCAGCTGGATATTATGTGACTACGATTTTTAATTTGTACATCTGTATCTGTTTCACTGTTCGTTTTCATAGTTTACAGGTGATTGAGCACTGACGATCGTTCACTACTTTCTTGTGATAAAATATTTGAAATCCGCTTGTCCTACATAAATAATGTAAGTTAAAAAAATAGCATCTCAGAAAGAAGGTCGTCCCTTGTGGTTACATGTACATCCGTTCTAAATTGAGTCGTGCTTCAAATATATCTCTCCCGAGATATCAGAAGAAGTGGCTTTTGCTATCTGTATACGGATTTCCGGCTAACATCAACTGTGATATAAGTCGTTAGACAGACTTCGAGAGAACCATTTATACGTTAAGCTGCTTGCATAAAGGAAGGCTTCACATAGAAGGAAGTGCAGTTTGAGATTATTACAGAAGGACACTGTACTTGATTGTGTTTACATTGTCTGCTATATAAGCCGGCTACTGGTGCTGTAAAGACGAAAGAAGAAAACTGATGGGGTACCTAGTAAATGTGTCTTTATGTAACGACGTCGGTTCTATAGTGGACTAGTTCCACGTTGATCGAGAACTATTTTCGGGAAAAGCGTAGTGTTTGCTAATGATTTGTAAACGTATACTATTCTGAGTCACGGTATGCATTTATGCATGTTTGTTACAAATTCTTTGTCGAAGACTCACGGTCTTGTCGAATAAAGAAAAAAAATTATTGATGATACTTGTTTTTCACGAAACGAAGGCGAAGTCTCGCGGAAGAAGTAAAAGTCGAGTTATGTGAACAAGCCGCATGTGAAGTCGGAGCGAGTATCTGTTACGAGATTATGATTACTGATAATGTTGTCTACTTCTGTTAAAATTTTTGTCACCTAGCTCGCAACACTCTTTCTAATGAATTTACGTGACCATCGCTTTTTAAAAGCTGATCTAAGAACATTCAAAGTTTCTGTCTTAAATTGTATTCAGATCAGATTTTGATACTCAGCTGCTGCAGCTCCGTAGACGTTACGCCTAAAACAATTGATCTCCTGTTTAGTTGCACGCTTTTATAAGATAGTTTCAGTAAAAATCTTGTTTGCTTCAGGAAGCAAATGATGATTAATGGTATTAGGAGAAAGTCTATGATAAAAGCGAAAGATTAGTGTACAGAACTCTAATTGTGTTCCCTGTCAATGATGCTTCCGCGAATTTTGGCAGCCTCTCCGTTTTTTCAATGAAGTTCTTACTTTATGTCTCGTGTCACTCTTCAGCTGGCCAAGTCCTCACTGGAGTAAAAATATTCGCAAATCATTACGAGGGTAGTCATAAAGCTTTAAGTATTACAGGCGAAACAAGCTACGACTGTGGACGTTGCTGATGGTTTTAATCTGGCTTTATACACTCCTGGAAATTGAAATAAGAACACCGTGAATTCATTGTCCCAGGAAGGGGAAACTTTATTGACACATTCCTGGGGTCAGATACATCACATGATCACACTGACAGAACAACAGGCACATAGACACAGGCAACAGAGCATGCACAATGTCGGCACTAGTACAGTGTATATCCACCTTTCGCAGCAATGCAGGCTGCTATTCTCCCATGGATGTAGTCCTGTGGAACGGCTTGCCATGCCATTTCCACCTGGCGCCTCAGTTGGACCAGCGTTCGTGCTGGACGTGCAGACCGCGTGAGACGACGCTTCATCCAGTCCCAAACATGCTCAATGGGGGACAGATCCGGAGATCTTGCTGGCCAGGGTAGTTGACTTACACCTTCTAGAGCACGTTGGGTGGCACGGGATACATGCGGACGTGCATTGTCCTGTTGGAACAGCAAGTTCCCTTGCCGGTCTAGGAATGGTAGAACGATGGGTTCGATGACAGTTTGGATGTACCGTGCACTATTCAGTGTCCCCTCGACGATCACCAGTGGTGTACGGCCAGTGTAGTGGATCGCTCCCCACACCATGATGCCGGGTGTTGGCCCTGTGTGCCTCGGTCGTATGCAGTCCTGATTGTGGCGCTCAGCTGCACGGCGCCAAACACGCATACGACCATCATTGGCACCAAGGCAGAAGCGACTCTCATCGCTGAAGACGACACGTCTCCATTCGTCCCTCCATTCACGCCTGTCGCGACACCACTGGAGGCGGGCTGCACGATGTTGGGGCGTGAGCGGAAGACGGCCTAACGGTGTGCGGGACCGTAGCCCAGTTTCATGGAGACGGTTGCGAATGGTCCTCGCCGATACCCCAGGAGCAACAGTGTCCCTAATTTGCTGGGAAGTGGCGGTGCGGTCCCCTACGGCACTGCGTAGGATCCTACGGTCTTGGCGTGCATCCGTGCGTCGCTGCGGTCCGGTCCCAGGTAGACGGGCACGTGCACCTTCCGCCGACCACTGGCGACAACATCGATGTACTGTGGAGACCTCACGCCCCACGTGTTGAGCAATTCGGCGGTACGTCCACCCGGCCTCCCGCATGCCCACTATACGCCCTCGCTCAAAGTCCGTCAACTGCACATACGGTTCACGTCCACGCTGTCGCGGCATGCTACCATTGTTAAAGACTGCGATGGAGCTCCGTATGCCACGGCAAACTGGCTGACACTGACGGCGGCGGTGCACGAATGCTGCGCAGCTAGCGCCATTCGACGGCCAACACCGCGGTTCCTGGTGTGTCCGCTGTGCCGTGCGTGTGATCATTGCTTGTACAGCCCTCTCGCAGTGTCCGGAGCAAGTATGGTGGGTCTGACACACCGGTGTCAATGTGTTCTTTTTTCCATTTCCAGGAGGGTATATTAACCCTCTAGTGCAACATAGTAATCATAACGGTGGATGGCTTTGTGGAATCATTGACTGCAGAAATCTGCATTTTAGTTTTTCGTGAAATGTTTGATCTCTAAATTCACCGTTGTTCTAGAAATACATGCCACGCAATGGTATCTTCATTCGAGGAAAAAGGAAGAAGTTTCTGGGTGCCATGTCAAGAGAATACAGCGGATGAAGCAGAATGTGGTAGCCAAAAGACGCGGTACGTTTCATGTGAAGATTGAGCTGGATCATTGTCGTGGAGGAAAACAACTCCTACAATTATCAAGAGGTTCGCCTTCACTGGCCTTCCGTAATTTCGTCACGATATTCCTGTGTCGGTTTGTCCTTTAAGGTCATAATCTGTTAGCATTACTCTGTGGCAGCCCCAAAACCTACTCAGCTTCAATTTTCCAAATGATATTTCGGTCTTCGCCTTTTTTGGCGATGGTGAATCGGCATATTTCCACTACGTGCCCTGCTCCTTCGTACCGAGGTCATAGAGATACACGTAGCACACGTCCATGGTGATTAGCTGGCTAAAGAAGTCGTGTGCATTGGCCTGACACAGTTGAAACCTTTCCGTTACAGGCGGGCTTTTTGAATGGCTGTCAGAAGTCACGGAACCCAGCGGCTACCGATGTTTGTCACGTGCAAAATGCCGAGTAAGATGTTGAAAATTGATCCATGACTAATTTTCATGTTTTCCACTATCGCCTAGATTGTGATATATCGGTCTTCGAGCACTAGGACCTTCACCTCTCTCTTCATAAAGAGATGGTCTGCCACTTTGTTCTTCGTCACTTCGTCTTGTCTCACCACACTGGAAGCGTCTGTGCCATAAGTTCATTGTATCATGTGATGACATACCGTTGCTGTACACTTCCGACAACTCAGCTTGGTTTGGTACAGCGTTGTTAAATGCAGAAAACCAATTACTAAAAGGCACACTATTTTATCAAAGGGCTGTGCCTTTTGTTTTGGCGTTTGATGCAGTTTTGTGGCGCCCGAGTTTACTGTTTACCAGGACTGCAGACATGTACTGGCAAACAAACCAACAATTAATTACGTAACATTATGTTTTCGAGGTAATATTTATTTATTACTACTTCTCGTTTATCTACCAGCAGTGTATCCACACTTCACCTGTGGCCTACATTAGGTACCTATTCTTTGGGAATTTTTTGCATAACCCGTACTTGTACAACGAGCAGAGACATCAAATGGTTCAAATGGCTCTGAGCACTATGGGACTTAACTTCTGAGGTCATCAGTCCCCTAGAACTTAGAACTACTTAAACCTAACTAACCTAAGGACATCACACACATCCATGCCCGAGGCAGGATTCGAACCTGCCATCGTAGCGGTCGCGCGGTTCCTGACTGAAGCGCCTAGAACCGCTCGGCCACACCGGCCGGCGCAGAGAAATCCCTACCAGAGTTTCTCTCAAGTACATGCCCTGCATCTGGTGTTTTTTACGTCAGCTGTCTGATCCTAGTGTCTCCCACGGAGTTTCTCTGGTGTCCACTAACCTCACCCCTTCCTTAACTGTTGTATTGACAGCTGTGCATTACAATTACCATTTTTGCATAACAGTAAATTAAACATCAAACAGTAAAATTGTTTCTATGTATGAACTCAATGATTGTTGAAACTTTCACATTGTTATACAGGGTGTTACGAAAAGGTACGGCCAAACTTTCAGGAAACATTCCTCACACACAAATAAAGAAAAGATGTTATGTGGACACGTGTCCGGAAACGCTTAATTTCGATGTTAGAGCTCATTTTAGTTTGTTCTTCCACCTACGCTCAATGGAGCACTTTATCATGATTTCATACGGGATACTCTACCTGTGCTGCTAGAACATGTGCTTTTACAACACAACATGTTGTTCATGCACGATGAAGCTCCTGCACATTTCAGTCCAAGTGTTCGTACGCTGCTCAACAACAGATTCGGTGACCGATGGATTGGTAGAGGCGGACCAATTCCATGGCCTCCACGCTCTCCTGACCTCAACCCTCTTGACTTTTATTTATGGGGGCATTTGAAAGCTCTTGTCTACGCAAACCAGGTACCAAATGTAGAGACTCTTCGTGCTCGTATTGTGGACGGCTGTGATACAATACGCCATTCTCCAGGGCTGCATCAGCGCATCAGGGATTCCATGCGACGGAAGGTGGATGCATGTACCCTCGCTAACGGAGGACATTTTGAACATTTCCTGTAACAAAGTGTTTGAAGTCACGCTGGTACGTTCTGTTGCTGTGTGTTTCCATTCCATGATTAACGTGATTTGAAGAGATGTAATAAAATGAGCTCTAACATGGAAAGTAAGCATTTCCGGACACATGTCCACATAACATATTTTATTTCTTTGTGTGTGAGGTATGTTTCCTGAAAGTTTGGCCGTAGCTTTTTGTAACACCCTGTATATCAAAAGTGTTCACGTTGTGTTGGAATTAGGTATGTCATGAACTGACGTGTTACGTAGATTATTGCCTCGCAGTTTCATACTTGCTTCGAGAGAAGGGCAGATAGTTTCGGTCTCCGACCAACAGTTTGTCACAATAAAAAAAAACAGCGCTGCAGAGATGGTGATTCTATGTAGGTAAAACAGAAAAATCCATGATTAAATCTCATCCTGTACATCGCATTAATGGTCAGTTTTGATTAATGGCGGTCTTTAAAGAGGGTCTTTGTTGGGATGACAGGCTGTACTGTAGCGATAGTCCCTTCCCCGAATGAGTTTTGACGTGTTCCACTGTTGTTGCCACTCGCTGCCGGGTAGATATAAAATCAGTTCCAGAATGAGATTTTCCCTCTGCAGCGGAGTGTGTGGTAGTGTGCAGGAGACGAGGTACTGGCGGAAGTAAAACTGTGAGGAGGGAGCGTGAGTCGTGCTTGGGTAGCTCAGATGGTAGAGCACTTGCCCGCGAAAGGCAAAGGTCCCGAGTTCGAGTCTCGGTCCGGCACACTGTTTTAATCAGTCAGATAGTTTCATAAAATTAGCTACATGGAAGCTTAATATCAAGTTATAATCCACTGGAAGTTGTCTCCGTTGCCAGATGGCCAGTGCTCTCATTGTCGATTATTCCACTGTGGATTTCAATCCAAACTGCTTCCCCTGTCTTACTGCGGTCTCTACATCTTATAAACCCCTATATTACGATAATAAAGTAGTTCTCTATCGTGATCCAGTTTCTGGCTACCATGTTTTCACTACAGACATCGGGTCTGTTAATAGCAACTCCTTTTTTACTAAGGTTCTTCAAATGGCTCTAAGCACTATGGGACTTAACATCTGAGGTCATCAGTCCCCTAGACTTTAAAAACTACTTACAGTAAACCTAACTAACCAAAGGACACACATCCATGCCCGAGACAGGATTCGAACCTGCGACAATAGCAGCAGCGTGGTTCCCGACTGAAGTGCCTAGAAACTCTCGGCCACAGCGGCCGGCTAATGTTCTTCTGAAAACAAAAAAGCTTCAGTACCTCTATTACCACAACGCTTTTGGGTGTAAAAAGATATTCTCGAGGAATATGGAACAGTTTTCTACTGAAATCGGTGTACACTAAAAGACACGTCACATGCTACTTTCATTTTCGAATCTTCTATTGAAGCTATAAAACAGTCTGGCCACTTAAATTGAAATGTTAAGAAACGATTGAATATAATAGAGAGATCTCGAAATCAGTCTGCTTCATATAAAATAATCGAATTCAAAGCGATGTTGCACAGTAATCAAGTTTGTACACTGTAGCAGAGCTCCATTTGAGAGTTGACTCTAATAGATGATTCCACACCAAGTTATTTGTCATACAGTACTGCTAACTTTCTATACTTATTTCGCCATTTGTCGAAGCGCATCTAAGTGTATTTAGGTAAGCTAGATGTTTCATAATCGATCATGTGGACTGAACTAATCTCCTCGCCATATTCACCCCTATGATATGGTGCCGTCCACGGCTTAAACTGCAACTTAGAGCAAATAAATTTTTCGTAAGGTTCTCTCTTACATCTTCTACATTTGTCAATCGCTCATGATTCATACATAACAAATATCAAGCGAGTTATATTGGACTTATTGCGATAGCGGTTGTTTGTACAAGCTATGCAAACTCTAATTGATACTTCCTCTTGCAAAACGCTCTGAAGGGTTATCGGCTGCTTATCTTCCGATGATGTAGTAGGTTGAAAAAGTTGCGCAAAATATTGCAGCACTGGTTGTACGAGTAAGGTGCATCTTTTAAAAAGGCCTGTTTGTGTTAGCAGCTATATTAGTAGCGACAAAACTGTAATACACATTCATATGCGGAGTGGAACTATATAGAATAGATGAAGGACTGAAAAACTGCTGAAATAGTTTAATCTCTAAGCGGTATTCTGAATGGCGTTCTGCGTTCTGGCAATAATAACTGTTCACCCATAATTTAATGATGATAAATGATATACATCTATAGGATAACCCGAAGTTAACAGAACAAAAGAGAAAAGTACAATTATAAAAAAGTTTTTTAGATTCGGTGTGAATTTCACAAAAATTTAGATGTGGGAATCTTTCAGCAATGATAAATGCATTGCACAATTGAAAAGTTTACCGCGAGTCGGTGTTATTTCTGAGCCAATATCTCGTATAATGGTTTAGTATAGTTGGTTGTTGAGAACATATACACTTCCATTTAGTGAAAGCACTTCTAGTCGCTTCATAAGTGGTTCAACATTTAGTACGCGCAGTTCTTCACGTCCAACAGACTGTTGTGAAATTTATAAACTGCAGCCGGTAGCAGCTTACAGACCACTAATTCTCCTAGAAATCTAGTATTTTTCTTTATTAAAAGATATCCCATGGTTTTATGGGGATGTGTGTGAAAATGGTGCTAGTAGTGTATTATAATACTATTTTTATTCAATACTTTTTTTGAAGTGATCAAATTTGTTTTGGTTCTCTTCACCATGAAACTGCATGTACGAATGCTATTTTATATCTTCTAAAATAATGTAGTTATTATATTTCGTAGGAACTATTGTAATATTCTACTGACATTCATTGGAAAAAAATCATTGTGTTTGTCAACAGGCTTCTGCAGTGGAGTGTTTCACATAATTTCGGACTATGACGTGCGTATCCGACACAGAATGGTGCAGGTGAAAACCAGATTCGCTTTCTTGACAAGCTGAAGAATGTTTTTCGTCATGTTACAATGGATATCACCATAGTCAATGAGTTGTCTCTACACGGAAACTGCACTTTGACAACTATTAACTGACCTAAAGCCGTGGGATTTTTGGGGAAGGGACAAACATATAGTTCTGTGATTTAACTAATATCTTGAAGCACACATTTACACTGCAGTCAATCAGTAATTCTGATACTTCTGCACTACAATACATAACCGGCACAAGGATGTACAAACCTTCGCAGGGATTGAAAGTCATGAATGAGAAGTCTTGTATCATACCTTATACAGACAGTAGAATCTGCTGCCAACAAACTGTTCAGGCCGCTAAGGGAAACTCGTTGCGGCCATCGATTTGAATCTCCCAAGCACTATTTACATTTTGACCGATCCTCGTACGACGTACAAATCTAAAAACCAACACTCATCTCAGTGCTCTGATACACAGAATTTTTCACTTGTGTCTTACGCTCCAGACATTACGTTTTCCTACTTTAGGACAGCGTATGCTACTACGAGGGCTGTTTTTTTCTCGGCCAATTTCGGTTGAAAAATATGTGGAATTTGTTTTTGGACATCATGGGATATTCCGAAGTCAGCTCCTATAGTTTCAGGAAGTTTCTCTGGGTGGCGGCACTGTGCATAGCCTTCAAAGTGGTGTCTGTAACGGTGGTGTGCTCCATGCAGAGAGCTGTCATTGAGTAGTTTCTTTTGACGGAAAAATAGGGCATCGGAGGTATATATAGGCGCTTGCAAAATGTCCACGGTGACCTGGCAGTCAAAATAAGCGTGGTGAGTCACTGGGCGAGGAGTCTGTCATCATCACAACAAGCTCGCACAAACCTGACAGATATCCTGCGTGCCAGGTATCTGCACACAGCTGTGACTACTGCAATATTGAAACGTGCGTACACTCTCTAACATTCTGCGTGGTGTCTGTTTGTTCTAAGTCGTGCCTCCCTACCACTTTCGCGCAACGACGATCTGAGCGTGTTTTTTTAGGGAATTGATTAGTTTGAACCTGGGACCTGTTGCTGGTAAGGAGACGCCAGACCACACATGACATGGAGAGTTCAGAAGAGTTCAGTGAGACTAGCGATGATGTAATCGAATACTTAATGATTTCAGCGTCAGCTCCACTGCACTCCCTGTAAAAGAATCTTAATACTAACTAAATTTACTGGAAGGGGTTCAAGGCTTTCCTATTTTTAGTTAGCTGGTAAAGTAACGTCGAAAAAGCAGTTAAGTTTACCACTGGAATTTTTATTCTACTTACAAAACATTGTTTATAAATTGCGCTATTGATGAAAGGAAATAGTTTAATACAGGATGATAAAAACCAACTACGTTCAACAAAAATGTGAACGAATATTCCCTGAATGGGTTTTCAAGTTCTACAAAGGATCGAAGGATGACCTATGCCATATCACATCTATAATCTAGGTTTAAATTAAGTTTCATAAAAGAGAAAACTATCAAAATGGTCTACAGTGACCCTCAATTATCTTTAATTACTTATTTAACTTTCATAAATTACAGTGGCTGATGTGGCTTCACAATAATTATATAACAGAAAAATCATCGCATTTCGAATTTTAACTTCCAGTAGCAAATGTGAATACCACGAAGTATAATTGACGATCGACACGAGTATTACGTAAAAAGGGGATGTAACAGATGAGACTTCTGCAGTTCTGAGTGAAGCCTTATGCGCTCTTATGCGGCATCGCGTGCGTTCATTACCTTGTCGGTGGTTAGGCAGCGTCAGGTTGCGGCGGGCGGTGCAGCTCCATACACCTCGCTGTCTCGGAAGCAACTCTCCAACTTCTCTTTACTACAATTTACTGAAGTGGATTTAAGAAAAAGGTATCTGGCTGTGTTTTCAACTGACCAATCAGGGTCTCAAAGCTAACCTTAAGCTCCGCCTACAACAATTCTGTCCATCCAATGAGAAACGTCATACTTTTCGTGGTGGGGCAATGTTTTTAATGTTTGCGACGTAACAGAGATACGTATAGTCTCACGCTAAAACTTGCAGCTGGTGTGGCCCTTTTAGTGTTATCTTAAGATCTATACTGTTCTTCTGGAGGGCTCTATCTTTTAATATGGGCTGGGGGCTGATCTTGGGGGTTGGCCAGCGATGTGGGTGTCCTTTATCGTAGGGCCTTCTAGCTTACACGACTCTGCCCTCGGCTTCTGTTCTCGTTTCTCCCCTCGGAACTGCGTCTGTTTCACGGTGGGAAGGTATGACATGCATTTGCCGGTCGGTGTGGCCGTGCGGTTCTAGGCGCTTCAGTCTAGAACACCGTGACAGCTGCGGTCACAAGTTCGAATCCTGCCTCGGGCATGGATGGGTGTGATGTTATTAGGTTAGTTAGGTTTAAGTAGTTCTCAAGTTCTAGGGGACTGATGACCACAGATGATAAGTCCCATAGTGCTCAGAACCATTTTTTATAACATGCATTTAGGCGTTCTTGTGTTAGTCTGTGGTATTCCATTTGCTCACTCATTGATCGTATTACTTTGGTTAATTTAATGTCAGGATTTATTCGGAGCCATGTGACATACTGCCGGATTTGCCATCATGTCAGGGTTTTCATGGAAGGTGTTGGATTTGCCTGACACCTTACAACTCTCATTCGATATGATTGAAGTGTCACGGTCAAACACCCTGTAGGTCAGGATAGAAGTCAGGAGCGGAGGGCGTTGTAAAATGAAAATTAATTGAGTGGAATGGACCCAGTTTATTCTTGTAATGATGGTACAGTGGTGCCTACGTAGGGCTGAGCAGCCCCAAGAGGGGTTGCCGTCTGCTCATCAGAGAGGCAGAGGCTAGAGGAGCGACTACTCGGGGCCGAGGTCAGAAGCTAAGAGAGCGCGAAGCTGTTTCCAAGCCGCCCTCGCCGCTCCCGGCCGCGTCCCCACGTGATCACACGATTTGTCTCTGATTGGAGGATTGATTCCGCCAACGCGCCTTGCTAGTAGCGTACCCCCGTCAGCGCAACCAACCCGTGGGACTTGAGTCTGACCGAGGAGCACGTGGCTGGAATGTGCCGACCATGGTCTTCCGGCCGGCACCCTCCGGCCAGCCCAACATTATGCCGAACATTATGCATAAAAAATTTATTTAATAAAATTTTGTCGGCAGTGATCCCTCTTGGGGGGTCTCCTCCCTGCACAACCCTGCTGCGCAGCTGGACGTCTCTGATGGTAGTTCTGACACACTTGTCTACCTGTTGGGATGTTCAAAGGTGTGTGGTCTCTGGGTCCCTCGCCGCCTAACAGAAGACCATAACGAGCAACGAAGGAACATCTGTGAGGAATTGTTTGCACGTTGCGAGGCTGATCGTGATAATTTCTAATTGAACATTGTCACGGGCGATGAAAACCGGATCATCACTTCGAACCGCAAACAAAACGGCGAGCCATACAGTGGCGTCACACCACACCTCCTCCGAAGAAAAATTTCAAAGCTGCACCTTCACCCGGTAAAGTCGTGGCGACTGTCTTCTAGGTCTTTGAAGAGGTTATTCTGTTTTATGTCCTCCCTCATGGTGCAACGATCAACTCTGAAGTATATTGTGCTATTTTCACAAAATTGTAGAAACGACTTCAGCGTGTTCGTCTCAACAAAAATGCAAACGAACTTCTCATTCTACATGACAACGCAAGGCCTCACCCAAATCAGCGCAGCTGAGAGGAGCTCACAAAACTTCATTCGACTGTTCTTCCTTACCCACCCTAAAGCCTGGATCTCGTACTTTCCGACTTCCATCTATTTGGCCCAATAAAGGATGCACTCTGCGGGAAGCAGTACGTGGATGATGGGGAGGTTACTGATGCAGCAAGACGTTGACTCCGACGTCGACCAATAGAGTAGTACCGTGCGGCCATACATGCCGTCACAGTATTAATCTGCCAGGAAGTTTCATATCAGCGCACACTCCGCTGCAGAGTGAAAATCTCATTCTGGAAACATGCCCCAGGCTGTGGCTAAGCCATGTCTCTGCAATATCCTTTCTTTCAGGAGTGGTAGTTCTGCAGGTCCTAGGAGAGCTTTTGTAAAGTTTGGAAGGTAGGAGATGATGTACTGCCAGAAGTAAAGCTGTGAGGACGGGGCGTGAGTCGTGCTTGGGTAGCTCAGTTGGTAGAGCACTTGCCTGCGAAAGGCAAAGGTACCGAGTTCGAGTCTCCGTCCGGCACACAGTTTTATTCTGCCAGGAAGTTTCATATCAACGCACACTCCGCTGTAGAGTGGAAATCTCATTCTTAGAAAGAACCTGCTTTCGCAAAGAACAGGGATGTATTACTTATTTTGTTCGCCCCTCGTGTGCTCATTTGTTTTACGTTTGCCACCTGTTATCGTTTCACGTTATCTAGTTTATTCCTCGCCATAGGTTTAAACAAGATATTGCTTTCTATGTTATGTTACTGTAATATCATTTTAGGGACAAAACTAATTCTGAAATTACTCTGACTTGGCAAACTGCCGTAGGAGAGGACAGTGGGCGTTTTGTAAACGTAATTATTTTATTGTTCGTTCCCACCTTGGACTCACTAATGACATCTTAAACAGGTTTGTCTACCTTAGCAAATTCTCATCGTCTGATTTGAATAACTCGCATAATATTCATCAAAGTTGTAAATTTACATATCACCAAGTCGTCATTATTTGATTTGGGTACGTTGTATACTAACATGACAAAGTTGTAGGCTACTTTGAGCTCTTAGCAAGTTGCCTTCATTTTATTTAAATGCGTTACATTGCAACTCATCACAGTTGTATTTGTCTATGTAACAGCTTATATCATTAGATGATGATTTGACAAGAAGTGGGAACCAGTTACGATACCATTTGTGTAATCCAAGGCTGAAAAGTAGAATAAAGGAAATCTGAGATTAGCGTGTCCATTCTCACTGTCACAGTAGAACGCTACACGCTACTAATACTCCTAAAATGACTTAAGTCCCCTAAGCACTTATTAGTAATGATATCATTCTTTTTCTCTGACGGACTCTCCGAGTAGCTTTCTCATTCGACAAAAACTTTATTTGAGATACAGTCGTATATTATTTTAAGATCCAAGGTTTATAAGTGATTTTCCCTCTCAGTTGCAAGTTGTTCTTCTTTCTGTTGTAATTGTGACTCGTGTGGAGTTCTTTACGAAGACCACCCTGATCGTTTCTGCGGCTTCCAATAGGGGGAGCGATGCGTTATATGTAATAGCTTAAATTATAAACCAATGCAACCACAGTGTTCACTGAAAATGATTGTTCGAACTCTTTCGCCAAGAAAATAGTTGATTATAGTTTTTTTTTTTAAATTTAGGCTAGGAAAAAGCAAACCCTGTGGAAAACACTCCACCATTGTTTCCATGACAAAGGAAGGATGCAAACTTTTCATCTACCGAAGAGAAGGCAATGGAACTGTTCTGGGTGATACAGATATCGGTGAATAGCCCAACATCCGTAGGGGCACTGGGTAAAGTCCTGTTTTTCCGGAATGACATGACGCTTTTCATGGAAATATTCCGATTGGTAGAATAAAACAAATAATTGCGTGGAAGTCTCTGTGTCCATAAACTAGATGACCACACACCCCTCTTTGAACATAGTGCACTTTATCAACGATTCTATACTTTAGATAATGATTTACGCCGTCAGGTTAAAATTTCTTGCGATCGACTTAAATAGTGCAAAATTATGTCGCCACTTATGTTCCAAACTGAACATCGTCGGATCATGATCGGAAAACCCACTGGGGCCCGATATCGTTCACCAACAACGATCACGTATTTCTGAAGGGAGACTACAGTTTTGACGTCCCGCAGTCAACGAGTCCATTGGAGAGGTAGTACAGTCCAGGATTAGGGAGGATCAAAAAGGAAATCGGCCGTATTTTTAATAAAGGAATCATTACAGTATTTGTCATAAGCGATTTAGGGCAACCTCTGAACATCTAAATGCTAACAGGATTTGAACCGTTGCCTTCTTGCATCTGGGTCCAGTGCCTTACCAAGATATTTGTAAACAGCTGCTGGGACAGTTTTGCCGATAGCATCCCACGACGAGACACTGCAGGAGATTTCTCATTTTTTATCGTATTCACATGTGTTTGTATTTCGTTGTTGTCATGAGAATGGAACTTGATGTTTGTTGCTATCCCGCCTCTTCGAAGTCTAACCATGCTTTTTTGAACCGGCCGCTTCTGAACGTACGATTTTTTTTTTTTTCAATATATTGTGTGTTGTTGGTCTAGGAGACTGCCGTCGACTGTACTACGAATTTTACCATGACACAGATCTTTGAAGTAAGCGACTTGAATATTACACTTGGTAATGCACTTAGCCTATATCTGCTGCATATTCAGATTTCCTGGTGCCATTTGTTCTCAGATCACCACAACTTTTCTTTGTTGCGCCATTTTTCGGTGTAGATAGGTACAAGGCCGTTTGGTTGAAAGTAAGGAGATTGGGCGTGACTCATCCATGCAATTTATTGTAAGGATAGTCAGAGAAAAATGAAAGTTGCTAAAAATAGGGGAATGGAGATTAGCAATCTTCGTTCCTGTTACGAACGACAAAGACTGAGTAGGAGAAGTATCGAATTTTACGGACTATACGACTTACCTTAATTTTACAGCAATTTAAAAAAATAACATTTTTACCATTTTCATTATTATACTGCAAAGCCAGACTAAAAAAAAATAGTTTATAATACTGAACTGACCTTTAAAATCACTGTAAATCGTCATCTGAACTTCCTTCTTCGTCACCTACTTCTTTCTCCTCGTCGTCATCGTTGTACTCTCCCTATATAAGATGGTTTTCTTTGCCTAGACAGTGTTCCTTATGCCGAACTTCTTGAAAGATTTAACAATAATGTCTTCTCTCACTCTTGACCACGAGCGTTTTATCCACTGAGACACTTGTTTGATTGTAGATCGTTTTAAACCTCTCTTCGGCGTGAACTCATGTTGAGTTTGTCCATCGTCTATTTGGTCCACTCCTCTCTCATATACACTTTAAATAGTTTACTAACGAGAGATAAGGAAGTTGCAATTGTGAAGTAAGTCCATCCGGTATAACAACAAGCTATGTTTTTCCCTGTCTCAGTTTTTCCTTCACAAAGCTTTTCAAATGACTACTAAAGTGCTCCAGCACAAGAAGAGAACTCTTATTGAATAATGGGCCTTTCCTTCTCTCCCACACTCTGTTAATCCATAATTCCATACTAGCGTGGTCCATCCAACCATTGTCATATACGTGAACAACAACGTCTGGCAGTATTTCGGAAGGTTTTTGTATCTTTTGAGCTCGAAGTTGATCAATGAATTAAATTTAGTACCGCCAGCACAACATGAAAGGACTACAGTGTGTGCATTGGTTTGTTCCCACCTGTCTTTATAGTCACAGTTTTAGTACCTTCCTTGGTAACAGTTCTGTTGCTCGGCACGTCAAATCTCAGACGAGTTTGGTTCATATTAGTTATGTGGCTTAGTACCGCATTGGTTTTCTTTCGATGTTGAATAATAGAGTAATGGAAAGATAATATTTTGTCTTCATACTGTCGTGGCATTTGCTGAGATAATTTGGTTTTGGTTCACATGTTACATCCATGGTTCTTCACAAACCTGTTGCACCAACCAATTCTACCCTTGAAGTCTGTTAAGTTCCACTGTAGTGCTAGCTTACGAGCATGTATTTGAATCATTTTTGTATTCCATTGCCAATTTGACAGTGCCCTTGAATCCATTTCAATAGGTCATCTAGTTTACGCCATTTTGCATTCAACCCCCTATTTGCACATTTAGTCTTCCTCATTTTTTTAAAAAAAATTCTCCTTTACTAGCCCGCCAATCACGAATGGTTTTCTGTTGGTGGAGAGCAGAAATGCCGCTCGGTTGCTCTGGTTCTATGTTCTTCTGCGTATGCGGTTGCTTTCAATTTATAGCCAGCATCATATGAATACCTTTTATTCTATTTCAATTACGAAACTAGCTACTAACAAAAATATTGTACTGTAACCGATAACACAGATCATTTTCAGTTCAAATTCACTGGCACCGTAGACTGCAATGACGTATCATACGCCATACAGTATTCTGGGTTTGTGATGGCGGGACCGGAGGGAGACTATTAGCAAACTTGTGGATCCCTACAACTCGTGTTCGTCGCATCGATGCACTGCTGCCAGTTGAATCCATTGTGCCAGACAGAGGTAGGTTTACCGCGGCATCGAATATATGGCCATTTTTTAGACTGGCGGGAATTTTAAATCAAACTCTGGACATTTTTATATTAATAACGAGTATAAGACGTGCCTGGCTTTTGGAAGCAATTTTTCGAAGAAAAAAGTGCGTGTTACAGTCCATAAAATACGGTAAATATATTCTGATCTGTTGGAAAGATATAAAAGAGAACAACGGGGACATCAGAAACAGACGCCTCAGATGAAGAAAGTTTTTCTCAACAAAAGGACTCTACTGGTATTAATTATTGAACTCTTATGGGATGCAACGACGTATGGAAGTGATACGTGCAGGTGGCGTAAGCTGGAGAAGAGTAAACTGGACACATATAAAATGTGCAGCTATAGATGGATGTCAAAAATTAAACGGACGGTGCGAACACGAATTTTTGAGGTACTATGGAGAACAACTAATGGGAAAAAACAATGAAAAGCCCTTACTAGAAAAATAGACACATCAGGGGCATATGCAACAAAGTTCACAGCGATTAAGCAGGTAGCACAGGAAGGAGCTTCGTAAAACACTAACGCCCAGACAAAGACTGTAATCTAAAAATATGAGTATAGAGGGCGCTGGATGCATTAAATGCGCAGCAAATATAAAATTAGCAAAGGACAGAAAAATATCGAGGAAGGCAATAAGCTATCAAAAGAATGATGAATGAAAAAACGATTAATTTTGATTTCCATGACAGTTGACGAAAGGCTGTCTCAAAGAGTGTATGGATATTTCGGATGTACTGATACGCATTTCTGAAGGACTAAAACTAGACTCAATTTTTACGTACAGGGAACAAGCAGTGTATTACAAAACCCACTACTTCGTGCGACACTGTATTTTTTCGCAGTAACGATGCATTGTTAAGTTCGATGTACATGAACCGGATATGCCAACGTTATCTTCATGAGTATCTCAAGGTGACGTCAGTGACTCGGAGTGGAGCGTTCTAAACTGCGGTGAAATCAGCCATAAAAGCCGCTCTGGATAACAGCATCACGAGTGCCTGTCCTCTGAAGAAATAGTTCCGTATAGGAACTATGATATGGAACATACAATTGAGCGATTTCCCGCAACAGTTTCGCTACGAACCAGCTTACAGCTTGTAATGTCACTGTCAGGTAAAGAACCGCTGTCTCGAAACACAATACTCTGAATCTTTAGAACTGATGTATCTGATAATGGAAGTTACAATATTGAAGAAGGTTTTCTTCGGCTGAGTGAATCACATGTTGGAACAGTGCATAAATACGTTTGTTTTATTGTTACCTAAAGACGGAAATTAATTCAAAGCATGAAACAGAATGACAGAAGAAATAACAGTGCAACAACACACAGTATCAAAGGAAGTTGAAAAATTGGATTTAGCGTCTCGTCGACGATGAAGTCATTGGACAAGTAAATGTCTCGTTAGACACCGGAATTTCCCTCTTCATCAAAAACATAAACAAAAACTACACTTTTTCATCAATGACGAATATAATGTGACACTGATAGTCCGTGTTCACAGTGACACTTTTATTTATTTTTTATAAAGTACACTATTGGCCATTAAAAATGCTACACCACGAACATGACGTGCTACAGATGAGAAATTTAACAGACAGGGAGAAGATACTGCGATATGCAAATGATTAGCTTTTCAGAACATTCACACAAGGTTGGCACCGGTGGCGACACCTACAACGTGCTGACATGAGGAAAATTTCCAACCGATTTCTCATACACAAACGGCAGTTGATCGGAGTTACCTAGTGAAACGTAGTAGTGATGCATCGTGTAAGGAGGAGAAATGTGTACCATCACGTTTCCGACTTTGATAAAGGTCGGATTGTAGCCTATCGCGATTGCGGTTTATCGTATCTTGACATTGCTGTTCGCGTTGGTCGAGATCCAATGACTGTTAGAACAATATGGAATCGGTGGGTTCAGGAGGGTAATACGGAACGCCATGCTGGATCCCAACTGCCTCGTATCACTAACAGTCGAGATGACAGGCATCTTATCCGCATGGCTGTAAGGGATCGTGCAGCCACGTCTCGATCCCTGAGTCAACAGATGGGGACGTTTGCAAGACAAAAACCATCTGCACGAACAGTTCGACGACGTTTGCAGCAGCGTGGACTATCAGCTCGGAGACCATGGCTGCGGTTACCCTTGACGCTGCATCATAGACAGGAACGCCAGCGATGGTGGACTCAACGACGAACCTGGGTGCACGAATGGCAAAACGTCATTTTTTCGGATTAATCCAGGTTCTGTTTACAGCATCATGATGGTCGCATCCGCGTTTGGCAACATCGCGATGAACGCACATTGGAAGCGTGTATTCGTCTTCGCCATACTGACGTATCACCCAGCGTGATGGTATAGGGCGCCACTGGTTACACGTCTCGGTCACCTCTCGTTCGCATTGACAGCACTTTGAACAGTGGACGTTACATTTCAGATGTGTTACGACCCGAGGCTCTACCCTTCATTCGATCCCTGCGAAACCCTACATTTCAGCAGGATAATGCACGACCGCATGCTGCAGGTCCTGTACGGGCCTTTCTGGATACCTAAAATGTCCGACTGGTGCCCTGGCCAGCACATTCTCCAGATCTCTCACCAATTGAAAACGTCTGGTCAATTGTGGCCGAGCAACTGGCTCGTCACAATACGCCAGTCACTACTCTGAATGGACTGTGGTATCGTGTTGAAGCTGCATTGGCAGCTGTACCTGTACACGCCATCCAAACTCTGCTTGGCTCAATGCCCAGGCGTATCAAGGCCGTTATTACGTAGCGAGGTGGTTGCTCTGGGTGCTAATTTCTCATGATCTATGCACCCAAATTGCGTGAAAATGTAATCACATGTCATTTCTAGTATAACGTATTTGTCCAATGAACACCCGTTTATCATCTGCATTTCTTCTTGGTGTAGCAATTTTAATGGCCAGTAGTGTATTAAGTTGAAGTTCTCTGCGTCAGTGCACTCTAGAACTGGAAAATGTGATGAACTGTGATCGTTGCACCATTGTGCGACATTTCCATCCAATGGGGAAGGTTCAAAAATCGAGTGTATGGCTAGCACATGCTCTAAGCCAAAATCATAAAAATCAGCGGGTGGTCATATACGCATCTCTGCTTGCTCGTCATCAGTTGTCTCGGGAACAACACCGACTATTACTGTCCTGTATCGTTACTGCTAATGAGAAATCGGTTCTTCATGCTAACGTAAGGAGAAGAAAGGAATGGCTGAGAGCAAAGCAGCAACTCCGCGTACAAAGACCTGCAGACATTCACAACAATAATGTTATACACCTGGTGAAACAGCGACAAGGTAGTATATTACAAATTGCTTCCGCAAAGTGCAATCATCAGTGGTGACATTTATTGTCAACAACTACGACGTCTTGCAGGTCGCAATCCAAGAATATCGACCAGAAAAAACTGAATGAAGTGGTGCTACTCCATGATAACTCCATCCCTCATTCTGCTAGACTGACAAAAATCACTACACAGGTGTTGGGTTGGGAAGTCATTACGCACCATCCTTATTCACCTGATCTTGCTTCCTCAGATTTTCACCTTTTCCGCTCTCTATCGAACAGTCATCAAGGAACTGCCTTTTCGACTGAAAATTCGCTTCGAACATGGTTCGACGTGTTTTTAACCCAAAACAACGTGTTTTCTGCAGTCTTGGAATCGAAAAGTTACTCCAGCGTTGAAAAACTGTTGAAAATAGTGAAGGACAATACATTATTGATAACTAAAGTTCCTGATATGTGTATCTGTTGTGTTTACTAAACTTATGCAAAAACGCTACGAACCTATGCACCATCCCAATATGTTATTGAGAATACCAGACTTTATGAAGAGCGCCACCTACTTGTCTTCTTGTAATTATGTAAATATTCCAATATAGTCCATCTGCAACCCTTGTAGATTGTGATCCGTACACGTTGTACAGAAAAACTTATTACTAGATTCATTTGTATAGGGCAGCGAAAAGGATTGATATGCTTGCACATCCTAAGTGCACTACTCATGGAGGCTAAACGATTGTGTACTGTAGTTTTTGTAGCTGTTAATTGTACCTTTTCTTTTATAGAGCAGTATCAGGGCTGAAGATGGCAGACGCAGAGACCGGTAATCGTAATATATGATCAATTACTAAAAGTAACTGTAATGAAAACTACAGCCATCTTAACTAATTATAATCATCAACGATTTATTTAGAAAGGACCCAACGTGCGCGAAGGATGCAGTCCCTATTAACCACTGGACAGCTCGGATGCTAGAAAACAATTCTCCCTCACAGTTCCTTCTTTCTTTAGCGACATAAGTTCAAAGAAGTGTGTTTTTATGTTCGGTAATGCTATTTATGTTGTGTCTAGACAAGACAGCCTAGACACAATGAGGGGAAGCCGAAAGGCACGCGCTCAAAGTCACGCAGGCTGGCGTGAGGTCTGAAACAGGATACGTAATGAATGCTATAAAGAAAAGTACGTAGCTTCTGGAATACTTAACTTTAATCCACATTTGTAAAACATCGCTCTTGATGATACATTAATAGAATCTCAATATCTATACTGGTAATGGCGCCTTGCTAGGTCGTAGCAAATGTAGCTGAAGGCTATGCTAACAATCGTCTCGGCAAATGAGAGCGTAATTCTCAGTGAACCATGGCTTGCAACGTCGGCTGTACAACTGGGACGAGTCCTAGTCAGTGTCTCTAGACCTGCCGTGTGGCGGCGCTCGGTCTGCCATCACTGACAGTGGCGACACGCGGGTCCGTCGTATACTAGCGGACTGCGGCCGATTTAAAAGCTACCACCTAGCAAGTGTGGTGTCTGGCGGTGACACCACATACCTCCCCCGCAAATCGGCGAACGGTTGTGTTATAAGGCTTCCGCCCGCCGTGGGGAGGACCCCATGTTGACGTATGCGACGAGATGGGGAGCCTAACAACAGGCGAGGCTGTGCCACCCGCACCCGACCATTCGGTCCGAGGGGAGCTAGGAAACGCCTGAAAACCTAGTCCAGGGTGCACGCCAACATGAGGTGTATGCGCCCGTAGATAGTCAGGAGGGGCCGAAGGGTCGACCTCCATCGAGTCGGAGCACCCGACTGGCGAAGACGACATCTGGTCCGGAGCGGGCAAGAGTTCCACGGCGGAGGACAACGGGTCACGGGAAGGTATCGGCGGCGCGTGACCCAGGGAGGCGCCCGGCGGTTGTAGCGACGCGTCCACTGCGGGCGGCGCCGGCGAGAGAACAGGCAGCGGCGGCGGCGGCGGCGCGTCGCCATGGGGCAAAATGAAAGGCAGCGTCGGTAACACCTGGGGATGAGGCGAGCCAGTAGATGGGTCCCCAGGGCGCTGACCGGACGGCACCGTCGCTGAAAGCAGACGGGGAGCGGCAGAACCCGTGCGACGACAGAGGCGCAGCTGATTGAGATGCCGACGCACCTCACCAGAGGCCCCCAAAACCAGATACATCGCGCGGCCGAGGCAGCGAAGAATGCGCCCTGCGAGCCAACGCCGTGAACCTCGATAGTGGCGATAGAATACAACGTCGCCTGGAGGAAAATCAGGTGGCTGCCGCTGCACAGGAGCCTGATGCGGCGGATGCAGCAAAGACAACAAGGTTCGATGAGGACGACCGTTGAAAGGTGGCTACACTGAGCCACAGCGCCAAAGATCGCGCCAGAGAGTATTGTTCCGCCGCCTCCACTGGCAGTGATTACTGAGACGTAGCGGCAAGCAGTGCTTGCCGAGAAGTTGTGGTGAACACTGCTTGTCGTGAAGTCAGAGTGAGATGTGGTAGTGGAGAGTGTTGTTCCATGTTTTATGCAGTGGTTTGATGGGAGAGATAGCAGATGTTGTTCTAATGGAGATATTGTAATGGTCAGAGTGCATTTCGTCAATATATATGGAGGTAATAAACTCTTTTTTCTTTTATTCTTTCAGTGTCCTGAATAGTATGTCATGACAGGTTCAGTCAACAAAGCATCTGGCGTGTGTTCTTGTATTAGAGTGTAATTCTGATTTTCTTGCGCAATTATAGTATTTCTAATTTTCTTTTATCACGTCAGTATAATTGGTATTTAAGGATTCTTGTCTTGTTGAAGAAGAACTGTGCCAGATGTGCGTTGAGTCATACTACCACATACAGAACAGCTACACTTGTGTTTGTTGTTTCGTAGGTTTTATAGTTGCTGGGGACTGAATTAATTAATTGTGCTAACAGAAATTTTCTTACATTCTTTGTTGTCATTCTAAGCAGTCAGATTGCGTACTAAAACTAGTCAGGGCCAGCAGTTTACGAGACTTGAGTAATCGGACTTACAGCTACTAAAAATATTTGCATTTTTTTTATTTAATAAAGCCCCCATGCACGTGGCGACCCTGCCAGGATCGTCCCTTGGAATTCTTCTGATTGTAAAAATAGTAGACAGTAGTATTGTTGTAGTAATTTGTAGTTTAGTAATTGTAGTCTATTTTGCATGTGTAGATTTGGTAATTGGCATTCTTCTAATGGTATTTTTCAAAATTTAATTTTTATTGCCTTGTATACGCGTTTGACGATTTGGTGCAATTATTTCAATTGTTCGATTAATCGTGTTTGAGGGAAATATTTCGTGTGAATGGTATTGTTGAAGATGAGAAGTCATTGTGTGTAATTTTCGTACAGTGACGAATTTTTATGTTTTGTAAATGATTACGCGATCGATGAAAAAGGCAAAAATGATGGATAGTGAGAATGGCGAAATTGTTAACATGGCGAACTCGCCAACAGAAGAAAACAGTGTGATGAATAATGAAGTGGAAAACAATGTAATAAGTCGGGAAAATAGTCCGGAACCATTTCAAAATTATTCTCAATCAGAAAATTCGCAGAATACGAGATTAACGATAGAAGATTCTGAAATAGTATCGAACACAGATAGCTTTACAGCTATGACGAAGGAAGCTGGTTTTGCGGGAAATGTTAGGGGCGAAAAGAATTTTGAAACAGTTAACATGGAGCAGTTGATGAGTGCAATATTAAATTTGGGATCTCGGTTAGACTCACAAAAGGGAACAATGGAAGCACGGTTAGACTCACTGGGATCACAAATGGGAACAATGGAAACACGGTTCGGATCTGAATTAAAAACAGAGATGGGAACTTTGGAAACACGGTTAGACTCACGAATAGGGACATGTTTCAAAAATATGAAAGATTAATTAAAGAAAGAAATCAGAGAAGAAGTACAACCAATTTTGAATGCTCACAATAATAGATTAATTGCAGTAGAAATCAGACAAAAGGAACAGGATAGAGAACAGGAAGAAAGAGATCGCGTGATAGTACAGAAATTTTCAGAGTTAAATTTACAACGTGCAAAAGATAAGGAAGAAATATTTGAGAGAATCGAGGGATCCGTACCAAATGACAGAATAAATAACCTAACACAACAATGTGAACAGTTAACTACCAAATGTGTTAATACTGAAACCCGAGTCGCGACACTTACGGAAGATGTAAATAAACAGAAAGAACAAATAGGTGATTTATCGGAAAGAGTTGAGGAGATTTCAGACAAATTGACAAGTCTTAGTTTAAATGGGGACAGAGATTCAGATGATACAGCACCATTGCCATTTGCAGAAACCGAAGAGTACCAGAACATAAATAAGCATGTTGAAAATCAGGGAAAATTTAATGAACGCGTTAAAAGGGAAGTTGAGGCATTACGAAAGCAAGTCAAACAGATCGAAGGCGAAATCGTAGGAAAAGATAGCAGAAGAAATTTAGAATCACGGATAGCAGAGGGCTTTGAAGAAAATAATTTGTTTCATTTACGGGACGCAACAAGAGATCATCGCCAGGCGCGCGAACTTGACAATAATCGACATTGGGACTGGGACAGACGCGGTAGGTCTTTGTCGCCACGAGGCGAAAACTTTGACTATAAACACTTTTTGTCTGTTCGGAAATTTAAGATCTTCCGCAATTCTAAGAATGACATACATCCATGTTCATGGTTAGATCAATTTATGTACGCACTTCCACCAAATTGGCCACTAAGTCACAAACTGGAATTTATGTGTGGATATTTAGAAAACGAACCGGCGACGCGGATGCGCGCACTCATTAGAGATTGTAATAATCTGAATGATTTTTATCATGCATTTCTATCGTCATATTGGTCCGAAAACACGCAAGATAGAGTCAAACATAGTCTGATTATGCAGCGTAATTTCAAACAGTCTGAGTTCCGCACGCCGGCAGAATATTTTGAAGACATGATTCGAAAGAATCAGTTCCTTTCCAACCCTTACAGCCCGACTGAATTAATTCGCATTTGTTTAACTAAGCTGCCACAATCCATAAGACAAATTGCTTTAGCCGGACGATGTAAAGACGACATTGAGACTTTTAAGACTTTGTTGCAAGAACTTGAGTATGACAACGACGACGGGACTTCTTGTAACTTTTTCAGTAACAGTATTTACAATAGATTTTCAGAGAAAAGAGATAGTGATAGGAACGGGCGTTATATGGGTAACTTTGAGAATGACAGACGTAACAGACAGGACAATAGATACCAGCCTTATGACAATAACAGACGTTCTAACAGAAATTACACAGACAATTATAATAACGGTAATTCGTACCGGAATGATCAATCATACGGAAACAGTAATCGGTATCACCAAGACAGAAATTATTCATACAGTAATAGAAATTCTTACTACAGAAATAATCAGGGTAGTAGATACAACAATAATTTCAGAAGTGACAGTCGAAATTACACAAGAAGTAGTTACGTAGACAGACAGGAAAACAGAAATTTTAATAACAGACGCCACCAAGAATTTGTATCTAACAGACAGGAGGGACCTAATTGGCATCCTCCACGTGACAGAACTTCAGAGAGACAAGTGCAAATCGTAGAAATGGATCCGCGAAATGACGCGAATACTCAAAGACATGACGCAAACAATCGACAATGACTTGCAGCTTCGGCTTCTGGCAGCAATATAGACGGTTCAGAATGTAATGACACTACGGCTTTACACTACGTACGCCTGGAAGACATGAGAGACATTTTGTTAGACGAAAAGGAAAATAATGTAGACGCATTTTTACATCCTGTTATTGAAGTATGTGTGGGTAAGAATAAGTTCACTGCAGTTTTAGATTCTGGGAGCCCACTGAACGTCATTAGTGAATCAGTTTTTCGTATATGTGAAAGGACTATTGCCTGTCCTGTGTTACCTATTTCTAAAACTACAATTCGAGGAGCGATTTCTGGAAAAGGTGTAGAAGATAAACAACAGACCACCCTAAATTTGTCAAGGATACGAATTTTCTGCTAATTTTATTATTGTTCCATTACTCAGTACACAAATTATATTAGGTATGGAGTTTCTTAACGCACATAAGGCAATTTTGAACTTTAAAGAAGGAAGTGTGAATTTGACTGTTGCCGGAATGCCGAAATGTTTGAAATTTTTCGAGAGTTTAACAAGATCTGAGTCAGATACAAAATGTCTAAGGTTTCTTACTTCTGATGTTTTCGTTGAGCATTATGACGACAATGTGTTTATTCATGACAATGACAATAGATACAGAGACGCGATGGATGATATAATTAATAGCGAAGAACTAATTAATGAAAAGGTTAAGAAAGCTGAAGTGCCAGATGACGTTGCAAGAGAAGAGCTGCACCAAATTTTGACTTCACATGCTACAGTGTTTAGTCATCACACGGGAACTATACAAGGCTTACAATATTTATTTAAAGTAAAAGAACTCACACCATTTCGCGGGAAAACGTACGCTATTCCTTTGGCTTACAGAGACAAGGTTAAGAATGAACTTCAGTACATGTTAGATCAGGGCATTATTGAGCCTGCAGTCAGTCTTATACTAGCCCATTACACGTTGTTCTTAAAAAGGATGGGTCAATTCGTTTGGTTCTGGATTCCAGACAGATAAATAATATCATCATTCCTGAAACTGACCGCCCACAAAATTTAGATGAACTTCTTCAACATTTTCATGGAATTAAAGTTTTATCCACGATTGATATGCGCGCAAGTTTTTGGCAAATAGAACTCCACCCTGATTGTAGAAAATATACTGCCTTTTTAGCCTTTGGTAACTGTTACCAGTTTCGGAAATTACCGTTTGGAATTACTGTATCTTCAGCAGCATTCATTCGTAGTTTAAACGAAATTTTACCTGTTTATCTTCGTGACAATATTACTTCATATGTTGACGACATTCTTATTGCTAAACATTCTTGGAGTGAGCACAACAAAATTTTGGATTCATTGTTACGTATCTTTGCAAGAGTTGGCATTACTGTGAACTTGGAGAAGTCTGAATTTGGTCGTTCACAGGTGAAATTTCTCGGTCACATTATTTCTACAGAAGGTATTCTCCCTGATCCAGAAAAACTTGACGCTATTCGTAATTATGCTGTTCCTACCACAAAACGTGATGTTCGTAGTTTCCTTGGTGTCTGTAATTTTCTTAGACGCTTTGTTAGATTGGACGATTTGGCCACACCTCGTTTATGTGAACTATCTGGAAAGAAATCTAATTGGTGTTGGGGGAGGAAGCTCAGTCAGAATTTGAACAACTTCGTGATGCTTTAGTTGCTGCTCCACTTCTTTCACATCCGGATTTATCTAAAGATTTTTGTTTGGCAATGGACTCATCATACAAAGGGCTAGGTGCACATTTATTTCAAGAGATAGAAGAAAACGGTGTTGTAGTACAAAAGAGCGTCCTGGTCGTTTAAAAATCTTGTCAGTTGGTCAAAAAGTGTTAATTAAGTCTCATCGATTGTCTCACAAAGGAAAAGGCTTGTGTCGCAAATTTTTTCTGCTTTATAACGGTCCATATAGAATTCGCAAAATTATTCATGATAACACTGTTGAAGTAGAAACTCTTAAATCTCGACGCTCTAAGGGAATACATCATATATCAAACGTTAAAATTTTTGTGGAATGACATACTTGTGAGAAACTAACAGCTAGATGTAAACATGCGGAGAGTACAAAGGATACCGCGCTGTGTTTTGGCGGCGGCATATACTCAAAGCAACAGTCAAGTCTGCGCGCCGCACAGGGCAGTCGTTGACCGCAAACAATTGCTTTCTACGTCACGCGCCTACAGCTGGTCGAGCGCTCGGTGCGAATGCACTGACAGCCGTAAACAAATACACAGTCTTTCTCCGAATAAAATCAGTATAAAGCTATAGTGACTTGATGAATTATGTTATTAACATTCAGTATTTTTCAGGATACGGTTCTATAAAATATTTAAGAACTTCAGGTAAATTCTGTGTGTGTCCGACGTTAAGACGACTTGCTATCGAGAAATTTTCAGGAAGAATGTAATTTCCAAGAAGAAACTAATAAACTAAAAAAGAAGGTAACTGCTAATTGAGTTCATTTTCAGGTAACATATTTCCACTTAGGTACGTACTTTAGACGTAATTTGCTGCTCGCGATTACCTGATTCATACTTTGTGCTAAATTTCATGTTCTATGAATTTACTTGTGAAGCGACGTGCTTGCGTACGTTAACTGATTTTGACAATGATTATTAATGAACTGAGTTGTAACTTGTGTATATTATGCATCGCTTGGCTGCACTGCTTTTTCACTGATGTCATATTTTTTAATTATGTGCCTGCTGTGCCTATTTATTTAAATTATAATTGTCACCTGATTAATTGTGCTGATGTGGTTAGGTATGTAAGTTATACTTCGTGATTTATCTGCTTGCGCCTTCATGTTTACTTATTAAGATTACATATGAACATTTATTTGCTTACGCTGATACGATGCTAATGTCCTGTTTAGTATGTAAGATATATGTTTACTGCTATGCGTATGGATTGCATATTTACACATTTCTGCTTGTTGTCATAACTATACTTTAATTTGGTATATAGAAATGCTGATATACTGTGTATGAACATAGAGTTTAGGTCACACTATTGTATTAATTATAGATTGTTTGCTTGGCAGAGCCTCGTTGTAAGAATTGTGCTGCATCCACTTGTTGACATACTGTTCACTACTGGTTTATTTACTCGCTATTGCTTGTTTTGCTTACGCTCAGTGCCTTATATTTTTAAGATAAGAAAATGAACTGCTATAATTCGACGAACGACATTAGTACAAGAAACATCACAGAAGTCACATGAGCTGGAGGTTTTATGGAAGCTGTATAAATTTATGCTAATAGGAATGAAGCTAACGATATGACATACCAAAACTAGGTTTAGACCATTGACAGTTATTACACTGCATTTTTCGTGAGCAACTGAAATAGGAAGTGACACTTGACACAAGAAATACTCCACATGTTTGCTTCTGTTTGCCATAATTCTTGAAGTGGTGTCCACACTGTGAAAAATTAGGATCATTCACACTCCGTAATCGTACTTAATTACTGAGAGTTATTCGAACTAAGTCTGTTAGAGGTCATGTATGCATCCTTTGTTTATAATTCATAATGAGTAGAAGATTTTGGTCAGATGGATTACACAGAGGTTGTGTGTTGACAGTGTGTCTTCGGATTGTATGGAATGATGAGGTTTGCATTAAGATTTTATCTCTACTTATTCGAGGAGACTGACTAGAGGAAAGAGTTGTTATGGAAGTGAAATGATACTGGCAATAAGGTTTATATGTATTGACGTATTGAAGAGGTATTATTGAGGTATTGAGATTATATGAAGTTGATTGGAGTTTTGGTGTATAAGAGGTAAAGTAAGTGAGGTGCATATTTTTTTTTTTTTTTTTTGTTGGTCTATATGGAACAAGGAGGATGAAGATAGCAGACTAGAACACTAAAATGGAAGGAAGATTGTCTACACACACTTTGTTAAATCACCAAGCAGTATGTACTTTTTTTTTTTTTTTGGAGAGAGGAAGCATTGCATATCTTGGCACACTGACAGTTGTTCAGCAACCGTACATTTTGATCTGGCTTGGCAAACATTGGTCTTGACATGATGACTATGACGTTGACTTAACTATTATTGACTGTTATACATTGCTGCCACTACCACTTGATACACATGATGAACATCAAATTTTGACAGAATTGCAATTACACAGTTAACACTATTCAATTACACAGTAGTACTTAATGTGGATGAAAGATGAGTGAGTGTGTTTTGTGTGTTTTCCTTTCCTAATCCTACCCACCTATCTCCTAAATATTATTTTATTTGTTTGTAGTGGCTTGCACTGACACCCATAAATATTATAGGTTTACTGATGTTTATGTACTTGTAATAGTTAATATGACAATTATCTGACATCATTTGTGTGTTTGTTATGATTTGTATGTTTAGTGTAAAAGCATTTGTATGTGTATTCAAACTATTGTTCATGCTTGAACTGTCTGAGTAGTGATGGTGAATATTATGAACTGTTACCTGGCCTTTTCAACATGATGTGTGACATTTAGAAATGTTTAATTTCTGCTGATGAACTGTGTGATCAGTGATAGTAAATATTATGGACTGTTACTTGTACTTTTTCTACATGATTGGTGCCACTAGGACATGTTTAATTTCTGCTGATGAACAGTGTGATCAGTGATAGTGAATATTATGGACTGTTACTTGTACTTTTTCTACATGATTGGTGCCACTAGGACATGTTTAATTTCTGCTGATGAACTGTGTGATCAGTGATAGTGAATATTATGGACTGTTACTTGTACTTTTTCTACATGATTGGTGCCAATAGGACATGTTTACTTTCTGCTAATAAACGCTGATGAACAGTGTGATCAGTGATAGTGAATATTATGGACTGCTGTCTGCACCTACTCAACATTGCTGGGTGCCACTGATGGACTGCTTCTACTGAAATGATGTCACCTGATGGAGTCTGCACCTGTTCCACAATGCTGGGTGCCACTGATGAACTGCTTCTACTGAAATGATGTCACCTGATGGTGTCTGCACCTACTCCACAATGCTGGGTGGCACTGATGGACTGCTTCTACTGAAATGATGTCACCTGATGGAGTCTGCACCTGTTCCACAATGCTGGGTGCCACTGATGGACTGCTTCTACTGAAATGATGTCACCTGTTGGAGTCTGCATCTGTTCCACAATGCTGGGTGCCACTGATGGACTGCTTCTACTGAAATGATGTCACCTGTTGGAGTCTGCACCTACTCAACATTGCTGGGAGGCACTGATGGACTGCTTCTACGGAAATGATGTCACCTGTTGGAGTCTGCACCTGTTCCACAATGCTGAGTGCCACTGATGGACTGCTTCTACTGAAATGATGTCACCTGATGGTGTCTGCACCTACTCAACATTGCTGGGTGCTACTGCTGGAACTGTCAACCACTTGTTGTGAAAACATTTTATGTGAATATTTGTATAAACTGATTTTTTGTGTATTACTGTTTGTGAAAAGTTATGAGACTCTTACCTGTACATATTCGTCATTGCTGACGCTATTGATTGAACTGTTTAACCACATAATACTTGTGTGAACTATTATGTAAAGTCACATGCATGAAAGAATTTGTATTGCTTAGTGTATTTTATATATTAGGCTATTGAAAGGTCAGTGCAAAGCCAAAATTTTATCTAGTTATATGATATTTACGTATTAATATTATCTTTTATTTTTGTCTGTATTTTTTTGACGAATTTGGTGGTATTTTCACCACCAATGCTGGCAAAAATACCATCAAATTCTATCCCGTGGAGGAAGGGCATATGAAAGGTGGCTACACTGAGCCACAGCGCCAAAGATCGCGCCAGAGAGTATTGTTCCACTGCCTCCACTGGCAGTGATTATTGAGACGTAGCGGCAAGCAGTGCTTGCCGAGAAGTTGTGGTGGACACTGCTTGTCGTGAAGTCAGAGTGAGATGTGGTAGTGGAGAGTGTTGTTCCATGTTTTATGCAGTGGTTTGATGGGAGAGATAGCAGATGTTGTTCTAATGGAGATATTGTAATGGTCAGAGTGCATTTCGTCAATATATATGGAGGTAATAAACTCTTTTTTCTTTTATTCTTTCAGTGTCCTGAATAGTGTGTCATGACAAGTTCAGTCAACAAAGCATCAGGCGTGTGTTCTTGTATTAGAGTGTAATTCTGATTTCCTTGCGCAATTATAGTATTTCTAATTTTCTTTTATCACGTCAGTATAATTGGTATTTAAGGATTCTTGTCTTGTTGAAGAAGAACCGTGCCAGATGTGCATTGAGTCATACTACCACATACAGAACAGCTACACTTGTGTTTGTTGTTTCGTAGGTTTTATAGTTGCTGGGGACTGAATTAATTAATTGTGCTAACAGAAATTTTCTTACATTCTTTGTTGTCATTCTAAGCAGTCAGATTGCGTACTAAAACTAGTCAGGGCCAGCCGTTTACGAGACTTGCGTAATCGGACTTACAGCTACTAAAAATATTTGCATTTTTTTATTTAATAAAGCCCCCATGCACCGTGCAACAACTCAGCCGGCGAGCGACCATCGTGCGGCTGAGAGCGATACGAGGACAAAAAGAGCAATAACGCGTCCTCCCGAGAATGTGACTCTTTCAATTTCAACATCTGTGACTTGAAAGTCCGTACCAAACGTTCAGCGGCACCGTTTGCTGTGGCGAAAACGGCGCGGACGTCAGATGTTGAATACCATTGGCCTTGCAGAATGACTGAAATTCTGCGGACATGAATTGCGGGCCATTGTCGGAAACAATAGTCTGCGGAAGACCTTCAATGCAAAAGACAGCGGATAACGCTTGGATTGTGGCAGAAGACGTCGTGGAAGAAAGCTTGACAACAAAAGGAAAATTACTGAAGGAATCGACCACAACCAACCATCGAGCATTCCAGAATGGACCAGTAAAATCGATGTGTAAGCGTTGCCAAGGGGAAGTGGCTTTCGGCCATGCAAAGAATTTCCGCGGTGGTGCGGATTGTTGTTCGGCACACGCCATGCAAGAAGAGCACATATTCGTTATCGCAGCATCGATTCCGAACCAAGTACAGTGCTGACGACCACGTTCTTTCGGTCTCACTATACCCCAATGTCCTTGGTGGAGAAGCTTTAAGACAGAGGACTGTAACGAACGTGGGACCACGACCCGGGACTGATCATTATCTGAACGCAACAGCAAAACACCACGTCGTACAAAAAGTCTCTCCTTGAGAGCAAAAAATCGGCGAACCAACGGATCCTCGATCTGTGACTTTGACAAGGACCATTGCGTAGCAACAAAACGCAAAACGGTAGCAAGGAGAGGGTCGGTAGCTACACGACGAAAATCAATCGGAAACGATTCGACCACGTCATTGGTTTCCGAATCAATGAACATGCAAGCAAGTTCGGAAGAATCGAATGCTCTATCCTCAGCAACAGGCAAACGGGACAACACATCGGCGTTTCCGTGCTTAGCAGCGGACTGATACAAGATATAGTAGCGGTATTGCGAGAGGAAAATAGACCAACGAATGAATTTCTTCGCTGTTCGTGGAGGTACAGGCTTGGACGGATGAAAAAGCGATGTCAAAGGTTTGTTGTCTGTGTTGATGGTAAAGTGACGACCATACAAGAAATCATGAAACTTAGTAACACCAAATACGAGAGCCAAAGCTTCTTTCTCGATCTGTGAATAATTTCTTTGCGCAGACGACAGCAACTTGGACGCAAAGGCAATAGGGCGATCATGCGGTCCAACTTTGTGCGCAAGCACAGCTCCGATCCCGAAATCCGATGCATCTACCATCAACAAAAGGGGTTTCTGGGGATAGAAAGGCGTAAGGCAAGTAATAGAAAGCAACGCCGATTGCAACTGGCGAAAGGCGCGTGCGCATTCCGTCGTCCAGACGAACGGAACACCTTTACGGCGTAAGCGATGAAGCGGTGCTGAAATGGAAGAGGCATGGGGGATATATTTATGGTAATAATTTATTATACCTATACTCTGTAGCTGCTTCAAATTCTGCGGCGAAGGCAAGTCTTGTATAGCACGAAGGTGCTCTGGACTGGGATGTATACCTTGGGCATTGAGTACATGTCCCAGATATGGCAAATCACGAGCAAAAAACACACATTTGTCCTTCCGCAAGCGAAGACCATTTTGTCGCAAGACCTGAAATAATGTTCGGAGATTGGCTAAATGTTCGTCTGCAGTCTTTCCGGAGATCACAATATCGTCAAGATAGTTTGCTGCAGTAGGGACCGACGCACAAACAGTTTGTAAATATTGCTGAAACAATGCAGGGGCAGATGCACACCCGAATGGCAGTCTTTTGAATCGGTACAAACCAAGATGCGTGTTAACCACCAATACGCGCTGGGATTCTTCGTCCACCGGTATTTGCAAGTACGCATCTGCTAGGTCCAACTTTGAAAAATATTTACCCGGGCACAGTTTGTCAAAAAGATCTTCCGGGCGGGGTAAAGGAAAAGTTGCAGTCACAAGTTGTGGATTCACTGTTGCCTTGAAGTCCACGCAAAGTCTCAATTTTCCGGAAGGTTTGTGCAAAATTACTAAGGGTGAAGCCCAGAGAGAAGCCTGCACACGTTCAATTACACCTTGTGATTCTAAATCATTTAATGTTCTTGCGATCTCATCACGCAATGCGTGGGGAACATTGCGCGCTCTGAAAAATTTCGGTTGCGCGTTGACTTTCCATTCCAAATGTGCTTGATAGTTCGTAGCGCAACCGAGGTCCGGTGCAAAAATGTCTGCAAATTCTTCACATAGACGAGAAACACTGGCTGAAGGCACAGTCTGGTTCACTGATAGGACCTGATTGACTATAGACAAGTTAAACAACTGAAATAAATCTAAACCAAACAAGTTTACTGCAGAAGAAGAACAAAAGACGTAAAATGACACAAGTTTTGTTTGTCCCTTGTACGTTGCAAGAAGGCTGCACTGTCCTAACACAGGGATATGCTGTCCGGAATAACTATGTAACTTAACATTTGCGGCACGCAATGGAGGTGTGCCCAGTTGTTTGTACGTGTCTTTATTGAGCAATGAAACTGCAGCTCCGGTATCGAGCTGGAATGGTATCACGTTGCCATTAATTTCCAAGTCTACAAAAAGTTTAAAGTCCTGCTGACGACAAGAGCGACTGTTTCGTGCAACGTGAACTGACACTGGTACAGAATCACTTGCGACTTGACGTGATTTGTGGGACGAACACAGTCACTGTTAGAGAGAGTGGCACTGGGCGGAGCGGAATTAACGACATGAATTTCCATGGGCGAAGGTTCACGAGCCTGAGTATCCTTGGTTCGATTCCGGCGCGAAGCAAAGGGCCTGGAATGGTTGTGATTGTCCGATCGGAGCTTTTGCTGGCAAACACTTTGAACATGTCCTTTTTTATTACAGAAAAAGCAAATAGCTTGGCATGACGGGCAATTCTCACGCGAATGTCTAGTAGCACACCGGGGGCACGATTTCACTGCATTTGCGTGCTTGCGCGGCACACGTGGCTGCGCGGACGTGCGCGAGGGCTGTTTACAGTTCCGTGCAGCTCGCCCGGCAGGCCGGTTAATGTGACTCACAGCTGGCGAAGTTTCAAATGATTCCTGAGCAAAGTCAAGCGTGTCTTGCCGATCCAATATGTCTATCACTTGTTGAAGGGAGGGATTGACTAGTTTCAAAATCTGTTCCCTTATGCGAACATCAGAAACGTTCTGTGCAATTGCATCACGCACCATAGTATCTGAATAAGGGAGGCCACATTCACACTCAAAAGCACAATCCCTAGTAAGGCCTTGCAAAGTTGCAACCCACTCCCGATTAGTCTGACCGGCCGTACGTTTTGCACAAAAGAAGGTATACCTTTTTGCAACTACATTGACTGTTTCTTTGAAATAGGCATCCAATGCAGACAAAATTTCGTCGTAGGACAGAGTTGCTACGTTGCGTCGGGGAAACAAGTTCACTATCACACGGTAGGTGGACACACCTACACAAGAAAGGAGATGAGGCTGCCGCTTGTTACCTTGAATTCTGTAGGCGGTGAGATGGAATCCAAATTGGCGTGACCACTCCGTCCAGCTTTCCACTTCCGCTTGAAACGGACGAAACGGTGGTGCAGCTGCATGTTGTGGCTGTGGTAGCGATGAAGCGGCGGCGGCCGCATCGTTTTGCATTGCACGTTGACCCTGGACGAGCTGTCCAAGGGCATCCAATAAGGCCTGCGTCTGCTGATTCTGCAAGCAATAGAATTCGGACAGTACCTCTGTAGATTGTGACGAAGCCATGACAAGTAAATTAGGGCAAAGCAAGTATAATGAACAAGATCCTTTATCCCATCCTCGTCGCCAAATATGTTGTGTCTAGACAAGACAGCCTAGACACAATGAGGGGAAGCCGAAAGGCACGCGCTCAAAGTCACGCAGGCTGGCGTGAGGTATGAAACAGGATACGTAATGAATGCTATAAAGAAAAGTACGTAGCTTCTGGAATACTTAACTTTAATCCACATTTGTAAAACATCGCTCTTGATGATACATTAACAGAATCTCAATATCTGTACTGGTAATGGCGCCTTGCTGGGTCGTAGCAAATGTAGCTGAAGGCTATGCTAACTATCGTCTCGGCAAATGAGAGCGTAATTCTCAGTGAACCATGGCTAGCAACGTCGGCTGTACAACTGGGACGAGTCCTAGTCAGTGTCTCTAGACCTTCCGTGTGGCGGCGCTCGGTCTGCCATCACTGACAGTGGCGACACGCGGGTCCGTCGTATACTAGCGGACCGCGGCCGATTTAAAAGCTACCACCTAGCAAGTGTGGTGTCTGGTGGTGACACCACAATTTAAATGAATGTCTTGTCTTTAGGTCTGTTCATAGTATCATACTTCCTCCCTATTCCAAGCCGACGGACTGTACCAAAAGATACTCTCAAATTTAGAACATTGAGTCTATCTGCGACACTCTAGTTTGCCCAATTTGGTCTGCGAAGACAGCATGTTTGATTCAGACACTTCTCGAGACAAAATAGAATACTCGCTAGAGCCTCTGTTATTAACGTTTCTGTCCTACGATAACGAATGGTCATGATGTTATAAATATTGACGGCCTGAGCGAAGTCAGGTAAATATTCATGAGAATTTTATTTCATTGTTCTGTGGTACCTTCATTCCAAAATACTCACACAGTTTTTTTTCTGTTCCATAAGAAGTTTAGAGTGCCTTATAATGTGACATCGTACTTTGCTTGTTGGGGCGGCTCTTACAGCGCTGGTCGCCACAATGTTTTAGCCTACAGCTAGCGACCTTGTAAACGCAGGAACGGCTTTGTCGAGAGGCTCTTTGTGCTTTTTAGGATAATTAAAATACTGAAAAAGCTTTGAATCTGAACACGTAATTAATGTAATGAAAATGTTCAGTCTCCATTACGAGTGGACTGACGGCAGACATGGACCGTCTGCACTGATAATATTTGCTTAATGCGAGAGAGGAATTTATCTAACAAACATTCAATAAATATCGTTGAGAGAATATTTATTAGAAAAAATATAAGTGAATTAAGTGTTTTTATTTCAATAATGGCGAATAGCTCACTTTCCTAAAGCTTAAATTACTGGAATTACTCGAAGTTAAAATACTAAATGTATTGAATTCAAATGTTATGCGTACATATCGCCGAATTTCGAGCACATCATTATTCGACGGTAGTTATCTCTGACTTAATAACTACGAAATTTTCGTTCTAAAGTAAAGAGAATTAAAACTTGTATTGGTGTACTGTTCCCCACTTAGACACTTGAATTACGAGGGTCACTCCAAAAGAAGTGCACACTGTTTTTTTTTTAAATCCGTCTTTTATTCTACATGTTTGAAAGTTTTACAGTTTGTAGATACATCCTTTAGGAACAATATTCTCATTTCTCCACATAATTTTCATCCCTCTCAACGGCCTTAGGCCATCTTGGAACAAGCGCCTGTATACCCGCACAGTAAAATTCTGGACCAACCTGTTGGAGCCACTGTTTGGCAGCGTGCACAAGGGAGTCATCATCTTCAAACATTGTTCCACGAAGGGAGCCTTTCAGTTTCCCAAACAGATGATAGTCACATGGAGTCACTGTAAGGCACGTGTTTCAGTGTTGTCCACATTGTCGTGCAACAGCAAAACATCCTGCTTTTGCCGATGTGGTCGAACACGACTCAGTCGAGCTTGAAGTTTCTTCAGTGTCGTCACATATGCATCAGAATCTATGGTGTTTCCACTTGGCATGATGTCCACAAACAAGAGTCCTTCAGAATCGGAAAACACTGTAGCCATAACTTTTCCAGCAGAAGGTGTGGTTTTGAATTTTTTCTCTTTGGTGAATTTGCATGATGGCACTCCGTTGGTTGCCTCTTCGTCTCTGGTGAAAAATGATGGAGCCATGTTTCATCACCTGTCACAATTATTCCAAGAAATTCATTTCCACCATTCTCGTACTGTTCCAAAAGTTCTCTGCATACCGTTTTTCTTCTTTGTGAGCCACTGTCAACATCCTGGGAACCCTCCTGGCACAAATCTTTTTTAACGCCAACACTTTCAGTATTCTGCAAACACTTCCTTCCCCTATCCCAATGTAGAGTGACAATTCGTTCACAGTGATGCATCTGTCAGCAGTTACCAATTCGTTAACTCTCTGCACATTGTCTGGAGTGTGTGCAGTACGAGGCCTGCCGCTGCGAGGACAATCCTCAATATTGCCGTGCCCACTTTCATCACGTGACCTGCTTGCCCACCATCTAACTGTACTGCGATCGACAGCAACATCTCCACCTCTTGTGGATGTTTCCCACTGTCTAGTTTTCACAGCACAGGAATTCTATGAAAGCACGTTGCTTCTGACGAACGTCAAGTGTAGCAGCCATCTTGAAGACATGCTGTGATGGCGCCACTCACGGGAAGAGGTCGAACTAAGTTTGAAAACAAGCGGGAACGATGCACCTATACACTGTAAAACTTTGACACATGCAGAATGAAAACCGTATTTTTACGAAAATAGTGTGCATTTCTTTTCGAGTGACCCAAGTAGTGCACTGTTCGCTACTCAGAATTGTCAGCTGAACCTGCGTGATTACGACAAATGTAGTTCCAAGCTATAAGAAAACAAACATTTTACGAACAAAAGAATAAAATTAAAGCGAGGTGGCTCCAAATGTGTGATTTTTCATCGAGTTTCCTAGAATTCCGATGCTGATGAATTAATTAACGGTGCAACAACAATTTTAGGAGAGAAACATTGCATGGTGAACTATTAAGTAGTGGTGAATCTCTTCACCATCGGTTAATTGCGGGGATTTAGCATTGCACAATGCGAGGACGTAACTCAAGCACTAGTTCAAAGCTCATCCGTCGACACGACGTCTTGCACAATCTGTGCGCGCTACGGCTAGCTAGCTCTGGTGCGGCATCCCACTTAACGCCTGCCAGCGGTCTTGGCCAGGGCAACGAAATTCTGCTGCGTAGCGTGACGCCGCACGTCAAGGCTCGCTGCGCATCGCAAACTTGTGAAATACGTGAGCTATTAGCGTACAATATAGAACGTCGAGATTATTCCAAGTCACCGCTTTCTTGGAAGCGGCGTATTTAAGTATCTTGCGTTCCAATAGTTATATAGTGAATAGATGGTATGAGCCCACATCCTCTCCCTACCGCATACAAACTTGTGAGCCTGCCGTCGTGTACGGAAATCGAGTATTTATTTTATTCACAAGACCAGGACCCTGCGTAGAGACGACGGTGCCAAATGTTACGGGAAGGCACTGCGACGCGAGTCAGTCGTCGGCTTCCTAGCCGCGCGGAGCGGCCGCGCGGTTTGAGGCGCCACGTCACGGATTGCGGGGCCCCTCCCGCCGAAGGTACGTGTCCTCCCTCGGGCGTGTGTGTGTGGTGGTGTTGTTGTTCTTAACGTAAGTTAGTTTAAGTAGTGTGTAAGTCTAGGGACCTACGACCTCAGCAGTTTGGTCCCTTAGGAATTCACACACATTTGAACATTTTCAGCTTTCTGTGGCAGTATGGTGCATTTTCTTCCATATATTTCTGGCAGAAATAGGTTGCTGACGACCCACATTCAAATCGGTGGCGATCTTAATTACAGCAGACCATCGATCACCCTTTGTGGCTCTATAGAGGGAACGTGACGTCTGTTAGCCAATCATTTATGGTTGTTCTATTCTTCGGTTTAAGCGTCTACAAACATTGTACGGTATCAGATAAATATTGTATCTACCGTGTTCTTACTTGCGGCTTTAGCGTAAAATATAAAAAATATCCATAACATTTTAGACTCACTCTTGTCTTGGAGTTGAACGAATATGAAGTTGATGAACGTGTGTACAAGTGCATTGGTACCACATCGTCTTGTATGTTACTTTGATAAATAACTGGTTCAGGGCCATTTTTTTTTTACTTTACTGGATTTAACCATACCAATAATATGTGCTTTGATGTATTTCTTTTCAGAAATTAAATTTTTATGTACATAGTTTCGAGAACGTACAAAATGAGGAACGACGACCGGTGCACGATCAATCAGCGAAATATAGGAGAGAGTTACCTAAATTGAACCGGGTGGTAATTTGCCATAAAATTCGTAGCTCTTGTACTCTCTGACATTTAGTGAAGTCAGCGTGATCTAGGTGCTTGTTGCAGCTGTATTGTCAGCTATCAGCTCTGTGTGTTCAGGGTTAGATCGTCTGAAAACTCCGTTAATTTAGCTGTAGTTTTCACCTAAGTTTTTGTTTATATGGCAAGGAGAATTACTCTAATAAGGTAAGTGGCAACACAATGTTTTATTTACGGGTGAATAACATGAAATAACCTTAGTTTCCACGCTGTCATGAATCTGTATTCGTTCTGGTTCGTTTGTAAGGATCTGATAAATAAAAATGGCGATGTTGCCTATAATTTACCTCTGCAACTTTCCAATGTGCTAATGCTACACTTTACGAAACTCGCACGAATAGTGAGCTTTAAAAATGCGTTCAGCATTATTAGTTCAACACAACGTTAAGAAATGATGTGGCAAATTTTCAAATGCATTGTTTATCTTAAGTTATTAATTAAATAATTAATTGGTATTACAGTACGGCAACAGAAAGGCATTATGGAAAGTGGAACGCAGATGAATTGTTTTTAGCTGTAAAAGTATATCTAATTGGAGTTCATGGACTAAACGGATTCTCACGCACATAAAATGTTCCTAAGGCAACAATTAAACGTCCTGCTGAATATAAAACCAAAAAACCAAAACGGGGATGTACAAGATTTTACCTGCTCTAAAATATTTTCAAACCAAGTTATAAACGAATTCTATGAGCATATTCTTACATTCGAAGAGGTCATATAGGACGTAACATTGGACAACGAAACTTACTGACCCATAATTTCAATGCAGAAGAACCCATGTCAGGCAAAACGTAGGTGCGCATCCTGTCTAAGAAATATCGCCCAGTGCGAGGCAAATAATGAACAGCTCCATCTGTGAACAGGGAGTTTTTTGGAGACTGCAGGATTTCCATTGCAGAAACCCATTTGTAAAACAGTGGAATTGTATAGCGGGTTTCTCGAGGAAGATCAAATGAAGAAATTATCAGATGTATGCAATTAAAAATACGGATTTATGCAAAGTGTGCAAGGGTGGAGAAGTAGGTAAAAAAGTTATTGCAGAAGTTTAGAAACTTAGGTGTCGTGTATTTATTCTTCTCAGAAATTCCTTTATTTAAATCAGATAGCAAGAAATACGCCATGCAATTGGGGACGGCATTGCTTAAATAATATTGTAACTTACTATTTAGGCTACAATAAATTAAATCTCAAAAGTGGTGCCACTTGGGAAAATGTCCCTTATTGTTTATTACATACTATAATTGTATTATAAAGTGGCTAAAAAGTGAGAGGATATTTAACAGTAAAAGTGAAATAATATTTTTAATTAATTTCTATTGTTGTAGTTACAATCGCTGATTTTTCTGGTTCACACTAAAAAAACCATTTTGTGTTGAAACCGCTTACAAAGAGAAACTATCGTGCAGAATTTTCTGATTCAATGTTTGCTCCAAGAGGAGCCGACTTCCGCTAGTGGAACTGCACGCAAGTTCGAAAAAATAAATGGTAAATATTTCTTTCTGTCCTCCTCGCTACGAAGTTGCACTTTCAAACAAAAATTCAAAATTCATCTAGCAGATTGGGTAAAAACTTTCTCTTGTAGTTAACTGTTGTGATCAGAAAATTTTGTAGATTCAGTATGGATGTTTGTTCACACCATGTGAACAGGACTGCTGCTGCTGGCTTGTTTTATTAATTATTTTACTAGCTCCACATTCTGGGCCGATGTGCGAATCGGAATCGACTGACAGCTACGTCATCTTCCGCCAGCGGCATCATTGGCTGCTGTATGGAGTGGCGTGGGGTCAGCACACCGCTCTCCCGGTCGTTGTCGGCTTTCTTGACCTTGGAGCCGCTACTTCTCTACTCGAGCAGCTCCTCAGTTTGCACTACGTGGCTGAGTCCAATCCATAGCAGTCCTCATACCAACGGAAAGTCGCTGGCAGTGCTGGCAACTGCACACGTGTTCTCTGCATGGCAACCAGACATGTTGATTACTGAGGTATGGAGGCACTGGCAAAGCTTATTGCCGTAGTAATCATAGAGTTTCCAGTAAATTAGATTACATAAAGAGACTAATAGTTACTAATTTCACACTGACTTTAAAGATTTAGTTCTTTTTTTTCTGAACTGATTTATTGTGAAGATTGCTAACCACACAAACTTGGAACATTTCGATGACAATGATGCTGCATCTAGCCCTAAAATACGTCAGTCAGCCACCAAGGCTATCATACAATAGATAATTTAACAACATTATCAAAAAATGGATATATTAGCACGCCTTGTAGGTAAGCTTTCTGCTACACAAAGCCGGCCTGAGTGGCCGAGCGGTTAAAGGCGCTACAGTCTGGAACCGCACGACTGCTACGGTCGCAGGTTCGAATCCTGCCTCGGGCATGGATGTGTGTGATGTCCTTAGGTTAGTTAGGTTTAAGTAGTTCTAAGTTCTAGGGGACTTATGACCACAGTAGTTGAGTCCCATAGTGCTCAGAGCCCTTTTTTTTTTTTTTTTTTTTTTTTTTTTTTTTTTTTTTTTTTTTTTTTTTGCTACACAAACTGTCATGGTGAAGGAAATCACAAACGAGACCTAATCTTTAAGGAAATATGCGAAAAGGAGGACGCATTGGCGTCCGCTCAAACAGTCATGTAGGCTGAAATTAGCGAAATTAAATTAGCTAATGCTGGTTTGCCTGAAGCTGTACGGAAATTAATGTACAAAGTACTAAGCATAAGCCAAGGGCAAACTGTATTGTCAGAAAGTATTAAAAAGCTGTCTGGTCGAGTTAATAATATTAGCTGTTGAACATGAAAAAAACAACACACAAACAATTTTGTATACAGAGCAACGTGATAGCAGACAAATAAGCTGCCTGGACATCTAAAAAGGAAACATATAAATGAGACAGTCGATAAATTGTTACAAGCAGCCATCACATAATTTAATGAGTAGTTTTCTATTGAATGTTGAAGCTCCATGGCCCATGTTCAGACAGAAATCCTGCAACTCAAATATCTTTTTAAAAGAACACCAGCCATGAGAAGTCAGTCAACTCAAAACTCAATCTGACAATATTTTCCTCTCGTGAAGTAATGCCACTGAGAAAATTTGACTACGAAAAGAGGGACTGCCGAAAACAAAGGGACAATTAACATGAATCTGTTGGCAACACACAGTTCAGAATATGTAGTGAAACCTGAATCACTGTTGAATAGACAGATTATCGCACAGTTAGCCACTTTTCCTTGCGTACTGATGTTATTGATGAATAATGGGAGATGGGCCGAATCATGCCTTGACGATCATGGAAGAAAAATTTTTACAACATCAAAAATTTCACATCTTTATACTGGCCGAGAAAACTATTCACCCGCTGGTATACGAGGTTTGTCTGGAAAATACGTATAGAAGTTGAATAATGTCTTTATGTTACAGGTTGCAGTCACCGCCAGGTGGGACTACTGCTGTAATCAATCCCATCAACACTCAGTTCGGTCAGAGCACTCTGCGTGAAGGTGGGAATGTGCGGCAGCTTGTTGACAGTTAGCCTTTTTCACCTGCTGTCGGCATGGAGCTCTCACTGATTGAGGAACAGCGCGTCAACATCAAGTTTCTTGCAAAGCTAGGCAAGAATGGCTGTGAGATTTTTGAGCGTTTGAAACAGGTTTACGGAGTCACTTCTCTGAAGGAACCAACCGTGAACAAGTGGTTAAAAAGGTTCCGGGATGGCCGAGAAGTAGTGAACGATGACCCTCGCCCAGGACGCCCGTCGACATCGAGTTCCGATGCAAATGTTGAACGAATTCGGGCTTGTGTTCTTAATGACCGTAGATTGACAGTCAGAATCATTGCTGACGAGCTGTCAATCCCCAAAACAATCTTTCACGAAATCCTGACACAAAAACTTGAAATGAAGACATTGTGTGCGAAAATCGTACCGAAGCTCTTGACGCCAGAACACAAAGCAAAGAGGGTTGAGTGCTGTGAGGATTGGTTGGAAGCAGAGGAACGAGGGGACTTTCTCAACCGAGTCATCACTGGAGACAAGTCCTGGTTTTACGAATTCGATGTGGAGCTCAAATCTCAAAGCAAGGAATGGAAAGTAGCAGGAGAACCGAGAACAAAAAAGTCGCGAAAATCAAGGTCCAATGTGAATACAATGTTGATTGTTTTCTTTGATTCTAGGGGCATTGTTCACAAGGAATTTGTCCCTCCCGGCCAGAGAGTGTACGGAAATTTTTACGCTGAGGTCCTGACACGTCTCAGAGCTCGTGTGGCCCGTGTTCGACCGGAGTTGGCAAAAGGGGGCAGGTGGATCCTTCATCACGACAATGCGCCCGCTCACACGTCGCTCGTTGTGCGCGAGTTTTTGGCCCGAAGCTCAATCACCGTGACAGACCACCCGCCTTATTCAGCCGATTTAGCCCCGTGTGACTCCTCCATGTTCCCGAAATGCAAAATGGTGCTTCAGGGGCGGCACTTGGGAGATGTGGAAGCCATCAAGGCGGAAACGACACGGCAACTGAACAACATCACAACTGAACTTTCAGCAATGTTATCAACAGTGGAAACGGCGTTGGCAGAAGTGTATCGCATCTCAGGGCGAGTACTTTGAAGGAGACCATATTGTAATAACTGAATAATTGTAAAATAAAGTTATTATTCAACTTTTATACGTATTTTCCGGACAAACCTCGTACAGGAAGTCTCTCGATGGTGTACTACCACACATGTTGTCAGATGAGCAAAAAATTAATTTTGTGAGTAGATACATCCGGGGTGAAGTAGCCCTGTGGCCAACTGAAGCAACGGAGGTGTGCCATTCATACTATGAATTTTAAAGATACTTTCTTGCTAAATACTGATCCACAGGTATTCAGGGGGAGCAATGGAAGGAATTCTGCAATTCTATGTCACGCAGAGAGGTCTATGAAAATAATACAAGAAATATATAAACAAGACCAGGTATTGGAATGGGTTAATCTCTTTTCTGAACACATTATAGATTCTAAATCTTCAGGTACATGGAAGTCCATGAAATATTAATAAACATTTAAGAAAACTAACTTGTAAGGCTTTATGACAGTAATTGACTGATTCGAGCAACGTGTACACCAAAACCACCACAAATCATTATGCAAATCAGTCAGTAACGAACAAAAATTGGCAACATCACAATGGTATTGCAAATCATAAAAGATCTACCCGTTATTCCAGCTCTGATCATCGTGCATGCCACAATAAATCAACAGAACTTGTGCAAGTTGAGCAATGCAAAGATAATAACAATTATATTTCATCTGCTAGTCATTAACAGAATCGCCAAGAAAACAGGTACAGCTCTGGCTATGAAAACAACAGCATCGAAACCGACAATCACTGTCAATCTGATCATAACTTCCCATGCACAATGATATCCGAAAACTAAAAACGACCTTTTTGTGCCTTGATATAGTGGTCGAGAGGAAAATAGGGACTGGAGCAGAAATATACTTCTGTTGCGGCGTTAACGACGGGATTGACGTTCAGGATGAAGTGAATTATATTACGATATTAACAAATGTAACAATGAACATACATCTCTTCCACACCCTGCTATCGAAACCTATACAGTTAACTATCCGGTTATAATCATTCTTGATACAGGTGCTGCTGTGAATGTAATTTCCACCGGTTTCTATAAGAACATAAGTAAGTATACAACGTACTCACTTTACCTATCAGCAAGTGCAAGAATGTGAAAGCTATAGGCAACATGTCTGGGGAACCAGACATACAAACCCGTCTACCTATACCTATAGATTTCATGGAATGTAGCTACTGATTTGCTGGATTAGTGGTGGAATGTATTATAGGCATGTTTGTCCTAGGTGAAAGGGAAGCAAGGGTTGACCCTTCTGAGGGGAAGCCCTATTCTCTAATACATGTGTGAATGGTTCCATAGACCTGTTAAGGATACAAACTCACCATGGCACATACCGCCATTGGTTAAAATTAAAAATAATTGACAGTGAAAGTAACAATGCAACAGTGCAGCAACATGAATCAATTGCTTTTTCTTGTATTTTGGAGTAAGTTGAACAAAAAGTAACTGAGAGTACTTATTAACCTTAGACCAGCGATCTGGTCTGGCTAAGGCACTGAGGAAACGTAATGATGTTTTCACATAGAGACCAAGTATAATACATCCCTATGAGTGCTACTTAGATGACACCTCAAACAAGACTTAGTGTCACATCTCTTAATCCTTTTCCTTAGGTAAAAGACTCATGGACAAAGAGTGGAACATTGTAGAGTCATCAAGTAGCCCATGCTGTAGTCTGTTACTTGCTGTCAAACTGGGAGGTAATGTAAGACCTGTGCTAGATGCCAGAGCTATAAATAGAATCATTAGTCCTGTCCCAACTAACTCAGAGAATACAAAGAGCAAATTCAAATATATCATGGGGTAATATTTTTAACTAATATTGATCTCCATACCTTTCCTCTAACTGCGGAGACTGGTAAATATACAGATTTTATTTGTGATGCTAGGATTTACCAATTTAACAAAGTGAAAAAGAAAAACACGCATTTTTGTAGTTTCAACGATAGAACGAAAATAGCATCAAGAACTGCAAAGCAACTAGGGACAACATGGCCACACTAACAAAGAATTTAACATTTTGCCTTTCAGCTTGAAGGTAAATTCTGATGTTTTCATTCCAATCATTAGTTTTGTAATTGAACCTGAGTTGCTTGATAGTATAACCTGTTCGTGAACGAAATTTTAATAGCAACACAAACGCAGAAGGATATATCATGGAAGTATTAAGACGAGTTTTGGAGGCTGGTGGCACTGCCAACTAACAAAAACAGAAGTTTGAGTACAAGCAGACAGAATTCTCAGTACATCTGATTCCACCTCATTACAAGCTTCCAGTCAGTGAGAAGACAACTGTGATAAAGAATGCTTGCTTCTCAAACTGAAAAACAGTTAAGAGATTTTCTTGCACTGACATCATTTCGCAGAAGATTTGAGTCTATTCAAGTGTTACACTGGGAACTTCTTTTAAATTTGTTAAAGAAACATGTACAATGGCACTGGATGAAGTTTTTTCAAGGAGCATTTGACAAACTCAAGCAAGTTCTCGTAACATCTCATACATTATATCATCCTGATAGGTCGGTTAAATTGTGTCTTTTGCCTGACTCTTCTTGTACAGGATTAGAAGCCTCTGTATTCGAAGTAGAAAATGTGGACAGTTTGCACTATAGGATTCACCGGTCGGATTTTATGTGACTTCAAGTGAACCTACTCAATCACTGAGTTGGAAGCAAAAAACAGTTCAAATGGCTCTGAACACTATGAGACTTAAAATATGAGGGCATCACTCCCCTAAAAGTTAGAACTACTTAAATCTAACTAACCGAAGGACGTCACACACATCCATGCCCGAGGCAGGATTCGAACCTGTGACCGTAGCGGTCGCGCGGTTCCAGTCTGAAGCCCGTAGAACCGCTTGGCCACAGCGACCGGTAAGTTGGAAGTAACTGCAGTAATTTACTGGTCAGTAATTGCATTATCACCTTGCAGGGACGTACATGAAAGCACACTGTGATGGTCTGTGTTACTAAGTGCTTAACCCAGTGCACAGTGCACAGAAGTTGTTGGAGGTTGTCTTACTAATGGCTTCCTGGGGCAACAGAAATTTCATTTTCAATGTTTCATACATTTATTGATAAAATTAAAAAATTTAAAACGCTGTCACAATTTACTCATTACTAGACATAATTTTATATTAAAAGTTTAACGCTGTAATTTAAGTAATAACGACCGGAAACTGTGTACATGTCTTGAGGCAGCATAATTGATGGCATGCAAATTATCCAGATTATATTTGTCCAGTATTTGAAAATAAGAGCACTTGAGCACTTATCGACTTCCAACAAATTTTACACTTAATTCCATATCTTTTGAATTCTATTTATCACTTTGACACTTAGATCAGGAGATATAACGTTTTATGCATGGGAGTTCGGTTCTTTAAAGAATCTGGGATGGGGATTACTGGTCAAGCTCTAAGGTTCCTATTTAGCTGTAAGGTTTTGAAAGTTCTGTTCACTGGGTGGTCGGTACTACTGCAAAGGTACGATCTTGAAATAATTCACGTGAATGGAGAGTAACATAGCAGCAAATGCTCTGTCCCACCTTCCTAAAGCACTAGAAGATATAACAAATGTTACTGTACAATCTTTGTGCTTACAATCCATACGACATTTGTCTTGGTCTGTGTATGACTATATCGAAACCACGAGATACTAATCGAAGGTGATATGATGTGAAACAGCTGGTACAACAAGCTCCATCCAAACAACTTACAGGACACTATGTACTTTATAACAATGTACTGCTTTACCAATGCAGTCCATAATCTGACCAACAGTGTATCTGTCTTCCTACTTAACATGAAAGCAAAATTATATGTATATGTGTTATGTATGTGATACTTCTGTCTCGTTAAGTGTGCACAGAAAACTAGATCATAATGTTACTTTCTGAACATGATACAGAGGGTACAAGAACTAGTCAAATTCTGTTCCTTTTTCTCAAAACAATAGAATCATTGAAGAAAGGTTGAAAGGGCGAGTTGCAAACTATTCTGCTTAGCAAATCTTTACAGCCAATGGCAGTGGATGTGCGTTGTCCAGTAGCAAAAGCTCTTGCAGGTTCAAAGTATAAGGTAGCCCTGTATGTCGTATTTACAAACTATGTTAAGTTATATGCTATAAATAGTGGCATGAGCTTCCCTATTAATAGGAGACTGCTGGAAGATTATATTGCAAAGGTTGGAAAACTCACTGAACTACAGTTTCACAGATCTGGAAAGAAGGAATGGCTAACTTATGTACATAATGTAACAGTACTGTTTACAATTTGTCAAATGAACAAAAGAGAAAAACACGAAGACATTTCTGTTCCACATCCTGGCCTAGCAAAAGGAAAAGAATCTCTCATTAGTATGGCCATCAGCCAGAGAGAATTAATCTTAGAATGAAGAAGAAATAGTGTGGCCTTCAGTTATAAAGAATTATTTCAAAGAGAAAAGTAGTATGGCCTTCAGCCAGGAAAAAACTGTTGCTTAAGGCAGACAAACTAGAACTGTGGAAGCGATGTTTATCAAGTGAAAATGTCTTCTTTCATTGGGGGCACTGCAGTATCACATAAACATTATATCAGGGACTTGTACATTAAGAATTGCACAAACACATTCTTGTCTTGGAACTGAACGAGTATAAAGCTGATGAACGCATGCACAATTTCATTGGTGCTATATTGTCATGTACCTTCAGTTTACTGTACGTGCTTTAGCATTGTCCTGCAAACTGATGGTCAGGTCCTGCAGAAAGTGTCAACACTTTTGTCTCTATGCTGTACATTTTTGGAACACAACCTACGACCAGCTGAAGGAAACACTTCACGGCATTCGCTTCAGAACTGCTACAAATTCGTCGGGCAATATACCGCACCGCTCGAACTGTCAACGCAACTGGCACTACTAAGAGTATCCTACGACTTCCACATCGCTAGCAACGGGTTATACACAATGCTGGTGACTACTTTGAAGGTCAGTAAAACTTTGAAATACATATCTATTTTGCACGAGCAATAAATAAATAGTTGCCGCTATTAAAGTTCCAACCCTCGTACATGCTTTGAAGCTTCTCTTTTCAGAAACTGAATTCTTACTTTTACAGTTGCAAAGTTCGCAAACTGAGGAAAGAAGTCTGATTAACAGGGTACTTCACTCTGGGAAATGGGAGAGAGAACAACACTGGCGCGCTACGGTCTAAACACTCCCTACCCGGTTAGTGCTTGTGGAGTGCATATAGTGATAGTTCGTTTCGGTATTTTTTCTACTGTCGTAGCCTCTGCCGAATCGTTAAAACTTTTGCTATGCTGCGACCACCACCATGGACAGTGGCGATTGCAGTCCCCCTGCTCCATAAGCTTCACAAAACAAGCAACTTCATGCACCCATCAGTGAAGTGATTATCGACGCAATCATGACGTCCCACAACGCAAACATACTCCATCATTTCCACCTGTCGATGCAACTAAAGCAAGAGAACTGTAACACTAGCAGAAACGCCAACGGGATTTCATGATGAAGGAAGGAGATGACGACCAATGAAACAAAACGGAGAAAGTATTACACGTCGACCCCGCCCATTAAGGGACCGTCAACCACTAACATGTAAACTGTACTGCTAATTTATACGCAACTATCGACAAGGGGCTTTCATTTTATTTGAGGGAAACATAAGCAGGGCACTAGGCAAATTGATTAGGCGGGACTGCGAGTCATTATTCAAGCACATAATCAGTACTATGGAGGCAGAGAAAAACCTTGGAAAAATTGAGACTGTGTTAGGATTAACTGCCAGTGCCTTAGTTCAACACTCATTCTCAGACGAATCCAATTTGAAGGCCAACATTCCGAAGTCCTTCAATACGAAACAAGGTATTATCGATAACGCTGAAACCTGCTTTACGGAGAACGATTTACTCACGGAAATGGCGTGTTGCTGTGAAGGGACTGCCATGAGCAGACTTAATAAAATTGTAATTCTGAATGGGAGAAAGGTAACAAAACCGTCGCCAGTTTCTGTTGTGATATTTAGATCACAGCGACTCCTACAATTCGTTTATTCTCATGGAGTTCGATGTCCAGTGGACTTGTATAACTTACATCCTCCATCTTACAACTCTCTAATTCTACACGATATGGACATGGCAGCAAAATGCGCAGAAGTAACACAAGAAGTGCGTACTGTGCACGGCCACACAGAAGCAATGGCTGCGGGAGGGCCAGTCACCCACCCTGTAGTCATTGTACCGGTGGTCACAGTGTCCTACCTCGAACCTGCCCCATGTATCTTAAACACTTGGAAATTAATAAAATAAAGCCTGTCAATAACATTACCTTCTCAGAAGCAGCAGCTGTGTTTGAAAACAGGCCGTAGGCGAATGCAGTTACTTCTCCCCCACATCAGTGCGAGGCAGGGTACAGAATACCCACACCTCCCGACTCAACAGTAGCTCAATGCAACTATCAGCACCGTCACTTACGATCTGCAGCAGCCAACCCACGTCATGATGACAATGCAGCAGCCATCAGGAACGGTTGATCCAGTGGATTCACCGACGATACCATTGCCCACTACTCTAATACAGCAACGCGTAAATTCTGTAGAACATAGATGACCCTACCAAAACGCGGTCCCGTGGGACCAGTTATACCAACCAGAACCCTTTCTTCCTTTTGCTCCAGCGGGTACCAACACCTATCCACCACAATTTCACAGACTCAACCAACAGGGAGTGATGTTGGAAACTATCTTATTAACAGCATTTTAAGTATAAATACGGCAGTGGTGGACGACATATCTTACGAGCAAGCTGCTAATGGGTCCACTCCAGTACTGTAAAAACATTCGATCTGGATGTCACTACAAAATATGTTGGCTTGACCCCATTCCTTACACCCAAAATGGCCCCTAAAATCATCCAATGGAAAGAAAGATCGCTCAAGGTAAACAAAGATAGCCTTCGACATTTTCTGCTCAAAAGTCAAGTAGATTTTTGTACCATCACGGAAAGTGAACGAGGAGTTCGAAATCCCTCGCGTCTCTCTCATTAGGAAAGACAGAGATGATGACAACAGTGATGTACCATTGTTGGTGAAACAAGATACCCAATTTTCCGTTGTCGATAGTGGCACTCAGCATGTAATATAGTAGATGATGGGTATTCGTCTGTAGAACAAGGACCTCTCTATCTCACTTAGATATCAGCATTCAAAGCATAGGCTTTCCAAACAACAGTTCACAATAATCATTGCCTTCCTTCGAAAACCCCTTCTGGCACTAAGTGACTTTAATGCCCACAATGCACTACGGGGCTGCAGAAATGCTAACGCAACGGGAAAAATGCTAGTGGCTGTATTAGATTCGGAAAACCTTGTAGTATTAAATGATGGCCCAGCCACACGAATAGTCTAACCAAATGAAGCCCCGACAGCAGTGGACTTGAGCATAGCATGGCCTGAGGTGTCTACAGAAACAACACTGGAAGTGATACCGGACACTTTAGCCTCGGATTACTTGCTCATTCAAATTGTAACGAACACAGAACCAAGGGAGACTGTTAACCACGTAGTCAGCCGGAAATGTAACACAAACAAAGGCAATTGGAATATATACGAAACGCTGCTGGAAGTTCAACTGAAATCGGCCATCGAAACTGAGAATCCCGAAAGAGACTATAAGGTCTTGGTATTGCTTATCAATGGATCAGCAGGAGCCTCAATACCTCAAAAAGGACATAAGCGAACTACTCTTCGGCCCTCACCTTGATGGTGGGATTCAGAATGTGACACAGTCCACAAGGAACGAAGAGAGGCATTAAGAAAACACAAAAATTCCTTACCTTGAGAGGGCACAAGTTATACCCAACGAAATATTGAAGCACAAAAGAAGAAAATGGTGGAATGATTTCTCCACTACAATCTATAAAGAAACTCTATTAACTAGCATCTGAAATGTAATATGGAACATTGAAACCGGTGTGACAAAGAATATGCACACACGTCCACCAACGGACGAACTTCTGGAATCGTTCTTGTGTACTATAGGTCCACCTGACATAATGGACATGGAAGACGAGGCAGAATATGAAGAGAATAGCAATGTAATTACACAACCTGTTTCGCTAGAAAAAATCTAGATTGCTCTCTCCCAACGGAAGGTTACGGCACCTGGCACGGATTATACTGACTACTCAGTGCAACGGCACATCCCACACAAAAGGATATTGCTGCTGCTCAGAAGTTACAATAGTGTATGGACGCAAAAGATCAAAAACGATTCGATAAAAACATGTCGTTTCGTCCCCATCCACAAAGCGGGAAAAAGATGTGATAAAGGCGAGTCGTATCGACGTATCGCCTTACTACCGTGTTCGGCTAAGGAAACGGAAAGGATTATCAAGCGGCGTTTAGAATGGTAGAGTGAAAACAAGAAACTATTACCAGAAAAACACTTTTGGGCTTTGAAAACTGAAAGCGACAACTTAAATCCTTCTACTGTTAATTCCTTCATTATTCGGAGGAAGGCAATGGCATACCACCTCCAACAGGACCATGCCCAGTAAAGCACTGTGGTGATCAAAACTACTTTCGAGTTGACGAAGGTTGTGCCATCCTTTACATTAAGCAGTCAACAACCCGCATATGTACTATGATCGTCAATTAAGATTTCACAACTATTACCATTATATTCACCCAAAACTTCAGTAAGTGGACTGGAATCACTTGCTTTCAGAACAAGAATGAACAGGAAAGAGGAAGAAATGGCGTCTGTTGCTCAAACAACTAGTGAGATTATGACAACAAAACAGATAAAAAACATTTTCCTGAAAATTCGTGCCAGACATTTCCTTTATCGCGAGGTTCAAGAAATCTGAACACATTACCTCCGCTCTGTGGCATTCACAGGAACTGGTCTCTGCCTCCACAAGGAAAATGCATGACACTCACATTTACATAATCACTTACATATAATCGTACCGACGGCAGACGGGAATTTTGCATCCGTAAGTGTACTCGACACTCGTATTATTAATTTACGTTATTCACCTGCGTCAGAGCAAAATTACACATCCGTCTTCTAAATGAACGATGACTCTTATAATCGCATAGACGTGTCTGCCCAGACTGCCTTTACGTCATGTGGAACTGTAGTTTGCTATTGGCGTTGCTGATGGCTCGGCCACCGTTACTGACCGTACATCTCACGTCAATCGTTATCTATTAAGAGCAAGTATAAAGTAACTCTATCTAGACTTTCTGATTAAAAACACCGAAGCAATACCCGTATAACTACGTTTTCTTTCTTTTCTCTTGAACCCCCTCAGACAGCTTTTGGTAATTTATCGATTCTCCAGCTGTAGGTCTACTGTGTTTCAGAAAATGCCTCACACTGATATGATGTTAGCACTCGTTGATACGAGCAGACTTCCTCAGTACGTAACTTGTACAGCCGTTACGAATCCCCTGGCGTTTATGACACCTTACGTTGTTATTCTCGTTTTCGAGATTCCTGCATTGTGAGGAGTTAGTTACATGTTCAGTTTCATACTTATATGAATCGTGGGCACAATCAATAGTAATGATGTAGAAAGATTTATTTCACACTCATAATATTCATTAATGTGTAAATATGACTACACGCTGACCAATTACAGTTTTTTAGATGTAAATTAATAATTCCATCAACAACCCTACACTAATTAAAAAACGAAATCTCGGTCCACAAGCCCTGAGGGCCTATAAGTAGCGACAGACCGCCGTGTCATCGTCTGCCGGTGTCGTCACTGGATGCGGTGTGGAGGAGCGTGGCTCGACACCGCTCTCCCGGCCGTTGTCAGTTCTCGTTACGAAGAGTAGCTACGACTCGGACAGGTAGTAGACTGGCTTGTTATTGCCGCTCGAAGTACGGAATCCAGTTACTTTTGCCGCTCTGCATACTATTCCGTTCATCGCACATGAAAACGGTTGTGAATGGTAGGTTACGCTTCGGTCCTGAAGATGACACCATTTGGTATCGAAACTGGCAGCATGTGTTAAAAAGAACAAACGACGTGGATTCAGATACAGCCACTGGTTTTGTTATCATTACTCAAATGGAAGGTAGGAGACGAGGTACTGGCAGAAGTAAAGCTGTGAGTACCGGGCGTGAGTCGTGCTTCGGTAGCTCAGATGGTAGAGCACTTGCCCGCGAAAGGCAAAGGTCCCGAGTTCGAGTCTCGGTCGGGCACACAGTTTTAATCTGCCAGGAAGTTTCATTACTCAAATAATTCGTGTCCGGTTGTAGTCCCACTTTCTTTGATGGGTTATCAGAGACAGTTGCAACTGTTCACACTTTATTGCTAGTTTGTGAATTTTTACAAAAAGTCGTAATGTTCGCCAGCCACGACCCCATGTGACTTTCTTATGTACGCAAAGTAAAGGAACCCTTAAAGGGCCATCTTGGAAAGCACAGACGAGATTAAAACAGCATCACTTAGAGAGCTAGCAGTTAAAGCAAAGATGGAGTTCCAGAAGTGTTTCGGAGATTGGAAAAACCGCTGGCACAAATGTATAATATCCAAGGGGGACTGATCTGAAGAGAATAGCATTGATGAGGGCGAAAAGATTAGAATTATTTCCGAAAAAAAATTCCTGTATTTTTTTTTACACAACTCATATGTAAAAAGTATATATCTTTCTACGAAAAAGAAATTTTTGGGGTGGGGGGGAGATAGTCTTGACCACCATGACACCTTCCCTCACCCTTCGCCTGCCTCCCCCCTCCCCCCGCACTTTGCCCGCCTCCCTCCTTCACTTTCTCCTGACTTGTAACCAGTGACTTCTTCCTCTTTTCTCGGATGGAGCAATCCTTGAAAAGCAGGCATTTCCAGAATGACGACTAAATGATTTTAGAGGTGGAACGTTCTCTGAAAAACCAACATGTCGACTTGCACAACCGAGTTCTCCGCCAAGACGTGCACCGTTGGCAAAGATGTGTCGAATTGAAACGTGATTGTGTTGAGAAAGACTAACATCAGGTTTCATGCTCGCAGCTTGTTTCCTGTAAGGCGGTAGTTAAAAGCTTATGACTACCCCTCCTCGTCATTGTTTTCATTTTGTTTCTGAACTTTCGAGCTTGATAAAGAAGCGCAATGTTGAAATACGAAGGTTACGAAAGATGTTAGAATGTCCTTGTTCTAAAGTAAATGGGATTTGTTTGCGTTCGACAACGACTTTTAATGACTTACGGCTTTATTGCCTTGTAGTTCTACCGATTTTCTCTAATAGTTTGTTAATTATCATCATTTCAAAAATTTTTGTGTACTGAAAACAAAATTAGACCGAAGAACGATTTTAAATCGTCATTAACACCCAAGCAGTGCGAATATCGGCTTAGAAACGCAATAGGAGGAGAGTCCCCATTTAGCGAATTCAGAAGAGGTCGATTTTTCCTTAGTGATGAGTTTTGTGGAAGTCACCCAGGAACTGCTGTTACTGATGAAAATGTTGTCGCTATAGGAGCATATTTGAAGTAGATGGACGGACATCTTATGAATTTATTCGGGCCCCACTATGCTCTTGTATGAGTCAAATCCAAAACATTTAACATCAACAATTAGATGAGAGGAAAATTTGTTGTCGATCCCAGAATGAGATTTTCACTCTTCAGCGGAGTGTGCGCTCATATGTAACTTCCAGACAGATTAAAACTGTGTGACAGACCGAGACTCAAACTCGGGACCTTTGCCTTTACCGGGCAAGTCCTCTATCATCTGAGCTATCCAAGCACGACTCACGACCCGTCATCACAGCTTCAATTTTGCCAGTACCTCGTCTCCTACCTTACAAACTTCAGAGAAGTTCTTCTGCGAACCTTGCAGAAATAGCACTCCCTGAAGGAAGGATATTGCGGAGACATGGCTTAGCCACAGCCTGAGTGATGTTTCCGGAATGAGATTTTCACTTTGCAGCGGAGTGTGCGCTGATATGAAAGTTGCTGACAGATTAAAACTGCGTGCCGGACCGAGACTCGAACTCGGGACCTTGTTGTCGATGGATTACACATAAACGAAATACAGATCAACACAACAACGCATTGATTGGTGCAAAAAAATCTACAAAAATTCCACGGTGGCACTTAAAATAATTATTAGAATTTCGTTAATGATGATGAATTTGAATTTACTGTTATGATTCTGAAAATGATAGAATATATACGTACCGTTATTGCCAATTGGCATAAAAATATCTGTTTATCGCAAATTTTTGCAAAATTTCGTGAAAAACAAACAAAAGGAAATATAGATTTATATTACAACCTTCGACGCACACAGCGAAACTAACAACCGAATATCTGGATGCCCTAAAGATCAACACCATGGAAGCTCCACCACATGCTCCTAGAACCTTGTAATTTCTTTTTATTGCCGAAATTAAAGGTAAAATACGTGGAATAACTTTCGCCATCGGATGAGGCAGTAGAATGTTATAAAAACCTGGATTCATGAGTACGTCTAGAAGAGTGTCATCATTGATTTAAGGACTAGTGTGACTCTCATAACTGAATCATTGTTTTCGTGACAAAAGATCGTCAGGTCTTGGTCATCGAAGGAACAGTGGGGGTCATTTCACCCTTTGTCAAAGATGTAGAACAGCTCTAGTGATGAGGACAAAACCATTGGAGTGCAGGAGACTCAACAACACCATCGCGTGACCTCTCACATTACTAAAACAATGAGAATGATTCTCGCACCATCGGTGGTCGGCTATTGAAGTGAGATAGTTAAGCGCCATGTAGATAACGAATAGAGACGTTAACTGTAGTTGCAAATCCCTGATTTTGAACTACTGGAATCAGGTATTTGAATACACTATCCTGAATTGATCGTACGCATTCATTTTTTGTGTTTATGTTTTGAATAAATGTAAAGAAAACGATGACATTAGGGTAGCTGCTTATTCGAGAGAGAGGCGACGCCTGTAATTTTCCCTTCAGTTCGGAACTCGACCGACAGTGAATCCGATAGGCCGCAGGACGGGTGTGACAGACCGCGGCTGGGAACGCGACACCGCGGCCGCAGCCCACACTGGCACCTGCTGTGACGTGGCGCCCGCGACGTCTCAGACGGCGGTGGCGGGGTATAGCGGTTCCTGCCGACACGACCTTGTCGCCCAGGCGGCGCGACGGCTTCCTGCTCGCTCCACTTCCCTGAAAAATGCGACAGCGCACCGCGGAATAAGTGCTTCACCGCCCGGTTTCGAGAATCGAGCGTCATTCTGAGTCCACCACGGCGATGTCCATAGCATGTTTCCTTCGAACGATTATATTTCATCAATATGGAATAGAATTTTTGAACCTATTGCCTCGCGACTAAATTTGTTCAGTGTTCTTACTCTGCCACACTAAATCAAAATTTTAGTTTCGTATCGCTGAGGGCACATTTCACAAACACTTTCGTGAAAGGTGTTGTAAAACAGAACCATATATTATTTCCTTACGAGTATGCCGCAGCAGTATGGGATCACGGGATAAAAAGTTAGTCACCACTAGATTTTTTTTTTTTTTTGGGTCATCAGTCTTCTGACTGGTTTGATGTTGCCCGTCACTAATTGATCTGCTGTGCCAACCTCTTCACCTCAGAGTAGCGCTTGCAACCTACGTCCTCAATTATCTGCTGGATGTATTCCAGTCTCTGTCTTCCTCTACAGTTTTTGCACTCGACAGCTCAATCTAGTACCATGGAAGTCATTCCCCCATGTCTTAACAGAAGTGCTATCATCCTGTCCATTCTCCTTATCAGTGTTTTCCACATATTCCTTTCCTCTCCGATTCTGCGCAGAACCTCCTAATTCCTTACCTTATCAGTCCACCTAATTTTCAACATTCGTCTGTAGCACCACATCTCAAATGCTTCGATTCTCTTCTGCTCCAGTTTTCCCACAGTTCATGTTTAACCACCATACAATGCTGTGTTCCCGACGTACATTCTACGAAGTATCTTCCTGAAATTAAGGCTTATGTTTGATACTGGTAGACTTCTCTCGGCCAAAAGTGCTCTTATTGCCATTGCAAGTCTGCTTTTGATGTCCTCCCTACTCCGTCCGTCATTGGTTGTTTTGCTGCCTAGGCAGAAAAAATTCCTTAAATCCATCTAATTCGTGACCATCAATTCTGATGTTAAGTTTCTCGCTGTTCTCATTTCTGCTCCTTCTCATTATTTTCGTCTATCATCGATTTACTCTCAATCATTACTCTATACAAATTACACTACTGGCCACTAAAATTGCTACACCAAGAAGAAATGCAGATGATAAACGGGTATTCATTGGACAAATATATTATACTAGAACTGACATGTGATTACATTTTCACGCAATTTGGGTGCATAGATCCTGAGAAATCGGTACCCTGAACAACCACCTCTGGCCGTAATAACGGCCTTTATACGCCTGGGCATTGAGTCAAACAGAGCTTGGATGGAATGTACAGGTACAGCTGCCCATGCAGCTTCAACACGACACAACAGAACACGTACAGGACCTGCAACATGTGGTCGTGCATTATCCTGCTCAAATGTAGGGTTTCGCAGGGGTCGAATGAAGAGTAGAGCCACTGGTCGTAACACATCTGAAATGTAACGTCCACTGTTCAAAGTGCCGTCAATGCGAACAAGAGGTGACCGAGACGTGTAACCAATGGCACCCCATACCATCATGACGAGTATTACGCCAGTATGGCGCTGACGAATACAAGCTTCCAATGGGCGTTCACCGCGATGTCGCCAAACACGGATGCGACCATCATGACGCTGTAAACAGAACTTGGATACATCCGAAAAAATGACGTTTTGCCATTCGTGCACCCAGGTTCGTCGTTGAGTACATCATCGCAGGCGCTCTTGTCTGTGATGGAGCGTCAAGGGTAACTGCAGCCATGGTCTCCGAGCTGATAGTCCATGCTGCTGCAAACGTCGTCGAACTGTTCGTGCAGATGTTTGTTGTCTTGCAAACGTCCCCATCTGTTGACTCAGGTATCGAGACGTGGCTGCACGATCCGTTACAGCCATGCGGATAAGATGCCTGTCATCTCGACTGCTAGTGATACGAGGCCGTTGGGATCCAGCATGGCGTTCCGTATTACCCTCCTGAACCCACCGATTCCATATTCTGCTAACAGTCATTGTATCTTCAAGGTCGCGATATGATAAACCGCAATCGCGATAGGCTACAATCCGACCTTTATCAAAGTCGGAAACGAGATGGTACGCACTTCTCCTCCTTACACGAGGCATCACAACAACGTTTCATAAGGCAACGCCGGTGAACTGCTGTTTGTATATGAGAAATCGGTTGGAGACTTTCCTCATATCAGCACGTTGTAGGTGTCGCCACAGGCGCCAACCTTGTGTAAATGCTCTGAAAAGCTAATCTGTCCGCAGCTCGTGGTCGTGTGGTAGCGTTCTCGCTTCTCACGCCCGGGTTCCCGGGTTCGATTTCCGGCGGGGTCAGGGATTTTCTCTGCCTCGTGATGACTGGGTGTTGTGTGATGTCCTTACGTTAGTTAGGTTTAAGTAGTTCTAAGTTCTATGAGACTGATGACCATAGATGTAGAGTCCCATAGTGCTCAGAGCCATTTGAACCATTTAAAAAGCTAATCATTTGCATACCACAGCATCTTCTTCCTGTCGGTTAAATTTCGTGTCTGTAGCACGTCATCGTCGTGGTGTAGCAATTCTAATGGCCAGTAGTGTAGGTTGTTCATTCCATTCGGCAGATCATGTAATTCTTTTTCACTTTCAGTCAGGATAGCAATGTCATCAGCGAATCAAATCATTGATATCCTTTCACCTCGAATTTCATCAATAAGGAAATAAGTGAAACTTCCTGGCAGATTAAAACTGTGTGCCCGACCGAGACTCGAACTCGGGACCTTTGCCTTTCGCGGGCAAGTGCTCTACCAACTGAGCTACCGAAGCACGACTCACGACCGATACTCACAACTTTACTTCTGCCAGTACCTCGTCTCCTACCTTCCAAACTTTACAGAAGCTCTCCTGCGAACCTTGCAGAACTAGCACTCCTGAAAGAAAGGATATTGCGGAGACATGGCTTAGCCACAGCCTGTGGCACTCTGCAGCGGAGTGTGCGCTGATATGAAACTTCCTGGCAGATTCTGGAAACATCCCCCAGGCTGTGGCTAAGCCATGTCTCCGCAATATCCTTTCTTTCAGGAGTGCTAGTTCTGCAAGGTTCGCAGGAGAGCTTCTGTAAAGTTTGGAAGGTAGGAGACGAGGTACTGGCAGAAGTAAAGCTGTGAGTACCGGTCGTGAGTCGTGCTTCGGTAGCTCAGCTGGTAGAGCACTTGCCCGCGAAAGGCAAAGGTCCCGAGTTCGAGTCTCGGTCGGGCACACAGTTTTAATCTGCCAGGAAGTTTCATATCAGCGCACACTCCGCTGCAGAGTGAAAATCTCATTCTGGAAGGAAATAAGTCATTACAAGCGTCAATTAACATAGTTACTTCCGACGCTGTAGTTGATAACCGTCTGGGGTCGGTTATGAAGTGAGTCCACAAGGTTGTGCAGGTACGTCGCATCCACGTTAAGCCACTTCCAGGGGATTTGACAGCGCAGTTCCACCAAATTGCCGAGATAATGATGTCGGCATTATACCTGCTGTTCCAACATATCCCACAGGTATTCTGTCTGGTTTAAGTCAGGTTATTTTACAGGTCAATAGAGATGTAATAGGCTGGGGGAGTGTTTGGAAAACCACTCACATCTTATTCCAGCCAGATGAACTTTGCTGCTGTCTTTAAGTGCCTGTGTCAGCAGTGGCCTTTTGAGAGATGACCGATTCCAAATGTTTATTGCATGCTGCTTCCGTCGCAACGCTCTCTCGCCAGCAGGTTGGGACGGACCTTTATTCAATGCCTGCAGCAATTCCTGTCGGGTTGGGGAGCAGTTTTGACCTAGAAGCCCGTGTAACGCGTCCCCGGCCTCTCTCAGTCAGGATCTTCTTCCGACCTAGTGTTTCATGGTCACGTGTGTTACACCATTGCTTATATACACGTTGAACAGACCACCACAGAACACCAACAAATCCTGGAACTTCACACACACACACACTCTTCACTGCAGACGGCCATACAGGATCACTGCTTTTTGCCACTCGGTCACGTCCTTCATATATCCATGTTTACCTACAATGTCCGCTTGAAACATAAATGTCTCGTTAATCGCTATTGCCTTATGCTCAAGTAGAGGCAGTACGTGTGCGCTTGACCACAGGACTCGATCGCTGCGCCATCTGTAAAGGTTTAACGATTCATCTGTGCGTGAGCACTAAGGTGACTAATTTTTTGCACATTGAGCTTAGTTTTTCTGCATGAAATGTACCACTTCCTACAAACGGAGTACTAAATTCGATTATGTTCACTAAAGTTTTCTATAAATTTCTTGAAAACAGTTACGTTTCTATAAGATATATTTGATCTTAAAATGCACGTGAACAAAACAAGTGTTATAAGAGCTTTCTTCAGTTTACAAAATGTGGACATACGACAAGTAGACGACGTAGCGATGCGGTTCAATACAGAGAAAAACACGGAACACCCTGTTTTTCATATTTTGCTGCCAAAATAGGTTGTTGTTCTTGCTGCTGTGGTCTTCAGTTGGAAGACTGATTTGATGCAGCTCTTCACGCTAATCCGTCCTGAGCAAGCCTCTTCATCTCTATCTGCAACTCGGCCACAAATTTCTTTTTTCCAAAACTCATTTCGGTTCCTCCTCATGAAGTATTCGATCTACCAATCCAGTCTTCAGCATTTTCTGTAGGAGCGCGCTTCAAAAGCTTTTATTCTCTTCTCGTCTGAACTACTCATCGTCCAAGTTTCTCTTCCGTACAAGGCTACTATGGAGAAAAGATTTATTATATGAATGTTGCTAACCGCTGGAAATCCTGGCAGACTTCGACAAACTCCGATGTTTATAACATGTATGCTTTCGTCAAGCAGATCCCTGTGATACGCAAATTCAGAAGATGGCTTTCCATCGAAATATCTTTAATTATGTTTATATATCACCTCACATTTTTCAAGACATTTTCTGTGAACGGCAGACCGTGTCCAGATGTTTTCCCTCTGGAGAACGTTCTGATCAGGGTAACAGTCGATAACCTCCCGATAGAGGTTGGCCAGGGTAGTACAGGCAAAACATAGTCTACCGTTATCTTGTTGAAAGATATGGAGACCTTAAACATAGGGAATAGCCATCGGCCTTGGCGCATTGGAATTGTAGTAGCTGCTGTCCAAGTTATCGACGATACTATCAAGATCCGTTTTGTACTTCATAGCTTGAAGCCAGGTGGTGAGCCCTTATGACTAATGCAATCTGGTATCGTTCTTTCTCCTTTCAGCCATCACACTAAGTTATGTCAATAGTAATGCTGCACGCAGAAGCAGGACTCATCCGAAAAGAGGACGTGGTGCCACGTCTGTGTGCAGTGCTGTCACTAGACGTACCACTGTCGGTGCGCTTCGCTTTGTTGCTGCGTCAAGTGCAGCCACAACAGTGGTCGCCGTGCTGAGTGTCTGTGATGCTCCAGAAGTTCGCACTGCCAGTATTGATTCTTACACTGCTGCAGACAGGTCCATTTAGTAACTCAAGGTAAGTCACGTAAGTGTATGATCGTGTTCCACCGAGAAGACAATGTACGACGGTCATTTCAGAAGTCCTGCACACTGCGCATGCGCGACCGTTATGGTTGGGTTATCGAATTGACAATCATGTCAGTTGCGAACGAGACTTTAAGCGTGACGTTAGAATACGTGTTTACTGGTTTGTGTGACTGTGTAGTGAGTAAAACGGTTATAAAATGGAGGCCAAAACCGAGGCATGTCGTATTACAAAGAGTGACAAGCGTTCCTATATCAAAATTGAATCGCTACGTCGCAAGAACGGAAATGTATAGCGCTTTGAGAGAGGTGTGTGGGAATAGTGTAGTGGCTCGTAGCACAGTATTACAATGGTGTTCTCGTTTCCGTGAAGGTCGAGTATTCACTGTGGACAACCCAAGAAGTGGAAGGCAATCAACGGCAGCAGACTACACCTCTCATCTTATTGTTGATGATATTTTGAGAGAGGATCGACGAGAAGCATTTGAGGAAATTGCATATGATGGCAGAAAGTCTGTCAGTGCAGTTTACAGACTCATAACTGAAAAGTTAAAGATGAGAATAGTTGCTGCCGGATGAGTTCCACACGATCTGAGTGAAGAGCAAAAAGTAGGTCGCAAAAGAATCGTAGAATTGCTTCGACAATATCGAAGAGAAGAAAACAGTTTGTTGCACTTGATGAAACATTGAGACACTGCCAGAACTGATGTTTCAGTCCTAAAAATTCTACCGCCAACAATCAAAGGTGAAACTGCTGATGATCTTTGGGTAAGACATGAATGGGGCCATGGGTACAAATAGAGTGCCCCAGAGGACGTCAGTAACAGGCGAGCATTACAAGTTGTTTCTGCAGAATGTTTTGCGTCCTAAAATACGTCAAAGAAGGCCTGTCATGCTTGCAACTGGTATCCTCATTTTGCACGATAATGCAAGACCGCCTATTTCCCTACAGGGAGATAAATCGTCGACAAATATGAATGCGAAATACTTCCCAACCCACTACACAGTCCTGATATGATCTCACCAGACTGTTTCCCAAATTGAAGGAACAACTCCATTGAAAACGTCTTGATACAATTAATGGAGCTTCCAGTGAGGTGACCCAAGTAATCAGGCAGCTCAGCAAGAAATGTGTCCCATTCCTAATACAGAAGTTTCCAAAATGTTGGAAAGCTGTCGTAAGCAGGAATGGGGATTATATTCAGGGCCCGGAAAGGTATTTTGTAAAATAATTTTCTTAAATTCTATCCTGCAATGTGTAGAACACTTAAAATGACCCGCGGGTGTCGATTAGATACTACACTGAAGAGCCAAAGAAATTGTTACACGTGCCTGATATCGTGTAGGGCCCCCGTGAGCGCGCAGAAGTGATTCAACACGACTTGGCATGGACTCGACTAATATCTGAAGTAGTGCTGGAGGAAACTGACACCATGACTCCTGCAGGACTGTCCATAAATACGTAAGAGTACAAGGGGTGGAGATCTCTTCTGGCTCGATAATGTTCTTGTCTGGGGAGTTTGGTGGCCAGCGGAAGTGTTTAAACTCAGAAGAGTGTTCCTGGAGTCACTCTGTAGCAGTTCTCGACGTGTGGGTGTCGCATTGACCAAGTCCGTCGGAACGCACAATGGACATGAATGGATGCAGGTGATCAGACAGGATGCTTACGTACGTGTCACCTCCGAGGGTCGTATGTAGACGTATCAGGTGTTCCATATCACTCCAACTACACACGCCCCGCACCATTACAGAGCCTCCACCCACTTGAATAGTCCCTTGCTGATATGCAGGGTCCATGGACTCATGAGGTTGTCTCCATACCCGTACACGTCCATCCACTTGATACAATTTCAAATGAGACTCGTCCGACCAGGCAACATGATTCTAGTAATCAACAGTCCAATGTCCGTGTTGACGAGCCCAGGCGAGGCGTAAGGCTTTGTGTCGTGCAATCATCAAGGGAACACGAGTGGGCCTTCGGCTCCGAAAGTCCATATCGATGATGTTTCGTTGAATGGTTACCACGCTGACATTTTTTTGATGGCCCAGCTTTGAAATCTGCAGCAATTTGCGCGAGGGTAGCACTTCTGCCACGTTGAAAGATTCTCTTTAGTCGTCGCCGGTTCCGTTTTTGCAGGATCTTTTCCCGGCCGCAGCTATGTCGCAGATTTCATGTTTTACCGGATTCCTGATACTCGAGGTACACTCGTGTACTGGTCCTAGGGGAAAATTCCCACTTCATCGCTACCTCAGAGATGCTGTGTCCCATCGCTCGTGCACTGACTATGACACCACATTCAAACTGCCATTATAGAAGCAGTAACTGATCTAGCAACTGCGCTAGATACTTGTCTGACAGGCGTTGCCGACCGCATTGGCGTATTCTGCGTTTTTACATATCTCTGTATTTCAATACACGTGCCTACACCAGTGTCCTTGACGCTTACCTGAATATGACGTTATGGCCCTCCTGAACTCACTGATTTCAGATTCGCACGACAGTAGTGAGATTCTGAGAAACGCGAGCAGCAATATTACAGTCCCGATAGATCACTATCCCGCCGCTGTCGAATTCCGATACGTGCTGGTACAAACTTCCTACTTTCAACCTGAATCAAGAGTTTAATAAAAAAAATGGCAAAGGTAATGTTAATCAGAACACTGGGAGGAGTTGTGGTCTAAATAACAATAGATTTATTCATTCTTAACGTCACATGACAAAAGAAGGCTATAGAAATGTCACACAAACATTTTTATTTGACAAAGGCTTCCAATAATATACGATCTATGGTGAACAAAGTGATCAGCTGGGGGATTGACACAGCACACTAACCAGAGCTAATCGCTTTATCTGACTACATAAATGTGAATCCGTGGTATGGCCCAAAAACCACGCAACTATCAAAGATCTATACCCCACTATTCCATAAAAAAAATATGGTTCCAAAGAACAGGGTGCTGAGAAGCATATATTGGAGCCCTACGCCGTAGCAGAGAATACTTGACCCTTGCGCAGGTCAGGGCGGCACACCACGAAGCGCTCGGCGACTGGAGTCATGGACGGCGGCAATCTGTTATTAATGCCGCGCGCCCGAAAAATGCAAGTACCCGGTATCGCGCTCAGCTAATTCAGAATGCAGGTACTTCCCTATGAGCACCTGGAACACCAGTGGATTGCAGTGTGCAGGTGGACCCATTTGCTGGTCTACCAAACCAACTTGATTCCGTGCCACGACTATGTGTGACGAAATATGTCATGTTTAGACGCTTGACTCAAAACAAATAAGTACACCCACACATCACTCGTTGTGTGTGTGATGCTAGAAGCAGTACCTCTGACGGTTCATATGGTGATTGGCACAGGCTCCAAGTGTCACACTAGCAAAGGACACAAGTCTCACCACTTAGGTAAAGACCTGCTGTTCCTTATTACCGAAGCATCAATACAAGAGTGTCTTCTACTCTTTCTCTCAGCTTTCCTTGCCAGCTCGGTAGCATAGCACATTTACATCTTAGAGTACCCCCACTTAAGCACAAGCCAATCACGAGCTGGAGTGCCGCATTCGAAGCTGGGAGACCACACCTTGCTCTGCATACACAGACGTGACCAACCAGTGACTTTAAAAATTAATTGGGAGAAAAGGAAGAAAGATTCAGCTTCACAGGATCTTCCCACGCGTTTACACCATGTCTTTGCTAAAAGAATGACCTGGATGGAACCACAGCCTTCCATAAAATGATCGTTATCTCCCCTGTTGCGTCCATTTCGAACTTTCTAAAGAACGGCCATAAACTCGCTAAAAGCCTCGTGCCTTCACAAATATGTTTTGTAGCAGAGTCTGGACATGTGGGTGCCACTTACCTGTCCCACGGAAATTCGCAGAAACTCACAGTCGTCTCGTCGGCTTCCTGCCTAACAAGGGCCCATCCTCTGCTTTACTGCCGGTCATCAATGCTCTGTCCATAGCAGCAGTGGCTCCTTGGCGCTAGTCACCCTACGTGGACGGAGCAGCCAACTGACCAGTGCCATCCAACGTGTCTGCACAGTGAGACCAAGGAACTGCGCACTCCGCAAACGTTTCCACCAAGGTTCCACAGAAAAACTACTCTCCTCGTCCATCAGCTGCCGTACACTTTTACTGCAGTCAATTAAATCGGCAACCTCTTCCTTTGAATGCAGGTAAAAGCTACTACTAATCCTTCACTAGAGCACACAAGCAAGAGCTTTAACTACTGCCAACCATTTCATCATATGAATGAAGCCAGATTGTATCCAGTGTAGCAACCAAGTAATAAAGATCATCTTCCCTAAGAACATCAAGCAGCATAATACTGTACCAGAAGTGAGAGTGCCGTACAATCTCTCACTGGTACACTTTTCTTCTTTTTACACAAGACACAACTCTGTCTTATCAAAAACAACCAACAGTCAAATCTGATTTGTTCTTGAGCTTTCTTTATATGCCGAATTTAGATGGCATTACTCCTACCCACATTGGCAGTTGCCTTGAAATGCTAATCATTTGAATATCTAAATGGGTGAAGAGGACTTCATGCCAACTTTATTGAACGTCACCTCCAAGATGTTGCAATTTCAACGACCAACAATATAGTTGTAGGATAATCAGATGCCACACTGACATACATGGAACTACACTATGTGAGCAAAAGTATCCGGACACCTGGCTGAAAATGACTGACAACTTCCTGGTTCCCTCCGTCAGTAATGCTGGAACTCTCGCAGGCATACGTTCAATCAGGTGCTGGAAGGTTTCTTGGGCAATGGCAGCCCATTCTTCATGGAGTGCTGCACTGAGGAGAGATATCGATGTCGGTCGGCGAGGCCTGGCACGAAGTCGGCGTTCCAAAACATCCCAAAGGTGTTCTACAGGATTCAGGTCAGGACTCTGTGCAGGCCAGCCCATTACAGGGATGTTATTGTCGTGATACCACTCCGCCACAGGCCGTGCATTTTGAACAGGTACTCGATCATGTTGAAAGATGCAGTCGCCATCCCCGAATTGCTCTTCAACAGTGGGAAGCAAGAAGATGCTTAAAACATCAATGTAGGCATGTGCTGTGATAGTGCCACGCAAAACTACAAGGGGTGCAAACCCCCTCCATGAAAAACACGACCACACCATAACACCACCGCCTCCAAATTTTACTATTGGCACTACACACACTGGCAGATGACGTTCACTGGGCATTCGCCATTCTCGCAGCCTGCCATCGAATCGCCACATTATGTACCGCGATTCGTCACTCCACACAACATTTTTCCACTGTTCAATCGTCCAATGTTTACGCTCCTTACACCGAGTGAAGCGTCGTTTTATATTTTCCGGCGTGATGTGTGGCTTATGAGCTCGACCATGAACCTAAGTTTTCTTACCTCCCGCATAACTGTTATTGTACTTCCAGTTTGGAACTCCTGATTGATGATCTGGATAGAAGTCTGTCTATTACACATTACGACCCTCTTCAACTATCGGCGGTCTCTGTTAGTAAACAGACGAGGTCGGCCTGTACACTTTTGTGCTGTACGTGTCCCTTCACGCTTCCACTTCACTATCACATAATAAACAGTGGACCTAGGAATGTTTAGGAGTGTTGAAATCTCGCGTACAGACGTATGACACAAATGACAACCAATCACCTGCCCACGTTCGAAGTCCGTGAGTTCCGCGGAGCAACCCATTCTCCTCTCTCACGATGTGTAATGACTTCTGAGGTCACTGATATGGAGTATCTGGCAATAGGTGGCAGTACAATGCACCTAATATGAGAAACGTATGTTTTTGGGGGTGTCCGGATACTTTTGATCACATAGCGTATCTATACTCCTGGAAATGGAAAAAAGAACACATTGACACCTGTGTGTCAGACCCACCATACTTGCTCCGGACACTGCGAGAGGGCTGTACAAGCAATGATCACACGCACGGCACAGCGGACACACCAGGAACCGCGGTGTTGGCCGTCGAATGGCGCTAGCTGCGCAGCATTTGTGCACCGCCGCCGTCAGTGTCAGCCAGTTTGCCGTGGCATACGGAGCTCCATCGCAGTCTTTAACACTGGTAGCATGCCGCGACAGCGTGGACGTGAACCGTATGTGCAGTTGACGGACTTTGAGCGAGGGCGTATAGTGGGCATGCGGGAGGCCGGGTGGACGTACCGCCGAATTGCTCAACACGTGGGGCGTGAGGTCTCCACAGTACATCGATGTTGTCGCCAGTGGTCGGCGGAAGGTGCACGTGCCCGTCGACCTGGGACCGGACCGCAGCGACGCACGGATGCACGCCAAGACCGTAGGATCCTACGCAGTGCCGTAGGGGACCGCACCGCCACTTCCCAGCAAATTAGGGACACTGTTGCTCCTGGGGTATCGGCGAGGACCATTCGCAACCGTCTCCATGAAGTTGGGCTACGGTCCCGCACACCGTTAGGCCGTCTTCCGCTCACGCCCCAACATCGTGCAGCCCGCCTCCAGTGGCGTCGCGACAGGCGTGAATGGAGGGACGAATGGAGATGTGTTATCTTCAGCGATGAGAGTCGCTTCTGCCTTGGTGCCAATGATGGTCGTATGCGTGTTTGGCGCCGTGAAGGTGAGCGCCACAATCAGGACTGCATACGACCGAGGCACACAGGGCCAACACCCGGCATCATGGTGTGGGGAGCGATCTCCTACAACGGCCGTACACCACTGGTGATCGTCGAGGGGACACTGAATAGTGCACGGTACATCCAAACCGTCATCGAACCCATCGTTCTACCATTCCTAGACCGGCAAGGGAACTTGCTGTTCCAACAGGACAATGCACGTCCGCATGTATCCCGTGCCACCCAACGTGCTCTAGAAGGTGTAAGTCAACTACCCTGGCCAGCACGATCTCCGGATCTGTCCCCCATTGAGCATGTTTGGGACTGGATGAAGCGTCGTCTCACGCGGTCTGCACGTCCAGCACGAACGCTGGTCCAACTGAGGCGCCAGGTGGAAATGGCATGGCAAGCCGTTCTACAGGACTACATCCAGCATCTCTACGATCGTCTACATGGGAGAATAGCAGCCTGCATTGCTGCGAAAGGTGGATATACACTGTACTAGTGCCGACATTGTGCATGCTCTGTTGCCTGTGTCTATGTGCCTGTGGTTCTGTCAGTGTGATCATGTGATGTATCTGACCCCAGGAACGTGTCAATAAAGTTTCCCCTTCCTGGGACAATGAATTCACGGTGTTCTTATTTCAATTTCCAGGAGTGTAATTTATCCTCAAAGGAAGTAGCTTAAAATACTTGTTCGACAGATTCTTATTGCTCGTCAGTCTCAGACACGAATCAATTTAGATAGACAGAAAAGATACATAAATTCAAATAAATAATGCCGTGTTTCGTCTCGAGATTTCTTAGGAAGTGCGAGAGCGTAACGCAGACCCTGAACTAACTGCCAGTGGCAGACGCTACAAAAGAGTGTTGTGCACCTGGTAGACGTTTGCTGTTTAAATTCCAAGAGCAGATGTTCACAGAAGAGTCATGCAACCTACTAATTCATCTCACATACCTCTCGCGAAATTACCGTGCCGAGAAAATCAGAGAAATTACAGCCTATACTGAGGCAAACCGACAGTCGTCCCACGCACCATTTGCTAGTGGAACAGGGAGGGGAGACATGATAGCAGTACCGAAAGTACCCTCCTCTACACACAGTAAGGTGGCGTATGGGGAATGCATGTAGGTGTAGCGTATGGTGTCGTGTACAAAAAGGTCATCATTCGATTCTTCTTTCCGTACGCCCAAACTTTAAGATTCCTTCCGACTAGTCAATTATGTTCAAACGAGCTCGCCATACACCATCATAGGAAGAAGGCAACTGAATGTGCACGCTGCTTTCAATTTTTGAATTTTCACTATATATGGCAATTATAACCATGAATATATTAATTCTGTTAGCTTTTAGCATATACTTAAAATAGCATTAATATTCTGACAGTATTTATTTCATCATAATCATCACGTATGTATGTTATGTCGTATTATTTTTCAAGTTGTCCGCCCCCGGTAGCTAAGTGGGCGCCGGCACGGTAGCTCAGCGTGTTCGGTCAAAGAGCTGGTTGGCCTCTGTAATAAAAAATCGAGTGGAAGGAACAACAAACGAACTTGGCCGGATGTCATGTGACCAGAACGACGAAAAAAAAAAGTGGTCAGCGCGACAGACTGTCAATCCTAAGGGCCTGCGTTCGATTCCCGACTGGGTCGGAGATTTTCTCCTCTCAGGGACTGGGTGTTGTGTTGTCCTCATGATCATCATTTCATCCCCATCGACGCCCAAGTCGCCGAAGTGGCGTCAAATCGAAAGACTTGCACCAGGCGAGCGGTCTACCCGACGGGAGGCCCTCGTCACACGACATAAAATTTTTCAAGTTTACACCCCTGTTCCTCAACACATACGAATGAGTTAGAAAGGTTTTTTAAACCAGCTTCTGACATTGCATACCGATTTTACGCTAAAACCTATCATTTCTGTAAAAGTTTGTAATAAAGGAGACTTTTAACTGTCATAGACAAAATGGCACATAGATACTCAGCTTCATACCTATGTTTTACGAATATAGCTTATTAATATGGTCCTCACCTGCTGCCTTGTTGCTTTTCATCTTTTGAATGGTGTGGATCACTTCCTATTCTGTGATTCTACATTCGTCATTATTAATGCTGTCACTCTTAGACATTGTGTAATTGAAGGTTATGTGCGGATCAGTGGATTTTAACATTTCTGAGAAATACGCTTTCCATCTTTCGAGGATATCTTCCAGCTGTGTTAGCATATTATGATTTTTATCTTTTATGAATAGGTTTTCACTTTGATTGTCTCTCTTACTTATCTTTGTATACTGAAATAATTTCCTTGAGTTTCCATTCCTGCTTTACACTTCTATAGATTCTAGGGCTCCAGTTAGATACTTCCTGACGAGGACCAGATATCAGCAGAAATGTTAAGAGAAGGCGGAAGCAAATTACACAAAGCAATTTATAACCTTATCGCAATGATATGGAAAACTGAAACACTGCCTGAAGATTGGAAAACTGCACTAATTTGTCCCACACACAAGAAAGGAAAGAGAATGTAATGTGGAAATTACAGAGGAATCAGTTTGGTGAACATAACATACAAAATCCTGTCAATGATCATTCTAGAAAAACTTAAACCTTACGCAGGAAACATTATTCAGGATTACCAGGCTGAATTTCGAACAAACAGCTCCACAACTGATAATTTGTTTACTATACTACAGATTCAAATGGCTCCAAGCACTATGGGACGTAACATCTGAGTCATCAGTCCCCTAGACTTCGAACTACTTAAACCGAACTAACCTAAGGACATCACACACATCCATGCCCGAGAAAGGATTCGAACCTGCGACCGTAGCAGCAGTGCGGTTCTGGACTGAAGCGTCTAGAACCGTTCGGCCACAGCGGCCGGCTATACGACAGATCTTTGAGAAATACTGGGAATTCAACAAAAACATCCATTCTCTCTTCGACGGCCGGTGTGGCCGAGCGGTTCTAGGCGCTTCAGTCTGAAACCGAGCGACCGCAACGGTCGCAGGTTCGAATCCTGCCTCGGGCGTGGATGTATCTGAAGTCCTTAGGTTAGTTAGGTTTAAGTAGTTCTAAGTTCTAGGGGACTGATGACCTCAGATGTTAAGTCCCATAGTGCTCAGAGCCATTTGAACCATTGTCTCTTCATCGACTTCCAGCGAGCCTATGACAGCATCCACAGAAGTAGGCTCTACAACACGTAACGAGAATTTAGTATACCCAGTAAAATCATTAGGATGATACAACTGTGCATGGATAGCTCCCAGGCAGCAGTGAATTTGAGAGGATCCATGTCCCCCGCCTTTCCAATTAAAACAGGCTCACGACAAAGAGACGCTCTTTCATGTGTCCTCTTCAGCCTTGCATTAGAGAAAGTGGTTCGGGTGAGTAATTTACATCTATACAATGGTCTCCGATCCGAACACAGTAAAGTAAAACTCATGGTTTATGCAGATGATATAGTGTTTCTGCAGATGATATAGTGTTTCTGAGTGAAACTGAAGAAGACATGTACAGATTCCCCAGGCAGTCCGACGAGCGGACTGACAACCAGTTGTATCACGTAGAATGCATGCATTAAATCCGTCAGAAGTACCACCACGTAAACTTATACTAAAGAGAAACTCTATTGTCATGTTGATGAGAAACCTGAACGCTAAGAAGGGCTTAGTCAATGGAGCACGCATGGTTGTAACAAAACTCAATGAGTTTACAATTAATTCTCAACTGATTGACACCGGGAAAACAGTTTTAACGTCACGGATAAACTTAAAACCATCTGATTCAAGCATGCCTTTTAAGTTTAGTAGCCTATTACAACTGCGTTTGCCATATCTATAAACAAGTCACAGGGACAGACGCTTCAAGGAGCAGGACTCTGTTTACCAGATCCCGTCTCTACTCACGGACAACTGTATGTAGCCTTTTCAAGGGTGATTAAATCAACAATCATTCTGTGTCCCTTGAAGAAAATTATAAACAAACAGTATACAAAAACTATATCCTTACGTCAGATATCGTTTGCACTGAGTTACTGTAATACGGTCTAAAGAATTTAGTTCAAAATTATGTGCATAAATATGGTTATACAAGGATGGGCTATAAATTCATCGTTATTATTACACGTCAGTTCATTTTTAAAGATATTTCCTCTTCACTCCTGCAACTACCCTTATCCTCACAACCACACTTATTCCAAATACTGTCATTTTTACAGCTACAAAAGTGCGAAAAATTTCACACGGCTCCCCTGGCTTATATGTTGCATTTTTATTTGCAGTAGAGATGTACAATTGTGACTTTCTGATCAGTATAACAATCACGATGAGCCATTCATTACTTTCACAGTACACGTCAGAGTTTTGCGTGCAGGCCCATGCCTGTGTGCTGACATGATTTCCAGTTATAAAACACTGAGAGGTGCATACTCTAACTCTACTTGAACACCACACTTTGATGGAGGGAGGGAGGTCCCGCCGCCGCCTCCATGCCCCCCCTCCCCCCCTCCCCCCCCCCTGCCCCCCGCGCGTGCCGTAGCAGGCAGCTTAATTGTCAGCGGGGCTGGTGAGCCACACATGTGCGCCGACGTCAACTTCCCAGTCCACTATTGCATGGGGAACCTTGATTAAGCGTCACTTTTGGCATCAGGCAGTGGACGGTACGCTAAGAAGGCCGCATAATCAGAGAATGATACAAGTCTTTTAAAGGGTTCAAAACTGTGTAATAATTCAAAATTAAGAAAAAAAAATTACATTTCTCATGAAGAGCAATGAAAACACATTCTTTTAGCCACTGAAAATCTATTTTAAAAAGTGTAAAACTTTTTGTTCCAATTTCTAAACACCCCTTTCCTGAAAGACTTCCAAAAATTAATTTCCACTCTCCAAAGTAAATAGTATTCCTGAACCTATCTGCAGATCAAGTAGCAAATTTATCTGTTACTACAATTCTCATGATGCTAATATAAAATCTTTGACATGGAACATCTTTATAATTAGTGTAGCAGTATTCGCTCTAATATTTACAAAATCAATGTCTCTTTGTACTGGTGTAAAAGGCGGTTCAGTTGCATAAGTGAATATATGATATTTTTCCAAACATATAGCATATTTGTAATATTACGATATATCATAGCATCTTTGACACTCATATGTTTGTAAGCACTATGTATTTATCAAAACATTCGGTGCATATTAGAAGTCTGTTCTGTGACTAAACTGAAGTGCTCAGCGATACAAATTTACGTGTGGAACGATAGAAATGTGGTGGAAATGCATTCAGTGACAAATCTGAAGCTCTCAATTATTCAAGTTTATGTGTGCAACGATGTGAATACGGCGAAAATTACAAACGTGGTCTGCTGGACGAAAACTATGAAAACAAGTACTCCAAACCGACATTTCACGTGAGTCACATCCCAATGCAAATCTGTAATTCAGCCATCTTTGTGACTTGCTTATAATTATGTATTATTTATATTTTAGGATAACTAATCAGTAAAAAGCGCAGCACAGGTTGTAATGAAAGCATGAAAGCCGTCTGACGATGAATGGTAATGATTCGAAACCGGTAACAGTACCTTTTGAATAAAGGAACTAAAAATAAATTTGTGGCTGGTTGCTGCCTCAACACCATCAACATTTGTCTTCAAATAACAGCCACGGTCTCCAACCACGTCATAAATGACAAAATCGCTTTTTAACCTTGGTTTTGTACGTGCATCACGACACTTCTTTGTCCACAATACGGCCATAGCTGTAGCGATTGGCTGTTGTTGAAAATATTTAAAGGTAGTCTCAAATGCACCCTTTGCTATAGAGAGACTGTTTCGTCTTCTTCCTTTTCTTCGTCATTCGACGCCACTTGATCTTATCATCTTCAAGTTCTTCGTCAGTAACAGCAGCAGCATCACCTCCTGCTAGCCCCTCCTTTACATCAGCATGCTGCATATAATTCTGAAGAGTTTGTCAGTCAGCGAGTAAAGCTGCAGCACCTAACTCACTGGAGTCCGCAAATTCTACTCTTGGTTTAGGCTAGGACAAACTTTCTTCCACGATTTTTGTACAGTGCTTTTCTTAAGTTCTTCCCAAACCTGAGCAAAAGTGTAAACTGCACCTTCTATGTTGAGGCTTTTCACTGTTTCAAACAGATCACAACCCTTTTCTGTTTTCTCTAACAATGCGCTTATGTTGTAGGGTCGTTCTGCTCGTCACAATACGTTGTTTTCAAAATGTATGTCCCATACGTTGGACTATTTCACATAATATATTTGTTCTGAACATAGAAAATAAATTGCGAATAGTATTTTTCTTACAAAAATATGTCATACACATTAGACTATTTCATTACAAATGGATAAACGATATGTCTCACACATCTGGTTTACACAGAAAACAAGGTACAGAAAAACTGTAAGCAATATTTACAATAAGCAACTTGAGAATTGAGATGTATATTCGTTACATAGCCCTTTTACAAACTGTTGATGGACTTTTATTCCTCGAAGAGCTTGGAATACTCAACAGACTTATACATTGTAGCTGTGCTTGACATGAATATTTATTTACGTCTTGGAAGGCTTATACATTTTAAATATGCATAAAATGGAATATTTTATTTGCAACGCTTCCTTGTGAGGCATAACACTAAACTAAATGCTATCATTATTATTTTTTTTTGTATGGCTAGCAGCAGAGAAACTTTAACTACTGTTCACACACACACACACACACACACATATATATATATATATATATATATATATATATATATATATATATATATATATAGAGAGAGAGAGAGAGAGAGAGAGAGAGAGAGAGGATGACACCGTGTACAAACTCTAGGGATTGATCGATGAGTGGATGTTGTTGTTGTTGTGGTCTTCAGTCCTGAGACTGGTTTGATGCAGCTCTCCATGCTACTCTATCCTGTGCAAGCTTCTTCATCTCCCAGTATCTACTGCAACCTACATCCTTCTGAATCTGCTTAGTGTATTCATCTCTTGGTCTCCCTCTACGATTTTTACCCTCCACACTGTCCTCCAATGCTAAATTTGTGATCCCTTGATGCCTCAAAACATGTCCTACCAACCGATCCCTTCTTCTAGTCAAGTTGTGCCACAAACTTCTCTTCTCCCCAATCCTATTCAATACCTCCTCATTAGTTACGTGATCTACCCACCTTATCTTCAGCATTCTTCTGTAGCACCACATTTCGAAAGCTTCTATTCTCTTCTTGTCCAAACTAGTTATCGTCCATGTTTCACTTCCATACATGGCTACACTCCATACAAATACTTTCAGAAACGACTTCCTGACACTTAAATCTATACTCGATGTTAACAAATTCCTCTTCTTGAGAAACGCTTTCCTTGCCATTGCCAGTCTACATTTTATATCCTCTCTACTTCGACCATCATCGGTTATTTTACTCCCTAAATAGCAAAACTCCTTTACTACTTTAAATGTCTCATTTCCTAATCTAATTCCCTCAGCATCACCTGACTTAATTCGACTACATTCCATTATCCTCGTTTTGCTTTTGTTGATGTTCATCTTATATCCTCCTTTCAAGACACTATCCATTCCATTCAACTGCTCTTCCAAGTCCTTTGCTGTCTCTGACAGAATTACAATGTCATCGGCGAACCTCAAAGTTTTTACTTCTTCTCCATGAATTTTAATACCTACTCCGAATTTTTATTTTGTTTCCTTTACTGCTTGCTCAATATACAGATTGAATAACATCGGGGAGAAGCTACAACCCTGTCTTACTCCTTTCCCAACCACTGCTTCCCTTTCATGCCCCTCGACTCTTATAACTGCCATCTGGTTTCTGTACAAACTGTAAATAGCGTTTCGCTCCCTGTATTTTACCCCTGCCACCTTCAGAATTTGAAAGAGAGTATTCCAGTTAACATTGTCAAAAGCTTTCTCTAAGTCTACAAATGCTAGCAACGTAGGTTTGCCTTTTCTTAATCTTTCTTTTAAGATAAGTCGTAAGGTCAGTATTGCCTCACGTGTTCCAACATTTCTACGAAATCCAAACTGATCTTCCCCGAGGTCGGCTTCTACCAGTTTTTCCATTCGTCTGTAAAGAATTCGCGTTAGTATTTTGCAGCTGTGACTTATTAAACTGATAGTTCGGTAATTTTCACATCTGTCAACACCTGCTTTCTTTGGGATTAGAATTATTATATTCTTCTTGAAGTCTGAGGGTATTTCGCCTGTCTCATACATCGTGCTCACCAGATGGTAGAGTTTTGTCATGACTGGCTCTCCCGAGGCCATCAGTAGTTCAAATGGAATGTTGTCTACTCCCGGGGCCTTGTTTCGACTCAGGTCTTTCAGTGCTCTGTCAAACTCTTCACGCAGTATCTTATCTCCCATTTCGTCTTCATCTACATCCTCTTCCATTTCCATAATATTGTTCTCAAATACATCGCCCTTGTATAAACCCTCTATATACTCCTTCCACCTTTCTGCCTTCCCTTCTTTGCTTAGAACTGGGTTGCCATCTGAGCTCTTGATATTCATACAAGTGGTTCTCTTCTCTCCAAAGGTCTCTTTAATTTTCCTGTAGGCAGTATCTATCTTACCCCTAGTGAGACAAGCCTCTACATCCTTACATTTGTCCTCTAGCCATCCCTGCTTAGCCATTTTGCACTTCCTGTCGATATCATTTTTGAGACGTCTGTATTCCTATTTGCCTGCTTCATTTACTGCATTTTTGTATTTCCTCCTTTCATCAATTAAATTCAATATTTCTTGTGTTACCCAAGGATTTCTATTAGCCCTCGTCTTTTTACCTACTTGATCCTCTGCTGCCTTCACTACTTCATCCCTCAGAGCTACCCATTCTTCTTCTACTGTATTTCTTTCCCCCATTCCTGTCAATTGTTCCCTTATGCTCTCCCTGAAACTCTCTACAACCTCTGGTTCTTTCAGTTTATCCAGGTCCCATCTCCTTAAATTCCCACCTTTTTGCAGTTTCTTCAGTTTCAATCTGCAGTTCATAACCAATAGATTGTGGTCAGAATCCACATCTGCCCCAGGAAATGTCTTACAATTTAAAACCTGGTTCCTAAATCTCTGTCTTACCATTATATAATCTATCTGATACCTACTAGTATCTCCAGGATTCTTCCAGGTATACAACCTTCTTTTATGATTCTTGAACCAAGTGTTGGCTATTATTAAGTTATGCTCTGTGCAAAATTCTACAAGGCGGCTTCCTCTTTCATTCCTTCCCCCCAATCCATATTCACCTACTATGTTTCCTTCTCTCCCTTTTCCTACTGACGAATTCCAGTCACCCATGACTATTAAATTTTCGTCTCCTTTCACTACCTGAATAATTTCTTTTATCTCGTCATACATTTCATCTATTTCTTCATCATCTGCAGAGGTAGTTGGCATATAAACTTGTACTACTGTAGTAGGCATGGGCTTTGTGTCTATCTTGGCCACAATAATGCGTTCACTATGCTGTTTGTAGTAGCTAACCCGCACTCCTATTTTTTTATTCATTATTAAACCTACTCCTGCATTACCCCTATTTGATTTTGTATTTATAACCCTGTAATCACCTGACCAAAAGTCTTGTTCCTCCTGCCACCGAACTTCACTAATTCCCACTATATCTAACTTTAACCTATCCATTTCCCTTTTTAAATTTTCTAACCTACCTGCCCGATTAAGGGATCTGACATTCCACGCCCCGATCCGTAGAACGCCAGTTTTCTTTCTCCTGATAACGACGTCCTCCTGAGTAGTCCCCGCCCGGAGATCCGAATGGGGGACTATTTTACCTCCGGAATATTTTACCCAAGAGGACGCCATCATCATTTAATCATACAGTAGAGCTGCATGTCCTCGGGAAAAATTACGGCTGTAGTTTCCCCTTGCTTTCAGCCGTTCGCAGTACCAGCACAGCAAGGCCGTTTTGGTTAATGTTACAAGGCCAGATCAGTCAATCATCCAGACTGTTGCCCCTGCAACTACTGAAAAGGCTGCTGCCCCTCTTCAGGAACCACATGTTTGTCTGGCCTCTCAACAGATACCCCTCCGTTGTGGTTGCACCTACGGTACGGCCATCTGTATCGCTGAGGCACGCAAGCCTCCCCACCAGCGGCAAGGTCCATGGTTCATGGGGGAGATGAGTGGATACGAAACAAAAAAAGGTCTAATGAACTTCCATGCTAGAGACCATTTATTCAAACATACTTTGTTATAGAGACTGCGGTTTAATACGCGCTGTACCATGCAACCACAGTTACAGTATGCATGGTTTCCTCCTAGAGGATGGTGCTGTTCTTCATATGTTGTCTTCTGCCACAGTAATTCGTAATGTTGTGTCCGATTCGCTTCTCTTGTTGACTCACCTTGTAGTAGATGTGATACGGCGTTGTACACAATGGTTCCATATTCGAATCGAGAGCTTGCCGACATGGCGTTTACTTACGGAAAGGCAAATGACAACTAGCAGCGGGCAGCTAGGTTGTATCAGGAGACCTATCCCCGCCGACAACAACCACAACATTCAATGTTTGCAACAGTGGTTCGCCGTTTGTCCGAAACAGGATCGTTTCAGGATGCAGGAAATAGTGAAGGACGCACCCGAAATGTAATGATACCTTAAGCTGTCGACAGGCATTGATAAACATCAACGGGGTCAGTTGAAAATGAGTGCCCCGACCGGGACTCGAACAAAATGGTTCAAAATGGCTCTGAGCACTATGGTACTCAACTGCTGAGGTCATTAGTCCCCAAGAACTTAGAGCTAGTTAAACCTAACTAACCTAAGGACATCACAAACATCCATGCCCGAGGCAGGATTCGAACCTGCGACCGTAGCGGTCCTGCGGTTCCAGACTGCAGCGCCTTTAACCGCACGGCCACTTCGGCCGGCCCGGGACTCGAACCCGGAATCTCCTGCTTACATGGCAGACGCTCTATCCATCTGAGCCACCGAGGGCACAGGGGATAGTGCGACTGCAGGGATTTATCCCTTGCACGCTCCCCGTGAGAACCACATTCCCAACTTTGTAGTACCCCTGCCCACTACACTCATTACTCGCGGCAGACAATCATACCGAGCCCCGTAAGATTTCGGGCATTACGTGTGCATCCGCACAGAAGAAGGTCAACGGCCGGTCAGCCTTAACTATATGGAGACGGTATCTGTTCTTTCGGACATGTCCGAAAGAACAGATACCATCTCCATATACGTACTCGAAATGTTCGGACATCAGACTTGAAGGAAAATGTGATTAAAACTATGGAAGGCGACTCCTGTGTCGGTACCTGGTAGTTGGCCCGCCAGTACAGGGTAAGCCAGACGACCATGTGGAACATTCTCCATGAAGATTGTTATTACCCTTATCGCTTAAGCGTATGCAGGGCTTACTAGCGACAGAGTTTCCACATCGGAAGTAGTTTTGTCACTGGTTTCTTCACCAGGCAACCACTATTCCGGGATTCTGTCTCATCCATCGTATTCACAGGTGAGGTCACCTTTACGCGGAATGGTATCTTCAGATTTTATAACAGTCGTCTGTGGGATAGTATGCAGAACCCCCATGGCGTGGTGACAGCAAATCATCAACATCGATGCAGCTGGAATCTGTTGACCGGGATAATTGGCGACCATATTTTGGAACCAGTCTTCCTTCCATGTCGCCTAACAGGCCGGAGCTATAGGCTATTCTTGAGGGTGACTTTACATCCACTGCTGGAAGAAATGCCATTGATGATTCGAAGGATTATGTGGCTGCTACATGATGGTACTCTAGCCCACTTCGTCGTTAACATCCGGACTCATTCCAGATGTGGAGATACTGGAGCAGCGTATTCATGCAGCGTTCCACACTGTTCGGATGCGGCTGGCCGATGTGAAGGTGTGAGACAGAACATGCTATGGCGCGTACACACATGCGCTGAGGCACATGGTTCAAATGGCTCTGAGCACTATGGGACTCAACATCTGTGGTCATCAGTCCCCTAGAACTTAGAACTACTTAAACCTAACTAACCTAAGGACATCACACACATCCATGCCCGATGCAGGTTTCGAACCTGCGACCGTAGCGGTCACGCGGTTCCAGACTGACGCGTCTAGAACCGCACGGCCACACCGGCCGGCTGAGTCACATGGAAACCATTTTCAACACATACTGTAACTGTGACTGCATGGTACAGTGCGTAGTAGACCGCAGTCTATGTAACAATGTAAATAAAATGAATAAATTGTCTCTAGCGTGGAATCCATGCATTTCCGGAAGTAAGTTCATTAGACCTTATTACTACCGTGTCCTATCGTCGACCAAGCCCTAGTGTTTCTACACAGTGGGTGGAAAATATCACCTGTTTTCACCATATGTGCAACACATGCACACACTCTATTGTCCAAGTGAATAAAGTGCGTACGGTAGGGTTTCGACCCCGCCAGCACAAATGACCTGCCTGTTGTTATCCCGGGACTGTCCGATTCTCAGTTGTGATGCAGTATGCACCTCATGTCTTTGGGACTGAATACTGAACCACGGTAATGTTGAGTGATGATATTGTTCTTGCGCCGTTTCAAGCCTAGAGATTTAAGGGACTTGCAGTTCTTCTGTGTAGGCACATCATGATTCGGCTGTGAAGTGAAGCGCCGGTAGTTATGTGTCTGTTTTCTAACATACCACCAGCTTGCTTCACATGGAGGCTTCTTACGATTTCTTCACCGCGAAAACCGACGAGACGGTAGCTCTGGTCCACAATCCCAAACTCAAGATAATCTAATGTCGGAAAAAGCACTGAGAAGTAAATCGCATTACTTGGCGTCTCCGCAGTTTTATGTCCTGGGCCTACTGTAAGGAAAAAAACCCGTAGACGCTATGAATCAGTTTGTCGTTGAGAAAAGAATTATTTGCAATATTGCACTCGACACGTGCCGAAAGCGTATCTACTGAATGAGCTGACTCATAAAATATTTTAGTATCTTTTTGTAGACTTTGATCCTTTGAGAATCCTAGTGATGATTCAATAGAATTTTCCTTTGTAAAGTCTGCTATGAGCTCGGTCGTTATTATTTCAGTTTCAAGTGTTCTGATTACCGCACGTAGCTCGAAACCTGGTACAGCCTGTTTTAAATATTTGTTTAAGTCGCAGTGTCCTATGTGCTATGAGGTACTTGCACAACTTCATCACTTCCCAGATGTAGCTTGCCGTTTGATGCATACATGTTTCTAATCGTGTTGTATGTTGCTAAGCCTATCACCACAGTACTCCAACCTCTTTGGTCTAGCTCGATTGGTGGGAAGTAATTTGGGCTTAGTACGGATGATCGACCATTTAAAGTCAAAGTGTATGACATCGTCAATTGACGAACTGGTGTGTGTGATTACCGTTTTTATGTCTTACCTGACATAAATATCCGCAGAGGTATGTACTGAAATTTAGGTAGCGTTGAAAATTTTTAAATAAATGATCCCTGGGAAAGTAACGGCATATTTCTTCCGATGGCTGCAAATGAGCAATTGAATCGAAATAATAAGCAACACTTCGGCTTCTTCTTCAGATATATGTAACCCATTGACTTGTAGATCCCTCCACAACATCTAAATTGGAAAACGACGAGTTACTGTTGTGCGTTTCCCGCATTTTTCACTGTCTTGGCCATAGCTGCCACATCACCAGCCAGCCAACCAACCACAGATTGCCCGGCCAAGGCTGGCATTAGGAAAGGAAACCGCCTGATGTGTTTCGCAGTGGTAGGGGTCTGGGCGTTTTACTCAGCTTTCCTTTTGAGGCTCTTTTAGCTGCAGCCAGGTAACTGAATATACACTCCTGGAAATGGAAAAAAGAACACATTGACACCGGTGTGTCAGACCCACCATACTTGCTCCGGACACTGCGAGAGGGCTGTACAAGCAATGATCACACGCACGGCACAGCGGACACACCAGGAACCGCGGTGTTGGCCGTCGAATGGCGCTAGCTGCGCAGCATTTGTGCACCGCCGCCGTCAGTGTCAGCCAGTTTGCCGTGGCATACGGAGCTCCATCGCAGTCTTTAACACTGGTAGCATGCCGCGACAGCGTGGACGTGAACCGTATGTGCAGTTGACGGTCTTTGAGCGAGGGCGTATAGTGGGCATGCGGGAGGCCGGGTGGACGTACCGCCGAATTGCTCAACACGTGGGGCGTGAGGTCTCCACAGTACATCGATGTTGTCGCCAGTGGTCGGCGGAAGGTGCACGTGCCCGTCGACCTGGGACCGGACCGCAGCGACGCACGGATGCACGCCAAGACCGTAGGATCCTACGCAGTGCCGTAGGGGACCGCACCGCCACTTCCCAGCAAATTAGGGACACTGTTGCTCCTGGGGTATCGGCGAGGACCATTCGCAACCGTCTCCATGAAGCTGGGCTACGGTCCCGCACACCGTTAGGCCGTCTTCCGCTCACGCCCCAACATCGTGCAGCCCGCCTCCAGTGGTGTCGCGACAGGCGTGAATGGAGGGACGAATGGAGACGTGTCGTCTTCAGCGATGAGAGTCGCTTCTGCCTTGGTGCCAATGATGGACGTATGCGTGTTTGGCGCCGTGCAGGTGAGCGCCACAATCAGGACTGCATACGACCGAGGCACACAGGGCCAACACCCGGCATCATGGTGTGGGGAGCGATCTCCTACACTGGCCGTACACCACTGGTGATCGTCGAGGGGACACTGAATAGTGCACGGTACATCCAAACCGTCATCGAACCAATCGTTCTACCATTCCTAGACCGGCAAGGGAACTTGCTGTTCCAACAGGACGTCCGCATGTATCCGTGCCACCCAACGTGCTCTAGAAGGTGTAAGTCAACTACCCTGGCCAGCAAGATCTTCGGATCTGTCCCCCATTGAGCATGTTTGGGACTGGATGAAGCGTCGTCTCACGCGGTCTGCACGTGCAGCACGAACGCTGGTCCAACTGAGGCGCCAGGTGGAAATGGCATGGCAAGCCGTTCCACAGGACTACATCCAGCATCTCTACGATCGTCTCCATGGGAGAATAGCAGCCTGCATTGCTGCGAAAGGTGGATATACACTGTACTAGTGCCGACATTGTGCATGCTCTGTTGCCTGTGTCTATGTGCCTGTGGTTCTGTCAGTGTGATCATGTGATGTATCTGACCCCAGGAATGTGTCAATAAAGTTTCCCCTTCCTGGGACAATGAATTCACGGTGTTCTTATTTCAATTTCCAGGAGTGTATTTTATAAAACACCGTGAATCGCTCTTCTTCTTCTCCTAATACTTCTTATTCTTCGGTAAACGACCAGCGGTGTTCATTGATCAACGGAAATTTAACCCCATACCCAATTTAAGTTTTGCATGTAATGTTTTATCAGCTAAAGGTGCGGCAATACGCTGGCCAATACCGTTATACTTTCTTGAACGTATTTCCTTGGATCAGTCGGCTAATATCGTATCTGCAACGTGACTTTCTGAGGGATCTTTATTTGCTGCGTCTGCAAAGCCATGGTGTAAGCAGGCTTCGTCTAAGAGATTTATACCCTTGTCACCACACGTGAGTCATTTTTCAAACTTGGTCCCAGGTCCAAGGAAGTTGTATGTAGGCATATGAAGCTCAACTCGCAGATTATCAAAGATAGTACTACCTCTGCAGATGTCTTTCCCATCATGTATGTTACGCTACTATGCTGTTTGAGGTTTGCACGCCTTGTTATATAGCATGTTGGTGCCATCCATCCAACTGTTATGCGATGACGGGAATCCTAACCATTTAATAATAACCTTTTTGCCAGGAACGTACCATCTGGTTCACTGCTCCTCTGTATTCTTCTCTGTAAAAGCTACCAGCAATTTCACAACTGCTGCTATCTTTTAAGATGTTATTACTTGTATTTGTACATTGCACCTTGGAAACTGTAAATACTTCTGTTGATCAATTTGAAAGGTATGATTTCTCAAATGGTGAGGTACATACAAAATTACGTACATAAAATTTCTGTTTATATGGATATACCTTTTGTAATATGACAGTGAAAGATACTTAGAAGTTCATTATGATAATGTCCTGTGGGCAGATCGATTGTACATTGATGATGATTTGTGGGGGGGGGGGGGGGGTGGTATCCGTCCATTTGAAAGAATCATGAAGGTTAAAATGCATTCATATTTGCCCTTTCATTCACACTAGACTCGCATTCGGGAGGACGACGGTTCAATCCCGCGTCCGGCCATCCTGATTTAGGTTTTCCGTGATTTCCCTAAATCGCTCCAGGCAAATGCCTGGATGGTTCCTTTGAAAGGGCACGGCCGACTTCCTTCCCCATCCTTCCCTAACCCGATGAGACCGATGACCACACTGTTTGGTCTCTTCCCCCAAACAACCCAACCCTTTCATTGTTCATTTCAAATGCTCCACAATGCATGCCTTAATCCGACAGAATGTCGATTAGTGATGTGTCCCAGACTGCTCTACTACTGTCTCTATTACAGAGCTTACCAGCACGTTCTGTTTGTAGAATGTGTAGGATGCAGCTGGTTCCTGTCTGTAATAGCCATTCCTATCATTATTTTCACACGTAGAGCATATACAAATATCGAGTACGCATCAATGACCATTAAAATGTCTTTCAAAAGAAGATTCTCTCGTGAGTGTTGGGTGATATCTACGAGTTCTGTCCGCTATAAGTCATCCAATCCTCAAATTTTAACCTGTCTATATGGGAAAGTCCCGCACGCTAGTTTATGGAGTTCTTGAACAAACGTCTCCATGATTATTATTCACTGTTATGTCTTTCTCTAAGTTCGAAAATTACGGAAATAATTTCATACGAATGTGCTGTATTCCCAGCCGCAGGCAAAGTTGTGAGCAAGCGTAATCGTTCAACTATTTCGTTGGGGTCGTCGTAATAGATGTATTGGGGCGATCTGTTATTGATTTTCCTTCAATAATGCCGCTGCCAGGTACGTCTGCTAACACATGTGTAATAATGTTTTTGTATTTCGAGCTGCTGATACATTTCGGCCCTACTTCTTTGGCTTTCTTCCATACACTCATCCCACATAATACATGAATACGCTGCTCCAGCGTCTCCACCCATCTGGAATGGGCTCTGCATAAACCAGACTTTTGTTGAGGGTTTCAGGTCTAATAGTTTGACGTTTCTGGTTATGGGGCCATCTCAAAATAACTGCCTAGTTTTGTAGTTTTTTAAGAATATAAGATTCAGTAAACTTGGAGTTATTAAACATGATACTCTTTCGAATTCTCTTTCCCCAGTTTGTAAAGCATTCTTGGTTAAACTCATAGGTTGGGTACCCGGCATGTATGGCTTCTCCTTGCGCACACCGTAAGTTCTATCTACACGACTACCGCTGTGACGTTTAATGAAATCAACAACAGCATCTTCTTCATGGTCTGCCTTCTCTAACCTTCGAGAGCAGTTCGGAGATGCTGTGACAAGACTAAACGTATCTCTGAATGATTGGTCGCTTTCAAAATGCCATAACTTCAGCAATCGCTGTTTCTCTCGAATAGCCTTGACTAAACGTATCTCTGAATGATTGGTCGCTTTCAAAATGCCATAACTTCAGCAATCGCTGTTTCTCTCGAATAGCCTTAGGTGGTTCAACGACTTTGTCCTCATGTTGTTACCTACTAAGCAGACTTTGGAACGGTATACAGCCTTTACAGGGTGATCACGAAGATATGCAAATACTGTAATCATGTGTTATTTTACAAGTAAAACTAAAGAAGAAAGTTCTTCCAGAACAACCAGAGAAGCAAACATTATTATAAATGTAAATTTGTTTATTTTCCATTAAGAATGTAGAAACGTTTATGTTATTGTTGGCAACTGTTATCGAGTTGTTTCAGTCGTTTCCTAACCTTGAAGCGAGTTAGTTTTCTGCATTGTTCAGTGAAGGAGCATAAAAACTATAGTGTATTTAAGTGAAACCACATAATAACTGTCGTAGTTTGCAGATTATTTATGAAATAGTTATGCCTTTCAAATTTACGACAGAGGAGTGCGCCGCTATGGTGTTGGGTTGTTTGGGAGAGGAGACCGAACAGGGCGCTCATCGGTCTCATCGGAATAGGGAAGGATGGGGAAGGAAGTCGGCCGGCATTTGCCTGGAGCGATTTAGGGAAATCACGGAAAACCTAAATCAGGATGGCCGAACGCGGGTTTGAACCTTCGTCCTCCTGAATGCGAGTCCAGTGTGCTATCCACTGCGCCACCTCGCTCGGTGATATGATGTTTATTTATGGCAAATGTCATGGTAATGCTAAGACTGCAGTTAACGAATATCGCGTACATTATCCAGCTCGGAGGATTGAGAATGCACGAACAATTTCGATTGTTACGCGAGACAGTTTCTCTACCTAGCGTTCATAATCAGTACAAGCGCTCGATACGTGAAGACGATGGTGAGGATATTGTGGGTGCTGTTTAACATAGTCCGGGTACCAGTACACGACATATCTCTCAACGATTAGGCATTTCACAATCAAAGGTATAGCGTACAATGAAGCACAATAATCTGTATCCTTACCACCAACAAAAAGTGCATCATTAACATCCAGGAGATCCTGCCCTTCGCTTGGAGTTGTGCAACTGGTTAAATATTGAAATTTCCTGGCAAACTAAAACTGTGTGCCGGACCGAGAGTCGAACTCGGGACCTTTGCCTTTTCGGGCAAGTGCTCTAACAACTGAGCTACCAAGCACGACTCACGACCCGTCCTCGCAGCTTCAATTCTGCCAGTACCTCGTCTCCTACCTTCCAAACTTCACAGAAGCTCTTCTGCATACCTTGCACAACTAGCACACCTGGAAGAAAGGATATTGCGGAGACATGGCTTAGCCGCAGGAAGTTTCATATCAGCGCACACTCGGCTGCAGAGTGAAAATTTCATTCTGGAAATACCCCCAGGCTGTGGCTAAGCCATGTCTCTGCAGTGTCCTTTCTTTCAGGAGTGCTAGTTTTGCAAGATATGCAGAGGTGCTTCTTTGAAGTTTGGAAGGTAGGAGACAAGGTACTGGCAGAATTGAAGCTGTGAGGACAGGTCGTGAGTCGTGCTTGGGTAACTCAGATGTTAGAGCACTTGCCCGCAAAAGGCAAAGGTCCGAAGTTCGAATCTCGATCTGGCATACAGTTTTAAACTGCCAGGAAGTTTCATATCAGCACACACTCCGCTGCAGAGTGAAAATCTCATTCTGGTTAAACATTAATCGGCAGTTACACAAATACATTTCATATACTGATGAGGCACAGTTTACTCGTGATTGTATAAGCAATTAACGTAACGAACACGTATAGTCTGAAGCAATCCCACACGCAAGAGTGCAACGCAATTTCCAGCAGCGTTTTATCATGGTGTGGTATAATCAGCACACACTGTAATGGACCATTCATTTTCCCAAGACGTCTAACTGGCGAGACGTACTTACAATTCCTTCAAGAAGAAATGCCCTGCTTGCTCGAAGATGTATTTTCAACATGACGGCGCGTCTCCACATTTCACCAATGCCGTTACTACACATTTAAATGTACATTTTCCTTGGAAATGGATTGTTCGTGGTGCTACATGTCTGTGGCCACTCAGATAACCAGATTTTTGTGTATTGGGATGAATGAAAGACATGGTTAATGAGGACAAAGTCAATACACGTGAGGTATTACTTGCTCGCATTATGAATGCAATAGAGGAAATTAAGAACAACCCTGTGAAACTGAAACGAGCAAAAAAATCTGTTCATACACGTGCAGCTGAATGCATTGAACTCGGTGTACACATTTTTGAACATTTATTGTGAATCTATTGTAAAATTGAATGTACGCTGTACGACTTCCTTAACACTAAGCTTTGTTTTTTTCCGGTTTAACATGAATTAACGTGTGCTGTGATATTAATAATATCAGAATATCTGACACATTCATACAGTTTCAGTTAAAGTTATTACCATTATTTTTCAAAATTAAATTCTCTACAATTTCTGTTGAAAACTTTACGTAGTTGTCTGGAATTTAAAAAACAAATTGGGCCAAGTAGTTAATAAACTAAAAATTTTACGAAATTACGTCTGTGCTTCTCTGCATGTTCCGGAAAACTACTGCAGATACACGTCTGGGACATGTTTTATTAGATTCACCACATCAATAACAACAAAATAAATGGAAATCGTGCTTTACTTTAACCCCGTGCAGTTTTGCGATGGCTTCATATTAGCGTTGCTAATTTCAGGCAAAATCTTTTACTAGCCGTAACTCCGTAACTACAAATTTTCGGAGCTATGTTTATATGAACTTTTTACTTTAGTTTCACTTGTAGAATAACATATTAGAATATTTGCATATCTTTGTGAATCACCCTGTATACACTCCCGTTTGTCTTCTTTTCCTTTACATTAACTCCTGCAGTTCATTGGTTGATAGACCTCAGAATGGTTTGAGAGTAAGTATTTAACTCCTTGATACCTCTGTTGAGGGTTTCAGGTCTAATAGTATGGCGTTTAATACCGTCGTTGAGCGTCTAAACTTTCTCGTCAACTCACAGATGAATGTTCCGCCCACCCCTCTTAGAGTGATCGTGGGCTGATGATCTCACGAACTTATCCACACTGTAAAGTATAATATGGCGTAATTAGCATGCTATTTCACGACACACACACACACACACACACACACACACGCGTCTTTTAATTACATCCTGAAAGTTTTGGAAGTATCGTCCTTCATTCAACGGTTTAGTTTTAACGATAACAATAAAGCTATACCGTGAATGATCCCAGCAATCTCCACATAAATTTGTAAATTCTCCGAGCGTCGTGTCATTTGCTACATGTGCGTCGTAAACATGCGTTTTAAATTCACGTTATCCTATTTGAAGGCAATAATAAGGATCGCATTAGTTCTTATCAGTTGCTTTGGGATCTTCCAAATTGTCTGGCTTACGTAGAAGATATCAAGACCCCCTTCGCCTGCCAAACAGAAATATTTGCGTATCTGATTCTGACTTTCTGCTATGAGCTCGTCGAATATGGATATGGTATTAGGATTTACTTCTTCAGTTACTAGGAGCTCATCACTTTCGGTGAAAGCCTTATATGTAATACTGTCAACATCTGAAAGAATTTCCTCAAGTAGTTGGTATTGGATTGAAACAACGTTTTAGGAAATATATATACATTCTTATAGACCATCTCGATGCATCATCAGAGACACGAGTACATTTGTTTCTCCAGAAGAGAGAGATCTGATTCAGCCGGCAGTAGTGTTCCACTCTTGTTATTCTGTTTTCCCGAAGCGTTCTCAGATCAGTCAGTTACAATGAAGTCGTTGTCGAGAGGATGCATCGTCCGGCCACTCATGAATATTGTGTAACTACACTGGCACGAAACTGTAGAAACGGAAGAAGACAAAAATAGGTACAGGAAACTGAATAATGAATTAAGAAGAGAAGCTGAAGAAGCAAGGGAAAATGGATGAAACAGAAATGCGACGAAATAAAGAATGGAGAAAGAGGGAAAGTATGAAATGATGTATGGACTGGCTAGTGAGATAGTTTTTGAACGTAAAATAAAGAAGAATAACATGGAAATAGAAAGAGCGGCCGGTACTCTAGCAGAAGAACCACAGAAGGTTGTGAACAGATGGCAAAAATATATTGAATGTCTGTATAAGAGAGATGAAATACAAAGCGAAATTAAGGTTGAAGAGGAGCAATATGTGTCGAAAGATGGAAAGGGATTCACCACCTTGGAAGTAAAAGTAGAAAAGGCGCTGAAGGAGATGAAGAATAGGAGGGCATGTGGAATTGATGATTTGCCAGCAGAACTGTTGAATAATCTGGGAATCAAGGCAAGAAAATAAAGAGTCTACCTCTATAATGATATATATGACAGAGGGGAATTACCTGAGGACTTCCTTGCAACAGTTATGATACCAACAGAGAAAAAGAGAAACACTACAAAATGTGAAGGGCATAGGTCCATCAGTCTAATTTCGCATGCAGCTAGTTACTGAGAGTGTTGAATAGAAGGCTATATGGCAAGCTGGATAGAGGGATTGCAGAGGAGCAGTTCGGATTTAAAGGAGCAAAAGGGACAAGAGATGCTATTGGTCTGTTAAGAACTATAGGGGAAAGATATATGGAAAAAGGTAGAGAAATCTTTGCTGTTTTATAGATTTAGAAAAGGCTTTACACAGAGTTCAGTGGAACAAGCTGACGGATATATCGAAGAGGAAAGGAGTAGACTGGAAAGAGAGACGACTGATACAGAATCTATATTTACACCAGAAAGTAAAAATAAAGATTGGAAATGAAATGTCTGAAGGAAGCAGCATTGAACGAAACGTTAGACAAGGCTGATGCCTTTCCCCACTGTTGTTTGACCCACATCTTGAAGAGATTATTGCGAAAGGCTTAGATGAGAAAAGGGGAATACGCATTGTTGAAAAGAGAATAGAATGCATAAGATTTGCTGATGACATGGTATTAGTGGCAGAAAGTGAACGGACAGTGAATAACATGCTGAAAGATATGAATGAGGCTTGAGTGGAATTTGGGATGCAAATAAACACAGCAAAAACAAAGAGTATGGTCATCAGTACAAGACCCAGACTGTCCAGTATTAAAATAGGAGAAGCTACCATTAGCCAAGTAAGTGCATTTAAATATCTTGGGAGCGCAATAACTGAACACTTGAGATGTCACCAGGAGGTGAAAACTCGAATTTCTATAGCGAAGGAGGCATTCAACAGAAAGAGGGGACTGTTTACATGGGGTAGAAACATGGACGCTGAGACGATGAAAAAAGGTTAGAATCATTTGAGATGTGGATGTGGATGAGATTGGAAAGGATGGAAGGAGTGAGTAATGAAAGAGTATTGGATAGGGTTGATGAGAGAAGATTTCTGCTGCAGGTTATAAGAGAAAGGAAAAAGAACGGGCTTGGACATTCATTGAGAAGGGAGTGCTTGCTTGCAGATGCTTTGGAAGGTCTGGTTTGTGGGAGAAGACTTAGAGGAAGAAGGAGATACAAGATGACAGACGACATAAAGGTAAGAGAAAATTATGCGGACCTGAAGAGGATGGCAGAAGACAAGACAGCCTGCAGAACTACCATGTGAAAACCTGCCTTCGCAGAACAGTAATGATGATGTTGACTGGCAGGAAAGGGGTGCTATAGTGTAAATAAAAACACTGATGCCATGTACACGCTTCATTTATTTCTACAGATAGCTGGATATATATACGTACTCAAATAAGATCGCAATTCTATGTTTATACCAAGTGTTGTAAAGTCATACATATCTCAGCGTACTGACGCAGGCGTTTCCGCCATGTCTTTGAAAAATTCTGTTAGTTTCATCTTGCTAGATGAGATGATGCTCAGGGAAAGATCCCCATTCAGTAATTCAGTATCTGATCAATGAAAAGTCGCAGATGGGAATGCAAGAATTAGTTATAATGATCAGGGGTACGACTGGAAGATGTAGCTATTCGGAGCAGGATCATTTAAACGCCGTCCGCGCCGGTGCACACGAAACCTGGAACCTGGCCCTGTGCGTGTTACTCGGCGCTATCACTACTTCTCCACGCGATCTGCCTCGTATGTGTTGTCCTTTGACAAATTTTCAGGGTGGTTAGTATGGAACTTTGAAGCTAGATCGATGAAGTGTCGTTGTGTCCCCCATGGCTGTCTCTCACAACACCGACCGTATTAAATCCCGCGTGACGGGTGAAGTGTTTCGCTTGTGACGCACTGAGCTAGATTATTATAGTTGATAGATGATCGTTTAGGCCGTGCCACTTTAACTAATAAACGTTTTCAACGGCAGCTACCAGACAACTTTCCCGGTTACATAGAAAGTTACTTTCGCGAGGTCTGGAAGACCATAGTAAGATTTCTATTGCTCCACTTTTAAGTCGAATAGAGAGTAAAGAATACTGAATGTGAAGTTATTGGTTCACTAATATGATCTCGTTGTTACAAAACAGTGTTTTGAGACTGTCAGTAGACAATAGCACTTCCTAGGTTGCACAGGGCTCTTTATTTTTTCAAAAACGATAAGTTTCACCCGGGTAGGGCTTAAAAGGTTATCTGGAAGTACAATGAAAAATGGACATAATAAATAACCGAGCGTGATCCTATCCTGAGCTAGCACATTCAAAAGTGAAAACCAGAAACGTAAATATATAAAGCGTGAAGGATGGGTAAGCACGTACAAAATATTTGACAATTACTGTCAAAAACTAACGAGAAGAACACCGTAGAAAATGGTATAAAAACCACCAAGAATAAACCCATAGAAGAATACTTACAAAGCGTAATTCTCGACCCTGTGTGAACCATCACTAAGGAGTTGGTACAATCAGAACTACATAGCTCTGTAACGAAACCGCTTGTCTGTTTCTTTCTATCTGAGTGAAACTTCCTAAAACCGTCCACTAAAATTTCTCAAAAATGATTACCAAACAAACTAATCCCTAACTTAAACTCGTGTACTGTGTAAAACTCTGGTTGTACTGAATTATACAAAGACTTAATATGATTTGCTCAATACTGTCTACTAACTGAAGTTGTTTCTATAAAAACGACGCAACTGAACTTACAAAAAATTTCTGGCCCTAAACTGCACTTACATAGTGTCTTGACAAACATTTTTTTCAGTTTTGTGAAAGCAGCGCACAGCATACAGCAGCAAACCAACGTTAACTATTACGACTGAAAACTCCCTACAACAAAGTGCAATGTGCGTTCGTACACAATAAAATGAACGTAGGGTGAAAATTTTAGCTAATAAGAAATGGTTTCTAACACTCCATAAAAAACTAAAAAAAATTCTTAGCTTCTCTCTCCATAAGTGCATCAAAAATATGCATACTCCGATTCCGTCAATCTCATATCGCACTTATAAAGAAAGTTTCCTGACCATCCTTGAAAATATTTCTGCTACTCAACACTGCTCAACTTATAATAACTTTGCTAGCGCCCTTAGGCAGAGGCGGTGTAACAACACAAAGATATTATAGCAATAGTCAAAGATTACTCAGGTTTGCTCTGTGTGCGCTATGCATATCGGTATTTGCGTAAGAAATAGAATTTGGTTAGTTTGTTGATTGGTTGATTTAGGGGAGGGGACTAAACAGCGAGCTCAATGGTTCCATCGGATTATTGAAGGCTGGGGAAGAAAGTCAGGCGCGTTATTTCAGAGGAACTATCCCGGCATTTGCCAGTAACGATTTAGCGAAATCACAAAAAACTAAACCAGGATGGCCGGACGCGGGTTCGAACCGTTGTTTTCCCGAATGCGACTCCAGTGTGCTGACCATGCGCCACCTCGTTCGGTAAACAGAATTTACAGAGTGACCAAAATGACATGCATACCATACAGTTGAGTCAGGAGGCAGCACTAAGATCACTGGATTATGATCCAAAAACAGAAACATGGCAAGCTAGTAATTCTCAAGCCTTGATTTAACAGAAGTTCCATATTCCTGGACTTGAACATAAGACGGGTTATACCTACGGTAAGGCGATGAGAAATCCTGTTAGCAGCTCCTGGTCTTGTGGTTAGAGTTGCTAACTCTCAATCACTGGATCCTGAGTTACATTCTCAGCTAGGTTGGGCGTTTTCCCGCTGGGTGTGTGTTTTGTCCTCAACATCATTTTGTCATCATCGAAGCAGGAGTTACGGAAGTGGCGTCAGATAAAAACACTTGCATCAGGCGGCCGAACCCCCCAGATGTTGAAATTCGGGGATCACCTGCACACGATAGCTATAAAGAGAGAAGCTGTGTGGTGAGGGCTAGGAAACTGCAACCCATTTCATCTTCCAAAAGCCAGAGAATAGTTGTTTCATTAATTCCTGAAGAAAATGTGTCTAATAAAGACCCAGTAAAGTCTCTCCTACGACTCTTTAACGATACTGGCCTCTTCACTAGAATGACAAGGAAGGAAACAGCATAATAAACTCAGTTTGGTTGAGGGCTAAGAGCACTGCTGCTTTGTCTCCATGTGTAAATCAAATCAGCCACCAAAAGTTCCACTGCGTCCCCGCACACTTAAGGCAAGCCGAGCGTCATCAGTGCATCGCGCTGTAGTCGAAACTGCTGATAGCGCTGTTGCCACCTTTCAAAACGCTAGCGGCTGCAGGAGAAAAACAGTGGCGTCTACAGATCTGTGGCAACACTGAGACGCTGCCATAGGCACGTTTATAAAACCGCTGTACGTTATTGGTTGAGACAAGCCCTTGAAACTGCCGTGCCCAACCGCCTGCAATTGTCACGAATAACTTACGCTGACCCAGCTATATATTTCCTGCATACACTTTAGCCCATTACTTAGCATTGTATTTTTTTTGGGCGCAAATATTTTATATATTTCTGCGTGACTTTCGATTGTTGTACCTAAAGAGTGAACTGATTGCTGTAATTCCTGCAAATAGAAAAGAAATAATTTTTCTCTAATTAGCTTATATTAGGAAAGAAAATTTAGGAAAGATATTTCTAGGAAAGATATTTCCTATTTTCTGTCTTCGAATTCGGCTGTGCTGTGTGCCTGATGGTAGTTTCTGTACAACAATGAATTGTGATTTAGCCCTCTATGTGTGTTTGTTATGAACGTATAGATGTCCACGTAACATCAGTATATTTCAGATTTCCTGAGTTTGTTTTATGCCTCCCAGTTATTGGACAATGACATGTTATATTGTCACTGCTTTGTAAATGAGCCTGTTTGTAAACATGTACAAAAATTACTGTTTACTTTTTTGAGGTCTGTTTTCTTTACGTTGTATGTGATTTTCTCCAGGGTTGTGTTGTAGAATGAAATATTGCCTTTCACATATTACGATTCCAATTGGATAAAAGTATGCCGCGTACATTTAGAACTGATGAAGTTCTAGCACAACTGGAGAGATATGAAGTGATTGAAAATGACACTGATGTCGTTAAGACTGGTGATTATTCCACACAATGTAAATGAAACAGTAGATGAGGAAGACACTGAACAAAACGCACTGAACGATGACTATTTTTCACGTTGTAGCAGGTACTTTCGAACTTATAACCAGAAAGCGTAAAACTAATGTTACCTGTTTACCGCCGGAAGCAATGCGTAGAAAAGCATTGAGACATGGACTGGAAAACACGAAACACAAACATAATGGTATAAATGTGAACCAACGAAAATTATGCAGAAGAATGTCTGGCAAATAACACAGTGCATCAGGTGTTTGATGAATTTTTTCCTGAGAAACTAGTGCATATTATTATAGCACAGAGCAAAATCTATGCTTGCCAACAGAAGAACATAAATTTTCTTCTAGCCAAAGAAGATCTAAGATCTTTTATAAACATGCTGTTTGTCAGTGAATATCGTAAGCTTCCCCACGAGAATAAGTACTGGGAACAACCGTTGATCTATTGGACAAGCAGATACAACAAAGCAGACATCACTTTATAGGACGAGGACAACATCAAAGACGTGGTGGTGGCCACTATTCACCCAGACGATTGATATCTACGTAGTAAACACTTGCCGAGGGTATCAAATTGCTAACCTCAATGAGAAGCTCTTGATTTTGGATATCCGAAGGAGAATAGTAATGTACCTTTCAAAGAAAACAGGACCAGCACCTAAATACAGAAGAAAACGACAAGAATGTTTGATAGGTGCAATATTTGTGCACACGACAGTTGTTTTGTTTCATTTCATACAGAACAGACAGACATTGTTTTTATTCTGTTCACGATGTTTTTTATATTGTTCTGCGTTGACATTAATACTGTGTAGGTTGACAGCTAATTGTGCGAATATCCCAAAAATGGGGCTGTCTATAGTTATTGTACTAACACGCTGAGTTTTTCCAAAACAGCTTTTTCTCTCGTTTATCAATCAGAGTATCATATTAATGTCAAAAAGCGTCGAAAAAAAAAAACAATAAAGCTTTGGCAAGTATTGGGCAAAAACTTGCAGAACGCAGATATTCACTCTACTACACGATTTAGTTGTTTTCCCACGACAATAGCTTTTAAGCCGCTGGCCAGTCCCTGGCGTCGCTAACCTGTAGCGGCGCGGACCCGGATCCGCGGCAGTTGACCCGGGCAGCGCCGCATCGCTAGGCGGCGTTGGGAAATGTCCAATCGGACGGGCGCTCTCCTACACCCAGATCGGCACCTGCTGAGTCAACACGGTTAGCTGCAGCTAACTCTATTAGCTCACTGCCACGCCCTCTGCGTCACGTCGCGGAGGCTCGACGCCAGCGAGCTCTCGGCACGTGTGACGTGGCGTGTGACGTCAGTGGCGGCGGCGGCCCTAGGCGGGAATCCCGCGTCAGCCATGTTCGCGGCTGAGCGCGCTCCACAAATGGGAACGCGCAGAGCTGGGAACCGGCGAACGGCACGCGTGCCGAGGCGCGGCGCAGTGGCGCCTGTTTTCGGGAGAATCGAGAGCTGCTTGCGTCACCACAGCGGAAGCTGCCGCGGGGGCGGGAGCGCGCTTATATCCGCAAAGTAAACAATCGCCCGAGCCGCGGAACGAATCTCTGGCTCTCAGCCGTCATTATTAGACGAGGAGGCGCGCGAAAGCAAACAGGACAGCTCGTCTGCATTGCCGGATCAACGTATCACCGGATCAACGTCGGGGCCGGGAGAGTTGCGGACAGGGTTGAATCTGCATATCGGGCTACTAATAGCGTTGATGCAGTGCGTGCGATATTTCAAACTCATCCACGTCGGGTTCAGTGGCGAGGTTTCATATGAGTTGCGTGGGGCGTAGATCCGGCAAGTGAGCGAGAAGCTTCTAACGCTCCAACGAAGACTGCCTAGTGTGGATGCTGTAGAATTCTTTCACAACAGATATTATCTCCTTTCTCGCATCTTTGTAAGATGGTATGTAACTGTCCCTTTTTTAGACCTTGCTCTCCTCGTGGAGTGGCCGCGCTGTTTGAGGCGCCATGCCACGGATTGCGCGGCGCCTCCCGCTCTAGGTTCGTGTCCTCCCCCGGTCATAGGTATTTGTGTTGTTCTTAGCATACGTTAGTTTAAGCTAGTTTAAATAGTGTGTGAGTCTAGGGACCGATGAGCTCAGCACTTTAGTCCATTAGGAATCCAACACATTTGAACATTTGTTTAGACCTTGTTCTAAAATAGTGACGAACACTTAATTCCACATCTGTACTGCACAATCCACCTTACGGTGTGGGGCGGAGAGTAATCTTTGGGGCTAATATCATTTCTCTCCCCATCTCTCTCTCTCTCTCTTTGTCTCTCTCCCCCTCCCCCCCCTCTTTCCATTCGCAAACGCTACGTCACTTGTCACGGTTACACGGTTATAGCCCTTCCCACTTCCGCCTTATTTTTGAGTACTATTAGGAACCTACGTGCAGGTATTCTTTATAGTTGGCAGTTTAAATTCTATTGGTTGCTTTTATTTTATTCGGAACTGATCAGACAACAAGTTCTCGTCTGTCATGAGCATACTACATACAAGCATTCCTTCAGGCATAAGTGTGAAGAAGTATTATTTCCTGACTCTTTGTGGAACGTATTGTCTCGGAATTTCAGTAGTAGACCTCTTCGTGATACACAACGCCTCTCTTGTAACGTCTACAATTTGTGTTTGTTGTGTTTGTGTGTAACTATTCCCCGCTTCCTGAATGAGCCCGCCACAAAACGTTTCGTTCTTCTTTCGATTTTCTATTTGTCTTCTATTAATCCAACCTGGTAAGAGTCCTAAACTGATGCAATAATCAACAACCGGTCTCGCAGAAGTTTTGTTAGTCACATCTTCGCGAATGAACTACATTTCCTTGGAATTCTTCAGTTGCATCTAATCCTGGAATCTAGTACTATTCGTATAATTAGTATTATGTGGTGATTGCACTTTACCTGGGGTATTCATCAGGTTTTAATTATCATATCGAAACAATAAAGTTACCTAATTCAATTTGATTGGTTACAAACACCCCTTAAAGGTCTCTCCGGATGGGTTGTTACTATCTCTCATGATTTTCCTTCAAAAGACTAATAGAACAGTAATCGATTGCCCTTTTCGCCTATTGACTTACAACAGTTTTTCAGGGTCAATTCCCGGTCCAGGCATCAATCACTGATCGTCCACAAGTCTTCCACAACTTCGCTGGACTCTTTTTGCGTTGCAAGCTTTCCGTAGACAACAGCATCGCCTGTGAACAGTCTCATGGAGTTTCCGACGTTACCCTCTAGATCTCTGATATGTAAACAGTTACGGTCCTACAACACTTTCTTGGAGTAGTCCTGACACTACATTTGCATCTATAGATTTCGTAACGTTGAGAACAATGTGTTGAGTTCTGTCTGCTAGGAAGTCCTAAGTCAAATCAAAAATCGGGTCCGATACCTGGTAAGCTCGATTTTGTTTAGTAAACGACAGTGCGGGATCTATCGAGTACCTTCCGGAACACTGCATCAATCTGGGCGCCTTTCAGCAGCACACCTCCGGCCTTAGAGCCGAATAATTAATATTGACTAGTTGATACTACGGCCAATTTTCCTATTTCTTCAGCCAATGTTACAGTAGCGTGATCTCGTATCTTAGTCGTGAGATTCTCCAATTTTTTTCTGAACCGCTTTGACACTACGATTCCTGAGGTTTTTTACTTATAAAAGCTTTCGATTACCGTGTTTCGACCACCTTCAATAGTTACAGCCAGCCATAACAGTCGAATATGGACTCTTTAATAACTTCATTAGATATTATTTAGTTATTTGGAGCAACAAACTGAATGTCGTTATTGGTGTCTAGCCTATCGTTGCGATATACCTCCCAGTCTGAATTTAGAGAGCGGAAAATTTCAAGGAATCCAGACCTCTGTTCTTAAAAATCGAATACACATCCGAGAAACGAGAATAGAAAACCTTTACGAGTACAGCGTGGCTGCCAGTGGAACCGGACGCTTCAGTCACGCAGCCAGCTGGACTTCTCGTTCTCACCATAATTTGGGATTTTATGTCACTGGCTGAAGGTGCCACAGGAAGATACTACAGGGTGAAAAGAATTTAAACCGACAAACTCTGGCAGGTTGTAGGGGACATCAAAACAAATATTTTTCCCTAATGTCATTTTTTCCTATGAGGATTATTTACACCGATGGAGGCTGTATTACGCTCTTCAGTTGTTAGAGGCCGTATTACGATCTTTAGTTGTTAGAGGGCGTATTACGCTCTTCAGTTGTGGGCAACTGCTGTCCACCAGTGTAGTAGTACATTGTCTCTGTTAACTAATGGAGCGATACACCTGGAGTGAGTCCACTGAGGCGGTTGGTGCGTACTACGTAGCGCACCGCAACGGACGAGCCGCACAGCGGATTGATCAACAAGTGCGGTTCTTCATTAATGTGTGAGTCGGTGTTGTTGGGGACTGTTTAATTGGGCCGTATCTGCTACCTAGGCCATTAAATGGCAGGCTCTATTACAATTTTCTCCCCAGAGCATTTCCAGACTTCCTGGAAGACGTCCCCCTCCCTACAAGACAACGCATGTGGTTCCAACATGACGCGGCGCCAGCACATTTCAGTCGTCGTGTGCGTCGATTCCTGGACAGACGGTTGCCAGGAACGTGGATTGGCAGAGGTGGTCCTGTATCATGGCCTGCTCGATCCACAGATATGTCCCCTATGGACTTTTTTGTTTTGGGAGAGATGCGCGACCTTGTTTACACAACTCCTGTTGAATCAGAAGAGGATCTGGTAGCCCGGATAGTAGCAGCAGCAGGAACAATTCAAGATACTCCTGGGGTTTTTGCCCGTGTCAGGCAGAACATGATCCGACGGTGTAAACTTCGTTTACATGTCAATGGAGGCATTTTTGAAAATCTACTGTAATTCAAATTGCGTTGTGTTAATGAGTTGTCTCTTGGTCATAAAAAATGGAAAAGTGTTTATTGGTTTAATTAATTTGCCGCCAGACAAATCTTCCTCTACCGGTTTAAATACTCCTCATAGGAAAAAATTACATTAGGGAAAAATATTTGTTTTCATGTCCCCTACAACCTCCCAGAGTTTGTCGGTTTAAATACTTTTCAGCCTATATAATCATCACTGGTGATCTCAATGGTCGTGTAAGGGCAAGAATGTGCCCCTGCAGACATGGAGCAAGTGTAATTAATGAAAATGGTAAGAGAATAATAGATTTTGCAGAAGCTCAAGACCTGCTTATCACAAATATGTTTTCCAAGAAGCGAGCCTCGCATATTTGGACTTATTATAGTAACGGCAACATCGGGCAGGATGACTTCCTTTTTGTGCAAAAATGTAATTAAAACCTAGAACTAGATGCAAAGTCCATTCCTCAGCACCGCTGGAGTTTGAATGCGCATCAAAATAACGACTCGATAGGAAAGAGAACGAAATGGCCCAGCACGGGTAAAATGGTGGCAGTCCAAAGTAAAAGAGAAGTATATAACCTCGAACCTCATTCTCTCACATATTACTAAAACCATAACAACCGTTTTATTTTTAACACAATTACCTTTTGTGACAAAATCATAGCTGTTTCGGTGCACAACGACCCTCTTCAGCTTCTATGGGCGGCATTTGGTGAACAGAAGTCCTTGTATTGTTAGTCTGTCAATGCATGAAGATTTGTTTACCAAATGCTCCATATGGCATCTATTGTCGACCGAAACTGGTTATGATTGTATCACAAAAAGTGACTGTGTAAAAGCAAAACAAACTTTAAAGTCGGTCACCGATCTCCTTAAACGGAATGTAGTTTTTTCCAACAACATGAAGTGTATTAAAAGGAACTTTTGAAGCAGATACCCGCGAACAAATAGGCATGTCCAAGCACGGCTGCCGTAAAATAGGTCGTAAAACGAGGTTATGAACAGGAAATGTTAATGACAAAATGAGAACGAAAAATAGTAGGGGGGAGTGTTGTGCCCGAAGGAACACATGTTTTTTCCTTGTCGATGTTTCATTCTAGTGACCGATTTTGAAATTACATGAAGGAACGAGCACTAGGGACCATCATAAGCAGTTTCTGACATTTGCTACTGTTTTTGTTGTTGTGAGACACGAGGTTGCGTTTTGTGCAGAGTTTCTAAATATTACGAGTCACACATATTCAAGTGCTGTAAAATATATTAAAGCTATTTGGAGGATACCGTTAATTCTCCAGTTACTGAGTTCTATGACGAGTAAAATTCTGTATATTTATAAAACTAATTACGTAATATGTGGATGAATAAGCAGTACTTTGTCAGTTGTGGACCATCTTGTACTTTGAAACGGAAGGTCTGCTTGGCATAGAACACCTCATATTTGGAAACGGATTGAATTTCTTTAATATTTTTAACAATTTTCGCTGTCTTGAAAACGGAAATTGATGTCAGTCACTGTAGAGTCTTTGTCACCACTGCAGAGTCTTGTACCGTAAGGAAGCAATGGAGAGGATGTTGTTATGGGTGGCTGGTATCCTGTCTCCAAAACACGAATGCACACATGGATTAACACGGTTCTTTATTTACTTTTACTTGATATTTAACTTGAATAGAGAATGTTGTGGTACAAGCTCATCAGTAATAGCCTTGTTGCGGACTATATCGGTAATCTTGCTATTACACTGTTGGAAAAGTACAAGTCCCACTGTAGTCACTGACCTGGTCGCTATGAACTGTCATAGCCAGTGATGTGAACTGAGCCTGCTCTGCGAATGAACGACAGGAGCCAAACTCGACAAGTGAGTCAGTGCGGTCAGCGGCGCCAGCTTTCGAGAGGGCGTTGGCGGCGGGCTGCTTGTTAGTGTGTCTCTGGCCTCTCTCGTGATACATACGCTTGATCCAGCGCCTACTTATCGACCTTCTTCAGCTTTGCCGACCGGTGTGCTGGCGACATCTTACACCTGCACATTCCTCCCCCTGAAACGCTGCACAATTTTTGTGTAGGAGGAGCGGGGGGGGGGGGCAGGTATTCGGACGCTGGATGTAGAGGTGAGCTGGGAGCCGTGACTGTGGAGGACGGCATACTCCTGACGTACACTGCCATCTGGCTTGTGAGGCGGCGGTCACTAGTAGCTTCTAAGTCAAAACATTTTTATAATGTAACTGAGTTTTGATAATACTTCTTCTTAACTGGATTTCACTTACTGATTACTGGCGTGTAGTGGAGTAATATTGTAACGCAGAGACTATTAAATACATTACTGACAATATTTTCACCTTTATAGCACTTTTCAATTTGAATAGAATATTTGTTCCTAGGTGTATCAGCACATTGCTCCAAGGTTCAAATGGCTTAAGCACTATGGGACTTAACATTTGACGCCATCAGTCCACTACACTTAGAACTACTTAAACCTAGCTGATCTAAGAACATCACACCCATCCATGCCCAAGGCAGGATTTGTACCTGCAACTGTAGCAGCAGCGCGGTTCCGGACTGAAGCGGCACCTTCTACTTTGGAACAGTTTTTCATATTTGGAAATAACTTACTTTCCTGGAGCAATTGTTTTAATTTCAGAAAAAAGGCTACAGAACATATAAAGTGATCTCTATCATTTTAAAATGGAATAAGACAAGAAGTTTAATATTAAATTTCTACCACAGGGCTGACTAGAGGCAAAAGCCAGAACATTTTTCCAAGTTACACCATTCTCCCCTACTATCACAAATTCCTTGCTTCGAAAACATCTGAAAACCGGAACGCCTATTGTGATGCTACATGTGAAGCAAAAAAGGAAGTTAGATCAGTCAGATATGTCCATTACAACCTCATCGATGAAAGGTTTGACACACCAGAGCACGAGTGTGATAGCTACGCCTAGCAAAGCAGCAGCAGAGGCATACGGCAGACAAATTCTATGGCACAAACGACGAAGAAGGTAAATTTATTGTGCACTGAAAGAAGGTGGCAGAGAGCTGGCGGTGGTACTTTGAAGCAGTCTCCAAAGAAGAGTTCCCACATCATCATGCCGATCATGAAGCCTGAAGCTCTATAAGCATCATCTTGGGGAACCGGCTGGGCCGAATGAACTGCCATCAGAATTACCCTGATCAGCCAGAACGTCATGACCACCGACCTACTATCAATATAAATCCTTCCAGGTGATAGCAGCGTCACCTGGTGAGGAATGAGTACTAGTCAGACACACACACGGAGCATTTAGTATCAGGGAGCGTACTGTCTGTGTGTAGAATGGGGAAGCCATGTGATATGTCTGAGTCTGACCGAGGGCAGATTGTGATGGCCGGTAGCTGTGGCCGAGCGGTTGTAGGCGCTTCAGTCCGGAACCGCGTTGCTGCTGCGGTCGCAGGTTCGAATCCTGTCTCGGTCATGGATGTGTATGATGTCCTTAGGTTAGTTAGGTTAAGTAGTTCTAAGTCTAGGGGACTGATGACTTCAGATGTTAAATCCCATTGTGCTCAGAGCCATTTGATGGTGATGGCCCGAATATTCGGCACGAGAATTTCAGAAACTGCACGACTTGTAGGGTGTTCGAGGAGTGCTGTGGTGAGTTTCTCCAACACGTGGCGAAACCCAGGTGAAACCACGTCTAGACGTTGTGTGGTTGGGAGGCCACCCTCGTTACAGATGTCGGACGTAGCAGGTGGGGCAAACTTTTAAAACAGTAAATGCGGCGAACTGTGGCGGGACTAACATCAGATTTTAATGCTGGGCAGAGTACATGTGTATCTGAACACGCAGTGCACCGTATACTCCTAACCTAGGGCCTCCACAGCCGACTACTCATGCTTGTGCCAATGTTAACACCACGACATCGGCAACTAAGACTAAAATGGGCATGTGACCATAGACAATGGACGTTGGCGCTGTGGGAGAGCGTTGCATGGTCTCATGAATGACGATACCTTCTTCATCATGCCCGTGGGAGGACGCGAATCCGTCGTCTTTCAGGGAAAGTTTCTTGACAGCTGTACCGAAGGACTGACACAAACTGGCGGCGGCTCCATTATGCTCTGGGAAACATTCACGTGGGCATCAATGGATCTAGTGAAGCTGGTACAAGACACTATGACGGGCAAGGAGTCCGTAAACTGGTTGCAGACCACGTACCCCTTTTCATGACGATCGTGTTTCCCGACAGCAGTGGCATATTTCAACAAGGTAATGCGCATGACTTAAGTGGGGGACAACGACTGGGGTGCTTCGTGATAAGAAGATCCCAGACCGGATCATGTCGAAAATACTCCGCTCTGGAATCCACCCAATTGCTTTATACTGTGCAGAATATTGGCCTGCAACGAAAGTGGATTAATGATTTGCTGCAACAGAAACCAAAATGCTTTTGTGGACATCTAGTCTGACACTTTGAAATTTGGATTTTCCTTCAAAGTCGATTGTAAACGACCTGTTGTGTGACCAGACGAAGTTGGCTAGATACCCTCCATACAGACCCCATCAGATATCCACCCTGACCAAGAAAACATATCAATAAGCGGAGACAGAGAGCCAAAAGAGCAGACACTTCTACAGTGCGGGACAAGATGCCCCTCTAAAGAAAATCAAACAATTTCGGCATTTATATCAGAACTTGGTTTCAAAATATTTTGTCTTCTTGTGTCTCCATAATCACTTCCTAAAATTAATGGAACTACGCTCACAGCGCTGTGATCTACAGTCTGAACGAGAGATCTTTTTTCGGATGTGCTATCCGAACATTTGATGTCAGTTCTTCATAAGGTACAGAACACATTGGAATCCAAAACTTTTCAGTTCTTTGATTGCTCAACAAAGCTGAAGTGTCCGAGCATGATTAGTTTCCCAAAGCTGCCACACCTGAAGTCCTAGCCACGAATAAACGATATGTTTGACACAAAGGATATAAAAGAATGCTATGAAGCCGTTAAGGAAAGACAGTGTCTTTTATTTTCATCTGGTTATGTTACAATAGTGGTGCATCATCATCAGTGGATCCTTTTATTACTGAAAAGAGTTTGTAAAGGAGAAACCAAAAGATATACTGGTAAGGGTATGAACTATACAACTTTTGCACTCAAGATGTCCTAACTCTGTTCTGTATTCCAACAACAGGCTATGTGATGAGTATGATGATGTCCTCCTCGCCGTATCCAGCGACAGCGACTCCGTCAGTCTTCGCTGTCCGTGTTGTGGTAGGCTCGGATGTGGTTCGCGAATCCGAATTTCGCTTTGAATATCCTGTTTCATGGAGCACAGTGAAGTTGACCAGCAGAGTTGTAAGTATACGTGTAGACAGGCTTGAGCTGATATTTTCGGATCTCTCTTTTAGCATCCAGGTTCATTAGACGCTTTTGCTCGAATTGTTCGATGCTCTTATGTACAGTTGATCGCCACTCCGATCGGCGCAATGCTAGCTCCTCCCAACGGTTGCTTGGGATGCCACAGGCTGCAAGGTGGCGTTTAATGGTGTCTTTATATCGCAGGTGTTGACCACCTTTCCTCCTCTTCCCGCACGAGAGCTGCGAGTAGAACACCGCTTTAGGTAGCCTACTGTCATCCATGCGTACTATGTGACCACTCCATCTCAGTTGATGTTTCATTATTAAAGCTTCAATACCAGCCAGTTTCACGCGGCGCAAAATCTCCGTGTTTGGGACACGGTCTTCCCATTTGATGCGCAGAATTGATCTCAGACATCGAAGATGAAATTTATCTAGCTTCTTAATGTCAGCTTTGTAACAGCATCAGGTTTCCGAGGCATAAGGTAAGGTGGATAATACTACTGCTTTGTAGACTGCAATTTTTGTTTGTAGTTTGAGATCATGTGATTTCCATACTCGATCATTAAGCTTACCGAAGGTTGAGGCTGCGCTAGCTATACGCGCTGCGATTTCCGTTGTCAGGCTGTTGTCACTTCTAATTTGGCTTCCCAGGTATTTGAACTTGACACATTTTGCAAGGGTTTGTTATTTATCTCAATACTGGAGTCATCTGCATTAAGACCTCTAAGTGGCTGTTTGAGAACTTGCGTCTTAGTGATGCTAATGGCTAAGCCAAATCTTCTGCAGGAGGCATTTGGCAGATTTATGTAAGTCTGAAGAGTTTCGCAAGAATTAGCCATAATGCATACATCATCCGCGTAGAGAATCTCTAAGATGGATAGTTTGGTTACGCGACTTTTTGTTCTGAGGCGAGAGATGTTGAAGACACTTTTGTCTGTCCTTGTGTCGAGACTAATTTGATTACTACAGGCTTTGGTCGCGTCTCTCATAACAACTGCGAAGTAAAGTGAGAAGAGTGTGGGAGCCAGAACACAGCCTTGTTTTACACCACATGTCACGGGAAACTGTTCTGAGAGCTTGTCCTCATGGCGGATTTTTGCCATCATGTTTTCATGAAACTGCCGAATCAAACTGACAATTTTGTCAGGGCACCCAGTTTTCTTTAGCATGATCCAGAGAGCTTCCCGTGGGACACGATCAAAAGCTTTTTCCAGGTCTACAAAGCACATGAACAAAGGCCGATGTTGCTCTAAGCTTTCCTCTTGCATTTGTTTGACAACAAATATGGCATCCACTGTGCCTCTGTTTGGGCGAAAGCCACACTGGGTCTCTGGTAGCAGTTTTTCTGCAAAGTGTGTTAACCGGGTGTTAATTATGTGGGCAAGGACTTTTCCCGCTGCTGAGAGAAGAGAAATGCCCCTGTGGGAGCTGCAGTCTGATATGTCACCCTTGCCTTTATAGATCTTGGAAATACAAGCATCTTTCCAGTCTTGTGGAATCATTTCATACTCCCAAATGCTTAAGATCAGAGCAAACAATGGTTTCTTGTTGTTTGGCCCCCCATATTTATATAGCTCTGATGGCAAGTTATCTAATCCTGCTGTTTTGTCATTTTTCAGCTTAGCCAGTGCTGAAATGAATTCATCGTAGGAAGGGGCATCCGCAAGTTGTTCCACAACTGGCAGGTCTTCAAGTGCTTCTATGTATGGAATATCGGTTGTCTGATGGTCGGGATTAAGAACGTCATTAAAATGTTCCGCCCACCGAGACAGGATGTCACTCTGTTGCGTCAGCCGACAACTTTTATCTTTGTTACAGACTGGTGCTATCTTCCCAACTCTTGGACCAAAGATAGTTTTCAGGGACTCAAAGAATCTGCCCGTTTGGTGTGTGTCGGCATATAACTGTATTTCATTTGCTTTATTTGCCCACCAACTGTCTTTGAAAGCACGTACCTTCCCTTTCAGATTGTAATGCGCTGCTCTACGCTTGTTATCATCAAGGATGCGAAGAGAGGTTCTGAAATCATTAATTAGCTTTCTGATCTCTGGATCTGAGTCGTCAAACCAGTCCTGGTGCTTCTTCTGAGGCTTTCCCAAGATATCTGAGGCACAGCCACGCAGTCTGCTAGCGTATGCACTCCACTGTCCATCTACAGGGGCAGATTCAGATATCAAAAGGCCATCGACACCAAATTTTTCATCCAGTTTTGCTCTCATAGTCTGATCATTGGCCAAGATTTTGCAGGACAATTTTGTTGGTATTTTGTGTGAATCTCGGCGTGGTGGCTTCAAAGTTATCTTTAATTTGGACCTCACGAGTCGATGGTCTGTCCATCCCTGAGCGCCTCTCATTGCACGTGTGACCAGTACGTGCATGGGGGCTTAATTAAATAAAATGCAAATATTTTTTTTGTTTTTGGTAGCTGTATGTCCGATTACGCTGTGTCTCGTAAGCGGATGGCCCTGACTAGTTTTAGTACGCAATCTGACTGCTTAAAATGACAACAAAGAATGTAAGAAAATTTCTGTTAACACAATTAATTAATTAATTAAGTCCCCAGCAACTATAAAACCTACGAAACCAAAGCACAAGTGTAGATGTTCTGTGTGTGAAGTATGACTCAACGTACACATCTGGCACGGTTCTTCTTCAATAAGATAAGAAATTTTAAGTACAATTTATATTGAACTAATTAAAAACATTAGAAATACTATAATTGCGCAAGAAAACCAGAATTACACTCTAATACAAGAACACAAGCCAGATGCTTTGTTGACTGAACCTGTAATGTCGCATTATTTAAGACACAGAAATAATAAAAAGAAAATAGTGTTTTGTTACCTTCATATATATTGACGAAATGCACTCTGATCATTACAATCTCTCCATTAGAACAACATCTGCGATCTCTCCCATCAAACAACTGCATAAAACATGGAACCAACACTCACTACTACGACATCTCAACAACTCTCCACTCCGACTTCACGACAACCACTCTTCACTACATCTGAACAAGAACCGCCTACCACCGCTTCTCGACAAGAACTGCCTGCCGCTACTTCTCAATAATCACTGCCAGTGGAGGCGGCGGAACAAAACTCTCTGGCGCGATCTCTGGCACTGTGGCTCAATGTAGCCACCTTTCATATGCCCTTCCTCCACGGGCTAGAATTTGATGGTATTTTTGCCAGCATTGGTGGTGAAAATACCACCAAATTCGTCAAAAAAAAAATACAGACAAAAATAAAAGATAATATTAATACGTAAATATCATATAACTAGATAAAATTTTGGCTTTGCACTGACCTTACAATAGCCTAATATATAAAATACAGTAAGGAATACAAATTCTTTCATACATATGACTTTACATAATAGTTTACACAAATATCATATGGTTAAACAATTCAATCGATAGCGTCAGCAATGAAGAATATGTGCAGGTAAGAGTCTCATAACTTTTCACAAACAGTAATACACAAAAAATCAGTTTATACAAATATTCACATAAAATGCTTTCACAACAAGTAGTTGACAGTTCCAGCAGTGGCACCCAGCATTGTGGAATAGGCGCAGACACCATCAGGTGACATCATTTCAGTAGAAGCAGTTCATCAGTGGCACCCAGCAATGTTGAACAGGTGCTACCGCAACAAGTGACATCATCTCAGTAGAAGCAGTCCATCAGTGGCACCCAGCATTGTGGAACAGGTGCAGACACCATCAGGTGACATCATTTCAACAGAAGCAGTTCATCAGTGGCACCCAACAATGTTGAACAGGTGCTACGGCAACAAGTCACATCATTTCAGTAGCAGCAGTCCATCAGTGGCACCCAGCAATGTTGAACAGGTGCAGACACCATCAGGTGACATCATTTCAGCAGAAGCAGTTCATCAGTGGCACCCAGCAATGTTGAACAGGTGCAGACACCATCAGGTGACATCATTTCAGCAGAAGCAGTTCATCAGTGGCACCCAGCAATGTTGAACAGGTGCAGACAGCAGTCCATAATATTTACTATCACTAATCACACTGTTGATCAGAGTTTATCAGCAGAAATTAAACATGTCCTAGTGGCACCAATCATGTAGAAAAAGTGCAAGTAACAGTCCATAATATTCACTATCACTAATCATCAGAGTTTATAAGCAGAAAGTGAACATGTCCTATTGGCACCAATCATGTAGAAAAAGTACAAGTAACAGTCCATAATATTCACTATCACTAATCATACAGTTCATCAACAGAAATTAATCATTTCTAACTGTCACACATCAATGTTGAACAAGTGCAGGTAACAGTTCATAATATTCACCATCACTAATCAGACAGTTCAGGCATGAACAATAGTTTGAATACACATACAAATGCTTTTACACTAAACATACAAATCATAACAAACACACAAATGATGTCAGATAATTGTCATATTGACTATTACAAATACACAAACATCAGTAAACCTATAATATTTATGGGTGTCAGTGCAAGCCACTACAAACAAATAAAATAATATTTAAGAGATAGGTGGGTAGGATTAGGAAAGGAAAACACACAAAACACACTCACTCATCTTTCATCCACATTAAGTACTACTGTGTAATTGAATAGTGTTAACTGTGTAAATGCAATTCTGTCAAAATTTGATGTTCATCATGTGTATCAAGTAGTAGTGGCAGCAATGTATAACAGTCAATAATAGTTAAGTCAATGTCATAGTCATCATATCAAGACCAATGTTTGCCAAGCCAGATCAAAATGTACGGTTGCTGAACAACTGTCAGTGAGCCAAGATATGCAATTACTTCCTCTCTCCCAAAAAAAAAAAAAAAAAAAAAAAAAAAAAAAAAAAAAAAAAAAAAAAAAAAAAAAAAAAAAAATATGTACTGCTTATTGATTTAACAAAGTGTGTGTAGACAATCTTCCTTCTACTTGAGTGTTGTAGTCTGCTATCTTCATCCTCCTTGTTCCATATAGACCAACAAAAAAAAATATGCACCTCACTTACTTTACCTCTTATACACCAAAACTCCAATAATCATCAACATCACATAATCTCAATACTTCAATAATACCTCTTACGTCGATACATATAAACCTTATCATTAATAGCATTTACCTTACCTCTTGTCCACAAAAAATCCAATAATCATCAACTTCATATAATCTCAATACCTCAATAATACCTCTTCAATACGTCGATACATATAAACCTTATTATCAATATCATTTCACTTCCATAACAACTCTTTCCTCTAGTCAGTTTCTTCGAACAAGTACAGATAAAATCCTAATGCAAACCTCATCATCCCATACAATCTGAAGACACACTGTCAACACACAACCTCTGTGTAATCCATCTGACTCAAATCTTCTACTCATTATGAATTATAAAGAAAGAAATGCATACATGACTTCTAACAGACTTAGTTCGAATAACTCTCAGTAATTAAGTACGATTACGGAGTGTGAATGATCATAATATTTCACAGTGTGTACACCACTTCAAGAATTATGGCAAACAGAAGCAAACATGTGGAGTATTTCTTGTGTCAAGTGTCACTTCCTATTTCAATTGCTCACGAAAAATGCAGTGTAATAACTGTCAATGGTCTAAACCTAGTTTTGGTATGTCATGTCGTTAGCTTCCTTCCTATTAGCATAAATTTATACAGCTTCCATAAAACCTCCAGCTCATGTGACTTCTATGAAGTTTCTTGTACTAATGTCGTTCGTCGGATTGTAGCAGTTCATTTTCTTATCTTAAAAATATAACGCACTGAGCGTAAGCAAAACATGCAATAGCGAGTAAATATACCAGTAGTGAACAGAATGTCAACAAGTGGATGCAGCACAATTCTTACAACGAGGCTCTGCCAAGCAAACAATCTATAATTAATACAATAGTGTGACCTAAACTCTATGTTTGTACACAGTATATCAGCATTTCTATATACCAAATTAAAGAATAGTTATGACAACAAGCAGAAATGTGTAAATATGCAATCCATACGCAAAGCAGCAAATATGTATCTTACATAATAAACAGGTCATTAGCATCATATCAGCATAAGCAAATAAATGTTCATATGTAATCTTAATAAGTAAACATGAAGGCGCAAGCAGATAAATCACAAAGTATAACTTACATACCTAACCACATCTGCACAATTAATCAGGTGACAATTATAATTTAAATAAATAAGCACAAAAGGCACATAATTAAAAAATATGACATCAGTGAAAAAGCAGTGCAGCCAAGCGATGCATAATATACACAAGTAACAACCATGGTCATTAATCAATCATTGTCAAATCAGTTAATGTACGCAAGCACATCGCTTCACAAGTAAATTCATAGAACATGAAATTTAGCACAAAGTATGAATCACGTAATCGGGAGCAGCAAATTACGTCTAAAGTACGTACCTAAGTGGAAATATGTTACCTGAAAAATAAACTCAATTAATAGTTACTTTTTGTAGTTTATTAGTTTCTTCTTCGAAATTACATTCTTCCTGAAAATTTCTCGATAGCAAGTCGTCTTAACGTCGGACACGCACAGAATTTACCTGAAGTTCTTAAATATTTTATAGAACCGTATCCAGAAAAATACTGAATGTTAATAACATAATTCATCAAGTCACTATAGCTTTATACTGAATTTAATCGGAGAAATTAAACTGTGTATTTGTTTACGGCTGTCAGTGCATTCGCACTGAGCGCTCGATCAGCTGTAGGCACGTGACGTAGGAGGTAATTGTTTGCGGTCAACGACTGCCTTGTGCGGCGCGCAGACTTGACTGTTGCTTTGAGTATGTGCCGCCGCCAAAACACAGCGCGGTATCCTTGTATTCTCTGCATGTTTACATCTAGCTGTTAGCTTCTCACAAGTATGTCATTCCACAAAAATTTTAACGTTTGATATATGAAGTATTCCCTTAGAGCGTCGAGATTTAAGAGTTTCTACTTCGACAGTGTTATCATGAATAATTTTGCGAATTCTATATGGACCGTTATAAAGCAGAAAAAATTTGCGACACAAGCCTTTTCCTTTGTGAGACAAACGATGGGACTTAATTAACACCTTTTGACCAACTGACAAGATTTTTAAACGACCAGGATGCTTAGCTGATTTCTCTCTTCTAGCAGCCGCAGATGCAATATTTTGTAGAGCCAGGTTGACAACTTCAGAATGGCGCAGTTTCCGTGTAGGCGGTGCTTTGTTTTTTATATCAATATAGGCGGTAAAGAAGTTGAATCATTAGGGAGTTCATTCAGAATGTTTTGAAAAATATGAAGATACTGATCCCACGTTCTGTGATTCTGACGACAATAAAGACGACACAATTTATTGATTTCCTTCATCCATCTCTCTGAAGCGTTAGATTGAGGGTGAAAAAGTGAAACGAAAATTGGTTTAATCTTACGACGCCGTAGAGTACGAAGCCAAATTTTAGAACAAAACTGTGATCCATTATCTGATATAACCTTATCAACATGACCCACTTCTTTAAGAAAATATTTGATGAAAGCGCCAGATACTGAACGAGCTGTTGCTTTGCGTAAAGGTGTAAAACACACATATTTTGATGTCAACTCCACTGCTACGAAAATGTACGCAAAACCATTAGTAGATCGAACCACTGGACCGAACAAATCGACTGCAGCCATGTCCTTTAATTTCGCTGGAATGATAGGAAACAACGGTGCTCTGTGAGAAACTGTTGGCGGCTTAGCCTTTTGACATAATTTGCATTTGGCCAGAACAGATCGAATACGTTTTTCCATACTACTGAAGTAGCAATTTTCCCGTAATTTACGAAAGCATTTTCTGGGACCAAAGTGTGCATAACTGAAATGCGTATACCAAATCAGCTTATTAACCCACTCATCAGGAATACAAACTAACCAAACAGAGTTGTCGACCGATTTTCGTTTAAAAAGAATGTCATTGCGAACTAAATAATGCTGTCTAATCGCTACGCTTTCCTTTCTCCTTCACTTCTCCTTAATGTCCTTCCAGATTGGATCCTTATTTTGCTCCTTAGCGATGTCCTGGAGCGAAGACGAAATAAAGTTCTCAAACGCAACACCTTGAATATACATTAAACAATAATTGTTTTCTTTGCAATCCTCTTCAGCACTTTGTTTCAAACCCATCGGTGCACGTGATAAAGCATCAGCAATAATATTTGAAGATCCCTGTATGTAAACAATACTAAAATCAAATTCCTGTAGGTACAGCGCCCATCGTGACAATCTTCCATGAGTTAATTTTGTTGACATAAGAAATTCCAGAGCTCGATGATCGGTGTAAACCTTAGTATGTCTGCCAAACAAAAATGTCCGAAATTTTGTAAAAGCCCAAACAACAGCCAAAGCCTCAAGTTCCGTAATCGAATAATTCTTTTCTGATTTAGAGAGAACACGAGTTCCAAATGCAATAGTTTTCTGTACTACAACGCCGTTTTCTTCTATCTCTTGAAATAAATGTGCACCTAGGCCTTTGTATGATGAGTCCGTCGCCAAACAAAAATCTTTAGATAAATCCGGATGTGAAAGAAGTGGAGCAGCAACTAAAGCATCACGGAGTTGTTCAAATTCTGACTGAGCTTCCTCATCCCAACACCAATTAGAATTCTTTCCAGATAGTTCACATAAACGAGGTGTGGCCAAATCGTCCAATTTAACAAAGCGTCTAAGAAAATTACAGACACCAAGAAAACTACGAACATCACGTTTTGTGGTAGGAACAGCATAATTACGAATTGCGTCTAGTTTCTCTGGATCGGGAAGAATACCCTCTGTAGAAATAATGTGACCGAGAAATTTCACCTGAGAACGACCAAATTCAGATTTTTCCAAGTTCACTGTAATATCAACTCTTGCAAAAATACGTAATAATGAATCCAAAATTCTGTTGTGCTCACTCCAAGAACGTTTAGCAATAAGAATATCGTCAACATATGAAGTAATATTGTCACGAAGATAAACAGGTAAAATTTCATTTAAGCTACGAATGAATGCTGCTGAAGATACAGTAAGTCCAAACGGTAATTTCCGAAACTGGTAACAGTTACCAAAGGCTAAAAAGGCAGTGTATTTTCTACAATCAGGGTGGAGTTCTATTTGCCAAAAACTTGCGCGCATATCAATCGTGGATAAAACTTTAATTCCATGAAAATGTTGAAGAAGTTCATCTAAATTTTGTGGACGGTCAGTTTCAGGAATGATGATATTATTTATCTGTCTGGAATCCAGAACCAAACGAATTGACCCATCCTTTTTAAGAACAACGTGTAATGGGCTAGTATAAGGACTGACTGCAGGCTCAATAATGCCCTGATCTAACATGTACTGAAGTTCATTCTTAACCTTGTCTCTGTAAGCCAAAGGAATAGCGTACGTTTTCCCGCGAAATGGTGTGTGTTCTTTTACTTTAAATAGATATTATAGGCCTTGTATAGTTCCTGTGTGATGACTAAATACTGTAGCATGTGAAGTCAAAATGTGGTGCAGCTCTTCTCTTGCAACGTCATCTGGCACTTCAGCTTTCTTAACCTTTTCATCAATTAATTCTTCGCTATTAATTATATCATCCATCGCGTCTCTGTATCTATTGTCATTGTCATGAATAAACACACCGTCGTCATAATGCTCAACGAAAACATCAGAAGTAAGAAACCTTAAACATTTTGTATCTGATTCAGATCTTGCTAAACACTCGAAAAATTTCAAACATATCGGCATTCCAGCAACAGTCAAATTCGCACTTCCTTCTTTAAAGTTCAAAATTGCCTTATGTGCGTTAAGAAACTCCATACCCAATATAATTTGTGTACTGAGTAACGGAACAATAATAAAATTAGCAGAAAATTCGTATCCTTGACAAATGAAATTTAAGTTGGTCTGTTGTTTAACTTCTACACTTTTTCCAGAAATCGCTCCTCGAATTGTAGTTTTTGAAATAGGTAACACAGGACAGGACAGGACATATACGAAAAACTGATTCACTAATGACGTTCAATGGGCTCCCAGAATCTAAAACTGCAGTGAACTTATTCTTACCCACACATACTTCAATAACAGGATGTAAAAATGCGTCTACATTATTTTCCTTTTCGTCTAACAAAATGTCTCTCATGTCTTCCAGACGTACGTAGTGTAAAGTCGTAGTGTCATTACTTTCTGAACCGTCTATATTGCTGCCAGAAGCCGAAGCTGCAAGTCATTGTCGATTGTTTGCGTCACGTCTTTGAGTATTCGCGTCATTTCGCGGATCAATTTCTACGATTTGCACTTGTCTCTCTGAAGTTCTGTCACGTGGAGGATGCCAATTAGGTCCTTCCTGTCTGTTAGATGCAAATTCTTGGTTGTGTCTGTTATTAAAATTTCTATTTTCCTGTCTGTCTGCATGACTACTCCTTGTATAATTTCTACTGTCACTTCTGAAATTATTGTTGTATCTACCACCCTGGTTATTTCTGTAGAAAGAATTTCTATTACTGTATGAATAATTTCTGTCTTGATGATACCGATAACTGTTTCCATATGATTGATCATTCCGGTACGAATTACCGTTGTTATAATTGTCTGTGTAATTTCTGTTAGAACGTCTGTTATTGTCATAAGGCTGGTATCTATTGTGCTGTCTGTTACGTCTGTCATTCTCAAAATTACCCATATAACGCCCGTTCCGATCACTATCTCTTTTCTCTGAAAATCTATTGTAATTACTGTTACTGAAAAAGTTACAAGAAGTCCCGTCGTCGTTGTCATACTCAAGTTCTAGCAACAAAGTCTTAAAAGTCTCGATGTCGTCTTTACATCTTCCAGCTAAAGCAATTTGTCTTATGGATTGAGGCAGCTTAATTAAACAAATGCGAATTAATTCAGTCGGGCTATAAGGTTGGAAAGGAACTGATTCTTTCGAATCATGTCTACAAAATATTCTGCTGGCGTGCGGAACTCAGACTGTTTGAAATTACGCTGCATAATAAGACTGTGTTTGACTCTGTCTTGCGTGTTTTCGGACCAATATGCCGATAGAAATGCATGATAAAAATCATTCAGATTATTACAATCTCTAATGAGTGCGCGCATCCGCGTCGCCGGTTCGTTTTCTAAATATCCACACATAAATTCCAGTTTGTGACTTAGTGGCCAATTTGGTGGAAGTGCGTACGTAAATTGATCTAACCATGCACATGGATGTATGTCATTCTTAGAATTTCGGAAGATCTTAAATTTCCGAACAGTCACAAAGTGTTTATAGTCAAAGTTTTCGCCTCGTAGCGACAAAGACCTACCGCGTCTGTCCCAGTCCCAATGTTGATTATTGTCAAGTTCGCGCGCCTGGCGATCTCTTGTTGCATCCCGTACACGAAACAAATTACTTTCTTCAAACCCCTCTGCTACCTGTGATTCTAAATTTCTTCTGCTATCTTTTCCTACGATTTCGCCTTCAATTTGCTTGACTTGCTTTCGTAATGCCTCAACTTCCCTTTTAACGCGTTCATTAAATTTTCCCTGATTTTCAACATGCTTATTTATGTTCTGGTACTCTTCGGTTTCTGCAAATGGCAATGGTGCTGTATCATCTGAATCTCTGTCCCGACTTAAACTAAGATTTGTTAATTTGTCTGAAATCTCCTCAACTCTTTCCGATAAATCTCCTATTTGTTCTTGCTGTTTATTTACGTCTTCCGTAAGTGTCGCGACTCGGGTTTCAGTATTGACACATTTGGTAGTTAACTGTTCATATTGTTGTGTTAAGTTATTTAATCTGTCATTTGGTACGGATTCCTCGATTCTCTCAAATATTTCTTTCTTATCGTGTGCACGTTGTAAATTTAACTCTGAAAATTTCTGTACTATCACGCGATCTCTTTCCTCCTGTTCTCTATCCTGTTCCCTTTGTCTAATCTCTACTGCAATTAATCTATTATTGTGAGAATTCAAAATCGGTTGTACTTCTTCTCTGATTTCTTTCTTTAATTCATCTTTCATATTTTTGAAACATGTCCCTATTCGTGAATCTAACCGTGTTTCCAAAGTTCCCATCTCTGTTTTAACTGTTCCTATCTCTGTTTTTAATTCAGATCGCAAAGTTCCCATCTGTGATCCCAACTGTAATATAGCACCCATCAACTGCTCCATATTAGCCGGTTCGAAATTCTTTTCGCCCCTAACATTTCCCGCAAAACTAACTTCCTTCTGCATAGCCATAAAGCTATCTGTGTTCGATACTATTTCAGAATCTTCTATCGTTAATCTCGTATTCTGTGAATTTTCTGATTGAGAAAAATTTTGAAATGGTTCCGGACTATTTTCCCGACTTCTTAAATTGTTTTCCACTTCATTATTCATGATACTGTTTTCCTCTGTTGGCGAGTTCGCCATGTTAACAATTTCGTCATTCTCACTATCCATCATTTTTGCCTTTTTCATAGATCGCGTAATCATTTACAAAACATACAAAACTCGTCACTGTACGAAAATTACACACAATGACTCCTTATCTCCAACAATACCATTCACACGAAATGTTTCCCTCAAACACGATTAACGAACAATTGAAATAATTGCACTAAATTGTCAAACCCGTAGACAAGCCAACAAATTTAAATTTTGAAAAATACCATTAGAAGAATGCCGATTACCAAATCTACACATGCAAAATAGACTACTATTACTAAACTACAAATTACTACAACAATACTACTGTCTACTATTTTTGCAATCAGAAGAATTCCAAGGGACGATCCTGAGTAGCGGTCGCCACGTGCATGGGGGCTTAATTATTATCAAACTTGAAAATATTTTTAGTAGCTGTAAGTCCGATTACGCAAGTCTCGTAAATGGCTGGCCCTGACTAGTTTTAGTACGCAATCTGACTGCTTAGAATGACAACAAAGAATGTAAGAAAATTTCTGTTAACACAATTAATTAATTAAGTCCCCAGCAACTATAAAACCTACGAAACCAAAGCACAAGTGTAGCTGTTCTGTGTGTGAAGTATGACTCAACGTACACATCTGGCACGGTTCTTCTTCAATAAGATAAGAAATTTTAAGTACAATTTATATTGAACTAATTAAAAAAAATTAGAAATACTATAATTGCGCAAGAAAACCAGAATTACACTCTAATACAAGAACACAAGCCAGATGCTTTGTTGACTGAACCTGTAATGTCGCATTATTTAAGATACAGAAATAATAAAAAGAAAATAGTGTTTTGTTACCTTCATATATATTGACGAAATGCACTCTGATCATTGCAATCTCTCCATTAGAACAACATCTGCGATCTCTCCCATCAAACAACTGCATAAAACATGGAACCAACACTCACTACTACGACATCTCAACAACTCTCCACTCCGACTTCACGACAACCACTCTTCACTACATCTGAACAAGAACCGCCTACCACCGCTTCTCGACAAGAACTGCCTGCCGCTACTTCTCAATAATCACTGCCAGTGGAGGCGGCGGAACAAAACTCTCTGGCGCGATCTCTGGCGCTGTGGCTCAATGTAGCCACCTTTCATACGTCACCAAGATCTTTTTTCCGTACTATCACATAATCCAGAAGGTGCCAGTGTTTAGATCGCGGATGCATCCATGTCGTTTTATATTTTTCAGGCAGACGAAAATATGTATTTGTCAGACAGAGTTCAAACTCGGCATATAGAGTTAGAAGATCCAAACCATTCGAGTTGCATTTTCCAATCCCATGGCGACCGAGGACTCCATTCCAAGCACTGAAATCATTCCCATCACAAGCATTAAAATCACCAAGTAATAGAAGTTTATCTGCAGAAGGAATATCCCTAAGGACATGTCGGAGGTCTTGGTAGAACTTGTGCTTCTCTTCATCCGGAGGTGGCAATGTAGGTGCGTATACATTGATCAAGTGAAGATATTTCTTGGATGCCAGGTGAAGTCTGAGTGTTATTATTCTGTCACTGATACCTTTTGGGAGTTCTGTTAGTGAACATGCCAATTTATTGCGTATGGCAAAGCCTACCCCACTTTCTGCCCTTTCAGTGGATGATTTTCCACTCCAGTAGTAGGTATAACCTCCGAGCGGTTCACATAACTGTCCAGAGTCACTAAGATGTGTTTCACTTATGGCGGTAATGTCGATGTTATATCTAGCCAATTCCCTTGCGATAAGTCCTGTCTTTCTCTCTGGGCACTGATTATGGTCGTTATCCTGTAAAGTACGGACGTTCCAGACTCCAATCATTAGATATTTAAGGTAACTGTTTACTTTATTATTTTTTTTTTTGACCGCATATGTTAGTGAACAAGTGACCGCAGTTTGCCACTTGTGCAGGGTTGAGACGGGCTATGTTTATGCCATCTTTTCTAGGCCCCTCCCTGGATTAGGGAAAGCAGAGCGATCCTAAATAGGGCTGCTTTGTCGTCTGACGAGTTGCCAAACCAGTCCTCCCGTCTCTCACGAGTACCAGAACGACCATCACCGTCTGACCGCCTAACGTGCAGAGCACCAACTAAGGTTCAGGTACACCAAACCCTTGCCTCACCATCAGTACTCCATCGCCGCAGGACTTTCAATGCTCATGCTGTGCGGTTCCAGGCGCTACAGTCTGGAGCCGAGTGACCGCGCCGGTCGCAGGTTCGAATCCTGCCTCGGGCATGGATGTGTGTGATGTCCTTAGGTTAGTTAGGTTTAATTAGTTCTAAGTTATAGGCGACTGATGACCTCAGAATTTAAGTCGCGAAGTTCCCAGAGCCAGCCAGAACAAGATACGACCATTAAAAAAGACTCCCCTCTTTAAGGCTGTGTGGGCGTTTAGAAAGGTCGAGGCGATGTTTAATCCACCCTTCACCTCCACCAAATAGAGGTCACTGCTCTCTTTCAGATATCCTGTGATAGTACCCACATAACTACAGTGAATTTTAAAACTACAGGCAAACAAGCACAGAGGAATGTGAGCCTACAGAATTGCCATCTGATGTTAACTCAGCAAGAAACGCTCAGCTGCGTTCTAAGAACGCAGAACTCTGTAAACACACAGTGCAACCGATCCATGTCATTTCGTGTCTGTGTCAGGTTTCTCTTTCATTTGTCTTAACTCCACGCCAGACACAGATGCCGCAAGGCTGGCAGACGACAACTCCAAGTGCGAAGTAATAGGCCTCCTTTTCCGGAACTACGACTTGTCAACGAGTTCTTCGAAATTTAAGGTCACAAGAAGAACAGAAAGCCTGCTACAAAGGCGGAATAAACTAGTTTCTTGAATTCTGTATCAGGCATTAGAGCCATGAGCAACTCACTATCTTTACACGAAGAAAAAGGCATAGGTTTGCTGAGGATCTCTGTGCATAACTTTTCTAGGCTGGCTGAGACAACCCCGTACATAATTTTCACCTCAGTCTGTTATGAATTCGGGTAAATGAGTTCTTTCTTTTCGCTGCCACAATGAATCCATTTTTGATCATCCATACTTACAAATCTTTAACGCCATAGGTCAGTTCTTTCCATCATATGACAGTCCGCTCCAAATTTATCCTACAAAATCCATCATTACTTTTTCTTCTTCTTTTCCTGTCTGTTTCTCTCTCGATTATTAAAATAACTGATGCCGACACGTAACCACCTGCCTCTTTTCTTGCCATGGGTTTTCTTACCCTTTGCCTATTCATTCAGAAACCATTACCAGCGCCACAAATGCCACCGTACCCTTCTTCCATTTTCTTACATTTGTACACGTAGTGTATGGGTTTAGCTTCAGGTTATCTTGTTATTCTTGAAGCCAGATTAACCTTCACCCAAATCTTGCTGAGTTTTTCGTTAACTTTTTATGTGTGTTTTCTAGAAACAAATTTAGTAACGCCTGTTAAACTGCTTGTGATATACTTCTCAGTTATTTGATCATGTCCTCTTTAACAGGAAAATGGTCATTTTTTCTGGATATTTGATTTTCCTACCATGAGCACACTAGTCTAATTTTGAGAAAAATAATTCTGTAACTTCGATGCTGATAATGAGTAGAGCGTCTGCTCAAACAATAGTTCATATGATATTTACTTCCTCCAGTCAGATGAATGGAAAAATGTTTTTCTCTAGGTGATGTGATGGGGAGCTGAGCCTTACTTCTCCTGAAAGCAGGTCAATGCCTTAACTACTGCGTCACCTCGCTAGTTATCTGCAGCAGAGCGGTGTACACAAGAAAATAATGTGTACAGTTCTTGAGTGCTGCGAGAGTTTTTGATATCTGCTTTACCTCGGGATAATAGAATTTGGAGCCATGGTGCTACTACATTGGAAGTAGCTGGTTCCGTCAGTATGCCTATTGCGTGTCACAATATTTTATACCTTATCCATTAACACTCCAAATGTTCAGTCCTAGTGATGAATGATATTGAGTGATTATATAATCTCCTAACTTTCTGGTCGTGTATACTAAGTAGATATGTTTGCTTACCTTTCATAAAATAACCTTAACTCTCGCGTCAATAATATTGTAGAATCCTTCCCGCTGTCATTCTATCCTTTATTTCAATAACGTAGAAAAATTCGTTTGTTTGTCATCAGGATATGCGTCCTTACCCTCACGAATTAATGTATTACTCCGAAATTTTCGACTATGACGTTTAGAGCAATGACATGAATCCCTGTCCCTGTTGTTATGACGTAAATCGACCAGTGTGTGTTAAGTCTAAATCTATCAAATATTCAAATGTGTATGAATTCCTAAGGGGCCAAACTGCCGAGGACATCGGTCCCTAGACTTACACACTACTTAAACTAACTTATGCTAAGAACGACACACACACCCATGCCCGAGGGAGGACTCGAACCTCCGGCGGGAGGGGCCGCGCAATCCGTGACATGGCGCCTCAAACCGCACGGCCACTCCGTGTGGCTGAAATCTATCCCTATTATCTTAGCACGATCAGTGAAATAACGCGGACATTCTCAGCTTTCAATGGAGTATTCTTCCACTAAGACTTCTTAGGAAGGGAGTCTATTATTAACATATGATTCACATGTTTTGTCCATTTTCACACTTACCTTCGCCCAAATTATTTCGCATTAGGAAACTGCAATAACGTTATTGGATACGATCATATTCTTAATGGAAATATAAACACCTCCAGAATTAGGTAACCCCAGCCTTGCGGCACAGACTTCAACCAGAATTTACGATTTCATTGGTATTCGCTTTAGATGTAAGATAGCTTGTGTATCCTAGCTTCACGTTCAAAAGTAATAAAATGGAGTGTATGGGATCACAACTTCTGAAGACCCATAACGAAAATAAGTTAGATGGTAAAGAGGGCCTGACAGCAGATTAAACAGATAGCATCCAGTATTGTTGTAGTATGGCAATTAGGAATAACTGCAAAAATGCAGAAGCCATGAGAAGAGTTATATGGGTTATATTCTTTCATAAAATTTCAACGGATCAGAAACTATATCACCTTTGCCCACTGGGATCCGACAGCTGGTGCAAATTAAACATCCCGGCAACAGCTACCAAACACCCTGTCCATGAATTATCCTACTTGCTGACAAATCAATTTTTAGAGATCTTAGCCAAGAAGGCCTTTTAAAAACGTGCTTACATCGTAAAACTTAGAATCCGAATGAAAGTTTGAATTCTGTCATTTGGACAAGGCTTCCAGAAACTGCTTTGGTTAGAAAAGAAACGCTAAAATTTGGTGTTCACGGTGCAGTGATGTGCTTTAATTCCGGTGTATCACAGAAGACTGAGGTGTTAGGGCTCTTTTGAACAAAGGATGGTATCAATACTGAAAGGGGACTGAAAAGCATCGACATTGACCGTCTCAACTATGCTAAAATTTTTATAGGAAATGCTACCAGGGAGGCCAGGACAGCCAGAAGATCGAAGAAAAAATTAAAGAAGATTAAGAGGATGATGCTGAGCCACAATATTGTTCTGGGACGTTTTAAAAGTGCTTCTGTATAGTAAGTAGTTTCTTGTATGTAAAACCTTAATACAACTTCTCTTAAAACTACATTTTTTGGTATTCTGCTACACCTTTCTCAGAAACAAAGACTGATAAAGACATCAAAATTACAGTATCTATTGTTAATAAAACTATGATTGATCAGATAAGGAAAAGTACCTGTACTGACACCAAGAACAAATGTACAACCTCCAAGGTGATTTTAAAGCTATATTTCCACTTTTAGAACAAAGAAAGGATTACTCATAACATGAATAAAATACAGTAACCAATTGTTATGTGAACTGAGTATGACGTTTCATCTGTATTCTGTAAAATTTTGGTGTTATTATCTCTTTCAGTTTCTTAAGAAAGTATACCTGAAGTTTTCTCACTGTAACATTGATTCCTTATGAGAGTTCCTTCGCCACAGGTCTCCTTGAAGTGATTTCCTTGAATCAAAATTTTTATCCTCATTAGGAACGTGTAATAATGAAAGAACTTTTGTTGAAAATAAGATATCTATTTTAATTAATTAAAACTGTCTTGTTCTGATTCGTAAGAGTTGTTTCTCACACAATGTGCGAATGTTTGCAATTAATTTTCCATATCAGGCATGTGCGAATGATTGAAATTAATTTTCCATATTAGGCATGTTGTGTGTAACAAACAATGTTGCATCCTGCGTGGATGAGTGATTCAAAACCATTCGATATAGAATCAAGATTTCTTTTCCATACACTTCTACAGAGGCGTCACAAGCAAATGTATTCACAGCATTTACCCTGTTAGCCATAGAGCTGAAATAACAAATATATAGGAGTATTATAAAAAAGTCTTATATATGATTTTTATTTCATTTATCTCCAAGCCATGAAAGCCACCGAGCTAGGTGGGGCAGTAGTATAACATTGGAGTCTTATTCAGGACGACGGTGCTTCATATCCACGTCTGACCACCCAAATAATTTTCCATGCTTTATTTAAGTTATTTAATATGGGACTCTACCTTTGAAAGAGCACGGTAGTCGTTCTTTACGCTCTCAAGACAGCTGACGTATACCACAGGCGAATGGTCTTGGGGGCCGAAACAGGTCGTGGTTTTCAAAATAAAAATAAAATTGCATCTTGCTGGCATTTTATTCGAAACTTGTTCACAATTGCCAGACTGTTGGCCAATATTCTAAGTTAAATTTCGAACCTTCCGCGGTATCTTATGGAGTGAAGAAATATGTAATACTGCTAACAGCGATTCGCTGCACTCGAAGTTTGGTGGGCCTACGGCGTTTCACAAGAGTAGTGGACTAAATAGTGGTACATGGTACCACTCTCTGCTTTCCTTTCATTCCACATGCATTCATACTAACATAAACACAACGGAGCACTGAAAATCATCCATTGAAGTAATCTGGACGATGCGGGTTCACATGCGACACTACATAAAATTTCGAAGGACGCAACGGCTAGTAACTTCCACTACTGCCCTCCCAACTACGACGCCTAATTACTGTGTAGGGGATTCACTTAAAATAATAACAATCAGTGTTACTATAGGTGCTAAAAAGCATTTCTAGTTAACTTCATTTCATCCATTACTGTCAGTGTTGCTTCTGTGACAGTATTTTCGTAAAATAAAAATAAACCACCCTCAGTCACAAATCAGGGTTTTCATTTCAACACTCGATGCATTTTAGCCCTGGGGGCTCATCGTCAGGTGCCTGATCAGTGTACATCAATTGTCAGAATTAAGTTACTACCTGTCCCTTTAATAGTACGTAAGTGTATTACAAAGTGCCTCATTATGACCACAATTTTTACTAAGACAAAAGGAAAAATTGTTTACTGTTTTCATTTTGTGGTTACACTGTTTTTAAGCACAGTATGAGTAACATATTTACATATGCACTTTTCGTCTATCAGTGCACTTGTATCACCATTCAAACAACTAAAAGAATATTCAAATGTATAGATGCTACAATTTTACGTATTTAGTAAAAGAAGTCCCTCAAGTTCATCTTTCGTGCTGTTAAATAGCAGTAGAGTGTCATCCACTTATCTCTTGTAATAAACCATTTTTTCAGAAAGTTTATTATTCCGTTAAAATTATTTTCTAAGTGGTTGCATTATTAAATTCACTCTATAATAAATAAAATTCACAACAGAACATGAAACAAATCAGTCCATACATTTCTTAGACCTCACAGTTGTTAATGAACAACAAGAACATAGCTTTTACGATTTTAGGAAACCAGATTACACTGATATCACAATACACAAATCATCACTCCATCCAAACGTACACAAGTATCGTGCATTTAGGTCCATGTTGAATGGGGCAGACACATTACCTTCAAAACCCAAAGCACTGGCACAGAAATACACTCCTGGAAATTGAAATAAGAACACCGTGAATTCATTGTCCCAGGAAGGGGAAACTTTATTGACACATTCCTGGGGTCAGATACATCACATGATCACACTGACAGAACCACAGGCACATAGACACAGGCAACAGAGCATGCACAATGTCGGCACTAGTACAGTGTATATCCACCTTTCGCAGCAATGCAGGCTGCTATTCTCCCATGGAGACGATCGTAGAGATGCTGGATGTAGTCCTGTGGAACGGCTTGCCATGCCATTTCCACCTGGCGCCTCAGTTGGACCAGCGTTCGTGCTGGACGTGCAGACCGCGTGAGACGACGCTTCATCCAGTCCCAAACATGCTCAATGGGGGACAGATCCGGAGATCTTGCTGGCCAGGGTAGTTGACTTACACCTTCTAGAGCACGTTGGGTGGCACGGGATACATGCGGACGTGCATTGTCCTGTTGGAACAGCAAGTTCCCTTGCCGGTCTAGGAATGGTAGAACGATGGGTTCGATGACGGTTTGGATGTACCGTGCACTATTCAGTGTCCCCTCGACGATCACCAGTGGTGCACGGCCAGTGTAGGAGATCGCTCCCCACACCATGATGCCGGGTGTTGGCCCTGTGTGCCTCGGTCGTATGCAGTCCTGATTGTGGCGCTCACCTGCACGGCGCCAAACACGCATACGACCATCATTGGCACCAAGGCAGAAGCGACTCTCATCGCTGAAGACGACACGTCTCCATTCGTCCCTCCATTCACGCCTGTCGCGACACCACTGGAGGCGGGCTGCACGATGTTGGGGCGTGAGCGGAAGACGGCCTAACGGTGTGCGGGACCGTAGCCCAGCTTCATGGAGACGGTTGCGAATGGTCCTCGCCGATACCCCAGGAGCAACAGTGTCCCTAATTTGCTGGGAAGTGGCGGTACGGTCCCCTACGGCACTGCGTAGGATCCTACGGTCTTGGCGTGCATCCGTGCGTCGCTGCGGTTCGGTCCCAGGTCGACGGGCACGTGCACCTTCTGCCGACCACTGGCGACAACATCGATGTACTGTGGAGACCTCGCGCCCCATGTGTTGAGCAATTCGGCGGTACGTCCACCCGGCCTCCCACTATACGCCCTCGCTCAAAGTCCGTCAACTGCACATACGGTTCACGTCCACGCTGTCGCGGCATGCTACCAGTGTTAAAGACTGCGATGGAGCTCCGTATGCCACGGCAAACTGGCTGACACTGACGGCGGCAGTGCACAAATGCTGCGCAGCTAGCGCCATTCGACGGCCAACACCGCGGTTCCTGGTGTGTCCGCTGTGCCGTGCGTGTGATCATTGCTTGTACAGCCCTCTCGCAGTGTCCGGAGCAAGTATGGTGGGTCTGACACACCGGTGTCAATGTGTTCTTTTTTCCATTTCCAGGAGTGTAGATACCATCAAATCAGTTGCAATACAGGTATTCATTAAAATCAATTGACAAACTATTCAACAAAATACAGGCCGATATCAATGGTAGATGCACTGCAGATAAAATAAGTGACACATTTCAAATCTTCACAAGTATTCTAAGTAAAAAATTGCTAGCTTGTTTGGTAATAGCAGTATAAAAATACCTTTCCCTATAACCAACAAACATGGACACCACTTCTCTCACACAATAAATATAAGTACCCCAATATCAGAACAGTGTAATATATAAATTTCAGTATAACAGTTGCCCTGCGCTCTTCAGAAACAAAACAGGAAAACCAGGATGAACTTTCCATATACGTTTCAAAGAATACAGTGAGGCTTTAAGGCTCAACACCATTGACAAATCCTCAATAACAAACCATATGTACGTTAAGAGACACAGATTAAGTGACATTCACAACGGCTTACTGTATTCTGCAAAGAAAATAAGGGCAGAAAACTTGATCTGCTACAATAACTATAAATACTGTTACACAAAGAAATATTTCCTGAAACCATGTTAAATAAACAACCAGATTTCACAGCCATTGTTTTTCAGCAATTTTAAAAGTTTATTTTATTCTGAGGAAACATATCTAATATAGGAACCATTTCATAACACAGAGTCAGAGCTGATGTCTATAAAAAATAATTGTTCTGCAAATGATATCCATGTATAAATAACAATACAGCTGCTTTTTATTGTATTAGAAACAACAAAATCTGTATGAATGTAAAAATATATATCATCTTTACATGTGGATATTCTTTGAATGGTTTGAACTGTGTTAACAAATGTACTATGAAACGAAAATTGTGCGTATGTATAAGGACAGTGGAAACGTCTTGATATTACAATTTAAGAACAACAAAAATAAATTAATTCACACATACAGACTTGACAGACTTACAGGTCTAATTTGATAAGAGATTTATAGTAGAAACCATCCTGGAATTTGCCTGAAGTAATTTAGGGAAACAACAGAAAATCTAAATCAGATTGGCCGAAGGAAGATTGGAGCCTGCACCCTCCCAAATACAAGGCCACTCTACTTAAAACGGTGATAAACTCATTAAGTTTGTCGCTAGTGTAAATACTCTTTTACAAATAAGTTATTTAATAACGAAAAAGATTAATGTCTCATTTCCCACACCAAGTCACTATACACACGATATACACATTGTTTCAGAGCTCTACCTGCACTATCAGCTGATGTCAGGACCATTATGTGCCCCGCAACCTACCATTTTCTACCCTGGAAAACTAAGTCAGCATCCCTCTATAACGAGTGAGATGTTGACCTCAGAAAGACGATGAAGTGTTAGTGGTATACAGTATATTGCATAGCTTTGGGAGTGATTTTTTCCAGAATACAAAATAAAGAAGGAAAATTATACTGTGAAAGTGTTCAGTGGAACAGTAGATGTTTTGCTATCGTTATTATTATTTGTTTGGTATATTTTTTACCAAAGCCTGACGCTGTGTTATCTAAGTAATCGTTGAATATATATAAAGTATTGCTTAATGGGTACTTTTTAAATGCCTTTTTAAATAAGTTTGTTTTAGCAATGTATTTAATCTCCTTTTGCAATTTCTTGTACAGTTTTATTTCTTGGTAGAAAATTACTTTTGAATTTTATGCTTGTTCTTTCTCGGTAAATGTAAGTTCATTCTAGATCTTGTTCCATCGCCATAGACAGAGCTGTTTGTCCAATAACTACCAATGTTCTTTTTATGTGTACAAGTGATTGGTAAGTATATCCACACGGTGCACTTAAACAGCCGAGTGTTTTGAACAGATCTTTACAATGAGCTCGGTTAACATTTTTGGTTATATATCTTATGACTCTTTTCTGCAGTTTGGAAATTGTGTTCGTATTTTGTGCATTTGTTGCCCAGAAAAGGAAGCTATAGCTAAGGATTGAGCGTATATATTAATAGTAAGACACTGGCTGTTACACACTGATGTCAGGACTATAAGGGTATGACATACTGATGACATTCTGTTACCAAATATCTTTGTGTCTTCCTACCATTTTAACTGAGAGTCGATACTCATTCCTAGAAATTTTGCTTTCCTTACATTGTCTATAAAGGTGCCATCAGCATTTTAACAGTATCATTTTCCATCTTCAAACGGAAATTCGTTGTATTTGTTTGCTTTATGTTCAGTATCACTTTATTACTTATTGACCAACTTTAAACTTCCTTGGTTGTTTCATTTGCTATCTCGGCCAGAAAAAGATATGTCTGATAATACAGGACTTAAGAAACACGTAACCACTATTGGAAACATTTGGTAACTTTTCGGTTTTGTCTTAGTTTTGTGAAAATTGTAGTCACAATGTGGCACTTTTGGAATATACCTATGTACTCTTAAGAAGACCAGTAGTAAGCTAAATTCGAAAAACGATATATACCGATCAGGCACTTGAAGGTGGGCCCCATGTCTCGAAATACATAGTGTATTGAATTAAGAATCACGATCTGTTACTGAATGAGGTTCCTTTTTTATTTTTCGTTAACATACATTGTACAGAACAAAGTAACGCCTCTTCTGCTACCTGAAAGGTCCAGTGTTTTTCACAGTGAAAGTAGTAACGCGTGCGACTGTAATGAAATGTTTCCATATTAGCATTAGGAACCATTCGTGAGTCCCAGCATAAACTGTTATTAGATGTACAAATTCTGTGAGTTATCAGGTCCGTTGTACAATATTATACATCTTGTATAAACACGAAAAGGGGGGGGGGGGGGTAGGGGAGATGGACTGTCAAGAGATTCGATGCATCCTGTGACAATCTGTGACGCTCCATGTGATTCCGAAGGGAAGGTCCTAAATGGGAATGGTTTGCTATTGGTTTCTACTTACCTTCGAATGGTGTGTCATGTAACTGTATACTGTTTCTGTGCCATGGCCGCTTATAATGTGTGCTGTGGTGAAGGCAACTATATGCTACAGGGTAGAACTGAGAGTTTGGGTTATCATGGGGGAATGTTTAGGATGTTATGGGTGATTATCTAACGGAAGAAAGAGAGAGGGTGAAACCCGATGCTGCCACATGCCGCCGTATTTTCTAAAAGCACGAAATGCCATATTTAAAACGAGACATGACAGATTTCTACTTCTCCGATTACCTCATCAATTAAAAATTAGATACTGATCAGAGACTAGTACGAACCCAGTATAAGAATGAGCTTCGTAGCGATGGATGACCACCAGACGTGTCCTGTATTCTCTTTTCATGAGACTTGAAATACAGGACGGAGTAGAGGAAATTCATTTTTGAGAGATATACACAACTTCATTATTTAATTGTGCGATATGCACATATACACAGAAAGGAGACTAAACACAGAATTAATTTGACATCCATATCCAGTGCTAGAATGGACTATCTGTCCCAACGTTTCCACTTTTCCGTCATACGATACCCTTCGGTAAAGTCGTGTGGCTTCCACTTCGTCCTGTTTTCTGCTCTACGAAACACATCAATCAATCTGAAAGATGCTATAATATATCAATCGTTGTCGTGTAATAATACAGGAGGTGGATGGGACTCTGTGTAATAGTCACGGATTGGCCACGGATTGGCCGTGGCTATTAAATCAGCAATGTCTGTACTGGCTGCTGACCGAATTCTGACGTAGAAAATTTCTTCCATCTGGAGTCGGACCAAACTCTTATGGACTGCTAACTATTGGGTTTCCGCTATTTAGTGGCATCAGTCATGAGCTGCTATAGGAAATGTATGTTATCATTTTTTTTTTAAATCCAGGGTAATGAAAAAAATGTCTGAACCCTTGTCTTCCGACGTTGTGTTGATAATATCTTCAAAGTTGTTGAGCTTCTCCCAGTTAGAAAAATAAATTTTATCTTTGTGTCGTCTTTCTGTTAAGCGGGCGTCGAATGAATCAGTACATTCGTAGCTCCTTCTAAGCCAAAAATCTGTGACTATCGTGTCCCAAATCTAAAGACTACGAGTTACGTGATGTATACTCAGGTGGTTCATATGGCTATCAACAGCTGCGTCACGTAATACTCTGCATTCCGGACGCTAAGTGTCCACTTCTACTATACCCGAAAACATTTCTTACGCACTAATTGTAACCTTTACGTTTAAAAATAAACGTCGTTTCCCAACCTTGGGATGTTTCAAGGATACAGCAGGATTTACATCGATTTTGAAAGAAGTTATCAGTAGCAAAAAAGTCAATGCTCAATTTGATATTTTATGTTCTGCTGGAAGGAAGATGGTTTGAGATGACTGGTCATCTCACTGTTTCTCTTAACGAAACGTGATCCTGGAGGAAGAAGTACAGATGTGGCCCTGAGAGGTGACACAGTGCTTACGTATACCAATTCAACTTCCTCCTACTGCGTCTCTTCTTTACGTAACACGAGTAGGAGACTTTTCTGTTTCTTTTGTATTAATATGGTAGCATGATATGACTGCACATCGATGATTATATGCTTATTAGACTCTTTAATTATTTAATACGATATCTTTTGTAGCTTTCGCTTTATACTCTGATATGTACAGTAATAGTAGCTGAAAACAGAAAAACGTTTACACCTCATTCGTCCATTCGTCACTATTATCGTAAACCACTTTGTATTTTCAGATATGTGATACAATAAAAAATCCACTGATAATGTCACCGATTTGTTGACGAATTTTTAGACAAAAAACTAAGAATAATTTGTAGCTAAAAAAAAGTACCCTAGTATGCCCATGAGTCCCCCCCCCCTCCCCCAATATACGAGAAGGAAGCAGACATAGGCAGCAAGCTGGCCCAAACGAAGAAAGATTGAGACGTCTACGATCGTAATCTGTTTTACTAACAACGACACTTTATGAACGTTAGAGAAAGTTACTCTCGTTGTATAACTAGCGAACGTGAGTGTAACATACGTAATACGTCAGTTTCTCTATACACTGTTCGACACACAGCTTATTGCGTATACGTCATCTTTCTTACAAGGACAGACTGAAGACTTCTAGTCTTGAAAAGCGATGGTGCTCATATCAGTGAGTTTTGTTTTTATGTTGGTAACTTAGGGGAGAACGTGTGTAGCTGGTAAATGGCGTGAAGTTGATACATAACTTCTTTTTTTGCAGCGCTGTAAGCGTTGAGAGCTCGTATCACCACAGTCCCACAGTCTAAAGACGTTGAATCTTCCATAGTAATTCAGTGTGATGAGAACTGTGCGAGAGGAAGGACCGCACGTTTCCTCGCTTTCAGCTGCCTAAATATTGTCTTTCATACAAAACTTTTCGTAGTTTGTTAAGCTCTTGAATACTTCGTGATGTTTTAAACAGTTGTGTTAGGTATAGATGTCAATAACAATAATATTCTAATCCTGAAATGTTATATAAAACTCTTGTGAAACAATGAGCTGTCCATCTTGTTTAAAAAGTTTGTCTGGGGCAATTTGGCATATCAATTTGCACAGAGCATGTGAGATGTGTCAAATTGTCCTTCACTCGCTCTTTTTTGCGCATAAAAATCTGTCAACGTGTTTGTAACATGTTTTTGATTAATGTAGTCGCAGGTCTGGAACGAGGAGTAGCAAAAGGAAATATAAAAGAACGCAGCACTCATATCAGATGTTGTGATTAATCCACATGTCATCTTCGAGCAATTTACATACTACAAGGACACTAACATCAAGACGAGTTGTGACAGCGAAATATCTTTACCCTTTTCCGTAAGTAGGCCGCAAAGTAATCCCACCGTCGTACGAAAATTTAGTACACTACTACTTTGACGAAGATTCTGCACAAAAAAGCGCTGGCACTAGAATCATCTAAGATGAAGGAAGAGTCATTTTGTAGGCTTGTTTTTAGGCAAGAACGAAATAAGTGGTGCAATGAAATAAAAAATGAAGATCAAATGTTCGCAGGAAAGTTACTCCAAAATAGTCTGGTGATGTAACAGATTTAGCAAGTTACACTGATTCTGAAGACATCCTCGGTTACCCGCTAGACACATACGCTGAAGGCAAATGCGAAGCTAGCCTAAAGGATCTCAAGAATTCCTACCTATGCCAAATCCAAATGACAAGACCATGTATGTTGTTTGTGGAGATAATTCGCAGCTGTATCACATGGATGACCGGATGACCTCGTAGTGATAAAATACAGAGTCCAGTTATATCCTGCAAATATAATGGAAATCGATTGTTATGAGGCTCGCGGAGTGGCCGCGTGGTTAGAGGTACCATGTTATGGATTGCGCGGCCCCTCCCGCTCCCTCGGGATTGTGTGTGTGTGTGTGCGTGTGTGTGTTGTTCTTAGCAGAAGTTAGTTTGACTAGTGCGTAAGCCTAGGGGTTGATGACCTGAGCAGTTTAGTCCCTTAGGAATTCACATACCATACCTTTGAACATTGTGATGGTTATGAATTGTTTATTTATACTAAGATGAAAGAAAAGCAATTTTGAACGTGCAGGAGTTCCCTTGCCATCTTACACAATTACAAAAAAATTGTGCGAAAGTAAAACAACCAGTCCAAGTGAGCGGTGGAGCTACTTTCTTGGTGGTCATTAAGCTGCAGTTTATGACTTCTTTGTTCTTTTATAGGTTTTTATTTAACTTGTCTGTACATTATTGTTTTTACTTTATTTAACTTTAGCATTGATGCTTAACATTCACATAATTTTTCTATATTTTATGGTGAAATAAAAATTTCGCCGTTATTAACTTACGTTCATTTCCCAGATTCTAACAATTACCATTTGTCCCAAATTGCTTCAGCGATATGACAGCATGTCCTCACATCTGCGGTGAACTGGTATAGTTGTTAACGTTTTTGCACAGAATTTTTTACAAATGCAGCATCCGAAGTGATATTTTCATTGTTAATTAAAAGTGAAAGACAAACACTACCTGCAGCATCAGAAACGTAAGCAATACGAATTATAAGGAAAAATAGAAAAATCAAAAGCTCGAGGATGGGCCATTTAATACCACTCTGCCTTATGACATCTACTTGATTCGCTGAGGAGTTTTATTCATGCAGCATTTCAGAGTACACGTGTTTCTTGTGCTTGATTTAAGTAAGATTCGTTGTCTTGGATTGTTTCTCGTCATCGAAAGATCGTCAGAACTTAGTGAATGTTTATACTAGGGTTACTCATGGAAGTAATAACCAAAAACGTTCCGTAACACCCTCTGAATATAACACGAATTAAACAATAGTCATTAAATGATATGATGTGACCAAGCTGCATCCTTACATGGGACATGGTGTACATATACGCATTTAGTTTCTGTACATCTATTTATTTATTCTTTGAAGTCATGACTGTATAATATCGACCTCCAAGCCAGCGAAAGAGCCTCTCTGGCGCGAGAATATACAGTATACGTGAGGTCAGTTATACGCGCCGTCAGCATTTCGTTCGACCACTTCTGACCACCACAAGCGAGGACCATTGTATTGTGCGCCAAGCACATCGTAACCTCTTCATATCTGCGCCTACCATCCGAGAACAAGTAATGAACTGCCTGCAACATTCATCTCGCACCATTAGTCGGTGTCTAGCAGTAGCGGATTAGGGAATAACCTTGCCATGCGTAGGCTGCCGTTGATACCACAACGCAAACGGCTGCATTTGGAGCTGTGCCTTGACAGGGAATCGTGGACTGGCGACGAATGGCATCGCATTATGTTCAGCGATGGATCGCGAATGAACGTTGTCGGCGAGTGTGGCGGCAGCCTGCAGCGAGGTTCAATTCTTCCGCTGGAGAGGCATAGCGATGTTACTTCTGGAGTAATGGTTCGAAGAGCCATCGAGTATGACTATAGGTCATGGGTGGTGGTGACTGTGAGAGGTCTGATGACGCAACTATATGGACATCCTGCACCCTCATGTGTATTGTCCATTTTTCAAGAGGATAATACTCGTCCACAAGTGGCACGTCCTCTTTGAATCGTCCGCTTGATGCAGAAGTACTTCTGTGACCAACAAGACACCCAGACCTGTCGTCGATGGAACAGCATGCCGTCAGTTCGAATCACTTGTAAGGTGGCAATAATTTCGCACCTTACAAGCACTCATCTACATATTTTGCCATGATTTACAATCGGAATTCTGTATCATTTGATATGTTGTACATCGTAGATATGAATACTGACATTGTCACATACTCCTTGTAAATAGTTGTTAATGCTTACTGCATGAAAGGTGATGGATTGTCTTTGTTATCAAAACGGCGTAATGAATGATTGCATATACTAGCAGAGGTTGGAACACCAGTGCAAATGAAATGGCAGCCATACCTCAGGCCCTGGGTGGAAAAGCCCACACAGGTGTGTTGGTCTACTTAACACAAGAAGTAGCCCAAAACGGATGGTAGGGGCACCTGAGCACTGCAGCACAATACAGAGGCGGCCGGCCGGTGTTGAGCAGGACTGGAAGGATAACCGGATAATACTTTGGAAACTTTGAAAATCTTGGACGCAACAGAGAGGAACAAGGAAGCGTTACCTCGAAAATCACGCAGCATGGGTTATTTCCGAGGATTTTTAATCTGAGAAGCGTAGCATTGTATGAATTCCTAATTAATGGGGATAGGTATTTCCTCGCAAACTTTCCGTGCTGGACGACGAAAGACGAAAATATGGTTGGTCGGCATAAAGAAGAATCTGTAGAGAGGGAGAACATTCCGTGGTTTCGAGAATATGATTCGCCTTCTGCAGTTACGAGGGAGGGGAGCCAAGCTTTGCTGGGAAGCCAGCGGTGGAGAGAAAGAGGTCTTCGGTTTTGATCGCCTATGTTTGACAGTCACTCGGTATCAGCTTTTGTTGGTACAGACGGACTTGCTGTCTTTGCTCTCAGGAGATTTTATACTTAGAACGGTTAGGCACTGTAGTGTTGTGAACTTATACGATTTTAGATCCCGCCTCCGGGTAGGGAATCGTCGTTGAGTATGCACCGTTCAGTGATTGAGAGCACTTCTGTCTACTCTCACATTGATACGTTATCTGAATTCCGTCTTTGTGGCTGGGAGTTCGCGTTTCTTGCTGTAGACCACAGAGAGGAGAAAGTATTAGACTACACTAGTCAGAGGACCGCCTTCTGCCGTCCTAGCGTTTGAATGAGTTTTCATTTTGTGGCTGGAGCTCTTCCATCGTTGCAGACGGGTAAGAGAACCATCACTCCGACGCACAGGACGGAGTACATAAGGTGATATTGCTAGGTGCTTCGACTTATTAGGGCTATAAAGCTTAACAGCTGCAGCTGTGATCACGTAAGTTTTATTTCCACTGAGGTTGCACACCACTGTAGATCATCTTTGAAAGTAGTGCCTTCTAGTATTTGGTACGTAAATGATGTCAGTCATCTCGCGTTATTTATGTTACATCGCGTAGCTATAAAAAGGGACGGATTTGGGCAATTAATTAGTAAGATTAGTTAGGGAATTCATTTGTATCTCTTCATGTCCACTGGACATTGATATATAAAAAATTGTAATATATAAAGGAGTTCTAATCTACAATAATTGTATAAGTAGAAACAACAACAACAAAATGTTCAAATGTGTATGAAACTGCAAAGGTCATCAGTCCCTAAGCTTACACACTACTTAACCTAAATTATTCTAAGTACAAACACACACACACATGCCCGAGGGAGCACTCGAACCTCCGCCGGGACCAGCCGCACAGTCAGAAACAACATTTATCATTTAGTAGTTACTAGTTCCAGTAATGATTCATTTATGTTTATTTTGTAATTTATATGTTAATGAGTAAGAAGGAGGAAATAATGTCACCATTAAGAGATCCTACAATCTCCTTCAGGGGGTAGGCAGACAGGACCAAATGGTTCAAATGGCTCTGAGCACTATGGGACTTAACATCTATGGTCATCAGTCCCCTAGAACTTAGAACTACTTAAACCTAACTAACCTAAGGACAGCACACAACACCCAGCCATCACGAGGCAGAGAAAATCCCTGACCCCGCCGGGAATCGAACCAGGGAACCCGGGCGTGGGAAGCGGAAACGCTACCGCACGACCACGAATGCGGGCAGACAGGACCAAATCTTCATTTTCGCGTTCAGAATTTTCCGTTGCGCACATTCATTTTACAACCGCCTGGAGCGGCATCTTGGACACTGTCTGTATCCCGGATATCCCGAATCAGTTAGAACAATTTTGGGTCAGCTTGCCTCAGGAGATTTACAACGGGTGTACGACACACTTCCCATCTCAAGCTGGACATGCGTCCAAGCCAGATGGGGTGCAACGTTATACTGATAATGGGCTCATACTGCCAAAATGTTTGTAAATCTTACTCGATTTTGTAATCACTGAAATAACGTGACATACCCTCTCAACCCGTGTATTTCATTTTGCTTCCTCCTCCCCTTCTGGGTACTCCACTTATTTTGGTAAGCAGTGCATATGATGCACGTAGTATCTAGTAACGCATCTGGAAATTGGACCCTGTAATGAAAAGTAAGCAATTACTGATACTTCATTTAAATGAGAAATGTAATTTAGAAAATGGTAAAAAACGATCCAGAACAATCACTGTGCTCTTCATCTACATCTACGTACATAGTCTGCAAGCAATCGTATGGTGCGTGGTGGATGGTGTCCTGTACCACCACTGCTCATGTTCTTTTCTGTTATATTCGCAAATAGAATGAAGGAAAAACGACTGTCTATTTGCCTCCGTACGAGCCCTAATCTCTCTAATCTTATATTCGTGGTCCTGCGGCAGTAGAATCACTCTGCAGTCAGTCTCAAATGCCTGTTCTCTAAATTTCTCAGTAGTGTACGTCGTCTTCCCTCCACTGATCCCCATTTGTGTCCCCGACTAATCTCCGTAATACTTGGCGTGTTGTACGAACCTACCAGCAACAACTCTAGTAGCCCGCCTCTGAAATGCTTCAGTGTCTTCCTTTAATCCGACATGCTGCGAACCCAACATAATCGAGCAAGACTCAACAATGGGTCACATTGGTGTCCTATATGCGGTCTCTTTCACAGATCAACAACAAATTTCCTTTACTTCACGTGTAAGTAGGCTGTTTACGTTTTTATGTTGGTAAGGCCACGTAGTACTCTGTATAAAAATCACTGACTGTGCTGTGTGCAGTCTGTGGCTGGTTGTCACTGTTGGAATATTCGCTATTGTAGTATTGGGCAGTTGGATGTGGACAGCGCGTAGCGTTGGGCAGTTGGAGGTGAGCCGCCGCCAGCAGTATATATATATATAATGACTTTTGAGCGCTATTAGGGGAAATACATTGTTTGTTCTCTATCAAAATCTTTCATTTGCTAACTCTGCCTATCAGTAGTTAGTGCCTTCAGTAGTTAGAATCTTTTATTTAGCTGGTAGTATTAGCGCTCGTTGTATTGCAGTAGTTCGAGTAACGAAGATTTTTGTGAGGTAAGTGATCCATGAAAGATGTAGGTTTTTGTTAGTCAGGGTCATTCTTTTGTAGGGATTATTGAAAGATAGATTGCGGTGCGCTAAAAATATTGTGTGTCAGTTTAGTGATGATCAGAATGAGTACAGAGAAAACTGTCTGAGTACGTTGAGTTTTGCTCAGCTGTTTGAAAATCAAATAACATAAGAGTTTTTCCAGCACAGTCATGCTTAATTTTTCTAAGGGGACGTTTCACACGTCTATGGTCATAAATTTTTTGTCATCGGACTACCGGTTTCAGTCTATAATGGCCATCTTCAGATTTGTTTTATAAAGACTTGGCTCTAGTATATTAGAACATGTCTTTATAAAACACATCTGAAGATGGACATTACAGACCGATATGAAACACAGATCGTTCTTAAAGGTCAGTTAGTGTTAGAGTTGTAATGTCAGAAAATCTACAACTAGGAGTATTCATGTCTGTGGGGTTTGGGCGGGTATTGCCGTAGTTTTTGGTTGTAAGGCAGCTGTCAGCGCAAGTCGTTTACTGCACAATTTGTAGTCAGTGAAGAACATTTTGTAGCCTACAGCAATAAATAAACTCTCTACACTTACAGTATTTACTGGCCATCAGATCGCCGACCATTAAATCTCCTGATCTCTGTATCCAGGAAAAATTGGGGCGCACAAGGAAATAAACAAAGTGCATAGAAGGAATTGACACTTGTAGCGTCTCTCGCAGGTTGCAGTCAGAACGAGTTCAGAACGGAGCAATGTCACGCTCAGTGTCCAGTGGCAGTGGCTGTGAGGAGACGGTGGCTTGGCGTAGCTAGCGAAGATCTGCTTGGAGTGGCCGCTATGGAGCCGGTAAAAGTATAGCAGGCTCCAGAGTAAAACGATGGCAAAATTAAAGATATAGTATACAGTGCATCATTATTCTGTCTTTCTTATTCTTCCTTTGAGGCTTTCAGCACGGTCCACAGTTTTACAAATGAAAATCACTACCATGAACGACAGCATAGAGACAAGAAATAATAAAAAAATACACACACTCTTCCATATAAATTCCCTCTATAACGATTATCAGCGTTTACCAGCTCTTGTATGTAGGTTGCTAAGAGATGCAGTATAAGCAGTTTCGTAAGACATGACCAGGTTTTAAAATTTAAGCATCTCTTGGATGCTTTTATCACCAACGCCCATCACAGCTCCTGACCTATACAAAAACTACAAAAATCAAACAGGAAAGCAAAGACAAACTATATAACTGAGGCGATTAAGTCGATTTTTTGGAGTTTTAAAATTTCTCACTCAGTGAAACAACCAAGACCCAACAACGCATAAAAGTAATCATTATTTTAGCATGAGTGAAGCGATGAAAATTACTTTTTCCGTTAACTGTATACTCTATACACAAAGGAACTTCAGTGAGAGTCACCTAAAATCTAAAAAATGTGTGATGAAACTGATGTTTGTGTGCATACCTATCTTATTTCAGTCCGTTTTTAATTTCACGTCTGTGGATACATGCAGATAGGAGATAGCAGTATATTTTCCCCAAAGTTACGTTTGGTGTCACTGGAAACAAAATAGAAGCTTTTATATTAATAAATGAGCTTATAGCCATCGAAAATATTAACAGTATCAGATTACGTGCATTGACAACTTTGATCTGATATTTCGCATCTTTCAATGATATCTCGTAAAATATGAATTCTCTACCCGCTGATTTACGAACATTTTCGTAAAAATGTTTTGGTGGCAAATAAAACAGTTTAATATCTGTATTTCTTTGAAACAGCTCTTAGATATTAATTTAGAAAAACGTTTCCATTACTTCATCAAATGCATCAAACGTTGTGTTTTACCACGTATTATACCATCTCTTACCACCCCTAAAACTTACATTACTTACTCAGAACCTACACTACTGGCCATTAAAATTGCTACACCACGAAGATGACGTGCTACAGACCCGAAGTTTAACCGACGGGAAGAAGATGCTGTGATATGCAAATGATTAGCTTTTCAGAGCATTCACACAAGGTTGGCGCCGGTGGCGACACCTACAATGTGCTGACATGAGGAAAGTTTCCAACCTATCTCTCATACACTAACAGCAGTTGACCGGCGTTTCCTGTTGAAACATTGTTGTGATGCCTAGTGTAAGGAGAAGAAATGCGTACCATCACGTTTCCGACTTTGATAAAGGTCGGATTGTAGCCTATCGCGATTGCGGTTTATCGTATCGCGGCATTGCTGCTCGCGTTGGTCGAGATCCGATGACTGTTAGCAGAATATGGAAGCGGTGGGTTCAGGAGGGTAATACGGAACGCCGTGCTGGATCCCAACAGCCTCGTATCACTAGCAGTCGAGATGACAGACATCTTATCTGTATGGCTGTAACGGATCGTGTAGCCACGTCTTGATCCCTGAGTCAACAGATGGGGACATTCGCAAGACAACAACCATCTGCACGAACAGTTCGACGACGTTTTCACCAGCATGAACTATCAGCTCGGAGACCATGGCTCCGGTTACCCTTGACGCTGCATCACAGACAGGAGTGCCTGCGATGGTGTACTCAACGACGAACCTTGGTGCACGAATGGCAAAACATCATTTTTTCGGATGAATCCAGGTTCTGTTTACAGTATCATGATGGTCGCATCCGTGTTTGGCGACATCGCGGTGAACGCACATTGGAAGCGTGTATTCGTCATCCCCATACTGGCGTATCACCCGGCGTGATGGTATGGGGTGCCATTGGTTACACGTCTCAGCCACCTCTTGTTCGCATTGACAGCACTTTGAACAGTGGACGTTACATTTCAGATGTGTTACGACCCGTGGCTCTACCCTTCATTCGATCCCTGCGAAACCCTACATTTCAGCAGGATAATGCACGACCGCATGTTGCAGGTCCTGTACGGGCCTTTCTGAATACAGAAAACGTTCGACTGCTGCCCTGGCCAGCACATTCTCCAGATCTCTCACCAATTGAAAACGTCTGGTCAATGGTGGCCGAGCAACTGGCTCGTCCCAGTACGCCACTCACTACTCTTGATGAACTGTGGTATCGTGTTGAAGCTGCATGGGCAGCTGTACCTGTACACGCCATCCAAGCTCTGTTTGACTCAATGCCCATGCGTATCAAGGCCGTAATTACGGCCAGAGGTGGTTGTTCTGGGTATTGATTTCTCAGGATCTATGCACCCAAATTGCGTGAAAATGTAATCACATGTCAGTTATAGCATAATATATTTGTCCAATGAATACCCGTTTATCATCTGCATTTCTTCTTGGTGTAGCAGTTTTAATGGCCAGTAGCGTAATAGTTTTATAGAATGACTAAAGGGAGGCTTGTTTCGCTAAAAGCTTTCTTTGGTGTTGGAATACATTGGACTGTATAACAGAACTCATAATAAATTATGTTGCTGAAAGACTGCAAGCGCATAAACATAGATTCGAAAGAATAACATCATTCTATCTGATACGTCTCTGGAATTACACACCTGGAAATTGAAATAAGAACACCGTGAATTCATTGTCCCAGGAAGGGGAAACTTTATTGACACATTCCTGGGGTCAGATACATCACATGATCACACTGACAGAACCACAGGCACATAGACACAGGCAACAGAGCATGCACAATGTCGGCACTAGTACAGTGTATATCCACCTTTCGCAGCAATGCAGGCTGCTATTCTCCCATGGAGACGATCGTAGAGATGCTGGATGTAGTCCTGTGGAACGGCTTGCCATGCCATTTCCACCTGGCGCCTCAGTTGGACCAGCGTTCGTGCTGGACGTGCAGACCGCGTGAGACGGCGCTTCATCCAGTCCCAAACATGCTCAATGGGGGACAGATCCGGAGATCTTGCTGGCCAGGGTAGTTGACTTACACCTTCTAGAGCACGTTGGGTGGCACGGGATACATGCGGACGAGCATTGTCCTGTTGGACAGCAAGTTCCCTTGCCGGTCTAGGAACGGTGGAACGATGGGTTCGATGACGGTTTGGATGTACCGTGCACTATTCAGTGTCCCCTCGACAATCACCAGTGGTGTACGGCCAGTGTAGGAGATCACTCCCCACACCATGATGCCGGGTGTTGGCCCTGTGTGCCTCGGTCGTATGCAGTCCTGATTGTGGCGCTCACCTGCACGGCGCCAAACACGCATACGACCATCATTGGCACCAAGGCAGAAGCGACTCTCATCGCTGAAGACGACACGTCTCCATTCGTCCCTCCATTCACGCCTGTCGCGACACCACTGGAGGCGGGCTGCACGATGTTGGGGCGTGAGCGGAAGACGGCCTAATGGTGTGCGGGACCGTAGCCCAGCTTCATGAAGACGGTTGCGAATGGTCCTCGCCGATACCCCAGGAGCAACAGTGTCCCTAATTTGCTGGGAAGTGGCGGTGCGGTCCCCTACGGCACTGCGTAGGATCCTACGGTCTTGGCATGCATCCGTGCGTCGCTGCGGTCCGGTCCCAGGTCGACGGGCACGTGCACCTTCCGCCGACCACTGGCGACAACATCGATGTACTGTGGAGACCTCACGCCCCACGTGTTGAGCAATTCGGCGGTACGTCCACCCAGCCTCCCGCATGCCCACTATACGCCCTCGCTCAAAGTCCGTCAACTGCACATACGGTTCACGTCCACGCTGTCGCGGCATGCTACCAGTGTTAAAGACTGCGATGGAGCTCCGTATGCCACGGCAAACTGGCTGACACTGACGGCGGCGGTGCACAAATGCTGCGCAGCTAGCGCCATTCGACGGCCAACACCGCGGTTCCTGGTGTGTCCGCTGTGCCGTGCGTGTGATCATTGCTTGTACAGCCCTCTCGCAGTGTCCGGAGCAAGTATGGTGGGTCTGACACACCGGTGTCAATGTGTTCTTTTTTCCATTTCCAGGAGTGTATATTGTAATGTGCGATGGGATATCAACCTCAGAGATACAGTCCACAGTTAGCTGAGTCACAGAATATCAGATTACTTAAACTGTAAATGCACCAAATTGCAGTAAAGATAACGTGGGTAATTGATTATATTCTATAAATGAAACTAACCGAACACATCCTATAGCAATATGCTACATAAGAGCTCACAAGTTTCACTGGCTTAATTAACATAAGATATTCTCTAAGCACGAGCAAGCAATGCTCTGCACTATCACTTTAATCATTCTCGTCACGGAAATAAAAACAATCGCGTATCGATTTCATAATTTCCGCTAGATTGCACCTCATAGGCTCAGGAGTGACCTCGTCTGGGTCGCTGGCTATTTGTGCGTAAACATGACACGCTCCGGTACCTCTGAAAACTCCCACGCATACCGACAAAGGCAGCCCTTGTGTTGGCGCTGGTGATATTTCCGTAACAGCTCCTAGCGTAAAATGAATTTATGTGAGTGATATCGTTGACATACATTATAAAAACATTCCATACATTTTTTTTAATTTGAAATATTTCTGTATTTATATTCTTTCAGTCCTTCCACCCTCATATAACAGTTTTCAGTCATCATGTTATAAGCCTTATTTCCACGCCGACAGAGCTAACACTAGGTGAGTGACTCATTTTCATTATGACGCACTGGATCTTGCATGAAATCGTCCTTCAATTTGTTTAAAATTATGTAAATTAAAATTCAATTAAAAGATTTGTCGAAATTGTTGCGTGTGTTTTAGCTGACGCCTCAGTTGGATGCTGGAGTGTGTCTGACCGTATCTAGAGGATTGTGTATTGTGTGTTAAACTGGAGACCTAGAAACGACGGAGAGGCTTCGTCCCGCTATAGCCCTTAGTGGTTCACAACCCCACAATAGTCCACTCACACCACCGCCGCCCTACACTGAACCCAGTGTTACTGTGCGGTTCGGCCCCCAGTGGAACCACTCAGTTCCCTCCCGGGAACGTCTCATACCAGACGAGTGTAACCCCAAATGTTGGCGTGGTAGAGTAATTATGGTGTGCACATACGTGGAGACTGTGTCTGCGCAGAAATCGCCGACATAATGTAACTAAGGCGGAATAAGGGGAACCAGCCGGCATTCGCCGAGTAACGTGGAAAACCGCCTTAAAAACCATCCACATGCTGACTGGCACACCGGACCTCGACACTAATCCGCTGGGCAGATCCATGCTAGGGATCGGCACGCCTTCCCACTCGGGAAAAAGCGCGTTGGACCGCGCGGCTAGCCGGGTGGGCCTATCTAGGAGATACTTCAAATGTATGGAATGCATGAAAAGTACTCGCAGTTGTGAATTGGTCACCATCAGCAGTATTGTATCGCATCACATCGTATCGAGGGGAGGTAGACACATGTGTGTCGTACGACTGGGGCAAACCTTTAACAGTGCCTACACTCCGTCAGCCATACTAAAATCCTAGCCAATGAGTGATTCAGATGTTGTTATTTGAGCTGCAAGTGAAGGAATTTTTTATTTTGTTATTCAACATAAATAAATAAATAAATGTCGTGTGGCATAGCGGCCTGGTGCAAGTCTTTCAATTGGACGCCACTTCGGCGACTTGAGTATCCTTTCCCCGAACGGTAACCCATCTAAGTAACAGCCGAGCCCAGCGTTGCTTTAACTTCGATGATCGGGCGGGAACCGATGTTAGCAACGTGGCTATTGAACATTAAAATAACATCAAATGTGAGGGCAACAACTATGACGTCGATAGCAATGGGAGTTGTGGGTTTGGATATACACTAAAGTAATTTCAGGCAAGATCATCAACTCGTTAGAAATGAACATTATGTGGATCTCAAGTTGATCACCCTTAAGAATTTCAGGATCATTCAGTTTTTCGCGTCCAGATTAGCAGTATTGACGATGTTATTGTCACCGACGGCTTAAAATTCATGAAAAGGCGACAATAATGGGTTCTGTGATGATGTTCATGGCAGGAGTTACATAAATCGACCTCTCAGTGTTCAGCGTCCAACGATGATTTTGGGGTATTATTGTTACTGATTACTGCCCGGACTCGTTTCCCGTTACATAGTTCCTTTCTATTTACTGTTTTAGTCCAGTCTGTGCCCTCTGCACATCTCTACACACACTTTATACCGCAATGCTAGTATTCCTGGCTACATCAAAAGTTTGCTCTAGTGGCATTATATATATACAGGGTGAGTCACCTAATATTACCGCTGGATATATTTCGTAAACCACATCAAATACTGACGAATCGATTCCACAGACCGAACGTGAGGAGAGGGGCTAGTGTAATTGGTTAATACAAACCATAAAAAAATGCACGGAAGTATGTTTTTTAACACAAACCTACGTTTTTTTAAATGGAACCCCCTTAGTTTTGTTAGCACATCTGAACATATAAAAAAATACGTAATCAGTGCTGTTTGTTGCATTGTAAAATGTTAATTACATCCGGAGATATTGTAACCTTAAGTTGACGCTTGAGTACCACTCCTCCGCTTTTCGATCGTGTGTATCGGAGAGCACCGAATTACGTAGGGATCCAAAGGGAACGGTGATGGACCTTAGATACAGAAGAGACTGGAACAGCACATTACGTCCACATGCTAACACCTTTTTATTGATCTTTTTCACTGACGCACATGTACATTACCATGAGGGGTGAGGTACACGTAAACACGTGGTTTCCGTTTTCAATTACGGAGTGGAATAGAGTGTGTCCCGACATGTCAGGCCAATAGATGTTCAATGTGGTGGCCATCATTTGTTGCACACAATTGCAATCTCTGGCGTAATGATTGTCGTACACGCCGCAGTACATCTGGTGTAATGTCGCCGCAGGCTGCCACAATACGTTGTTTCATATCCTCTGGGGTTGTAGGCACATCACGGTACACATTCTCCACAGAAAGAAGTCCAGGGCTGGCCAATTTATGCGTCCTCCACGTCCTATGAAACGCCCGTCGAACATCCTGTCAAGGGTCAGCCTAGTGTTAATTGCGGAATGTGCAGGTGCACCATCATGCTGATACCACATACGTCGACGCGTTTCCAGTGGAACATTTTCGAGCAACGTTGGCAGATCATTCTGTAGAAACGCGATGTATGTTGCAGCTGTTTGGGCCCCTGCAATGAAGTGAGGACCAATGAGGTGGTCGCCAATGATTCCGCACCATACATTTACAGTCCAGGTCGCTGTCGCCCTACCTGTCTGAGCCAGCGAGGATTGTCCACGGACCAGTAATGCATGTTCCGTAGATTCACTGCCCCGTGGTTTGTGAAACCCGCTTCATCGGTAAACAGGTAGAACTGCAACGCATTCTCTGTTAATGCCCATTGACAGAATTGCACTCGATGATTAAAGTCACCACCATGTAATTGCTGATGTAGCGACACATGAAACGGGTGAAAGCAGTGACGATGCAGTATGCGCATGACACTAATTTGACTCAATCCACCGGCTCTCGCAGTGTCCAGTGTACTCATGTGTGGGTTCATGGCAACAGCAGCTAACACACCAACTGCACTCGTTTCTCCTGTGACGGGCCTGTTACGGACCCGTTTGCGTGCTACGACCATACCTGTTGCATACAGTTGGCGGTAGATGTTTTGCAATGTGTGGCACGTTGGATGCTCTCTGTCCGGGTACCGTTCTGCATACACCCTGCAGGCTTCAGCTGCATTTCGTCGACACTCGCCATAGATGAGTATCATCTCCGCCTTTTCAGAGTTCGAATACACCATGGTCACAGTTCCTACAACACTACACTATCACAGACGTCTGGTAACACGTGTGTACTACAGTTGGTCTGCGTGCGGAGACGAATGCAGAATAACGATAGCAGCAAGCGCTACATGCGGACATTGTGACAGCTAGACCAAACCACAACAGTGCACTACAGCCACACTCGTAAACACGGTCGTCATCGTAAACATGTCCCTGCAGATGCTGCTCGCCGACCGTGGCCCGTGTTTGTTACAACACGCAACTGAACGTCGGAGGTTTCAAGCGTCAACTTTAGGTTACAATATCTCCGGATGTAATTAACATTTTACAATGCAACAAACGGCACTGATTACGTATTTGTTTATATGTTCAGATGTGCTAACAAAACTAACGTGGTTCCATTTAAAAAAACGTAAGTTTGTGTTAAAAAACATACTTCCGTGCCCTTTTGTATGGTTTGTATTAAACAATTACACCAGCCCCTCTCCTCACGTTCCCGTATATATCTTTCTTCATAAATTACAATAATCCTAGTCTGTACGTGTTGGCCTACTCCCTTTCTTACTCTAACGAATCTTACGTGACTTCTGGAGAGCTGGTTATATTGCTGTCGTACTAAGCCTAAGAAATCAGTACGAAAGGAGTCTGAATACTAACGCCCTTCATTTTCTTTCTGTGTAATTTATTTGATATTGCAGGATGAAGCGATTATCTCGACGTCGTAAATCGTTTTGCTTGCAAAGCATCGTTTGGAACCGTGAGGTTTGGACTGCGAACCGTGGTGACTGGCCCTTGTCTAATTTGCATTGACGCACTACAGCAGCATTGCTGGTCTCAGCTTCCTCAGTACTTTCTCGCCCAGACGTCAATGAAGAGTGAAAGTAGAAACCACAAGCGGGACGACTGTGACTCCGGTTGCTATTCCTCCACTGCCTAGACGTTAACCGTTATATAACGTGTAATTACCAACAGAAAGAGATGTAGGGACTTCTTTCCTTCAAGATTTTGTTAGTGGCAATTTCGTATCTTAATTGAAGTCTTGAGGAGGAGAATACGTTCAAAACTAGGCACTATCACAGCTCAGCATTACGAAAGCAATGGAAAAGTTGTGAGAATCACCTGTAAATGAAATAATAACAGACGAAACGGGATACCCGATCGCTACCACTGACGTTGTTCCCAACTCCTCAGTCGTTAGCTCAGTGTTACCCAGCTGTGTGTGTGCGCCCGTATGTTGCATAAAAGCCTTTAAAATGTGTGATAACATCGAAAATAAAACATAGAATAAGGTTCACAACGTTTTAAGCTTTTGGGGAAACTATATAAATTAACAGATAAATATCAGAAATTTGTGGAAACCAGTGAATAACCTTTATTATAAAAGAGGTATGAGATGTTTAGTGAAGCAAGATCAAACGAGATCTCCTTCACAGAACACATAATGTAAATTTTCCGAATGACAACAGTTAGTTAAGATATCCTTGGTGTGTGACATGGAAGGAAATCGGCCATGATCTTTTCAAGGGAACGATCCCAGAAATCGATGTGCGAGATTCAGGTAACAGTTTCAAAAGCTAAATGTATGTGACAGAACGGGTACTTGAACCCTGTTCCTCCCGAGTGATGTTACTGCGGACCTGAGAGAAATTCATTTAATTACTCGTACTATACTCGTCGTCGCCTTTGTCGACTTCAGTATTTGCTTATTTAATTCTACGTTGCAGGCAACAGAGCACTATTTCCGCAAGTCAGATGCGTTTCTCATCGGCCTTACTAAATCATTGCCTTTCCTGGACTTCATCGCCTTTCTATGTAATTGTGGTGTTTCTGTGCCATGTCTTTAGAGGCCTAAATTTTTCATTCTTAATCATCCTATTTTCTGGTTGCTGCCTCATTCAGAGTTTCAGGCCACACACGTACATGTTGCCGTAAGCGTGTCTGCATGGTAAACGATTTGGTAATGAAAGCGACAGGACGTCATACATCACCTCGGCTAGCCGATTTATCACGAGGGATTCATTGGAGATTAACCAAAATCTCTCGTCTAAACATTTTATATGGGATATTTAGTTCAATTTTATGCAAGCAATACATATGAGGCAACAGAAAGACGATCTACAAACGCCAGAATCCTCTACTCCATTCAAGAAGTAGAATAAGTGTTATTACCAATTACCGTGCCAAATATACATGTGAACTAGATTGTCTTGGGAGAGGATGTATCACCTCAGATAACGGTTCTTTGTCGGCTGATGTTTACTGTGGTATTATTGTTTAGGTAATGTCCCAACTAACAGCAAATAAGGCAGTCCTGTTAATTTGCTACCAAGGTACGGGTAGGTGACGGAGATATAACCGTAAAAGATTATCAACAATATTATTACTTTACGCATGAATTTGTTACAAGTTACCTTTGTCACAATAATATTTTAGAAAATTTTAAATTTTTATGTGCATTTGGAAAGCTGCAACAAGGCTCTATGTAGTCTGCGCATTGCTCACCCTATGTGTAACACAGGTTTTTTTCGCGAAATTCATTCGCATCTCAAAAGCGTACCACATTTTGTTGTACCTTACAGTACCTTAAGACGGGTAATATACAATATGTGCAAGAACTAAGAGGGAGAAGTAAGACTGGAACACCAAGAAGGAAATGCTCGGATTAAAAAGTGTTCGACCCTGCTGTTGCAATCCATATATCGAAGAAAGAGGGAGATTAAAATTCAGGGTGAAAGGATATCAATGATAAGATTCCCTGATGACTTCGCTATCCTGAGTGGTCCGCAGCTCGAGGTCTAGGGGCTAGTGTTGCTGCCTCTGGATCGCGGTGACCCGGGTTCGATTCCCGGCCGGGTTCGGGATTTTCTTCACCCGGGGACTGGGTGTTTGTGTTGTCCTCATAATTTCTTCATCATTCGTGAAAGGGGCGAGATTGGACTGGGTAAAGAGTGGGAATTTGTACGGGTGCTGATAACCACGCAGTTGAGCGCCCCAAAAATTAATCTTCATCATCATCAAATATATTATACTAGAACTGACATGTGATTACATTTTCACGCAAATTGGGTGCATAGATCCTGAGAAATCAATACCCGGAACAACCACCTCTGGCCGTAATAGCGGCCTTGATACGCCTGGGCATTGAGTCAAACAGAGCTTGGTTGGCGTGTACAGGTACAGCTGCCCATGCAGCTTCAACACGTTACCACAGTTCATCAAGAGTAGCGTCTGGCGTATTGTGACGAGCCAGTTGCTCGGCCACCATTGACCAGACTTTTTCAATTGGTGAGAGATCTGGAGAATGTGCAGGCCAGGGCAGCAGTCGAACATTTTCTGTATCCAGAAAGGCCCGTAGAGGACTGCAACATGCGGTCGTGCATTATCCTGCTGAAATAAGGTTTCGCAGGGATCGAATGAAGGGTAGAGTCACGGGTCGTAACACAGCTGAAATGTAACATCCACTGTTCAAAGTGCCGTCAATGCGAACAAGAGGTGACCGAGACGTGTAACCAGTGGCACCCCATGCCATCACCCCGGGTGATACGCCAGTATGGCGATGACAAATACACGCTTCCAATGCGCGATCACCGCGATGTCGCTAAACACGGATGCGACCATCATGATGCTGTAAACAGAACTTGGATTCATCCGAAAAATGACGTTTTGCCATTCGCGCACCCAGGTTCGTCGTTGAGTACACTATCGCAGGCGCTCCTGTCTGTGATGCAGCGTCAAGGGTAACTGCTACCATGGTCTCCGAGCTGATAGTCCATGGTGCTGCAAACGTCGTCGAACTGTTCGTGCAGATGGTTGTTGTCTTGCAAACGTCCCCATCTGTTGACTCAGGGATCGAGACGTGGCTGCACGATCCGTTACAGCCATGCGGATAAGATACCTGTCATCTCGACTGCTAGTGATACGAGGCTGTTGGGATCCAGCACGCCGTTCTGTATTACCTTCCTGAATCCTTGGATTCCATATTCTGCTAACGGTCACTGGATCTCGACCAACGCGAGCAGCAGTGTCGCGATACGATAAACCGCCACCGTGATAGGCTACAATCCGACCTTTATCAAAGTCGGAAACGTGATGGTACGCATTTCTCCGCCTTACACGAGGCATCACAACAACGTTTAAGCAGGATACGCCGGTCAACTGCTGTTTTTGTATGAAAAATCGGTTGGAAACTTTCCTCATGTCAGCACGTTGTAGGTGTCACCACCGGCGCCAATCTTGTGTGAATGCTCTGAAAAGCTAATCATTTGCATATCACAGCATCTTCTTCCTGTCGGTTAAATGTCGCGTCTGTAGCACGTCAGCTTCGTGGTGTAGCAATTTCAATGGCCAGTAGTGTAATTGGCTCATACATCAAAGAACGTTCAGCATCAAAAGAGTTCCTCTCCAAATGTGTGTGGTACATGTGGCTTGGCGTCTGGATCCGTCACTATACCAGTAGCACTCGTTGCGCAATTAAGACAACAGATAAAAGTAGCATGGAATTCTGTCTCCGGCACCTCTAACACAGTCGGTATTCATGGCAGTATGATTCGTGCGCCTTACCACAAACCAAGTAATGAAGGATTTCCTCCATTTATCGCCACTACAGCTCCACATCCGTCATCTGTACGAGCCCCCGACCATCTCTGGAGACAAAATAGGATAAAATAGGAATAGCAACTAGACACACAAATGTGAGTTTCATGGAGGTCCTGCAGCTCCATGACCAGCCCTGTGTTAATACTGCTGTGAGTAGTGTCAGCTCTAAGGAGAGCAGGTTGCTGCTGCCTGAAATGAATTCTCGTATGAGTGCAGTGCCCGTTGCTACAATTGGGAGATGGGGTTCTACTAGACATGGGCTGCACCTGTATAGGACAGGGAAAGATAGGTTGGCAGAAAATCTTGCAGGAAATGTACGGGGGGCCACCATCACACAGCCGGCCGGAGTGGTCGAGCGGTTCTAGGCGCTACAGTCTGGAACCGCGCGACCGCTACGGTCATAGGTTCGAATCCTGCCTCGGGCATGGATGTGTGTGATGTACTTAGGTTAGTTAGGTTTAACTAGTTCTAAGTCTAGGGGACTGATGACCTCTGAAGTTAAGTCCCATAGTACTCAGAGAGAGCCACCATCACACAATGCAAGATCCCTGTGAGTACTGGTGTCAGAGGGCCACCGTTTTTAGGTTGAAATCAAGCTCCAGGCACATTGATTTGAAAGAATTCACTATAACAGAAGAGCCCCACAAAGATGCACAGAAAAGTAAGGTTAGCTTATTTCACCAAAATATTAGAGGATTGAGTAATAGGGTAGAAGAGCTTGTTGGCTGCTTGCAAAATTTAGGGGAAAAGATAGATATCCTGTGCCTATCTGAGCGCCACATAACCACAGGGCTAGGTAAGTTGCATATAAGAGATTACAGTCTAGCAGCTTACTCATGCAGAACTAATATGGGAAAAGGAGGAGTTGTTGCATATATTAAGACAGAACGCAAGTTCTAAAGCATTAGCACAAGTAGATTTTGTAGCGATCAGCACATGGAACTGCTTTTTTGATAATTAATGCTAAAAAACAGTCCACTTTTAATTGTAACAGTATATACATCCTCACTGGGAAATTATGAGGCACCTGGATTCCTTACTGTGCTGTCTGTCAGACATGAGCAAGTAGTTAAGAGTCTGTGGTGACCTCAATGTAGATTTTCTAAAGGATTCTGATAGGAAAAATGATCGTAAAACCTTATTTGGATTCTACAATTTGCTCTCAGTAGTTAACTTTCCAACAAAGGTGGATAACGGCAGTAGGTCCCTAATTCATAATGTTTTCTTTGGTGAGGCACAAAACAGGAAAATAAATGTTTACCCAGTAACAAATGCTCTCTCTGCTCATGATCCACAGTTAATCAGTATAAATGACGTAGTGCCTTGTAGTGTGGATACATCTCAGTGGAAGTCAGTTAGAATCATTAATGACTACAGGGCAAATGTTTTTAAGAATAGTTACAGGAAACAATCTGGGACGAAATTTATAAAGAATCAAATGCCAATATAAAATTTAATCTATTCCATAATAAATTCAAATCAATATTTCAAAATAGCTTTCTGCATAAGCTAATAACAAGGGACATTAAAAGTGACGAAAAAAACAATTGATTACTAAGTATCTTGTGAAAGGAAAAGGGAAATGTATCTTTTGGCAAGAACAAGTAGAGACACTGCAGTAGTTGAGCACTGCAAAAACTACTCAAAATTGCTAAGAAAGGTTGTTAAAAAAAATCGAGAAACATTCACATAATGTCAGAAATCAGTATGTCTGTCAACAGAGTTAAGGCAATATGGAATATAGTGAAGCAAGAGACAGGACAGCCAACCACAGAAGAGGATAACATTACTATTGAATTGAATAGGAGGATTATAAATGACAATTCACATGTAGCAAATGTATTTAATAAGCATTCCTTAAACATAGGAGAAAGCATAGGGACCAACAGTTCAAGAGAAAGATCACAGCAATATGATGAAGAAGTAACTGTCATAAAATTACATTATATGAATGTACCGCCAACGTCTGAAATTAAGAGGGTCATACATTCTCTCAAGAATAAAGCTCCTCTGTTTTTGAAGGTGTTTCCAATAGAGCACTAAAGATTTGTTCCCATACAATAGGTCCAGTGCATTACTAACTAAAGGCACTTTTACAGAGAGACTAAAATATGCCATTTTTAAATCCCTCTCTTAGAGAGGTAATAAGAGTGACGTCAGTAACTACAGACCTACTTCACTTCTAACATCATTTTCTTAAATTTTTGAGAAGTCGATGTATTCTAGAATAGTATCTCACCTTGACAACAATAATATCCTCAGCAAATCACAGTTTGGGTTTCAGAAGGGTTGCTTTAGTGAGAATGCCATTTACATGTTCACACACCAAATATTAAAAGCATTAAATAACAAAACAGCACCGGTAGGTATTTTCTGTGACCTACCCAAGGCATTTGATTGTGTGAATCATGGTACACTCAGAGATAAATTGAAGTTTTATGGGACTGATGGTATAGCCAACCAACAGATCATGTCATATCTAATCAAAAGAGTGCAGAAAATTGTACTTAGTAGTAACTAAACCTACAGAATCCACGGTCATAACTATGGCTCGGGAGAAATCACGTATAGGATTCCCCAAGGCTCAATCTTAGGTCCACTACTGTTTTTCATATATGTAAATGATCTACCATCTCATTTGCAACAAGCAGAATTAGCTCTTCCCTGAATCCTTACTTGAAGGAATAATTCTTTATTCATCATTACTCGTTTGTAGTATAAATTTCATGTTGATTTTTCTTACAGTCAATAAATTTTCTAATATCTTTCTGAGGTACTATGTTTCCGCAGTTATAGCAATATGTAACCAGGAAATGGCCTAAATCTGCACCTTCGACTACCTAGTTGTCCATGAATAGTTTTCAAATGTTTTCATCAGTTAGGAATTAATGTGTAACTCGAGTACTTGACTGTGCAGGTGAATCTATGTCAATTTCTTCTTGTATGAAGAAGGTGTTAATTACTTTCATTATGTTCGAGGCAGGAAAATCTCGAAAGATTTTCGTACTAGATTAGTTTATCATGATTTCCCACGACGTTTTCCGAAGACTGATTGCCAGAAGATGTCAGGACGCCTTTTTTACCCTTTGTCAGGAGTGTATTAACGGCTGCAGATGTTCCCTTGATGAGTGACTCTCTATCTTTCTCTCTCTCAATCTCTCTTTCTCCACCACCCTCCCCCCTCCTGTCCGCCTGTCTGTCACTCTCTCTCTCTTTCTCTTTTGTGTTTACAGAGACCAGTTTCTTTGATATGCATTCGCCTGTTATCCATTTATAGGCTGTTATTTCATACGTTCCTTCTCCCATACAGTGGAATAGCGGGCCAAGGTGGTGCACCATGTTCTTTTCATACACTGCGAGATATCACTGCTTAATTGTTTAAGACTTTAATTCCTTTTAACTTCTTTTTAGTGTCGGTTGTAAACGCTAGAGCTACACATTTTGTTCCTTACCTTTCTGTAAGAGCCTGTACATTTCGCGAGATGGAACTCATGTTCCACATTCACATTTTAAGAATATATGGTATCCTGAATCGTTTGCAAATAATCATCATAAGACCTGTTGTACTTTCTGTCTTCACGTGTATTATTATGAGTATGTGCTTTAACTCTCCATAAGGGATTTTCGAATTCTTGGCCAGGTAGTTATGTGGTGGGACACCCACCATGTAGGTCTCCCAAGTAGCCTAGCACAATAAAAAGAACAATACTGAACATAGCTAGAGATATAGCCATGTATAGCTACGATCTTTACATGGGTATGTATCAAACAAGCGGTGTAACATATGAGAGTTAGTCATCAAATTTTAAGTTATTGTTGTTGTGGTCTTCAGTCCAAAGATGGTTTCATGCAGCTCCCCATGCTACTCCATCCTGTGCAAACTTCTTCATCTCAGAGTAACAACTGCAACCTACATCCTTCTGCATCTGCCTAGTGTATTCACTTCTTGGTCTCCCTCTACGATTTTTACCCTCCACGCTTCCCTCCACTACTAAATTGGTGATCTCTTGATGCTTCAGAACATGTCCTACCAACCGATACCTTCTTCTAGTCAAGCTGTGCTACAAATTCCTCTTCTCCCAAATTCTATTCAGTAACTACTCATTAGTTACGTGATCTACCCATCAAATCTTCAGCATTCTTCTGTAGCGCCACCACATTTCAAAAGCTTCTATTCTCTTCTTGTCTAAAAAATTTATTGTCCACGTTTCACATCCACACAGGGCTACACTCCATGCAAATACTTTCAGAAAAGACTTCCTGATACTTAAATCTATGCTCGATGTTAACAAATTTCTCTTCTTCAGAAACACTTTCTTTGCAATCGCCATGCTACATTTTCTATCCTCTCTACTTCGACCACCCTCATTTATTTTGCTGCCCAAATAGCAAAACTCGTTTACTATTTTAAGTGTCTCATTTCCTAATCTAATTCCCTCAGCATCACCTGATTTAGTTCGACTACATTCCATTATCCTCGTTTTGTTTTTGTTGACGTTCATCTTACATGTTCCTTTCAAAACACTGTCCATTCCGTTCAATTGTTCTTCCAAATTCTTTGCTGCCTCTGACAGAATTTCATCGGCAAACCTCAAAGTTTTTATTTCTTCTCTCTGTATTTTAAATCCTACTCCAAATTTTTTCTTTGATTCCCTTTTCCGCTTGTTCAATGTACAGATTGAATAACATCGGGGGTAGTCTAAAACCCTGTCTCACTCCCTTCTCAACCATTGCTTCCCTTTCGTGCCCTCGACTCTTTTAGTTGTGACTAGCCTTTCGCTCCCTGTATTTTACCCCTGCCATCTTCAGAATTTGAAAGAGAGTATTCCAGTCAACATTGTCAAAAGCTTTCTCTAAGTCTATAATGTTAGAAATGTAGTTTTGCCTTTCCTTAACCTAGCTTCTAAGATAAGTCGTAGTGTCAGTATTGCCTCACCTGTTCCTACATTTCTTTGTAATCCAAGCTGATCCTCCCCGAGGTCGGATTCTACCAGTTTGTCCATTCGTCTGTAAAGAATTTGTGTTAGTAAGTTGTAATTGTGACTTATTAAACTGATAGTTTGGAAATTCTCATACCTGTTAGCAATTGCTTCTTCGGAATTGGAATTATTACATTCTTCTTGAAGTCTGAGGGTATTTCGCCTGTCTCATAAATCTTGCCCACCAGGTGGAAGAGCTTTTTCCCCTCAAGTACATCAACCTTGTACAAACAGTTTGTATACTCCTTCCACCTTTCGGCTTTCCTTTCTTTGCTTAGGACTGGTTTTACCATAAGAGCTCTTGATACTCCTAGAGGTGGTTTTCTTTCCTCCATTGATATTCATAGGGGTGGTTTTCTTTCCTCCAAAGGTCTCTTTAATTTTTCTATGGGTGACATCTATACTACCCCTAGTGATATATGCATCTCCTGTCAATCTCATTTTTGAGACGTTGAAAGGTGGCTACACTGAGTCACAGCGCCAGAGATTGCGCTAAAGAGTATTATTCCGCCGCCTCCACTGGCGCAGTTGTAGTTCAGAGGTTGCCGTGGGCAGTGCTTGTTGAGAGGATGTCGAGAGCTGTACTAGTTGAGAGCATGTCGTGTGCAGTTGTTCTGTTGGGCGAGACAGCAGATGCTGTTCGGTTGGCGTAATGTATAGATGGAAGATGTTTCAATGATCACAGTGTATTTTTCGTCAATATACATGAAGCTAACAAAAAATTTTTTATTTCAAATTTCCTAAATAACAATGCCTCTTGGTCACAGGTTCAGTCAACAAGGCATCTGGATCGTGTTCATGTATTAGACTGTAATTCTGGTTTCTATGTGGAATTATAGTATTTATGGTTTTTCAATTAGTTCATTGTAAATGGTTTTTAAAATATCTCGTCGTATTGAGAAAGAACTGTGCCAGATACGTGTACGTTGAATCACACTTCCACACACAGAACAGTTACACTTGTGCTTTGTTGTTTCGTAGCTTTTGTAGTTGCTGGGGACTTAATTAATCAATTGTGTTATCGGAAATTTCCTTTCATTCTTTATTGTTATTTTATGCAGTCAGATTGCGTACTAATACTAGTCACGGCCAACCGGTTGCGAGACTTTGCAACAGGACACACAGCTTCTAAAATTATTGCATTTTCATCATCTTTATAATTAAGCACCCATGCAACGTTTGTATACCTTTCCGTCTGCTTCATTTACTGCCTTTTTATACTTTCTCCTTTCGTCAATTCAGTATCTGTTTGGTCACCCAAGGGTTTCTGTTAGCCCTTGTCTTTTTACCTACTTGATCCTCTGCTGCCTTCACTATTTCATCTCTCAAAGCTTTCCATTCTTCTTCTACTGTATTCCTTTCATCTGTTCTTGTCAATCGTTCCCTAATGCTTTCCCTGAAGCTGTTCTAGTTCTTTTATTTTATCCAGGTCCCATCTTCTTGTATTCCTTCCTTCCTGCAGTTTCTTCAGTTTTAACCTACAGTTCATATCCAATGAATTGTGGCCAGAGTTCACATCTACCCCTGGAAATGTCTTACAATTTAAAATCTGGTTCCTAAATCTCTGCCTTACCATTATATAATCTATCTGAAACCTTCCGGTGTCTCCAGGTCTCTTCCACGTATACAGCCTTCTTTCATGATGCTTAAACCATGTGTTAGCAATGATTAAGATATGCTCTGTGCAAAACTCTATCAGGCGGCTTCCTCTTTCATTCCTTACCCCCAGTCCATATTCACCTACTATTTTGCCTTCTCTTCCTTTTCCTACTATCGAATTCCAGTCTCCTACGACTAATAAATTTTCGTCTCCGTTAACTACGTGAATGATTTCTTTTATCTCATCATACATTTCATCCATCTCTTCATCATTTGCGGAGCTAGTTGGCATATAAATTTGTACTTCTGTGGTAGGCGTGGGTTTCATGTCTATCTAGGCTACAATAATGCGTTGACTATGCTGTTCGTAGTAGCTTATCCGCCTTCCTAACTTTTATTCATTATTAAACCTAATCGTGCATTACCCCTACTTGATTTTTTATTTATAACAGTGTACTGACCTGACTAGAGGCCCTGTTCCTTCTGCCATCGAACTTCACTAATTCCCACTATATCTAATTTTAACCAATCCTTTTCCTATTTTAAGTTTTTCAACCTACCCGCTCGATTAAGGTATCTGACATTCCACGCTCCGATCCGTAGAACGCCAGTTTTATTTCTCCTGATAACGGCGTGCTCCTGAGTATTACACGCCTGGAGATCCAAAAGGGGGACTACTTTACCTCCGGAATATTTTTCCCAAGAGGACGCCATCGTCATTTATCCATGCAGTAAAGCTGCATGCCCTCGGGAAAAATTACGGCTGTAGTTTCCCCTTGCTTTCAACCGTTCGCAGTAGAAGCACAGCAATGATGTTTTGGTTTATGTTACAAGGCCAGATCAGTCATTCATCCAGACTGTTGCCCCTGAAAAGGCTGCTGCCCCACTTCAGGAACCACAAATTTGTCTGGCCTCTCCTCAGATACCCCTCTGTTGCGGTAGCACCTACGGTACGGCTATTTGCATCGCTGAGGCACGGAAGCCTCCCCACCAATGGCAAGGTGCATGGTTCATGGGGGGAAGAAAGTATCACCTCGAGAAACTTAAGCTAAATAATTAATATTTGTTTGTTTGTCAGTACATGTCTGCTGTCTTGATACACACTGAAATCTGCGAACTACAGTAAAGGGCTAGACGAGCCAAAACAAAATGGTAGACAGAACTGATAATGTGAGGTGTCGTGCGGTAATTGTTCTCTGCACTTGAAGGGCAAATAATGCCGTAACACGCTGCTTAGGTGGCTCAGTCAACCGGTGTGGTAATAAACGTCTGAGTGTCGAAGAACAAAGTGGAGACGCACCTCTCTGCGAAGAACAGAGAATCGCGATAGACGTGGAAGCCCTGGTGCTCCAAGTCCTGGGGATTGCAACTGAGACGATAATGGGAAGACTGGAAACCACACATGGATTGATGACATTTCAGTAAGTCAAAATAAGTGGCCCGCTGTTTCGCGCTCTACTTGAACCCATTCAGAAAGCCCACCGAACCGATCCAACAGCGGAAATTTAACAGCTGTACCATAACCCAATTCATATGACATCTTTAGTCGCCTAATTACCATGAAGAAGTACTGAGTATATCGCTACGACCACGAGACAAAGGAGCATCAGGGAAACTTGAAACATGTGGATTTGTTACCGCGTCGGCTGGAGTGGCCGAGCGGTTCTAGGTGCTACAGCCTGGAACCGCGCGACTGCTACGGTCGTAGGTTCGAATCCTGCCTCGGGCATGGATGTGTATGATGTTCTTAGGTTAGTTAGGTTTAAGTAGTTCTAAGTTCTAGAGGACTAATGTCCTCAGAAGTTTAGTCCCATAGTGCTCAGAGCCATTTGAACCATTTGAACCCATTGAATACCGCCATCGGGCGAGGTGATGCTGAGTGTTTCTTTTTTCTTTTGTTTTTACTGCTATGGAGTGGTTCTGACAGTTTATCCTCCTAAGTGGCAAGCCGTCAGAGGCGCATCCTATCGGAATTTTCTGACGAGGTCGCTGGAAGTTGTCGAAACGAAATGTTGCGGAAAGCTGTCGGCGGATGGGGAGGTGGGGGCTGAGGAGGATGGGTTGATTATGCTCCAGGACAGCGTCCCATCTCTGTCTGCACAAGACAAGGTCACGAATGCTCCACCACTGCGTTATAAAAGTTTGTCTCCCCTCCCACACTCTAATCTTCCATCGTGACACCAAGTGACTTCTACCCCTTTTCTAGAGCGAAGAAACCATTGTGTGCCAGGCAATTTTAGAATGTCAGCGAAATCCTTTGTGGTGGAAATTTTCCTGAGCAGCCAATTCTACAATTAATTTCTCCACCAGTGATTCATGTTTGGGAAAATGTGTCACACTGAGTGATTGCAGCTCTTTTTTCTCTTAGTCTTTTTTTTTTTAATTCGGGGTGGTAATTAAAATTTGACGACTATCCCACATGTGGTTCGGTGGCTGTTATAATAATGTAGCGCCGATTAGCCTCATTCCACCTATCAACGTCAACCATACACCGAACGGACTCTTATCATTTAAAGCATTTCTCGTTGAATCCAGTGCAAATAGCAACATCCGATAACAAATCGACAGTCGTGAAGGAAATATAGCATAAATTAACGGAACACATACTGCAATATCACAGATGACAAATAAAAGAGCACAAACTGTCAAGCGATATGGAACAACATCCATAACCGACAGTTACAACGACTGAGAGGGCCAAGCGGTACGCCGCAGTGAATCGGAAAATTCCAAAGAATCCCAAATTATACACAGTACGCCTCACCGACTCATACTTGTGCTCCACCTGTAATCTTATCTAAATAAGGAAATAGATTTACATGTAAAAACACGAGAGCGTTATGGACTACAACCAGAACGGTGCAGGGGAGTGTCAACTACACCTCTCGCAATGAAAACAATGGATTTCCTCAACATTTACCACGTCCCTATTCCCAAAAAGAACCGGAATGTATTGTACCGGTTAAAAGGTCATGTTGTATATTATTTTCATGCAAATAAGGAAAAGAGTGAACATGACTTTCTGGTGCACCTCGCTACAGAGCACCATAAACTGCAACGGATAAGAAACTGTAAAGAAGAACGTGCCAATATTTTATTCATAGTCTTAAAGAAAATATATTTGGTTTCTAACAATTTTTAAAGACAAATATGCTTTACACCAGATAATAATTGTGTTACACGTCATAAATAATAATTTCAAAATGTATACTGGACAATATCTAAGGCTATGAGAAATCAAAGGCCTCGAGTTCAATATCCGGCCAATCCTAGGATTTTTATCTTGTCACTTATCACTTCTTTCACCACTGGCACGCACTGTTTTTTCATGTAGAAAATACCGAGTTGCACTGTTGTCCGGAATCCACGTTAAACTTTAGGTCCCCCTATAACTCGATGACCAAGTCAGTTCAAAGGTCGGAGGAAGGCAACGACATTCTGTTTCCAACAGGACCATGCCTAAACAAGCACCACGGTGTTAAAAAAAATCATCGGACTCAGGACAACTTTATTTTTAGACTACCTCTTGTATGAATTAAATCTTCATCCAATTGACAACATTGCGTCAGTAGTATGTAATACGCTATTAACTTTATCCGGTTTCTCGTTAGGTCGTACCCTTCATGTTGTATTGCATTAGAAATAACAGACTACCAGGGCTCACTTCTGAGTTCAGCGTAATATTACAGTTACTGCTGAAACGTAACACAGACAACAGACGTATAAAGTAAACTTCGTAAACCTTCTCCCATAGGTATTAAGGACTCCGAAACCACAGCATATTGTATACAGCAGCCTCTTCCAGTTGCCTACGGATGAAACGCACACTGCAAAAAAGTATGGATTAAGAGTGGGTGCAAACGCCGAGAATAGTACTTGGAAGTGCGTAAGAGCTAGCGAAACACGGCTGTCGCCGCGGGACTGGAGGAAGTGGAGTCCACGGATCTGTGACGCCAGATAAGGGGAAGTACTGGAGGAAGTGTGGTTCAGCGCTCTGAATCTGTGCCTCTGTGGAACAAAAAGAAATCATCAAGTAAAAGCCAGTACTGGGTATCCCACTCTCTGTTGGCCCAAAACTCCTCGCTGGCAACAAAAAATGAAAAATCCCAGCAGGAAAAATGTCTCAATAGAGGGTCACGACCATTATAGAATTTTCAGTGCGTGGACGTGTAAGGACATGTAACTCAATAGTTTCCATAAATAAGGAAAAAAATCCGATAATTCTGGGAAATGTACAACAGTTAACAGAAAACTGTCGCTGCAGTAGTTTAAGGTGGACTACGCTTGCGTCATACACTGAGGTGGCAAAGTCATGGGATAGCGACATGCACATACTATATATATGGCGGTAGTATCGTGTACACAAATTATAAAAAGGGCTGTGCATTGACGGAGCTGTCATCTGTACTCAGGTGATTCATACGAAAATGTTTCCGACGTGATTAAGGCCTGACGACGGGAATTAACAAATTTTGAATGCAGAATCGTAGTTGGAGCTAGACGCATGGGACATTCCATATCGGAAATCGTTAGGGAATTCAATATTCCAAGATCCACAGTGGCAAGAGTGTGCCGAGAATACAAAATTTCCGGCATTACCCCTCACCGCGGACAACTCAGAGGCCGACGGCCTTCACTTCACAACCGAGAGCAGCGGCGATTACGTAGAATTGTCAGTGCTAACAAACAAGCAACACTGAGTGAAATAACCGCAGAATTCAGTGTGGGACGTACGAGAAACGCAGGCAGTGCTTCGAAATTTGGCGTTAATAGGCTATCACCCCAAACGACCGACGGGTGTGCCTTTGCTAATTACGAGGCATCGCCTTCAGCGCCTATACTGGGCTCGTGCTCATATCGGTTCGACGCTTGACGACTGGAAAACCGTGGTCTGGTCAGATGAGTCTGAATTTCAGTTGGTAGGATTCGAGTGCGGTGGAGACCCGACGAAGCCATGGACCTAAGTTGTCAACAAGGCATTGTGCGAGGTGGTGGTGGCTCCACGATGGTGTGGACGGTCTTCATATTGACCAATTGCAAATGTTTATGTTCAGGTACTTGGAGATCATTTGCAGCTCTTCATGGACTTCGTGTTCGCAAATAATGATGGAATATTTATGGTGACAATTCGCCATGTCACCGTTCCACAGATGATTGCGATTGGTTTCAAGGAACATACTGGAGAGTTCGAACGAATGATAGGCCACCAGATCGCCCAACCTGAATCCCATCGAACTTTTAAGGGAAATAATCGAGAAGTCAGTTCGTGCACAAAATCCCGCACCAGCGACATTTTGGAAATTATGGACGGCTATAGAGGCACCACGGCTCAATACTTCTGGAGGGGGCTTCCAACGACTTGTTGAGTCCATGCCAAGCGGAGTTTCTGCGCTATGTCAGGCAAAAGGAGGTGCGACATGATATTAGCAGGTATCCCGCGTCATTTATTAATGCATGTGCCTAACACGTGATTGCATACTTTGGAGTGGGACAGATAGTGTTAGGAGAGTGACTACCAGCAGCGGTATGTCATGTTGTGGAGATCCATAGGCTACATAGGCCGCTCACCTCAGGGGGCAGAAAGGACGCTGAATCATCATTACACGGAGAACTGTGACGCAAGGCAATCAGTAAATCGCCTTCGGGTGAAACGCATGTAGGTGCTCAGGCGTTTCAGGTGTTCGTTTCTTATTTGCTCATAGACTGTGGTAAACAACTTCTAGCCACAATTTATGCATTCAGAGAGCTCAGAAGACCGATATTTTGTGATATTCTCTCTCAGGATTAGGAACGGTACTCGGTCATAACTATTATCCTATCGGTGAAGTTATCGAGAGGTTGATGTGATCGACTGCTGCGTCTGGGATGTTGCACGAAAGTGGTAATGTTTGACAGTAACTGAGTTTTTCACGAATTATTCATTTAGTGCCTAGTGTGCAATATCGGGAGGACGACGATTATAACCCATGTCCGGCCATCCTGTTTCATTTTTCTCTTGGTTTCCCTAAATCTCTTCACGCAAATACCGGGATGGTTCCCTCGAAAGGGCATGGCTGATTTTCTTCTCTATCCTTCCGTAATCCGAGCTTGTGCTCCTTGTCTAATGGCCTCGTTGTCGACGGGACATTAAACACGTCTCCTCCTCCTTCTTCTCCTTCTGTTTATCAAACATCTGCACATTTTACAAGAAAGATTTTTTATTCTTTTCGTGAATTTTACTGATTTTCAGTAATTAGTGAATTAGTGTCGTACGTTTCCTATCTTCACTGCGATACCTCCCCTGAATGTCCAGTGCAGCTTCGATGACCTCGTACAGCAACTCGTCATTCAGGTGACGTCGCGCGCTCTGTTTTGTAGTTCGCGATTTTTTATAAAGCTTCAAGTGTAGAACAGTTCTTTTTCTGTAACGAGTACTTCTCATTTTTCTTTGGAATCGGAAGCTGCAGACACCAATAAAAAGAAGAAAAAACTGTTCGCTGCCAGTTGGTAGAACCTGTAGGCGTCAAGTATGCGGGATGTCCCAAGAGAAGCTGTCCATGTTGAGGGATATGACAGGAACGATCATCCGAGGCAAAAAAGTGTAGTAAACATGGGCTCTAAAACGGGTAGCTTAAGAACTACTAGCACTTCCTCAGCTTCCATACTGTGAAACAAATCTCTTCTACCGCAATTTCTTTGCTTTCCATATATTGAGTGGTGATAGTGTGGACCAAAACAGGAAAAAAGTCCCCAGTGAACATAGACTCTCAAGTGCATACCTTAAGTGTTATGAGCATCTGTTCATCTTCGTTACTGAAACCCGTCTCAACTATTGAAGAAGTGCTCAGAGCTCTTAAGATAAGCATTTTAGAGCCCATGTTTGACGACTATTTTTTCTTCTTTCGGTCTATACCATATCTCCTCCTAAAATATGGAAAGCAAAGAACTTGCAACAGAAGATATTTCTTTCACAGTACTGAACATAAATAAATGCTCATCGTTCTAACGGTGTGCATTTTAGACTTATGTTTACTAGACCTTTTTGCTTCGAGTGATTGTTCCTGTCATATCCCTGATTATTAACCATTCCACGTGAGAAAACTCGTACAGTCCCCAACTGTTGCTAAATTCACTCTTTCATAACAAAAGATAGAACAATGTCTACCTGAAGGTAAAATGGTCAATATTGTTCTTCGAAGAATGGTTGAGGGCACAGACGCAAAATGGTGATGCAAACAACCGATTTCTGCCTTGGATACCTAACGCTAGTTGGATTTTGCCGTCGATATTGCACATTGACATTATGATCTTTACGAAAAAACCGATGGCATTTACGTTACAAGTCGTTTCTGCGTCACTTCAAACACGGTAACAATAATAACTCGGGTAAATCACCCCTCCTGTCATCTAATAAAGCGACACGTTCTCTATTGTTCTTGACTATAGACAATGGCGATAGGCTGTCTGTAAGAAAAGAAGTAGCACTGTAGCAGCGGCGAATACACCATCCAGGTCTGAGGCTCACTTGAAACAGCAGCCAAAACATCTCAATAGAACGACGCAGACTCACACCCGCAATACTTTTGCTGAAACATTTTCGTCCCAGCAGGCCACGGCAAAAACAGTCATTCACCTTCTTTTAGGTGGGAAATGTAGTCAAAAAATTGCGGTCAATTCGAGTCGTTCCTTCTCCGAAGTCATTCAGCACCAGCTGTATGCACTCACCATTCGTAACAGTCATTCTCCCCGTGACTTTCCATGGTTGCGTTATTGTCTGCGCAGACTTTGTGGTTTCGTGTTGTAAGTTACTCCAGATTCCGTTACAGGACAGTTCCCTTGTCTAGTATAGTTGATATAAGTGGCTCAGCATAATTCTTGCAGATTCCTGAAGTATCTCCTCCTATTTCGCCAGTCAGTTGTGTACTATTTCGGCACTTGATGCGTTCAGTATAGGCGTAGACTACGTTCGTTACTTTTAAACCACTATTAGCTGTGCGCAAAACGTGCATAGTACCATAGTAATCATAATGCATTTGCTAACGGTACATGGGTAAACTGACTGTCATTTCCCTCATTTAAGACGAAATGCAGTTGGAGAGAAGTAATACCTCGGCAGTTCAGGATGTTTAGGGACTGGATTAATGTTTAAAACGTTCTATATAGTGTCCCCCCACTTGATTAAAACGCACAGAACATTCAAAGAACGTCAGAAAACTCCTGCTTTCGGATGTTATTCAATTCGCGTGCCTTATTGACTTGAACGTCGGTTATGTCACGAAAGCGTTGACCTTTCGTGTGAATTTCTGCACTTTGTCGTAGGTTCGCTCTGAAAACGCCAAGTCTCGTCACCCGGGATTATTTTTTCCAAAAAACAAGTGTCTGCGGTTTGCATTTCAATCAAGTCGCGGCAGTCAAGACATGGGGAATAAACTTTGCACACACTTTTCTCTTCTTCGAAACAGTTGGAGAATTTATTGAACATTGGACTGAGAAATGTTGCTCGATCGCGACTTGTGACACAACGGCATCGTTACACTACCTAAGGTCACGCGCCAACCACAAAAAAATTGCCTGCTGACTGCTAACAAATTGCTGTTTACAGTTATCAGTTCAGGTTGCCACCGTAGTTACTACGCCGACGTCGTTTTTGCGTGAATGGTGTGTGTTCCTTCATTTGTTCTTGGTGCGTACATTTTCGACATGTTACGAAACCTTGACCAATAGCGCAGCTCGTCTCTGATTCCATTCTACTTCTTCCATTAATCGAATTCGTTAAGTGTTTCAAAATTACGAAATCAGTCTCCTTGGATACATTATACTTTCTTAGGACTCTGACAAAGGAAGTGTGACATACGACTTTTCCGCTCCACCTAGACGTTCGACAATGCAACCGATACCAGCGACTAATTCCAATGATGGGTGATACTCGTACGAAACAATGTCGTCTTTTTCCCCTATTTATGTACATTTAATTTAATTAATTTATACTGCACCAAGCATTTATCATCGGCAGATCAACCTCCAGTACTGTGGCGTTTTCTTTTTCTTTTCTTTTTTTTAAATATTTATATTTTGACTGAATTATTATTCTCTTGTGAAGATTCAGAAATCTGTTGTGAGTTTTGCACCACTTCTTGGCGGGAAGAGCAAAGACTTCTCAAAAAACTTAAGTACTGTATGTGATAGTTTATATGTCACCTGAAATCGTTTGCAAAAGGCGTAGCGTTCTCAAGATTAAGAACAGAGTTCGCATTACCACTTCATTTATTTGTGTCGTGATCATTTCCGATCACGACCGGATATGAGATATAGCAACTACGGACAGAGAAAGCTAAGGGACCAGACAGAGCTGGAAATTTTCTTTGCTATACTACAGCTCACATTACAAGAAGTTGGATTTAAATCATATACAAGGTAAATAGAAATGCCCCTTCTGCCTTAACTACGACGTTTGCCGACATGCAGTCGGTCCCTGGTAGCTGTATGAAACCTATAAAAACCGTTATTTCTGTTGCTATTAATAGGAGATGGATAGCATAGAAATACTTTAAGTAATAAGCAGGCACTACAGCATCTGAGAGCACAATACCCAATTTAATTACCTTAGTCAGTATTGCTAACAATGGGCTCCGTACATTTCAATTTTATATCTTGCTGGTTGTTTCTTTAAATAAAGTCCTATAACATTTTCGACATTTCATCTTAGCTGCACACATAAATTCTTACATAGCACTGCACAATAGTAATATTTTATAATAACTAATTAGTAATTGCGAACCACGCCATATACGCGTCCGCCGTCTTTTAAAAAATATCACGACTGTGGCAACAGACGAGGATTACAATTCTTCAGCTGTCAAAAAACAAGAAACACAAAATATCTCTATCGACACAGTTTATGAACAATTCGTATTCTGCGCCGTGGCGCGCAAGATATTCTTTGAAATATCAGGTGGTCGCTGCTCAGCAACGATCTAAGAAATTTTTATACAAATTGTATGGCTTTTATGAGCTTGCATGGTTAGATTATCGAATGTAAGTTTATTTAAGCTATCGAAACAGATACTAATATTACAGTACACAAAATTTTTTAACTACGTATTCACCCTATTTACGTCTGCACAATTTCCGAATAGTCTCGACGAGCTTCTAACATAGTCTCCACGTCACCTACTCTTTGGCTAGCAATTCTCCTGTCACACTTTATTGACACACATCTAACTCTGCTTATGACAGTATATTACCACCAAAGACAATGGATTTGTTTACTTAGAAATTTTCAGCCTAGTCATGTTATTCGTCTGATGTTCCACATGTAAGTATATTGTTTATGCTGTAATTAGGTTATTTTCATGTGCTTTTGTTTAATTATTTTTACTATCAGCAGCTAAAAGACCTACTTGGGCATCATCATTTGTTGCAGGTCGTGGTTGACGTTTCACAGGTGGCTGAACACTTCCTGTTTCTTTAAATCACGTAACTATCCGGCGAACGGTCCGGACACTTGGATACCGAGCAGCATACATAGCACACGCCCGTTGGGCATTTTGATCACAATAGCCATACATCAACACGATATCGACCTTTTTGGCATTTGGTAAACAGTCCATTTTAACACGGGTAATGTATCACGAAGCAAATACCGTTCGCACTGGCGGCATGTTACGTGATACCACGTACTTATACGTTTGTGACTATTACAGCGCCATCTATCACAAATCGAAAAAATTGGTTCAACTAAAACATTCATATTTCTTTACGTACTACACGAATATGTAATAAAAATGGGGGTTTCTATTTTAAAAAAACGCAATTGACATCCGTTTGACCTATGGCAACGCTATTTAGCAGGCCAACCATAGCGCCATCTGGTTTACCCTCTCTGTAATACCAGACTACATAAGGTATATTTCGATTGTTCATCCAATAGTAACATGACGTAATTTTGCACTGTTTTGGGTGGATAGCATTATTCTTAGTTTCTTTCTACATCCACCACGGAAATAGTGACTGAAGCCCTGCTGGCGTAAGCTGCCGCCAGCACACCTGTTGGCAAAGACATAGTGCGAAGAGCGATAGTAGGCACTGGATCAAGCACACTTATCACGAGAGAGGCCAGAGACACACCGACAAGCAACATGCCGCCAACGCTCTCTCGACAGCATGTATTTAGGCCGCCGCCACTGACTGGAGGGCCCCACTAACTCACACTCCAGTTTGGCGTCTGTCAGTCCACTCGCAGAGAGGCTTAGATTAGCGCAGGCTACGACAGTGCATAGCGACCAACGGGCCTAGCCCTGAGGCTAAGGTTTGTAATAGGAAGATTACCGATATTGTCTGCAAGAGGACTGTTACTGATGAGCTTGCACCACGAACATGAACTCTGTTCAAGTTAAGTAGCAGCTCCGTGTAAACAAAAGCCGTATTAATCCGATTTTGTGTTCTAGAACGAGGATACCTGCCTCCCATAACATTATCTCCCTTCTTTCCTTACGGAAGGCAATACAGAAACAACTAAATCCTGTCTTAAAAGTAAATAATTCGATTAGTAATTTTTTTATGTTGCTGTTATCACACTGACGACCTTATTCTCCTTTTGAAGACATCAGGATGGCAAGTTACGTCATACTAATATTACGGAAATATATCTCACTTTCATGTCAGTAATCTCTTCGCAGGTCATTGTTGCATCCAATAAACAATAGCCGCAGTTTGCGAAGACCAGCGAAGCGTTTGAAAAGCACAAAAAATTGCTCAAATGGCTCTATGGGACTTAACATAGGTCATCAGTCCCCTATAACTTAGAACTACTTAAACCTAACTAACCTAAGGACATCACACACATCCATGCCCGAGGCAGGATTCGAACCTGCGACCGTAGCGGTCGCGCGGTTCCAGACTGAAGCTGAAAAGCACATCGCCGGCCTTCTGTTGCCCCACCAATGTTGCGCTGAACGCTCTTCGTGGCCGACATGTGTATCACGCTGCGCAGGAAAAAAGGCGGCAGCGGAAGTGGGCAAAAAAAAAATTGGCAGCTGACAAGAAAACGTTGTGGCGCAGAGAGAAGCAGCGGGCTAAGCGCTTCTTCACATCTGCCGGGCGCGACACCAAGGCCAACTGGGAATGCTCCTTCTTGGTAGACGCCTCTCCAGAAGATCGTTTCCAAGAACGCCCCCTTATCTGCAGTTTCATGTCGCTTAAAAGAAACCGACTGGCTAACAACGTAAGTTTATGGCAGAGGCATTAAGTACTATTTTATGTGATCTGTGGTCTGTACATTAGGTACGTTACTTTATGACGAATACGTTAGCTGCTCTTTTGCATACCACGTTGCTTGTGTGATTTATGTCGCAGCATTAACTTACCAAGCTTTCATTTTTAATACTCACTGATGTTCTAAAGATTGCTTCCAGTTCTTACGATTCTTTTTTCTGAAACTTGAAATTCACGTGATCCGCATATATGGCTTGAACAACTGCAAACTGAAATATATTCCTCAATTGCTTCAAAAAAACCTCAATCTATTTATAAAACTGAGGTTCGAAACCAGGGCAGTTTCCGTGAGTTATATCGTAGTCATAAGATAAAAAGAGTACAAATGAATTATTATACAGGATTGTCCATTGATCGTGACCGCGCCCGGCCAAGTATCTCACGAAATAAGCATCAAACCAAAAAACTACAAAGAACAAAACTTGTCTAGCTTGAAGGGGGAAACAAGATGGCGCTATGGTTGGCCCGCTAGATGGCGCTGCCATAGGTCAAACGGATATCAACTGCGTTTTGTAAATAGGAACCCCCATTTCTTATTACATATTCGTGTAGTACGTAAAGAAATATGAATGTTTTAGTTGGACCACTTTTATTGCTTTGTGATAGATGGCGCTGTACTAGTCACAAACATATGGCTCACAATTTTAGACGAGCAGTTGGTAACAGGTAGGTTTTTTAAATTAAAATACAGAACGTAGGTATATTTGAACGTTTTATTTCGGTTGTTCCAATGTGATACATGTACCTTTGTGAACTTATAATTTCTGAGAAAGCATGCTGTTACAGCGTGATTACCTGTAAATACCACATTAATGCAATAAATGCTCAAAATGATGTCCGTCAACCTCAGTACATTTGACAATACGTGTAACGACATTCCTCTCAACAGCGAGTAGTTTGCCTTCCGTAATGTTAGCACATGCATTGACAATGCGCTGACGCATGTTGTCAGGCGTTGTCGGTGGATCACGATAGCAAATGTCCTTCAACTTTCTCCACAGAAATAAAACCGGGGACGTCAGATCTGGTGAACGTGCGGGCCATGGTATGGTGCTTCGACGACCAATCCACCTGTCATGAAATATGGTATTCAATACTGCTTCAACCGCACGCGAGCTATGTGCCGGACATCCATCATGTTGGAAGCACATCGCCATTCTGTCATGCAGTGAAACATCTTGTAGTAACATCTGTAGAACATTACGTAGGAAATCATCATACATTGCACCATTTAGATTGCCATCGATAAATTGGGGGCCAATTATCCTTCCTCCCATAATGCCGCACCATACATTAACCCGCCACGGTCGTTGATGTTCCACTTGTCGCCACCATTGTGGATTTTCCACTGCGCAATAGTGCATATTACACCGGTTTACGTTACCGCTGTTGGTGAATGACGCTTCATCGCTAAACAGAACGCGTGCCAAAAATCCACCATCGTCTTGTAATTTCTCTTGTGCCCTTTGTGAACTTTACACGACGTTCGCAGTCGTCGCCATGCAATTCCTGGTGCATAGAAATATACTACGGTTGCAATCGATGTTGATGTAGCATTCTCAACACCGACGATTTTGAGATTCCCGATTCTCGCACAGTTTGTCTGCTACTGATGTGCGGATAAGGTAGACGAGTTTCGTTCTTTGTAGTTTTTTCGTTCGATACTTATTTCGTGAGATATTTGGCCCGGTCACTATCAATGGACTACCCTGTAGAGGGAAAGGCTGACATCAAAAAAATACCAAGGGTGTTCAATAAGTAATCCAACACATTTATTTCTTGTCCAATTTTGTTTGAAAAAATGCGGAAGCTGTTGTGGGACAATGTGGAACATCCCCTCTTCCGATTGGTGGTGGCCCATACGTAGCCTTCAAAATGGTGTCTGTAACTGATGTGCGTTCCATGCAGAGAGCTGTAGTTGAGTATCTTTTGGCGGCGAAAACAGAGTATCGCAAATATTTGTAGGCGCTTGCACAGTATCTACGGAGACCTGGCAGTGAAAAAAATAATAGTGAGTCGTTGGGCGAGGCGTCTGTCATCATTCCAACAAGGTCGCGCAGTCCTGCCCGATCTCCCGCTTGCTGACTGGACGCACACAGCTGTAACTACGTCAGTGTTTGAACGTGCGGACACTCTCATTCGAGGTGACTGACGGATCACGATGGAACACCTCGCTACACGGCTGGACATCTTTGTTCATAGTGCTGACACGCTAGTCCACTAGTTAGGGGAAGGCAAATGAATGTGCCCGCTTGGCTCCTCGCCGCCCGACAGAAGACCATTCAGAGCAACGGGTTCATCGCTTCGAACTGGAAACAACAGGGCAATCAAGGAGTGGCACTACACCCCTCTTCTCCGAAGAAAGAGTTCAAAGACGCACACTCTGCCAGCACAGTCAAGGTGACGGTCTTCTATGACTCTGAAAGGGTTATTTTGTTTGACGTCCTCACTCATAGTGCAACGATCAGCTCGGGAGTCTATTGTGATACCCTCAGGAAATTGAAGAAACGGCTTCAGAGTGTTCGTCGTCACAAAAATGCAAACGAACTTCTCGTTTTCCATGACAACACAAGGCCTCGCACAAGTGGACCCGCACAGAGCACCCGAGGGAAGCCTACAAAAATGCAATGGACGGTTCTTCCTCGTCTATCCTATAGCCTGGATCTCGCACCTTCCTACTCCCACATGTTTGGCCCAATGAAGGATGCACTCGGCGGGAAGAAGTACGTAGATGATGCGGGAGAATATTGGTGCAGGCGGACGCAGGCTCGGACGTCGACCAGAAGAGTGGTAGCGTGCGGGCATACATGCCCTCCCGATAAGGTGACATTAAAAGAAGATTATGTTGAAAAATAGGGTTTTGTAACCAAATATATGGTGTATTGGCATCCTGAATAGATGTACACAGTCATATATAATTTAATTGTGTATAAGGGACAGTCGAATGTAAAGAAGACAGACGACATCACGAGCATGATGTGGACGTTGGCAAAGCGGGTAAGTGTGTGTATACGAGAGTCACTCAAAAAGAAATGCACACTATTTTTTTTTTAAATCCATCTTTTGTTCTATATGTTTGAAAGTCTTACAGTGTGTAGATACATCCTTTAGGAACAATATTTTCATTTCTCCACATAATTTCCATCCTTCTCAACTGCCTTACGCCATCATGGAACCAGCGCTTGTATACCCGCACAGCAAAATTCTGGATCAGCCTGTTGGAGCCACTGTTTGGCAGCGTGCAAACCTTTTTCCACGAAGAGAGTCTTTCACTTTTCCAAAGTACTGCAAGGCGGGTGTTTCAGTTTTGTCCATCCGAGTTTTGTGATCGCTTCCATGGTTTTTTGACTGACATGTGTCCATGCATACAGCAAAACATCCTCCTTTGCAGATGTGTCGAACACGACTCAGTCGAGCTTGAAGTTACTTCATTGTCGTCACATAGGCAACAGAATTTATGGTGGTTCCACTTGGCATGATGTCCACAAGCAAGAGTCCTTCGGAATCGAAAAACACCGTAACCATAACTTTTCCAGCAGAAGGTGTGGTTTTGAATTTTTTTTCTTGGGTGAATTTACATGATGCCACTCCATTGATTGTCTCTTCATCTCTGGTGAAAAATGATGGAGCCATGTTTCATCACCTCTCACAATTCTTCCGAGAAATTCATCTCCACCATTCTCGTACTGTTCCAAAAGTTCGCTGCATACCGTTTTTCTGGTTTTTATATGAGCCACTGTCAACATCCTGAGAACCCTCCTGGCACAAACCTTTTTTAACGCCAACACTTTCAGTATTCTGCAAACACTTCTTTCCCCTATCCCAACGTAGCGTGACAATTCGTTCATTGTGATGCGTCTGTCAGCAGTCACCAATTCGTTTACTCTCTGCACATTGTCTGGAGTGTGGGCAGTACGAGGCCTACCGCTGCGAGGACAATCCTCAATATTGTCGTGCCCGCTTTCGTCACGTAACCTGTTTGCCCACCCACTAACTTTACTGCGATCGACAGCAGCATCTCCATACACCTTTTTCAACCTCTTGTGGATGTTTCCCACTGTCTCGTTTTCAAAGCACAGGAGTTCTATGACAGCACGTTGCTTCTGACGAACGTCAAGTGTAGCAGCCATCTTGAAGACATGCTGTGACGGCGCCACTCACGGGAACAGGTTGAACTAAGATTGAAAACAAGCGGAAAGGATGTATCTACACACTGTAAAACTATCACACATGCAGAATGAAAACTGTATTTTTACAAAAATAGTGTGCATTTCTTTTGGAGTGACCCTCCTTTGCTAGGAATGAGGAAGGAACAGCGTGAACGTTCTTCGCTGCGCCGTTTGTTTGTTGGACATGCTTAACGTGAGGTCGGTGAGTCGTGGGTTCGTCCGACTTTCTATGGAGACCGGTAAAGAGAAACAGCGAGCTGTAGTACGGTTTTGACTATGAAGGAGTGTCAGCAAGCGAGACTCATGCCGAAATGTCTACCGTGTACAGCGAACACAGTGTCACGTGTGCGTGTGTTTTTTAGTGGAATAAAAGATTTCGAGAAGATCGGGTATCGGGTGTCACCGAAAGGCAGCAGTCGGCCGGGACTGACTAATCGTGTCATAACCCCTCCTGTCATTGCTGCGGTGGATGCTACCGTCAGAAATGATCGACGGCGGACGGTGGAAGACATTCAGCTCTTGTTAGTTAGTTACGCGTTCCATTGATCAATAGCACGGAAAAACCGTTATGATGTGGAACGTGTCAAATGCACAAGAAATGCGCACAGAAAAAAGTTTTTCTTTTTACATTATAGTGTTATACCTAAATATTTCTAATACCTATCCCATGCCCTTAAATGGCACAAAATGCATATATTATATCCCCAGATTTATTTACTCATATTCAAGAATTCACCTATGGTATAGAAGGAGTTGTCAAGGAGGTATTATTTCAATTTGTTTTTGAAGCTATTACTGCTGTCTGTCAGACATTTTATTTCATCTGGTAATTTATCAAAAAGTTTTATAGCAGCATATTTTACCCCTTTCTGTGCCAAAGATAGGTTAAGTAAAGGATAGTACAGGTCTTTCTTTTCTCTGGTATTGTAATCATGAATGTCGCTGCTGATTTTAAACTGGTCCATGTTGTTGAGAAAAAAATTCATTACTGAGTAAATGTACTGTGAAGCAGTTGTAAGAATTCCTAACTTTTCAAACAGATGCCTACAAGATGTGCGACTATGAACCCCACACATTATTCTAACTAATTTCTTTTGAGCAGTGAATACCTTCTGCATAAGTCTTGAGTTGCCCCAGAATATTATTCCGTATGACATCAGAGAGTGGAAATATGCAAAGTTTGTTAGCTTACTAATTTCTACATCCTCAAAATTGGCAATTATTCTGATTGCAAAAATTGCTGAACCTAGTCGCTTTAGGAGATCCAAAATATGACTTTTCCAATTAAGATTCTCATCTATATGTACACCCAAAAACTTAGCATGCTCTACCCTGGCTACTGACTTCTTTTGATGTGTTATGTTTATTGAAGGAATTATACTTTTTGCAGCAGAAAATTGGATGTACTGTGTTTCTTCAAAGTTTAAAGCAGGCCCATTCGAAGAAAACCAATTAATAACTTTTCCAAAGACCTCATTTATATCATTTTCTATCGGACTTTCTTTTACTGGATTAATAATTATGCTCGTATCATCAGCAGTGTCAGTTCAGCATCTTGTTTCACATAAGAATTGAGGTCATTCACGTATATCAAGAACAGGAGGGGACCCATGATCGGACCTTCTGGAACACCTAATCTAATTTCATCCCAGTTAGATGAAGTGGCAAACTCCTTTGAATCACTTGAAGCATATAAAGAGACATTTTGCTTCCTGTTCTGTAGATGACTTAAACCACTCATATGATGTTCCATTTATACCATAGAATTGTATTTTCTCTAACATAATGTCATGGTTCACACAATCACATGCTTTGGATAAGTCACAGAATATTCCTACTGGTGACATTTTACTATTTAAAGACTCTATTATGTGGACAGTGAAACTGTATATTGCTGTCTCAGTGAAATAGCATTTCTGAAATCCGAACTGTGATTTACTAAGTATCCCATTACTGTTGAGATGGCTAACCATTCTTGAGTACATTACTTTCTCAAAGATTTTTAAAATGCTGTAAGCAAGGATACTGGCCGGTAATTATTGACATCTGTGGTTTTCCCATTTTTGTAGAGAGGCCTGACAATAACATATTTTAACCTGTCTGGAAAAATACCCTGAGTCAGTGACACATTACATATCTGACTCAAAACATCAGCAGTAATTGCTACACATTGTTTTAATAACTTGTTAGAGATGTCATCTTCTCCAACAGAACAGATTTAATAATTTTCCTTATTTCACAAGAGGTTGTTAGATGAAACTTAATCTGACTAAAATTTTTCGAAACTGACTCTTCCATGTTCTGCCTGGCTTTTTCTTTTGAACTCTTCGTACCAATTTTTTCTCCTACACTTAAGAAGTGATTGTTAAATACATTGGCTACCTGTGTACTGTTGGTTAAGATGGTCTCATTCTCTTTAACTGTAATACTACCTTCCCCAGTGGTTACTTTTCCTGTCTCCCTTCTAACAACATTCCATATTGATTTGATTTTATTGCCAGAGTTATTAATTTCTTCTCTAACATACATATTCCTTGATTTCTTTACAACTTTTCTCAGTATGTTACAATAATTTTTATAGTGTAAAACTACTTATGGATCATTACTAGTAATTGCTCTCATACAGTTTTCTTTTACTTTCTGAAGGCACTTTAATACCTGTAGTAATCCAAGGTTTCTTTGAAAAGTTTGTGGTGTTACATTTAGTAATTTTCTTTGGAAAACAATGTTCAAAAAGGGATATAAATTTATCAAGAAATATGCTACATTTATCATTAGCATTTGGCTCATTATATACATCTTCCCAGTTTACATTTCCTAAACTTTCTCTGAAGTGATCTATAGATACTGGGTTGAGCACCTTCACACTTTTACTTCTCCCGATGCGATTGTCATATTTTTGGAGACTTGAACAAAGACGTTCGTGGCCGTTTGTTTGCTTCGGACGAAGAGGTGCGCATCTGGGTACAATCGTGGTTCAGTAGGCAACCGAAAAACCATTTTCCATGTGAGCGTCGCCGTCTTGTCTCACAGAGGGATAAATGTATTAACAGTAAGGACACGGAACGAGATGGAGCAGTAGTTAGCACATTGGACTCGCATTCGGGAAGACGACGGTTCAAATCCGCGTCCGGCCATCCTGATTTCTCTAAATCGCTTCAGGCAAATGCCGGGATGGTTCCTTTGAAATGGCACGGCCGACTTCATTCCCCATCCTCCCCTAATCCGATGGGACGGATGACCTTGCTGTTTGGTCGCGTTCCCCAAATCAGTCAACAGTTAAGGCGATTAGTTTTGAAATAATAAACAGTTTACATACTTTTTTCCATCTGTCTCTTTTTCATTTCACTGCCCCTTGTATTTATTTGTTTTAACTTGATCAGACTTTGGCCTTCAGGCACTCTCTTACCTCAGACCTCGGATTTACACATACAGTATTTTTACATCAGAGTTAATAAAGAAATAACAATAACTTTTTATACCTTAAGTAGTGATAAAATGTGTCATAATTAAAATCACCTGAATGCATCTAATGACACTGGTTAACAGTACTGACTAAGAACTAATGACTTAAATACTGATGATAGAACTACTTCACCTACCACTGCTGCTAATTATAGGAACAAGAAAAGAAATATAATAATAAAAATAATAATTGTAGTAACAGATACAAAATGTTCTTATAGCCATACAAAAATGATATTATGCGATACAGATTTCAGAGGGAGAGAATTTATTTAAGCTGAACCAAAATCATCTTTAGGATGAAGCTCACTCTTACGTCCGTGTCGCTTACAAATAAATTTGTTTCTAGAATAAAATTTTCACTCTACAGCGGAGTGTGCGCTGATATGAAACTTCCGGGCACATTAAAACCGTGTACCGGACCGAGACCCGAAGTCGGGACCTTTGCCTGTCGCGGGCAAGTGCTCTACCAACTGAGCTACCCAAGCACGACTCACGTCTCGTCCTCACAGCTTTAATTCCGCCAGTACCTCGTCTCCTGTGTTCCAAACTTCACAGAAGCTCTCCTGCGAACCTTGCAGAACTAGCACTCCTGAAAGAAAGGATATTGCGGATACATGGCTTCGCCACAGCCTGGTTCAAAATGGTTCAAATGGCTCTGAGCACTATGGGACTTAACTGCTGAGGTCATCAGTCCACTAGAACTTAGAACTACTTAAACCTAACTAACCTAAGGACATCACACACATGTATGCCCGAGGCAGGATTCGGACCTGCGACCGCAGCGGTCGCGCGGATCCAGACTGTAGTTCCTAGAACCGCTCGGCCACTTCGGCCGGCCCACAGTCTGGGGCATGAGAGTTTCTGTGAAGTTTGGAAGGTAGAAGATGAGGTACTGGCGGAATTAAAGCTGTGCGGACGGGGCGCGAGTCGTGCTTGGGTAGCTCAGTTGGTAGAGCACTTGCCCGCGAAAGGCAAAGGTCCCGAGTTCGAGTCTCGGTCCGGCACACAGTTTTAATCTGCCAGCAAGTTTTAAATACATTTGTTGTTGAATATGCATCGCCCGCAACAAACACACGAAAATGTGCTTCTCAAGAGTGTAATTGTTAAACTGATTTTATTATCATCCACATACAGATTATATTTGAATATTCTGTCTAGTAAGCGCTTTAAAAATATTACCCAGCTATGAATTTTACGAGACGTAGAATGACTGAATAATCCAAACGGTACGTAAAAATGCAACGGAATGAGTCGATTATTTTCCAACAGCCGAATGAATCGATTGTTTTCATTAGGTTGTTCCCATCGCTAGGGGCAGTCCCCCCTCCCCTCCCTTGCCCCTTAGTACGCCACTGGACAGACTGCATGGCGGTGCTCCTTATCTGATTGGTTTTTGCTGTGGCAACTGTCATGTAAACAATTATGTAAGTCACTTGTGGCGGTTTTTGTGTATCATAAACATCGACAAGTGCAATGAATATGGATGATACGATACTCTATGGTATTCTGCGGTTTGGATTCACTCTGTTTTTTTTTTTTTTTTTTTTTTTTTTTAGCAGTTGCATTGATTTGATTTTGTAAATGACACTGACAATATTATACACATGTATAATGCATTATTCAAACTACAACTCCTCGCGGATAATTATTTTGTTGAAATCGCACAAGAATTCCACCTGACGTAGTGTAATAATGTTGACTGTAAGCTGTGTTCATATCACTAAAATTACCGATCGTACATCAGAGCTTTATAATTTTTTTTTGTCTTCGATGGATTTAATTATTCTTAGCAAATTTATCATGAAAAGGAACCACAGAATACCACCCGCACACAACACTGACGTATGCTACCAGAAATATTTTTCTCCGTGATTCGTGCGTAGTTTAATTTTGGCTACATACATCAGCAATGAAATCTTGTTCAACAATAAATACCATCAGCACTGTTCTTAGAAAATGCAGTCTGATTCGATTAATTTTTTCTTTTATAGAGTTCAGTACCACCGATGCACATTTATTTCTTACACATCGGAATATTGAAAGTTTGCAGTTTCAAGTAATTTAAATTTGCCGCTGTAATAAAAGTTAAGATGGCGGCCAACAAAAGATAGAGGATTTCTTTTTTTAATTAAGATTTTCCTTTTCCCAATAAATCATTTAAATCATTTAAATTGATGCCACCAATAAAAAAATTATTAAATTGTTTTGAAAATTAGTTTAACACAACCCCATGCTATTTTCAACTAGAAGTACAGACGAAGTTGCTATATAATCGCAACTAACAATGGCTACGCTTCTTGGAGCTATGATAAAACAATTAATACAAAATTATAATTAAAGGAGGAAGTGAATTTTCAATAATTAATCATAAATAGTTTTAACGCATTTGGCTCTATTTGTTTTTACCAGCAAATGAACATAAAAGTACAATAATTTTACATTACATGTTTTTCATTTAACAGACCTCAAATCGATTCGCGTCTTGCGTCGGCGATGTACATCAGAGGAAGACGACAAAAGGGTACAAAACAAAACAAAGGAATGACATAGATTAACAAAGAATGTGAGACAAATATTGTCTCTGTTTTACATAATTATCATCTTTTTTAAGAAATAATTACAGAATTGAATGAATGTTATCCACACGTTCATATTCCACTCGTAATAAAAAGAATATATATATATATATATATATATATATATATATATATATATATATATATATATATATCGTGGATGTTATACACTCTGTAAATCTGATTTAAGTATAGTATGTAATGATCCAGGAATGTCAAGACGAGCACTGGTTGTGGGTTGCGGTACGGCTCAAGGACCACATCAGGCAGCAGATTTAGTTCGAATCGCCCCCACCACTGACGTTCCTGAGTCAAGTTTTACGAAGCACAGCAGACAGCGCGCACCTATCCCGCGTCACCAGCGTCCTCAAAAGCGGCGGAGAGCGGCTGCGCAGAACCGGTCGCCTCTCACCTGCTCCCAACCCGAGCGTCATAGGTCCCTCCCGCGCGTGGCTCTTAACGGTGAAACGCCCGCCTGCTCGCTGTGCCGGCTTTTTGCCCTTGAGAAAGCGCGGCCAGTCCCCCGAGCTGCGGGGATCTCCCGGTATCGCTGACGTCACGCGGTTCCCTGCACACACCACGCTCCACGCGGCCTCTGGTGGGCTCCAGGCGCGCAGCCAGCATCGTGTGGTATGCGAGCTCCGCACGTGTGTGCGACCCACACGCACTGCGTCACTGGGCGAGCTTCAAGGCGAGAGGCGCCCGCGACGAGGAAAACGCAACGCCGCAGACTCCGAGGATTCCCGGCAGAGCCCTGTTTGTCCAGATGAACGACGTACTCGCAGGAAGCTGTGTGAATTGTGGTGCCCCTATGCCTTGTCACAGCAGAAGTTTCCCTTTTCTTTTCCTGGTTTCTTTCGCTTTTGTTTTTCTGGTTTCCCCAGTTCAGTTTAGAACTGCTCCTGAACACTAAAACTGCTTCGACTGGAATTCACTTCTTGGTCGGTGACTCCTTTTCCTCCAATTGCTCTCCATTCCAGTGCTTTGCATTCACTGTTCACTCGTCTTTGCTCCCTTCTCCCCCCCCCCCTCTCCCTTCCCCCTCCTACTCGCCATTTATATCTTCAACTCCATCACTACTCCTTAATTTCTCTTATACATAGTGACACCATTAAACGACACAACAGACATATTACGAATCGCTGAAGAAGAGAACATTTTTAGACCAAAAGGAAAACAAGTGGTGAAGTTGGCAACACTGCACAAAACATACGAGAGGCATTTAACTAAAAAGATACAAACGAACAGCAGTGGTACTACATTGTGTTGTATTTCACATCAGCGAGTGTGTACTTCTGACAAGCCGTGTGGGATTAGGCCATAATCAGCAGTGATAAACGAAGCAACACAGGTACCTCAAAAAAGAGCAAGCAGACGGCATTTCCTGACGTGAGCAAAAAACTGGTATAAAAAGTTATAAGTAAAATCAACATCTTTTGTAACTAACTGTTATTCGACTTACAAACCAAGCAAAATTGTAAATACCTTTCATTACAGACCGCTGTCGATATTTTATTTCAATAAACGAAACGCGTTTGGCGACAAAAATATGCATTTTCTGTAGTTACAAAGACGGATTTCAAATACCTTCAATAATTATAAACCCACTACGGATATTATCACCACACAAATGATAATTTTGTATGGTAAAGAAATTTGCATGATTTCAGATGTAAAATGTATGTTATTGTTTTTCGCCACGTGTGCTACAGGTTTCTAAATGATAATTCATTAGTGGAATGGAAAGACTGTCAAGAAAAAACCTATTTATTCTGCGATTTTTACCCCCCCCCCCCTCCCTCATGCATCCCTCAAGTACTAAATTGGTGATCCCTTGGTGCCTCACAATGTGTCCTACCAACCGATCTCTTATTTTAGTCAGGTTGTACTACAAATTTTTGCCGGCCGGGGTGGCCAAGCGGCTTTAGGCGCTTCAGTCTGGAACCGCGCGACGCTACGGTCGCAAGTTCGGATCCTGCCTCGGGCATGGATGTGTGTGATGTCCTTAGGTTAGTTAGGTTTAAGTAGTTCTAAGTTATAGCGGACTGATGACCTCAGATGTTAGTCCTGTAGTGCTCAGAACCATTTGAACCACTTTTTACTACAAATTTCTCCCCAATTCTGTTCAGTACCTCCTCATTAGATACGTGATCTACCCATCTAATCTTGAGTATTTTTCTGTAGCATCACATTTCAAAAACTTCTACTCTCTTCTTTTCAAAACTGGTTATTGTCCATGTTCCACTTCCATACAGGGCCACTCTCCAGACAAATATTTTCAGAACGGTTTTTCTGACACTTAAATCTATACCCGAGGGTTAACAAATTTCTCTTCTTTAGAAATGCTTTTCTTGTCATTGCCAGTCTATATTTTAAATCCTCCCTTCTTCGCCCATCATCCGTTATCTTGCTTCCCAAATAGCAAAACTCATATTCTAGTTTAAGTGTTTCACCTGATTCCACTATCTTCGTTTTGCTTTTGTTAATGTTCATCTTATATCCTCCTTTCAGGACACTGTCCATTCTGTTCAACTGTTCTCCCAAGTCCTTTGCAGTCTCTGACAGAATTACAATGTCGTCAGGAAACCTCAAAATTTTGTTTCTTCTCCCTGGACTTTAAATCCTTCTCCAAGTTTTTCTTCTGTTTCCTTTACATGCTCAATATACCAATTGAATAACAAGGAATAGGCTACAACTCTGTCCCACTCCCTTCTCAACCACTTCTTCCCTTTCGTGGCTCTCGACTCTTATAAATGCCATCTGGTTTCTGCACAAATTGTAAGTAGCCCTTCATTCCCTGTATTTTACCCCTGCAACCTTTAGAATTTGAAAGAGAATGTTGCAGTCAATAGTGTCAAAAGCGTTCTCTAAGTCTACAAATGCTAGACGTTAGGTTTCTCCTTTCCTTGACCTATCTTCTAAGATAAGTCGTAGGGTCAGTATTCCCTCAGCTGTTCCTACATTTCTCGGGAATCCTAATTGATCTCCCCGAGGTCGACTTCTACCAGATTTTCCATTTTTCTGTAAAGGATAGGTGTTAGTATTTTGTAGACGTGACTTATTAAACTCATAGTTCGGTAATTTTCACACCTGCTTTCTTTGGAATTGGGATTATTATATTATTCTTGAAGTGTGAGGGTATTTCCCCTGTCTCATACATCTTGCTCACCAAATGGAAGAGTTTTGCCGTGGCTGGCTCTCCCAAGGCTATCAATAGCTCTAACGGAATGTTGTCCACTCCCGGGGCCTTATCTCGACTTATGTCTTTCTGTGCTTTGTCAGATTCTTGACGCAGTATCATATCTTCCTTCTCATCTTCCTCTGCGTCCTCTTCCATTTCCATAATATAGCCCTCAAGTACATTTCCCTTGTACAGACCCTCTGCATACTCCTTCCACCTTTCTGCTTTCCCTTCTTTGCTTAGGACTTGTTTTCCATCTGTGTTCTTGATATTCATATGGGTGGTTCTCTTTTCTTCAAAGGTCTCTTTAATTTTCCTGTACGCAGTATATAATTTATCTATAGTGATATACGCATCTACATCCTTATATTTGACCTCTAGCCATTCCTGCTTAGCCATTTTGCACTTCCTGTCGATCTCATTTGTTATACGTTTGTATTCCCTTTCGTCCACTTAATTTACTGCATTTTTATATTTTCTCCTTTTCATCGATTAAATTCAATATCTGCAGTGTTACCCAAGGATTTGTACTAGCCCTCGACTTTTTACCTACTTGATTCTTTGTTGCCTTCGCTATTTCATCTCTCAAAGCTACCCATTCTTCTTCTACTGTATTCCTTTCCCTTTTCTTGTCAATAGTTCCCTAATGTTCCCTCTGAAACACTCTACAACCTCTGGTTATTTCAGTTTATCCAGGTCTATGTTTTGTGAAATACGACTGTTAAAAGAGATGTCTACAAGATCACCGTCGGTGAACACTACACAACGTCTATGGATACACTTTTACGCAGCACTAACATTGCAAAAGTGGTTTCAGCTCTGAATACCACTGTATATGACATCAACGGATGAAAACAATCGAAACGTGACAACTTATTGATTTATTTGTATTTGAGACTTGCCAAAATACAACCTCCAAACGATGCAAAACTTATAAATAAGCTACAAGAATTGGTTCGTCTGCATTACATTCTCATACGCACGCACAAACTGAAATTTGAAAGCTTCTGTCGCACATCCTAGTTCCTGACTACTAATTTAATCTATGATTAGTACTGTACGAAAACCATCAGTGCAATCGCTTATATGTGAAGCTTGGGAACAGTTACGAGAGAAATGTCGTCCTTTACATAGGTAGTCAGGGATGGATAGAGTTTAAGTGCTCTATTTTATGAACGATTACAAAATTAATCTAAATTAGAGTGTATAAATGCCCGGGAAGTAATCCGTTTCATTTGGTTGCGCTCGGACTCCAGATTCGGATCAAGTACAAGCCATTTCTCAGCTTTCGTTGTCTTAAGACCAGAAACATGCTGCCGACAGTAGTCTAGCATTATTAGAACATGTTACATTTAATTACAACGTACATAATTTACTGTCTATTAATTCTTGTTATTTAGTTTGTCGTCACCGAGAGGTCATAAACGTGTTTGTCAGATATTATTACATTTAATTACATTGAATTTACGAGTAGTTTACACTCACTGTGAATCAATAATTCTACTGTATTGTGAAACTAGACCTGTTTGTGGGGCCAGCAAATACTGATTGTGAAAAAAGCCTGTCCTTCCTTCCAACATGTCAGATATTTGCATCGCAGTCGCAATATATGAACTACACGCGGAATGAAATTCATTCACAGCTTCATCTCCCTTCAGTCAGCATACTGGGCAAAGTACAAAGCACCTTGAGTCACTGAATGTCAATGCGGAGGGTTGCATCCAAGGCCGGAGTTTGGAGGTCTTGGCGGCAGCGCCGTATTCGAGGTCAGCCCAAGCTGGCTCGCGCCTCGGGAGCAACGAACCCAAAGTGTCTGCGGCTTTCGCAGATCCAGGCATTCCTCGGTTATGTACATACCCTGCCTCTCTCTTTCTCTCCCTCTTAAACACACACACACACACACACAAACACACAGAAGGAGCGGTTTCTTTTTTGCCTTCCCCTTGGCACTGTATGATGTATGACGGACGGAAATTGATACCTGATCTGTTGGCCTCATTTCCTGTTTTGTTCACTGATGGGGCGATTACCTCTCTTCTCCCGCACAGAAGATAACTTCTCTGACTATATCATCATGGTCCTTGGGCCGTATGTTCTGTGTGTAGTGGTAGTATAACGTGGCGTCTACTTACTACTTTTTTCCGAGCTTTTAGGTGTTAATTTCTGAGATGTTTATTTGCGCGATGTATTTTTTTAAAAATATGATGGACGTATGATGTAATCTGACAGCAATGAAACGTTATTGCCAGAAGCAAACTTTAATTTTGATTACTGTAATTTCCGAGTCTTGACCTTAGTGTTCCGACATGTCATCTACCAAGGAGTACTCTGCCGCACATGCGTATACGAGTAACATGCTCTGTTTTACCTTCAATATCATGGCGATCTCTGCTTGAGCGCATTAGCCTTTTCTTGTTGTTGATTCGCAGGTAAATAATTATATGAAATAAGGCACCTTCAGCTGTTCCTTTCGAGTTATAACTTAGTGTTTACATTTTGTTTCCCGACACCTGCTGTTATCATTCAATATTACCACTGATATCGAACACTTTGTTAAAAATAAAAAAAATTCAATAATTTTCTTATTCAACAGTCACACCTATCGTGTGACGTCAATGTCGTTCCGAAATTCTCAGTTATCTCAACATTTTTATAGCACTCCCATAGCATTCGTCGTTTTTCACTTATACGTCCACCATTCCCGTCGTCCTAGACCGCTCTGTTGTATTGCGACGTTAGCTTGGTCCTCCCCCCCCCCCCCCCCACCCCCGCCTCGAGATTTACCGTCACTAAACAGCACGCTACACTTTCAGTCGATTGCGCCACACTGTTTCATGTGATCTGAAGATTATTTTAAAACCCTACGGAACAATTTCCTTTTCTTATCGGGGTTTTTATCGATAAATTGTTACATAAATTTGGGACTCAGTTCAGGGAGAATTTAAATATTTATTTACCAATAAAGAAGTTTCAATCACTTGCCAATTAACAAAATGTAAGCTGACATCGAAAGTTTCCGAAAATGTTGTCACCTTACAGTATTAACATGTTCCTGGATCACATGTGAGGTGTAGGTTTCTGAACAATTGAGAGAAGTCCTTTTCAGGACGGGAGAATAATTTCTCCCATTGGGGTTCATAGAACACGCCTGTAATGCTCTCTTCCTGCACAAATGAACCCTCACAATTAGAACGATTTCTCTTTGGTCTTCCTTCATGTATTCAGTTATTCTGACTTGCCAGACACCTCAAAAATACGAAAAAGGCTCAAAATTCTTGAGAGAGGGTTCTAGACGCGACCTTTGTAACTGATGAGCTACGACTATATTGATCGTCTCCAGTGACCTCGATATCAGTTGGTCGTGAAATTCTGATTTTCTGCAGTCACTGTAATTTTCTGCTATTACTCTAATTTTCTGATATCTTTACCAGCGACGAATATTCAAAAGGAATAATAACGGGTCTACGTTATCCACGGTGTAATGTTACCGGTCATGGTTACAATGTTCATCGCTTGGAATAATTACCACGAAAGTATTTCACGACCCGGCTGACCTAGTGACTTACCAATTTAGAGGACACGTTCTGTGGTACACTTTGAAATGCTTTCCTGCTTTGCGTTCCACTCATTTATGCTGAAAATTTGCTGCCAGTGAGCGGGCCCATAGGAGTAATTCTGTAGCTGTTACTGGATTTCACAGACATGTCCGTTGACTACAGCTATTCTACAAAAAGTCACCTGAGTACAAAATATAAATCGATGTAATGAAGTAGAAACTGTCTGATCGCGCTTTCCTTGTTCATTTTCTTCCACCGATGAAACGAACCGCTCCTATGCGTATTTGCTGGTATTCCCAACAGCGACTTCACATTAGAAAAAGTATGATGCCCAAAGAACTAATCGTTCTTCAACACATGACTGCAGCTTTGTCCTGTGGTATCCTCGTGATAACTGGCATAGTTTCGCGCTGAGCAACTATGTTCGCATTTATCGAAATCCAACTAAGACAATGTTTCCAAATGGTACTAGCAAATAAAACAGGCCTTGACTCGTTGTTTACACTGGAAGACCAGGTCATGGAATAGGTTCTGTAAGTAAAAGCGAGTAACGGGCTTGATAGAAGTTAAGTAGCAGTAACAGCCATCGCAGCAGTAATAGTGTAGCACAAACAATATCCTGCACGATCGTGATGGGTACTAAACTTGGAGATACGTGTGGAGATAATGAAATCGGGGCCAATGTTAGCTGGTGAGTGAACTGTTCAGATAGCGCAATGAGATCTGGCTTAGAGCAAGATGACGCAGTTCTTTGCACCCACCGAGGAACAAATACTGTCGCATGATTTCTGCGCCAGTCGCTGTCTCGCTCTACATGAAGATGTTCTTCGTAGCATACTCTTTCAAAGTCACAACAGAAAAATAACTTAAATACATGATAATCACAAAAGATTTAAGAAGTAGATAATGGAGTGCAAACATACCAAATCTTTAATTTTTTACGAGATAATCACAAGAGCGTTTCACATTCTTGCTACCGGTTCGACCTGTCCGTGGTCAACATCATACTAAAAGAGCATGCTGCAAGCGGCAACGAAATGTTTCCGTTGCGTTTTATAGATGTTGACAGGTCGAAACCGGTGATAGCATTGAGAGATGCTCATGTGATTGTGACGTAAAAATGAAAATAATATAATCAGTCAGTCACTCAGTCTTTTATGGACAGTATTTCATTTTCTTCCAAACTATTTGCACACGTCAATTTCATTTTCTAGTAGTCTCAAACGAACAGTGTAAGAGGTCCATGACTAAGGAATTTATTGCTAGCGCATTCGAGCAGATGTAACTTCGATGGATTGCTCACGTGCTGCCTGCAATATGTAAGCTACAATAGAATCGCAGACCAGAGAGCAGTGTCGGCAGCAGTAGTAGCAGTAGCTCGCAGTCGGGTGGTTGGGTCAGGTCGCTCTTAGAGAGAAGCTGTCTAGTTGTATAGCTCACAGAGAGTACTTCTGTCCTGTATGGAGTTACCGGGGCCGGTAGTGGACAGCGGTGGCGGTGCCTGAGCGATGTGCGATGTAGTATGAGGCAAAAAAAATTAATTAATATTTATTGCCGCGCGAATATTTAATTTGCAACAAGTCATTTTGTACTACTGTTATATCAAAGTTACATGTAAATAATTTTCAATGATTTTTCAATAATAATCTTTCTTATAAGCATAACTTTTGACAGTCATTCATCTGAATTTAAAGTTTTTACTAATTTCTCTTATCCATAGTCATGCCAATTATCGTAAATAAAATCAATGGTTTTTCATACATAACAAAATCCAGTGGCCAGCATTGCACAGGGCTGTACCAGAAAAATTTCTTGTAGGAGCAGATATATACGCGTTATTCGGCGACTTAATTGAGGTAAGAATTTTCAGTTTATCAGATTGACTTTTCAGGGCCATGACGCAGCACTGCTGACGTCCAGATTTACCAGTTTAGGTTCACAGTCACTTAATTATTGAAATGTTATACATGGGTCACAATTTTTTGAGAGGTTAGTCGCATTATTATTGCGAGGTTACGGAGATAATTTAACTTGTTGGGAGGTTACAACAGAACAGATTAAAAAAAGCACAGACAAGTGGCAGTAGGACTCTCTCTCCGAGATATTACATCCAAGCCAAAGAATCGATAATGTCTACGATTTATGACTGTTACCGATATCGATAAGGTCCCGGAAATTACAAGACTTAAATATTTTGTAAAATTTCGCGTTCGCTATTGTAATTTCTTATATTTCTTTAAGTTTGTAGTTATATTACCGTACTATATTGGAAATTGATTTCATCTGTTCTCGTCCCTGTTGCGACTACTGGTAAACTTTGACGGATGTCTGCAAAGAAGAAGTCAGTGCAGCCGGCCATAGAGTTATTGTTGTTACGTAAATGTCGAACTGTCCTATGAAATGCTTCAACGGATATTATACACCAAAGTGACGATAGTCACGGGGTAGCGACATGCACATATACTGGTAGCGGTAGTATCACGTATACAAGGTGTACATCGGTAGTGCGTTGGCGGAGCTGTCGTTTGTATGCAAGTGATTCATGTGAAAGAGTTCCCGACGTGATTATGGAGGCAAGACGGGAACTGAAAGAATTTGAACGCGAAATGGTAGTTGGAACTAGACGCATGGAACATTCCATTTTGGAAATCGATAGAAAATTCTATAACCCAAGGTCCACAGTGTCAAGAGTGTGCCGAGAATACCAGGTTTCAGGCATTACCTCTCACCAAGGACAAACGCCGGCGGCCTTCACTTAACGACCGAGACCAGCGGCCATTGCGCAGAGTTGCCATTGTAGTGTTGGGCAGCTGGACGTGAACAGCGCGTAGCGTTGCGCAGTTGGAGGTGAGCCGCCAGCAGTGGTGGATGTGGGGAGAGAAATGGCGGAGTTTTGAAATTTGTATGACTGGATGTCATGAACTGCTATGTACATTATGATTTTTCAACACTATTAAGGTAAATACATTGTTTGTTCTCTATTAAAATCTTTCATTTGCTAACTATGCCTATCAGTAGTTAGTGCCTTCCGTAGTTTGAATCTTTTATTTAGCTGGCAGTAGTGGCGCTCGCTGTGTTGCAGTAGTTCGAGTAACGAAGATTTTTGTGAGGTAAGTGATTTGTGAAAGGTATAGGTTAATGTTAGTCAGGGCCATTCTTTTGTAGGGATTTTTGAAAGTCAGATTGTGTTGCGCTAAAAATATTGTGTGTCAGTTTAAGAACAGTCATGTATAATTGTTCTAAGGGGACATTTCATATCTCGACCCTTAGCTGAGGATACCTCACTGGAATCTTCTCATTTTTTTCTTGTACTTTGTGTAATTAGTGTAGCTATTGTTTATTGCTAGCGCGTAGTTGTAGAGAGAATCTCCTTTGTAGTTGCAGTCTTTCATTGTTGTTGTGGCATGCATGTAGATTTGCACCAAGTATTTCGCAGCTGCGCTTGGAATTAACTAGATATTATTTTCAGTGCTATGTTAATGTGTTCTCTTATTTTTGCTCTTCAAATTGTGTTTTTCTGTGTTGTCGTGTGAAATATTGTGACAATAATGGCGTGTCAAAATCGTAATACTAGGCTCCAAAGTAAACTGAGAAATCACAGTGAAGACGAAAGCAATGTGTTAGCGCCACCATGTAATGAATTAACTAAAGTTCAAAGTAGTAATTTGGTAATTGTGCATAGGGAAATGGAGCGCGCTGCAAATACTGGTGCAGGCTGTGAAACAATTAGTGAACAGGGAAGCATTATCGATCGATCGGTCGGCAACAGCTCGCCTCAGGAATCCAAAATGACAGGACACACTCTCGCAAATACTGTAGATTCAGGTTTTGGGTCCTCACAGTTTTCTCAAATAAGTCAAGACACATTTTCTGCTTGTCAAAATGTGAATATTGCCGGTGCAATTTCACTGCCGAAAAGCACTGAGGAACGTGTTTCAGACACCAGTGCATTGTTATTACAGTTAATGCAACAAATGGGACAAAGTCTACAAAAGTTAGATACAACGCTTGAACAAAATCAGAAACAAATGGGACAAAATCTTCAAAAGTTAGACACAATGGAACAAAATCAGAGACTAACACAGCAAAAGCTTCAAAAGTTAGACACAATGGAACAAAATCTTCGGAAGTTAGACACCACACTTGAACAGACACGTGAAGATTTAACTATTGAGTTACATAAAATCGAAGCGAAATGTCAAATAGTCTGTAATGACGTAAAAACACAAATTTGTGAGCATTTCCAACCTATTTTTTCGCGGCATGAAAATGCATTACAGAATCACGAAGCAGCCATAAAAGAACTGCAAACTATTGTTCATGAAAAATCATGAGACCTTGCAAGCTAAAATTGACTCAGTTGCATCTACCGATTCGGTTACGCAACTTGCAAAAACTCAGGAAAATTTAAAGGACACAGTAGTTACCCTGAAAATTGGTTCAGAAAGACACATGGAGGAAATTAGTTCATTATCAGAGAAAGTAGTTGAACTTTCGGATCAGCTAAATAATTTATCTACGAAGGTAGATGATAATCTGAATGACACAAAACCGGTAGTCTTTAATGACACAGAAGAGTGCGAACAAATTAGGAAATTTAAACAAAATCAGAATCAAATTAATACGCAACACCAAAGAGAAATCCGGGAAGTACAAGATCAGCTGACACAGGTAATACAAGAATTACGTATTTCAGAGGACACTCGCGCCCCAATACGGGAAGAGGGACATAGAAATACGGAACAGCCACAAAATAATAACACAGCGCATTTCGGAAATTATGAAAGAAATTGGCAAGGTGCACCGAATTTTGAAATGGAACCGCCGAAACGACGTAACAATGACCGATATGTGACTCGCCGACATGATGATTTTGACTATAAGCTGTTCATTACTAAACGTAAATTTAAAACATTTAAGAATTCTGGCAACGACATTCATCCACAAGCGTGGTCCCATCACTTCTCTCATTGTTTTCCTCCCAACTGGTCATTAGAGCACAGATTAGAATTTATGTGTGGCTACTTAGAGAATGAACCAGCTGTAAGAATGCGATCGGTCATTCACGATTGTCACAGTGAAGGAGAATTTTATCATGCCTTCCTCTCAGCATATTGGTCTCAAGCTACACAAGACCGAGTAAAACATAGCATCATAATGATGAAACATTTCGAACAATCTGAATTTTCCAGTCTTGTGAAATATTTTGAAGACATATTGCACAAGAATCAGTACCTGTCAAACCCATACAGCCCCTCAGAAATCATCCGCATTTGCTTAATCAAATTGCCTGAACATTTACGACATGTTATTTTAGCAGGACGTTGCAAAGACGACATTGAAGCTTTTCAGGGACTGTTACAAGAACTGGAAATTGACACTGACAATCGCGGAAATCGTGGAACGCGAAAACAGGAACACAACAATTACAGGTCACATCCGTCACAATTCCGCGACGAAAGAAATAATAACTGGACACGACAAGGCTATTCTCACAACACAAATTGTGACCAAAACAGACACCATCCGTATGACAACCGTTGGCAGAATAATAGTTACAGAGAAAGATTGCTTTTCCATAGTAATGAATGTGACAGAGACAACCATAGAAACAGACAATATGGGAACCAAAATAATTATTATCAAGGGAGACAGAATAACTTCAGACACAACGGTCCACCACGCAGTTACGATTCCGGGAGAATTTCTCCACCACATGACCGACAAACAAGAAACTATGTAAACTACTGACAAAACGACAGACCTGAATTCCATCAGAAATGGCGAGCTTCAAACAGGGCAGAGCCTTCTCGTCAAGGTGAATTTGTAGAAGTTAGGTCTCCTAATCCCAATAACGACGTGCGCCAACAAAGGAACAGACAATGACTCGCACCGCAGGCAGCCGCGTGCGCCAGCTGGCTCAGAGAAAAATAACATAGACGCTAACCTTGAGAAAAATTTTAGCATTCCTCACCGACGTATACTGCATGATAATTCCATTCAAGTTGAACCTCTGTGTACTAGGAAGAGTAAAGGTTTACACCACATTTCACATGTAAAACCGTTTATTGAAAGATAATCTGCTTTTTAACTTTGTCTTTGCCGTACAACTTTTCACTTTACATTACTAGTATGCTTTGTCAGACTTAGAATCTGTTAACATACAACAATGTTTGAAGTTAAATATCCAGTGAAGAACCAAGAGAACTTATTTAAACAGAAATTACGAATGCATTGTTATTGTGAACAGACGACACAGTGTTATTGTGTGTGTACATTCTTGCTTGTTAGTTGCACGATTACGTAACTACTATGAGGCTCACATACTTAGAACATTTGCCAGTACTGCTAATGAGATTTTAATGCAACATTTTGGTTTACTTGAAAATACATTCTGGATTTAAAGTACTTTCTGTGAGATACCAGATGATACAGTGGTTAGTTTATTTGACAGCTACACGATTATATCACGACGCTACTAATGAGTGACAGAATTTATATTATTGCTTTTGCGCTGTATCTGTTTTCTATCTGCATAGTTTTTCTGAATTATTCTGGAAAGCAAAACATGTTTTAGTAGTAACTTTTGTGGTATAGCTACAATGAGACAGCCTTTTCCGTAGCACAACAATACATTACAGCACAGTACTTTCTTCATCACGGCAATAAGGGTAATAACTAAGATATCTATACGCAAAGCATTTCACTTTTGTTTATCATGAGGTAAGTACATTGACTTTTGTGGAACTTAGCTTTTGGAGGACGATAAGTACGACACTTCCACAGAGATTATCTTACAAGACGCACAGTTTAGCGCTACAGTACACGTATTTGAGTGATTAATTTTGTACTTAAAACATTTATTTTTAAAGATATTTGAAGTACAATGATACAAAGGTTTTCCGTGATACATTTCATTCCATTGCTGTAATCTGTAACACCTGAGGGTATTATTCATTTATCCTCAGGGGGGTACACACTTACTTTGTGTACCATGTGTTTGGCAAGCACAAGGAGCCCTAGCTAATATGGTATTTGCTTATACAACTTTACACATCGGTACCATATTTCTCTAACACACAAATTACACAGCTATCTGATCATTTAACTGAGAGATAAACTTTTTTTTACTACGTCAGTGACACATGTTTACGCAATTACAGAGTTGGATTACTTCACACTTACGAAATTGTATTTTGTCTGTACTTTATGAAGTGTTCATATTTTTTCGGAACCATTGTGATACTATGAGAGCATTGAATGATGTATTTGGTAAGGGAGCATGATTTTAAAGTACGTTTGAGGTAGATGACACTATTGAAACGAGCAGAGAATTTTTTTAGGTTTTGACATTATTGCAGAAAGCTACGACGTTTTTGAGATTTGACTGAGGTGTTATGGTGTTATTTTTATGACGACGATGTATATTATGCTGTTGAGGTATGTTTATGATCAATAAGATGATGCTACCGTATATGACGAATTTGATTATGCTATGTATTTATTATAATGAAATATTGAAGAAGTGTCGACGAATACATATATGAATAATGAGTAGTGTTTAGGGACTCTGATTTGTGGAAAAGGATGTTGGAAACCAAGAATCGTACTTTAAGAGTTATGAAATGTGTGTAAATGTGTGAATGTATCACAATGCCGACAAAAACTTTTTGAACGCTGTTATATTCATAGGATTTTGTTTCTACACATTTGCAACGCAAATTCTCGACCTGTGAAATTTTTTATATGAGACTGTCACTGTAATGCAAACTAGTGTCGTAAATATTTCAGTAAGAAAGTTAAGTAATCACCTTCACATAATGAGTCATGGGCACCCAGCTGCGAGATAGTCGCCTGGGAAAAAGCCATTAGTGTGTGCCTTTCAGAGGCACAGGTGGAGAAAAAAAAAAAAGAAGGCCATTATCCTCGCTATTGACATTCCTTTGTAGAAAGCATCGCAAATATGACACGCTCAAACTTGAAAACATATGATTATACTGTGGAGCTCTTAATTTATGATATTTATTAAAATTCCTAATGAAACGATGAGAAACATTTCATGGCTATTGTCTTGCTAGTTGAGAGAAATGCCATATGGCTTGCTTTATGTATTTATTTACTCATTTTGTTTAATATCTCGTTTCTAGCTGCACTGCAGCATTGGTTAAAATAAAATTTAATAGATGTACTAATATAGTTATTTTATGCCTACAGATCCAGTCAATTATAAATTTATGATCTACTTTCAAGAAAACGAGGGCACATAAATAGACATTTCCCTTCACAGGAATTGCATAAATAATTTTTTTACGATTTGGTAACCTATCTGCTAGCGTAAGTTCTCGTGATGCATCACCCTAGTGTTAAGATGTGACATAGGTATTAAACATGGCCATTTTTACTGTAATATTTTTTCTGCTTGAGCTATGTCATGTTTAGATATAAGTTATTCCATTTGCTGCTGCTGTTTGCCAGGCATAGTGCTACTAAATTTCACTTTACATTACTCTGTTAAGCCAGTTTTACTACTGATTTATTTTTATTGCTTGCTGCTCATTGCCCTGTATTAGTTGTAATATTGCAATTGCTCTGCTAATTTATTTTAGTGCTGCTTGCTTTGCCAATTTGAATTTTTTTGTCATTGCTGTTTGTGTTAATTTGTTATGTGCTGCTGCATTGCCTCGTCCTTTGGTATATATATCTGAGCTCAGTAGATTTAAGTTAGCTTAAGATGGGGTAGGCCATATAAGAGAACAAGTTGTGATGAATTGGAAGAAATGCATTGAGAAGCTATAAGAAAATGGTTTGGCCAAAAAAGTATTTTGAAAGAGGATATGAACCAAAAAAGTTGGGTTTAGGGACAACAGGTTTAGGTAGGATTTTCTTGGAAATAAATGATGAGGTAAGATAATGGAAAATAAATAATGAGGTAAGAAATATGTGAACATATAAATACAGAAAGCATGCTTGGATAGGATGTTTTGGGTGGAAACAAATGTTGAAATAAGACGAAAGATCTATGGAACGAAGTTTTGGGTTGGACTGCAGTACCAAATGTTACACTGGAAACAAACCCTGTCCTGTATTTTTGTGTTATTACACTATGAGAATTTGTGTTTTTCCTGTCTGTATGTGTTGAGCTAATAAGTTTTATGTTGTAGAATTTTTCTGATAATATGTTATTTACTTTGTATAAATGTTTAGACATTATTTATCTGTTCTGTTTTGTTGCTCATGTGTGAAGTTGATGTTTCAAAAGTTATTCTGATCTTTTATGTATGTACTTATGTCATAATTCCTGTAACACTGATGTATATGTTATTTCGATTCTTTTGTAAAGCCTGTACTACAGATGTTATCTGTATTGTTATGTTCTTTAATGATGTATTTTGTAACTTTGTAATTGTATTCTTATGTTAAAAAATTGTAATTGACACCAGTTCATCATATTATTAACTTGTAAGTTCCATTTCACTGCACACGTTTCTGTTGGTCATAGTATATGGAGAATATGTGAGAAGTAGGGACTGTTAGTGTTTGCACGTGTGTTAATAATTCAGCAAGGGACTGGATAACAGCATTGCTGGTTCTGAGGACAATTCCAAAGACTTTGTGAGTGCACAAGTGGTGGTTATGGACTTGCTATATTATCCACAAGACTCTTCAATGGTGATTGTGCACCTGCACAGTCACAACAGATGGCTCCTGGCCATCTCTACAAAGACTACAGTTGGTCTTCATCTTTGATGACCCACCAATACCATTATTTCTACAAGGACTACAGTGGGTCTACACCTTTGCTGACTCACCAGTACCATTATTTCTACTACTGTGGGTCTGCACCTCTGGTGGCCCACCAATACTGTAATGTCTACCAGGACTACAGTAGGTCTACTCTGTGATGACCTACCTACCAACCTACCAATATTCTTCAAAACTTCGAATGACTCTGCTGTGGGTTTGCTCTCTTGTGACCCATTACCTGTCAGCATGTCAAGAGTCAGCATTGTCTTTCTGTTGGAAGGACAACACTACTTCTTCAAGACTGCATGGAAATCCACTACTTCCATGTGCATTTTCTTTTACTGCTCAGACTTTGAGAAAAACACTGAAATTTTACTGTGACGAACAATCTGGATTGTCTTTATGGACTGTGAGAAAATTTTAGCTTTTGACCAACATTGTATCAATAAGTGTGTGCATTTGATATCTTTGTTATTGTAATTATGAAAAATTTTATCAAATCATTTTTGGCCACTGCCCAAAACAATTTGTTAAATTTTTTTTGGGGTGCATGGGGCATATGTAAGTAGGCTGTTTATGTTTTCTTATTGGCAACGTTACGTAGCGCTCTGTATGAGAATCACTGGCTGTGGGGGGTGCAGTCTGTGGCTGGTTTGCATTGTTGTCTGCCATTGTAGTGTTGGGCAGCTGGATGTCAACAGCGCGTAGCGTTGCGCAGTTGGAGGTGAGCCGCCAGCAGTGGTGGATGTGGGGAGAGAAATGGCGGAGTTTTGAAATTTGTAAGACTGGATGTCATGAACTGCTATGTATATTATGATTTTTCAACACTATTGAGGTAAATACATTGTTTGTTCTCTATTAAAATCTTTCATTTGCTAACTATGCCTATCAGTAGTTAGTGCCTTCTGTAGTTTGAATCTTTTATTTAGCTGGCAGTAGTGGCGCTCGCTGTATTGCAGTAGTTCGAGTAACGAAGATTTTTGTGAGGTAAGTCATTTGTGAAAGGTATAGGTTAATATTAGTCAGGGCCATTCTTTTGTAGGGATTATTGAAAGTCACATTGCGTTGCGCTAAAAATATTGTGTATCAGTTTAAGGACAGTCATGTATAATTGTTCTAAGGGGACGTTTCACCTTCGACGCTCCAAGGTAGAATGATGTCTTCAACATTTGAAGATATATTGAAAATTGAGTAAGGAGATAGATACGTAATCCACAGTTCCCATGAAACGAACTAGCATTAATAAAAGTTGTTAGTTGAAAAAGACACGCTCGCTCTGAAAACGCAGAAAGAACTTTTTTAACGATTATTTAGACTGGTTGCAATTTCAGAACAAAAATAAAAGTAGCTACTGTAAAGGTTTCTGACTAAGTAAAAAAAAAGTCAGGAAAGAAGTTTGGTAGTAAGGAAAACAACCATTACAGTGAATAAGAAATAAAAAACATAGAAAAGCTTTTCCTATGAGGAAAGTAAGACCGCACAAAACTTTAAAAGTAGAAAAGATGATCAAGTGGAGAAAATTTTCATCAGCTAAATGGAGCTACTATTACAAAAACTGACAAAGAACTGGATGTTAGTAAAAGGTAGGTTGTGAAGAACCTGAAAAACAGAAGCTAGAATTATTTTTGAAGGCGATGCAGCAGATGGATACTGCACATCAAATAGACAAGTACGAAATGCGAAAGTACAATCAACGGTAAAGGGAAGAAATATAGAGAAATCCCTTTCTAAATCACTTCGTAATCTTTGACATTCCAAAGTTTTCAAGGGCGTTATGTGTAACAGATATGCAAGTATGAACTGGCTAATACAAGATAGATAGAAATTGGAGACTACATAAAACCAAGCAAAAGACGAATAACTAAAGGAAAACCAAAGAAAGCTCATCGTGGAGTAAGTTCCATTCAGTTTGGATTATTCCATCATCTTGCGATTCTGATTAATAGTAGTGTGTAAGCACTATCGTTCCCTAACTGCTATAAAGCTGATTCATTTTTCTTTAAAGGAAGGTTATCATGCTTACAAAAAGTTAATATATTGGACCATTTGTATGCAGATCTAAAATCATTGCTCTATCTTGTAGCATTAATGTAATTTGATTATCTCCGGTTAGAAACATGAAATACCTTTTACCGATCAGGTCCATGAAAACTGGCGTGTAGCACGAAGAAGACGTGTTGCAGAACACGTAATGCAAAGTACCAACCGATAAAGGCTGGTCCGCCTCCGAAACTGGTTCCCAGCCATTGAGAGGGAGTGTGTATGTGAGTCACACTGTGCAAAAACCAACAGTGCTGCATCATCAGCAGAACTAATGTGGTTTAAATATGTTCCATCAACAGGTATTCAATCTTCGTTTTCCCAATGTGAAACCTTCCTGTAGGAACGCTGAGAACAGTTTTGTGTTACAGACTCTTTGTACCTGATCTCTCTATTAATTCAGAATCATTCATTGCCCTCATAGAAGTCTACTGGAAGCAGTAATACTGATGTATATATACTTCAGTATAATCTGAAAATGAATCAAAGTCTTTTTTCTTAGTAGTTGTCATTACCAATTTCTCTGAAACCAAGTGAAGGCTTCATCAAAACCTATGAAACTCATACAAAGAGTTAACTGATATTCGTTGATCTGCATACATGACTCTTTGTGCATTATCCATCTGTAAAGTCGGATTTTTTCTTTTAAAAAATTTAAATAAATTACAGTATATTGTTTCTTCTGTGTGGTAAATGAAAATTTTAGTGAGTCTGTTGTATATAATGGAGAGAAAGCTATTAGTCAGTTATGAATGGAAATATTTATTATTTTACAGACGAGGTTTAGGCTGTTACATCATTGTCAGACACAAAGATAAATATTTATCTTTGTACCTGACGATGGAGTAACAGCCGAAATCCAGTTAGTAAAATAATAAATATTATAGAATATTACGCCAGTGTCAGACACAAAGATAAATATTTATCTTTGTATCTGACAACGGCGTAAGAGTCGAAAACCGGCTTGTAAAATTGTAAATGTTGTAAATATTACACTAGAGTCGTACTTCACACATAATGTATACAGTATCCTGCTAAGAACCAACGGAGCAGTCATTTATTGCTGACTTATAGAGACCATAAAATTGTCACCGTGAGGTCCACATGCCACCACAGTCATGGTCAGGTAAGGTCTAGACACTGATGCAGCACGTGTTGTTGGGCTACATGGACGCAGATATTTGCTCAATAAAGACGTCAGTAGAATAAATCTAACAAACTGGCGACACGATCAGAATCAGAGCTTGTAGTTATTGGAAAAAGTGAATATAGCTTGAGTTAGCGAAAGAATGGTAACAGAAGAAAACTTTCTTGGCGAGTGTGTGTGCGTATTTTAGAGAAGGGAAAGAGATCACTGAGCAACAGCTACGGACGTTACTACTGAGAGATGAAGGACATGAATTAACTAGCTGAAGTCCAAAACAATTTAGATTGTTGGAACTGAAAATGCTGCATTCAAGTTTTATTACCTTATAATTAAGAAGAGTAATCGATCTTAATTAACTCACAAATGTCCCCATACCCTTCAAATATAGCTTGCCGTTATCCTCGCGTTTAACAAGCCACATGTAGAGTGAGTCCGTCTATATCTATATCTACATACATACTCTGCAATCCACCATACGGTGCGTGGCGGAAGGTACCTCGTACCACAACTAGCATCTTCTCTCCCTGTTCCACTCCCAAACAGAACGAGGGAAAAATGACTGCCTATATGCCTCTGTACGAGCCATAATCTCTCTTAGCTTATCTTTGTAGTCTTTCCGCGAAATGTAAGTTGGCGGCAGTAAAATTGTACTGCAGTTAGCCTCAAATTCTGGTTCTCTAAATTTCCTCAGTAGCGATTCACGAAAAGAAAGCCTCCTTTCCTCTAGAGACTCCCACCCGAGTTCCTGAAGCATTTCCGTAACACTCTCGTGATGATCAAACCTACCAGTAACAAATCTAGCAGCCCGCCTCTGAATTGCTTCTATGTCCTCCCTCACTCTGACTTGATAGGGATCCCAAACGCTCGAGCAGTACTCAAGAATAGGTCGTATTAGTGTTTTATAAGCGGTCTCCTTTACAGATGAACCACATCTTCCCAAAATTCTACCAATGAACCGAAGACGACTATCCGCCTTCCCCACAACTACCATTACGTGCTTGTCCCACTTCATATCGCTCTGCAATGTTACGCCCAAATATTTAATCGACGTGACTGTGTCAAGCGCTACACTACGAATGGAGTATTCAAACATTACAGGATTCTTTTTCCTATTCATCTGCATTAATTTACATTTATTCATATTTAGAGTTAGCTGCCATTCTTTACACCAATCACAAATCCTGTCCAAGTCATCTTGTGTCCTCCTACAGTCACTCAACGACGACACCTTCCCGTGCACCACAGCATCATCAGCAAACAGCCGCACATTTCTATCCACCCTATCCAAAAGATCATTTATGTAGATAGAAAACAACAGCGGACCTACCACACTTCCCTGGGGCACTCCAGATTATACCCTCACCTCCGATGAACACTCACCATCGAGGACACGTGTTCATAGCTCTTAAGGTATGCATTTTAGACCATGTGTTAACATGATATTCTTTCTTTTTTGGTCCATACTACCACTTCTGGAGTCCGTGATGATATTAAGGCTCTCAGAGCTGATGGGGAAGGGTAAATGTATCAATCTGAGGTAAGGAACCCTGGTCCGGAAACGACCGAGTCGAAAGTTAAATGCGAAAACCGTTCTGATATCTCTGACAGTGGAATACATGTATCGGTACTGTTGTTGCTAACTGTTAGGCAGGCAACTGTTAGAGGTGGTAGTATAGACCAAACCAAGTAAAAATTTGCAGTAAACCAGGGCTCTCAAATGCATGTCTTAAGAGCCATGAGCATTTGTTCATTTTCGATATTGTCAAACACAACTCTTCCGCTGCAACGTCTTGGCTTTCCAAATTTTTGAGAGGTAGTATGCACCAAAAGAAGAAAAAATATCGGGTAAATATGGGCCCTAAAATGCATACCCTAAGAGTTATCGGCATTTGTTCAGTAGAAGAGATGTATTTCAGAGTAGCGAAGGTGAACACGTGTTCATAGCTTTTAAGGTATGCATTTTAGACCCTGTGTTAACATGATATTCTTTCTTTTTTGGTCCATACTACCACCTCTGGACGTTGCTTCTCCTACAATCATAGCAATATAATTAGCGGTGTGTGTGTGTGTATTGAACCGGAGATCTAGAAACGACGGGAGAGGATTTATCCCCGCCATAGCCCTCAGTGGTTCACAACCCCACAACAGGTTGCAGCAGTCCACTCACCCCACCGCTGCCCCACGCCGAACCCAGGGTTATTGTGCGGTTTGGTCCCCAATGAACCCCCCTCTCCCCGCTCCCCTCCCCCCTCCCCCTCCCGCGGGAACGTCTCATACCAGACAAGTCTAACCCCAAATGTTTGCGTGGAGACAGTGTTTATGTAGCAATCGCCGACGGAGTGTAAATGAGGCGGATGGAAAACCGTCTTAAAAACCATCGACAAGCTGGCCGGCACACCGGACCTCGACACTAACCCGCCGGGTGGATTCGTGCCGGGGACCGGCACGCCTTCCCGCTCGGGGAAAAGCGCGTTAGATCGCGCGGTTAGTCGGGCAGGCTGATTACCGGTACACGTATTGCATTTCATCAGAATAATTGTCGCTTATAGCCCTCGACTCGGACATATCTGGACCAGGGTCTCTTACCTCAAATTGATACATTACAACTCTCCATCACCCCTGAAAGTTTGCTACATCATCATGGAATCACCAAGTATACGTAAGATTTTAAAAATAATAAAATAGGCACATACTATTGTATTAAAACGTTGTAGATTATTCGTTTACGATAGTGCCCAGTGCATCGTCTCAGCATAACTCACAAGAAATTGCAATTGAGTTAACGCCATCATCTGAAAAGCGTATGATTAAACATTTGAGAAGCACGTGTGACACATAATTGCGTTTAGAACTATAATAGCAACACATTTTCACAACTTTGAAAACTTCGTAATTCATACGGAATAAAATCGAAGTATGCACTCATCGTTATCAGTATTGTCACAAGTCTGCAGACTACGACTGCGCGAGCGTATAAAGGAGAGGAACCTATCAAAGGGAGGAATCTTTTTTCCACATACGTTGTTGGTTGATCATGTTTATCCTTCTGTCTTACCTTTCCCCAACTTCCGATGGTTTGTAGCTGCACCTGTGGACTTACGAAATATTTCAGGCTTGTTGGCAGCGGGTATGGTGAACATGTAAACGCCCCGCTTTTCCATAGACTGCAAACCAGTTCACGTGGGCTGACCCTCAAAGACTCAACTCAAAAGTGTCACGTGCTAAATTAAGCTAGTAATTTTTTACTGTTTCTTGTTCTTTTCGATTACCTTAGTTCTGACGATCCTCTATACACGAAGGTTAGCTGGAAATAGTGGAAATTAATTTGTGCAAATATATTAACGCTTTTTAATGAAATGAAGTTTCTGATAAAATTTTTGGGAGGACACTGCTCAGCGTGTGCACGTGCTGCTGCTCGGTAATTGTAATTACCTTGCTCAGAATGCCTTGTTAGCATAGTGTTGTATGATACTTATGTTTCCTTCAAAGTATCTAAAACCTGTGTAGCATACCACTGAGGCAGCTATGGGCAACCTTAGGTGACCCACGGGCCTGGTTGACACACCCACTTACGCCGATTCGCGACAACAGCGTTCCTACAGCATAAAGCCAAACTATAGCGCCCGTGACGTTCATGTTTATAGGTTAACGCATCGGTATGTATGATATGCAGTTCCCGACAGATCACGCCAATAAATTATGCTTCAAACCACCATGTTTTTGTGATTACATTCATTTTATGTCCACCCCATCTACAGATGGTTACCCGTTGTGAAAATGGTATCTTTACTTACAATCTATTGACGTAATTGTCTTGAAAACTTTCTTTGCCGTTAGTAAAGAAACAATGTTTACGACACAGAAACAAATGTTAACATCTCAAGATGGGATACCAGGCATCTTGAAACCTCTGCATAGAAAAATAAACTTCCGAAAAAGGTGCTGGTTGCAGCTAACTCATAATAATTTACCTTCAGTTTCGACAGTTTCAGTGTTCTAATACGTCCACAATGGGCAAAGATTATTTACTAACTAGGTGCGTACCCTGGTGCGTATTTATTTCAGTTCTATTAGTCCACTTCGTCCTTTCTCCTCTCTCTGTCCACCTGCCGCCCCTCTCTCTCCTTCACTCCTTTCACTCTGTCCATCTCCTCCTGCCTCGTTTTCTGTTCATCTGCAACTACTCCCTTTCCCTATCCATCTCCTCCTTCCACTCTTTCTGTCCATCTTCTTCTCCCCTAATATCTTCTGAACTACGTGGCGTATGTTGATATAATTTTGTAGGCACATTCAGCAGCGTATGTGGATACTGTCTGCTAAATGTGTTGCGGATAGAATTAGTATCAAAGAATCAATAAATATAAACGTCATGATGCCACGCCTGACGTAACAGTTCTACTGCAAGAACAGCGAAAATATAGTAAGCGATAAACTGTTTCTCTGCTATCACTCTGTCGGTGTTGTTGTTGTTGTTGTTGTTGTGGTCTTCAGTCCTGAGACTGGTTTGATGCATCTCTCCATGCTACTCAATCCTGTACAAGCCTCTTCATCTCCCAGTACCTACCACAACCTACATCCTTCTGAATCTGATTAGTGTACTCATCTCTTGGTCTCCCTCTACGATTATTACCCTCCACGCTGCCCTCCAATACTAAATTGGTGATCCCTTGATGCCTCAGGACATGTCCTACCAACCGATCCCTTCTTCTAGGCAAGTTGTGCCACAAACTACTCTCCTCCCCAATCCTATTCAATACTTCCTCATTAGTTCCACCCATCTATTCTTCAGCATTCTTCTGTAGCACCACATTTCAAAAGCTTCTATTCTCTTCTCGTCCAAACTATTTATCGCCCATGTTTCACATCCATACATGGATACACTCCATAGAAATACTTTCAGAAATGACTTCCTGACACTTAAATGTGTACTCGATGTTAACAAATTTCTCTTCTTCAGAAACGCTTACCTTGCCATTGCCAGTCTGCATTTTATATCCTCTCTACTTTGACCATCATCAGTTACTTTGCTCCCCAAATAGCAAAACTCATTTACTACTTAAAGTGTCTCATTTCCTAATCTAATTCCCTCAGCATCACCCGACTTAATTCAACTACATTCCATTATCCTCGTTTTGCTATTGTTGATGTTCATCCTATATCCTCCTTTCAAGACACTATCCATTCCGTTCAACTGCTCTTCCAAGTCCTTTGCTGTCTCTGACAGAATTACAATGTCATCGGCGAATCTCAAAGTTTTTATTTCTTCTCCATAGATTTTAATACGTACTCCGAATTTTTCTTTTGTTTCCTTTACTGCTTGCTCAATATACAGATTGAATAACATCGGGGATAGGCTACAGCCCTGTCTCACTCCCTTCCCAACCACTGCTTCCCTTTCATGCTCCTCGACTCTTATAACTGCCATCTTGTTTCTGTACAAATTGTAAATAGCCATTCGCTCCCTGTATTTTTCCCCTGGCACCTTTAGAATTTGAAAGAGAGTATTCCAGTCAACATTGTTAAAAGCTTTCTCTAAGTCTGCAAATGCTAGAAACTTAGGTTTGCCCTTCCTTAATCTAGCTTCTAAGATGAGCCGTAACGTCAGTATTGCCTCACGTGTTCCAACATTTCTACGGAATCCAAACTCATCTTCCCCGAGGTCGGCTTCAAGTAGTTTTTCCATTCATCTGTAAAGAATTCGCCCTAGTATTTTGCAGCTGTGACTTATTAAACTGATAGTTCGGTAATTTTCACATCTGTCAACACCTGCATTCTTTGGGATTGGAATTATTATATTCTTCTTGAAGTCTGAGGGTATTTCGCCTGTTTCATAAATCTTGCTCACCAGATGGTAGAGTTTTGTCAGGACTGGCTCTCCCAACGCCGTCAGTAGTTCCAATGGAATGTTGTCTACTCCGGGGGCCTTGTTTCGACTTAGGTCTTTCAGTGCTCTGTCAAACTCTTCACGCAGTATCGTATCTCCCATTTCATCTTCATCTACATCCTCTTCCATTTCCATAATATTGTCCTCAAGTACATCGCCCTTGCATAGACCTTCTATATACTCCTTCCACCTTTCTGCTTTCTCTTCTTTGCTTAGAACTGGGTTTCCATCTGAGCTCTTGATGTTCATGCAAGTGATTCTCTTATCTCCAAAGGTCTCTTTAATTTTCCTGTAGGCAGTATCTATCTTACCCCTAGTGAGATAAGCCTCTACGTCCTTAAATTTGTCCTCTAGCCATCTCTGCTTAGCCATTTTGCACTTCCTGTCGATCTCATTTTTGAGGCGTTTGTATTCCTTTTTGCCTACTTCATTTACTGCATTGTTATATTTTCTCCTTTCATCAATTAAATTCCATATTTCTTCTGTTACCCAAGGATTTCTACTAGCCCTCGTCTTTTTACCTACTAGATTCTCTGCTGCCTTCACTACTTCATCCCTCAAATCTACCCATTCTTCTTCTACTGTAATTCTTTCCCCCATTCCTGTCAATTGTTCCCTTATGCTCTCCCTGAAACTCTGTACAACCTCTGGTTCTTTCAGTTTATCCAGGTCCCATCTCCTTAAATTCCCAGCTTTTTGCAGTTTCGTCAGTTTTAATCTACAGGTCATAACCAATAGATTGTGGTCAGAGTCCACATCTGTCCCTGGAAATGTCTTACAATTTAAAACCTGGTTCCTAAATCTCTGTCTTAGCATTAGATAATCTACCTGAAACCTGTCAGTATCTCCAGGCTTCTTCCATGTATACAGCCTTCGGTGTTGTTAGTGACAAAAGTTTTTGATAAGGTTTGAAATCATGTGTTAAGTTTGTTGCAACCCATAAAGTGCTCTCGTTTTCAAGTACTGGACGAACAAAAAAATGGTTCAAATGGCTCTGAGCACTATGGGACTTAACATCTATGGTCATCAGTCCCCTAGAACTTAGAACTAGTTAAACCTAACTAAGCTAAGGACATTACACAACACCCAGTCATCACGAGGCAGAGAAAATCCCTGACCCCGCCGGGAATCGAACACGGGAACCCGGGCGTGGGAAGCCTGGACGAACAAAATCTGGATATTCGCTCGTCGTGGGTTACACTTCTTTTTCACCCCACCCCCCACCCCTTTGATAGGCATGTGGTTCTCATCCCCACAATGATTCTTTGAAAACAGTGAGGGATATGTGTAACAAGTTTGATTGAAATCGGTCCAGTTGTTTCGGGGGAGGCATGGGACATAATCACGGGCAGTCAAATGAAAACTGAACATCCACCGCAACGGGACCATGGATTGATTCCCTTCAACACCTGAAGACGTTTATCCCACTGGAAGATGAGACAACCAACTCCTATTTCGTAAAACGCAGTCGGTCGCTGACGATCCACAAACGCGCCTACTCTTGCACTTCCTCTTCCTAGCGAAACCGACGTCTACGCATATTTTTCGTCAGGTAGCGAAAGATATCAAAATTACACACTGAAAAATCATTGTTGTACGGAGGATGTTACTCTGTTTCCCAATCAAATCGCTCGAGCGAAACCTTTGTCCAATTGGCAGCGTGGGGGCGGGCATTATCGTGCGAAAGGCTGATTCCACCCAATAAAATTCCGACAGCCCGAGGGCGAACGAAAAGCTGACACTGGAAACATCCCAAACGTCACACGCAAAAGAAATCCAAAACTGTTCACACAAGTTCCGGCAAGACGATGATGACCTACTTCGTCAACTGCTGGGGCCTTCTGTCTGTTGAGTTCCTCATGCATGGAATCACAATCAATGCGCGGTGCTATGAAAACATTCGGTAGAAAATGCGGCGCGCAATAAAGGCAAAACACCCATAAATGCTGCACGAAAACGCCCGCCCCAACACTGCTAATTTGATCAAGGTTACACTTCACCGATTTGGTTGGGAAACACTATAACATGTTTCGTATAGCCTGGATCTTTGACTGTGTGATTTTCGCATCTTTCGCGACCTGAACAGGGGCGTGCGTGCACGTCGGTTTCAGTCAGTGGAAGAAATGCTAAAGCGGATCCGTCAGAGGACGTCCGTGTACTATGAAACAGGAATTGATCGTCTCCGAGTGAGATAAATCTCTTAACACATGTGGTGACTGCATTTGAATGGTCCCATTATGGCGGATGTTTGGTATTCATTTGACTCAACCTTATATATATATATATATATATATATATATATATATATATATATATATATATATATATATATATAAGTTTTGCATCACCCCGATTCCTAGAACATCTGAAGATAGACGTCTTCAAAGACAGTCAGACAGACGCGTCGGTTTTATAGATTTATTATTAGTATAGAACAAAAAATTAATATGAGAAAAAAATGCAAAAATAAAATCGCGGCAATGAGTACGAGTCGACAAGCAACTAGAAATTTCTTTGCAATTTTTTGCCACTCGCAGGACATTTGAGTTTTTGAAATTTAATGCATCGATGTCCTCAAACACTATTAGCGAACATTTTTTTTAAATATTTGTCCCAAAATACATAGGTTGTTTCTGTAACGTTAAATAAATTAAGTTACAATTCCTTTGTTCATTTTAAAAAGTGGAATTTGAGGAGATGGGACCTGGATAAACTGAAAAAACCAGAGGTTGTAGAGAGCTTCAGGGAGAGCATTAGGGAACGATTGACAAGAATGGGGGAAAGAAATACAGTAGGAGAAGAATGGGTAGCTTTGAGAGACGAAATAGTGAAGGTAACAAAGGATCAAGTAGGTAAAAAGACGAGGGCTAATGGAAATCCTTGGGTAACAGAAGGGATATTGATTTTAATTGATGAAAGGAGAAAATATAAAAATGCAGTAAACGAAGCAGGCAAAAAGGAATACAAACGTCTCAAAAATGAGATTTACAGGAAGTGCAAAATGGCTAAGCAGGGATGGCTAGAGGACAAATATAAGAATGTATAGGCGCATATCAGTAGGGGCAAGATAGATACTGCCTACAGGAAAATTAAAGAGACCTTTGGAGAAAAGGGAACCTCTTGCATGAATATCAGGAGCTCAGATGGAAACCCAGTTCTAAGCAAAGAAGGGAAAGCAGAAAGGTGAAAGGAATATATAGAGGGTCTATGCAAGGGCGATGTACTTGAGGACAATATTATGGAAATGGAAGAGGATGTAGATGAAGATGAAATGGGAGATATGATACTGCATGAAGAGTTTGACAGAGCACTGAAAGACCTGAGTCGAAACAAGGCCCCGGGAGTAGACAACATTCCATTAGAACTACTGACAGCCTTGGGAGAGCCAGTCCTGACAAAACTCTACCATCTGGTGAGCAAGATGTATGAAACAGGTGAAATACCCTCAGACTTCAAGAAGAATATAATAATTCCAATCCGAAAGAAAGCAGGTATTGACAGATGTGAAAATTACCGAACTATCAGTTTAATAAGTTACAGCTGAAAAATCCTAGGGCGAATTCTTTACAGAAGAATGGAAAAACTAGTTGAAGCCGACCTCGGGGAAGATGAGTTTGGATTCCGTAGAAATGTTGGAACACGTGAGGCAATACTGACGTTACGGCTCATCTTAGAAGCTAGATTAAGGAAGGGCAAACCTAAGTTTCTAGCATTTGCAGACTTAGAGACAGCTTTTGACAATGTTGACTGGAATACTCTCTTTCAAATTTTGAAGGTGGCAGGGGTAAAATACAGGGAGCGAAAAGCTACTTACAATTTGTGCAGAAACCAGATGGCATTTATAAAAGTCGAGAGCCACGGAAGGGAAAAAGTGGTTGAGAAGGGAGTGGGACAGAGTTGTAGCCTATCTCCGATGTTATTCAGACTGTATATTGAGCAAGCAGTAAAGGAAACAAATGAAAAATTCGGAGTAGGAATTAAAATCCATGGTGAAGAAATAAAAACTTTGAGGTTCGCCGATGATACTGCAATTCTGTCAGAGACAGCAAACAACCTGGAGGAGCAGCTGAACGGAATGGACAGTGTCTTGAAAGGAGGATATAAGATGATCATCAACAAAACTAAAATGAGGATAATGGAATGTAGTCGAATTAAATTGGGTGATGCTGCGGGAATCAGATTAGGAAATGAGACACTAAAAGTAGTAAATGAGTTTTGCTATTTGGGGAGAAAAGTAACTGACGATGGTCGAATTAGAGAGGATATAAAATATAGACTGGCAATGACAAAGAAAGCGTTTCTGAAGAACAGAAATTTGTTAACATCGAGTATAGATTTAAGTGTCATGAAGTCTTTTCTGAAAGTATTTGTTGGAGTGTAGCCATGTATGGAAGTGAAACATGGACGATAAATAGTTTGGACAAGAAGAGAATAGAAGCTTTCGAAATGTGGTGCTACAGAAGAATGCTGAAGATTAGATTGGTAGATTACATAACTAATGAGTAGTTACTGAATAGAATTGGAGAGAAGAGAAATTTGTGGCACAACTTGACTGGAAGAAGGGATCGGTTGGTAGGACATATTCTGAAGCATCAAGGGATCACAAATTTAGTACTGGAGGGCAGCGTGGAGGGAAAAATCGTAGAGGGAGACCAAGAGATGAATACACTAAACAGATTCAGAAGGATGTAGGTTGCAGTAGGTACTGGGAGATGAAGAAGCTTGCCGAGGATAGAGTAGCATGGAGAGCTGCATCAAACCAGTCTCTGGACTGAAGACCACAACAACAACAAAACTCTAAAGCACCTGAGCTTAGCATAAATCGGCTATATTCTACAGAAGCCAAACCTGAATAATGCGAACAACAGAACGGCGAATATCGCAAAATGTGTACTCGTTCTCTTTGTCACTAATTACTTCCGCGTGCCGGAGTGAAGGCAATCGCGGGCTGATAGCCATATTTGTCCAACATCTCGTGAACATAAGGCGAGACAAATCCCAGACAGCTGGCTGCGCTGTTGCCAGTTTTGATTTATTAGTGTAATCGGATTTAATTTCTGATTAATAGTCGTATTTCAGCATCCCGGCTTAACATTTTCATAATTCGCAATAACCACTCCAAATTAGAAGGTTACATATTTCTTTGTTAATCTCCAATGAGGGGATCCGTCCACAGGAACAACGGAAGAATAATATAAGCATTGAGACTGTCGACATCCTCTTAAGACCGATTCAAGTGTAGGAAGCACATTCATTTGCCTCCTGCACGGCTTCAGTCTAAGTCGTAAATCAGCCAAAACGAAGTTACGGCGAACTACGTGTGTAAGTGATTATTCTGTAGAGCAGCGCATGGAGGGGGTATTACGAAAATTATCTGCTTTTCGACGACCCTGACTAAATATTTATACCCTTCAGGTCACTCACTGCCTAAACTGCGACTTCTAGAGAAATAACTTAGGGTATACGAGCTATATTTTTTAAAAAATCGACAGTAGTCATTGTGAACATTGCATATCGCGAAGGAAAAACAGTCTATAGAAACACTCAAGAACACATGCAAAGTAACTTCTCCAGCTCCTTATTCGGATGCAGACAAGCACTCTCCACGTTATCGAAGTAACTGGTTTACGGAATGCAACAAAAAGAAAGTTTAAAAAAATATGCAGCCCCATCTGTACTTAAATTTTTATTCTAAACCCGTATTTGCTACGGAGAAGATGAAGCAGTGGAAAGTGCTTGAAAGCCAGTCTGTTGTACTGACGTCCGTATTATAGCCATTAGTGAACATTTCCTCCCAGTCCATTAAAGCACGAGTAAATTGTTCTCTCAGCCGCAGCTAAAACTCTTATATCGAATATAACTGCAATGAACTGACAACAATAATGATACCCTGTGTTAAAATGTAACGTTAACTTGATTATTTTAGTGAAAAAGTATTTTATTCTTCCTAGAGCTACAAGAAAAACTAAAATAATAAATGTAACGACGTGGGATTCAAGTTTTCCATCCTCGAAGACAATTACAAAGAGTGAGAAAAATTTTTGTTGCACAATTACTCCCAACTCTCGTAAAGGGCGGATCATTTTTCGTCTCAGCAGTCTCCCATTTAAGAAGATCGGTAGCGTTAGTGGCTTTTAGCACTGAAAATAAGGTGAATTTAAATACCTCGTTTCACTGTTCGTCTACTGTGTAATGCAAACTGTTTTTGTAACAAAGTTTGTCAGGGTGAAATAAATGAAGCTACGAAATAAATTTGCAGTATATTGTACTAGGATGGCTCAAGGTTGACAGAGACTGTTTCCTGTAACACGGAGATGGAAAGCAGTACATTTACCAAACGCTGTCTGTTTTTTGAAGACTTTCGTCGGGAATGTCCACACATCGCTGGTACCGTCGTGACAGCCCCGTGTTTCCTTTTCTGTAGAAAAACTTTGTTGTAAACTCCTCTAGACCCATTCGTTTGTAGTGCTCCGCATATGTTTCATTAGTTTCTTTCAGATGCTCTGCGGAATACAAACAAGTGATTTCTGAGAGGGAAGGTTGCGTTATAAGTAAGCTGAGAAATGAGCTATTAATACGTCATACGATCTGCAAAGACACCATTAATGTTTCAGACTTGAATATGTCTCTTGAACCGTATATTCCCCATTTCGTTCGATGGTGAGGTGCTATTCCAATAAAGCTGGTGAGCCTCTGCAATGCTGTTCGAATTTGGGGGGACTAGCAAGTAGGCTGAGGAGTGACTGGGAACTTGGATTGAGGAGGGAAGCGTGTAAGGATAGCCTGTGCGGCTGTCCACAGCCACTGTTCCAGCGTTGTGCGGTGGTTAGCGTACCTGACTAGTGAGCAATAGTGCCAAGTTCGAATCCTGGTGGTGGTACAAATTTTCATTCGTCGCTTCAATCTGCGTATATACTAATACGATGCTGCCAGTTTTGTTAAGTTATCGTGTACCCCAGTGACGTTCTGAACTGTAGTAGAGAACATCACGCTCCAACATTTAAGATCTGTTCTTGTGAATGACGTTTCTCTTTGTCATTGTGAAGTTCTAGTGTGTGTAATATTTGTGGATTCCGTCTAAAAAAAATCCACTCAAAATACTATTCCGAAAAGCTTCCAAACGGGAGAGTCTCGCTCATGCGGTTTTCGAGAGCAGACCTATTGCCTTCGCGAGCCGCGAAAGTCGAAAACTAACAAATTCGTGTAACCTACTTCCTTCGGGTTTCAGCTGCTAAGTAAATCAGCAAATAGTATCGACAGATGGAACACACAACTGTGACAACGTAAGCTCAGAAACGACGTGATCACGGACTTACGCGAAACCACCTGACACTGGTCAGGTGATCGGCTCTGCCCTGCGTGTCTGTTACCCAGTATCAGACTAACCACAACATAACAAACTGACCGAAATACATAATCAAGATCACACATGTGCGGCGGCATTTGTGAGCAACGCCACTGCAAAGCAACCGGAACGAGAATTATCCTCGTCCACAGCAGATGCCACTATAACAGTCGACAAACTGAGGCAAGAATGCATTGAGCATCGCGTCGTACAGAATACAAGATACCAAGATGTTCATACCATCTCATCTCAACAACTACAGACTGTAGCAAGCTAGCTTCTGAAACAAGTTGTTATTGACACCGCTGAAATTAGTTCTCAATCCCCCCCGCCCTTCTCCTGACTTACGAGATAAATCTTCCAAACCACAACAAATACAGTATTCAGCGACAGTTGAAAGACCTTAGTATTTGTTTATAGAAAACTGTAATTCTAACTTGGTAGACTTCATCCTATGGCCTCCGGTAAGCTGCTATATCATGAAAGTATTCTTAATGTGATGACAGCTGTCATCACTGTAGGTAACTCCGAAAGAAATAGAAATAAAACTGTGTTCGCGTCTACTGCATATAGATTAGTGTATCTAAAGCTTTTCCCTGAAAATCACTTGAAGTACGTTCCATGACTACAAAGCAAGGAGTCATAAAGAATAAGATTCTTCAGCAGCGGGTGACGAAATCAAGCAGGAAGTTATCTGACTGATATTTTCACCCATACATCTCTCATTCCATGACTACAAGGCAAGGAGACCTAAAGAATAAAACATTTCACCAGCGGTTGAAGAAATCAAGCAGCAAGTTACCTGAATGAAATTTTCAATCTCCAGCGGAGTGTGCACTGATGAAACTTTGCCAGATTAAAACTGTGTGCCGGACCGAGACTCGAAGTCGGGACCTTTGCCTTTCGTGGGCAAATACAGTACCAAAGTAGGAGACGAGGTACTGGCCGAAGTAACGCTATGAGGACGGCTTGTCAGTCGTGCTTGGGTAGCTCAGTTGGTAGAGCACTTGCCCGAGAAAGGCAAATGTCCCGAGTTCGAGTCTCTGTCAGGTACACACTTTTCATCTGCCAGGAAGTTGCCCATCAGAAAGACGTGTTACAACAGCTACTACAGCTGTTGCGTTTAAAGGACAAACTTTGGATTGTAAAGACGTCGTCGAAGACTGAAGAACACGTACATAATTGTCCCAGTCGTGACAATAAGCAAATACTGCTGCCAGTCAACTTCGTATTGGCACCCTGCGCTTTCCTCTTGTATTGAGAAAACACTGGAACGATTAGTTAGACAACAACTGAAGTGGTGGCTTGCATCATACAATCTCTTGAGCTTTCCAGTTGTGATTTAAAGAGGGGGAAAGTCGCTACTGGGAATACCAATCTTTTACCATATTTTGACAGTCTTTTTGAAGAACGAAAAGATCACAACTATATTCCTGGATGTCAAAGAAACATTCGACAATGTAAATATAGATCTTTTGCTGCAAAGTCTGAGAGCTGTAGGTGTCTCGGAAAAAAACTGTTGATTGACTCTGATGTCTGATTTCGGAAAAGAAAGGTTTTCATCAAATTCCAGGGTAAAGTGCGGGCCCTAGCATTGTCTCGAGTTGCATCCCATAAGGGGCAACTCACAGTCCTTTACTATATGCTCTGTACACCGTCAATCTGGAAACATCTCGTCTCACATATAATAAAATAGTTCAAGGCGCAAACGACATCTGTGTACTCACTTTCGTTCATCTGCGGAATGTGAAGCCGCACTCTCTTCAGCCATGTCCCTTCCGAAAAACTGACTCCGAAAACACGGCACAGAAGCTCGTTGTAGTTTCTCCTAGCGTTCCTATCTAAGGATTTGCGACAGAATGGCGCTACATTTTGAACGTTACCCAGAGTCATCGCAGTCGTGAGTCTTAGGCTGTCATGAGTCCCTGACATCAACCATGTAATAAGTGACTATGTAAAAACGTTAAATATTGTCCGAACAGTCTCCCGAGTTAGGTGGGGCTCTCATCCCACCTATTTATCGAAACTGTGCTAAGTCTTAAATAGAGCTAGCCTTGACTATGGTGATGTGGCGTTCCATATTGGGCGAAAGGACATCCTGAGAGTACTAGACAAATTTCAGTTTCGTTGTATTCGACAATGTTTAGGCGCTATGAGCTCTACTCCTATGAATGAAAACCCATGAAACGTCGATATAACGTGATAATATCAAAAGGCAGATGGTAGCGGACAAAAGGATTTCTTTGCATTCCAAATTAGAGACTCTCGACTTAATCTATCGGAATGCTCCATACAGCTTCTCTTCCGCCCCGTTCCCCCCTTCTTGTCTTGGGGTCTAACCTGTCAACAAAAATCCTCTGCACATCTTCGCTCCTAGTCTATATGAACAATCGCTCAGTCCTCCCCTATGAAAACCTTGTACATCTAGATGGCACATCACTAACGAAAAATTCTCTCATCTATCGCGGAAAACCTTGTACATCTAGATGGCACATCAGTAACGAAAAATTCTCTCATCTATCGCGATATAATGTGCCACGTATACCTGAAATTGTCGGATTTCTGTACTTAGATAGCGATGTCCCCACATTAAAACAGGGAGACAATGTGGGACGTTCCTTTCTCCGTCCACAATAAAAAGTCCCAAAAATACACTCCTGGAAATGGAAAAAAGAACACATTGACACCGGTGTGTCAGACCCACCATACTTGCTCCGGACACTGCGAGAGGGCTGTACAAGCAATGATCACACGCACGGCACAGTGGACACACCAGGAACCGCGGTGTTGGCCGTCGAATGGCGCTAGCTGCGCAGCATTTGTGCACCGCCGCCGTCAGTGTCAGCCAGTTTGCCGTGGCATACGGAGCTCCATCGCAGTCTTTAACACTGGTAGCATGCCGCGACAGCGTGGACGTGAACCGTATGTGCAGTTGACGGACTTTGAGCGAGGGCGTATAGTGGGCATGCGGGAGGCCGGGTGGACGTACCGCCGAATTGCTCAACACGTGGGGCGTGAGGTCTCCACAGTACATCGATGTTGTCGCCAGTGGTCGGCGGAAGGTGCACGTGCCCGTCGACCTGGGACCGGACCGCAGCGACGCACGGATGCACGCCAAGACCGTAGGATCCTACGCAGTGCCGTAGGGGACCGCACCGCCACTTCCCAGCAAATTAGGGACACTGTTGCTCCTGGGGTATCAGCGAGAACCATTCGCAACCATCTCCATGAAGCTGGGCTACGGTCCCGCACACCGTTAGGCCGTCTTCCGCTCACGCCCCAACATCGTGCAGCCCGCCTCCAGTGGTGTCGCGACAGGCGTGAATGGAGGGACGAATGGAGACGTGTCGTCTTCAGCGATGAGAGTCGCTTCTGCCTTGGTGCCAATGATGGTCGTATGCGTGTTTGGCGCCGTGCAGGTGAGCGCCACAATCAGGACTGCATACGACCGAGGCACACAGGGCCAACACCCGGCATCATGGTGTGGGGAGCGATCTCCTACACTGGCCGTACACCACTGGTGATCGTCGAGGGGACACTGAATAGTGAACGGTACATCCAAACCGTCATCGAACCCATCATTCTACCATTCCTAGACCGGCAAGGGAACTTGCTGTTCCAACAGGACAATGCACGTCCGCATGTATCCCGTGCCACCCAACGTGCTCTAGAAGGTGTAAGTCAACTACCCTGGCCAGAAAGATCTCCGGATCTGTCCCCCATTGAGCATGTTTGGGACTGGATGAAGCGTCGTCTCACGCGGTCTGCACGTCCAGCACGAACGCTGGTCCAACTGAGGCGCCAGGTGGAAATGGCATGGCAAGCCGTTCCACAGGACTACATCCAGCATCTCTACGATCGTCTCCATGGGAGAATAGCAGCCTGCATTGCTGCGAAAGGTGGATATACACTGTACTAGTGCCGACATTGTGCATGCTCTGTTGCCTGTGTCTATGTGCCTGTGGTTCTGTCAGTGTGATCATGTGATGTATCTGACCCCAGGAATGTGTCAATAAAGTTTCCCCTTCCTGGGACAATGAATTCACGGTGTTCTTATTTCAATTTCCAGGAGTGTATTTCAAGTGCCGAAAGAAACTTCGTTTTTTTTTTTCTGCGAAAGTTGAAGCTATAATGGAAACCTTAAAATATGTCGGTTTCCTTCAGATTTCTAATATCCTCATTCTATTTGATTCTATTGTCGGTTTGCAATCTCTAAAGCATAAGATCTGGAATCCCAAAACCGTCAACCAAATTATAGCAATCGTTTGGTAGTGCATCTAGTGTGATATCCAAAGTCAGATGATAGAATTCCTGTGGGTTAAATCTCACTGCGGCACCTTTCATAATGAAGAAGTCACGTTCTTGCTAAAGAAGCCACAAAATCCGGAAATTAAACCGACCTCAATCTTTCACCTTCAGAATTCTACCGTCTATCCCCCGCAGAATACCTTTCAACAATGACAAGAGGACGGGAAAATGTTATTTTGGGGAAGGTATTATGCCTGTGTTCAGCCTGTTATTTGAAATAGAACCTGGTTTCGCGACGTTCACCTACCCATGTTGCTGATATACACGGTATGCCCTTGAGACTCAACCACGGCCGTTTTCCGACACAACTTCACCGCAGTGGAATTACTTCAACTCCATTCTGTGATTTCTCTAGCACTGCACAAGGCATACACGTCCTCTATGCATATGCAAAATGGGTGAGCATCAGACTACCATTTTTGCAAACAATTACGTCGTCTGAAAGTAGACGTTCCTATGATTGCCGGTATTCTACTTTCTCTTGGTAATCCCGCTTATAACAAAGAGCTTCTGAACTTTTTTGTTAACCTTGTTTCTGTTTGCTCTCGTATTCTGTCATCAAATTATGTTTTGTATTGTATATCAATTATTTGTCTTTCAGCTGGATAAATGGCGTCGGCCGCTGAAGGGCAAATTTTAAAACAAAATTAAGTTAAAGGAATAGACGAGCCGTGGTGGAGAATTTGTATGGATCCATTCCATGTAGCTAGTTCCAAGACATTCGTTTCTCATCAACCGATTGCGGTAAATCAAGTCCTTAGTGTTGACATCAATCTTGAAACTACACTGAAGAGCCAAAGATCCTGGTACACCTGCTAAATGTCATGTAAGACCTCCGCGAACGCGCATAAGTGCCGCAACACGACGTGGAATGGATTCGAATAATGTCTGAAGTAGTGCTGGAGGGAACTGACACCATGAATCCTACACGGCTGACCATAAATCTGTAAGAGTAATAGGGGATGGATATCTCTTCTGAACAGCGCGTTGCAAGGCATCCCAGATATGCTCAATAATGTTCATGTCTGGGGAGTTTGGTGCCCAGCGGAAGCGTTTAAACTCAGAAGAATGTTCCTGGAGCCACTTTGTTGCAATCCTGGACGTGTGGGGTGTCTCACTGTCCTGCTGGAATTTCCCAAGTCTTTCGAAATGCACAATGGACATGAATTTATGCAGCTGATCAGACACGATTCTTACGTACGTGTCACCTGTCAGAGTCACATATAGACGTATCAGGGGTCCCATATCACTTCAACTGCATACGCTCCGCACCATTATAGAGCCTCCAACAGCTTGAACAGTTCCCTGCTAACATGCAGGGTCTATGGATTCATGAGGTTGTCTTCATACCCATTCACGTCCATCCGCTCGATACAATTTGAAATAAGACTCGTTCGACCAGACACCATGTTTCCAGTCATCAACAGTCCAGTGTCAGTGTTGACGGGCCCAGGGGATGCGTAAAGCTTCGTGTCGTGCAGTCATCAAAGGTACACGAGTGAGCCTTCGGCTTCGAAAGCCCATGTCGATTATGTTTCATTGAACGGTTCGCAAGCTGACACTTGCTGATGGCTCAGCATTGAAATCTGAAGCAGTTTGCGGAAGGGTTGCACTTCTGTCACGTTGAACGATTCTCTTTAGTCGTCGTTGGTCCCGTTCTTGTAGGATCTTTTTCCGGCCGCGGCGATGACGGAGATTTGATGTTTTGCCGGATTCCTGATACTCACGGTACACTCCTGAAATGGTCGTACGTGAAAATTCCCACTTCATCGCTATCTCGGAGATCCTGGGTCCCATCGCTCGGGCGCTGGTTATAACACCAAGTTCAAACTCATTTAAATCTTGATAACCTGCCAATGTAGCCGCAGTAACCGACCTAAAAACTGCGCAAGACATTTGTTGTCCTATATAGACGTTGCCGACCATAGCGCAGTACTTTGACTGTTTACATACCTCTTTGTTTGTATACACGTGCCTGTACCAGTTTCTTTGGCGCTCCAGTGTATTTTCAGATTGAATAGCTTGTCCAATTTTGATCAAATGTGATTTGCTAAGGCACCCAACTACTCACATACTTTCTTTTTTTGCTTTTATTTGACTGTCACACATTTATCTCTCATATATACAATTACCGCTGTTGTTTACAGCATATATTCACAAAACTTTCACCTACGCTGCACTGATACTCGTTCACTCCCAAGAATCTCCACAAATTACTTACAGTATTTGTATGCTCATGCTGCTGATAGAATACCTTGACCATGTTATGATACCAATCACTTCTAAATTTCAATAACAGAAGAAGTTTAGAGTTAAACTTTACGTCCAATAGATGATCATTAACACAGAGCGCAGGTGAACAGTGGATAAACATGGGGCAAATAATCTGTCATGTCATTCCAATGTAATCTGGTCGGCGTTCGTCCGGGGTGGTTAAGGGAAGATCAGGAGCGCCTAGGAATCACATGCCTTAACCACTGCGCTGCCTCACTTGGATCGGCTTTTCCAAATTTCAAACGTCTTCATGGCTTCTCCTTCAGACATATTGTTCACAGCGCATTTTATCACAAACACGATTGCTACATTCCATCATTTCCTGCTACGTATACGCAGTCGCAATCGCATAGTCCTTGTGCAGGGTCAAGATATAAAACAGGTGTGTTCTGCATGTTCATAATTTTCTAATGTTTAAAGGTGTTGTGGCAACCTTGAACAGTCATCAGCATCATTTGTCGAATAAAATTAAAATGAGCGGAAGGCGTTTACTCGAGGTCAAGATCAGCGTACGTAGTCAGGACAGAAGCATTCCCATAAGCAACCCTAACAGTCGGTGATGTCAGTAGGTAATATTCAAAACTAGCGATTTTTTTGCGTTGAAAACGGTTTAGTTTTACAACTTTCCTCGCGACGAGTGTTTGCATAACCCTCATAAGATCTGTATACAATAGTAATACTTGTGTGTAGGAAACAGTACAATGCACAGGACTGGAGAACGAATGATACCGTATCAAGGTGGACATATGGCTATAACTAAGAGAGATAGAGAAATATAGATATAACGTGTCTCATCAAAGCGCGCCATGTAGTACATAGATCTGCGTACCTAGAAACCACATCCGAGTTTGTAACTTTCACATACAATTTGTTTTGCGGATTAAGTTACGCTGAAGGTCAGGAACACAAAACACCAAGATATGAGCGAGGGGCCTAGGAATGCATGTCCTGACACCTAACCACGAGAACCAATTTAACATATTTTTTACTTAAAATAATTTAATCCATGGGAAATGTAGATGGCGGTCCTTCCATGATTAATTTAAACATGTGACGGTTGTATTTTTTCCTCACTGTACAGCTTTCGTAAATACAACGAAGGAAATTATCGCTGTGGTAACAGCCTGTAGCCGTTAATGGGAGACATGTTTTCCTCAGTTTTTCGTTCGGCCATTATTAAATTTTTATTCAGAGCTTCTTAAATGCTGGATTGACTTCTTCTAAAGAATACAACAGTGTTTCGTCTATATGACTAACCCACCATTACCTTACTTTTTCCTAACACACGATGAAACTCAACATTCGCGGAAACAAGAGTGCAATTAAGAAATATGGATATTAAAATTTTATTAGCTAGATTTATTCAGTGAACAGAGAAGAGATAACAGTCTTGGTCAAAGCAAACTTCGCGCCTAAGTAACAAAAGGTAATGAAACCAACATTTTATCTGGGAAAAACTGGCTTGCAGCAGAAGCGAAGTAAAGGTAACTGATATCCCGCTACACACGAGTACTCACTTTCGGGACAGACTAAGGTATGGATGCAAATTTCACCACTGTGGCTCAATTTCTACACGGAAAAGCTGTGAGGGAAGCGAAAGAAAATTTGAGAAGAGGAATGAAAGTGCAAACGGATCAGATATCAGTGCTGAAATTCACAGGCGACATAGACCTTTTATCCTGGTGTAAGGAGGTCTCGGACGAGCTGCTGAAGGGAATAGACAGCATATTTAGCACAGAGCATGGCTTAGGGATAAACCAGGTTAACACGAAGCTGACGACGAGTGCTAGAATGGAAAGTAACCACTTGCTTATCATTAAACGTGCGAACGATACAGTAGTAGAAGAAGCAAGAGAGTTCTGTTATGTAGGAAACGAGGTTATAAGTGATGGCCGAAGCAAGGCAGAACTACGAAGACTGGTACCGGAGAAGAAATCCCTCTTCAGTAAAAGATCTGCACTGGTATCGGCTACCTCGGAGCACAGCATCGTATGGAAGTTAATCGTGACCATCAGAAATCCGAAGAACAATAAAATGGGAACATTAGAAATGTAGTGCTATCTAAGAACGTTAAAAGTTAAATGGACAGGTGAAGTCCGAAACGAAGAAATGCTACAAGAATTGATCAGGAAAGAAGTCTTACCAGAGAGAGAGACTGGTTGCCGGACATCCGCTGTGGCGGTACGGCATCCACGAACATGCAGCTGAGTAAAAAAAATAATAATAATAATATCATGGTTTTAATGCTTGAGATTTTCTACATAGTCTCACACCGCCTGAGTACAAGGCGCAAACGTTCATTCATTTACGTGAAACTGTCAGAAAAGTCCTTCTTGGCTGTTGTTCAACTTGCGCTTCACATTCGCACTTTCTTTGGTCTTGGCGAACAACCAGAGATCTACTACGCTCTTTCCCTTTTTGTGGTTGTTTCATGTTGATCACACCAAGTCTCCTAATGCTTTATTCCGAAAAAAAAATGTCCGCTTTTTTCATTTCATTCGATTCGTGGCAGGCGTCCGTGCACCGCTATTTCTCTTCACGAGTCATGGCGTGTGGGACAAACTTTTAACAGATTTCTTTCTTCTCAAAACCATTCTGCAGTATGCCTTAAAAAGTTGATTTAAAGATGTTGAGTTCGCTACTCCATTACGATTTATGGCATAACACTGACATAACACGACCGCACTATGTAACGTTTACAGTTGATTGTTCTTGTTTCCACAGTAATTACTGTGCTTACGTCGCTTTTACGGCAGGAATAAAATATGTCTCGGAACTTTATGAACGGATGGAGCAGAAGAGGAAAAATTAGTAGGGACAAAGAAAGAACATTATATTCGAAACAGGTTATAGAGTATGATGTGATTAGTTGTTACGTAAAGAGAAAAAGATTTGCATGAGACATGCACATCATCAAACCAGTCACAAAACAGATGACTTAATAAAAACTTTTTAAAAAAAGAAAAACTCAAGCACGTAAAACATTCGTGCGCTAATACACGACGACAAATACTACATTAACAGAGTGATCAATCTTGTTTCGTTTGTGTAGAGCTCATATTTCAGCTTCATAACTACCTGTGAATGACGCACTGCTTACTCTCGTAAAACATAGCAATGCAGTCTGATGCACTTATGCGTCATTTAGCAATTATGAAGAGTAGGCTGAAGTTTAAGAAAAGAAATGGAGTAATGAGGAATAATGATATGTCTTTAAAGTTCTCTGAGGCTTCAGACACTCTGATTAGTGAATATTGCTATAGGCAGTTCAGTTGAAACGGAACAAACATCCCTACAAACGTCAATCACAGAACATGGACATATGAATATAAGTACGAAGAAGAAGCCTTCGGCGAGAGAATAAATTCTTCAATTGCCCGACGAAATAAGTAAATGCTGAACTGTTCGGAAAAAGAAAGAGATACAGCAATGTAAGCCAATTAGGAATGAAAACAACAGAAAATGCAGGGAAGTTAAGCCGACATAGCTGCAGGAAAAGCGTGGCGAAATCGAAAAAGAAATTGTCGTTGGAACGACACGTTCAGTACCTCTCACTGCAATTAAAAGCAGGGGTATCATTATTAATTGTGCAAACAGAATTTTGCTGTTAAGCGGAGGAGGAACAAACAAGTCAAAATACTATACTGAGATACGAGGGGAGGAAGGGTTCTGGCGTGACACAAGAAGCACCGGGTATCGGTTTGGCAGACATAGGTGATCCCGTATTGGAGCCATAGCTTGGAATAACTTCGAAAGACTTAACAATCAAACAAGGGAGATGGCATAGAAAAAATTCATACACATTTCCTAAATTTTAAAGAGGGAATCGGTCATTCAAGCTATAGTGGAGAAGGTATGAGACTGGAAAAAATCATTACATTCTGGTTTAATGTCACCTACACAATTCCGAATACCTGTATAGCAAAGACAGATTCTCGTATAAGCGAGAGCAAACGCTCACTACGCTTAAAAGTCATGCATATAAATTGACCGTAAGAATAATGTACAGAGACACGGAAAAAAATTTGAAGATTTGTTAGATGATCAGTTTGGCTTTGTAAAGGAACCAGAGAGGCAAATATGAGGATGCGCTAGATAATGAAGGCAAGACTTAGGAACTTCAAGACACCTTTCTTCATAGAATTTGTCGACCCAGAAAAAGCGCACGATAACCTAAAACGGTGCAAGAAGTTTGACACTGAAGGAACAATATGTATAGGCCATAGAGAAAGACTGCTAACATACGTCGTGTACAAGAACTGCGAGGAAACAATGAGAACAGTGATCATATTAGTTTTCACTAAAAAACATATTTCAGTCGTTGCAAAGATGTCATTTCTCACTTAAAGAAGATTGATGGTATCAAAACTAGCTCTTAATCTGAATTTCAAAGAATGGACGGATGATGCACAGAATTGAATGGACGAATGGAAGTTTATTATTCTGTAAATGGGAAAACCAAAAGAGAAGAGACTTTTAGATTTTGAAATGTGTTACAGAAAGATGCTGAAAATGAAGTAGAATAAGCTACGAAATGATGTAGTCCTCTATAGAATCTGTAAGGAAAGGAATACATGGAAAGCACTGACTAGGAGATGAGACAGAATGATAGAAGATGTGTTCAGAAATCAAAGAATAACTTCAGTGGGACTAGAGGGAGCCGCAGAGGGCTAAAAATTGTAGAGAAAGACGGAGATTGCAATATATCCAACAAAGAATTGGTGTAAGTGCTACTCTGAGATAAAAAGGTTGGCACAGGAGAGGAGGTCGTGACAGGCTTCGTCAAACCAGTCAGAAGACTGAGCACCTGAAAAAGACCATCCCTTCAAATGGTTAAAACTTAAGTCCTGATGACAAATGGTGCATTGGGGACATTGTACTATTGAAATCTGTCGGTATTAGAGTTAATGATGACATCGTAACGTAACTGTTAAGGTACGTTCAGCATTGGAGCTGGCATAGGCTGCAAGGGTGACCCATGTGAGATAAACAGAGTGTTTCAAAAACAGAGAGCATAATTTCAGGTACGTATTCCCACATAAAGATAAGAAAAAAGTTCATTACAACATGTGCCCGAAAATGTTTGGTTTATGGGTTATGGTCTTCAAAACAGTGATATTTACCGGAATGTTCTTCTTCCCGGTGGTATCTGCCGTGGCAGAAGACATTAAAAGGACAGTTAATTGCGAGGCGAATGGTAGCTCAGTGTTATGTTTAGCGTTCGACATTTACTCAAATCGGGAAATGGTAGAGGTGTACTTCATGTACACTAAAGCGGACGGCAATGCTGTGGTGGTTGTCGTTTGTACAAGGAGAGGTACTGCACAGAGAAAAAGTCCATATCGGAGGACATTTGAACCTCTCCATCGCCGACAATGCGGTCATGATTTGGAGAGGGATCGAAGCAAGATCTACAGCTCCAGGTGTAGAGTTTCTTGGTTCTGTGCACACGACTCCTTCTATCAGCACACGAAAGTTAGCGTTAAAACTGAATGTTACTCATGCGACTGCCTGGAAAGTTGTGAGAGAAACAGTTGTGTGTCTGTCATTTAAACGTTTACAGACCGCGTGACCACGTTGCACGAGTTATGTTCTGCCAGTGGTTCTCGCAGCACTGGGCTACAAACTGCGTTAGTATCGTTAATAGACGAACCACAGTTCACGAAATAGCAATTTCAAACTACCACAATCAGCAAGTATGGGCAGGTGCTTCATATCGCCGATAAGTGGGGTTTTCCTTCAATATGTGGGCCGATCTCACTGGTGATAGATTTTATGGATCTCATGTGTAGTTTCAAACAGGCTTACGAGGCAGAGCTCCACAAACTTCCTGGAAAACATCGTACCTCATGTTTTTGACATTCCAATGATCATTCGACAACAAGCACACTTTTTGCATGATGACGACTCTGCACACTTCATTCGTAAGACCCATCGATGTTTCGATCAATCTTTCCTGAGCGATGGGTGGATAAAGGTGACATAATTGCTGATGTGAACTCTATCCGACATTTTGAACTTCTTCTGTACAGGAAACTAGCTGCGAGAAAGAAAGCGTCCGGTGAATATGTTTTGAAGGCCATAATTTCGTAAAGCTAGCATTTCAGGACGCTTGTAGTAATGAACCTTACATAATAGGGATATATACCTGAAATTACGTCCTTTACTTTTGGACTCTCTGTATGGCGGGGCGTGTGACGGAACACTTCTAAACTTGAGTGCGACCTCCCTCTTTCACATTTTATTGTTTATAGTACAAATTTGGTCGGGCTGTATGCCGAATACTGCCATATGCTATCGATTGGTGCCCACAGTGACTGATGGAAAAAATATATGACGGATGCATGTATAAGTGACATGCTGCAACTGATAATAATTATGTACCTGACATTAAGGAACCATCCTTTCACCTGACGTTATACTGAGGATGGTCGGTTAACCGGAAGACATTGGAGCAGGTTGTTAATGATGTACCCTTCTATTAGAATCAAGGCGCATAATTAGACTATGTAACAGGTTTCATGCTGAGAAAAACAATCAACAAAGAAAACATTAAATGGTGTTCTGGTGAGAAAATTAACTTATTTAGCATAAACAAGTTAGCTCCAAAACTGAAATAAAACACACTCATTCGACTCTAAACTGTCAAAATTGTACCGTGTGGGGCTAAAATTAAGTATGTCAGAGAAATTATAAAAGGAGAAGAAAATTCGGTCTTTTGACGCGCATACTACCGTTAAGGTAATACGTAAAAACTATACAGCATGCCTCCTAAAACGTTTTGGTTTCGTTTACTGTCGCCATAATAAAGATTTCTAAGTAGACATTATTAACGTAGCACGTTTATCGTTATTCACAGTTGTGAGTTTATATGTTACTGATGCATATTTTATGCTGTTTATGAAGGGATTGGTTACATGTATAAACATTACCAGAAAAACTATACAGCATACCTCCTAAAGTGTTCTGGATTAATCTACTGTCTCCATAAAAAAGATTGCTACATTTGGTAACGTAGACATCAATAGCATAGTACGTATATCGTCATTCACTGATGTACTATTGGACAATATTTTGAGAAAACATCCTGGCTTACAGCGTTTATCTGAGAGAATGGACAACTTTACTGACTTCGTTTCCAGGGGACTGAACGTGATTCTTTATACTTTTATTTTATGTCGTTTTGATTCGAGAAATCACAATTGCATTCGCCTCTTATCAACAGTATTAAATCATCTTTTTCTTTAGTGGTTGGCCTAAATTGAATATATTATATTTTATGCTGTTTATTTAGGTATTTGTTACTAGTATAAATAAGAGAAGCCGCGCGGGATTAGCCGAGCTGTCTTGGGCGCTGCAATCATGGACTGTGCGGCTCGTCGCGGCGGAGGATCGAGTCCTCCCTCGGGCATGGGTGTGTGTGTTTGTCCTTAGGATAATTTAGGTTAAGTAGTGTGTAAGCTTAGGGACTGATGACCTTAGCAGTTAAGTCCCATAAGATTTCACAGACATTTGAACAAATAAGAGAAGTTGGATAATCTTGTGTACCACTACCAACTCAAGTCGGTGCTCCATTTCCTGTAGTACAGTTGCCCTAATTAGCCCTCAGATGCAACGCTCAGGGGAGAATTTTTTAGCTGCTTCAGTTACTGTAGCAAAGACTAAGCTATATATTTGATACGACGTTAAAAACAATAGCAACTGATCTCGGATGCGACAGGCCATGAACGCCCTCTTGCTTCATTCCTCTGGCGAATAGTGGCTAGAAACCGGGTCGTTACATATCGCCAGACATTTGAATATATTTAGGTGCCGTTTATTCATGAACATAAAGTTATTGGAATCTGAAAACCAACGGGAAAAGAATCACTTGTACAGTTCATTAAGGTAAGGACTGACAGTCGAAGTTTGCCCTGAAAATAAGGAACTCTGTCTCCTATCTAAGCCACGATGTTCTGTCATTCCAATCTTACACTGAAGAGCCAAGGAAACTGGTACACCTGCCTAATATTGTGTAGGGCCCGCAAGCACGCAGAAGTGCCGCAGCACGAAGTGGCATGGACTCGACTAATGTCTGAAGTAGTGATGGAGGGAATAGACAACATTAATCCTACAGGGTTGTCCATAAATCAGTAAGAGTACGCGGGGGAGGAGATCTCTTCTGGACAACACGTTGCAAGGCATCCCAGATATGCTCAATAATGTTCATGTCTGGGGAGTTTGGTGTCCAGCGGAAACAGTAACTCAGAAGAGTGTTCCTGGAGCCTTTCTGTAGCAATGCTGGACGTGTGGGGTATCGCTTTGTCTTACTGAAATTGTTCTAGTCCGTCGGAATGCACAGTGGACAAGAATGGATGCAGATGTTCAGACAGGATGCTTACATACGAGTCACCTTTCAGAGTCGCATATAGACGTATCAGGGGTTCCGTATCACTCCAACTGCACACGCCCACACCATTACAGAGCCTCCACCAGTTTGAAAAGTCCCCTGCTGCCACGCACGGTCTATGGATTCATGAGGTTGTCTCCATACCTATTCACGTCCATCCGCTCGATACAATTTGATAACAATCAGGCAACATGTTTCCAGTCATCAGTCCAGTGTCGATTTTGACTGGCCCAGGCGAGGCGCAAAGCTTTGTGTCGTGCAGTCATTAAGGGTACACGACTGGGCCTTCGACTCCGAAAGCCCATATCGATGATATTTCGTTGAATGGTTCGCATGCTGACGTTTGTTGATGGCCCAGCATTGAAATCTGAAGGAATCTGCGGAAGGGTTCCACTTCCGTCACGTTAAACGATTCTCTTCAGTCGTCGTTGCTCCCCCAGTTGCAGGATCTTTTTCCGGCCACAAATATGTCGGAGATTTCTGATATTCACGGCACACTCGTGAAATAGATGTACGGGAAAATCACCACTTCATCGCTACCTCGGGGATGCTGTGCTATCGCTCGTGCGCCGACTATAACACAACGTTCAAACTCACTTAAATCATGATAACCTGCCATTGTAGTAGCAGTAACTGATCTAACAACTGCGTCAGACACTTGTTGTCTTGTATAGGCGTTTCCGACCGCAGCGCCGTATTCTGCCTGTTTACATGTCTGTATTTCAATACGCATGCCTACACTAGTTTCTTTGGCGCTTCAGTGTATGTATATAGACTAACCTTTCTGAGGTATGGAAATTCATTTCAGTCGATAAATGTAAGAGATTGGGAAACTATTTTTCAAATAATTCCTGACGGAATTTTGGTATAGGAGTCATTTGTTATTGTTTCCAGTCCGCAGTGCTTGTAACAAATATTAGTTGCCTTCAGAAGACATCATGTAACATCGACTCTAGCCTTAATAATAGCCTCATTTCGGCGAGGTAGATAGTTCATAAGTTTCTTTATATATTCCATACCCATCCCATGCCACTCATCGCTCGAAGAGCTACCAAATTGCGGGGACATTGCTTGCTAAGTTCCAGTCGCTGTTCCCAATATTAACAGACATTTTGTCAGGAACTAAGATCGAGGTGCTTAGCGGGAATGTCAGGGTGACTGAGTGTTCGTCAAAACAGTATCGTTTTAGATTATATTAGATTAGTACTTGTTCCATAGATCATGAATACGACACTTCGTAATGATGTGGAACGTGTCAGGTTAATAAAAGGTGTCTATACAAGATATTACACTAGACAAAATATTACATGACCCTCAATATTTTTAATTTTTTTGTGGGGGGTTGGGAAATTACCCACTTACTATATCCAAAAATTCATCTAATGAGTAGAAGGAGTTGCCATTAAGAAATTCTTTTAATTTCCTTTTAAATGCTATATGGCTATCTGTCAGACTTTTCATGCTATTAGGTAAGTGACCAAAGACTTTTCTGGCAGCATAATTTACCCCCTTCTGAGCCAGAGTTAGATTTAACCTTGATTAGTGAAGATCATCCTTTCTCCTAGTGTTGTAGCCATGTACACTGCTATTATTTTTGAATTCGTTCGGATTGTTAATAACAAATTGTTAATAACAAATATTGTGAGGCTACAGTGAAGATTTCTAGCTCTTTAAATAAGTGTCTGCAGGATGATCTTGGATGAGCTCCAGCAATTATTCTGATTACAGGATTTTGTGCAATGAACACTCTTTTACTCAATGATGAGTTACCCCAGAATATGATGCCATACGAAAGCAGAGAATGAAAATAGGCGTGGTAAGCTAATTTACTCAGATGTATATCGCCAAAATTAGCAATGACCGTAATAGCATAAGTAGCTGAACTCAAACGTTTCAGCGGATCCTCAGTGTGTTTTTTCCAGTTCAACCCCTCATCAATGCATACACCTAGAAATTTTCAATATTCTACCTTAGCTACCGATTTCTGATCGAAGTCTATATTTATTAATGGTGTCATTCCTTTTACTGTATATACCGTGTTTTGTCAAAGTTTAATGAGAGCCCATTTGCAGAGAACCACTTAATGATTTTCTGAAAAACATCGTTTACAATTTCATCAGTTAATTCTTGTCTGTCGGGTGTGATAGCTATGCTTGTATCATCGGCAAAAAATACCAGCTTTGCATCTTCGTGAATATAGAATGGCAAGTCATTAATATATATTAAGAACAGCAGAGGACCCAAGACCGAACCTTGCGGCACCCCATTCCTGATTGTTCCCCAGTTTGAGAAATCACCAGTTTTTTGCATATTATGTGGTTTATTTCAACTTTCTGCACTCTTTCAGTTAGGTATGATTTAAACCATTTGAGTACTGTCCCGTTCATACCACAGTACTTGAGCTTATCTAGAAGTATTCCATAACTTACACAACCATTCTTCTTGAGTGTTTTTTATGACTGCGAGTGTACACCATTTATTGTAGATACTTTAGGCAGTCTACGCTGATGCACCAACAAATCGGGCAACTTCATTCAAGGTGTGTCCATTGGCGCATCTAAGCAAGATAGCTTCATAATTAGATTGGGATTAATTGGATGCCGGTGGTGCACATCTACCATTGAATGTTCAAATGTTGAGAGGGTCAGCAGTCAGTCGTAAAACATTACGGACTTCTGAGACTGACTGCTCTCCTTCATTACATTTGACGATGGCTTGTTTCTAGCATTCTGTTTGGTCTCCACTTGGACCCAAGACGATATATGCAACTGACTGGCACAGAAACAAATATCACGACTTAAAGTGATGGAGGATCACATGACAATCTGGTTGCAGCCCTACATCTTTTACGAGGCCCGAAAATGAATACTTCACTCTTGTAAGTGACTGAATAATATTTTTTCCGACAGGTTTATCTCGATTCCTGTAGTCATAACACCTTCGTATCAACACTTCCTGTATTCGTTCGACATCTATACAAATGGCTAATACACTGAGGTGATAAAAGTCATAGAATAGCGGTGTGCACGTATGCTGATGGCGTAGTACCGCGTACGAAAGGTAGCTGCCACTTGTATTCAGGTTATTCATGTGGAAAGATTTCCAACGTGATTATAGCAGCACGACGTGAATTAACAGTCGCTGAACGGAGAAAGGTAGTTGGAGTTAGACGCATGGGACATTCCACTTTGGAAACCGTTAGGAAATTCAGTATACCGGGACCCACAGTGTCAAGGGTGTGCCGAAAATACCGAATTTCAGGCATTACCTCTCACCACGGTCTCCCATAAGTCCAACCCCTCGTCCAAGTCGTGGGAGATGGGCAACGGCACAAAGTAGGGGACTGCCTATAGGGGCGATGTACAGCGGGGACTTCGTGTGCCCCAGGACCGCTACGGTAGCTGAGAAGGCTCTATGGGAACCCTGAAACGTGACGGCTAACGGGGCTCTGGTGAAGCTGCGATAGGCCTAGCAAGCCAGTAGTGGATAAATCAACTGCTTTTAAAAAGGGAACATGCCTCGGATCACGGAACGGATTTAAAGGAAACCGACCAAGCAATGGAAAAGGATTACGAGATGGTTTACGACTGGGCACCTTAAACGTAAGGACTCTAACTGGGAAGTTAGAAGAAATTGTAGAAATGATGGAAAGGAGGAAATTGGACATCTTGGGACTTGCTGAGACTAGGTGGAGAGGAGTTGGTGAAAAACCACTAAGTAAAGGATGTAAACTGTACTGGATAGGGAATGAGAGGGGAAGAAATGGAGTGGCAATAGTGGTCAGAGAGGGTCTGCAGGAGGAGGTGGAAGGAATCAATGATCGAATGATAAAAGCCAGAGTACGAGTGAAAGGAAAAAGCATTGAAATCATCCAAGCATATGCCCCACAGGTGGGGTGTACAAAAAAGGAGAAGGAGGAATTTGAAGATGACATGCAAAAGCAGCTAAATGGAGGTAATCAGATTATAATAGGGGACCTCAATGCACATGTTGGCACAGACAGGAAAGGATTCGAGGAGATAATGGGACCAGAGGGCTGGGGGAACCGAAATAGAGAAGGAAAATTGTTGCTGGAATTCTGCAAGAGGAATGGGCTGACGATCGCAAATTCCTGGTACAAGAAGAGAAGTAGTCACAAAATAACTTGGTACAGTGGGGACTGGTCCCAAACTTCAGTAGTAGACTATGTACTAGTGGATAGGCAGATGATGAGCAGCCTCACAGATGTTAAGGTCGTTCCATCTGAGGCCTTAGACAGTGACCATCGGCTGTTGGTAGCCACCCTGAGAGAGAAAAAAGATAGGAGGGCAACAGATATACAGGAGAAAAGGTTGAAGACATGGATGCTGAAAGAGGATGAACGGAGGACCCAGTACCAGACACTGATCAGGAAGAAGCTGCCAAAGGAAGATCAGAGAACAGTGGAAGAAGAATGGGGAGATTTTAAGAGGGCCCTAGTTGAGGCAGCTGAGATTGTGTGCGGAAGAACTAGCACAAAGAGGAGAAGTAAGGAAACCCCATGGTGGAACAACATATGTAAAGAGGCAGTACTTCGAAAGAACAAAGCCTTCAGAGAATGGTTCCAGACCCGAACAGAGGAAGCTAGGGTAAAATATAAGGAAAGCAAGAAAGCGGCACAGACCATAGTAAGGGTGGAGAAGAAGAAGTGGATGGAAAAATGGACAAGAATGTTAGAAGAGGACAGTGAAGGGAACAAAAAAGTACTTTACACCATGGTAAGAAATAAGAGGAAGGACAGAAGCGAGTGCCTGAGGATCATGGATAATAATGGAAGAGTTGTGGAGGAAATGCATGAGCTCAAAAAGATTTGGAAGGAGTACTTTGAAGATCTGTTGAATGCCGCCAAGCGGGTAACTAACAGCGATGGAGAGCCTAAGGCAGCTGACGATGATAATAGTGGGGAAATTGATGATCTAACTTGGAATGAAGTGGAAGAAGCCATAAAGAGGATGAAAGGGGGCAAGGCACCAGGTTGGGACGAAGTAACAGTGGATATGATACGAGCAGCAGGAGAAGTAGGAACCCAGTGGCTATACAGAGTGCTGAGGGTGGTGTGGAAGGAGAACAGAATTCCTGAGGATTGGAAGAAAGGAATTATAGTCCCAATCTTCAAGAAAGGGGATAAAAGGAGATGTGAGAACTACAGAGGAATCACCCTGCTATGCCACTGTGGAAAAATCTATGAAAAGATCCTGGAGAATAGAATAAGAAGCAGTATTGAAAGTAGACTGCAAGAGGAGCAGTATGGTTTCAGACCGGGAAGATCAACAACGGACCTCATATTTGCGGTAAGGCAACTGCAGGAAAGGCACTATGAGTACGGGAAGGACTTAATCATGGCCTTTTTAGATATTGAGAAGGCGTATGACAGTATCTTAGGGACAAGCTCTGGGATGTGCTGAACGCAAAAGGGATAGATGAAGAGATAACACGAAAAGTCAGAAAAATGTATGAGGGAAGTGAGAGTTGTGTGAAAGTGGGGAGGGAATGTACTGCATGGTTCAAGCTGGAAAATGGGCTGCGACAGGGAAGTGCACTTTCGCCTCTATTGTTTATTATTGTTATGGATGAAATCCTACAGCAAGTGTCAGATGCAATTGGAGATCATAAAATGAAAGCAGTGCTTTTTGCCGATGACCTGATGTTATGGGGAAATTGCGAGAAGGAGGTGCAAGAGCAGTTAGATGCATGGGAGGCAATGGCAGCACAATATGGAATGCATTTCTCTGCAAAGAAAAGTGAAATAATTGTCACAACAAGGAAGACGAATAGGCCAAATGTGGATATAACTTGTGGAGGGGAAAAACTACAAGTGGTAGAGAACTTCAAGTACCTGGGAAGCGTGATTGAAAGTAAGGGGGGAAACGCAATGGAAATAAATGAAAGGTGCAGAAAAGCAGGGCAGTTCTACAAATGCATTAGGGGGCTTATTTGGAGCAAGGAGGTGCCACAGAAATCCAAGGGAATTATATACCGAACCTACTTTGTCCCCATATTGGCATACGGAAGTGAGACATGGGTAATGCACAAAAGCGACAAAAGTAGAATACAGGCTAGCGAAATGAAGTTTCAGAGGAGCAGGTTGGGTGTAACAAGACGAGACAGATTGCGAAATGAGTATGTGAGGGAAAGACTAAAGGAGGAACCAGTACAGGACAGGATAGAAAAATCAAGACTGCAGTGGTATGGACACATGAAGAGAATGGATGAGGGAAGAATTCCTAAGAGGATGTTTGATCTGCAACTGGAGGGGAAGAGGCCCAGAGGAAGACCAAGAGATAGATGGGTGAAGGGAGTGAAGGAATGTGTGACGAGAAGAGGAGAGAACTGGACGAAGGTGGAAGAGGGGGAATGGTGGAAAGACAGAACACGATGGAGAGGCTTGTGTTCCCGACAGACCCAGCCAGTGGCTGGAAACTGTCCAAGATGATGATGATGACCTCTCACCACGGACAACGCAGTGGCCGACAGCCTTTGCTTCAAGACCAAGGGCAGTGGCGTATCCGTAGAGTTGCCAGTGCTAACAGACAAGCGACACTACGTCAAATAACCGCAGGAATCAAAGTGGGACGTACGACGAAACTATCCGTTGGGACAGTGCGGCATAATTTGGCATTAATGTTTATGGCAGCAGGCGACAGATGCGACTGCCTTTGCTTGCAGGCACGACATCGCCTGCACCGCCTCTCAGGGCTCATGACCATATCGATTGTATCCTAGACGAATGGAAAACACTGCCCTGGTCAGATGGGTCCAGATTTCAGTTGGTAACAGCTGACGGTGGGGTTCGAGCGTGGCGCAGACTCCACGAAGCCATGGACTCGAGTTGTCAAAACGTCACTGTGCAAGCTGGTGGTGCCTCCGTAATAGTGTGGACTGTGTTTACACGGAATGTACTGGGTCCTCTGGTCCAACTGAACTGATCAGTGACTGGAAAAGGTTGTGGTGGCTACATGAAGACCATTTGCAGCCATTCTTGTATGGAATTTTTATGGACGATAGTGCACCATGTCACCGGGCCCACAGTTGTTCGCAACTGGTTTGAAGAACCTTCTGGACAGTTCGAGCGAATGATTTGCCCACCCAGATCCCCCGACATGAATCCCATCGAACTTTGATGGAACACAATCGAGAGGTCTGTTCGTGCACAAATCGTGCGCTGACGACACTTCCGTAATTATGGACGGCTGCAGAGACAACATGACTCAGTATTTCTGCAGTGGACTTCCAACGACTTATTGACCCCATGCCACGTTGAGCTGTTGCACTGCGCGGAATAAAAGGAGGTCCGACACGATATTAGGAGGTATCCCACGACTTTTGTCAACTCAGTGTGATTATATGCAGAGTAATGCAGCCATCGTCATAAATTGCAATATGTACTCATAGATATGATTTTGAGGAGGATGCGTTTTGCGGAGGAGGTGCCTCGTGGCATTGAAAAAGGTAAAACGAAGAGAAGAAAAGGTAAGTTAAGGAAAGGAATAGAGCTACATCTAAACGTCTCATAGACGTTGAGGTTTTCAGATGCGGAGCACAAGCACACACTGGACAAAGGCGAAAAAGGAATAGAGGGTAGTATCGTTTAAGGAGCCACCCCATTATTGTCTTCAAATCACGGGAAACCCAAATCTGGGTAGCTGGGCGATGGAGGACTGTCCCTGATCTCTATGAAGAGTCCATTCTCTAAACCGGTGCACCATTTTGCCGGTATTTTGTGAACTATGTCACACATAACGGTTTCCTTTGTAGCATTATCGTCAGGATGAAAACCTAAAAAAAAACACAAATGTCAGGCGTACCTAGGGGCTATTACGTGAATATCTACACAATCGCATAAAATACTGGAATGTACACGAGCTGATAATGGATCAAGCGGTTATTTTTTTTTTTTTTTTTTTTTGCAATAAGAATATAAGCGCTGTATTTCTTTTTGAAAAATTTAGTGAAATATATTGCAAAGCGGAGTATTGGTCACTACGGATGGAATGAATATTTGAGTGTGGGCGTTTATTGGTCGACTTTACTACTTTCATAGCTTCGCTGAGAATAGTTGTAATACAGTTGATGTGCCCTCGCTTTCCTGCCACGTGTTTCCGTATTCAGTGGACGGCGACCTGGACTATTACGTAGAAGTGGAACGACGTCACTGCTTATCACAGAGCGTAACGTAGCTCTGTTGCAAGGCGGTAGCGGAAGACAGGCTCCCGGTATCTTCCATCCCGCCGCTGCAGAGGCATCCGCCACAGCGAGCCGCACTATTGAATGATGGCGGGAAACCCCGCCTGGACTCCAGAGCGAAACAGAAAGGCTAGAGATTAACAAGCGGTCAACAGCGATGTTATTTAAGGCAGAGCGACAACTAAATTGTGGACGAGCGGAGGAGCGAAACGACATTTGTCTTGTTAGAGGAGTTTTCCAGGCATTCGCCTGCTCCGGTTCAGAGAAACCATGGAAAACTTGTCGCGTAATGTTCTGCGACCCGCTTCTCTGGAAAGGAAATCTAGCAATTTAAGCTATGCGAGACTCTGAGACACATTATGTGTTTAATTAGCTCCACGCCCTTCTAAAGCCGACTGAATAGCATTGTTGCTTCTTAAGAGGAACCACTGGAAGCATTGTCCATTTATTTTTCTACGCGGTACACATCATTTATGTTAGAAGGAACCCACTGTGCTATGTTAGTGGTGAGATGTATCCTCCGCTGTGGATTGCGCAATATGTTGAGGAATATACGGGCAGTCATAAAATTTTAATTATTACATCGAAAAAATAAAGTTATGTAATTAATTCTTTATTTGTATGCAGTCGTGCAACGCGGTTGAATTCCGGATGCGATAATACCGTAAGAAGTCAATAGAGCAGCCAAAAGAAAATGGTGTAGCTCGTTCATAAAGTGGAGTATCTTCTTGTTCTACTTCTTCTTATTCCTTCATGGATTAGATGACTTCACCTGTTCCAGGTAACGAGGTCCAGCCATCTCTTCCGTGTACCTGAAACGTGTTCGCAATTATGAATACGAACAACCATCAGCTCAGCTGTATATAGGAATGACGACAATGAAAATTTGTGTCGGACCAGGACTTGAACCCGGGTTTCCCACTATACGCGAACGGTCGCCTTAACTGCTTTGGCTATCCGTTAACAACTCACGGCCAGGCCCAAACTTCCTTGTGCCATCGTTCCTGTGCTACAACCTGTTTTCGTACACACATTACATAATTCATGTAGACGGGAGGACATTTTTATTGAAGGTCGCTGCCTGGTGTCGGCGGATAAATACGATATTGCAGTGTCTATACTGTCAAGAAGAACGATGTATCGTTCCTCTTAACAACACAGGCACTGCAGTATCGTATCTTTTCCGTGGTCTTCCCCTCTCTCTTACCGAACGAGGTGGCGCTGTGGTTAGCACACTGCACTCTAATTCTGGAGGACGACGGTTCAATCCTGCGTCCGGCCATCGTGATTTAGATTTTCCGTGATTTCCCTAAATAGCTACAGGCAAATGCCGGGATGGTTCCTTTGAAAGGGCACAGCCGACTTCCTTCGCCGTCCTTCCCTAACCCGACGAGACCGATGAACTCGCTGTTTGGTCTCTTCCCCCAAACAATTCATCTCCTCTCTCTTGTCCCTCTAGGTTCGTAGTCAAGAATTTGTTTTGGAAGTCTATTTTCATGCATCCTATATACACGTTCACCTCATCTGTTGCTGTTTAGATCTGTTCTCTTGTGCACTGAATCAACTTGTAATTCATTTCGAATGTTTTCATTTCTGAAGCGATACTCTCTGGTGTTCCCATTAACTCTACGGGGAAATCTCATTTCCGCAGCCTGGATCCTGCTCACGTCCTTTTGCGTGGGAACCCTTGTTTCAGATCCATAAACTGTACTGACTTCGCCTGTGTCTCTTTCATGACTTTATTTTTGTAGCGTATTTTTAATTGTTAGATAGACTGCGTTAAATTATAGGGTATTGTTATCAATTTCATCATTTTGTCCTATGCCACAGCCCAGAAACTGAAGGTTGGTCCCATGTTCTAATATTAAATTAATTGTTATAATTTTGGACCTTGTAGCTGATTTTTCGTTGAAAGCAGTAATTCGTTTTCTGAAGAGAACAACACCGTAATAATCTTTGCAGAGTTGGTGGAACTGTACGGAAATGACGCATCGTCATATAAAAATACAATTAGTAGGCATACAGGCGTGTAGTGTGGCCAAACAAATATAAATGACGAATAAGGAAGTGGCAGCTATCTGTCTCTGAAGAACCGAGAATCACAAATATATATCATAATCGAAGCTACAGTAGGAAAAGTGAAATCAGTCATGGATCAGTTTACAACGTGAGATTTTGAACGTGACAAAGGTAACCCACCCGTTGGATTTTGCGAATGTTCACATACATTCAAAAAGTCCGCCCGTAGTGGAAAAGTTTCAGCTGTATCAGGCCAGTTCGAGTGACTTCCTTAGCCTCCGAATCAGCATGACGTGTGTTGAGTGAATGACTAAGCTCCCGAGACAAAGGAGCACCGTAAGGCTTGGAAACATGTGGATTCGCCACCTCCAAAAGAAGCGAAGACACAGTCATCATAGAGTAATGTAGGGAGGAGTATATAGAGGGTCTATACAAGGGCGATGTTCTTGAGGACAATATTATGGAAATGGAAGAGGAGGTAGATGAATATGAAATGGGGGATACTGCGTGAAGAGTTAGACTGAACACTGAAAGACCTAAGTCAAAACAAGGCCCCGGGAGTAGACAACATTCCATTAGAACTATTGACAGCCTTGGGAGAGCCAGGCATAACAAAACTCTACCATCTGGTGAGCAAGGTGTATGAGACAGGCGAAATACCGTCAGACTCCAAGAAGAATATAATAATTCCAATCCCAAAGAAAGCAGGTGTTGACAGATGTGAAAATTACCGAACTATCAGTTTAATAAGCCATGACCGCAAAATACTAACACGAATTCTTGACAGACGAATGGAAAAACTGGTAGAAACCGACCTTGGAGAAGATCAGTTTGGATTCCGTACAAATGTTGGAACACGTGAGGCAATACTGACCCTACAACTTATCTCAGAAAATAGATTAAGGAAAGGCAAACCTACGTTTCTAGCATTTGTAGACTTAGAGAAAGCTTTCGATAATGTTGACTGGAAGACTCTCTTTCAAATTCTGAAGGTGGCAGGGGTAAAATACAGGGAGCGAAAGCTATTTACAATTTGTACAGAAACCAGATGGCAGTTATAAGAGTCGAGGGGCACGAAAGGGCAGCAGTGGTTGAGAAGGGAGTGAGACAGGGTTGTAGCCTATCCCCGATGTTATTCAATCTGTATATTGAGCAAAAAAAAAAAAAAAACAAAGAAAAAAAAACTATTCGGAGTTGGAGACAGCAAAGGACCTGGAAGAGCAGCTGAACAGTGTCCGGAAAGTAGGATATAAGATGAACATCAACAAAAGCAAAACGAGAATAATGGAATGTAGTCGAATTAAATCGGGTGATGCTGAAGGAATTAGATTAGGAAATGAGATGCTTAAAGTAGTAAATGAGTTTTGCTATTTGGGGACCAAAATAACTGATGATGGTCGAAGTAGACAGGATATAAAATGTAGACTGGCAATGGCAAGCAAAGCGTTTATGAAGAAGAGAAATTTGTTAACATCGAGTATAGATTTAAGTGTCAGGAAGTCGTTTCTGAAAGTGTTTATATGGAGTGTAGCCATGTATGGAAGTGAAACATGGACGATAAATGATTTAGACAAGAAGAGAATAGAAGCTTTAGAAATGTGGTGCTACAGAAGAATGCTGAAAATTAGATGGGTAGATCACATAACTGATGAGGAGGTACTGAATACAGTTGGAGAGAAGAGAAATTTGTGGCACAACTTGAGTAGAAGAAGGGATCGGTTGGTAGGGCATATTCTGAGGCATCAAGGGATCACAAATTTAGTATTGGAGGGCAGCGTGGAGGGTAAAAATCGTAGAGGGAGACCAAGAGATGAATACACTAAACTGATTCAGAAGGATGTAGGTTGCAGTAGGTACTGGAAGATGAAGAAGCTTGCACAGGATAGAGTAGCATGGAGAGCTGCATCAAGCCAGTCTCTGGACTGAAGACCACAACAACAACAATAAGCGATTTTTGTAATTTCCATAGTTTGGTGCTAAGAGATTATGCTCGTAATGTTACAGGATCGTACCACCAAAATCTCCTAACCACGTTACGGAAGGCTGTCCAGGTGACATGTCACATGAAGGCGTCCGCTCCATGGCAATACCCCAACTCATTCTGCACAGCACGCAGTCACACATGCTGTCTATCTGGGCTACCAGATTCTGCCTAGCCTCCTGTATTCTCCTAACATGTCATTCAGCGATTTCTTTCTCTTTCCTCGACGAGGAAGCCATTGTGTGACAGGCATTTCCAGAATGGCGACGAGGTGATTTTCGAGGTGGAAAGTTTCTTGACAGGCCAATTGCACACTTCTACAACCAAAGTTTCACCGACTCATGTATTTTTGGAGGAAATAAGTTGGAGGGTGGAAATATAGAGAAGTCCTTGATACCATCACCGAAGTTCATTGTTGCAGCTCGAATTTTTCAACGGGATAGTTAACGCTTTATCACTAACCGAGAATGCATTTGAAAATGTCTACACGTACCCACCTCGCATTTTATTCTTTTATTGGTCCTTCTCCTGGATAGTTATGGGTTTCCTACACCACGAATTTTTGTTTGCACTACACAAGAATATATTACAAATGTATATTTTGGCCTTACTTCAAGAACGTTTGGAGTAGAGAGACGTCGGGTGCTCCTTCATTTTGTATACATGTTGTAAGTAGGCTGTTTAGGTTTTTATGTTGGTAACGCCACGTTACTGTGCTATGTGCAGTCTGTGGCTCGTTTGCATTGTTGGAATATTTGCTATTATAGTGTTGGGCAGTTCGATGGGAACAGCGCGTAGCGTTGCGCAGTTAGAGGTGAGCCGCCAGCAGTGGTGGATGTGGGGAGAGAGATGCAGAATTTTGAGAGCGGACGATCTGGACGTGTGTCCATCAGAAAGAGTAAATTTGTAATACTGGATATCATGAACTGATACATATATGATGACTTTTGAACATTATTAAGGTAAATACATTGTTTGTTCTCTACCAAAATCTTTCATTTGCTAACTGTGCCTATCAGTAGTTAGTGCCTTCAGTAGTTAGAATCTTTTATTTATCAGGCAGTATTGGCGCTCGCTGTATTGCAGTAGTTCGAGTAACGAAGATTTTTGTGAGGTACGTGATTCATGAAAGGTATAGGTTATTGTTAGTCAGGGCCATTCTTTTGTAGGGGTTATTGAAAGTCAGATTGCGTTGCGCTAAAAATATTGTGTGTCAGTTTAGTGTTCATCAGAATAAGTAAAGAGAGAAATGTCTGAGTACGTTCAGTTCTGCTCAGCTGTTTGAAAATCAAATAACGTAAGAGCTTTGCCAGCACTGTCAGTCTTAATTTTCCTAAGAGGATGTTTCAGTGTTATATTCCGAAAATTTACGTACAGCGTCTAGGAAGCGAACGATTTCATTGTACCACAGGTTAATGATTTTTCTTGTTTCTATATACGGATTGTAACTATTCTACCCTATTTTTCACTATTCGTTATGGAGTAGAGTGCAGACTGCTGGAAAATTCCTCTCCGTAACGGTGTTTCATGTAACATAGAAAATACGTTTTTCTCGCATCATTCCGCGTTCTTCCAGCGTCCGAACATTTAAATGATTTTCTTTTTGCACATCAAACCTCCTGAATATATGTGTTTCTCTCCCTTAAATGCGCCTACACTAAATATCTACCATCAGCATAGTGTGTTTTTGCGCTCATATTCCGCACCAACATTTCGATATAAGTAGGGCATATGATTTATAAACAGTCTTTTTCGCCGTTGGACGAGTTTCCAGTGCCCTTCAAGGAACTCAAGCATGCCTCTTCTTTATCCGCAAGATCATTATTTCATATCATACACTTTGTGATCAAAAGTATCCGGACACCCCCAAAAACATACGTTCTTCATATTAGGTGCATCGTGCTGCCACCTACTGCCAGGTACTCCATATCAGAATCCTCAGTAATCACTAGACATCTTGAGAGAGCGGAATGGAGCGCTCCGTGAGACTCACGGACTTCGAACATGGTCAGGTGATTGGGTGTCACTTGTGTCGTACGGCTATACGCAAGATTTCCACACTCCTAAACATCCTTAGGTCCACTGTTTCTGACGTGATAGTGAAGTGGAAACGCGAAGAGTCACGTGCATCACAAAAGCGTACAGACCGACCTCGTCTGTTGTCTGACAGAGACCGCTGACAGTTGAAGGGGATCGTAACGTCTAATAGGTCGACATCTATCCAGACTGTCACACAGGGAATCCAAACTGCGTCAGGAACAACTGCAAGTACTATAACAGTTAGGCGGGAGGAGAGAAAACATGGGTTTCATGGTCGAGCGGCTGCTCTTAAGCCACACATCACGACGGTAAATGCCAAACGACGTCTCGCCTGGTGTAAGGAGCGTAAACGTTGGACGATTGAACAGTGGAAGAACGTTGTTTGGAGTGACTAATCACGGTACACAATGTGGCGATCCGATGGCAGGGTGTGGGTATGGCGAATGTCCGGTGAACGTCATCTGCCAGCGTGCGTAGTGGTAAAATTCGGAGGCGGTGGTGTTATGGTGTGGTCGTGTTTTTCATAGCGGGGGCTTGCACCTATTGTTGTTTTGCGTGGCACTATCACATCACAGACCTACATTGATGTTTTACTCACCTTCTTGCTTCCCACTGTTGAAGAGCAATTAGGGGATGACGAATGCATCTTTCAACGCTATCGAGCACCTATTCAGAATGCACGGCACGACAATAACATCCCTGTAATGGACTGACCTGCACAGAGTCCTGACCCCCAGAAAACCTTTGGGATGTTTTGGAACGCTGACTTCGTGCCAGGCCTCACCGACCGACATCGATACCTTTCCTCAGTGCAGCACTCCGTAAAGAAAGGGCTGCCATTCCCCAAGAACCCTTCAAAATGGTTCAAATGGCTCTCAGCACTATGCGACTTAACAGCGGAGGTCATCAGTCACCTAGAACTTAGAACTACTTAAACCTAACTAACCTAAGGACATCACACACACTCATGCCCGAGGCGGGACTCGAACCTGCGACCGTAGCGGTCGCGGGGTTCCAGACTGAAGCACCTAGAATCGCTTGGTCACTCCGGTCGGCAAGAAACCTTCCAGCACCTGATTGAACGATGCCTGCGAAAGTGGAAGCTGTCATCAAGGCTAAGGGTGGGCTATCACCATACTGAATTCCAGCATTACCGATGGATGGCGCCACGAACTTGTAAGTCATTTTGAGCAGGTGCCAGGATATCTTTGATCACATAGTGTACATCCATACAATGTTAATTATAAGTATTTATATTAAATCACTACCTCTAACTCTGATTTTCTCATACTGTTGTGAGTATAATTGCTTTTTTAACTTGAGCGAGCTACGCAACTAAACATATTTTTAGTAATTGTACTCAGGTGATAGTACTTGTACCGGGCATCAATGTTGCCAGAATCAGTCTCGGTATAGAATACTCTTCTTCGGACAAGAAAAGTCAAAGAATGATGTCTTATCAAGGAAATCTCAGACTGCAGCTACCCACACAACACGGGATAGTATAAACTCTGCTCTGCACGTTTCAATAAAATTCAATTTTGGATATGGGACCTTTTATGACATAGACAAAGCTGTCAATGCTACGGCTACTGTCCCAGGCAGCCGTCTTTTGAGTCACTACTTGCAAAATGTCATTTCGGCTGCCAATATCTGATTTTAATTAGTGTTGGTTAACGTTGAAGTACACTTATACACATATCGCAGTTGCACCAGCGATACCTGTTACTGCTAATGTGAGGTTTATTAGGAAGGAAGATAATCACCAGTAGATCGATAAGCCTGTGTCCAAAGCTTGTGACAGGGCAGGAAAGTCTGTGCACTGAGCACTCCTCAAGCCCCTCGATTAAAAAAAGAAAAAAAGTTGGAGATTTCCCAGGGGCTTGAGTTTCACACGTCAGGAACCAACAAACTCAGCTGTGTTGCCGATTGTTATACATTGGTTATACATTCAACTAATGTATCGCAGAGCACGAACGCTACTTGCGGCTCGGTCATCGCAACAATCTGGCGGTGGCGGTACTCGAAGACAGAGGTGACAGCTATGCGCGGTCAGGCAAACAAATGTCTCAACAAGGGGTTTATTATTTTATGTATATTCCGTGGACCCATTTTGCCATCTACATGCTAAATAGATCCGTAGGTTGTGCACACGCAACACATAATTGATATAGACGTAATTACGTTAACTCAATAATTAGTGTCAAATAACCAAGAATCATCGCTCTGTATTCCATAAATTCCACTAATATACTTACTGTCATTCAGAATAAGAAGATATATCAATTTCTATAGACCACAGTGTCTCTTGATGCTAACAGTATACGGACTGCGGTCGACAGCTGATGTTTCAGGTAGGAGAAGTTTCTTAGTAAGGCTGTTGACTTCTGTTTCTTGAATATGCATTCAAAGAAAATACGAGGTTTTTATTCTTCTTCTTCTCCTTCTTCTTCTTCTTCTTCTTCTTCTACGCAGTTGCACAGAGAACTAAGATAATGATGCGATGCGATGGAAATATTGCTCCAACCAGCCGTGACTAAATGTTAATCGGAGTATAACGAGTTAGAATTCTCCATGGCGTTAATGTCTGGTTGGTTTCGTAATTACCATGCCGTAATGTTTACCTCTCGCCGCTTGCGAGAATCTCCGATATTTGTACCACTCTTTTCTTACGAGATTCTTTAAGTTGTGGAGTTCTACCGATGATGCTAGATTGCCTTCATTTTTGCCGTCGTAGACCGGTTTCTTGCTTAAATTTTCAGCTGTTTCATTGACATATTTATTAACACGTACTTTTATCCAACAAAATGCAATGTGACGTCCCTTCTCAATTAGCCGACACACATTGTTCGCTGTCAAGTAGGCTCTCAGGTAGTTTGCGTGTCCCTACCTCAACTTTTGATGCAAGTTGATAGCAGATGTGTGGCTGAATAGAATGATGACATGCTCCCTGATAATAAGCCGTATTTTCCGAGATATCCACAAGCCCATCTGTTATGATTATGTACTCATATTTGTACTTGGCCTCATATCGTCAAATTGGCTCCGAGAATAGGCATCAAGTGCGAGTTATCCATCCGCCGCAAAGAAGAAGAGACAGACGAAATAAAGATCGAAAACGGCCGGCCAGCACTATGGGCGAACAGAAATCCCTATTGTGCTGCTTGCAGTAATTGTGGGACAAGGGGTAAGTATGCTTGCGGAACTACCCCGTTACGCATAGTTGTAAACACTAGACTAGGAAACACACGAAACTCTGACCGTTTGTAGGTGCCACCTCTAAATGCGTAAGTAGTATTAAGCTAAGTCAGTAGTTTTCACTGGGAAAATCAATGTTAATGAATAAAAATAGAAATCAAACATTTCCAGTAATAAACCCCTTCATAAACAGTGCCATGGACCACCAAGACGCGCCTTCCAAGTAGCAGCTGGAGGACGGGAACCCAGTAACACATAGAAGATTGCAACGATATAAGAAGCCATACTGATAAAGGCTGCCCTTAACAGTACCCAGAAGGTTAGCAGTTTTATTTACACCATGACGCCGTAGCACGCCCAACAGCGATATACACTGCCCGACAGCGTACACTACGTGATCAAAAGTATCCGGACACCTGGTTGAAAATGACTTACAATTTCGTGGCGCCCTCCATCGGTAATGCTGGAATTCAATATGGTGTTGGCCCACCCTTAGCCTTGATGACAGCTTCCACTCTCACAGGCATGCGTTCAGTCAGGTGCTGGAAGATTTCTTGTGGAATGACAACGCATTCTTCACGGAGTGCTGCACTGAGGAGAGTATCGATGTCGATCGGTAAGACCTGGCACGAAGTCGGCGTTCCAAAACATCCCAAAGGTTTTCTGGGGGTCAGGACTCTGTGCAGCCAGTCCATTACAGGGATGTTACTGTCGTGTAACCACTCCACCACAGGCCGTGCATTATGAATAGGTGCTCGATAGTGTTGAAAGAGGCAATCGTCATCACCTAACTGCTCATCAACAGTGAGAAGCAAGAAGATGAGTAAAACATCAATGTAGGCCTGTGCTGTGATAGTGCCACGCAAAACAACGATGGGTGCAAGCCCCCTCCACGAGAAACACTACCACACTATAACATCACTGCCTCCAAATTTTACTATTGGCACTACGCACGCTGGCAGATGACGTTCACCGGGCATTTGCCATATCCACACCCTGCCATCGCCTCGCCACATTGTGTTTCGTGATTAGTCACTCCGTACAACGTTTTTCCACTGTTCAATCGTCCAGTGTTTACGCTCCTTACACCAAGCGAGGCGTCGAGGTGTGATGTGTGCCTTATGAGCAGCCGCTCGACCATGAAATCCAAGTTTTCTCACCTCCCGCTAAACTTTCATGGGACTTGCAGTTTATCCTGACGCAGTTTGGAATTTCTATGTGACAGTCTGGATACATGTCTGCCTATTACACATTACGACCCTCTTCAACTCTCGGCGGTCTCTGTCAGAAAACAGACGAGGTCGGCCTGTACGCTTTTATTCTGTACGTGTCCCTTCACGTTTCCACTTCACTATCATATCGGAAAGAGTGGACCTAGGGATGTTTAGGACTGTGGAAATCTCGCATACAGACGTATGGCACAAGTAACACCCAATCACCTGGCCACGTTCGAAGTCCGTGAGTTCCGCAGAGCGCCCTATTATGCTCTTTCACGATGTCTAATGACTACTGAGGTCGCTGACATGGAGTACCTGGCAGAAGGTGACATCACAATGCACCTAATATGAGAAACGTTTATTTTTGAGGGTGTCTGGATACTTTTTATAGCATCCTGTATGTGAAACACCCAGAAGATATGGTCGGATGTCCATGCAACTTCGTACTCACCATCGGCGGAAATGTTAATGACAAGAGGTGCAATTCTAAATGTCGAGTAAAACGACCACCAGATGCATTATTGTTATTACCAGGCCTGGTAGGGTATAGAAAGGGCGTGAAATCCAATAGTTGTTTAGTGACCACTCTGAAGGACACGAGATTCTGTGTACTCGTGTGAGAATGCAGCTGAGAGAGTTTGATAGTGTTCTCCATTTGGCCGACTGGTCGAATTGTGCAATATCCATATATACAGGTAATTTAGATGTGTCAGTGGCCGAATGTTTGTCTGCATTGGAACGTGACGGCAGAAATACTCTTCGTCAAGATTCCGAATGACCACATGGTGGTTATGGTGATAGGTTCCTATTGGACCATACTGCTGGGATCATTGGTCCCTAGGCTACACAGTACTTGCCTAACTTACGCTAAGGACAACACACACACCCATGCCCGAGGGATGACTCGAACCTCCGACGGAACGAGCCGTGCGAACCGTGGTAAGGCGTCTGAGACAGTGCGGCTACCCCGCGTGGCTGATCGACCATATCTGACCACCATAAGGCAGGATTGCAGAAAGCACACTGAAGCCCCTCCACATCCGTACCTCCCATCCGAGAACAACTACTGAACTTCCTGCAACGTTCGGTGTCATCCCAGACCATTGGTCAGAGACCAGCAGCAGCCAGAAGGGAATAGACTACCGTTAACACCAGAACACTATCGCCTGCGTTTATATTGGTGACTTGCCTGGGAAGCACGGACTGCTGCCAAATGGCGTCGCATTGCGTTCAGCGATGAGTGACGGATCCTCAGTACCATCATCGGTGAGTTTGGTGGCGACATGGGAAGGTTGATCCCTTTCTTTTTACAAACTGCCCTCCTCGTCCATATGGGTTCGTGTCCGCCGTATAGAGTGCGCTGTTCATGTAGGGGATGTGGTGGTCGGGGAAGCGAGGCGTTGGCATGGAGAGTAGTGAGTCGGGACTGGTGGTGCTTGGACGGCTACGTCCTCTTTTCTCGGAGTAAAGGGAGCCACGAAGCTCGAATTTGTGACGAGGAATGCTGACTTTGGACAGTATACATGTAAATAAATGCACAAATGCACTTGAAAATGAGAATAAATTCTCGAAACGCGTTGTGTTAAGCATCAAAAAGTAAGTAACTGTTGCAGTTTTCATTATTTAAATCATGAATGAAACAGTTGCAGGTTTTCCTGATTCATCTAATACGAACGAAATGAAGGTTATAAAGTTTTTCAAATGGTGAATGCTGTGTACTTCAAACCCTGGCCCATTCCTTCAACGTGTTTGAGTTTGGTCAAGCAGCACTCTGAAGCGCCTGATTTAGAGAGGTCCTATTCTTCCACTGTTTTGGAGCGACACCGCGGTGTTACTCATGGCGTCATGACATGGGCAAGGCATCGAGTATGACTCCAGGAAGAAAAGGAAGGAATAATAGAGTTTAACGTCGCGTCTATATTGATGTCATTAGAGACTGAGCACAAGCTCGTATTAGGGAAGGACTGGAGAAGAGATAGGCCGTGGTCTTTCAAAGGAACCACACCGCCATTTGCCTTTACCGATTTGGGGAAACTACGGTATGACTTCAAGTCACGGTTGGTAGTTCAGATGGTTCAAATGGCTCTGAGCACTATGGGACTTAACATCTGAGGTCATCAGTCCCCTAGAACTTTGAACTACTTAAACCTAACTAACCTGAGGACATCACACACATCCATAACCGAGGCAGGATTCTAACCTGCGACCGTAGCGTTTGCGTGGTTCCAGACTGAAGCGCCTAGAACCGCTCGGCCACTCTGGACGGCACGGCTGATAGTGATTTAGTTAAGTCTGACGAATAAATGGTACGTCACGGACATGATGAGTACTCATATGTTACTTCTCACGCGACAGTATCGTGGTGCCATTTTTCAACTGTACAGTGCTATTCTCTGTTAACTGTCCGCGTGATTTCGAGGTACTTCAGTCGCAAGCAGATCTGGATACCTGACCACGATACAACGTGGTGGGACTGGCTCAGAAGTCAAATCCGTCCCGGTGCCAGTATCCAGGGGATCAAGGACCATTATGAAAGTTATCGATCAACTCGCCTCAGGAGGAATGCTTTTATGGCACCGTTCCCAACCGAGTCAGTGCATACTGATAAGTTGGCTCATATAGATAAGTTCTTTGTAACTGTGACTCTATTGCGTAATCAATGAAATAATATCACATACCCTTTCATCTCTTTGTTTCTCCTCTTCATCTGTATGCCTCACAGTTCTGGAATGCATTATATTAAAATTGCCTCTGACCACAAAAATCTAACCCTATACAGGACATCTAAAGCCTTAGGCTCAAAGTAATACAGCCAGTAGAGAATTCTAAAGCGAGTACTTTGAGATTACAGACTATGATCAGAAATGAACATTTCAGATGGTGCAAGTCTTGACTGAGCGAGCTGCGGCGAGTGTTAATAAACTACTTGTGTTTCATTTAAAAAAATAATAAAATAAAATAAGAAAAACTGCTTGCCGCATCGACCTTAGCAGCTCTACCCTGAAAAATACAATGTGCAACAAAATTAAAGGATCACTTTTGCGAAGCCCCCACCCCCTTTCAACTGTCTCCCATTCCGACGCTTCAGGCAGCTCAAAGGTGCCTATAACTTTCCCCTGTAATCGTGTAAAACCGTGGCGCCTTGCGAGTCACCCTCGAGCTCGCCGATGCCTCAAACAGCAAGGTGTCGACACGTGTAAAAAAAGCCACGAGAAGTTCAGCCGGCCAGGGTGGCCAAGCGGTTCTAGGCGCTACAGTCTGGATCCGCGCGACCGCTACGGTCGCAGGTTCGAATCCTGCCTTGGGCATGGATGTGTGTGATGTCCTTGGGTTAGTTAGGTTTAAGTAGTTCTAAGTTCTAGGGGACTGCTCCTGTCCAGCTTTCCTACGACGACAGTTGCCATATCACCCTGTAGGTCACCTCTCCTAACTATTATGTATGAAGTCGCACACAGAAAATGGTGTGAGAATCAACACTCCAGGGAAAGAGGTCGTTTCATTGCCGAGCTTTATGTGATCTCCAGAGGCCTTTCCGTTTAGACTCTGAACGGTGGTGTGACTGAAATCTTCTCCTCGGCCACCCATAAGAAATCCACGTGATTTCAACGCTGTGTGTCGCGGTTCTGACCTCCATTGCAGAGGCTGCAAGAGTAGAGGTGAAATGTGAGTAAGAGGGGGTGTAAAGAACTTCCAAACTTATGACACATCCACGACAGCGTTGGACAGAATTGTGGTGAAATTTGGTGCCAATGTGACACCATTAAATCACCTTAAAACTCGCATGAACTTCTCAAAATGGTTCAAATGGCTCTGAGCACTATGGGACTTAACTTCTGAGGTCATCAGTCCCCTAGAACTTTGAACTATTTAAACCTAATTAACCTAAGGACTTCACACACATCCATGCCCGAGGCAGGATTCGAACCTGCGACCGGAGCGGTCACGCGGTTCCAGACTGAAGCGCCTAGACCGCACGGCCACACCGGCCGGCATGATGTGTAGAAATTCTGTAAGTTTCATGCCTCAACCATTGGTTGGTTGGTTGTTTGGGGGGAAGAGACCAAACAGCGAGGTCATCGGTCTCATCGGATTAAGGAAGGGTGGGAGAGGAAGTCGGCCGTGCCCTTTCAAAGGAACCATCCCGACATTTGCCTGGAGCGATTTAGGGAAATCACGGAAAACCAAATCAGAATGGCCGGACACGGGATTGAACCGTCGTCCTCCCGAATGCGAGTCCAGTGTGCTAACCACTGCGGCCTCAACCATTGATAGGCCAACATGTAACATGTGAGAGAATGGTTCAAATGCCTCTGAGCACTACGGGACAACTTCTGGGGTTACCAGTCCCGTGGAACTTAGACCTACTTAAACCTAACTAAGGACATCACACACACCCATGCCCGAAGCAGGATTCGAACCTGCGACCGTAGTGGTCGCGCGGTTCCAGACTGTGGCGCCTAGAACCGCTCGGCCACCCAGGCCAGCCATGTGAGAGATATAAACTAACAAGACGTGCATCCAAACAGACTAAAAAAAACTAAGTAGAAAACACAAACTAATCTCCATAGCATTTCACCAACGATCATCAATTCGGCGAGCGAGCAATACTGAGTACCTTGCACTAGACGACCAGTAATTAGAGTGCGTTAGGTTTTAGTAATGAGCACAAGATAGTGACTGCCTCCCAGCCAGTACAGCTTTTTCATGTTTTCAAAAACATAACGGGTTCTCTTTTAGTAATTTAATATGGCGAGATGTGACGCTTGCTTGATCTATGACAGCTCTCACGTTTAATTTTTTTTTTTAAATCCAAAATAGATAGACCCTTGGCTGCATTCAGTGTAACTAATGGACCAAGAACCTTCAGCATCTTCAGAAGTACCACGAAAAGTGACCTTTTATGTCGTATCTGATCATCATATTTTGGGTAACTCTCGTACGATGACTCTAACCATCAATTTGGTTAAAACACAATCATATGATTACATCTTTGATTTGTTACTGACCGGAAAGTTCCGTCACAGGAAGGACGCATTTCGTTATCCTGTACGAAGAATCAGCAGCAGTTGTTTCTGACCTACATCTCTTCGTGAACATACACAGGTCTAACGTAATCCATTGGAAGATCCTAATCAAAAGTAATTCACCTACGATAGACGTCGCTTACAAAACCGTCTAGTTCGACCTTTATTTGAGTGTTATTCATTGGTACGGTACCATTATCAAGTTGGACTAAAAAAGGATGCGAAGAATATTCGAAGAATTTCGTGTTTCATAGCGGGTATGCTCAGTCAGCGGCGACTGCCAAACAAACATAAATGCAAAACGTTATAACAGTGGCGGCTACAGCCAACCGTACGTGCGTGGACCGCGGGTTGCCGCGTCTACAATCCGCAGGTAACACTACTACAGACGGTCGTACACAAACAGAAACAACACAAATAACACGGGCTGTTTTCGAATTTTCTCCCGCTATCGTGACGGCTTCGGATGGTGCCAGCCGTGCTGCTAGCGTCTTGCATGTCGCAGTCCACAGCGCTGCGATCGCGGGCGCTTCTTGCCTTCTTCCCTTCCGCGATGTCACGTGCCCGCTGTATGCACGCGTGTACTCTTCCGCCATGCGAGTATTTAGAGCACCGCCCGGCAGCTCCTCGGCAACGTGCTTAGCGTGCGCTGGCCGTGTACATCCCCGAGTTCGTCGAGGATGCATCACCGCCGCTTTCGAGACATCAAGCCAGGATCGAGTGCCTCCTCTGCGCCGCGTCGATCGACTTCGCCAACGGACCATCCTCCAGTCAGCTCGCTTCGCTGGACGTCGTCTCAGGTCGTACAGGACTGCCGCCTCGCTGGACCTTGACTGCTACTCGTCCTCGAGCGACCTACCGCTCTCGGCCTCACAGACTGCACCTCCGTTATTGTAATTCAGTTCATTAGTGCCAATATAAGCACAGTTCTCTACTAACGGTCCGCCTGATTTGCAGCACATCGCTCCTTCTGGTCACGAACACGAAGGTGGGGTGCCTTGCTGGGAAACGTATTCTCCGAACTGCGAGAGGCCCCGTTGCAATTGAGCCAAGAAACATATTACTTCCTCCAACTTACATCTCGCATAATGTCAATTATTTGTGTTAAGTAAAAACTCTCAAGCTGCATCATGCTTCGTCACCCCCCATGCCGCCCTCCACTCCCCAGAAGCCCGCTCCGTATAATTGGTCGGTTGAGTCAGTTCAGAGGTTGCAGGAAAGCAAAGGCATACCATCTCCAAATGGCCAGTATTCGAACCGGATTTACTTACTTTTGTGATCACAAGGATAGTTACAGAAATTGTGGAGTATATGAAGAGGGACTTTACGTCCACCACAAAAAGGGAGGAGAAGGTGGAAATATGAACCTGGTGTTCCAGTATCATCGCTATATCCCGTACTTGCTTGCGAACTACAGATGTAGATATGGTTATAACGTGCACCAGGGAAGCATAAAAAACCACTTTTGTTCATGTTATGAGTTTTTTAATCACAATATTACGTTGTTATTTTAATCTCATACTTTTCGTAGCTGTTGCCTGGTGATCAAGCATTATACGAGGAGAACTGTCTTACCATCGTCAGCTTTACCAGTATTTCAAGGAAAGATAGTGTTTTGTCTCCTGTCGAAACCGAGGAAATCAGTGACAGAGGAATCTGCAAGTTGAGGAACAGTGACAGATTGGCAGAAGCATCTGGTTGCGGTATAGCTGAAGGAAAATCCTGATTTACGGCTGAAGAGGAAAAGCTAACAATACTTTATGATGACATGACATAGATTTGAGCCCTGCTTCCAAATATGAACCCTACGCAAGTCCATTGTCCCGTCTCATTTCACAAGATTTGAGCGTGGAGCACCTATTAGCTGTAAATCCACAAAACTCTGAAGCTGAAGCTTTTACTAAAGGCGAAAGTTCAGTGTCCTTGAACACAGAATTAACCACTTGAAACCAAAATCGCTTAAGGCACAGTGTGTAGAACAATGAGATGGAATGATAATATTGATGTAGAGTTTACATAAAATTTGAACAAATTGTAATACTTATAGACTGCGTTAAATTTTTGCCAACTTATACTAACAAGTTTAATACTGAGTGGAGATACCTTCAGGTCTTTTGGCTCTAAGGAGAGTTTCACAGAACTATTATATCAAAAATGGGAAAATGAAAGAAAAAATCGAAACTTTTCCACAGAAACCAAAGAACCGTCCACTTAAGAATTTAATAATATTCTAAGGCCGGTAAGTTCGTCCCCAATTGGAATTTATATATAAATCACATATCGTCCACTGGTAGGTCTCGACTAAGAAGTGTAACAGGCCTATGCCCAAATGTTTTGATTTGTACGTCTACGCCAGAGTCATCAGTATTGTTGTGTACCAGCTCGTAGACGCCACTGACGGCTGTAGTGAATTGGAGCCGAAAGTAAACCGATATCAGAGGGCGTATATAATCACTTATACTCACATACCACATTGACATACAACATTCAGAAAGTCGTGTGTTGAAGCTGCGTAATGCAAACGGTTTCATCGGAGAGATCATTGGCAGCGTTATCATGGCGAAATAAACGTAAACCGGGTTTCGTGGAATTCAACTGACATGGCAGAACGACCACTTCCGTCCTTATTTCAAGCTCTAGAGGGTATATTCTGTGGATTTCACTGACAGCAAGTAATGCGCGTCTTCTCGGACTGTGATGGTTAGACAAGGACATATCCTTGTCCAATGCGGGTTCGCGTTCAGTGTTAGATGATCTTGTTGTAGATAGGACGCTAAAATCTCTCCATTCATCCTTTACTCCGTTTCCTCGGAGACAATAAGAATCAGGAGGATATCCATACGGACAATGCGGAAAGGTCTACCGCCACATCCTCCTTCCGTTTTTACCGCGACATGCAGCAGGGATCTACCTGAAAAGAAAGCTGCGCAAGTATTCACCCAGATCTTGATGAGATTTCGAAGTGGAAGCAAAGCTTGGCAACTTGCTTTGAGTATTCAGAAACGTAAAACTGTGCAACTGTTAAAACGCAAACGTAATCAGTTAACTCATTCAAATATGCTGATGTAACAGTTGATGGGGCTATAAAGTGGAATGATGACATAACTTCGATAGAGGGCGAAACTGGTGACGGACTTCGTATCTTAGGTAAGATACTGGGAAAATGCACGCTGTTTATAAAACAGGCTGTTTGCAAAACACTCATGCTTCCCATCCTAGAGTATTGCTAAACTGGGACCAACATCCTATCGAACTATACTTAGAAAGCCTACTTAGAAAATTTCAAGTACTAGTATCAGGAGAGGAATCTAGGACTACGCTACAAGCCCTTTCATAGAGATCACGCAGACAGCTTAGACTAGACACACTACCTACATACGTACTTCAGCGCTCACTCTAGAGGCCCTCCATACGCGAATAGAACGGGAAGGAACACTAATACGTGACACTGTGAGAAGTACCTTCTGTCATGCACTTCACACTGATGTGAATGTACACGTAGCGGTATAAACAGGAATTCATGGTACTCCGTTTCGGAATATATTATAAAAATCCTTGAAATCACATCATTGATGTATCTGGACTACTAAAGTTACGTTTATAACATCGCAGTTAGCGCAGTCAATGCCCTGTAGCAAGTTTGAAGGGAAATATTGGATGTAATCCATATTCTTGTGATTCATCGCATTTTCAAGGGCACCGTGACCACACAGGATCCGACAGAATGAATGTTAGGATGTAAGGACAGAACTTCGATACAAATTGACAAGTTTATTAAAATACAAATTGAAAACAAAGAAAAACATATGTCATTACATATCACATGCGGCCTTTAATTAGTTCTGATATAACACCAAACATGGACCAATGATGCCAAACGTAGCCATTATAATATGTATTTTGATAAAACCAGGAAAGTGAACTCTTATGTCTGATTCAGTGATCCTTAAGGGTGATGATAATTATATGTCGAGTGGTATTTCTGGTTATAGACTCCTAAGTAATAAATCCTGTCATTGTTTCAGCTAAAAAGATTACGAAATTATATTAACTACACTGAATGAACAGAAAAAACTATTTCTTTCAGTTGTACTTATAAAAAAAAGCAGTGTTTAGTAAAACATATGTATACTCGTTATGCGATACCAATCTTTGTTCTACGAAGTTAGAATTATTTTATCTACGAAGAAAGATACATTAGATCGTGTCCTTCTTCCCTTTGTGGCAGCGACACGATACGGATGTAATGTCTTCACTGTAACGTTTTGCTAATAATAATTGGACCATGACGCAACGATCGGGCGCTTATGCGCTCTATCGTTAGTTATTTTATTACTAGTAAGTCGAACCTGCATCTTAATTCGATGTCTGATTAACTTCTTACAAAATAATCTCTTTTGTATGAACATTAACTGCGTATACGACCGTTCGTCACCAAGTGCTCAGTTAACCGTTGGTGACCACTTTGGCCTGAATTTAATTTTCACTCAAGTTAGCAAAGCCAATTATTTAAAGAAAAAAAATCAGTATTTACAACAGTTTCAGTTCCAGATAACAATAATTGTACTTTCTCTTTTTTTACCGCCTTTAAAGTGGACTTCTTTGTTTGAGACTTTATGACGGGCATGAACGGGAAAGTTAATCACATAATACGAAAATAACTACTACACCAAGCCGCAGCACACAGTCACACATTCGCTGTGCACGGGTTTCTCATGCAACCGACGAGAATTACCTCGGTCACGCGTTGTCCAGTACCTGTAAATCTGTTTATTTCGTCTAGACAAAAACGGGGCATCATCCGACATCATTATGTTGTTCCGCATCTGTAGGTCGGCTGCTAAAATTTCCAGGAAGGGCAAGGCAAAGGTTCGTCGGTCAATTTTATCTTATTCGTTTAGTTCCTGTATGACATGCAATTTACGAGGGTGAAAATGCAGGTTTTCACGTCGCAGGGAACGACGTGACATTGTTAGCTCCGAGACGTGTCTGGCAGCAGAATGGTGAAGACTTCGAAGAGTGTCTCGTATGTTCAACTCGTTCCGCGGTGTGCTGTGTCCATCGTCGCCCTGGACTTGCAGCCCACCGAATAATCTTCCAATCGTTCGAGTCTTTATTATGTCGTCTGAGCGCGAAATGGTGACGGAAGAGTCACTGAACTGTGGTGGGAGACTTCATCTTTGAAATACGCCTCGAACGTGAATGCTCGGCGTTCTGAATTCGACAAGGCCATAATTACAAGTTGCCATCCTTCCTTAATACAGCGCCGGCCGCGGTGGCCGAGCGTTTTTAGGCGCTTCAGTCCGGAACTGCGCGACTGCTACGGTCGCAGGTTCGAATCCTTCCTCAGGCATGGATGTGTGTGATGTCCTTAGGTTAGTTAGGTTTAAGTAGTTCTAAGTTCTAGGGGACTGATGACCTCAGATGTTAAGTCCCATAGTGCTCAGAGCCATTTAAACCATTTGAACCTTAATACAGCGCACGCATACTTATTTCGCATAGGAGAAACAACGACGGCGTAGTGTGTGACTGAAGTCCTACTATTGATTCAGCCAGACCCTGTACAATGAATAAATGCAGACACCGTCTGATTCAGCTCTTCTGTTTATTCAGATTATCAGTTTCGAACTTATTTTACAACTAAAATTCAGATAAATATCTAATTCCTGTGAACCGCAGTTCGTCAGCAAGGCGAATATTCAGTTAAAACTGTATTTTCAAATTGCCACCATGAATGTAGTCTATTAATGGTCCAATAGAACACAACCATCGGTCTAGAACGGCTCATAGAGCAAATTCGAGGTATGATCAAAAAGTAACCGGAATTTTTGTTTTTCTTAAAGATTCTCCATTTGTGCATCAACATCAAGTTTGTCCCCTCTAAAGTAATCCCCCCCCCCCCCCCCCCTCAGGTATAAGACACTTGTGCCAGCTCTTTTTCCAGTCTTGGAAGAGCTTTCTGGAACCCATTTTCCGTTATGGTGTTCAGCTCAATCAACGACTCTTTTTATGTGATCAGAGGTGGCAAAACGACGTTCATTCAAGGTTCTCTTCAGCCTCGGAATAGAAACAAGTCGCACGGAGCATGCCCGGTGAATGCGGTCGCTGAACGTTTTCTTACCAAAAGATCACGAAGAAGCTTTGAGGTGAGAGCGGGAGTATTATCGTAATACAACTTCCACGTTTGGTTTTGTCGTTTCCTTCGGGTTGCTTCACGCAAACCGCATACACCTTCCAGGTAGTATTCCTTACTGACCGTGCGACAGTAAGGTAGGAATTTATTATGCGCTATCCCATTGTAATCGAAGAAAACAGTGAGAAGAATCTTCATATGTGATCGAACGTGTCGAATTTTTTTTCGGTGTGGGCTCTTCGGCCGTTTTTCTTTGGGACGATTGGGCCTTGGTTTCGACATAATTCCCCTTGTTTCGTCAACTGTTATAACCTTCTGAATCGTTGTCGATTTCGTTCAGGAATTCCAGAGCGATGCCTACGAGACGTTGTTTTTGTCGCAGTTCAACAGTTTCAGAACAAGCTTTGCTGCTACACGTTTCATATTAAACATCAGAAAAAAATGTTTGGCATGAGCCAGAGGATATGCTGATATCATTAGCAATCTCTCTGTTGATGATTCAGCGATTTTCCGGAACCATTTTCTTTAATTCTTTCACACTCCCGTCAGTAATTGACGTGCTAGGCCATCCAGGGAGGTCGTGGTCTTCAATGTCTTCTCGACCCTCTTTGAAACGTTTATACCATCCGTAAACTCTCGTGTTACTCGTAGTAGCTTCGCCAAAAGCCACAGTCAACATTTCGAAAGTACTGCACCTTATTCCATTTTTCAAGCAAAATTTAATGAAAATTCTTTTATCCATCATTTTCGAAATTAAAAATTCGCCGACCACTCGAAAACACGTATAATCTTTTCATTTGTCAACAGTAAACTAAATATTCAAAACAACTGAAAATGCAGACATACCTGTACGTCAGGAACATGTGTAGCAACAACTGAAAATCGGATATACACTGAAGCGAAAAAAAATTGTTCAAATAGCTCTGAGCAGTATGGGACTTAACATCTGAGATCATCAGTCCCCTACAACTTAAAACTACTTAAACCTAACTAACGTAAGGACATCACACACATCCATGCCCGAGGCAGGGTTCGAACCTGCGATCGCAACGGTCACATGGTTCCAGACCGAAGCGTCTGGAACCGCTCGGCCACACCGGCCTGCACACTGAAGCCCCAAAGAAACTGGTATTCAAATACAAAGGTATGTAAACAGGCATAATACAGCGCTGAGGTCCGCAACGCCTGTACAAAAGAACAAGTGTCTGGTGCAGTTGTTAAATCGATTAATGATGCTACAATGGCAGATTATCAAGATTTAAGTACGCGCGATGGGACACAGCATCTCTGAGGTAGTGATGAAGTGGGGATTTTCCCGTACGACCATTTCAAGAGTGTACCGTGAATGTCAGGAATCCGGTAAAACATCAAATCTACAACATCGCTACTACCGAAAAAAGATCCTGGAAAAACGGGGACCAGCGAGCGACGACTGAAGAGAATCGTTCAACGTGACAGAAGTTCAACCATTCCGCAAAATGCTGCAAGTTTCAAACCTGGGCCATCAACAAGCGTCAGCGTGCGAACCATTCAACGAAACATCATCGATATGGGCTTTCGAAGCTGAAGGCCCACTCGTGTACCTTTGATGAATGCACGACACGAAGCTTTACGCATACCCTGGGCCCGTCAGCACTGACACTGGATTGTTGATGACTGGAAACATATCGCCTAGTCGAACGAGTCTTGTATCAAATTGTATCGAGTTGCTTGACGCGTACAGGTATGGAGGCAGCCTCATGAATCCATGGACCCTGCATGTCAACAGAGGACTCTACAAGCTGATGGAGGCTCTGTAATGGCGTGGGACGTGTGCAGTTGGAGTGATATGGGACCCCTGATAAGTCTAGATGGGACTCTGACAGGTGGCACGACACAAGCATCCCGTCTGATCACCTGTATCCATTCGCGAAATTTGAATTATATTAATACCAGCCGGCCGCGGTGGCCGTGCGGTTCTAGGCACTTCAGTCCGGAACCGCGTGACTGCTACGGTCGCAGGTTCGAATCCTGCCTCGGGCATGGATGTGTGTGATGTCCTTAGGTTAGTTAGGTTTAAGTAGTTCTAAGTTCTAGGGGACTGATGACCTCAGATGTTAAGTCCCATAGTGCTCAGAGCCATGTGAACCATTTTTATATTAATACCTTCAGCTGCTAATGGGGACAGGTGAAAATGTGTGCCCCGATCGGGACTCGAACCCGGGATCTCCTGCTTACATGGCAGACGCTCTATCCAGCTGAGCCACCGAGGGCACAAAGGATAGCACAACTGCAGAGACTATCTCGCGCATACCTCCCGCGAGACCCATATTCTCACCTTGTATGTCCACACAGTACATTCGTAGTGGTCCCACCCCAACACACTCATTTCTTGTGGAAAACAATCTTACCAAGTCCCGTAAGAGTTCGGGGAATATGTGTGTATCCGCACAGAAGATGAAGGTCATGGCCGGTATTGCCAGAACTATATACTTATATGGATAAGGATTCTGTACTTTCGGAAATGTCCGAAAGTATATACACCATATTCGTGTAAGTATATGTATCCATTCATGTCCATCGTGCATTCCGACGGAGTTGGGCAATTCCAGCAGGACAATGCGACACCCCACACGTCCAGAATTGTTACAGAGTGGCTCTAGGAACATTCTTCTGAGTTTATCCGCTTCCGCTGGGCACCAAACTCGCCAGACATGAACAGTATTGAGCATATCTGGGATGCCTTGTAGCGTGCTGTTCCGAAATCTCCACCGCCTCTTTCTCTTACGGGTTTCTGGACAGCCCTGCAGGATCCATTGTGTCAGTTCCCTCCAGCACTACTTCAAACATTTGTCGAGTCCATGCCACGTCGTGTTGCGGCACTTCTACGTGATCGAGAGGGCCCTAAACGATACTAGACAGGTGTACCAGTTTCTTTGGCTCCTCAACGTACACTACTGGCCATTAAAATTGCTACACCACGAAGATGACGTGCTGCAGACGTGAAATTTAACCGACAGGAAGAAGATGCTACGATATTCAAATGGTTAGTTTTCAGAGCATTCACACAAGATTGGCGCCGGTGGCGACACCTACAACGTGTTGACATGAGGAAAGTTCCCAACCGATTTCTCATACACAAACAGCAGTTGACCGGCGTTGCCTGGTGAAACGTTGTTGTGATGCCTTGTGTAAAAATGGTTCAAATGGCTCTGAGCACTATGGGACTTAACATATGTGGTCATCAGTCCCCTAGAACTTAGAACTACTTAAACCTAACTAACCGAAGGACATCACACACACCCATGCCCGAGGCAGGATTCGAACCTGCGACCGGAGCAGTCGCGCGGTTCCGGACTGAGCTCCTAGAACCGCTAGACCACCACGGCCGGCGATGCCTTGTGTAAAGAGGAGAAATGCCTACCATCGCGTTTCCGACTATGATAAAGGTCGAATTGTAGCCTATCGCGATTGCGGTTTATTGTATCGCGACATTGCCGCTCGCGTTGGTCGAGATCCAATGACCGTTAGCAGAATATGGAATCGGTGGGGTCAGGAGGGTAATACGGAACGCCGTGCTGGATCCCAACGGCCTCGTATCACTAGCAGTCTAGATGACAGGCATCTTATCCGAATGGCTGTAACTGATCGTACCAGCCACGTCTCGATCCCTGAGTCAACAGGTGGGAACGTTTGCAAGACAACAACCATCTGCACAAACAGTTCGACGACGTTTGCAGCAGTACGGACTATCAGCTCGTAGACCATGGCTGGGGTTACCCTTGACGCTGCATCACAGACAGGAGCGCCTGCGATGGTGTACTCAACGACCAACCTGGGTGCACGAATGGGAAAACGTCATTTTTTCGAATCCAAGTTCTGTTTACAGCATCATCATGGTCGCGTCCGTGTTTGGCGACATCGCGGTGAACGCACATTGGAAGCGTGTATTGGTCATCGCCACACTGGCTATCAGCCGGCGTGATGGTATGGGGTGCCATTGGTTACACATCTCGGTCACCTCTTGTTCGCACTGACGGCACTTTGAACAGTGGACGTTACATTTCAGCTGTGTTACGACCCGTGGCTCTACCCTTCATTCGATCCCTGCGAAACCCTACATTTCAGCAGGATAATGCACGACCGCATGTTGCCGGTCCTGTACGGGCCTTTCTGGATACAGAAAATGTTCGATTGCTGTCCTGGCCAGCACATTCTCCAAATCTCTCACCAACTGAGGACGTCTGGTGAATTGTGGCCGAGCAACTGGCTCGTCAGAATACGCCAGTCACTACTCTTGATGAATTGTGGTATCGTGTTGAAGCTGCATGGGCAGCTGTACCTGTACACGCCGTCCAAGCTCTGTTTAACTCAATGCCCTGGCGTATCAAGGCCGTTATTACGGCTAGAGGTGGTTGTTCTGGGTGCTGATTTCTCTGGATCTATGAGCCCAAATTGAGTGAAAATGTAATCACATGTCAGTTCTAGTATAAAATATTTGTCCAATGAGTACCCGTTTATCATCTGCAATTGTTCTTGGGTTAGCAATTTTAATGGTCAGTAGTGTATAAAGCTCGCTAAAATAAAAAATTCACCTTAGTACATGATCACACCTCGTACAAGTTAATTTTAACAAATCTGCCGTTTGTAGCCCTGTCATCCTTCGGTGTAAGGCACAGTGACAGTGCACTCTTGTGACGCAGCGGCTTACAGTGTACATCTTTCGTATCGGTCGTAGATCGACTACCTTGCACGAAGAAAAGGGATCAGTTCACTCATTGATAGTTCCACTGCATCGCGCCAGACAGCTCGGATTAATCATGCGGTGGTTTTTTTGGCGGACGGGAACTGACCGCGGATAGGAAGCGAAGAAAAAACGAGCAAAACGGAAGGCGGGAGGCGGCGCCGGGTTGCGGCGCGGGGCTGCCCGGGCTGTGCGCGTGCGTGGTGGGGGCAGGCGGGCGTTCTTATATAAGCCGGAGAACCACGCCGACAGCCAGTCAGTGGCTGCCCGCCCAAACCCGCGCAAAGTTCAGAGGGCTGTTTGCTGCACACAGGCACACTCTTCGCTCGCCTTCGAGACACACACAGCACAACAGTAAGTGTTACCTCGCTCTGGCTGCTCCTTCATCAGCAGTTGCACGCCTCGCTGTCGAGTGCTGCCTCTTCTGGAGATCAAAATCGTTGCACTGGTTTACAGCGTGGAATTCCTCGACAGCTAGTGGTACTGCTACGGATGGAAGCAGTAGAACTTCCTTGCACAACTGCATGAGGTTTCCATATTTGAAAGACACGCCAGCTGTCGCGTAAAGTAGAAATCATTCTTTTCTCACCTTCGAGAGTTATACACATCGATGTGATCAAGTGATGGTAGTTTTCTACGATAAATTCAGCTTCTTTTTCAGACTCGTGTATATAGAATCGTATGATACTAACAATACATGACAGGCAGAAAGCGTATTACTACCTAATTGTGAATCGTGTGAGTTTATCAAGCACGAAATTTCCCAAACTGCCTATTGTGGAATTTCATTACGAGATCCAGTTGACCTGCGGTTAGTGACGTGGCTTTATCAGCCAGAGTAAGATAGGTTTGAATTCAACGTTCGTCGACATTCAGATCATTAGTGACGAAACATTTGCTCGAATGTGATAACGCATAGGATTGGCCACTATATTTTGAAAGAAACGGTTTGCATTCGCCTGCTCTTTATGGAAACCACAGAAAACTAAGACTTGAGTGGCCGGCTGGATTGTTGGTCCCTGCTCCTCCCGGATGTGAGTTCAGTACGTCTAACCGTTGCGTCACCTACTTGGGTAGCGGGTTTAGAGCAACAGGAATATTTCGGAATGTGAATATCTTCTCTACTCACTTGTGTGTAGTATATATTAACTTTATCCGCCGTCTTGAAATTTGCGTGTAAAATGGTGCAGCCGGCCGAAGTGGCCGTGCGGTTCTAGGCGCTGCAGTCTGGAACCGCGAGACCGCTAAGGTCGCAGGTTCGAATCCTGCCTCGGGCAGGGATGTGTGTGATGTCCTTAGGTTAGTTAGGTTTAACTAGTTCTAAGTTCTAGGGGACTAATGACCTCAGAAGTTGAGTCCCATAGTGCTCAGAGCCATTTGAACCATTTTAAAATGGTGCAGTAACTCTCGGTTCTTCAATGTATAGGCAATCTTCTTACATTTCAAGTAGTCATCCAAATTTTAATTGCCAAATCAAATAGCGACGCAGCTCTTAACACAATATAGCTTAATTATTTCAGCATAACTGTTCCCGCCGTGCGCGACCAAAGATATCCTTCCTTATCTGTACCTGTTAGCTGTACATCTCATGTTTGAACAGATAACGCACAATGCCACCGCTATGCAGCACAAACAGAATGAGGCGTAGATTCTGGCGTAATATTCTCATTCAGCTAATTTTGATAACAAGTTAATGTAATTCTTCAGGATTCACCAACTGTTGGACAGTATCGATTATTGGGATAGTTCCTGTTACACTTCAATGTGTAGGTCTGTTTCCGAGTGTTCAGGTACCAACGCCACATCAAACTTTCCTCAGACAAGGTGGCAGAAACTACAGATCATTAAATTTTGCCAATTTCATGAATATTAACTACAGAGTCGGTTGCGTAGAGAAGTATACTTTCTAAAATTCAGTTCCACAAAAAATAACGTCTCGAAAATGGATAAGAAGGTGAATTTTTTGTACGCGAGACTGGCTGCTACTTAAATTGTACTATTTCTAAATTCGTAAACTTATATTAAACACACAGTTACGGTAACTTGTCAAGCAGAGGAAGTTTATTCCAACCCCAAGCGCTCATGAAATTTATGCTGCTGTTAACACAAAGGTTTTTCACTAGATTAACACAGCGTAGTGGGACCGATTGTCAGGAGTCCCTGAGTTTACAATTGATGCGCGCAATAGACATTCGGCGTAAACTTCTTATGTGGAGTACACAAAGAAACAAACTTCATCTACATGCCCGATATTCTCGTTAACATCTGACTGCTAATTAAAGCTTGGTATCAGTCAAAATAGTTAACAATATTTTCAAATTTTAATATTTTTTTCGATGGCATTTCACAGCTTAAACTAAGGACGTAAATATTCAGTAGTACAAGTAGTATGAGTTGTTCATTCTATGTCGTTTCATATAATAATTTATTATGTCTTGATCGGCTAATTACTACACATGTACACATTACCGGTTTCAGCAAATTATTGCCATCTTCGGATGTGATAATTAATCCAGAAACCGGTTTGTCATTTTGTATGAAGTCGAGTTACTCACATAGTGATCATAGTGAAACTGGTGGACATATGTCAATAAAATATGCATCATGAGACTCTTCGTTCTTCCCTTTCAGCCCCGTGCTCTGCCGTTCGCCACGTGGAGTCGTGTCCGGGCAGTCCTTGAAAGCGACAGCGGGGCAGCCGCGAATTCGGGAGGGCGACTAACGCGTCGGCAATGCCGTTCACACAAACTGACATTAAAGTTAGCAGTTCTATAAATACCTGCGCGGGTGTCAAAACATAGCGCGTGGGCTCAGCCACCGAGACAAAGCAGTTTACGCCGCGAGACGGCAGCGCAGGGGCGCTGATTTGGTTCGACTGCCTCTAAATACTCGTACGTCGTCGTACTACCGAGTAATGGCGGCAGCAAAATGTAATAAGTGCGCGTATCCTTATGTTAGGCCCTGTGCGAGTCTCCCACAAACGCTAGGCAGCGCCGTACTGCGCCTCGCTGGAGGAATTTCGCTGAGGCGTTGTGTTTGCCTGGATCTATTTGTTAGCGCTAATCCCAAGGTCGCGCATATTAGCAGTCCCTCCTCCTGCCCTCTCCGCAAGGCTCGTTTTTTTCTTGTCATCGCTGTTAGCGCTTTGTAACTCCGGGTCTCTCATACGCCACAAGACGCGAATGACGTAATCTAACCGCGCTACAGTATGGTCCTCTGCGCAGGTACACAAATCCTTCGGCTCACAAAGGATTCTGTGGATAAATCTCAGCAGGAACGCCAGTTTCTCGGAATAAGAAGTTCCGAGAAGTCCTTGTGCAGCGGCAGCGCCTGTTTCAGCGCCTTCATCTCGCTTTCATACAGGTGCCTAGGATATATCGCCAAAATCAGCTAGTTGTGTGAAACAAAAAGAATGACTCTGATCCTACTGAGTAAAGGTGGAAAATGAGTTTTTCTTTTAACAACTTGTGACTCTGGTACTCGAAATCAAAAATGTTAATAAATACAGAGTATCCCCGTGTCGTTTACCTTTTCTTTTGGGGGGGGGGGGGGGGGAGGGGGCAGGGCGGAAGCAATAAAATTCACCCAAATAATTCTGAATACAGTGTGATGGTGCAGTAATTCAGGTTGACTTGTGCAGCAAAACCGCTACCTCTGTATTTAGTCCCAGCTTCATAGCAATTACAGTTGCGTCTAAATACAAAACACAAAAAAGCAAACCCACGTAAACAATTTTACCCTGTGCTCGATCCATTTTCTTAACAATCTCAGTGTAAGCTCCAAAGTCATCAGCAGTATTCCAAATTTGCACCATTTAAGCAAATGAGCCAACACGGAATTTTCAAATGGGTTCAAATGACTCTGAGCACTATGGGGCTTAACTTCTGAAGTCATCAGTCTCCTAGAACTTAGAACTACTTAAACCTAACTAACCTAAGGGCATCACACACATCCATGCCCGAGGCAGGATTCGAACCTGCGACCGTAGCGGTCGCGCGGTTCCAGACAGCGCCTAGAACCGCTCGGCCACCCCGGCCGGCACGGAATTTTCCTACACATTTTATCAATGCTATTATTGGCTCAGACGCATACGCCTCTTTACTGTGGTGCTCCTTCTGCGGGGAAGGTTCTTATTGCCTCGTCATTCATACAAAAGTAGAAATATTTCATGATAACCGTCAGTTATGATGTTTTGCTACATACGAATTGGGATTCTGCTACAGTAAAGTGCAGAGTATCGGAACTGCCTCGTAGAATCATTGCAGGGCATAAAACTTGAATATGAAATGTTGTTCTGTGGCCTTCGGTCCGAAGACTGGTTTGATTCGGCTCTCAGACACAGGATAAAATCTTTTTGGCTGGGTACTCGCCTCCACTGCACTTCTGTTTAACGAAACGGAGGCGACTTAATTGCTCGGAAAATTATACCTTATTGTCATAGAGACGTCGAAAGCTTGCTATACTATAGTACTGTAGGTGCGGATTTGCAAATCGCTACACACTCGTACGCTCATGTGGACACTGCAGGTTGTCGGCAACGGCGCTTAGTTCGCATCTGCGAAGTAGGTGAGAGGATGCTGCGTGCAAGTCCATTCCGTTAGCACGTCGGCCTAGATACTTCAGTCTGGTCAACGGCCAGCAACTGACCTCGACAGTTCCTTCTTTGTAATTACCACCTCGTACCATAAACTAAGACATTGCTCTACGTTTAACAATAGGAAGAGTCTGTTACGTCTTTAGAATAAGAAGTGGACACAGATACTTGTACTTCAACATATCGCTGGAAGTCTATGTCGGGTGACTACCATTGCTCACCAGTGCTGTGGGTAGCATATGAGGACGGAGAAACCTTCGCAGGCTCTTGTCTTGAGACACTGTTGTGACACTCTGCCGTTGTTTCTTTGCAGGAGCCATGGACAGCGCCGAGTTCCGGGTACGCGGCAAGGAGATGGTGGACTACATCTGCGAATACATGGAGACTCTGGGGTCCCGGCGCGTCACACCCAGCATCGAACCGGGCTACCTGCGGCCGCTGCTGCCGGAGGAGGCTCCGCAGGAACCGGAGGACTGGGAGAACATCATGCGGGACGTCGACTCTAAGATCATGCCCGGGGTAAGTGTGTGCACACTGACACCAGCTTGTCTGTCACGGCGTCCTCTACTCGAAAGTTCCTGCTCTCCTATCAACTCTGTAGGCAAGAAATTTTAACTGGCAAATACTGCGTGCTACATCCTATCAAACAAACTAGTTGATCTACTGGATTAATACCTGAATAGGGACCTCTGATTATTCACCAGTGGTAGAGAATATTGTTTTCGCCCAGACCACTGCTCGATTTCAGCCAACGAAAACTTGTGATCTGTTAAAATACGCGGCTAACTTCACTGATTACCCAAAAGCTTTTTTAAACGTGAACATAGATCTCTACGTTTTCCTTAGCCTTCACAATAAAAACAGCTTGTAGTGGATAAAATGAATCATCATCTAGATAATTTAACGGAAGATGTAACACAGAACTTCTTCATATAACTAGAGCCGATAGGGAATAGTGAAAAACAGAGGGTATCAAATGTAATTATGCTTCCATGTAACCACTATCTTCGATCCACGATTATTGTCTCTGACACTTTCCCCACGATACGACGGACTCACGAGTAGTATCAGGGTACAGCATACTAGATTTACCAAGAGCACGGTGCTCACAATTTGAACATTACTGTTGTTTGTCTTTGAACACAGATTATGATTCGTATCAAAAAATCCACGAGATAAGAGATGCAAAAAATAGGATTAGCGTACAGTACAATTAGACCAACGAAAGAAGCATATTGGCAATGTTCAAGTACTGCCTTCCAAAACAAAGAGGCAGATTCTGTTGTAAGAGATAATGCTTGATTCTCATCACTTAACACTTCCGGGCTGAGATGCCGTGGTCCATACATAAGACTCATAATGTTTGATTGTATCACACGAGTCTGACCGCAGATGCCTTTTAACGCAATGTATACAGTTCCAGCGTCTCTGTTTACTTTTCCAGCGTCTCTGTTTACTTTTGTTTTCTCTGTTTCTGTTAAAGCTTGATGTACAATATGTGCTGTTCATGTTTCAGGTGACACACTGGCAACACCCCAGGTTCCACGCATACTTCCCGTCTGGCAACTCGTATCCTTCAATTCTCGGAGACATGTTGTCCGATGCTATCGGCTGCATTGGATTCTCATGGGTTAGTACAATTTTGAGTCCATTTTTCAAGACTCTAACAACTATTAGTTAACAAGAAAGCAACTGATCGAAACTGAATTGTTAATGTCGGTATGGTGAAAGCAGACTTTAGTTCGTTTACACTTCTTCGCTGCCTGATGTGCGTCGTACAGTACAATCAATAAACATAACGGATAGAAAAGGTTCGCGACGCTGAAGAAGTTAAATGTTTATTCAAACTGGTACAGAAAAAGGATGAAAAAAGTTCACTTGTTAGAAGAAACACATTTATCATTACTGGCATCTTTCCAAATATGAAACCTAGAAATTAACAGCAAGAAAGTTAGTGATTACGTATATTACTTTGTAGATTTTTGCCATTAACGACGTATTTCTTTTGTTACAGGCATCAAGCCCAGCCTGTCAGGAGCTGGAGACTATCGTCCTGGACTGGTTCGGTGAGTTTCTTGCCATAAACAGTTACATAAAATTTTTCAGTACATTTTACATTCGGAAAACTTACCAAAACTTTATTGATATAAAGTCCTAATTCCAGTATTCTGTTTATTTACAGGCAAGGCTATTGGTCTTCCCAAGACCTTCATATCGAGCGCGGAAGGCAGTAAAGGAGGAGGAGTCATACAGGTGAGCCTCATAACCTAAGATTACAACTAAAGTTAGATAAAATATTTCCCTATCGTATTAAGCTTACTTCGAATCTTTTAAGGAAAATAAGGAAATCTTTACACTGTATTGATGTCATCTTCATTTCCATCCATGCTGTGATACTCTCTTCATCCAATGATACACTTTACGTGCATCATACACGTTGATCTGAGCTATTTGTTACTTTTTCATCAACCGTAACGTTCTCTCTCTAGTGTCCTACCTACTTGAGTTATTTACCACTAAATTCTCCCTACTTCAGGCAAAATTTTCCCTCTTACTACTCCTTCCCTTTTTTGTAATGCCTATTTATTTTAACCACTATCTGGCACCATATTTTTACACATACTTATTTAGCATTACACTTTCAGATACCACAAATTTCTTCTGTTCCGCGTGTTCCACTGCTCTCGATACAATCCAGCGGATCTCTGCATTCCAGATATTCAATTTTAAAAACTTCTCATCTTTTTCTAACGAAGTTTTCTTTACTTATTGGAGTGTAGACCGCACATTTTCCTCGCTTCTCCAATTAATGAGGTCATTCTTCCCACATAACAGATATTTCCCCATTTTCCACTTTATCGGGCGAGGTGATGGAGCAATTAAGTGGTTGCACTGATATTTTAGGGCAAGCGAGATTCAGACACTCGTCCACCCATTGCGACTTAAAGAAAACAGATAGCAACAGCCTCAGGCCCCTATACACGAAACTAGGAAAGTCATTTATTCGTTTGTGTTATTATAGGGGCCACTACATCCAACTGGTTTCCGTAGACTGCTTCTCGGTAGACCCTTCATGGACGCTTGATACCTCTAGCGACAACTGTGACAGAGGTGTGAAGGGTCAACACGTCTACCGAGAAACAGTCTAGAGAAACCAGTTGTATGTAGTGGTCCCCATAATAACGCAGACAAGTAGATAACTTAGTTAGTTTCGTGTACAGGGACCTGGAAATCGTGCCAATGAGGCACCGAAACTGGTAGCTAAATATAATTATCAAACAAAATTACGGCTGTTGGTATCTATTTTCTTCAAGTCTTCGACCAGCCGCAGTCGCATTTCGACACACAAGATGGAATTACACAAACATTGCCACTTAGGGTTTCCATGATTTCTTTGTATAACAACAGGCGAATGGAGAGGCGATCCTGTTCGACAGGATTAGCACATTTCTCTACTGGTCTCGCCGTCGACAAGAAAACTCTGAACCCTGTCGCTTTTAAGCTAACTCTATTTAGCAGTGTTGTGCGTGGTATGACGCTGAGCTGCTGACGAGCAGGTGGTTCTCCTTTACAGTCGTCTGCGAGCGAGTGCATCCTGGTGGCGATGCTGGCGGCGCGCACGCAGGCCATCCGCGTGCTGAAGGCGCAGGCGCGCGACCCGGACGCCGAGGATAGCGTGTTCCTGCCGCGGCTCATCGCCTACTGCTCCCGGGAGGCGCACTCGTGCGTCGAGAAGGCCGCCATGATCAGCCTCGTCAAGCTGCGCGTGCTCGAGCCCGACGAGAACGGCAGCCTGCGCGGCGAGACGCTCAGGAAGGTGAGGTTCAGCAGCTCGCTTCTGGCTCCAGCGCTGCAGCACTGTAGGGACTAACCCGACGACGACGCTCTGTGGGAACACTGCACACAGCCGCTGGCAGAAAACAGCACAGCGCATCGCAAAGACTAAGTAAGAATACGTGAAAATCTAGTCCTATGCCAGCACTGGAGTCCCCTGACCGTCAACTACCAGTAACTCATTTTCACTTAAACGGTTCGAGTAAAAGAATTACGACAGTAGTTGTTTCTTAAGTGAAAGTCCGATCGTGTTAGTGAGTCACAGGAATGTCTCGAAATAATTTCTGCCGATGCCCAGTAATACCCGCCACAGAAACAACGATCGGAATGGTGAGGTTTATCATCCATGTCATGAATAATAATGATATTTCAGGCTTAAACAATTACTGTAAACCGAGCGAGGTGGCGCAGTGGTTAGACACTGGACTCGCATTCGGGAGGACGACGGTTCAAACCCGCGTCCGGCCATCCTGATTTAGGTTTTCCGTGATTTCTCTCAATCACTCCAGGAATGCCGGGATGGTTCCTCTGAAAGGGCACGGTCTTCCTTCCCTATCCTTCCCTAATCCGATGAGACCGATGACCTCGCTGTCTGGTCTCCTTTCCCAAACAACCCCAACGCAACTACTGTAAAATTTTTCATGATCTTTTCAGCACTTCTCAGATAAAATTGCTGTGGGTTTGCAGCTAATAACCTTTCTGGAAGTAACTCTTCAACGATCATGACTAGTTGATAATGCTTTGGCCTTGAAATAGTCGTGACTTAATAAGTGAAGTGCACTATGGCCGACATATTCGCGACGAGAGAATTCGTTAACTATGTTCGTATTTTAAAAAATTGTACATCCTTTATTTTTCCGTGCCTCTGCATATTTTTTACAATGTAGCTAGTTTCGACCACACTCGATCATCTTCAGATCTATATTGATGTGTAAACAGTTGCCCCGTCTGTAACCGAATGACGCATCAGAATACTGTATTCTGATGCGCACTTTCCATACAGACACTTCAGGTTCCTTACGCAGCTATATAAATCGGAAGATGATCGAGTGTGACCGAAAGTAGTCATGCTGTAACAAACGTGCAACGGAGACTGTAAAACAAGTGATATATAATTTTTTTGTAAATAAAAGTGTAGCTGTGGAAGAATTATTTACTGAAATATTGCAACGTTCTTTGTACTGCCGAACTAAATTTTGTTTTCAGTATCTGTTTTGCTTGTAACTTTTCGTTCATTCCACGGAAGCAAAAGATAAATTTCTTCTACATCGATTACTGAGGACCTGCAAACTGATACGGACTGCTTTATCCAACGCTATATTTATCAGTATGTTTCCACACTGTTAACTTTGTTCCGCGCAAAATCTGATGTCGGTTGGTGTTTTGGGTTCTGCACGTATCTTATACAAGTATTCTTTTGCCATAATCTTCATGACTTAACAAAAATGGTTCAAATGGCTCTGAGCACTATGGGACTTAACATCTGAGATCATCAGTCCCCTAGAACTTAGAACTAATTAAACCTAACTAACCTAAGGACATCACACACATCCGAGGCAGGATTCGAACCTGCGACCGTAGCAGTCGCGGGGTTACGGACTGAAGCGCTTAGAACCGCTCGGCCACTCCAACCGGCGTGACTTAACAGATTCCGACCAAAATTACGAGTATTTAGAGATCAGTATTGTAGCACCCTCTGCTTTGTTCCTAAATATCCCTTTTGCAAATGACTTTTCCAGTTATATAATGTATTGGTATGGAAGGCTGTCACACGGCAGTTCTAGTCTAGAGAGACTCCCTAGCACTCGCCCCAGTTGTACAGCCGACTTTACTATCGATTGTTCACTGTCTACATACGCTCTCATTTGCTGAGACGACAGTTTAGCATAGCCTTCAGCTACGTCATTTGCTACGACCTAGCAAGGCGCCATATTCAGTTACTATGAATGTATTCTGAACAGATAATATTGTAAATCATGTACCGTGAAGAGCGACGTTCATCATTAATGGATTAAAGTTAAGTATCAAACTAATTACGTCAGCTTTCTGAATTCTAATTCCTTGTCATGTTCCAGACCTCACGTCAGTATAGTTCTCCCCTCCTCACGCCAGCCTGCGTGAGCTAAAACGCGTGCATTTCGACCTCCACTAGTAACACGGTGTTGGCTCTTCTGCCAACACAACAATTTCTTCTTTGTACTTCATGTTTTCGGCGAGCCCTGTGAAGGTAACAGCGACGCCCGTTTGCTTACAGGCTCTGGAGGAGGACGTGGCCGACGGAAGGGTGCCTTTCTTCGTGTCGACGACGGTGGGCACCACGTCCAGCTGCGCGTTCGACAACCTGATGGAGTTGGGCCCCGTCTGCAAGGAGTACGACACCATCTGGATGCACGTGGACGGCGCGTACGCCGGCAACGCCTTCATCTGCCCCGAGCTGCGCTACCTCATGAGCGGCATCCACTACGCCGACTCGTTCAACACCAACACCAACAAGTGGCTGCTCGTCAACTTCGACTGCTCGTGCATGTGGGTGCGCGACCGCATCCGGCTGACGTCAGCCATGGTGGTGGACCCGCTGTACCTGCAGCACGACCACTCCAACCAGGCCATCGACTACCGCCACTGGGGCATCCCGCTGTCGCGCCGCTTCCGCTCGCTCAAGCTGTGGTTCGTGCTGCGCCGCTACGGCATCAGCGGCCTGCAGAGCTACATCCGCAGGCACTGCCGCCTCGCCAAGCACTTCGAGGAGCTCGTCAACAAGGACAACCGTTTCGAGGTCATGAACGATGTCAAGGTGAGCCCCATGCCCTTTCTCCTTAAAACTTTCCTCACATGCTTTTTCCTTCTTATTCTTTTTTACAGCAGATGAGCAAACGCTCCGCCGATAACTCCTCCTTATTCTCAGTCGCTTCTGCTCACGGTTTCCTTACGTCGATTAAACATCATAGCAACCACAACATATCGCACCATAGCACATGTAGTATACTCAGTGTTGACAGTGATGCCTTTAACATGGTGCACACAAAAAAAAGTTCAAATGTGTGTGAAATCTTATGGGACTTATCTGCTAAGGTCATCAGTCCCTTAGCTTACACACTACTTAACCTAAATTATCCTAAGGACAAACACACACACCCATGTCCGAGGGAGGACTCGAACCTCCGCCGGGACCAACCGCACAGTCCATGACTGTAGCGCCCTAGACCGCTCGGCTAATCCCGCGCGGCTAACATGGTGCCATCAGGGCAACGAACATCTGAAAATGTCCTCGACTGTTACGAGCGAAACTAGTAATAACCTCTGGCGATTTATTCTAAAGATTGCTGTGTCCCGTGCAGACAATGTCCGTGCCTTCTAGGATAAAGACTATAGTATTTTGCAAGAGTAGCACTCAGTCCAAGTCTCAGGACTTCCAAGGACAAGATGCAGTTTAATGGGACACACAGTTTAGCTTTTGAAGCTAACACATCATATATAATATCCAGTAATCACGTTGACAGTGTGTAAGTTTAAATCAGTCGCTCAGAAATGTTCATTCGTGACTATCTCTACTTCCGAGAAATATTTCTGTGACTACACTAAATTTCAATCGCGATTGTATGGAGACTGCACACACGCCAATCACTGGCACCAACTGCAGATCTGATGCAAGGCTTTATCAGAGATGACTATGTTAATAATTCCTTGAAAACTCAATGTGCTCTGAGTTATTGTTAGCGGGTCACAATGTTCAGAGTTAAAACGGTTCTTAGTTGTTATTATCATACTTGATAAATTCCCTATGGCCTTACATTTTATTAATAGTTTGGTTGCGTCATTCGTGTGTTTCATTCCCGTCAACGTTTCGGTCCTGATATTTCAATCTTCTTCGGCATCTGCCTCGTGAAGAAAACTCCATACAATTAGGCTGTATCACTGAAGTGAGGAAAACTGTTGAACGACGCGGCCAAACTGTTCAGAAGATGTTAGACTGTTCTAGCTCATCGCATTTAAGTGAAAATTTCTCTGAGAAAATTCTGTAGCCGTCTGTTTTCCTGAGGCTTCCACCGCTATTTTGAAGCCCTCACTGTATTGCTTGCAGCGTACAGTTAACCACATTTGCATGAGGAGACTTTGTTTTGCCGCGCACTTCTGGAACGTATGTCTGTTGTTATGCTATCAGTATTGAACACCATTTCTGTAATCCTTTCCCACTAAATTTATTGACCAGAAGGGGAGCGCAGCATCCTTCTTTCTGTTGTTTGTATACTCTGACTTTAGACTTTAGGGCAACGAATTTATTGAAACACATTCAAAGCACCATGTAAACTAATCTGTTTTCTTTTTGTAGCTGGGCCTTGTCTGCTTCCGACTGAAGGGCACAGACAGAATCAACCAAGATCTGCTGGCAGCTGTAAATGCTTCGGGGAAGTTGCACATGATCCCTTCCGTCGTCAAGGGGAAGTACACCATCCGCTTCTGCGTTGTCGCTGAACACGCCAACGAGGCCGATATTGGTGAGTAGCACAATAACCCTCGAGTTTCTGCAAGTTTCTATACAGTTAACTGACTACCCCTCCCTATGCACGACTTTTCACATTACATTTTCCGAAGAAATGCTTTCAGTCTGTAACGATTGTTCTCGTCAATTTGATAATGTAATCGTGTACGTTAAATGAGCTACTTCTCATTAGTGTACACCACTGAAATATCGTTGTTTCGTTTATTACAATTTTGTGGACCTGGTCATGTGTTTGTAATGCCTTGGGAGTTTTCCGTCAAAAACCAGGTAACATTCTGCGTCAAAATAATTTCACGTTTATTTTGAAGACCTTCACTTTGAATCAATCCGATTCATGTCATGTTTTATGTATCAAACATAGACACATTCCGTACATTGAAATGTAACTGTGTTATCTTGCACGCGTTCGACACAGTTCACGAAATAACATAAGATGGACAACCAGTAGTTCAGTCGGTAGAAAGTGGCCTCTTTCTTTTAGCTGTGAATATATTAAACGACATGGCACTATAAAAGCAAATGCATTTGTACCTCGATCAATGCAACAAAGTGATTGACACTCGGGCACTAAAGGAGGCAATGTTGTCGGTTCAAGTTTCTCAGTGCAACAGCTTTGCTTTTCCGTTCTGGATACATCCACATGCTGCCTGTTGATGTACAGTTCTGAGTACGTTTAGCGAGATGGTAAAGGCTAGGTTTCCTGCCTATTGTGGGTAGTTACCTTAACCACTAGGCTATCTGAGCACTCTCCAGGTTCGACATAAGCCGTTGGCACCCACTATTTCCGAACACTGCACTGCAGGCTCAGAATATTAAGATGAAGGGGGATGAAAGATTAGAGTTTAATATCTCTTTGAATACCAGAAAGGTTTGCACTGGTATCATTTCACATCAATGTGTTTTCAGTGATTTAAGCTCCATCGATGCATTCGTGTCATTTCAGCCCATCTAACTCATTTTCCAAACCGCTTTCAGTCACCATGTTTTCCTGATCTACATACAGTAACATGTAATTCTCTCTACAGTTCGTAGCGAACGTGGTTCCTTTTTCACAGTATTTACAGCTGTGCTACGTTGGGTACTAATTTCAGCAGTCCTTTTATACAGTTACGAAACTATCTTTCTTTTACCCGTTTTTCCTTGAATACCAAAAGCGTGGATTATGGGAAGTACTTCGTAATTGTCATTGTGGGTTCGGTTCAGAGTCTGGAGAAAACTGATCAGTGGACTGTATCAGAATTAGATCTTGATCTTTCACAAAATGGTGAATGCTTTTGTGGATAGAGGACGATAAGGTGCTATACAATACGGTTACCTTTGCAACATAGCCCTAGAGGTCTTTTGAGACATTGTGTGTCCTCTTTGTGCCATGTTTTCTACTAGGCTAGTTGTTATTTTACTGTTTCTATTCCCTTAGTTAAAACATACAACCTGCTGCATTCTTTGTCCTCTGTGGGCATACATCTCACATTTCTCTGAACTACTTCACGAAGGCTATGCAAAATTCATTCACAATCATTGATTTATCTTCAGTTTCTGTCCTTTCGCCTCTCTGCATAGCCTCGAAGCACCGATTACAAGATGTCATGGTTCAGCTGAGACTGTCAGTTGAATAAAATGTTTTATTCCTCCCTTTTGACCAGTTTCAACAAGATGGCCGTGCGTGAGAATGCAAGATGATTCAGCTGCCCCTATCGGTATCGTTTTATGCAACCTGCGGTGTTGTATCTCGCCTTCATAAACCACACGCGAGATTTTCATGTTCTCCCGCTCGATAAGCACTATCTATTAGTCCTACAGAAAAAATAAACACGACCTTTTTGTAATGAATTTAATTTAGTTAATTTTTTACTGGGATACATTTTCGCTGGAGGCCATGGTTTTCGAACTACTCAAGAAAAACTAACTAGAAAGACCTACAAAACCCACCTTCGTCCGTCACACTCATCCCTCACAAGTCAGAATTTTCAGTATGGTGTTCGTGGCACTCCCTCCTACCACTGTACAGAAATTTCTAACTGCACGAACCACTCCCGATATTCGACCTCTTATGGTCTCTGCTAACTCGACAGTTGCACCACCCACGTGGTCAGGTGTTTCGTTAACATTATCAACTTAAACTTTCCCGTGAGGGTAGTGAAAGAAAAACAAACTTTTTAAACGTTAATCTAAAACTAATTACATTGGCAATTCGATTCAAACTTAACCTTACAAGCACAGTAGTTTCGTAGCCAGAAGGCCTGACGAATACAGCAATGTAATAGTTTGTTATTTATTTATGTGGGAAATGATTGGTGCAGTTGCAAATTTTTGTACAGTGGTAAGAGGGAGCGCCATGAACAACAGAATGGAAATCCTGATCGTTTGGGGGCTGAGTGTGGAAGTGGTGTTGCGTTTGAAGGTCACTTTTGTAGGTTTTTCTCAAATAACTCTAGAACTACGGCCTCTAGCACAAACGTATGCCCGTACTATAAATACATTAAACTTCCTACAAAAAGGTCCTGTTTATTTTTTTCTGTAGTCCTAGTAGTTTGCACGGTGAGAGCGAGAGGTAATGAAAATCTCACGCGTGGGTTTTGAAGTCCAGGTTGCAGGTTGCACAAAACGATATCGGTAGGGGCAGCTGAATCACCGCTATATGACACTAGATAATGGCCAAGCGTTCTAAATTAGCTAACAGTGACGAAATAACCGTTTTACTCAAGCAATAGACAGCAACCGTAGGAATCGTGACGGCTTTTAGTTGACACAGCTGTTGGCGCTACTCTCTCTATCAGTCTACTCTTCCTGCTCCTATGCCGATGTAGTGACGGCAGACAGTGAGATGTAAACGGCGGTGTGGTTTGCTGTGCAGAGCACGCGTGGGAGGTGATCCAGGAGCACGCCAAGGACCAGCTGGAGGCACTGCACATCGAGAAGCTGCCGTCGCCGACGGAGGTGGCGCCCGGCAAGGGCGGCAACCCGCGCAAGCTGACGCGCCGATTCAGCTTCACGCGCAGCGTCTCGCGCGAGGTCTTCAAGCGCTCCATGTCGCGCTCCAGCCTGCACGACGGCGCCACGCCCATCATCGTGCCCGAGGACGACGACTACATCGACGCCGACGACGTCTTCAACTCCATCCCCATCAAGGAGGAATGAGCAGAGCAGCGCTGCCGCCGCCGACAGCCGGCTTCTCACCCCCCACCGTTTATTTATTTTCCTCATCCTCACTCCATCGGCAGACTTTTTAAGGGAACGACAGCGGCTGTCCGCCATCGCGGATTGGCTCCGTCGCGTCTCTGCGTTAGGAGCCGACCTCGTTAGGAGGACGTCGTTAGGAAAATGACGAGACACTGTGAAAGAGAACTTTCTCGGACATTTTGGAAAGGAAAAGAAGGTTCTCGCAGAGGGTGTTTGTAAACAATCGTGTTTCCTCATTGCCCTCCTCGTGCTTGACTTTCACATAAAGAAATTTCACTACTCGTGAAGTGTATTGACTCGACGCAGCGAGGGACGCTGCTGTGAGGAAGAAAGCATTTATTCTCGTGGTAATTACCACTCCTGTTTTCGAAACAGTATCAGTATTATTTATTATTGAACATTCCACTGTACTTACTGTATGTTGAAAATAAAATAAAAATGTGTTTTCTTAATACTGTTGCTATACATTCCTTGGACGAACGACACTTCCCAATACCTGTCTCCCACCATGTGGAACACTGAAGTTATAAGTGTGCGTTTACCACTTTATGACGTCATACAATTTACATTTTCCTCGGAATTCAAAAACAGTAAAGTTATATTCATTTTTGCGGGAACACTTTACAAAAACTAACACGCAACAAGCTCCCGATTATCCGGGTTAATACGGAGCCGAGACTGCACGGATAACCGAGAAAGACAGATAATCCAAAATCTTTCGTAACTTCAACAGCAATAAGTGTATGATACATGGTAATACTCACAGTCAATTATCCGTTTTAGAAACTATGCTAGTATCAGAGTAAGGCCAATAATGAGATCCCCTTGACGGTGTATAACAGTACCGCTTTCATTTTCTATCAATACGGAGCAAGAAATCTGAAGAGTACCGTTCCAGAAGAAAATCTAGATCATTAACATCGGCTTTAAATTATTTGGTAATTTTCACCTTTTGTCTGCTAGGCAAGTAGTTCGGCAAGCCTATAGAAAGGATATCGGCCTCTGACATGTTACAGGGTAGAACCCCCTCATTTACCTAAAGTTGAAATGGAAAACAGTAGAAAATATTTCAGAGAGAATGAGATTGGGGCCTGCCTTTTCTTCCGACGATAAAGTACAGTTCAATCTCTAATAGTAAATTCTAGACAAAAATATTCGTTCCAGTTGTAACAAAAAACTTCAAGCCTTGTGGTTTTTTTTTTAACTGACTGACTATGCATGGATAATTCAGAAGCCAGACAATCAGTAACCTGATAATGGGAAGCTTATAGTATTTCTAAACCATGTCATCCAAATCCTTCTAAATAAGAATGTCTGTAATACAATGTGGTAAGCGTTTTACGATACCTACCCAAAGCGCACCGTTTGCTGAATGAAGGTACGTAAGGAAATGCACAAAATAACGGAACCTCTGTCGTCCAAGAGCAAAGTCAAAAGTTGCTGCAATCACACACACACAAACACACACACACACACACACACACACATACACACACATAGATACTTCTGTTTGATGCCTGAGAATACATCCTATTACTCTAACTCTTTTTTTAGTGCTCAGAAGTTATGATCCAAAATAGTTTCCAGAAGCCAACGGTAACAACACCTGAAGCCAAATAACACGAGGCCATGTAATTCCGCTGACAAATGCGGTACATTACGAAATGGTGGACAAAACGGGCGCCAATGGCTCGATGAATGTATCGTGCATGGTTGACCTCAAACATGTATTAACTTTTCTTAATTCATTCTGTGTTTGTAGAGAAGTTAGCAAAACGCCACAATGCGATCAGCAAAAGAAACTCTCAAGAAACTTGCTGGTATGATAAAAAAAAGGGAGTTCAATGGTAAAATCACGTCGATGACTAGGTCATTACAGACGAGGCATTCATTCAGGGCAAGAATGAAGAAAAAATAGAATGTTCTCTTTTCCAAAGGAGCTATTCGAGTGTTCACCTTAATCAATTTAGGTGAACAATGGAAAACAACGACAGTCCGACTGGGGTTTTCAACTCCGCTCATCCGGTAGGAAAGTCCAGTGACTTAAGTTCAACGTCACCTCGCTCGGTTTCTTGCAGTAGGCAAGCAGAAAGACTACGAAGCAACATTTATTGATCCCATTTCACACCAATTGTTAATAAGAGCTTGATGAACTGCGCGTGAAATAAATGGGGCAAACAATGCACATGGGAAATACTGCGAGAAAAACACCTCTTATAATTCAATCCAAAGAGTTCGGATAATTTAGAGCCTCGCATCACGTTTAGTTATTCGTTACTACAGCAATGTGTCGTCGAATTTCAGTTTTATGGAATTGCACCATTTGCTGAAAAAATTTGTTTAAATAGGTATATGATAATTAATTAATAGGTGAAATAAACGCGCATGTGTGGGTTGAAAACACAGTGGCAGGTTTTGGAGCCTTCTAGAGACCGTGTAGACAGGTATCTAGAACAATCACTTGACAAACTAGTATCCGTTTCTATCTTAAATAACTGAAGAGACGACTGTGTGGGAGCAATATGCAGATTTAACAGAATGCGCTCTCTTGTTTATCTGTACACAAAAAAATGGTTCAAATGGCTCTGAGCACTATGCGACTTAACTTCTGAGGTCATCAGTCGCCTAGAACTTAGAACTAATTCAGCCTAACTAACCTAAGGACATCACACACATCCATGCCCGAGGCAGGATTCGAACCTGCGACCGTAGCGGTCGCTCGGCTCCAGCCTGTAGCGCCTAGAACCGCACGGCCACTCCGGCCGGCTATCTGTACACACATACCCTAAAAACTACTCTGAAGTGCAAGGCAGACGGCAATTGCCATTGTGTCACATATTAAGGTTTTCTCCCATGTTATTCGCATATTGAGCACAAGAACAACGGACGTTTAGATGTCTCTGTGTGTGCTGTAATTAGTCTAATCTTGTCTTATTGGTCCCTAAAGGAGTGCAAACTTTTCAAGAAGCAAGCCCGTTTATAGAACACATTGGCTGGATTTTTCCTGCTGATGGTACAGCTGAAACTTGGCAACAGTGCAGAATACGTTTGACAACTCTTTGGCTATCAAGTTACTTTCTGGAAGACACAGAAATATCCCGCTAAATTCACTTGATATTTCTTATTATTTTCATTGAAGAATAAACTATGTGACCTTCACTTAATGTGTGACATAACGTTATCAGTTTATAGTTTTGAGTGCAGAAAGGTCGTTCCACACAGGAACTGCAGTTAAACTCGTCTTTTACGTTGCGATTTATCTGTCCTAGCCACTCCTGTGGCAATAAGGGAGAGACAAATGCTGAAGTTCTTCACTGTCTCTGAGATAACAGGGTCGCCTATAAAGTAAAGGCTGATTTCGCTCATAGTTTCAGTCTCGCTGAAAGCCAGATTTCTATCCATTTTGTGACAGACCTACAAGCAGCCAATTCGAAAATCAAATAGGAAAACCTAAGAAAACTTCTCCATCAGTAGTCCTCTCACTACCTCCAGTACCTCATAGTGCAAAGGCGAAAAACTTATGATAATGCACACTTCATAATGCCCCTTCCCATTTCTGCTGACATAATTTTTAATATCCATTTTTGTTTTTGAAATGCCAGATTTACATACTGCTTGAGTATGACATAGGACAGCAAATGAACACAAACCGTTTCGAAGTAATATCTTTCTAATTAGCAACGATATAGCTACACTCGTGTTACAGACACTTTATAATTTATTAAAATAGATTTCAGTCATAAGGTTACCGTGGTAGGTTGTAGTTCATTTATAGCAGTCCAGTGGATATTTTAGCAGCGTTTTCCATTAGTTTATTAAACACAGCACGGAAGTAAACGAGAAACTATCCACAATATATTCTCTCACATTGTCTAAAACAACCTGACAATGCTTTGGTATTCCATCATTTTTCGGACGTGCGCCTGGGAAACTACTCTTGTTTAGATATTTCGGTTGATATCCTATCAGCCATACTCAAGATGAGTCTCTTGCAAGACTTTTAATCACTTTGCATAATCCTGTGAAATACACTGAATGGCCAAAGAAACTGTTACACCTGCGTAATATCGTGTAGGGTGCTCAAGAGCACGCAGAAATGCCGCAACACGACGTGGCATGGACGCGACTAACGTGTGAAGTAGTGCTGGAGGGAACTGACACCATGAATCCTGCAGGGCTGTCTATAAATCCGTAAGAGTACGAGACGATGGAGATTTCTGAACAGCAACTTACAAGACATTCCAGATATGCTCAAGAATGTTCATGTCTGGGGAGTCTGGTGGCCGGCGGAAGTGGTTAAACTCAGAAGAGTGTTCCTGGAGCCACTCTGTAGCAATTCTGGACGTGTGGACTGTCGCATTGTCCTGCTGGAATTACCCAAGTCCGTCGGAATGCACAATGGACATGAATGGATGCGGGTGGTCAGACGGGATGCTTACGTACGTGTCACCTGTCAGAGTCGTATCTAGACGTATCACGGGTCCCATATCACTCCAACTACATACACTCCACACCATTACGGAGCCTCCACCAACTGGAAGAGTCTCCTGTTGATATGCATGGTCCATGGATGTTGTCTCCATACGAACACGTCCATCCGCTCGATACAATTTGAACCGAGACTTTTCCGACTAGGCAACATGTTTCCAGTCATCAACAGTCGAGTGTCAGTGTTGAGGAGTAAAGCTTTGTGTCATGCAGTCATCAAAGGTACACGACTGGGTCTTCGTCTCCAGACGCTCATATCAATGATGTTTCGTTGAATGTTTCTCAGGCTGACAGTTGTTGAAGCCCCAGCATTGGAATCTGCAGAAATTTGGGGAGAGTTGCACTTCTGTCACGATGAACGATTCTCTTCAGTCGTCATTGGTCTCGTTCTTGCAGGATCTTTTTTCGGCCGCAGCGATGTCGGAGATTTGATGTTTTACCGGATTCCTGATATTCACGGAACACTCGTGAAATGGTTGCACGGGAATGTCCTCATTTCATGGCTACCTCGGAGATGCTGTGTCCCATCGTATAATTTTTGAATAATGTATATTTTGTAAAAATGAAAGAATTCCTTGTTTATTCGTCATAGTAGCCACAACGAAGTGATGTCATTTGAATGATGAAAACATTTTCCTTACACCAGGAACACAGTTAATGCTTTCAGACACGTCACAGCAATTGCTAGTTTTATTTAGACAGAATCGCGGTGGATTAAGAAACGCTCCTGGCAGTTGAGCTGCTTATTGTGCTGCATACCGAGCATACTTAAAGCAGTTCGTAAAATGTACCATTGCAACTGATAATGCACAGGTAACTGAAATTTAAGAATACTGTTCTCCTGATAAACCTGAAATGACGTGGAGCTAACAGAACTTATATTTGTGATGTACTGAGATACCACAAAAGAAGGGTTTGCTATAGTTGGTACCAGAAGAACCGTGGAATTCCGACCGCAGCAGAAACATCGCTGCGCAAACCAATCACGCTGCCCGCGAGAATCATACTCTCTGGAGCGGCTGTACCACCAGGAGGGGAGCCGCGCTTACCTAACCGTGCGAGGGCAGATGTTGGGAGTTGCAAGGAAGTGCCTGAAGAACGCTCGTCGTGTCTTGAAGTCGTCGAGTGAGACAGAAACAGTGGCCGATAGATAGACAGTGGTTAGTCTTCAGTCGAAACAAAACAGTGAATAAAATTACCGCGAATGGGCAGAGGCCGCCTGCCTAGAGATTTAATTGAGTACTGTTAGTTTGGAACTGTTCTAAGAATAGAACATGAAGACAAAAGATTAGTTTTCTTTCGACTTTATTTCAAAGAACATTATTTAGTTTGAGTTCATGGAACTGCAGTCAGCGCAAGACAGATAGTCTGTAACCAGCGTTACCAGAGTTGAGTAATATATTTCAGTACTCAATATTCTGTATTACTTTCATTGTGTGTGTACAACCCTAGAATCCACGCATCCGTCCTACCAGGACACCGTTTTTAGTCTTTTTCAGAAGCAGGGAGATTTTCATCGAAGTGGACATCCCAGCCCACAACAATTTTGTCCAACAGTTTCCTTAAAAGCATTTTCCACGGCCGAAAATCGTCACATTGGTTATATATATTTATTATACACCAACACCCTGAATTATACCAACACCCTTTTCGTCGCCCTCCTGAAAGACAGAGGTATCGCTATGTACAGGCCAAGAGTCCAACAAAAGCAACGAATTAATTTCTGCAACTAGTTAGAAACCTATTTTGTCATATTTCAATGAGTCCATTAAAAGATTTTGGCTATCAAACAGTCCTTCTTTAATTTGTGGTTCTAATATTCTGTGCGGTCCCTGAAGACAGATATAAAGCTGTGGAAACAGTAATCCACTCATACGAGGGTCACTCCAAAAGAAATGCACACTATTCTTTTTAAAAACCATCTTTTATTGTACATGTTTGAAAGTTTTACAGTGTGTAGATACATCCTTTAGGAACAACATTTTCATTTCTCCACTTAATTTCCATCCCTCTCAACTGCCTTACGCCATCTTGGAACCAGCGCCTGTATACCTGCACAGTAAAATTCTGGACTAACATGTTGGAGCCACTGTTTGGCAGCATGCAAAAGGGAGTCATCATCTTCAAACCTTGTTCCATGAAGAGAGTATTTCAGTTTCCCAAAGAGATGATAGTCACACGGAGCCAGGTCAGGACTTTAAGGCGGGTGTTTCAGTGTTGTCCATACGAGTTATGTGATCGCTTCCATGGTTTTTTTGGCTGACATGTGGCTGTGCATTGTCGTGCAACAGCAAAACATCCTGCTTTTACCGATGTGGTCGAACACGACTCAGTCGAGCTTGAAGTTTCTTCAGTGTCATCACATATGCATCAGAATTTATGGTGGTTCCACTTCGCATGATGTCAACAAGCTAGAGTCCGTCGGAGTCGAAAAACACGGTAGCCATAACTTTTCCAGCAGAAGGTGTGGTTTTGAATTTTTTTTCTTGGGTGAATTTGCATGATGCCACTCCATTGGTTGCCTCTTCGTCTCTGGTGAAAAATGATGGAACCATGTTTCATCACCTGTCACAATTCTTCCGAGAAATTCATCTCCACCATTCTCGTACTGTTCCAAAAGTTCGCTGCATACCGTTTTTCTGGTTTCTTTGTGGGCCACTGTCAACATCCTGGGAACCCACCTGGTACAAACCTTTTTTAACGCAAACACTTTCAGTATTCTGCAAACACATCCTTCCCCAATCCCAACGTAGCGTGACAATTCGTTCACTGTGATGAGTCTTTATAGCAATCACCAATTCGTTAACTCTCTGCACATTGTCTGGAGTGTGTGCAGTTCGTGGCCTGCCGCTGCGAGGACAATCATCAATATTGCCGTGCCCACTTTCATAACGTAACCTGCTTGCCCACCGACTTACTGAACTGCGATCGACAGCAGCATCTCCATACATTTTTTCAACCTCTTGTGGATGTTTCCCACAGTCTCGTTTTCACAGCACAGGTATTCTATGACAGCACGTTGCTTCTGACGAACGTCAAGTGTAGCAGCCATCTTGAAGACATGCTGTGACGGCGCCACTCACGGGAACAGGTTGAACTAAGTTTGAAAACAAGCGGGAAGGATGTATCTACTCGCTGTAAGACTTACACACATGCAGAATGAAAACTGTATTTTTACAAAAATAGTGTGCATTTCTTTTGGAGTGACCCTCTTATTTACCACTGTCATTGTTGTTTACAGATGTGTCATAGCATTAATCGACTGCACAACAGACTTTCTTTTCAACTCGAAATGATAAAGTGCAGTTTGCTCGCAGTTCTTTCACGAAATATGATTGATTGGCGGTGGACACAGCGCATAAGAGAATAACAGAAGCTTCATCTTCACGTCAGTCATGAATTAAAGGCATGTCCGATACACTTCTGTTTGAAGCACAGATCGTTTTCCTGCGTCATCCTGTACCGTATGATTTCTTGAATCTGTTTAATCATTTCAAAGAACACTTGAAATCAGCAATGTTCATCTCGATTGTGATTCAGAGGGACCCATCTCATAGATCTCCATTGGCAACGGTGCACTGCCCCTCACGAGCAGCTCTACACAGTTCATATCTCACGAAATTTTATTTATAAGTTTGGGGGTTTGTTCAAAAATGTTCAAATGTGTGTGAAATCTTATGGGACTTAACTGCTAAGGTCATCAGTCCCTAAGCCTACACACTACTTAACCTAAATTATCCTAAGGACAAACACATACACCCATGCCCGAGGGAGGACTCGAACATCCGCCGGGACCAGCCGCACAGTCCATGACTGCAGCGCCAAAGACCGCTCGGCTAATCCCGCGCTTTGGGGGTTTATGTTGAGTTATTATTTGGTGGTGGGTTTCTTCAATTTATACAGTTCATGGTCAGATATCAAGAAGCAAAACCAGCATTGCACATTACTTTACATTAAGCTTTTAACACAAAGAATATTAATCTAATCAAGCTTTTAACACAAAGAATATTAATCTATTTTATCTATATTGTTAACACTTAACGCTGCCGCAAAAGTAGTTGGTAATCATTAAGGATATAAAATGAGTTGCAAATTTATGTGAACAGTAACTGCAGCCAATTCTTTCTGTGGAACTATCAACGGAAATTGAAATTCGCTTTACAAATAACGATCGCACTGTGTAGTGTTACACTATGTGATCAGAAGTATCCGGACACCTGGCTGAAAATGACTTACAAGTTCGTAGCCCCCTACATCGGTAATACTGGAATTTAATAGGACATTGGCCCATCCTTAGCTTTGATGACAGCTTCCACTGTCGCAGCATACGTTCAGTCAGGTGCTGGAAGGTTTCTTCGGGAATGGCAGCCCATTCTTCACGGAGTGCTGCACTGAGGAAAGGTATCGATGTCGGTCGGTGAGGCATGGCACGAAGTCGGCGTTCCAAAAGATCCCAAATGTGTTCTATAGGACTCTGTGCACGCCACTCCATTACAGGGATGTTATTGGCGTTTAACCATCCCAACCATAGGCCGTGCATTATAAACACGTGCTCGGTCGTGTTGAAAGATGCAGTCGCCATTCCCGAATTGCTCTTCAACGTTGGGAGGCAATAAGGTGCTTAAAACATGAATTTACGCCTGTACTGTAATAGTAACACGCAAAACAACTAGGGGTGCAACCCCTCTCCATGAAAAACACTTCCGCACCATAACACCATCTTTGTTCGATTTCTACGATTATTACAGAAAATGGTAGGAACAAAAGAGAGAAAATATGTCATTTTTTCAGGAACTGGTTATTTAGTTTGGGTCTAAAAGTTAGGTAAAACTGGCATTAAAAATGGATTTAACCGAAAACCTTTGTTTCAGCGATAAACGCCCCAGAAGTAACTAAGAGCTTTCGAACAACATCTCCTTCCTACCTCGTATAAACGTCTTGAATCGACCTCGTTGTTTCAAAAAAGCTATATAATCTTTGCCATCTAAATAAAAATTTTTACGTGTACACCATCTAAATGACTGCTTAATTTTTACATATACTTTTTCGCGTTATAATCTCCTGGGTTGAGAACAGTGCCAGATGGTTCTTCATTTCCGTGAAATTCTTGATCTTCTTGTGAAGATCCACGAGACGATTACTGTTTCTATTCATCTCACAATTTCCGAAAATACAGTCCTACATTTTCTATTAACCGAAACACAACTCATGTTAAGTATACTTTAAAACTGAACTTTTCTTTAATCAAACAGAATCCTTAATTTGCTTATTACATACTTAAATTATAACAACACAAATTTAGATTGCTACTCATAGATAAAGTTGAAAGAAAGCAAATTCAGCATCACATCACGCTCGTCATATTAACGGAGAGAGTCGCGAACTTTGAAATTCGTAATTCCCGTATTGGGTAGGTTCACTACTAGCCTAGGTAAACAAATCTTTGAGTGATATGCCCATTTCTCTTCCGACTTTGTAGCATAGAACTTTTTGAAAGTTTCGTTTCTGTTCACTCCATTCTTTCTATTCACCCCATTTTACGGTAGTTTTAATGGCCTGCAGTGCGAATTATTGCCAGGCAGTTGCTCGAGAAAGAGGTTTCGTAGACAGATTAGGGCGCAATGGCCGCATTACGACGTGCTTTGTACTTTTTACTGCCGCTTGAAGCGTGTGACCTTTCCTCGCATGGAGAGACCGGGCGGATTTCTCACGGCCGGCTGCCCGCGGTCTATAAAAGGGTCGCCACTGTTTATTCCCCCAGTCGAGCTTCATCAGCCACCTACGTCTCCGGGATCGGAAAATAATGGAACGCAGTGACACCGCAGCGGAGGAATCTCGCTTGGGTCCTGGCGGTTGAAGAAGTCCGGTCCTCCAGAATCGCCCAACAGTTGAAGCAAACGCACTGGCGTACAAGCGGCAGCCATTAAACTTAGCTCCTCGAAAAATCAAGCTACAATTATGGAACTTGGTTATCGTACCAGTTCTCCTCTACATTTCCAGCGTTCGCTGTGATACGTTTTTGCCCAATGAAGACGATGGTTGTAAATGTCTGCATTTTGGTTGTTCAGGTAACTTTCTACCTCGTAAATCACCACATAATCTGTAAGTAGGCTGTTTATGTTTTCTTATTGGCAACGTTACGTATCGCTCTGTATGAAAATCACTGGCTGTGCTGTGTGCAGTCTGTGGCCAGTTTGCATTGTTGTCAGCCATTGTAGTGTTGGGCAGCTGGATGTGAACAGCGCGTAGCGTTGCGCAGTGGGAGGTGAGCCGCCAGCAGTGGTGGATGTGGGAAATGAGATGGCGGATTTTTGAGTACAGAATGGATGTCATGAACTGATATATATATTATGACTATTAAGGTAAATACATTGTTTGTTCTCTATTAAAATCTTTCATTTGCTAACTATGCCTATCAGTAGTTAGTGCCTTCAGTAGTTTGAATCTTTTATTTAGTTGGCAGTAGTGGCGCTCGCCGTATTGCAGTAGTTCGAGTAACGAAGATTTTTGTGAGGTAAGTGATTTGTGAAAGGTATAGGTTAATGTTAGTCAGGGCCATTCTTTTATAGGGATTTTTGAAAGTCAGATTGCGTTGCGCTAAAAAAATATTGTGTGTCAGTTTAAGCACAGTCATGTATGTTCTAATGGGACGTTTCAAATCATTCTGGCAATGCAAGAGGGACAGTCGCTCGACCCTGAAATCTGGTGTACAGGCCTGCTATTCATTTTGCGTTTCTAGAAAGCGTTGTCTGCCATTTTACTGAAGAGCAGATTTAGCTCTGCTGCGACGAGAATGCTATGGCTGCAGCAATCGCTACAAACCTCTGGTTTGATTCGTTGTTACACTGCTGACGTAAAACTATATCGTAATCCGTGCCCCAGTTCGAGGATGTCTTGCAATCAAGGCGGATGCAAACCTTTCCATAACATTCCCGGAAAATATTTGCAAAATTTTCTCATTCTCTTCTGCGATCCTTACGAGGCAAACACAGCACAACATGCAGTTATAGAGTTACAAACTCTGCACCCCTCTTGACATACTCACACAATAATGTGCCTAGCCGGGGAGACGAACACCGTCTTGTTCGGGAGACTGCTGGGGCTCGGATCAAAGAACCCGAAATTATAGCTTTAAAAATATGTTCGGTCAACTTTAATTATGCCGTTGAAAACAAAAAATGGAAATTCTGACGACACAAATGATGTCGAAGTTGAATAACCTATTCTTAAGGTTCATTTCCCGCTCTCTCACTATGACAAGTAGAATCACTGGCATTTTTTATTATTTTCTCAGTCGTTGTGACAGGACTTCATTTCCGCCCTTTACCTTGAGAGAGTTGACATCCATAATCAAATTGATAATGCGAAATTATGGACTCTGCGTATTTTAATGAAGTATGTTTATCTCATTGCCTCTTAAGTAATCTACCTTCAGAAATACGTTGAAGGGGTAACTATCAGCCGGACGGTGTAGCCGAGCGGTTCTAGGCGCTTCAGTCCGGAACCGCGCGACCGTTACGATCGCAGGTTCGAATCCTGCCTCGGGCATGGATATGTGTGGTGTCCTTTGGTTAGTTAGGTTTAAGTAGTTCTAAGTTCGAGGGGACTGATGACCTCAGATGTTAAGCCCCATAGTGCTCAGCCATTTTTTTGGTAACTATCAGTCTTTTGAGATACAGTTAATTTTGTGTAATTTCTATCAAATTTAGTTCTCGAGTTACGACACGGCTCACAACTCACTGAATCAGTTACATGAAGGATGAGACATTTCCCCCTCTATGGGCGGCCATGCAATGACTTCCTCATCCGTGGAAAGATAAGATGTTTCAATATGTCACGTCAGAATAATACGGAGGATGATGCAAAATTTGATAGCCCAAAGATGCAGCATTTTTGTATCTATGTTCTGTAGGAACACAGTGGAGGAGGGGGTGCAGGAACCCGGGGGGGGGGGGGGAGAAGGAAAATACGCTCTGGGAGAAGGAGGGGAGAGGAAAAAGGGGGGCCCTGTGGAGGGGGCGGAACAAGGCCAGGTTACAATTGGAAGGAAGGGTAGATGTCATGGCGAAGTTCAACATCCGGCAGGGGGAGGTGCTTGAAATTGCCCTGATGAAGGAGATGGAGGGTGTGGAGGTGGAGAGAGGGAAGGACACAGTGATAGAGGCGCGGCAACGGCCGGGGGGTGGAAAGGAAGGAGGAAACAAGGGGGTGAGGGGATCAAGGAATGTGGAGATGTTGGAGGAAAAAGAGGAGGAAGGGGATGAGATCATACAGGAGTCGCATGGGTTCAAATGGCTCTGAGCACTATGCGACTTAACTTCTGAGGTCATCAGTCGCCTAGAACTTAGAACTAATTAAACCTAACTAACCTAAGGACATGACACACATCCATGCCCGAGGCAGGATTCGAACCTGGGACCATAGTGGTCGCTCGGCTCCAAACTGTAGCGCCTAGAACTGTACGGCCAATCCGGCTGGCGGTCACATGGGGGAAGGAAGGCAGATACAGGAGGCAAGGTGGAGCTTGTGACGTTTGAGGATTTGGAGGGGTGGCACTCCAGGAAGTGACAGTGGAAGTGGAGGAGGGGGAGGTGTAGATAAAAGTGGGGAGGGGGTGGGCAAAGATCCAGGTGACGCTGGCATAACAGAGGACAGGACAGATGAGGGATTTGTAGGTGTGGATGATGGTGGAAGGATGCAATCCCCATGTCTGGCCAGACAGGAGTTTCAGGAGGTGGAGGCAGGAATGGGCTTCTTGCTGGATGGTCAGGAGATGAGGGGTCCAGTTGAGTTGACGGTCGAGGGTGAGGCCAGGGTATCTCAGGGCAGGGGTGAGCAGGATGGGACACACATAACTGGTGAGGTAGAAATCGTGGAGACAGAAGGAGTGAGTGGTGTGCCTATGATGATTGCCTGGGTTTTGGAGGAGTTGATACAGAGGAACGACTGGTTACACCAAGTGGTGAACTGGTCTAGGTGGGTTTGCAGGGTGTGTTGGGACCATTGAAAGGTGGGATAGAGAGCCAGGAAGGCAGTGTCATGAGAATATTGGAGGAGGTTGACAGGAGCAGGTGGCTTCGGCATATTGGCGGTGAACAGAAGATAGAGGAGAGGGGAGAGTTCTGAGACCTGGGGGATGCCAGCAGTAGGATAAAAGATACGGGAGTTGGTGTCGTGGAGGGTGACATAGGAAGGATGGCGTAAGAGGTAGAGATTGGCAAGGACAGTCAGGAAGGAAGGTTGTGGCAAGTGACACAGTCGTGACCGGGTACAAGGAACGAGGCCACGGGTGGCACTCCAGGAAGTGACAGTGGAAGTGGAGGAGGGGGAGGTGTAGATGACAGTGGAGGTAGGAAGGCTCATGACGGACGGACGACGACGGACGGGCAGCAGATGGACAGCAGGCGGAAAGCAGGCGGCGAGATGGACGGTTGCAGACATACAGCAGGCGGCGGCTAGCAGACAGACAGGTAGGCAGGCAGATGGACGGACAGCAGCTGCAGGCGGCGGACGACGGCGATGGCGGATGGACGACGATGACCACCCGGCAGGCAGGCAGACAGATGGACGGCAGACAGCAACAGCCGCTTCGAAATCTGTCCACTTCAAAGTGAGGGGATCCAACCCTCGAGATGCCTTTCCATTCCTTTTTTTCTTTTTTTCCTTATTGAGATTCGATTCCCCCTCCGAAGGGGGCGGGCTGGCCGAAGCTTAGAACGCCGCTCTTCAGCTTACAGAATTTGTTTAAAAAGAAAATGAAGATAATAAAGACGACAAAATCGGTGACTTAAACGATAAAAAGGCGGAAAATCGTGGAACTTAAAACATAAAACAAAGGGTTGGCGATGCTAATAAAATACACAGGAAGCAGACAGGTAAAATAATAGACAGACAATTAAAAAAACACGGCGGCAGTCTGGTTTCTGTTCGCAAGACATATAAAAATCACACCCAGCGACAGCATGATTTCTGTTCGCAACACTTTCGAAAGACACACAATACTGAACACTCACTTGAACAATGCACTAAAAAGTTGGCACAAATATGACACACCACAGCTGAGGGCAGATGGGGAGAATCTGGACAGATGATGGACAGAAAAGGGGGAAGGAGAGGAAAAACGAAGTGGGGGAGGGGGGAGGAGCCGACAGAGGACAAGGACTCAGAAAAGGGGAGGGCTGGGCAGACTCGAGAGGGAGTGGGGAAAGGCAGAGGAGGGGAATGCAAAAGGACTCGGGGGGGGGGAGAAATGAGGAGGGAGGTGAGGATCAGTGTTGATGGGAGGGATGAATGGAGGGAGAGAGGACATCATCCAGAAGGGGTAGTTGACGGAAGATACCTTGGGAAACGAGATGAAGGGTGTAGAGATGGAGGGTAGGGGGGACCCAACAGTGAAGGCGCAGCAAAGGGTGGGGGCTGGAGAGGAGAGAAGCAACCAGGGGATGAGGGGGATCAAGGCGGCGGAAGGTGTAGAGTATACAGATATGTTAGAGGAATAGGAGCAGATGGGGGAAAGGAATCAGGTTGTAGAGGATCCACATGGGGACAGGAGGTGTATACGGAAGGCGAGGCAGACTGTATGGCGCTCGAGGATCTGGAGGGACTTATAGAATTTGGGGAGGGGGGGGAGGGGTGGATATCCAGGTGGGACTGGCATAACAGAGGATGGGACAGATTAAGGATTTGTAGGTGTGGAGGATGGTAAGAGTGGTTCAACCCCCATGTCCAGCCAGAGAGGAGTTTGAGGAGTTGGAGGCAGTTGTGGGCTTTGGACTGGAGAGAGCGGAGATGAGGGATCCAGGTAAGGTGACGGTCAATGGTGAGGCCAAGTTAGATCAGGGTGGGGGAGAGGCGGACAGGATGGGCGCAGATGGAAAGGGAGAAATCAAGGAGCCGGAAGGAGCGAGTGGTATGACCTACTATGATTGCCTGGGTCTTGGAAGGATTTATTTTCAGGAGCCACTGGTTACACCATGCGGCAAAAAGGACATAGTGATTCTGGAGAAGGCTTTGGGACCGTTGGAGGGTAGGAGCGAGGGCAAGGAAGGCACTGTCATCAGCATACTAAAGGAGGTGTACTGGAGGAGAAGGAGGGGGGGGGGGTTGGGGCTATCTGCTGTGTACAGGAGGTAGAGGAGAGAAGAGAGGACAGAGCCCTGGGGCACACCTGCAGAGGGGTAGAAGGTGCGGGAATCAGCGTTATGGATGGTAACGTAGGAGGGACAGTGGGAGAGGAAGGAGGCAATCAGACGCACGTAGTTGACAGGAAGGGCGTAAGTCTGGAGTTTAAACAGGAGACTGGGATGCCAAACATGGTAGTAGGCCTTTTTGAGGTTGAGGGAGACGAAAATGGTGGACTGACAGGAGTTAAGCTGGAGGGAGAGGAGATGAGTGAGGTGTAGGAGTTGGTCATCAGCAGAGAAGGAAGGTCAAAAGCCACATTGGGTGTTGGGGAGGAGGTGGTTTCGGTGGAGGTGGTGATGGATGCGCCGTGTAAGGATGGATACCAAGAGCCTGCTGAACACCAAGGTGAGACAAATAGGGCAACAGAGGCATCAGATGGAGGCTTGTTTGGTTTGGAGAACATCAGGATGTGGGAGGTTTTCCACAGGCCGGGGTAGAAGCCGGTGGCAAGGATGATGTTGTAGAGGGTGGCAAGGACTGCAAGGAAGGAGGGAGGGCGGTGTTCGAAGTGGCAGTAGGGAACGGATTCGTGGCCGGGAGCAGTGTTGCGTTTAGTGCGGAGTGTGAAGCTGATGTCCTGTGTAGTGATGGGAGTGTTAAGTTCAGATGGTAGTGTGTGGCCCAAGTACTGGAAGCTATGAGTAAGGGGAGGAACAGAGGTATTCGTATGGTTGATGATGTCGGGGTAGAGGGAATAATCAAATTGGGGATAGGTGAGATGCAAAGTGGTTGGCCTTACTGAGGTTGTCAGGAAAGAGATGGTCATCAAGGAGGAGAGGGTACTGGGGGGTAGGGCGGTGCCCAGTAAAGTGGTGGAAAGCAGACCAATATTTGGAAGTGTTTATTGGGAGTGTGGTGTTGAGTTGTGTACATGTCTGTCACCATGCGCGGCGTTTCTTCGCAGTAAGCAGGTTGCAGATGTGTAGAGCGGTAGAGGCGGCGGCATTCACGAAGGAGAAGGACGGCCTGTGGGAGCAGGGCTGGGCGGTGAGGGTGGATGGCTTTGGTGGGGATATGGGTGGCGACGGCATCAGACAAGGTCTGATGCAGGAAGGCAACAGTGCGGGAGATGTCATCAGGAGATTGCTGTAAATTTTCACAAAGTCAGATGGACTTTCCCAGCATTGTTCCCTTTGAATGCGAAAAGCTTTAGTCGTGGGCTGCACCATCTTGTTTTGCCTCATCTAGCGGTGTTTACGGTACTGTGGCACGGCCATTCCAATATGTATCAGGATCGGACACGATGTACTAGCAAATGAAGATACTTTCTTAATTTTATTTTTCTAGGGGACAATTGAAACTTCAGGAATACCCCTCGTACAGTTTACATTAACAATCTATGTATAAAGCCATGTTTTGAGCTATATTCTGTTCGCCCTGATAGCTGAGTGGTCAGCGTGACGGATTGCTGTCCTATGGGCCCGGCTTCGATTCCCAGCTGGGTCGGAGATTTTCTCCGCTCAGGTACTGGGTGTTGTGATGTCTTAATCATCATTTCATCCCCATCTAGAGCGCAGGTCGGACAGCGTGGCGTCGAATGTAATAAGACCTGCACCAAGGCAGCTGGACCTGCCCCACAAGGGTCCCCCTGGCCAATGACGCCAAACACGTGAATCCATTTATCATTTTGCAAATTTATCCATATAAATCTAAAAAAATGGTAAGAACGGTTGTGCCTGTATATGAGATTCCGGGCTCCTTTTCAAGTTCCAGACCTACGCCCTTCCTATCAACTTTAGCCATCTCACTGCCCCCTTCCTCTCCCACCTTCCTTCCTATGTCACCATTCATAATACCAATTCCCGTACCTTCTGCCCTGCTGCAGGTGTGCCTCAGGACTCCGTCATTTCTCCTCTTCTCTATCTCCTGTACACCACTGATATGCCCAAACCACCCCCTCGTCCATCTCCTTCAATATGCTGATGACACCGCCTTCCTTGTCCTCTATCCTACCCGTCAACAGTCCCAGTGCTCCCTCCAAACCCCTTAAACCAGTTTAACGCTTGGGGCAACCAGTGGCTCCTTCGAATTTATCTTACAAAACCCAGGCAATCATTATAGGATGTACCACCCCCTCCTTCTGGCTCCATGATTTCTACCTCACCATCTATGACCGCCCTATCCAACTTAAACCCACCTTGAAATACCTTGGCTCCACTGTTGACCATCAACTCACCTGGACTCCTCATCTTCAAGCCATCCACCACAAAGTCCACATTGGATTCTGCTTCCTAAAACTCCTCTCTGGATGAACAAAGGGATTGCACCCTTCCACCATCCTTCATACCTACAAATCCTTGATCCGTCCAATCCTTTGTCATGCCAGTGTTTCATGGATCTCTGCCCCTCCAAGATTCTATAAAGTGCTCCAAATACTTGAACATGATGTGCTCTGCCTCTCTTTCTGTATCCATCTCCCATTCCCCATGAGGCTCGATGAAGACATAGCACGTAAACACTGGCGGCACGAATAGCATGATTAAAAACGGCGTTGCAGCCTGGGACAATGACACTGAACACACACTCCACTGATACTACACATCAACAAAATACGACAAAATAACTGAATTAAAATTTGGAGGGCCTGCCAAGGGACGGATACAGAAAGTGAGGCAGAGCACGGAGAATCAGTGAAATACTGCGAGTAATGAGGATAATGTGCAAGGGGCACTACATTACCAGTGCGTGGATAAGTTGAGAATTCGGGTCTGACGAGAGGGGTGCTAAGTTAGTCTGTGTTTGGATGGTGCAGTGGTCAAAGCATCTGCCTAGTAGGCAGGAGACTGGGATTCAAATCCTAGTCTGGCACGTATTTTCAACTTTTGTCATTGCTTTAAAACAATGCCTGCTCACAGCCAATGTCTGTAAACCCTTTGTGCCGTAATTCATAGTGGCTGCTGGATTAAAGTGGTGTCTGTTTTTTCAAACATGTCTGAAAGAACAAAAACCACATATATATACACTGATCAGTCAGAACATTATGACCATCGACCCATTATCGATATAGACCCGACCAGGCGATAGCTGCATTACCTAGCGAGGAATGACTGCTAGTCAGACACACGCACGGTGCATGCAGTATCAGTGAGCTTGCTGCCCATGTGTAGAACGTGAAAAACGTGTGATGTGTCTGAGTTAGATTGAGTGCAGACTGTGACGGCCCAGAGGCTCGGCACGAGCATTTTGGAAACTTCATGACTTATTGGGTGTTTGAGGAGTGCTGTGATGAATGTCATCAACACGTGGTAAAACCAAGTTGTAAGCACATCCGGACGTCATGAGGTTGGGCGATCACCCCTCATTACAGATGTCAGGCGTCATAGGTTGGGCAGACTGATTGAACAGGACAGGTGGTGATATGGCAGAAGTAACTTTTGACCTTAATGCTGGGTAGAGCATAAGTGGGTATGAACACACAGTGTACTGAACACTCCTAACAACGGGCCTCCGCAGCCGATGAACCATGCATGTGCCGATGTTAACACTAGAACATTGGCAACTAAAACTGAAGTGGGCACGTGACCATTTGTACTGGACCTCGGCGCAGTGGGAGAGCTTGTCATGGTCTGGTGAGTCCCAATACCTTCTTCATCATACCGATGGGAGTGCACGAATCCGTCGTCTTCAAGGGAAAAAATTATTAAATTTGCAAGTGATCTGAAGCAGATAAAGCTGCCATTTCTTGCTATAGCAACAACTCTAATCTGGTTTTGCAATGAGTCGAAATGAGCTTAGATAACGAATAAAAATGCGACATTCCATCCGACTCTGTGAAGGAGATCACCAGTCACAGGGATCGGCGAGTAGTGATATGTCACTCTCTCGCAGTCTGTGACCGAATTTTTCGCAATGGGTGAAAGATCTGGAGAACGTGCTGGTCAGCGCCACAGTCGTACTAACTACGTATCGAGTAAGGTCAGGACAGCATGGGCAACACTTCATTTTGTTGGAAGATAGCGTCACGGATAACCCGTAGATATGCACAGCCACAGGACTCAACACGTCAGAAATGTAGTGCACACTACCTAAATTACCTACTATGCGAACCAGAGATGATGGTATTGTGTATCCAGTGGCATCCTATACCATCACACAAGGTATTAGTCCAATATGACGATGACGAATGCAGTCTAGCGACATGCATTCTCCTCATAGCATCCCGTCGTAATACTGTTCACAGATCACAGACCCGTTCGAAAATAATACGGATTGCCATTCCTGTTTCCTATACTGTCTTGAGCGTACGACTGTTGGCGCTCCTCCCTCTGCCTCCATGTCGAGGGAAGCCGCAACGATAGCCGCCGTGCTGACAGTCCCTGGTACTCATAACGTAATTGTACAATCTGTGTCCCCCCCCCCCCCCCCCTCAGCGATACAGATAGCCGTACCGTAGGTACAACCACAACGGAGGGGTATCTGTTTAGAGGCCAGACAAACGTGTGGTTCCTGAAGAGGCGCAGCAGCCTTTTCAGTAGTTGCAAGGGCAACAGTCTGGATGATTGACTGATCTGGCCTTGTAACAATAACCAAAACGGCCTTGCTGTGCTGGTACTGCGAACGGCTGAAAGCAAGGGGAAACTACTGCCGTAATTTTTCCCGAGGGCATGCAGCTTTACTGTATGATTAAATGATGATGGCGTCCTCTTGGGTAAAATATTCCGGAGGTAAAATAGTGCCCCATTCGGATCTCCGGGCGGGGACTACTCACGAGAATGTCGTTATCAGGAGAAAGAAAACTGGCGTTCTACGGATCGGAGCGTAGAATGTCAGATGCCTTAATCGGGCAGGTGGGTTAGAAAATTTAAAAAGGGAAATGGATAGGTTAAAGTTAGATATAGTGGGAATTAGTGAAGTTCGGTGGCAGGAGGAACAAGACTTCTGGTCAGGTGACTACAGGGTTATAAACACAAAGTCAAATAGGGGTAATGCAGGAGTATGTTTAATAATGAATAGGAAAATAGGAATGCGGGTAAGCTACTACAAACAGCATAGTGAACGCATTATTGTGGCCAAGATAGATACGAAGCCCACACCTACTACAGTAGTACAAGTTTATATGCCAACTAGCTCTGCAGACGACGAAGAAATTGAAGAAATGTATGATGAAATAAAAGAAATTATTCAGATAGTGAAGGGAGACGAAAATTTAATAGTCATGGGTGACTGGAATTCGAGTGTAGGAAAAGGGAGAGAAGGAAACGTAGTAGGTGAATATGGATTGGGGATAAGAAATGAAAGAGGAAGCCGCCTGGTAGAATTTTGCACAGAGCACAACTTAATCGTAGCTAACACTTGGTTTAAGAATCATGATAGAAGGTTGTATACATGGAAGAACCCTGGAGATACTAAAAGGTATCAGATAGATTATATAATGGTAAGACAGAGATTTAGGAACCAGGTTTTAAATTGTAAGACATTTCCAGGGGCAGATGTGGACTCTGACCACAATCTATTGGTTATGACCTGTAGATTAAAACTGAAGAAACTGCAAAAAGGTGCGAATTTAAGGAGATGGGACCTGGATAAACTGAAAGAACCAGAGGTTGTACAGAGTTTCAGGGAGAGCATAAGGGAACAATTGACAGGAATGGGGGAAAGAAATACAGTAGAAGAAGAATGGGTAGCTTTGAGGGATGAAGTAGTGAAGGCAGCAGAGGATCAATTAGGTAAAAAGATGAGGGATAGTATAAATCCTTGGGTAACAGACAAAATATTGAATTTAATTGATGAAAGGAGAAAATATAAAAATGCAGTAAATGAAGCAGGCAAAAAGGAATACAAACGTCTCAAAAATGAGATCGACAGGAAGTGCAAAATGGCTAAGCCGGGATGGCTAGAGGACAAATGTAAGGATGTAGAGGCTTATCTCACTAGGGGTAAGATAGATACTGCCTACAGGAAAATTAAAGAAACCTTTGGAGATAAGAGAACCACTTGTATGAACATCAAGAGCTCAGATGGAAACCCAGTCCTAAGCAAAGAAGGGAAAGCAGAAAGGTGGAAGGAGTATATAGAGGGTCTATACAAGGGCGATGTACTTGAGGACAATATTATGGAAATGGAAGAGGATGTAGATGAAGATGAAATGGGAGATACGATAATGCGTGAAGAGTTTGACAGAGCACTGAAAGACCTGAGCCGAAACAAGGCCCCCGGAGTAGACAACATTCCATTGGAACTACTGATGGCCTTGGGAGAGTCAGTCCTGACAAAACTCTACCATCTGGTGAGCAAAATGTATGAAACAGGCGAAATACCCTCAGACTTCGAGAAGAACATAATAATTCGAATCCCAAAGAAATCAGGTGTTGACAGATGTGAAAATTACCGAACAATCAGTTTAATAAGCCACAGCTGCAAAATATTAACACGTATTCTTTACAGACGAATGGAAAAACTAGTAGAAGCCGACCTTCGGGAAGATCAGTTTGGATTCCGTAGAAATACTGGAACACGAGAGGCAATACAGACCTTACGACTTATCTTAGAAGAAAGATTAAGGAAAGGCAAACCTACGTTTCTAGCATTTGTAGACTTAGAGAAAGCTTTTGACAATGTTGACTGGAATACTCTCTTTCAAATTCTAAAGGTGGCAGGGGTAAAATACAGGGAGCGAAAGGCTATTTACAATTTGTACAGAAACCAGATGGCAGTTATAAGAGTCGAGGGACATGAAAGGGAAGCAGTGGTTGGGAAGGGAGTAAGACAGGGTTGTAGCCTCTCCCCGATGTTGTTCAATCTGTATATTGAGCAAGCAGTAAAGGAAACAAAAGAAAAATTCGGAGTAGGTATTAAAATCCATGGAGAAGAAATAAAAACTTTGAGGTTCGCCGATGACATTGTAATTCTGTCAGAGACAGCAAAGGACTTGAAAGAGCAGTTGAACGGAATGGACAGTGTCTTGAAGGGAGGATATAAGATGAACATCAACAAAAGCAAAACGAGGATAATGGAATGTAGTCGAATTAAGTCGGGTGATGTTGAGGGTATTAGATTAGGAAATGAGACACTTAAAGTAGTAAAGGAGTTTTGCTATTTGGGAACCAAAATAACTGATGATGGTCGAAGTAGAGAGGATATAAAATGTAGACTGGCAATGGCAAGGTAAGCGTTTCTGAAGAAAAGAAATTTGTTAACATCGAGTATAGATTTAAGTGTCAGGAAGTCATTTCTGAAAGTATTTGTATGGAGTGTAGCCATGTATGGAAGTGAAACATGGACGGTAAATAGTTTTGACAAGAAGAGAATAGAAGCTTTCGAAATGTGGTGCTACAAAAGAATGCTGAAGATTAGATGGGTAGATCATATAACTAATGAGGAAGTATTGAATAGGATTGGGGAGAAGAGAAGTTTGTGACACAACTTGACCAGAAGAAGGGATCGGCTGGTAGGACATGTTCTGAGGCATCGAGGGATCACCAATTTAGTATTGGAGTGCAGCGTGGAGGGTAAAAATCGGAGGGGGAGACCAAGAGATGAATACTTTAAGCAGATTCAGAAGGATGTAGGTTGCAGTAGGTACGGGGAGATGAAGAAGCTTGCACAGGATAGAGTAGCATGGAGAGCTGCATCAAACCAGTCTCAGGACTTAAGACCACAACAACAACAACACCTATCTGTGTGGATACTGGTCTTATTGCAAACGAGTTCATTTCCTGATTCAAAGTGCATCTCATTGGTGCTCCTTATAAAAATAAATATTGATTCCGCAAAGGAAGATCTCACGCAATTACACCCCCTCTGTCCGTCGGTGAGATCCAGAGAGCCGTAGATACTGGCGTTCAGGCCGATGTCGTGTTCCTCGACTTCAGGAACGCATCTGAAGAGCAACAAGCAGATTCCATATTTCTAGATTTCCAAAAAGCGTTTGACATGGTACCCCACAGCAGACTTAACGAAGGTACGAGCACGTGGGATGGATCCTAGAGTGGCTCGTTCTTAAAAAATAGAACCCATTATGTTGTCCTCGACGACGAGTGGTCATCAGAGACAAGGGTGTCGTCGGAAGTACCCCAGGGAAGTGTGATATATACATACATCATCTGGCAGGCATGGTGCGCAGCAGTCTGCGGTTGATTGCTGATGACTCCGTGGTGCGCGGGAAGGTGTCGAAGATCAGTGACTGTGGGGTGATATGACTTAGACATAATTTCTAGTTGGTGTGATGAATGGCAGCTAGCTCTAAATGTAGAAAAATATAAATAACGCGGATGAGTAGGAAAAACAAACACGTAATGTTCGGATACAGAATTAGTAATGTCCTACTTGACACAGTCGTGTTGTTTAAATCTCTGGGCGAGCATGTGAATATTGTGGTACGGAACGCGAATTGCCGACTTCGGTTTATCGCTGGTATTTTTGGAAAGTGTGGTTCATCTGTGAGGGAGACTGCATACGGGACGCTATTCTTGAGTGCCCCTAGAGTGTTTGGGATCCTTACCACGACAAATTAAAGGAAGACATCGAAACAATTCAGACGCGGGGTGCTAGATTTGTTACCGGTAGGTTCGAACAATACGCAAATGTTACAGAGATGCTTTGGGAACTCAAATGGGAATTCCTGCAGAGAAGGCAACGTTCTTTTCCCGGAATATTGTAAAGAAAATGTAGAGAACCGGCATTTGAAGCTGACTGAAGGATGATCCTTCTGCTGTCAGCATACATTTCGCGGAAGGACCACGAAGATAAGATACGAGAAATAAGGACTCATGTGAAACCATGTAGATAGTCGTTTTTCCCTCGCCGTATCTGCGTGGAACAGGGAAGGATACCCTCCGCTGCGCAACTTACGGTGGCTTGCGGAGTATCTATGTAGAAGTACACTACTGGCCATTAAAATTACTACACCAAGAAGAAATGCAAATGATAAACGGGTATTCATTGGACAAATATATTATACTAGAACTGACATGTGATTATATTTCCACGCAATTTGGGTGCATAGATCCTGAGAAATCAGTACCTAGAACTACCACCTCTGGCCGTAACAATGGCCTTGATACGCCTGGGCATTGAGTCAAACAGAGCTTGGATGGCGTGTACAGGTACAGCTGCCCATGAAGCTTCAACACGATACCACAGTTTATCAAATGTAGTGACGGGCGTATTCTGACGAGCCAGTTGCTCAGCCACCATTGACCAGACGTTTTCAGTTGGTGAGAGATCTGGAGAATGTGCTGGCCAGGACAGCAGTCGAACATTTTCTGTATCCAGAAAGGCCCATACAGGACCTGCAACATTCGGTCGTGCATTATCCTGCTGAAAAGTAGGGTTTCGCAGGGATCGAATGAAGGGTGGAGCCACGGGTCGTAACACAGCTGAAATGTAAAGTCCACTGTTCAAAGTGCCGTCAATGCGAACAAGAGGTGACCGAGACGTGTAACCAATGGCACCCCATACCACACGCCGGGTGATACGCCAGTATGGCGATGACGAATACACGCTTCCATGTGCGTTCACTGCGATGTCGCCAAACATGGATGCGAACATCATGATGCTGTAAACAGAACCTGGATTCATCCGAAAAAATGACGTTTTGCCATCCGTGCACCCAGGTTCGTCGTTGAGTACACCATCGCAGGCGCTCCTGTCTGTGATGCAGCGTCAAGGGTAACGGCAGCCATGGTCTCCGAGCTGATAGTCCATGCTGCTGCAAACGTCGTCGAACTGTTTTTGCAGATGGTTGTTGTCTTGCAAACGTTCCCATCTGTTGACTCAGGGATCGAGACGTGGCTGTACGATCCGTTACAGCCATGCGGATAAGATGCCTGTCATCTCGACTGCTAGTGATACGAGACCGTTGGGATCCTGCACGGCCTTCCATATTACCCTCCTGAACCCACCGATTCCATATTCTGCTAACAGTCATTGGATCTCGAACAACGCGAGCAGCAATGTCGCGATACGATAAACCGCAATCGCGATAGGCTACAATCCGAGGCTACAATCCGACCTTTATCAAAGTCGGAAACGTGATGGTACGCATTTCTCCTCCTTACACGAGGCATCACAACAACGTTTCACCAAGCAACGCCGGTCAAGTGCTGTTTGTGTATGAGAAATCGGTTGGAAACTTTCCTCATGTCAGCACGTTGTAGGTGTCGCCACCAGCGCCAACATTGTGTGAATGCTCTGAAAAGCTAATCATTTGCATATCACAGCATCTTCTTCCTGTCGGTTAAATTTCGCGTCTGTAGCACGTAATCTTCGTGGTGTAGCAATTTTAATGGCCAGTAGTGTAGATTTGATATAGTTTCGCAGTGTCGCTCAGTGAAAAAATTATAAGCTTATCGAGTTTCAGACCAGATTTGAGACTGGATTCCAGACTTCCACCAACACCTCTATTTTACTGAAAAACTCGACAAATATAAATGTAATTTGAGGTGTATCAGAAGGGAGTGTCATAGGACAGTTACTGTTTACAGTATATATTAATGAACTAGTGGATAAAGGTTGTTTGTAGACGATGCAGTCCTCTGTAAGAAGGTAGCAACGCCAGAAAACTGCAGCGAACCTTAGGAACAGCTCCAGAGAATTCATCGATGGTGCATGGACGGGCTGTTAATCCTGCAGCTAAAGAAATGAACGCATTGCACACACGTAGGATAACAAATCCACTTCTGTACAATTACACTTTTCTTCTTTTTGTATGTTCCTATGTCCCGCACAGGCGCACGGTCGGTATGGTTAGTAACGGATTTGCTATGGTTAATTCAAGGGGTGGTCGGATGCCGTTCCTGTCACCACCACGTTACCCCCAGGAAGCAAGACGTGTAGCCCAACTGTTTCCGTGTAGTGTTACACATGTGAAAGCGAGCGGAAGTTTCTAAATATTTGCCATTCGTATAACTGAGGCGTGGCTTCGGTGACAGTGCGGTACTCACCTAGTCAGATGTGGGAAACCACCTGAAAGCCGCATCCTCGCTTGGCTCACCGATCCTCGTCATTAATCCACTGGGCGGATTCCATCCGGGGTCGACGCAGTGCCCGTCCTGTAACAAGCAAGGCTACCCGGGCGGGTTACTGTACAATTACACTGTTGATGACAAATCGCTGTATACAGTAACTACCGTAGAATACCTAGGTGTAAGCATACTGAGCATCCTAAAGTGGAATGATCACATAAAACAAATACAGTGTAAGACAAAAAAGAAGAAAAGAAAAGACGCACCACGAAGGAATGATCAGAATGGGACGGAAATCGGTATATATGATGTAAATGTACTGACAAACAAATGATTACAATTTCGGAAAAATTGAACGATTTATTCAAGAGAAAGAGATTTACAAATTGAGAAGGTCAACAGCGCGTTCGTCCACCTCTGGCCATTATGCAAGCAGTTATTCGTCTTGGCATTGATTGATGTCGTCCTGAGAGATATCCTGTCAAATTTTGCCCCGAGATGGTTGAAGAGCACTACTCATAATGCACCAAACGTTCTCAATGGAGGAGAAATACAGCGACCCTGCTGGCCAAGGTATGGTTTGATATGCGTAAAGACGAGCAATATAAATTCTTGCCATGTGCAGGCGGACATTATCTTGCTGGAATGTAACCCTAGAATGGCACGCCGTGGAAGGCAACAAAACGAGGTGTAGAATATGGTCTACGTACGGCTTTACTGTAAGGCAGCAGCGGATGACAACCAAAGAGCTCCTGCTTGTCGAGTCATTTGGCGGGCAACAGTCATCTTGGTATGCCACCTTCATCCGCAGTGTCTCCAGACAAGTCCTCGCTAGTCGTTTGGACTCAATTCGAAGTCGAACTCATTGTCGAAGACAATTCTATTTCACTCAATGGGATTCCATGCCGAAGACGTATCTGGAGGCGCCCTGGATAAAGATGTGACACCAGTCTGTCTGTCGTCGCCAAACGGCCCGACAACTAGGGGTAAATGGAAATGTCGTGTGGTTAGGACCTCCCGTCGGGTAGACCGTTCGCCTGGTGCAGGTCTTTCGAGTTGCCGCCACTTCGGCGACCTGCGCGTCGATGGGGATGAAATGACGATGATTAGGACAACACAACACCCAGTCCCTGAGCGGAGAAAATCTCCGACCCAGCCGGGAATTGAACCCGGGCCCTTAGGACCACTCAGATACCGGGGGCGGACACAACCAGGGGTGATGGTTTGAGGTATCGTTTCATTTCATAGCAGGACACATTTAGTTGTCATCCGCGGCGCCCTTGGAACACAGCAGTACGTCAACCATGTTCTACGCCCCGTTTTGTTGCCCTTCATGTCAAGCCATCCTGGGCTTACGTGTCAGCAAAACAATGCCCTTCTGCACACAGCGAGAGTTTCTGCTACTTGTCTTCTTGCTTGGCAAGCCCTACCTTACACACCAAGGTCGCCGGATCTCTCCACAATTAAGAACGGTTGAAGCATTATGGACATGGCCTCCAAACGTCTCAGGATATGCCTGGTTTGATGCGGCCCACCACGAATTTCTCTCGTATGTCATCCTCTTCATCCCACAGCAGTACCTGCAATCTATGTCGTAAATTATTTATTGGTTGTAGCCAATCTCTGTCTTCCTCTACAGTTTTTACCCTCTAAAGATCCTTCTAATATCATGGAAGTCATTCCCTGATGTCTTAACAGATGTCCTACCATCCTGTCCCTTCCCCTTGTCTGTGTTTGCCACATATTCCTTTTCTCTCCGATTCTGCACGAAACCTCCTCATTCCTTATCTTACCAGTCCACCTAATTTTCAACATTTGTCTGTGGCACTATATCTCAAATTCTGCGATTCTTCTTTGTCCGTTTCTTGGCCCCCTGCTGTACACTCTATATACGTCTGACATGCCAAAAACTTCCAGAGTCTAGCCTGCGCATTTTGCAGACGACACAGCAAGACGCCGTCTGCAAGAGTCATGCGATAACCTTCGTATTTGGCGACCACAAGGCGACTCAAGGTGAATGCAGCTAAAAGCCAAGCCCTGGTCATTACCAGGAATAAACTTCCAGCAGATTTGGTACCCCTTCGTATCATTGGAGACCTCATCTCATGGTCACGAACCGAGAAATGCCTCGGTGTGGCCCTAGATCGGCACGTGACCTGGGGATATGACGACCGCGAAGTAAGAGGGAAAGCAATGGGTCGCCTACGATCGCTTTACCGAATGTTAAAACCAACAGCGTTGCTATCCACCCAGTGCGGATTAACGCTATATCTGGCAAGTATTAGACCCGTCATAGAGTACGCTTCTGTGGTATGGGGCAATGCTACCAACATCCATACTGAAAAACTATAAAAAGTGCAAAACAAAGCTCTCCGCCTTGCTCTGCACCTACACAGACGCTTCCCCACTAGGAGAGTTTCGCGAGCATGTTGACGTGCCACTGTTCAAGGACTGCATCAAACAGATCGCTCGCCAATTCTGTGAAGAGGTGGAGCGGTCTGAAAACCCATTAATGGCTAATCAGGCATCCAGATACATTGGCACCCGACCACAAGGTCCCTGGACCTATTGCGTGAAAAAGCCCCCATATGTGTACTAATGCCACAAGACGAAAATGACACCTTGAGCAGACACACCATAAAAGAGAAGAATTTAAAAAAAACGAATAGAGCAGTTAAGTAGGCAAGGCACTACAGGTGCGAGAACTAAAAAAGAAAAAAAAGAAACGAGATCCAGAGATTCCCAAAATCAAAGTGAGTGAAGTAAGTGAGGCAGCCCCCACCTGTGCATGCACACCAACAATGAATTTGTTTGGACGCTGGCTGATATCCGGATTCTTAACACTTACCCGAGTTTCATTTTCGCGAGGGGCAATACGAATCGCCGGGGAAGCACTGGAATTGTCAGACTTTCCCCACGGCATTTGAAAATGTCTTACTCCAGTACGGTACCTTACTTGATACATGAGACTTATTTTTCTCCCCACCTCGCCTACATTACTGGCCATTAAAATTGCTACATCAAGAAGAAATGCAGATGATAAACAGATATTCATTGGACAAATATATTATACTAGAACAGACATGTGATTACATTTTCACGCAATTTAGGCGCGTAGATCCTGAGAAATCAGTACCTAGAACAACCACCTCTGGCCGTAATAACGGCTTGGATGGCGTGTACAGGTACAGCTGCCCATGCAGCTTCAACACGGTACCATATTTCATCAAGAGTAGTGACTGGCGTATTGTGACGAGTCAGTTGCTCGGCCACCATTGACCAGACGTTTTCAATTGGTAGGAGATCTGGAGAGTGTGCTGACCAGGGCAGCAGTCGAACATTTTCTGTATCCAGAAAAGTTCATACAGGACCTGCAACATGCGGTCGTGCATCATGCTTCTGAAATGTAGGGTTTCGCAGGGATCAAATGAAGGGTAGAGCCACGGGTCATAACGCAGCTGAAATGTAACGTCCACCGTTCACAGTGCCGTCAATGCGAACAAGAGGTGACCGAGACGTATAACCAATGGCACACGATACCATCACGCCGGGTGATACGCCAGTATGGCGATGACTAATACACGCTTCCAATGTGCGTTCACCGCGATGTCGCCAGACACGGATGCGACCATCATGATACTGTAAACAGAACCTGTATTCATCCGAAAAAATGACATTTTGCCATTCTTGCACCCAGGTTCGTCGATGAGTACACCATCGCAGGCGCTCCTGTCTGTGATGCAGTGTCAAGGGTAACCGCAGCCATGGTCTCCGAGCTGATAGCCCATGCTCCTGCAAAGGTCGTAGAACTGTTCGTGCAGATGGTTATTGTCCTGCAAACGTCCCCATCTGCTGACTCAGGGATCGAGACGTGGCTGCACGATCAGTTACAGCCATGAGGGTAAGATGCCTGTCATCTCGACTGGTAATGATACGAGGCCGTTGGGATCCTGCACGGCGTCCCGCATTACCCTCCTGAACCCACCGATTCCATATTCTGCTAACAGTCATTGGATCTCGAACAACGCGAGCAGCAATGTCGCGATACGATAAACGGCAATCGCGATAGGCTACAATCCGACCTTTGTCAAAGTCGGAAACGTGATGGTACGCATTTCTCCTCCTTACACGAGACCTCACAACAACTTTCCTCATGTCAGCAAGTTGTAGGTGTCGCCACCGGCGCCAACCTTGTGTGAATGCTCTGAAACGCTAATCTTTTGCGTATCACAGCATCTTCTTCCTGCCGGTTAAATTTCCCATCTGTAGCACGTTATCGTCGTGGTGTAGCAATTTTAATGGCCAGTAGTGTAAATGCAGCGCAACCACGGTAACATGCTACATGCTTTTCCGGACAACTGCAGAATTTCGATTTGACAGTTTGTGGTAAGGGACATTCACCACTTGCCTGGTTTCCGCACATTTAACGCAGCGGCGAGGGGTCGAGATCCTGGCAGTTAAAGCACTGTACCCTCCTGAGCTTCCTTCTCAGTTTCTCTACTTCTACTTTTATATTCGCATCAAACTCTACTTGGAATATTTTCCTGTTCGCGATGTTGTCCTGAAGCACCCCGTAGAACAGAGGCTCTTCTTTGTGGGTCTTAGGAGACTTCATTTTACTGACACAACGTGCGTCGACCCTCAAAAACTCTGTTCTTCACGTAAGTGATCTGCTTTCATATTGAAGGATAGCTTCCGAAACACTGCCTTATAAATATTCAGATGTGTGTGAAATCTTATGGGACTTAACTCCTAAGGTCATCAGTCCCTGCGCTTACACACTACTTAACCGAAATTATCCTAAGGACAAACACACACACCCATGCCCGAGGGAGGACTCGAACCTCCGCCGGGACCAGCCGCACAGTCCATGACTGCAGCGCCTAGACCGCTCCTTAATCAGTTACATTGGCCCTGCGGTGTAATCAGTTACATTGGCCCTGCGGTGTACGTATAACTATGTACTTCTTCTTCCCTGACTGTTTTCATCATTGTTTCGTAATCATCTTTGGAGTGCGTTGTAACTTTACACATGTCGCGTTCGGCAAGACGAACGGTACAATTATTCTGCATGACCGATTTGATTTTAAATTAAAGGGACTTGTCATCCCCTTTCTAGTTGACAGCTACCGGTGGTGGAAATGGTAATCTTTTCCCTTGCTCAAATGGCAGGTTTCGTCCATGTCAGTAATTACATACATTAATACTTGTTCCATAGATCATGAATACGACATTTCGTAATTATGTAGAACATGTCACTTTAATATAAGTTTTCTCTACACAAAATATATTTTAAAAAAAAAAGCTTCAGTGGCGTTGGCGTTCACGCTACAGTAACGGTTGTCTGTTTCGACTTGTTGCGCTAATAGTAACTGCCCTCGCGGTGTGTTTGGGGTTTGACCTGACATAACCATCTTCATCAGGCATTTCCCGCGTTTGTTGTGCTCTAGTGCCTTTCTAGGACGCTTCACTACGAGTTACTGTTCGCGGCCTCACTGCAGCAGAACTTTTGGTGAGTTTGGAAACCTCGCTCACGTCGAAAAGGCACTTCCGTGAATTTGTTTCGGTTTCCATATCTACATCCGATAGCCTGGTAGCGGGAATGATGGTGCAAGTGGCCCTGAGCAGTATGGGACTCAACTTCCGAGGTCATCAGTCCCCTAGAGCTTAGAACTACTTAAACCTAACTAACCTAAGGACATCACACACATCCATGCCCGAGGCAGGATTCGAACCTGCGACTGTAGCGGTCGCGCGGTTCCTGACTGTAGCGCCTAGAACCACTCGGCCACTCCGGCCGGCTAGTGGGAGTGAGTCCCATCACAATGATCAGGTTTGCTTCTAAGATCTGCGAGTTGTCAGCGCTCGCGTTTGCAGTGGTCGGAGATGGTGTGTTTAGCTGCTATGGACGACAGCTGGCGGAGCAAGCTCACCATCAGACAGGCGTAGGAGCGTGCGAGACCGTGGTCCCGTCTGCAGCACCATCTTGTTTGGGACGAGCCGTCTGCCGGCCCCCAAGTTCCACTGTTCTAGCGACTGCATATGAAGGCATTGCCATCAGAACAGGCCGCTTCTGAACTACTTTACGTGCGTGCGAGGCTTTGGGCCCGTCCGCGCTTGGAGCAGCTACAGAATGGCAGCACGCTGTGGAAAGCCGGTGGATACATCACTGGTGCTACCGACTGTTCTTGTAGAGGTTGTTGCAGCGTCTGACGCTGTCAATCGAGGGGAAGCATACTCTGGAAAGCCATCAGGCACATCAGAGGTGCTACCGTCGCCGCTTTACGCGTGCACGGCCGCAGCCACGTCTGCAGGGTGCGTAGATGAGTGCGGAGCTTGTGCTCCGACCGTGTAGCGTACCAGCTTCCTTGGCGACACGCTCACTACAAACTGACGATAGCATCTCCACGAGCAACGATGCTTGGCTGTGGGCGGCGGACGGGGCGCCTCGCGGAAGCAGAGGGTGTCAGTCGGACGCGCACCCGCAGCAGCTGAGGTCCACAGCGCACCTCATGATGACGCCGAAATATTTTGCCCATTGGACACTATGAACCGCCAGTACAGTCGTGGACTTTTTTAACGACTTGGGCTTTGATGGCTGCCCGACAACACAGGTCATGGAACAGGAGTACGTGCTAGGATTCGAGAAAAGTATCCGTAAGCTGTTTGCTTCACCTGTGCATCGCGCAGGCCAAATTTAGTTGTCAATGACGTTAACAGTGTCCAGCAAATTCGTAACACTGTTGCAACAATATGAAAAGCTATAAGATTCTTTAGAGAAAGTATACTGGATGGGAAACAATACGTAACATTCTAGAGTTCTGTGAAACTAGGTTTTATACAGGGTGTTACAAAAAGGTACGTCCAAACTTTCAGGAAACATTCCTCACACACAAACAAAGAAAAGATGTTATGTGATCATGTGTCCGGAAACGCTTAATTTTCATGTTAGAGCTCATTTTAGTTTCGTCAGTATGTATTGCACTTTCTCGATTCACCGCCATGATTTCATATGGGATACTCTACCTGTGCTGCTAGAACATGTGCCTTTACAAGTACGACACAACATGTGGTTCATGCACGATGGAGCTCCTGCACATTTCAGTCGAAGTGTTCGTACGCTTCTCAACAACAGATTCGGTGACTGATGGATTGGAAGAGGCGGACCAATTCCGTGGCCTCCACGCTCTCCTGACCTCCACCCTCTTGACTTTCATTTATGGGGGCATTTGAAAGCTCTTGTCTACGCAACCCCGGTACCAAATGTAGAGACTCTTCGTGCTCGTATTGTGGACGGCTGTGATACAATACGCCGTTCTCCAGAGCTGCATCAGCGCATCAGGGATTCCATGCGACGGAGGGTGGATGCATGTATCCTCGCTAACGGAGGACATTTTGAACATTTCCTCTAACAAAGTGTTTGAAGTCACGCTGGTACGTTCTGTTGCTGTGTGTTTCCATTCCATGATTAATGTGATTTGAAGAGAAGTAATAAAATGAGCTCTAACATGGAAAGTAAGCGTTTCCGGACACATGTCCACATAACATATTTTCTTTCTTTGTGTGTGAGGAATGTTTCCTGAAAGTTTGGCCGTACCTTTTTGTAACACCCTGTATAAATATACATCAATCAGGTTATTCAAAGAAAACTTCTTGGCAATATAGGATAGTCTCAGTCACTTTGCAAATAACACTGAAAGCAATCAAGACACTAGATTATGTGCCAGCTAACTAGATAGTGCAACATCATCAGTTACACCTATTGCTTGAGTACACATTATGTCAAGGTATCTTTTATATCTAGAACCAATGGTGAACAAATTCCTGCTACGAATATCCACTCAGACTACAGATATGTCAACACTGATCTGCTAGCCAATTTTTTAAAGGAAAAAGCAGGGGAAAAGCAATAACGAATTCACAAACATTTTCGAGGCAGTAATAAAAATGTGCAAGAAACTTGATGTAGATATAAAAATCCCAACACAGGTTACAAGGCAGAACCGCAGATACAATGTGACTGTCCATTTCTTACCGCCCGAAGACTATACAAAGTGTATCAAAGTGGCACTTTACAATGAGTACATGGATTCCATAATCACGTCACTTATCAGAAGATTTTTTAAAAGATGAAGACATAGCAGTCAAATGTGAAATTCTTCAGCCACATTTAATGAAAGAGGAGAAGAGAGAAGATTCCATGAGAGACAGAAAAAGTTGGCAAAAATTTTATCAGTCAACAATTTGGAAGCAGAAGCCATGTCATGGCGTAATGTCTGGACAAATAAGGAGTGTTTGGAAGAAACAAAGTTCCATGATATACTTGCAGAAACCATGTTTTATCCAGCAGTAAGGAGATTGCTTATATTCTACTCCTTCACCACACTGCATAGAGTGGAAACGTAGCTGAGAAGTAGGCCTACTACAGGCAAAGACAATCTGTTAGGCTTGCGCCTTCTTAGTGTCCACAGGAAAAGACTGCGGGCACAAGTGTTTGACCAGTTCGGCGAGAAAAGAAATTTACAGTTTATTTTTTTCAAATATACAGTAAGTAATGTAAAATCCATAATTTACTTTACAGTTTGCTTTTTATATCAACGACAGTGTACAATCTTATGGGGTGTAGATTTTTAGTTTCTTTTCTGTTTTAAAATATAAGAACCTTGCCCATGCATTTGTGTTGAAAAACACTCACTCGTTTCAATAAAATAATTAAAATAATGTGTTATACGTTTTTACAGATTATGAGTACTGTGGCCTAGTGTTTTAGTCAAGAAAAAGTTTTTAACACCATCAGAACTGGGACACTGTTATGGCTACTTACAAGTCGCCATTCGTCTTTCACAATATTAAAAATAGGGGTAACCCCAGGTATAGCCTCCCCGCTCCCCTCTATAAACTACCATATGGATGCCCTCTGAATACAATGGTCACTTGCCGCTTGTTCAGCACTTTTGTGAAGTTACTCTGTATTTTACTGTCTTCTTGACTGTGAATCAACAAACGAAAATAGGTCTGAAAAGGAAAAGCTATGTGATTCGTATTATTGAGAAGAAGAGCGCAAGAAAGGAAGAAAAATTAAAAACAACTAAAGGCTGTGAAGATGTTTTTTCGTCTCCTTCTACAAGTAATGGAAAATTTTTTGAAAATTTTATTTCTTCAAACTGACGAATTGTGAGCTTAGGTGATGACCTATCTAAATGCAGGGCGTACAACCGTTTCTTCGATAGCTGAATAAACGCTGGTGCAAGTCAGAGCTTATTTTATTTACTTGTACTCAAACTTTGTTCCATGTTCTTAAAAAATTACAAATGTTATATAAAAACGGTATTTTATTAGTGTAATTCTTTATCATCACAATAAGCCGTCAAGTTTGTGTTCGAGGAAGTAAAAGTAATACGATCTTTAAACGCTGACGATACAGTGGTCTCGATTATCTGGTTCACAACTATTCAGCCCTTCGTATTAAAAGATAAAAAAAGCGGCTTTCTGAATGTATTGCAAGCTGTCGTCTGGCTCGATTACCCTAAGTACTGAGTGTGAGTATCTGTTGCTACTACTAAAATTGTCTTACCAAGCTCCCAGCCAAGGAAAGGCAACAATAATCTGATGACGGGCTGAGGGCGGCGGTATGTGTGTGTGTGTGTGTGTGTGTGTGTGTGATGGGGGTGGGGGGCAAAGATAGGGAGCATTCAAATGATATGTTGCTTATATGGAAAAATGCTCTAGAATCGGCCCTGTGGACATTCGATTAAAAGGCAACCAAGTTTTATCTCGAGCTCATTTACTAATTTATACACTGAATGTTTCAAATGCTTGAATTTGATAAATAACGGTACCTACCTAGATTTATACGTTCTTGTATTATTCACACGATAACTGATTTCTCGTTTTGAGACAGAGATGAACGGGATCGCATTTTGCAGAGAAAATTTGTGATTGTTTTACAGGGCGCAGCGAAAACCTGAGACCATTCAGAGATATTGCGCTAAAAGTAGCCTAAAAATAAATTCGTCGATGAAGTTGTCAACTGTTTTGTCCATCAGTGCCGTTCGATGAGTCGCCTTCACTAACTTTTTGCCTTCAAAATTTCTAGTTACTTAACTAATGTAATGTTAATGTGAATTTAAGTCTAACGCTCACAGACAGCAGTTCAAAATGAGGAGAAGTACCATTAATGATGCAGCAATTTACAGAAGCGCAGGTAAGCGAAATCTCGTGAAACACAAATAAAAATATCTGTAAAAATTTTGTCGTCGTTAGATCGTTTCTGCAACAGCCTACATCAAACACATTTTACAATAATTACCAATACGCCTAAGTATATGCAGTACAAGGTGCAGTAGGTCAGCCAGTAACATTACAGCGTTATGTTGTAATAATGGCACCGCTACCTTGACAAATTCGTACAGCTCATAGATATAATAGGTTACTAACCAGTCACATAACGTATGTTGAAATAACGTTCAGGAAAAACATATGCAATTAATGGAAGCTAACCGAACACCGTAATTTCTAATATGTTGGATAACAGCTAATGACTGTCAATCTATGTATTATAATAATAGACATTTTCTGTAGAGTTTATTTCTGGTAACTTCTTGTTCATGTAGGTGTTGCTAAATCAGCTTTTGTAGAGTTAACTCTGGCTTCTTTTTAATACCATTTATGTGGCAGATGAGTAATTCAGCTGAGGTCCGGAAGTATCGCTTTATTCACAATCATTTGACTTTTCCGGTTTTCTCTTTCTGGACTGTAGAAAAGTATTAAAATACACGTTGATTAAAGGAAAAGTATTTGCACTGAACTAAGGTTTCAAAGCATGCTTTAATATCCCATGAAAACGTTTATTACATGGAATTAAAAAGCACAACAATGGGAACTAATGCTGTGTTGGTGTGTATTCCGAGCTGATCAGAAAACACATACACAAGACCAGAAACTTAACTACGAAATATAAATAGCTAATAGTGTTACTCGGAACGCAATTACATCTGAGTTGACGTCAGCACAGTATCGGGTCTACACAATTACGAAGGAAACTGTTCTATGAATCAGAAGTCGTGTACTTCATTCCAGTAAGGAGTGCGCTAGCAACTAGGCTGAGGAGAGGAACAGAGAACTTCTATTCAGTACAGTAGCTTGTTACGATATCAACCTCACGACAATGCATGGATGATTTCGATGAAACAACACTAATTATACGTTTTATGGATAAAAAATAATGTTTAAATTATAACTGGATAGCGACGCATATTATCCGTTTTGTACTTCAAGTGTGCTGGTTATTATTTCCCTAATATCAAAGATATGTAATTCAGATATGTCATATATTCACAGTTAATTGTATATATATAACTGTAAGTCTAGCAGATTCCAAATTAGGAAAATGAATGTGAATTCCTTCTTGACTGTTACACAATATAATTATTCCAAAAATAAGACTGCAAATAATAGATCTTATTTCGTTTCAGATATTTTCTGGCCTTTATAGTGTTGGAAAGTTGGTAACACTTTTCCCATAATTCTTGAATTACGATTGTCGAAAACTCTTCCATCATTGTTGTTTTTGCCTGAAATAATTTAAAACAGGCAAGAAATTATCCATATCACCAAAGAAGAAATTATATTTCATGTAAGAAGACAATGGGAAACCTTGAATTCAGTATTTGGCAACAGTTCATTTGAGTGGTACCTACCGTATGTTCTGTAGGTACCAAGAGGCACTGTGCTAAAGTCACTTTTCCCGACACTTTCAAAGAAACGCCACATTAAAGAGCTCTCCAAAACATGGCATTTTTAGTACTGTAAAATGAGGTGACTTGGGACAGTGGGGTGACTCAGGACATTTTGACAGCGTTTGGTTTTTTATTATGTTGGCAGCAGTGGGTAGCCAGAACTATGTTTTGCTCATTGTTATCGTTTATATTATGGTGTGCTGATGTCCTCAGGTTGAAGGGAACAACTTGTTATCAATGTAAGTACTACTTTTCAATATTTGAAAATGGTATAATATTAACAAAATAATGATAGTGAAATAGGAAGGCCTGCTGGTTGTTATGGATTAATAGTGGAAATGTGGTTAATGTTTAAATGAGATCCCCACTTCTATCTCTAATAATAACCACAGAAAGATAAAAATTTAGGCCCATATTTTGGACTGAAATTTTCGATTTTGAAAATGACAGCAAACTTGGGATGACTTGGGACATGTCGTTGATTGGCAGAAACCTTTCATTAGACTTAACTAAAGACAGTTGTATGCACAAAAGCTCATTAAAATGAAGTTGTTGGTGTTTCTTATACACATTGGAGTCATTGTTAGTATTTGCTTATTGTTTTATGGTTAGGTTAAGGGGTGAGGTTAGGTTATGTTAGGTTACATCACATTTGATATTACGGTGTGTACTTGTTTATCAATGTGTTTGGTTTTGCAGCATATTTTGAAGAACATATTACTTTAAATATCTACAAGAAAACTGTTAATGTTGTTTCAGATGCCTAGAGAGTATATTAGGAAGGTTGGTGGTAGGCCTTACAAACGATATGTTACGGAGAATCGTGCATAAGCTGTGGCAGATGTTCAAGTTAAAACTTTGTCTGTAAGACAAGCAGCTGATAAGTACGGTGTCCCCAAGAGCTCTGTTCAGAGATGGGTATCATCAGCAAAAGACTCTCCACCCAAGAAAGCTGGTGGCCAAGCTTCTCTCAGTTCTCGTGAGGAAGACCTCATAGTAAGCAATTTAGTAACTGTGAGTGAGTGGGATTTTCCCTTGACTTCAATGGATATTAGAGTAACTGTCAAACAATACCTAGATAGGCTGAGAAAAAGAGTGAAAACGTTTAATAACAACCTTCCAGGACAGGACTGGATTGTGTCTTTCCTAAAAAGACACAAGCAAATTCTGTCTGAGTGATGATGTATGAATATCAAAAGAGCACATGCTAGAACTGACCAAACAATCATGCAAGAATATTTTTCTGAACTTCGAAAAAGTTTAGATGGCATTCCTCCTGAAGCAATAATCAATTATGATGAAACCAACATTACTGACGATCCTGGAGTTAAAAGGGTCATTGGCCAAAGAGGATCAAAACGTGTGTACCGTATAATGGACAGTTCAAAAAGTAGTATTAGTGTCATGTTCTGTGGCACAGCTAGTGGTGAGCTGCTTCCACCTTATGTAGTTTATGGTGCATCGCATGTGTATGATACTTGGAGGCAGGGCGGCCCAAAAGGTGCACTTAATGGATGTTCAAAAACTTCCTGGTTTAATGAAAGTATATTTTCAGATTGGTTCGAAGGAATCATACTTCCATATGTGAAAAAGCTGGCTAAAGAAGTGCCGAAGGCTGTAATAGGAGATAACTTGTCCAGTCATGTCTCCATAAATGTTTAACAGAAGTGCAGGGAGCATAAAATTAAATTTATATTACTGCCATCCAGTTCAACACATCTGTGCCAACCTCTTGACGTGGCTTACTTCTGTTCATTGAAGGCTGAGTGGCGCAAAGTTTTAGAAGAATGGAAGCTGAAGAATCGGGGTCCTATTACGAAGGACAAATTTCCTGCAGCACTGAAGAAGACGCTCAACGTTATGAATTACAATGAGCAAACGAGACACAACTTAAAAACCGGATTCAAGAAAACTGGAATTTTTCCATTCGACCACAACAGGTCTTGAAACTCATTCCCAGAACTACTTAAAATGAAGGTGACTCTCAAACACTGGACAATGCATTTCGCACATTTTTGCGTGAATTGTTCAGAAAGGAGACACAGCCACTTTGTGTGAGACGAAAGAGACCTTCTGTTCTACCTGGTAAAAGCATTTCAAATGTACATTTGGATGATCTTGATGACTCACACTCTCATGACAACAGTGACACTAACGCTCCATTACTACCTTCAACTTCTAGGCCTTCTGCTGAAGACAATTTAAGATCAGAGAGTGAAAAATATCCGAGCTATGATAATGACACAGATGATCATCTTTCAACTGACGAATACAATGAGCACAAAGATGCCGCAATTAGAGAAACTAATACACCAGTATCTATCACTTCAGAGGATGAGTTAAATGAAGGAGACTTCATTTCTGTAATGTTTAACTATGTTGGACGAAAATCCCAGGTTGTTCTGAAAACATTCATAGGGAAAATATTGGCCATAAAAGATTCCAAAGTGAAAACTTCATTTATGAGAAAGTTTCAGAAGCAATCAGACATTTATGTTTTTCCAAATGTAGAAGACATTCAAGAAGTTTCTATTTCACAAGTTCTGTGCAAACTTGTTCCCCTCTTTGATCGTCGTAGTCGTTACAAGTTCCTGTATGAAACTGCAGAGTACCTAATGTGAAAAAAATCTAATTACTGTAATTAAAAACAACATGAAACAATTCGTTTTTGTACTTTTATAAACGTGAAACACTATTTTAAGACAATAAATATCATAAAAATTTCTTTTGATTCTTTTTTAACTTTTCAAGATTTGTTTTTAATTTTAATATATCATAATTTTGATTATTTCATCTTAAAAGACACTAAAATTGGTGTCACATATTTAAAATGAGAAATGAAAAACATTTTCACTGTCCCCAGTCACCTCTTTGGTGAGGTGATTGCAGTTTTGTGGAAAATATTTGTAGGTGTCCCAAGTCACCCCATATGTCCCAAGTCATCCCACCCTGCGGGGTGACTTGGGACACCACCAAACAACTAAATTAAAAATAAACGACCGAATTTAAGATAATATTTGATACATAAATGTAACCTACTGACTCAGACCTAACTTTTGATATACATATTCTTTTCATAAGTTTCATGGGCTCTGAGAAATAGCTAAGGAAACACAAAAAGTGTCCCTAAACCGGCTTTCACTACTAACAGTAGCTGTGTTTACACGACGGTTTTTTTTATGTCTATAGTGTTTCACATGGTCTAAAATTTCTGCTACTGAATAGAAACAGTGCATGAACAAGAATGAGCTTAGGTATCTGAGTGGACAGTCGGCTTTCGGCCGTGGTCGTGTGCGGAGCGGCTCAGCGCGCCGGACAGTGCACCGCAACTGTTTACTTCCACGTCGCGATACTTCGTGTTGTGTAGCGTCCATTACTACTGCACCTCATGGCGCACTGTTACCACCGAGCGACACTTAAAGTAACATTCCAAGCCGAACTTGCACGACCACGCGCTTACGAAATTGAACTATTCATTCGCAAAGAACTACGTCTGAACCCACAGGAAGTGATAGGTGTTCATTTCTTCATCACTGGCAGTATATGAAAATGATGACGGAGGAAGCATGTGCTGAGATAGCTCGACAACACGCACACAGACTCAACTTGAAGCATTCTGACGGGCATATTGGAGAGGTAACCGTAGATCACAATGGTTTAGGTCTTTGTACAATATGGGCGTTTGAGCTGCCTTTCAAAGTGCCACAAGATGTGGTTGTCGAAGCTTTCTGACCCTACGGCAACGTTGTAAGGCACATCGCAGACAAATGGCTGACTTTCACAACATACTACGTGTTGAATGGTGTCCACCAAATCAAAGGGCCATGTTGGGTCAGACCGTCTCCGCCGTAGTTTTCTCCAGGTCCTGACCAGTTGCTCAGCTCCCAAAGCGACAGTCACTTCTTCACCAGACAGCTACGCCACAGCCATACGCAGCCCCGATGCGTCACTTCAGGAAGCGCCTGTTATCCCCCCAGCACTCCCCACTGGAAATGGCAGTGCTGCCATGGCCTCACCAGCACCATCTTCTCTGACGGCTACGAGATCACCACCTCTCCAGAGCTCGAGACCTGCCCACCGCTGCAATGGACATCAATGCGAGTGCAGTGCCTACATCTGCTTTTCTTCAGATGGGCACAACCTCGGACATTGAACGTCCACATTCTGATACAGAACAGCACCTCCGAAAGCAGCAGTTGACCTGAAAACGGAAGAAGAGAAGTCAAACGCAACATCTGTGCCAATGGTGGGAGCACGCCCACAATACTACCACATCGCGACGATGAATCTGGTCACCATTCAGGCTTCCCACAAACTGGCAATGTTCAAAGAGACCATTTATGTTGCTGATGTCGACATTGCCCTCCTCCAAGAAGTGTTTGTCACTGATTTCTACACCCCCACCGGCTACACAGCACCATCTCCCATTCTCCTGACAACGGTAGTAGTGGAGTCGCCATCCTCCTCTGTTCTGGATTCCCTGCTGAAGATGTAGTGTACCTTCCTAATGCTAGAGAAATGGCTCTCATGCTGTTCGGCGTCCACATCCTCAACGTATATGCGCCGTCCGGCTCCAGTCGACATGTGTTAAGATTATTTTGTCCAGAAATATAAAAAGGTCACAAACCAGATACTTAATCTTTTGAAGGGGGCAGAATTTTTGCGGAACATTCCACTAGGGATGATAAACTGTCCCTACATCGATCAGCAGAATGACATCATAGAGTGGAAAAGCACCCATATGTTCAGGATGCAAGAACACTCATACACAAAGCTGATGAGGTAGAAGATGCGAGCCAGTGGCTCTAAAAACCAAAGTCGTGACATCTTACAGTTCCAGCAGGGCTGCTGAAGGAGTGAATAGACAGGAAAACCAGAGCAAATGAAGTCATCGTTATCAAACAGCAACTCCCAGCTGCTCCAGCCTGTTGTGTTTCCCATGGTGGGAGTGCTGCCACTGGAGAAACCTTAGCCAGCTGGCTCACATATTTACCACCCAAATCAGGCCATCTTTCTCAGTCTGTGCACGTTAATGTCCAGATGTGTGTTATATGTTGAGCAATGCAGTTAGTACCAGCCAGTAACTACAAGAAGAAGAGCACTTGCAGTTAAGATGAATCAGCAGGCTGTCACTCCCTGGCTTTACCACCATTAGCTCCAGGTCCCTGCCTGAGTTGAAGTCTGGATATACACTCCTGGAAATGGAAAAAAGAACACATTGACACCGGTGTGTCAGACCCACCATACTTGCTCCGGACACTGCGAGAGGGCTGTACAAGCAATGATCACACGCACGGCACAGCGGACACACCAGGAACCGCGGTGTTGGCCGTCGAATGGCGCTAGCTGCGCAGCATTTGTGCACCGCCGCCATCAGTGTCAGCCAGTTTGCCGTGGCATACGGGGCTCCATCGCAGTCTTTAACACTGGTAGCATGCCGCGACAGCGTGGACGTGAACCGTATGTGCAGTTGACGGACTTTGAGCGAGGGCGTATAGTGGGCATGCGGGAGGCCGGGTGGACGTACCGCCGAATTGCTCAACACGTGGGGCGTGAGGTCTCCACAGTACATCGATGTTGTCGCCAGTGGTCGGCGGAAGGTGCACGTGCCCGTCGACCTGGGACCGGACCGCAGCGACGCACGGATGCACGCCAAGACCGTAGGATCCTACGCAGTGCCGTAGGGGACCGCACCGCCACTTCCCAGCAAATTAGGGACACTGTTGCTCCTGGGGTATCGGCGAGGACCATTCGCAACCATCTCCATGAAGCTGGGCTACGGTCCCGCACACCGTTAGGCCGTCTTCCACTCACGCCCCAACATCGTGCAGCCCGCCTCCAGTGGTGTCGCGACAGGTGTGAATGGAGGGACGAATGGAGACGTGTCTTCTTCAGCGATGAGAGTCGCTTCTGCTTTGGTGCCAATGATGGTCGTATGCGTGTTTGGCGCCGTGCAGGTGAGCGCCACAATCAGGACTGCATACGACCGAGGCAGACAGGGCCAACACCCGGCATCATGGTGTGGGGAGCGATCTCCTACACTGGCCGTACACCACTGGTGATCGACGAGGGGACACTGAATAGTGCATGGTACATCCAAACCGTCATCGAACCCATCGTTCTACCATTCCTAGACCGGCAAGGGAACTTGCTGTTCCAACAGGACAATGCACGTCCGCATGTATCCCGTGCCACCCAACGTGCTCTAGAAGGTGTAAGTCAACTACCCTGGCCAGCAAGATCTCCGGATCTGTCCCCCATTGAGCATGTTTGGGACTGGATGAAGCGTCGTCTCACGCGGTCTGCACGTCCAGCACGAACGCTGATCCAACTGAGGCGCCAGGTGGAAATGGCATGGCAAGCCGTTCCACAGGACTACATCCAGCATCTCTACGATCGTCTCCATGGGAGAATAGCAGCCTGCATTGCTGCGAAAGGTGGATATACACTGTACTAGTGCCGACATTGTGCATGCTCTGTTGCCTGTGTCTATGTGCCTGTGGTTCTGTCAGTGTGATCATGTGATGTATCTGACCCCAGGAATGTGTCAATAAAGTTTCCCCTTCCTGGGACAATGAATTCACGGTGTTCTTATTTCAATTTCCAGGAGTGTAGACAACTTGGCCCCATCCCACTGTCGAGTCACCCAATGGGTGACTCGACAGTTTGATGAGCCACATTGTCATCTACATATGTCTGCTGGGTGACTCCATTCTGCTGATGGGCACTTTGCTGATGAGCTGTGGATTCAAGCCTGGGCCACCTTGTTACCCAAGTAGACCCTCACTGTCTGCCAACCCATGAGGGCCTACATTCTTACTGTCCAATGACCAGAGCCATCATCTCCAGCAGGCCCGAAGCCACAAGATAAGCACCCCCTGATCTGGTGTGCTGTATGCTGCCGCTAAAGGAATGACCAAGCAATCAGGGCTGTTCTCTGTCAGGCATGATTGAGAACACTCCACCTTGCATTGGCTCTGAGTAGCAGTCCTTATACCAGCAAGCAATGGTATTAGCATATGCCACCTTCCAGGCAGACCACTAGTGATGCTGGTGCCCTTCAGTGTCTGTGGTGGCCTGCATCACAGAGGGCACTGACCTCCTCTCCAGCTACAATTCCTTCTCTTTAACTGTCACGAATAAAGGTCTGACTTAACAATGGAGGTTTAACTGATAGTTTGCTATTCAACTGCAGCTAACCACCATCACTGCACCCACGTCCAGGCAAGGGAATGGCATGCCATCCTGATGTACCAGCAGCCAGTCAACTCATCACTGTAGGGATCACAATCTGACTTGTACATTACTTTTATATATGTCCCTTAAATTTTTTCTATCATTTTTACAAGTTTCTAGTACATATATAGCAGGGGAGGATTTACAACCTCGGAAGATGAGTTTGCAAGAATCTGTTTGTTGAGCATGTTGCATTTTTCTTACAGTTCTATTGTGAGTTAATAAAGTGACTGAACTAGGCGGTGTAATGCCCCAAAATATTATTCTGTGCAGCAGAATGCTATGGATTTCGGCAAAGTATGAAAAATTGTTGTAACAGAAAGTAAATCTGGACTATGAGATATTTTATTCAGACTTCCATCTATTTTGTTTATATGTGTATGTCATTTGAAGTAGTTTTGAAGCCAAATGCCTAAAACTTTTGCTTTAAAAGGATATGTAACATTGTTGGAGTTTATTATCACACTGGTGTTGCATGCATCAGATATAAAACAGAAATTTAGTAATGTTATTTTTTTGGCACATGTCAATAACTTACTCCCCACTTAGTTGGGCTGCAGTTTTATTTACAGCTGCTTGTAGTTGATTTGGTGTGCTTCCTATTATAATAAGGATGCATGAGTCATCTGCAAAAACAGTAACTGTTTATACTCAATGTTCAGGTCTAGGTCTTTTATATACAGGACGTTACAGTGTAAACTATTTTAATGCAGCGTCTCTAATGCCATATACGTGGAGCTTTTCCAACAGTAACTTATGCAATGGTCAGAATATTGAAGGCTTTACTTAAGTTTAAAAAATGCCAGTGGTATTTCAAGAACAACATGTTCTTTGGTTTCATATCATGTCAAGTGGTTAACTGCCCACAAGCTTTTGGCAGAGATCTCTTCTGCTATCGTCAAGTGGTTGACTTGTGGATGCCACTGCTGCACTTATATAGTTGTGCTGTCATCAGTGACATACTGGTGCTCAGTCTCACACCATATATGGTAACGTTTTGGTGGCATGACTGCCATGACTACTTTCAGCTCCCCAATCACAGGATCACAGGCCATACTCAACAGCTGCACTGCAACTGAGTATGGCTTGGCATTTTTTCATTGGGAAGTTGAACTGGTTGTGGCAATCACACCATATGTCATATGGGACTGAGCACCAATGATGTCACTGGTGACAACATGACAATCAACCACATAACAATGGCAGAGGAAATCTCTGCCAAAAGCTTGTGGGCAGTTAACTACTTGAAATGGCTTGAAACACAAGCATATTTTATTAGTGGAATTGCCATGAGAACTTTCGTTCATACAGTGGTATTTTTTTTTTCTCCACTGTTTCTAAAGCATACTGTATAAAACCATAGATGACTCTAGTTATTTATTTTTATTGAATATCAGAAATTTATTTTTGTCCAAAAATTTCATTAAGCTGTTATACATTAGACAATAGCCTTTCTGCAGTGGCCACACTAGTTCCCTTCAGATCACTGAAGATGAGTGTTGTCAGACCTGGCCATTACTTGGATAGGTGACTACCCAGGTCTGCCAAGTGCTTTTGGCAAGCGAGGGTGCCCTCAGCCCTTGTGAGGCCAATTGAACAACTATTTCATTAAGAAGTGGCAGCTCCAGTCCCAAAAACTGTCAGTGGTCAGGAGAACATTGTGCTGACAGCATGCCCCTCTATATCTGCACCCAGTGACATGTGTTGGCTGAGTATGACAAGGCAGTCAGTTGGAACCATTGGGTCTTTCAATTCCTGTTTGGACAGAGTTTTATTTTGTTATATATTACTTTTTCCATGATTTTACTAAAGCTTGATAAAAATGTGACTGGTGTGTAGTTTTCTCTATAGAATGTGCCTTCTTTCTTGTGAACAGGGGCCAATAAGAAATCTCTAGACAGTTTGAAATTGTCTGTGTCAGAAAAGATAAGGTGGCTGTATCTGCAAGAGGCAATGAAATGTTAGTAACACATTGTTATGAAATAATTGCAATAGCATCAGTTCCTGATGACATTATCTTGAAAAAGTGTGCAAGATGTATGATTTCATCTGGAGTTGTTTTGCATGTATAGGCTGAACAATGACAAGAGTGTAGTTTGTTCTTTTGTCTGTTTGTACTACTGGTATCTCTTTTATCACTGACCATTCAGTTGTTTATGACATCTGCATTGTAACACCTGGAAAAATTTACAGTGTCCTGGGAATCATGGTTCAGGCTGATATTTTCCATTTTGGGGTTGCTTTATTTACCTCCTTTTTGTTACTTTCCAGACTGCTTGACTTCTACTTGCTGATTCTGTTATAAAGTTATCACTGGCTGATTCTGAATGTAACTGTTCATGGAAGGGGGTATGTTATTGTCTTTTTCTGTCTTTCAGCAATTCTCTTTTCCCTGCACTTGAGGTTTTGATGCCTGTTATTAACCGTCTCTGTTCTTTTGGGGTTGTGCCTTTTATTACTTGTGTTTTGAGCAGGAAATCAGTTTCAAAATAATCACTGAAAATGCTACATAATTCCACAAACTTTTTGTTGGTGTTATCTTTTTGCAAAACTTTTTCTCATCTTTCTCCTGATAATAGGGAATTGACTGTTTGTTTATTATGTGTATTGAACCTTTTGTTGTACAGTTCATTTATACAAATGAAACTACATGGGTCCAGATAGTTTAGAAGGAATACCAAGTGGGCTGAGGTGTGAATGGGAATTTGGATTGGGGAAGATTGCTCAAAGTCACTGTGCCGAGGTGCCACAGCAGTTAGTGCATCTGCTTAGGGAGCAGGAGACTTGGGTTTGAATCCTGGCCTTGGTACAAATTTTCATTTGTCACTTCAGTCTACATATACAGTTCACTTATTATTCTGAGTGGACAGCAAGTAACTTGTGAGGGTGACAGCTCGAACTTCATGATTACTGACACTTTTATTTACACATTTTGCAGTACAAACCATCTTTGATCCAGAGCAGTACTGGTAGCAGTGTTTCTCTGATTTTTGTTGGAGCTGTTATTTTCTGTTTTAAGCTGAACATATCTTTAAGCTTCAGCAATAGTTCTTATCTTTTGCTGGTTCTGAGAAAATAAATGTTGAACTCTCCACAGAACACTGTTGATTTGTTGTGTAGATGAAGCCCATTAGAATGTATTCAAGTTTATTTTTGAATGAGACCAAATTTCCAAATGAGCTACAAGTATATTTGAATCACTGGCTCCATAGAGGGTCAGCTCAAACTCCCTTTCTCCATTGAGATGCTGAAACATGGTAATAATTTTATAATGAATACTTGTTTCATTAAATTTCCAGCACCTCCATTTTTATAATTGTTTCTACAGAAATAATTTTCTGATACATAGCTTGGTATAGAAAAAGAGAATCTGGTTAATCATTAGCCAGTGTCTGTGATGCACAGAACATTAATAAAATGTGCTTCATTATTTAGAAAATTCTCTATATTTGAAACATTTTCTGTGACCAATTGAATATCTTCATGGCAAACAGAAAGAGAATGTAGAATGAATGTAGAATGTGACTTTTGTTGATGTAATTTATTTGAGTACCAGTTGTGATTTTTACATAAGCATTTAAATGTTGTACAGGTATTTTTATTACACCACTAAAACGTGAAAGAAATGTAAATCTCATGGCAAACAGAAAGAGAATGTAGAATGAATGTAGAATGTGACTTTTGTTGATGTAATTTATTTGAGTACCAGTTGTGATTTTTACATAAGCATTTAAATGTTGTACAGGTATTTTTATTACACCACTAAAACGTGAAAGAAATGTAAATCTCATGTCAGGTTTTTAATTCATAGGATATGCATTATTATGATGGCCAATGTTAAAGTGCCTGCCAAGCTTTATGGCCTGTCTGAACTGAACTGAATGCTTTACACATGTGTATGCCTGGGATTCCTGATTTGAAACAAGTGGCACACAAGTGTCAGATTTTATTTGGGAAGTTCTCAGTTGCACCAACTGAAATCACTGTGTGTCTGCCAGTGAGTCAGTTGTGATATTCTGTAAAGCATATAGAGCCAATGTTATTGTGTTTAGTGTGAATTTGTATAAAAACTTTTACAACGCATCTTGACAAGTCAAAACAAGTGTGCCAGCAAGTAGTTAATCAATTATGGAAGGAAGCTAAGCTGCTGTTCACTGAGAAGAATTTTTTTAGTGATTATATAAATCAAAAGGTTAGCCATGCCATGACTAAGTATAGACATGGATTTGGGGAATTCTTGAAAATTTTGCACAGCTATGGACAGAAGGTTGAAGTTAATGGACCAGTGGACACATCCTGTAATGGGGACTGGCAATGTCGCTATTAAGCAAACAGTTCTGCAGGGCAGGTTTATGGCTCCCCTCACAGGTGAGGAAGAATGGCCAGCTAGGCCATATAAACAAATGTGGAGATGAGTGTGTAGTAATCAGGTTCAAATGGGATACTGACATGTTATGAAAACCTCTACAATGTAGTTACAACAGTGCTTAGCAACCTGCATCTGGGGACCAAAATAGGCTAGATGGAGTTGACATTATAATTATTAAGGAACACTTCACTTATTCCTTCCAGAGGGACTGTATCAGCGGTATAAGAAAAGGAATATCAATAAGAGATCCCAGATGCTCAAGTCAGGCAGTCGTGTCTCCATTCTGTCCAGCAGTGGAACCGGAGAGTGTTTAAGTTACAGACCATCCATGATGACCATTTGATGATGAATCAGTGGCAAACCCATTTTCTGAATCAACTGCCAAGCCCTGCTTACCTGTAACCCACCCTCCTACATAAGAGACACCAATCATTTCCTTCTCCAACTCTCCACAGCCACAATTACTTTACCAACTGGCACCCTTCTTGTTTCTGTAAATGATTTCCCTCCACTAAATCTTCAACACCCATGGTCTTTCCACTATTGAGCACCAACTTTCCCATAGTGTGACCAACAGCAAATCTATAATCTCCTTTCTGGTTGCCATGGCCAACTATATTCACACCCACAACTATTTCTCCCTTGAAGGCATCACCTGCATACAGATCTGCAGTAGAGCAATTAGCACCAGTATGACACGATCCTAGGCCATCCTATCCATGGACCATCTAGAGCCATCCTCTGTAACCATTCAGAATCCTGAACAACTCACTTGGTTCAGGTTCTTTGATGACATCTTTGTGATCCAGACCAAGGATGAAGAAACCCTACTGACATTCCTCCAAAATCTCAACATCTCCCCCATTTGCTTCATCTGATCTTCCTCAACACAACAGGCCTCCATCCTTGATGTTGACATCCATATCAGGGATGGCTACAACAGTATCTCTGTCCACATCAAACTTACCAAATAGCAACAACACCTCTGCTTTGACAGCTGCCATTCATTCCATACCAAGAAGTCCCTTCCATACAGCCTAGCCAGTCGTAGTTGTCACATCCATAGTGACAACCAATCCCTCTTTAAGTATGCCAAGGGTCCCACTGAGGCCCACACAGAGTGAAATTACCTTCCCAGCCTTGTCCAGAAACAAATCTCCTGTGCCTTGTCTCTTCTGTCACCTTCAACCTCCATACCCATTGCCTAGTAACAAAGGAGAACTCCTCTCATGGCTTAGTGCCAACCAGGACTGAAGAAACTGAATAACATTCTCTGGCAAGGTTTTGAATACCACTCACCATGCCCTGAAATGAGGAATATCCTCCCCACTATCCTCCCCACCCCTCCCACTGCAGTATTCCACTGCCCACCAAACCTACATAACATCCCTGTCTATCACCACTCCACCCTTTCTCCCCACTCATTTCCTCATGGCTTATATCTCTGCAGAAGAAGTAGATGAAAAATCTGTCCCATACATACTCCCACTGCCACCTACTCCAATGCTCTCACAGGCATCTCCTACCATAGCAGATGTAGGGCTACCTGTGAAAGCAACCACATGATCTACAAACTAGGCTGCAACCACTGTGCCACTTTCTACATGGACATGACAAGTAGTAAGCTGTTTGTCCAGTTGAATGGCCACTACTAGACTGTGACCAAGAAACATCTGAATTACCCATTTGATGAATTTGCTGCCAATACATTGTGCTTCACTTTAATAACTGCCTCACAGCCTGTGCCATCTGGATTCTTCCTATCAACACCAGTTTTTCTGAATTGCACAAGTGGGAACTCTCCATACAATATATCCTTTGTTCCTGTAAGCCTCGTGGCCTCAGCCTTCAATAGTCCCTGTCCTCCACCCACTTATCCCCTTCCCTGCTTCCACTCTAGTACTACACATGCCTTCTATCCCACCATTACAGCTACTAGTCTTTCTCCTTCTGTATTTATCCCTCCTCCCCCACCCCCTATCCCCCCCTTAAGCACTGCTTTCCAACACAGCACCTAGTAGCCCTCTCCTGACCACACCATGTCCCTGCACACTCCCACAGGCAACAGAGCATCTTCCTCCACTCCTACCCTGCTATCCCCCACTGCCCACTCTTCCTCCTTACCCCCACCATCCAACTGACAGATTGCTGCTTGTGGCAGGTATGACATCCCTTGGGCTCCAGAGTGCAGAGACAGTAATCACATATGTGTGTGTGTGTGTGTGTGTGTGTGTGTGTGTGTTGTGCTTGTGTGACTGTGTGTTATTATTTGGAAGAAGGACTTTGCCTATAAACTTTATATTTTAGCAGTCTCTTTCATAGTGCCTACCTGTGAATCAGTGTCTGCTCTGTGTGGTGAGTAGCAGTCTGATCGTTACATACTTTCTTTAAAGACATTATTTATCAGAATACATTGAGTCTAATAAAGGACACGTGTGGAAACTGCCACAGAATTATCAAGGATGGCAATGTGTGTGAGGAATGTGAACATGATTTTCATTTTAGATGTTGTGATATAACCTACATCAGGGAAGATGCTTGCCATTTCTGAATAAGATGTGAGTGTCACTGCTGGTGCTACTACAGAATACTGAAAAAAAGCTTATCTTGAAACTTTGAGCTGTTTTGGCAACATGAGTAGTGTAAGAGGAGTTAGTTCTGTGAGCAACTGTAGTAATGTTATGGTGAGATCAGAAGACAACAATACAGTCAAGCCTCTAAAAACAGTGGAAATGTCTAGGGGACACTGGAAGCCTGATAGCTGCATCTAGCTGTGTCCAATAGCTACATTGCATTGGAGAGTGAGGGCTAAAGCATTTATTTATTTTCTTCTTTATTTATTTGTGCTTTGACCATTAACACAACAATGATATATAAACTTGGATCAGATTACCAATTATAGGACAGGAACTTAGCCATAGCCTTTTCAGTGGATATGAACCAATTGATCCAGCATCCCACCATCCTGGAAACCTGTGAAGCTCAGAGGCAGTCTTGACACTACAGTGTGCAAGGTGCAAGAAAAGTCCAGGGAGAAAAGTTTTAAGATGACCTAGGAGGCTTTGTTGCTGTCTAGTAGTCATCAGGGGGCAATTCAGGACCATCACAAGTAATTACTAGGTACATATAACTGGTATTTTTAAGCAAAGTGCAGCAGTCAACAATTTCATCTGTAACTTAGGCACTTTGTGTAAGGATTTTGGAAAAGAAAACCTTTGCACTTCACATTGTAAATATACAACAGAAGATGATATCAGGCTCATGGCTGGGAATGGAGCCTCCCATCAATGTGAAGCACGTGCCGTTCTTTGACCAGCATTGTGAGCCCTTGATGAAGAGTGTTAATGCAGAACTGGTAATATCAGTCAGGATTGCTACAATTAGTGATAAGAGGGATCCCTTGATCAGAATGAGCTTCACAGGAAAACAATTGTAGTGTCGAGTTGTGTGAAAGATGTTGATAAGAAAGCCTGCCAAGTGTGAGTCACATTCTACTCAAAGCAGAAATAATACCTTCCGAAAGTTTTTTGGCGATCAAAACTGTTTACAGAAAAGGTGCTATGAACTGAATGAGTGTGTTTAAGTGGTGTGGAATGTTTAGTGGAGTCAGAACAAATGTTCATGTTGAACAAAGGACTGGGAGACTCTCCATTTTGACTGATGAGTTGCTACAAAAGATCGAGGAAACTGTTAGTGAAGACTGGCAACGGGCAATAGATGAAATTCTTGTGGTGTTTCCTCCACTGTCCAGAACTCTCTTATATGAGACACTCACAGAAATGCTCGGATAGAAACTGTGTACAAAATGGGTCTGGTATCAACTGACAGAGCAGCACAAGAATATTCAGCTCAGTAGCACCTGTGAGTTTTCTGAGTGACTTGAATTGCAAGTTAAGGATTTTCTGAGCTCTGCAGTGACTGGAGATGAAATGTGGGTGCCTCATTACAGGCCTGAGACAAAATGGTGGGCATCACAGAGATGTCGCACCAATGCCCCATGTTCTGAAAAATTCAAAGCCAAAATTTAAGGCAAAAAATCATGACCTTAGTGTTGTTGGCCTAAAAATGCGTCATTTTGTTCAAATTTGTGCCTCTATGGAAGATCATCAGTTCCCAGTGATATTGGGCACTGATCTCAAAAAGAGCATTCAGGACAAAAGCAGAAAAATGCTGATAAGAAGAGTGTGCATGTTGCATGACAACACCTGTCCTCACACAGTCTTTTGGACTCATTTGGTTGGGAATGTTTTGAACCATCCCCATATTCCACTGACTTGGCACCTTCAGATTACCATCTTCTACATCTACATGTGTACTTCACAAGCTAGTGTATTTCCCCTCCTGTTCCACTTGTAAATAGAGTGAGGGAAATATTACTATATGTACGTCTCCATATGAGCCCTAATTTCTCATATCTTATCTTTGTGGTTCTTATGTATGATGTATGTTGATGGGAGCAGAATCGTTCAGCAGTCAGTTTCAAATGCCAGTTCTGTAAATTTTCTCAACAGTGTTTCCAGAAAAGAGTGCTGTCTTTCCTCCAAGGATCTCCATTTGAGTTCCCGAAGCATCTCTGTAACACTTAAGGTTTGTTCAAACTTACCGGTAATAAATCTAGCAGCCCTCCTCTGAATTGCTCTGATGCCTTCCTTCAATCGGACATGGTACAGATCCCAAGGACTCGAGCAGTACTCAAATATAGGTTGTACCAGTGTCCCATATGTGGTCTCCTTTACAGGTGAACTACTCTTGCCTCAAATTCTCCTAGTAAACTGAAGTTGGCCATTTGTCTTCCCTACTATAGTTTTCACATGCTCATTCCACTTATATCACTTTGCAATGTTATACCCAGATACTTAAATGACTTGACTGTGTCAAGCTGGATACTAGTAATACTGTATCCAGACATTATAGGTTTATTCTTCCTACCCATTTGAATTAAATTACATTTTTCCACATTTAGGGCTAGCTGCCTTTCATCATACCATCTGGATATTTTGTCTAAGTTGTCTTGTGTCTTCCTACAGTCACTCAATTTTGACATCTTAGCATACACCACAGCATTATCGGAAAATGACTGCAGCAGGCTGACCACCTTGTCCGCCAAATTGTTTATGTATATAGAGAAGAACAGCTGTCCTATCAGAGAGTTTAAATATTCATATTGAGAATGTGTTCAAGGATTCTGCAGCAAACAGAAGTTAGGGATATTGGTCTGTAATTTTGTGCGTCCATTCTTTTACCTTTCTTATATTCTGGACTCACCTGCACTTTTTCCAGTCACTGGGGACTCTGTGCTGGATGAGAGATTCATTATAAACGCAAGCTAGGTAAGGTGCCAACTCAGTTGTGTACTTTTTGTAAAATCGAACTGGGATTCCATCCAGATCTGGTGATTTATTTGTTTTCAAATCCTTAAGCTTCTTCTCTATGACAGGTATGCTTATTTCTATATCATCCTTACAGGAGTCTGTATGAAAATCCCCCTCCTATGACCTCTTATCTGTCTTTGCAATATATGTTCCATGGCTCATTAAATTACTCAGTTTTTTCCACTTTGCATTTCAGCCAGCTCTCAGTCCCAAGAATAATTTGAGTGTGAGACCTTTCCTGGAGGGCATTAAATTTGCAAACTTTATTACAAATACTTCAATAGTTTCCTGATAAAATTGTGAAAGTTTAAGTGTCTTTATTCTCATCTCCCTGAAGGCACATATGGTGGAACTAAATTTTCAAAGGACAAGCAGGTGGAGAAAGAGGTTCTGAAGTGGGGGAGGAGCTAGTGGGAGAGTTCTTCAATGAGGACAAGCTTGCACCACAGCTCATCATATGCAATGAATGGGATGATGATTATGTTGAAAAACAGTAGACAAGTGATCAACAATAACCCTAATTTTCTCAAATACATTTTTTCCTAAAAATTTATAAAAATCTAGTTCACTTACTTTCTGAACATGTCTCGTACCTCTGATAATAGGTTACTCACATGGAAAATTGTCAGCAGCACTCAGTCTGACCAAAGCAGTAGTCATCCTATCCCACTGGTTTTCAATGTGTTCCTTAGACCTTTTTAGTCTACTTACACAACTAATTTATAGAGATATCCAACCTGACCAAAACAGTATCCTTCCTATTCTAGTGATTTTCAGTGTATTCCCCAGGCCATTATAGGGTAAATGCCTCTGAAAGACAGCTCTCCACAGTTAATATGGTATAATTACATTTGAAATAGCTACAGCAAAACAAAATACTGCACTCTGAATAAAAACAAGGTTATTAAAGAAAATGCATTTAGCGTCATGTGTCAAAATATCAGAACACTCACAAGAAAAAAGGAATGAACTTCAGCAGATTAATTATGCATGTACATACTTCACAACTGAACAGATATATCTTAATGAATTCAAGCTAATATCATACAACTACAGGACCAATAAGAAGAAAGGTTTAGTAGCTCTATATCTAAGACAAATCAAAGCATCACAACCCTCACAAATAAACATAAATAAAAAAAGGATGAACTTCAGCAGCTTAATTGTGAATATTCATACTCCACAACTTAACAGATTCATCTTTATAGATTCAAGCTAATACCATATTACTACAGGCCTAAAAAGAAGAAAGGTTGAGTAGCTATACATTTAAGGGAAAAAAAAAGAAATGTTGCACTATGAAGGAATTATCCAAATGAGATGGAAACTGTATATATGATGTATATTTATGGACATACAAATGACTACAATTTCAGAAAAAAATGGATGATTTATTCAAGACAAAGAGCTTCACAACCTGAGTAAGTCAATAACATTTTGAGTCACCTCTGGCCCTTATGTAAGCAGTTATTTCACTTGGCATTGGTTGATAGTTGTTGAATGTCCTCCTGAGAAATATCATGTCAAATATTGTGCAAATGGTATGTCAGATCATCAAAATCTTTAACTGTTTGGAAGGCCTTGCCCATAATGCTCCAAATGTTCTCAATTTGGGAGAGATCTGGTGACATTTTATAACCAAACTGTGGTTTGACAAGCACAAAGAAAGGAATGGAAACTCTTGCCATTTGTGGATGAACATTATCTTTCTTCGGAGTGTTCATTTAATCTGACCTGGGATGGGTCCCAAAGACTTGAGCAGTACTCAAGAATAGGTTGCACCAATGTCCAATATGTGGTCTCCTTTACAGGAGAACCACTCTTTCCTAAAATTCTCCCAATAAATCAAAGTCAGACATTTGCCTTCCATATCACAGTTTTTACAAGCTTGTTCCATCTCATATCACTTTGCAGTGTTATACCAGATATTTAAACGACCTGACTGTGTCAAGCTGGACACTAGTAATACTGTATCTGAACACTGCAGGACGGGTTGCCACGAAGGGGAACAAAATGGGGTGTAGAATATCATTGACATAATGTTGTGCTGTAAGGGATCTGCAGATAACAACCAAGGGAGCGCTAATATAATAAGAAATGGCATCACAGACCATCAATGCTGGTTGTCGGGCCTTATGGTGGGTGACAGCCAGGTTGGTATCTCACTGCTGTCCAGGACATTTCTGGACACATCTTTACTGCTCATTATGGCTCAGTTTGAAGCCGGACTCATCACTGAAGACAATTTTACTCCAGTCAATGAGATTCCAGGCTGAACACATTTCTGGAGATGCCCCAGAATGCAGTGCGATACCAACCTGAATGTTGTCCACCGTGTCACCCGGCAACCAGGAGTGAGGGTGTGGGGTGCCATTTCTTTTCATAGCAAGACATCTTTGGTTGTCATCCATGGATTCTTTACAGCACAGCAGTATGTCAATGATATTCTACACCCATTTTTGTAGCCCTTCATGACAAGCCATCCAGGGCTTACTTTACAGCAAGATAATGACCTCCCGCAAATTGCGGGCCAGAAAGGTCGCCAGAGCTCTCCCTGATTGAGGACATTTGGAGCATTGTGGGCAGGGCCCTCCAACAAGCTTGGGATTTAGACAGAATTTGGCATTATAATCCTCATGCGGACATCCAACAATTATTTCAATCAGTGCCAAGCTGAATAACTGCTTGTGTAAGGGCCAGAGGTGGACCAGTGTGTTATTAAAATAACTAAAACTAAACTCCTCCCAAACAAGCCATGAAGTCCCATCAGTACCAACCGGCTGCTGTGTCATCCTCAGCCCCCAGGTGTCCCATTGTGTTATTGAGTTGCTCAGTTTGTGAAGTTGTTTCTCTTGAGTAAACCATCCAATCTTCCTGAAATTGTAGTCATTTGTCTGTCTGCACATGTACATCACATCTCCTGGTTTCCATCACATTCAGATTATCCCTTCATGGTGCATCATTTTTTTGTGTTAGAGTGTATTAAATACACTGCTGTCACCAGCAGGAAGTATCTTAACCTTCATAAAGCACTAGAAATGAATTTAATAATGTCATGCACACTGAAATAGAGAATGTTCATTTGTGGAGTTTAATGTTGATTTTCTGTCAGATAGTACAGATTGAGAAGGCATCTAAAATTGTTGATGTCTAGCTTTGCATTATGTTCCAAAGTCAAATTTCGTGTGAGAATTTACGAAGATAGTTTAAGAGCTATTGACCCAACAACATGTAGTGATTTAGCTATAAAACAAATAGTAGCATGTTGGCAGCACTGGGTGGTTGATGTTTTGCCAAACTTTTTCCCATTCAACAGTACATAGCCTAACTTCCAGCTTGTTATGTTATAGTCATTCCAGCATAACAGAACAGAGGCTTGCAGCCAACCAATGCCTGCATGTAGCTGTTCCTAGAATGTAGCTCCTGTTTAAGAAATATCCTTTAATGTAAGATAGTTGAATAGCATGTCTGTGACATGTACAGCTTCTTCCTTAAATCTACAATCTACCATACTGTTTGTAGGATCATACTTTTGTTTTTATTCAAGTACAGTTGAAGGTTTTTGTTGTGGCCTTAGTGGCCTAAGGAGGCAACAAACAAATATTTGTACACTGTTGGTAGAATTAAAGTGTGCTTTTCTTCCAGAAGTACTCCTCCCTTGCATAACACATTGTGGTGTTCCTCAGTTGTGGTTTTGCAAGACCAGTCCACAATTCAAGTGTTGAGCTATAAGTGTCCTCTTTTTGTATGAAGTTCTTCCACACAGTTTTCATAGGCCATCCATAACCAGTAGACTTGTCTTTAGTTTCCAGAAGTGCAAACTAGTTACCTTCCTACTACCTGTTAGTTTCTTGACACACAGGAAACCACAGTGATCGTTAAAGGTTATTACTTTCTATTTCTGATTTTTGTTAATTGTCTTTTAATTATTGAGAGACATTTATTCCATCTATCAGTGGAATGTCCAGGTTGGAATTTCAATGGATATGAAAGGATAGATTACTACTCAGTGTAAATATGCCACCATGAACTGCATACACACATAACAAAAAGACTGTTACACACTAAGCTATCGGCCCAATCATTCTTTAGAAAAGAAAGGAAAACAAACATGCATTCACACCCCATACACACATAACTGTTATCTCTGGCTGCTCTGGCCAGACTGCAGTCCTCACACTGAGTGAAAGTAGCAATGGGGAGTAGGGCAGTGAAAGGGGAGAGATAGTAAAGTACGAGTGATGGGAGAGAAGAGCACTGTCTGGCAGAGTGTGCAGGGACTAGAAGGTGGCAGGACAAAGCTGTCAGTGATGGGACGCTATTGGGGGAGGATTGTAGCAGAAAAAACAGAAACAGAGAACAGAGATGGGAAAAGATGGGCCTGGTGGGTATGGTGACAGAGAATGGTGCACAATGATGAGGAGAGGATGTGAAATGTGAGGAAGTAATAGGACAGAGAGAGTAGATACTATTCAGTGGGGGATGTGGGGACAATAAGTTATTGTAGGCTGAGGCTGGGATAATTTTGTAAGTACAGAATGTGTTATAAGGATAACTCCCTTCTGCACATTTCAGAAAAGCTGGAGGTGGAAGGGAGGCTCCAGATGGCTCGGGTTGTGAAACGGCCATTAAAATCAAACATGTTATGTTTAGCTGCATGTTGTGCCACAAGGTGGTCCACTTTGCTCTTGGACTCATTTTGGCAGTGGCCAGTCGTCCTGGTGGACTAAGGGCCAAGACACTCTTTCCTCATTGCTTTACAACCTCACCATCTTCTCTCCTATCTACTTCACCTGCTCCTCCTCAACCCAGTGTGCCACTTCCTTTATGTTGACCTCCTCTTCTCCGACAGCTCCATCCACATTTATGTCCACATTAAAGCCACCAACCACTAACAGTACCTGCATTTCAACAGCTGTCATCCCTTCCACACCAGAAGACCTTGCTATGTAGCCAAGCCAGGGACAAGAACTACATTGCCCAGTATGCTGATGGTCTCACAAACGCCTTCACAGATGGGCATTATCCCCCAGACCTTATCTGCAAACAGATATCCCGTGCCATATCCTCACACACCCTCAATCCTCCAACCACTCTAAAGCACCAGCTACCCCCCTTCCTCACCCAGTGCCACTCTGGATGGGAACAACTGAACCACATCCTTCATCAGGGCTTTGATTATCCATCATTGTACCATGAAATGAGGTACATCATATTGTATCGTATCCCTGTGGAAGACCCAAGTACAAGATCTGCCCAATCCATTCACCTAGAACTTCCTATTCCAGTCCTGTCACAGGCTTGTCGTACCCCATCAGAATCCCAACCACCTGTGAAGTCAGCCATATCATATACCAGGCCTACTGCAGTCATTGCACAGCTTTTTATATTGATATGATTACACACCAGCTGTTCACCCTGATGAATGGCAACACCAAACTGTCACCAAGAATGTGGTGGACCACCCTGAGGCCCACTAACATAATTATCCCAATTATCCTAACCTCAACCTATGGCCCCCCACCCACCACCCAACAGTTTCTACCCCCTCTGTCCCATGAACTCCTACACATACTCCGTTATCCCTCCCCCTTCACTGCCCCACTCCCAATTGCAAGAACTGTGGTACAGACTGAGCAGCTGGGAATAGTGGCCATATGTGTATGAGGTATTCGTGTTTGTGTCGATGTGTAGGTATTTTCCTTTCTTTTCTGAGGAAGGCTTTGGCTGAAATCTTTGTGTGTAACAATCTTTCGATTGTACCTGTCTGCAACTCAATATACCATCTTGAAGGTGAGTAGTGATCTATCCTTTCATAATTATTTATATTCTATCCATCCTACTTGTACCACCGCTATCTAAGTGTGTGAACAGTGTTGTGCTCAGGAAAAAATGGCATCAGGTATCCACTAATTTTTAATAGCTACATCTGCAAGCTCCTGGCATTTCGTAGGATTGGAATACTGATCTACAGACTCAGTTATGCAATTAAAATTGCCACCAAGATTTATGTGGTGGTTTGTTGTCAGGAAAGGACAGATGTCTTTATTGGAAAAAAGGGGGCTTGCTCATCTGTTATTTGTACCAGACAGTGTGTAGATATTTATGAGTTGCACTTCCTGTCTATTACAAGCTATAGGCTGTAGAGAGAGGGTGGCAGTATGATATTGCATCATAATCCAAAAAACTATACTGCCAAGACTGCTGGTTGGATGAGGATATTGGCCTTGGGTGTAGGGTCAGCCCAGTGGATCTTAGCATGCTTCTGGGTAGTAGACCCACCTCATTTCACTCCTGTACACCTCAAATGAAACTGTGAACTAGTTTGATTCACAGCCCTTCAAACTTTTTATATATTTTTATATTTGATCTTGCTTTCATAATTATTTGTTATTCCAGATTTTAACATTCTTGGCAACATCTAAAATTCTGTGTGTATTTTACACTAACTAGGAGACTTCCAATTTGGTACTGGAGTTTTCCTTCCACTGCAGGTCTAGTAGGTGGTTGGGTGGAGGTCGTCATCTCAGCTGCTTCTGGCTGGTCCACCTCTCCCACCTCACTCTGTATTATTACTTTTTTATTGTTGTTTTTCCTTCCCACTACTTTTTACTTGTTCCTTTGCATCAGACGACACTGCAAAGTATAAAATTCACTGTTAACTCATTTCTCCTCATGTAATCCTTTAGGCTCTCAATATTAAGAAAGAAGGAACTTATGACCACATTGTTTAATCCCTTTTCACCTCATTCATCACATATCATTGTAAACACTTGTGATGATTCTGCTCTGGAAGAGAGTAAACTTGTTTTAACTGTTCAGTCATCAAATATTGCATAACATTGGTGAAAGGGTGCGCAATGGGCATCTGTAAGCATTTGTATTGTAATATGTTAAAATAATGTTTCACTCAAACCACCAGGAAGCACCCCACTGGTGTTAATGTTGGGAGACAGTTTCAGAGTTCAAACCTTATAAAGTATTAATAAATTCACAGTGTGTATTTAATTAAAAAAGATAAGATAGCAGTGACAAAAATATGTGAAGAATTATTATACTAAATACAATAATCCAACCTTACAAGGTATAAATTTAGTTTAGAGACCTAGCAGTTTGGAATCAAACAATCAGAAAGTGTCTTCAGATTGAAGAACGGTTGAACCAGTGCTGTAGAAGCTGTTCTTTGTCATATGGTAAAAAGCTGTATAAGTCAGTTACAGGGGCTGGCACTGTTGGTGGTGCAAGTACACAGGTGGTGTACTGGAATACCTATGCCACAGAGAGTTGCCATTAACATCAGTGACTGCTTGAGCTGACTATGTAATAGTCATGCAAGCTGTTCATTTTGAGGGCTCATTTAGAAGAGTTATGCATAGTTGACAGTCATTTTAACTTGAACATGCTCATTCCTGCAGTTGTCAGTTTTAATTTAAAGATTGTTGACACATAACAATGCAGAAGGTTGTGGTACCATCACCATTAAACTCACAATAATCCAACGAGTATAGGAATTTAACAGTGAATAACAGTTAAATGTATTCAGTGGTTCTTGAACTTGTTGCTGTCACCTTCAAAACTCCAGAATACTGAGGTAATTGTGATAATTATCAATTTTAACAGATTAGCACTAGTTGTAATTGGTCGTTAGTACAGTTGCAGATCATATGGTATATGATGCATGGTGTAAGCCTATGGTACAGAAGTAATCAGCAGTGGCTACTTCTGCCAGATAATATATAACTGCACATTTCTGAGTACTCTTATTTGTGATGGGATTTATGGAACACTGTGTATTCAAATGAAACTTCGTGTATAAATTCAGTATTTGTGTTAAGAGGTGCACACAATCCATAGGGCAGTGGAACACATAAGAAATGTTCAAATTACAAAATTCCATATCTATTCTGATTCACAGAGTCCTCTCCACACCATCCAATACACATATGTACAACAGAAGAACTTTCTAGTTAGCCCATGAGATCTTTTATTGCAACATCTAGGGAAGGATGCAATATTCTACTAGGTATTACAGCATGTGTGAATTAAGGAAAACACATCAATGAATAACACATACTTTTTCCAATCAGTGAATGTAGCAGCCAAGAGAACTCTTGTCAGTGTATAGTTACAGTATTTTTAATACAGTATTTTCCATACTAAAGTAGAAGGTAAATCAAGCAATGGGAACTCCAGGTGGGAATATCAACAATGTAGAGGGGAAAAGATAGGTTGCTACTTACTATACAGAAGACAAGTAAAGTTGTAGACAGGCACAATTAAAAGACACTCTCGTATAGCTTTCACACACACATACAAGCAAGCATAACTCATGCACACACAACTGCCAATTCCAGCATCTTGAGCCAGAATGGAACATGTTGCTTGTGTATGTGTGAATGGTGCTTGTGTCTCTCTTTTACTGCTGAAGTCTGTGGTCAAAAGCTTTATGTGAGTGTCTTTTAATAGTGCCTGTCTGCAACTTCATGTGTCTTCTTTATGTTCAGAAGGTAAACTGGATGGAAATGATGGAAAGCAAGCAGTGACTAGTGAGAACTGCCTTGGCATGTTGTATCTCCCTTGAGCTGCAGTGGTGGTGTGATGTCATGTTGATGTGTTTCTGGGTGAAGCACTGCCCTTTAGCAAAGCTTTCGGCAGAAGTGCATCATTGCATGGTGTTTGAAATGTACATATACAGTAAAACCCCAAATTAAGGAACCCACTTTTAGGAATTTCGCCCTTTACATGAATACTTCCATTGGTCCAGCAAAACTCTCATTAGAACAATATTATTCTTCCACACTTTTAATGAACCTTGCCTTAAGAAAAAGTCACTTTTAAGGAATAAACATGAAACATTCTGTAAATTAAAATCTTTCCTCAGTAATTAATTAAACCTCAAGCAGGCAAGCCATGTGTAACTCGAGCAGGTGTGTGGCATAGTTTGTTCATATGTAAAGAATAGCTGTCTTTATGTTACCAAGGTAAAACATTTATGAGCAAATCACAGTTTAATTTTAGTGTAATTAAACAAGAATAAAATAAAGTTGCATTATATGACAAAATCACTGTTTCCTCTGTTGCCTTATGGAAGTGATACCCTCCTGTTAATTATCAACTCGAAGCATTAAACACCCCAGTGGCATCAGATACCAGCCAGCTGCTTATTTTATTGCTAATAATGTTATAGAAAACTGCCTCATTAAGCAACTGTGATGTTAACTAGGAATATGAACTATTTTCTTGCTTTGAGCATACATTTTTCTCACCTAGCTTGCTGTTTATTTTATGTTGCTGCTGCTCTCTTGGACATATGAGAGCACAACTTATCACTGTGTTAGCTGAAGCAATAACGAAGGAATAGGCATGGCCTCACAATTGTAAAACAATGCCAGAATGGTACAAGACAATGTTATTTGTGGTTGGCACACTTTGTACATAGGCAGGCCTACTCAAGTATTAAAAAGGGGTTTTACAGTTATTGATAGTTTTAGAGTACTGAGTAGAAACTGTTTCTCTATACTGTAAGTGAGCTACAACAGCCAAATTTTAAAATCATGTAATTTTTGTTCCTTTTTATAAATTTTAAGCTATTTTTCAAGTATTCCAGCACTTCCAGCTACTTTAACTTCCAACTCTGGATTGTTTTATACCTCAATATGGACAACAGAGTATTTAAAATAAGTTTCTATTTTATCACGTTTTCTTTGCTACTCTATTCATTGATATTTTGTCTTTAATTTTCACGTGCTGTGATACCCAGCAAACTGTGATTACTACGCTTTTTGATTAGTTTGTTTTCTGCATAATTTATTTTCTAGTAAAGTGTAGTGTGCAATATTTAAGCTTGAAAAGTGCCTTAGACCAAGCAACAGAAACAAAACAGTAATAAATGTCATCTTGAAGTAATTTACAATATCAAAATACCATTATCATGTGTTATTCAAGTAATATTGCCACTTCCAGTCATCTTCAATATAAAGAGAGAAGCTACACGTTACATTTATTTGGTATTTCAACAGTATAGATCTCACAAAGAAAAACTGTGTGAGAGATATTACTTCCAGGAATTTTTGAAATGGCACACAGCCTACTGAAGAGAGTAACATTCATTTTGCAAAATATCACTGGGCTGTGTCTCACCCATTTCTGTGTGATGTCATTCTTTCCAAAGGTACTAGTCCAACAACATATGTGGGAGGGTTCTTGGGAAGTTGGGAAGATAGGAGAGAGGTACTAACAAAACTGAACCCATGAGGGTGGGTCATGAGTCATGCCTGCATATCCCAGTAGATAAGCACCTTACTTACAAAAGCCATGGTTCCACACTGGAGTCCTTGTCCAGCACACAGTTTGAATCTGCCGGGAAGGAAGGAAGATCAGTATTTAACTTCACATTGACAACCAGTTCATTGGATATGGAACACAAGCTCAGATTAAGGAAAGATGGGGAAGAAAATCAGCCATACTGTTTCAAGGAATACATCCCAGTGCTTGGCTTAAGCAATTTAGAGAAATCATGGACACAGTAACCCAGAATGGCTGGGTGTGGATTTAAACTGACATCCTACCAAATGTGAGTTAATTGTGCTAACCACTGCACTACCTCACTTGGTTAATCTACCTGGAATATTCAAAACTATGCACATTCCACTGAAGAGTCAAAGTTTCAGTTTAGAACAATTTGTCTCCTAATAGATAATAGTGAAAAGACTAGTAGCTGTTATCTTACTTCATTTTCAGTCACTAGAGTCAAAATTTTGGGTACTGGTAATGCCCCAATATGTGAATAGTGCACAGAGTTTCACTGTATCTCATCATACTGTATTTAATAAAGAACAGAAGAAGTGCAATCAGTCCTTTGTTATGCAGTTATTGTGATTAATTTGATAGATGTTGTAAATCCTCACTACACAAAGCAGCAGCCATAGTATCTGATGTAAAACTGTGTTGACTGTATCTGGCTTCATCGCAGTGCAGTCAAAAGTAGTCCCATACTCAGGGAATGAGAACAGAGAAGCAGATGCTGGAACCTGCATTACCATTCCAGGCAATGTCCTAGTGGAGGCAGTTTGCCATGGCCTTCCTCCATGGTGTGTGCTTGCCTGCCAGTATAGTGCGTGCTTATGCAGTATAGTTTTGCATCAACTTATTATGGATGAAGGGAAGGAAGAGGGTGAAACCCAGTGCCAGCACATAGCTTACTATCCTTGAATAGTGCCAATGTTGTCACTGAGCTTAATGTCTCCATCCTTCAGATGGATCACTATCAACAGAGTCCTCATTTTTTCACAAACTGTGGAGAGGGTTGGAATTTAATTCAGGACTTTGGCACAAATACTGATGATCAGGAGCTTGACACCACCATCTCTCCTCTGCTTTACAGTCAAATACTGACAGAAAGTTTCCACCACCAGGATTTGAGCTGATGTACCTCTGAGTCAAGTGCCACTGCACAAGCATGCATGAGAAACCTCAGCTCTGGAGGAAAGTTATAGAACTGTATGATGCCCATTTACATATTTACATTTATTCACTGCTATATATCCTAAACATTCTGTGACTATTTGTAGAACATTTTATGGATGCAAATAAACATTGTACCTTCCATTGAGAGGAATTGTGTCACTGAAAGTTGCTCTAACTGTGTAATTATATCAGCTATTTTGCAAAACACTGTACTTGTGTCACTGCAGACTGACACAATAGATGATACTAACAAGGGAATTATCTGATTTATCATGCTGATACATGCCATAATTGTTTCACCACTGATTTAAGATCCATATGTCAAAATTTGAATGTATTTTTTTCAGCTTTTTTTCTTCAGTTTTGGGTGTTTGTAAACATATAATTCTGACTATTGTATTGTATTGTATTGTATTTATTGGTCCAGTAAATCTTACATGTACAGTACAGCACATCAGATATTGGACAGGTCAAAGTATATCTTACAATTAAAACACTTTAGAAACTAGAAAATTATGTTCACAAAATTTTACAGCACTTCATATACTGGGCAAGTCAATGTGTAAGTTATAATTAAACCACATTAGAAACTTGAAGTTTACAACTGAGTACATGTATAAGCCAATATTAACGATTAAAGTATTTGCATGATCCTCTCTTAAGCTCTAAGGATTTTTGAGGAACTCTTCTACACTATGAACTGACATGTACACTAGAGAATTACATTCACAGAATTTTACTTCATATACTGGGCAAGTCGCTATACAACTTATACTTGAACCCCATTATAAACTTGAGAATTACATCTGAATGTATTTATAGGCCAATATTAATGGTTACAGTATTTGCATAATCATCACTTAGACTCTCGAGGATTTTGGAGGAACTCTTCCACACTATAAAAGCAATGTGTCAACAGATATTCTTTTAATGCTGCTTTAAAATTTTTTACATCTGTCATTACTTTAATTTCTCTTGGCAATTTATTGTAGATAATTTTTCCATGGTGTAATGTTCCTTTTTGGCACAAACTGGTTTTTGTATGGAGTACATGAAAGTCAGTTTTCTGTCTTGTATTATGATGATGAACATTTTCATTTTTGGGGAGGATACTAGGATTTGTTATTGTATATTTCTTTATAAACATTGCACTTTCAAATAGGAAAATACATGGAAGGGGAAGAATCCCCATCCTTTTAAATAATGGTCTACATGGTTTGTTCCTTTTTATTCCAGCCATGATTCTCACGATTCTTTTTTGCATCCTGAATAGTTTTAGGCAGGATGGCGAGTTACCCCAAAAAGTGATCCCATATTTTAGGACAGAATGTATATTAGACTACAGTTTAGCTTTCAGATTAAATGCTGTATATTCACTCTCGATGTGCAGGGATGGGGAACACTGTATTGATACTTGTCTTGGCTGTATGAGCTCATCTGAGCTACTGAGAGAAAACATGCATTCATATTATCAGGTGTGGTAAATGTTGGTTAAATTTTTAGATGATCATTTAAATAGTATAGACATATGGTTAGAAATTACTTAATACTTGACTTTCTGTATGAACCAAAGTGAAAATTCTGAAAATGGCTGTACTTATAACTGATCTGAAAGTGATGATGTCACTTTTGATTATCAGCTATTGCTGAAAGGAAATTTAGAAATTGAAATTACTTTATCATTCACAGAAAATGCAATGCTTTGATTGACAGTGCTAAGTAACACCCTTTTGTCAGCATTCTTTAAAAGAATTTTGCTTTATCATTGTAAACATTCAAACATTCTCTAAGTCAAAAATGATGAATTTGTAATAAATAACAGCAACATTAAATGTGTGTCTTTTTGAACATTTTCCTGAAGCTGGACAAAAAATCATTAGTTGCAGCAACACAATGTTGCATGACTGGACTTTAAATATTTCATATGATATAGGCACAAAATAATTTACAGTTTTTCACTTCTTTATTATACAACTTCAAGACATCATATATATAAAAATATGTCTAATGTTGTATTGAAGAACATGTCAGAAAAAGGAATGATGCTAATTCAGAGGAGAACATCACTGGTTGTCATGAATCATATGTGTGTAAATACACATCAATTTAAGTTTTGGAAAAATTGTGCTAAAATGATTCTTTCATTCAAAAGAAAAAAAATGCAGCAATGACTAACTAGTTCCTGCTTGTAGTAATAAATTTATACACAACAATCCATGTTATTAGTCATCATTGTTAATCGAGAATCGTGTGCCCATAAACTTTGGACCACATGTAAAAAGATCAATGTTCTGCACAATGCAAAAATAACAGTGCTCTGCATAGCATGAATAGAGCAACATTCTGCACAAAAAACATTCTATGACAGAATCTCGAAGACTAGAAAATGGAAAGAAAAATAATGGTTACCATCCATCACATTTATACTCCACTTTGTGGGGAAAAACTTGACCTCCTCTTAGTTTCTAGAACATGTATTAAAATTCAGAATCATCATCAGCTGCATTTGAAACTCATCTGACAGATACACTCAGATACTTCAGGGTCCACCAGGTATGACTAATGAACTTGAACCATTAGGCCAAGAGTTTTTGCAACAGAAAAATACATCTTACAGGATATTGTTATGAACAGATCACAGCAGTTTCCTATCTGTTACCTAGACAATATATTTCCATTCAATAGCTAATACACTATCAATTTTCCTCTTTCTGGTTTCAAAATATGATTCAATATGTGTGGCACCCCTCAAAATTTATTAACAATGGCATTAATTTATCCTTAACTCCAGCCCAATTTTCTGCAAATATGACAAAATCTGTCTGTGACTCATACTGCTGCCACACAACATCCTTAATTATATGCTCATGGAACATAAAAAAAATTACACATTTGGAGAATTCTATCAATATTTCAAACTTTTCCAGCAGTTACAAGGAATAAAATTGCGTTGACATGTTGGAAATATCACACTTATTTGTGTCTAAACTATACCAGTTTGGAAGTAACATTATGAATTTACATACACTGAAGAACCAAAGAAACTGAAACACCTGCATAATATCATGCAGGGCTCCCACAAGCTCGCAGAAATGCCACAGCAAAACATGGCATGGATTTGACTACTGTCTCAAGTAGTGTTGAAAGGAACTGACACCATGAATCCTGCAGGGCTGTCCATAAATCCGTGAGTACAAGGGGCTGGAGATCTCTTCTGAGCAGCACGTCATGAGGCATCCCAGATATGCTCAATAATATTTACATCTGCAGACCTCCATAGCCAGCGGAACTGTTTAAACTCAGAAGGATGTTCCTGGAGCCACTTTGTAGCAATTCTGGACATGTGGGATGTTGCAATGTCCTGCTGGAATTGCCCAAGTCTGTCAGAATGTACAATGGACATGAATGGATGCAGGTGATCAGGCAGGATGCTTACGTATGTGTCACCTGTCAGAATCATAGCTAGACATACCAGGGGCCAATATCACTCAAACTGCACGCACCTCACACCATAACGGAGCCTCACCAGCGTGAACAGTCCCCTGCTGATATGCAGGGTCCATAGATTCATGAGGTTGTCTCCATACCCATACATGTGCACCTGCTTGATACAATTTGAAACAAAACTTGTCTGACCAGACAATATGTTTCCAGTCATCAACAGTCCAATGTTGATGTTGACAGACCCAGGCAAGGTGTAAATCTTCGTGTTCTGTAGTCATCAAGGGTACACGAGTGGGTTTTCAGCTCTGAAAGCCCATATCAATGATGTTTTGTTGAATGGTTCATGCACTGACAATTGTTGTTGGCCCAGCATTGATATATGCAGAAATTTGCGGAAGGGTTGCACTTCTGTCATGCTGAATGATTCTCTTCAGTCATCATTGGTCCCATCCTTGTAGGATCTTTTCCTGGCTTCAGCATGTGAAGATCTGATGTTTTACCTGATTCCTGATATTCACCGTACACTCATGAAATGGTCATACAGGGAAATCCCCACTCCATTGCTACCTCAGAGATGCTGTGTCCCATTACTCATGCATCATCTGCAACTCCAGGTTTACACTCACTTAAATCTTGATAACCTGTCATTGTAGCAGCAGTAATTGATATAACAACTGCACCAGGCACTTGTGATCTTATACAGGCATAGCCGACCACAGCGCCATATTCTGCCTGTTTACATATCTCTGAACATTGAATAGGTACATTTATACCAGTTTCTTTGGTGCTTCAGTGTATAGATTGTATTTGTCTACAAATATTTCATAATCTTCTCCTTACTTTCAATAGGTAATTCAGTACTCATCTTCCAAGGCTCTGTAACTAGTGGCAAGAGCTCTTTAGAATTCAAGATTGTATGGTAGGCAATTTCAAGTCTGTAAACTATGGAAAGTCATAGTTCATAAATTGTCTGAATAGCTTACATTTCATTTGACCAGTAAAATTTTTGCATACAGAATTTATGCAAAGATAGAAAACAGCAGGGGCTAGTAGTTATATTAAATGGTTCAATAAAAGTGGCTAACTTTGAATTGAACATTTCACATCAGCATTTCAGGAGTGAACAAGTAGAAGGCATTTGTTTCTAATTGATCTTAATACTATTTTGTTTTGAAACTTTAGACTTGTACTATCTAACATATAATAACACAATGACTGATGAGAGAAAAACAGTAACAAAGGTATATTCCACTTTTTTTCCAAGTCAACATTCATTTGACCATGAATGTGTAAATTAATATACATATAATATATGATTTATCTGTGTCAACTGCTGAATGGTCAGCGTGGCTGACTGCCATTGCCAGGTCACCTGAGGAGCTACTCAACTAATTAGCAGTGGTTTCAAGGCCGAGAAACCTGACAGCAATTGGGAGAGTGGTGTGCTGGCCACATGCCCCTTATACTACAGCTGATGATGCCACTGGCTGAGAATGATAGAGCAACTGATCAGGTCCAAATGGTTTAACTAGGGCCAGAATGAAAAATGTGGAAAAAATATATGATTTACTTTGTGAGGCACAAGCACTATGAAGTTCACCAAACTTCTAGTGGCTGAGACAAAAAATAGATTCAGTATTCATAGCCATCTGTAATTTTGTTTTCTCTTTTATAAATGATAGAAATACTTCTCTTTTTTAGAGGGGATGTCAGTTCATGATTTCAAGAAGCATGGGAAAGACTTGATTGATTACATATACCAGTTCATGAAGACTATAAGCTCAAGAAGAGTCAATTCTGATGTAGAACCTTTTTATCTTGTAAAATTACTCCCGGATGAAGCACCTCATGAACCTGAGGAGTGGGACAAAATTATGAAAGATGTTGAAGACAAAATAATGCCTGGGGTAAGTTTCTTTAACATTACTGCCTACAGTTTTCAATAAATAGTGTTGTAGAAAATATTTTTCACTTATGAAATTTGTTATAAATGATACAACACAATTGACCAGAGCAGTCATGTCAACAGAACAACACCAGAAGAAAAAATTACCATCTTTACTTAATCATTAAAGCTGTCACTTGCTCAAAAAAATGTTAGGTATGTGACACCAAAATCTCAGTTTTCCCAGTAATGTAATGATCTGACAGCTAGGGAAACAGATTTTAAATATTTTATGAAATAGGTTTTTCTGGACAATTGTTCTATAGAAGGAAACCAAAATTACAAGCCAGTAGCATAAAAAATTAGCTTTTGATTTTCCTGTTAAAATATGTTTTAGAAAGCCAATCTGTTTTTAGCAGATGTGTTCATCTTTGTCACACCAGTGTAAAAAAGTATAATGAAACCAGCTAAGGAAAAAATCTTTGCATTTCACATACACTGAAAAGCCAAAACATTATGCCTATAGCCTACCATGACATTGGATGCTGCCTAATGGTGTTGCGGGCACATGACGCAATACAAAAGTATGTAAGCAGAGCAGACATGGATGGGGGATAACCCTAACAAAGATATGGGCTACAAATGGGGGAATCCATTGAGATAAGCAACTTTGACAAAGGGTACGTTATTATTATGCAGAGCCTGTGAATGTATAGCTCTAAAATGGTGAAGCTGGGCATACATTCATGTGCTTCTCCCATGAGCATCTACAGAAAGTGGTAGAAGGACAATGAAACTACCAGTAGGTGCTAAATGGTTTGACATCTGCAACTCTCCACAGAATGTTGGGCTAAGAGGCTTGTCTACTGTGCAAGGTAAGGTAGATGGTGATCAGTGGCAACTCTGCTGAAAGAACATAATGGTGGTGCACACACAAGTGTTTTGGAGCACACCGTTCATCATATGGTGTTGAACATGGAGCTCCATAGCAGACCACCTGTACGTGTTCGCATACTGAACCAATGACTTCATCAATTATGATTGCATCAGGCAGGGGACCATCAGGATTCAACCATCAATCAATGTTAGCTCATTGGGTGAATTGCACTTTTACTATAATATGTCAATGGTTGTCTCCACAAACATTGTCATCAATGTGAATGGTGCCTCATACCATGCAGTGTTCCACAGACACAGGCTGGTGAGAGCAGTATTACTGTATTTTATGGACAATAAGACTCACTTTTTTCTGTGAAAAATTGTCTCCAAAATTCCGGTACATCTCATACACAAAACTAAAATAAAAATGTCCAGTGTCCGATTTAAAATTCCCACTCCTCTTAAAAATGGCAATATGTTCAGTGCCATGGGAAACCTTCCTCTATCTAGCAACACTGGAATCAACTGGAATTGTCTCCATCCTATTCGAGCACCTCAAACACAGAACATTGACAAGCCTATGATGCATCACTGCAGTCTATGGTGCCAGTGAACCTAAACTGAAAGTGATTTGTGTTATTGGTAACAGTGCAATACTTTTGCCAGTACCTAGTTTTGTAATTGAAGAAAATAAAAGGTATTCATATGATATGGACTATAAACTGAAAGTAATAGTATATGCTGAAGAATATGGAAACAGGGCAGCTGAGTGACATTTTAGCCCTCCACCAACAGAAAAAAATCATTTGCTATTGATAGACTAATAAAGAAAAATTGATAAAAATGAGGAAGACTAAATGCACAGATAGAGGACTGAATGCAGAATGGCCAAAACTAGAATAAGATATATTGAAATGGATTCAAGGACACAATCAAAATGTCACTGGAATTAATACAAAAATAATTGAAATACACACTCTGTAATATTAGTAATTTTCGCCTCACAAACATTAAATACGCTCAATAGTAAACGCCTGATGGCCTAAAGTTATCGAACAATTGTAAAGTAAAAGAAATGAACCATCGCATAGCAGTGATAGAATCTATTATTCTGTATCTTTGCCGTTCTTGCGCGGTGCCAGTAAATCTCTATGTACATGTATCGATTAATGGTGTAAAAAAGAACTCTGTTGTTTCAAGACAAATGAGGCTTTTGGCGCCTCACCTTTTCTGTTTGTATTCCATGAGAGGCGGACGCGGACTTGCTGCGTTCCGCAACTGTATTTTATATTCTATGTGAAAGTATTGAGTGAATATGCTAATTGTTATTTTTTCCAAACAGAAAACATGTAGTTTCTTGTAACTGATATCGAACAGACAGCGTCAAGAGGACATTTTTACTGTTATGTATAAAGTATCTAACCACAATGGTCATCTATTGTAATTTAATATGAAAAGGTACGTAGCATTAAAAAACGTGTGTTAAAGATAAGTGTGCTTATTTTCGTAAATTAACCTTGATGATTCCATCTCCTTATTTACCTGTATGATAATTATTTTTGTGTTACTTCATCACCAGAAATACGATCACGCTGATGGGCCGAATGCAGCATGAGGCAGAAGGAACATTATCGTTTTCCTATTATTTCTGAACCAACTCCTTTTTTTTTTAATTGTGTAGTGTTGCATTTCTTTTAAAGTCTATAAATCTTCTGGTCCCTTAGTGTTGATCCGGGTATGACTACATCGCGACTATAAAAATGCAGAGAAATGATAATGTTTCTTCCGAACGATCTCAAATATATATATATATATATCAATATGCTGCTCTTATTCAGGTATTTAATGCTCAACGTATGTTATTATAATAGTGTAATCAATCCCTGATTCTGTTGCCAAGTGGCCCACCAAAATATTCACTTTTTCGACATTAAAAAAAAAAGTAACAGTTCTTTTTATTTTCGTTCCCCAAGAGCAATGCTACAACTCATAAGCTAGTGCTACAGTGGAACTTAACAGACTAGGGTGGAGTGCTACAGGCTTATGAAGCATCATGGACTTAGTATGTGGAACAAACCAAAATACCTCAGAAAATGCCACAAGAGTATCAAGAGAAAATATTATCTTTCCAGTGCTTTATTATTCAGCATCAAAAGAAAACCAGTGTGGAACTAAGCCAGATAACAAGTAAAGATGAAACTCCTCTGACATCTGATGTGCTGAGTAACAAGTGTTGCTATGAAAGTGGCTAAAACTGTAACTATAAAAACAAGTGAACACCAAAAGATGCACTACACTGTTGTCCTTTCATGTTGTGCTGACAGCACTAAAAAAAATCATTTTCAAGCACAAAACAATGCCAAAACCTTCTGAAATACCACCAGTTGTTGTTGTTCACATACATGACATCGGCTGGATGGATGAGGCTAGTGTGGAACTACAGATTAGCAGAGCATGGGACAGAAAGATGGGTGCTTTGTTGAAGAAGACTTCTCTTCTTGTGCTAGATCAATTTAGTAGTCATTTGAAAAATTCTGTGAAAAAGGATTGAGACAGGTAAATACAAAGCTTTCTATTATTCTGGGAGGACTTGTTTCACAATTGCAACCCTTGGTGTCTCAATAAACAAGCCATTTAAAGTGAATATGAGGGAGGAATGGAACTAATGAATGATAGACGAAACGAAACATGAATTCACATGGAGGAGAGCTTTAAAATAACCTACAATCAAACAAGCGTGTCATTGTAAAAAAACAGTTTTGATCTAGAGTGAGAGAAGACATTATTATTAAATCTTTCAAGAAGTGTGGCATAAGTAACACTCTCGACAGCAGTGAAAGCCATCTTATATATGAAGAGTACAATCATTATGAGGAAGAGGAAGAAAAAGAAGAAGAAAGTTCAGATGATGTTTTCCAGGAATTTTAAAGGTCAGTTTGGTTTTCTAAACTAAGAATTTTGTTTTAAATATGACTTTTCAAACTAACAATAAAATGGTAAAAAATGGTATATCTAAAAAAATTCCTTAAAAATTCTATCAATTACTATTAGTCCATAGCATCTTATAGTCTGTAAAATATGGTATGCTATGGGAGTCATTCTCCTGTGCTGGCATGGGACCCATGGTAGTAATCAAAGATACAACGACGACTGAGAACCACCTGCATCCCCTCATGTGTTATGTCTTCCCTCATGACAATGTCACCTTTCAGCATTATAATTGTACATGTCTTGGAGCCAGAATCATGCTACAGTGGTTTGAAGAGCATTATAGTGAACTTACATTGATGTCTTGAGACCAAATTCATCTGATATAAATCCTAAGGAATTCATACGGGTCACTATCAGGCAACAACACATGCAAATTATTTGAATTATATGACCTGTGCATAGATATTTAATGCCATGTACCTCCACAAATCAACCAACAAACTTTTGGGTCCCTGATATGCAGACTCAGTGATATATTACACTTCAAAGATGGAGAAATAAGCTACTAAGCAGGTGGTCATAATGTTTTGCCCCATCAGTGTATTTATTTACTTATATCAGTATAAGACAACTTTAGGAATTTCCTTTGTGTATCAGATAAATTCACTTCAGAAATCTAAATCCTAATCTTTCAGATGCTATTTAAATGTGATTTTTGTGTTGTTTCACCTTTACATTATTTTTAACAACAAAACATGTGTATGTGTTAGGTTTTTTGCATAGTTTTCAAATGCTGAGGGTCACAAAAAATGTAATTTGGACAGTCATACCTTAATTCAGGCAATCATTCTCACTAGTTGCATTTCAGGAGTAAAGGTATAATTCTGAAATTTTTTTGGAAATTTTTGTATTGAAGTAAATTAGAGGTTGTAAGTTACAGTTGCATATATCACACAAAATGTTTTTCATTGTAAATAGACAGTTGTATCTCACATTCTACATATATTAGCAGCAAATCTGATTTTAAAAATCATTTCCCCTTAATTGTAGTGTAGATAGTTATGTAATTACTACAATATTTCCACCTTTTCCTGCTAGTTGATCAGTTTACTTTAAGACAGTGTCGAAAGTTTGCAATTGCAAGGTAAGATTTTACAAAGTCCAATGCTGTAATATAGTAGTGTGTTCTGTGGAGAGTATAATTATATCAGGTTTATTTAGTTCCTGTTTATTTGGCTCCTGTTGTAAACTATCTGAATTTGTCATAAATTTCTCCACTTTTCCATTTTTACATCAGTTTAGTAGGGACTATACCACAACAAAATGATAGTTTTGAAACTCCACATTCTCGAGTAGCTTCAGGGAATCAATAAGTTTTTTCACAGGATTTTCTATTGTTAAGGAAAGAAAATTATTTTCTTCAGTGTTTACTGCCTCTGTTCTCAAAATGAATATTTAATCCTCGTGGTGTAACAGATCCAGAGATTAAAAGAGAATTAACAAGATTAATATAAAGTTATTTGTTTACCATTAAGAAAAACATTGTAACTGTCAGAAGGCAGAACCCCACTGTGAATGCTGCTCTATATGCAAGATGAGGTTCTTGCTCTTTGGAAGTAACTGTGCTCTTTGTAAGTAACTGTAGAACACCTTGACCACTGTCAAGTGTCAAGTGATGAATAGTGCTGCAAATGGTTGTGCTCAGTCGGCTATCAAGAGACATGTACCAGAGATAACAAAGGTATTTCAAGTACTGACCTCTCCCTCAGATACTGTCACCTTTCCAGGAAGTAAAGAACCTATCACCAGTCATCAACTTGAGTATAAGTGGCATCTCCATGTTAGGTCTGAGGGCCCTGTACAGGAGGGGCAGGGATGAGGGAGAACATGAAGTATAGTACTGCACAGTCAATGATAATAAGATCATTATAGCATAACTGTCTATAGGTGTCAATAAAAATTTAAAGAAAAGTATGACACTATTCCTCCTTGTGAGCAGTGAACTTTAAACATTTATATCCAAGAAATAAAATGTTGATTACAAATGGATAAAGTTTGAGAGTATTCTACAACATACTATATCCACGTATTCGCTGAACAAGGAAGGACTTGCCGTATTAGCTAGCTGTTCTAAAACCAAAGAGAGCTTCTCCACATATTTCAACACAGCTAAAGTGTCATAGGCAAACAAAAAGTGGACAAAGCAAAAATTAGTGTAATGAAAGTCAAGAAAAATTGATCAACAGTTTTTGAATTGAAAATTCTGTCTCTCAGTTTGACACAAAATGCTAAGGTTTGTTAATAAGTTAAATCAGTAATCAGATGAAAGGCAGCTGTCCAGACACTCAGTGACCTTAACAACATTGGAACACAGCATGATAGAGTGAATGTCAAAATACTAAATTATTTGTTCTAAAATTGTTGCACTAAGGAAGATTATACTATGGTTCCACCTCTCAATAATTCTATAAACAATAAAATGACCACATGATAGAACATCAATAAAAATTGCTCAACAGAGGAAAGGTGGTTGGAACTGATGGGATACCTACAAAGGTCTGCATGAAGTATGTGAAAGAACATTCTCATCTAGCAGCAGTCTACCATATGTTTCTGGAGTAATGAAAAATTCCAATTGATTGTGTGAAACTGTGCTTTCTCCACAAGTCTGTGAGACCCAGAGGGCATCAGTTACCAGTGCACATGTTAATTCCATGTTCTTTGGTTCCTAGAAGGTATTTGATACAGTTCCACAGTATTATCCAGTGGAGAAAATATGAGTAAACGGAATACTAACAAAGAGATAGAGGGGCTGGCCAGTACTTACCTCAGCTCAGTACAGCCGATAGATACACACAAAACAAAACCGAAAATTTATGTTCCTAGCTTTCGGAACAAATGTTCCTTCATCAGGGAGGAGAGAGGGGATGGTTGGTTGGTTGGTTTGGGGAAGGAGACCAGACAGCGTGGTCATCGGTCTCATCGGATTAGGGAAGGATGGGGAAGGAAGTCGGCCGTGCCCTTTCAGAGGAACCATCCCGGCATTTGCCTGGAGTGATTTAGGGAAATCACGGAAAACCTAAATCAGGATGGCCGGACGCGGGATTGAACCGTCGTCCTTCCGAATGCGAGTCCAGTGTCTAACCACTGCGCCACCTCGCTCGGTAGAGAGAGGGGAAAGAAAGGGAAGAAGGGAAAGGAGATTCAGTTACTCACAACCCAGGTTATGAAGCAACAGGGAAAGGAAAATAGGGAGGGTAGCAAGGATGGAGGCATGGTTGTCAGAGGGAAGCCAAAGATATTCTACTGTAAGTACTGTGCCAGCTTCAAACCAAAGAGGATGCATACAGAAGTAAAGTGGTATATAGTATAAAGATAAACACAACTATGCAGGATGAAAAGATGCGTGAATGGCTAAGAGGAAAGGGAAAGAGGAGAAGACTGGAGAGTAAATGGGAGTGAGGTTGTTTAATGTAAGTTCAGTCCAGGGGGATGGCGGGATGAAAGGATGTGTTGGAGTGCAAGTTCCCATCTCCGCAGTTCAGAGGGACTGGTGTTGGGTGGGAGAAGCCAAATGGCACATACGGTGTAGCAGGTTCCTAGGTCCCTAGAATTATGCTGCAGGGCATGCTCCGCTACCCTGGTATTGGGCATCTCCTAGGCGGACAGTTCGTCTGTGTCCGTTCATGCGCTCAGCCAGTTTAGTTGTTGTCATGCCGATGTAAAAGGCTGTGCAGTGCAGGCATGTCAGTTGATAAATGACATGTGTAGTTTCACATGTGGCCCTGCCTTGAATTGTGAACGTTTTACCAGTAGCGGGGCTGGAGTAAGTGGTTGTGGGGGGATGCATGGGGCAGGTTTTGCAGTGGGGTCGGTTACAGGGGTAGGAACCGCTGGGTAGAGAAGGTAGTCTGGGAATATTGTAGGGTTTAACAAGGATGTTACGGAGGTTAGGGGGCCGACGAAAGGAAACTCTGGGTGGTGTGGGGAGAATTTTGTCAAGGGATGATCTCATTTCAGGGGTTGACTTGAGAAAATCATATCCCTGGCGGAGTAATTTGTTGATGTTTTCGAGGCCAGGATAATATTGGGTGACAAGGGGGATGCTTCTGTGTGGTCTGGGGGTAGGAACATTGTTGTTGTACGGGGAGGAATGTATTGCTCGAGAGATCTGTTTGTGGGCAAGGTCTGCAGGATAGTTGCGGGAGAGGAAAGCACTGGTCAGGTTATTGGTGTAATTGTTGAGGGATTCGTCACTGGAGCAGATACGTTTGCCACGAATACCTAGGCTGTAGGGAAGGGAGCGTTTGATGTGGAATGGATGGCAGCTATCAAAGTGAAGGTACTGTTGTTTGTTTGTGGGTTTGATATGGACAGAGGTGTGGATGTGAGCTTCAACCAGATGAAGGTCAACATCCAGGAAGGTGGCTTGGGTTTTGGAGAAGGACCAGGTGAAATTCAGATTCGAAAAGGAGTTGAGGTTATGGAGGAAATTAAGGAGTGTTTCTTCACCATGAGTCCAGACCACAAAGATGTCATCTATAAACCTATACCAGGCCAGGGGAAGCAGCTGTTGGGTCTTCAGGAAAGCCTCCTCCATGCGGCCCATGAAGAGGTTGGCATAGGACGGAGCCATCCTGGTTCCCATGGCCGTTCCCCTGATTTGTTTGTAGGTCTGGCCTTCAAAAGTGAAGTAATTATGGGTGAGGATGAAGTTGGTAAGTGTGATGAGGAACGAGGTTTTTGGAAGATCTTCGGGTGGGCGTTGGGAGAGGTAGTGCTCAAGGGCAGAGAGACCATGGGTATGTGGGATGTTTGTGTAAAGGGATGTAGCATCTATGGTGACAAGAAAGGTTTCAGGTGGGAGAGGAGTGGGAATGGATTTGAGGTGTTCTAGGAAATGGTTTGTGTCTTTGATGTAGGATGGGAGTCTGCGGGTGATAGGTTGGAGGTGCTGGTCTACCAGAGCTGAGATACGTTCGGTTGGGGCTTTGAAGCCTGCTACAATGGGACGGCCAGGATGGTTCTCTTTGTGGATTTTGGGTAATAGGTAGAAGGTAGGGGTACGTGGCTCAGGTGGAGTGAGTAATTCTATGGAAGCCGTTGTGAGGCCTTGTGAGGGACCTTGGATTCTTAGGATTTTTTGCAGCTCAGTCTGGATGGAGGGAATGGGATCCTGGGTAACAGCTTTGTAGGTTGAGGTGTCGGAGAGTTGACGCAGTCCTTCTGCCACATACTCCACACGGTCAAGTACGACAGTTGTGGAGCCTTTATCTGCCGGGAGGATGACAATAGAGCGGTCTATTTTCAGCTCCTTAATGGCACGGGATTCAGCTGGGGTGATGTTGGGGGTTGTTGGGATATTCTTCAAGAAGGACTGGGAGGCAACACTGGATGTGAGGAATACCTGAAATGTCTGCAAGGGATGGTTTTGGGGGAGGGGAGGAGGATCCCTTTGAGAAGGCAGTCGGAACTGTTCTAGACAGGGTTCAACACTGGGTCTAGTATTTGGGGGCTGTGTTTGGGTAGTGAAGTGGTATTTCCAGTTGAGGTTCCGGGTGAATGAGAGGAGATCTTTAACCAGGGCAGTGTGGTTGAATTTAGGCGTGGGGCTAAAGGTTAAGCCTTTTGACAGAACAGATGTCTCTGGAGGAGAGAGGGATCTGGATGAGAGGTTTAGGACTGAATTGGGACTGGCGATTATGTGGCATTTGACTGTGGTTATAGTTGAGATTTGGTCTGTGTGGGGTATGTGCTGGGATGGGGAGATTGAGTAGGGTGGCTAGGCTAGGTTTGTTGGCTATGAGGGGGGTTTGTTGAAGGTTCTGTTGTGGTTGGTGTTTGTGAGGGATAGGGAGAGGGACCCCACTTCTTAGGTGTTGCACTAGCACTGTGGATAGTTTTTTCAGGTGTTATGTGGCATGGAACTCAAGTTTGCAGCTGGCTTCTAGGATGATGTTCTTGAGTGTGTTCTCCAAGCAAGGGTTTGAGAGGTGGAGGACTTTGAAGAGAGATAGGAGCTGTTGGGAGTGGTGGTTACATGAAGTAGTGTAGAGATTCAGGACAAGTTGGGTAAGGGCTAAGGATTGAAGGTTCTGGAAGTCCAGGAGAGACTGGTGGAAGGAGCAATTGCACCCGGAGATGGGAACTTTTAAGGTAAGCCCTTTAGGGGTAATTCCAAAGGTTAAGCAGGACCGGAGGAAAAGTATGTGGGATTGCAATTTGGCTACGGTGAATGCATGTTTCCGGAATGAATGTAAATAATGTGGTATAGGATTAGGGTACTTAGTGGGTAACTGGTGGGTAGGGAAATTAAATAACTAAAATTGAAATAGTAATCATAAGAAGAAATAAAATGCAGAGGGAAGGACGAGAAAGAAAGAAATTGTGTTGGTAATGTTCAATACCAAAGGAAGACCACTAAATAAGAAAAATACGGAAAAAGTTGACCAGACCAAGCAAGGATGTCCAGATCGGGGGAAAAGAACACACGTTGCTCAAAAACAGAGGTAGCGAGTGGCGAAAAAAGGATCGCGCGTGCTGCAAAAGATATCACGCGTACCGCAAAAAAGATCGCGCGTACCCCAAAAGCGATCGCGCGTGCCGCAAAAAAGATCGCGCGTGCCGCAAAACTATGGAACTGGCTGAGCGCATGAACGGACACAGACGAACTGTCCGCCTAGGAGATGCCCAATACCAGGGTAGCGGAGCATGCCCTGCAGCATAATTCTAGGGACCTAGGAACCTGCTACACCGTATGTGCCATTTGGCTTCTCCCACCCAACACCAGTCCCTCTGAACTGCGGAGATGGGAACTTGCACTCCAACACATCCTTTCATCCCGCCATCCCCCTGGACTGAACTTACATTAAACAACCTCACTCCCATTTACTCTCCAGTCTTCTCCTCTTTCCCTTTCCTCTTAGCCATTCACGCATCTTTTCATCCTGCATAGTTGTGTTTATCTTTATACTATATACCTCTTTACTTCTGTATGCATCCTCTTTGGTTTGAAGCTGGCACAGTACTTACAGTAGAATATCTTTGGCTTCCCTCTGACAACCATGCCTCCATCCTTGCTACCCTCCCTATTTTCCTTTCCCTGTTGCTTCATAACCTGGGTTGTGAGTAACTGAATCTCCTTTCCCTTCTTCCCTTTCTTTCCCCTCTCTCTACCGAGCGAGGTGGCGCAGTGGTTAGACACTGGACTCGCATTCGGAAGGACGACGGTTCAATCCCGCATCCGGCCATCCTGATTTAGGTTTTCCGTGATTTCCCTAAATCACTCCAGGCAAATGCCGGGATGGTTCCTCTGAAAGGGCACGGCCGACTTCCTTCCCCATCCTTCCCTAATCCGATGAGACCGATGACCACGCTGTCTGGTCTCCTTCCCCAAACCAACCAACCAACCATCCCCTCTCTCCTCCCTGATGAAGGAACATTTGTTCCGAAAGCTAGGAACATAAATTTTCGGTTTTGTTTTGTGTGTATCTATCGGCTGTACTGAGCTGAGGTAAGTACTGGCCAGCCCCTCTATCTCTTTGTTAGTATTTGTTTCACATCTCTATATGAGATTTTCCATTAATCATTTAGATCACCTATATGGTCCACATCCTTCATTGTTTTGTCCCTTTTGTTAGCTATCACTTACGTCTGTCATCTTAACATTTTCTCTTCTTCAGTGTTTTATATATCCATAAACTAATATTTTCGTCACCAACTGTGCTAGTTTCATCTTCCTCCTATTATCTTTTTCCGTTTATAGTTCTCTTCTCTTTTTTATTTATTGATTTATTTATTCAACATTCCATAGTTTTAACGTTCGTTATTTACTGTATTCCAGCCAACAATCACTGCCAACAATCTCTTCCGCACCTACCAGTATCATCCATTTCCGTCGATTTCTTGTTGCTGGCGATATTTTTGTGCCATTGGCAATCTTTCTCTGCCACAAGAAATTTCTTTTGGGACATTTTTGCGGCACGCGCGATCTTTTGTGCGGCACGCGCGATCTTTTTTGCGGCACGCGCGATCTTTTTTGCGGCACGCGCGATCGCTTTTGGGGTACGCGCGATCTTTTTTGCGGTACGCGCGATATCTTTTGCAGCACGCGCGATCCTTTTTTCGCCACTCGCTACCTCTGTTTTTGAGCAACGTGTGTTCTTTTCCCCTGATCTGGACATACTTGCTTGGTCAGGTCAACTTTTTCCGTATTTTTCTTATTTAGTGGTCTTCCTTTGGTATTGAACATTACCAACACAATTTCTTTCTTTCTCGTCCTTCCCTCCGCATTTTATTTCTTCTTATGATTACTATTTCAATTTTAGTTATTTAATTTCCCTACCCACCAGTTACCCACTATGTACCCTAATCCTATACCACATTATTTACATTCATTCCGGAAACATGCATTCACCGTAGCCAAATTGCAATCCCACATACTTTTCCTCCGGTCCTGCTTAACCTTTGGAATTACCCCTAAAGGGCTTACCTTAAAAGTTCCCATCTCCGGGTGCAATTCCTCCTTCCACCAGTCTCTCCAGGACTTCCAGAACCTTCAATCCTTAGCCCTTACCCAACTTGTCCTGAATCTCTACACTACTTCATGTAACCACCACTCCCAACAGCTCCTATCTCTCTTCAAAGTCCTCCACCTCTCAAACCCTTGCTTGGAGAACACACTCAAGAACATCATCCTAGAAGCCAGCTGCAAACTTGAGTTCCATGCCACACAACACCTGAAAAAACTATCAACAGTGCTAGTGCAACACCTAAGAAGTGGGGTCCCTCTCCCTATCCCTCACAAACACCAACCACAACAGAACCTTCAACAAACCCCCCTCATAGCCAACAAACCTAGCATAGCCACCCTACTCAATCTCCCCATCCCAGCACATACCCCACACAGACCAAATCTCAACTATAACCACAGTCAAATGCCACATAATCGCCAGTCCCAATTCAGTCCTAAACCTCTCATCCAGATCCCTCTCTCCTCCAGAGACATCTGTTCTGTCAAAAGGCTTAACCTTTAGCCCCACGCCTAAATTCAACCACACTGCCCTGGTTAAAGATCTCCTCTCATTCACCCGGAACCTCAACTGGAAATACCACTTCACTACCCAAACACAGCCCCCAAATACTAGACCCAGTGTTGAACCCTGTCTAGAACAGTTCCGACTGCCTTCTCAAAGGGATCCTCCTCCCCTCCCCCAAAACCATCCCTTGCAGACATTTCATGAATTCCTCACATCCAGTGTTGCCTCCCAGTCCTTCTTGAAGAATATCCCAACAACCCCCAACATCACCCCAGCTGAATCCCGTGCCATTAAGGAGCTGAAAATAGACCACTCTATTGTCATCCTCCCGGCGGATAAAGGCTCCACAACTGTCGTACTTGACCGTGTGGAGTATGTGGCAGAAGGACTGCGTCAACTCTCCGACACCTCAACCTACAAAGCTGTTACCCAGGATCCCATTCCCTCCATCCAGACTGAGCTGCAAAAAATCCTAAGAATCCAAGGTCCCTCACAAGGCCTCACAACGGCTTCCATAGAATTACTCACTCCACCTGAGCCACGTACCCCTACCTTCTACCTATTACCCAAAATCCACAAAGAGAACCATCCTGGCCGTCCCATTGTAGCAGGCTTCAAAGCCCCAACCGAACGTATCTCAGCTCTGGTAGACCAGCACCTCCAACCTATCACCTGCAGACTCCCATCCTACATCAAAGACACAAACCATTTCCTAGAACGCCTCAAATCCATTCCCACTCCTCTCCCACCTGAAACCTTTCTTGTCACCATAGATGCTACATCCCTTTACACAAACACCCCACATACCCATGGTCTCTCTGCCCTTGAGCACTACCTCTCCCAACGCCCACCCGAAGATCTTCCAAAAACCTCGTTCCTCATCACACTTACCAACTTCATCCTCACCCATAATTACTTCACTTTTGAAGGCCAGACCTACAAACAAATCAGGGGAACGGCCATGGGAACCAGGATGGCTCCGTCCTATGCCAACCTCTTCATGGGCCGCATGGAGGAGGCTTTCCTGAAGACCCAACAGCTGCTTCCCCTGGCCTGGTATAGGTTTATAGATGACATCTTTGTGGTCTGGACTCATGGTGAAGAAACACTCCTTAATTTCCTCCATAACCTCAACTCCTTTTCGAATCTGAATTTCACCTGGTCCTTCTCCAAAACCCAAGCCACCTTCCTGGATGTTGACCTTCATCTTGTTGAAGCTCAAATCCACACCTCTGTCCATATCAAACCCACAAACAAACAACAGTACCTTCACTTTGATAGCTGCCATCCATTCCACATCAAACGCTCCCTTCCCTACAGCCTAGGTATTCGTGGCAAACGTATCTGCTCCAGTGACGAATCCCTCAACAATTACACCAATAACCTGACCAGTGCTTTCCTCTCCCGCAACTATCCTGCAGACCTTGTCCACAAACAGATCTCTCGAGCAATACATTCCTCCCCGTACAACAACAATGTTCCTACCCCCAGACCACACAGAAGCATCCCCCTTGTCACCCAATATTATCCTGGCCTCGAAAACATCAACAAATTACTCCGCCAGGGATATGATTTTCTCAAGTCAACCCCTGAAATGAGATCATCCCTTGACAAAATTCTCCCCACACCACACAGAGTTTCCTTTCGTCGGCCCCCTAACCTCCGTAACATCCTTGTTAAACCCTACAATATTCCCAGATTACCTTCTCTACCCAGCGGTTCCTACCCCTGTAACCGACCCCGCTGCAAAACCTGCCCCATGCATGCCCCCACAACCACTTACTCCAGCCCTGCTACTGGTAAAACGTACACAATTCAAGGCAGGGCCACATGTGAAACTACACATGTCATTTATCAACTGACATGCCTGCACTGCACAGCCTTTTACATCGGCATGACAACAACTAAACTGGCTGAGCGCATGAACGGACACAGACGAACTGTCCGCCTAGGAGATGCCCAATACCCAGTAGCGGAGCATGCCCTGCAACATAATTCTAGGGACCTAGGAACCTGCTACACCGTATGTGCCATTTGGCTTCTCCCACCCAACACCAGTCCCTCTGAACTGCGGAGATGGGAACTTGCACTCCAACACATCCTTTCATCCCGCCATCCCCCTGGACTGAACCTATGTTAAACAACCTCACTCCCATTTACTCTCCAGTCTTCTCCTCTTTCCCTTTCCTCTTAGCCATTCACGCATCTTTTCATCCTGCATAGTTGTGTTTATCTTTATACTATATACCTCTTTACTTCTGTATGCATCCTCTTTGGTTTGAAGCTGGCACAGTACTTACAGTAGAATATCTTTGGCTTCCCTCTGACAACCATGCCTCCATCCTTGCTACCCTCCCTATTTTCCTTTCCCTGTTGCTTCATAACCTGGGTTGTGAGTAACTGAATCTCCTTTCCCTTCTTCCCTTTCTTTCCCCTCTCTCTACCGAGCGAGGTGGCGCAGTGGTTAGACACTGGACTCGCATTCGGAAGGACGACGGTTCAATCCCGCATCCGGCCATCCTGATTTAGGTTTTCCGTGATTTCCCTAAATCACTCCAGGCAAATGCCGGGATGGTTCCTCTGAAAGGGCACGGCCGACTTCCTTCCCCATCCTTCCCTAATCCGATGAGACCGATGACCACGCTGTCTGGTCTCCTTCCCCAAACCAACCAACCAACCATCCCCTCTCTCCTCCCTGATGAAGGAACATTTGTTCCGAAAGCTAGGAACATAAATTTTCGGTTTTGTTTTGTGTGTATCTATCGGCTGTACTGAGCTGAGGTAAGTACTGGCCAGCCCCTCTATCTCTTTGTTAGTATTTGTTTCACATCTCTATATGAGATTTTCCATTAATCATTGAGTAAACGGAATATCAGACCAGCTGTTTGATTATATTTAGTAGGTCCTAGCAAACAGTACACATTACATACCAGTCAGAATATATAACCAATCAGATACCATTAGAAGCTCTGAAAGGCATTTTTTTGATGATGCTGTCATATTGAGAAATACCCCACTGTCAGAAAATTGTAGCAAAATGTAATAAAACCTGCAGTGGATTGACACTTGCTGCAAGGATAAACAAATGTAGCATGTTGTGCATTAATAGTCATAAATCTTTCTTATTATATAAGTAGATGATTTTCAAACAATTACCAAAAAGCAGTCACAAACATTAAGTATCTGAGGGGGCTTACAGAATGTTTAAAGTGGAAAGACCACATAATACCTACTGCAGCAAAGGCATATGCCAGATTGAGATGGATTAGAAGAATCCATAGGAAATGTAGTTTGCCCATCAAGGAAGTGGCTAACAAACCTCTTGTTCAACAATTACTTGCATATTGCTTATCAGTTGGGATCCTTATCAGAATGTATTGATGGAACAAACAGAGAAGATACAAAGAAGAGCAGTGGATTTCATCACAGGTTTGTTTAATAAGCATGAAAACATCACAGAGACACTTACACATCACCAGTAGCAGATGCTATAAAAATCAATCAACATGTGATTTAGAGTAAAAATTCTGGCTGCATACATTCCTATATATGTGTCAGAAAAAGATGAAGGTAAAATCAGAAAGGGTCAAGCTTACATGGAGGTATACCATCTGTCGTTCATCCCATGTGTCATTCACATCTCAACTGGAATGTGTAGATGCAACACTGGTACACAAAGTGCCCTAGACAACACACTACAATGGGGCTTCGGGATTGTAGATGTAGCTATAGGTGTAGATCTGCTAATCAACTTGTTTGTGGTGATATCTCCCTCTTAAACTCAATCTGAGCTGGTAGAACCCATTCCACCTCTTGGGAAGCCTGGGTGTCTCATGTATGGGTAAACAAGAATGAAAGGATTAATCATCAGGAGTTTGCATGTGTGGCAAATAATGGTACCCCTTAAAGGATTGATTGCAACAGATAGGAAAGATCACCATGTACACTCAGTGCCCATACCTGGAGGCCTGTTTCAGTCTGCTGAAGAAGCTGCTCTAGCAACCATTGAGGGAACTGCCATTGTGGCCCATGTTGGGATGAATAATGTCCATAGTCTGGGCTCTTAGGTTATACTTGGTTCATTCCAGCAAACTGGTGAAGAAGCTTGAGAAGACCAACCTTTTTCATGGAATTTCAAAAAAGCTCAAAACCTACGGGACTATTGCCTGAAATGATTATGATTCTTGTACAGAACTGAGTGGGAGGCTCGAACTAGAGACTTCTAAAGCTCTGTGACAAGCTAGGCTGCAGATTTCCTGGACTTGTGATGTAGGATTGAGAGCAGTAGGGCCCCAGGTAGCTGACTGTGTGTGGAGACCACTACATTAGTTTCTTTTTTTCTTTAAACAAAAAGATTAAATGACACTCCAATGAGTCCATTTTATATTAGCTATAGGGACCTCTGAAATAGTTAGATAATTAGTACCATGTTCCATGGGTTATTTGTTCTGATATTGACCAAGTTATTTTATATTCACCTCACAAAGTGTTTTGTAAATATTGCTATAGGCTGATCATTTACATTTTGTCCTTTTTATTTTTTTTATTTTTAAAACATTCAGATGAAAGTTAGTAATTCCTACTAACCATCTTTTACTCATTACAATAATAGAAATTATTCTACAGAATAGAAAGTTTTTTTTTTTTTTTTTTTTTTTTTTTTTTTTTTTTTTTTTTTTTTTTTTTTTTTTCAAGGAGAAACTTCTTCAGTTTGATTTCAAATATTAGTTTACTGTCTGTCAGACATTTTATATCACTGGTTAAGTGATCAAAAATTTTGGTTATAGCACTGTGCACCCCTTCTCTGCACTAAATAGAACCTTAAATGTAGTTTTTTCTTCTGGTTTTGTGTAATGTACACCATTGTTACTTATGACTGCAGTGGATTATTGACAACAAACCTCATGAGGGATTAAATATACGAAGCAGTAATCAAAATGCCCAACTCCTTAAACAAGTACCTACAAGATGAGCATGAATAAGCACCACATATTATTCTTACAGCAATGAAGACTTTTCTTCCTTAAAGATGAGCTACCCCAGGACTTTATTCCATACAAAATTACTGAATGAAGATATGTAAAGTACATCAACTTGCTGATTTGTCACTCCCTAGGATTTTCAATGTTTCTAAGTGTAAATGTGACTGACAAATAGTTTTAGGAGTTCCAAAATGTGTTTTTCACAGTTTAAATTCTCATTAATATGGAAACATAAGAATTTTTAAGTTCTCACACTATTTATTATTTCCTCAATGTGTGTTGCACTTATTATTGGTGTAGTGTCTGTAGATGTGCAGAACTGAATATACTGTGTCTTTTAAAAATTGAGAGTGAGACCATTCAAAGGAAACCAGTCAAAGATACTTTTAGGACCACTGTTTACCTTTTCGTATGTTGCTATGTGTTTTCTTCGATTGATTACAGTGCTAGTGTCATCCACAAAAGAACTAAATCTGCTTGTAGTTTATTAGACAGGAGATTGTTTACATGTATAAGGAACAATATCGGGCCTAAGATTGAGCCTTGAGGACCCCAATATGTGATTTCTCCCCAGTCAGAATAATATCCCTTGATTACATTGGCTGAATTACTAAGAACAACTTCCTGCACTCTTTTCCATTGGTTGGCTGCACTATCAGTCCCATACAAACTCTGTTTATCTTGGAGAATATTATGATCCAGACAGTCAGTTGGCTTCAATAGGTCACAGGAAATAATGGCTGGTGTTATTTTGTTAATCAATAATTCTAAAATTTGGTGAGCGACCATGTAAATATCATTCAAAGTAGAGCAGCTCTTCTGAAAGCGCACCTTTAATTTAAAGAGTATATTATTATTGCTCAGTTGGACTATTATTCTAAAATACATCATCCTTCAAAAATCTTGTAGAATCGTGGCAGTAGTGGAAGAGGATTGTATTTATTGACATCTCTTCTATCACCACTCTTACAGAGGGATTTCACAACAGCATATTTCAACCCCTGGAAAAATGTCATGAGTTAGTGACACATCACATACATTCCTGGAAATTGAAATAAGAACACTGTGAATTCATTGTCCCAGGAAGGGGAAACTTTATTGACACATTCCTGGGGTCAGATACATCACATGATCACACTGACAGAACCACAGGCACATAGACACAGGCAACAGAGCATGCACAATGTCGGCACTAGTACAGTGTATGTCCACCTTTCGCAGCAATGCAGGCTGCTATTCTCCCATGGAGATGATCGTAGAGATGCTGGATGTAGTCCTGTGGAACGGCTTGCCATGCCATTTCCACCTGGCGCCTCAGTTGGACCAGCGTTCGTGCTGGACGTGCAGACCGCGTGAGACGACGCTTCATCCAGTCCCAAACATGCTCAATGGGGGACAGATCCGGAGATCTTGCTGGCCAGGGTAGTTGGCTTACACCTTCTAGAGCACGTTGGGTGGCACGGGATACATGCGGACGTGCATTGTCCTGTTGGAACAGCAAGTTCCCTTGCCGGTCTAGGAATGGTAGAACGATGGGTTCGATGACGGTTTGGATGTACCGTGCACTATTCAGTGTCCCCTCGACGATCACCAGTGGTGTACGGCCAGTGTAGGAGATCGCTCCCCACACCATGATGCCGGGTGTTGGCCCTGTGTGCCTCGGTCGTATGCAGTCCTGATTGTGGCGCTCACCTGCACGGCGCCAAACACGCATACGACCATCATTGGCACCAAGGCAAAAGCGACTCTCATCGCTGAAGACGACACGTCTCCATTCGTCCCTCCATTCACGCCTGTCGCGACACCACTGGAGGCGGGCTGCACGATGTTGGCGCATGAGCGGAAGACGGCCTAACGGTGTGCGGGACCGTAGCCCAGCTTCATGGAGACGGTTGCGAATGGTCCTCGCCGATACCCCAGGAGCAACAGTGTCCCTAATTTGCTGGGAAGTGGCGGTGCGGTCCCCTACGGCACTGCGTAGGATCCTACGGTCTTGGCGTGCATCCGTGCGTCGCTGTGGTCCGGTCCCAGGTCGACGGGTATGTGCACCTTCCACCGACCACTGGCGACAACATCGATGTACTGTGGAGACCTCACGCCCCACGTGTTGAGCAATTCGGCGGTACGTCCACCCGGCCTCCCGCATGCCCACTATACGCCCTCGCTCAAAGTCTGTCAACTGCACATACGGTTCACGTCCACGCTGTCGCGGCATGCTACCAGTGTTAAAGACTGCGATGGAGCTCCGTATGCCACGGCAAACTGGCTGACACTGACGGCGGCGGTGCACAAATGCTGCGCAGCTAGCGCCATTCGACGGCTAACACCGCGGTTCCTGGTGTGTCCGCTGTGCCGTGCGTGTGATCATTGTTTGTACAGCCCTCTCGCAGTGTCCGGAGCAAGTATGGTGGGTCTGACACACCGGTGTCAATGTGTTCTTTTTTTCATTTCCAGGAGTGTATTTCACATACGACAGGCCTTATTGTATGGGAAAAAATTTAATAGTCTGTTGTAAACACCATAAAATCCAATTGGGCTTTAATTCTTGATAGAATATATAATTTTCTTAATTTCAGGAGGAGAAGTTGTTGATAAGTTCATATGATTGAATTTTATGAGTTATATGATTGAATTTTACGAGAATAGAGTTTTAACATACTGCTGTGATATTTCTCTTGAACTGTCCATCCCTATATTTTATACTACATTTAGAAAATGATTATTAAACATATTTGCTATGTGTGATTGATCTTTACATCCCTTCCTTTTGATTCATTAGTGATATTATCTCATTCTGTGGCTGGTTGTCCTGTCTCCCATAAAACCTCATTTCATATAGCTTCAAGTCTGTGCACACAATTATGGTTTCTGACAAATGTGCCTCTTCTTTGATTTTTTGATAACTTTCCCTGATAATTTTGAGTGGCTTTTGTAGTGTGAGACTAACTGAGGTCTCTACTTGTTCTTGCCAACAGAGACATTTCCCTTTCCCTTTTACAAGGTATTTTAATCTCTCTAGTAATCCATGGTTTTTTACATGGCTGTGTAGTGTCCTTTCTGATTAGCTGGTGTGGAAAGCTATTTTGAAGAATTACATGAATTTATTGGAGAATAGATTGTATTCTATGTCACCATTTGGTTCGTTATAAATTTCATCTCATGTCATCTATTGTAAACTGTTATTAAAACATTTGTTATGGAATATTTAACTATCCTTATTTCCAATGAGGAGTGTCAATACTGTAAGGTACTATCTCATTTATCCTAACTGTGCATCATCATCATCAGAGAGACTGTTTGTTCCTGGGTACACAGTTAGTTTCTTGCTTTGAGCTTCATCAAAGAAAAAATTATCAATTAGGGGCCTACTGCCTTTATCCACCTGTGTTGGAAAGTTAGTTACTGAGATGAAATTTTAGGATCCAATTAAGGTTTCCACATCATTTTTGATATCAGAGTCTTTTAGGAAACCTACAGAGAAATCACCATAGACTACTGTCAGACTGCTGTCTGACAGATAGAGTATTAAGGAATCCAAATTCCTCATAAACAGTCCAGAATCTCCCAGTGAGGATTTATGTACAGTTACAATTAGAAGTGAACTGTTTTTCAGTGTTAATTTACAAGCACACTTTACCATGCCTGTCTCAATATTTTTGGATATGTATTCTGTCTTTACATAAGTAATAGCTCCTCTTTTTCCCATATTATTTCTGCATGAGTAAGATTCAAGAGTGTAATGTTTTATATTTAAATTCTCTAATCCTGTGGTTATGTGGTGCCCAGAAAGACAGAGAGTGTCTGTCTTTTCAGAGATCTCTAAATTTTCCAAATGGACAAAAGCTATCTTGTTGCTCAGTCCTTTAATATTCTTTTGGAATAAACTGACCTTACTTTCCTTTGTATTCTTAAGTATTTTGTTGGACTCTCCTGTTATCTTAACTTCCTTCATAACAGGCTGCCTAAATTCTGATTCCAATCTAGAAAAAGGGTACCTCTCTGACACCAGTTATCACAGGGATCTTGCTTCATGTAATGGTAGCCCCCTCCGCATTTTCCACAAGAGAGCCAGCCAACCTATAGTTCCTTCTCTTATTCAGGTCTAGGTCATGTTTACTACGAGGGCTATCCACAAAGTACATTACATTTTGGAATTAAAAATAAATAAAGTATTGGAATTTTTTTTTTATTATATACAGATGAAAGCCACACTTCAATACTACTTTTCTACAAAGTTGCCATTTAAATTAAGGCACTTATCATAGTGATGGACGAGCTTGGAAATTCCTTCATCGTAAAATTCGGCCGCCTGCGCCTTCAACCACGTGGTTACCTCTTCTTGAAGCTGTGCGTCGTCATCAAAACGCTGCATAGCCAACCACTTCTTCATTTCTGGGAATAAGTGGAAGTAGCTTGGTGCCAGGTTGGGACTGTACTGCGGATGAGGAAACAACTCCCACTTAAAAGATTCGAGAACTTCACGAGTGGCATTTGTCGTGTGGGCCCGGGCGTTGCCGTGAATCAGCAAGATCTTTGAGCCCAACTTTCCCCTGCACTTGTTTTGTATTGCTCTTCTGAGGTTGTGCAGAGTTTGGCAATACCTTTGAGAGTTTATTGTAGTGCCTCTTTCCAGGAAATCCACAAAAATCGTATTTCTACCGGGTTACTGATTAACCACGTGGTTGAAAGCGCAGGCAGCCGAATTTTATGACGAAGGAATTTCCAAGCTCGTCCATCGCTATGATAAGTGCCTAAATTTAAATGGCAACTATGTAGAAAAGTAGTATTTAAGTGTGGCTTTCATCTGTATATAATAAAAAATATTTCCAATACTTTATTTATTTTTAATTCCAAAATGTAATGTACTTTGTGGATATCCCTCGTATATCCCCATGTCCAAAATTTCAGTGAGCAGCAGCCTCCTCAACTCAGTGTTCACATGGCTTGCAGTGGTGTTCTCTCAGGGTTGGTCATGGCCCTGAAATGTCTACAAATTGGTGTACAGTTACTACTCTTATTTCATTCAAGTCACTCCTAATGCATTACTTTCTGTCTTTAGCCAGGTTGTTTCCTGCTCCACTGACTATGATAGCCTGATTCTCTTTATCAAAGTATTTACACAAATTTTCTATGTCATCTGTCAACTGGCTAAGGCACTTGGCTCCACAATACTTGTGACATTGTACCATTTTCTTAATTTGCCCTGTACTATCTTTCCTATATCCCTCTCATGGCTACTGTCTAGCAGTAAGACTGTTTTCTTCCTACTCTCTTTTAGTACTGATCTACACTTAAAAAACTTTCTTTGCTAGAAGTCTGTTATACCCTACTATGACCTAGAGCTGGATGAGACTATTCCCCTCCTAATTCAGGTAAGAAGTCAAACTTATTAGATATTGTAAGTTCAAATATAGATGAAGAAGTTGAACACCTGTTCCTCTTTCACCCATTGTTGTCGCCTTTACAAAGTTCACATATCATTTTCACCCTTCCATGTATCTAGTTCCAATTTCACATTCTCTATCTCAGCTTGAAAGGCACAAATCATTGTCGCCTGTTCAGCAATTCTCTTGTCTTTTTTGCAGAGCCTACAGTTCCAAGGGAGAGTCTCACTGAGTTCCCCATTTGTGACTGTTCACCTTCCTCTTTTATTAAAATGCAGGTTATATTCACGTATGTTAATGGTAATTGGTTAAAAGTGAAAAAACAAATTTAAGAAGGCAGATGGCAAAACAAGAGGGGAAGTAAAAATGTCCCAGCTTGTTTTGTCACATTACCCCCTCATTGGATTGGACAGATAGTTATTGCAAATAGCTAACAGGGTAATTCGATAACCACTAGTGACCCCAAACAGTGGATTAAATATCTACACAAAATTTTTACAAAAGAAATCTTATCAAAAACTACAGTACACATGTTTTTCAAATTCCAGCTTATGTGAACTGGCCATACAAAAATCCACATACAAAATATTTACATACAGTTCATTGTACAATGTCACAAAAGATCTGCAAGTTATACTTTTAATTAAAATTATGCAACTTCATCACATGTGATGTCCTTTTTGGGTAAGCAAAGATTAAATTTAAAGACACATGTCATTTTATACAAGTCCTGTCTTGCTTAACAAAAAGTTAATCCTCATGAGTAGCACAAAGTTAAATTATACTATGCCTTGCATTTTACTTTTTAGATAGGAAATTTCACTTTCTCAGTGTTTAGTATGTTTCACAAGCACTTTCACACTTTTAATGAGCTTTATCACATTTTCTCACCAAGTTGTCCACACCTACAATGGGTCCAAGTGGCAGTTAGTTATGAAATGCACTGCGATCAGTTCACTTGGAGGTGGTTCTCCTATGTCACAGTACATTAAAAAATGAGACAAAATACCCTACTTTAGAACACTTACTTTTACTTCTAACTTAATTCTAAAAAAAGGTTTAATATTAATGGCAAATGATAGTCATTACATCATAAATAAATACATTACATAGTTCTCATAACATTATAACTAGTAGCACTAAAATTGACTATAGTGCGAAAGGTGTGGACTCGTAAAACTTTAAAATCAAGTTTACTTTACACTACAAAACATTACTCTAAGTCATAACTGTCTGAAACTGGTTAAACTCGAAAGATTTTTGTTTCCTTCCCATTTGCAAAATAGCAAAAACCTAAGATGTGCAGTAGCACAGATTTACTAATCATTACATTATGAAGAAAATAGTCACCATCACAGAACTTAATTACTGTCCAAATCAAAATTACTGGGATGGAAATTGTACCGAATCATTGCCTCACTTCTCTGCTCCACTCTGAGAACTATTCTCACTCAACCAGAAAATTAAATCATCACAAAATCACAAAATGATACCAAATGGTTGACTTGTCCGAATATTCACATCACTCTTGCACCACAGTTATCAGTTAGTCAACAAACTTACTGTTCTTTGTTTCAGTATTACCACTTTAAACTCATAATTCCTCAGAACAAAAGCAGAAGTTTTCCAGATAATGTATTGGTCTAATGATGCAGCATCATGCAATTTGTACATCATTAAAATATTGCTCTTTCTGGTAAGTTCTCATTCCCAGCTGCATTGTCATGAATTGCAAGATATACACAGTACCCAATGTTGCCTAGATCAAATTTAGATCCTCAATACAGTTACACCACATTTGTTTGTATAAGTTATTTTTTTCATTAATCATACTCCATTATTTCACTTACATTTCTTACTTTGTTAGCCAATGGAGTGCATTCTCAAAAAGTATCCCTCTGCAGAGACAGGCACCCTAACCATTAATACCCTAACATTATTCATTATTTCATTATCTAATAAATAAACACCTGCTCTGCTTATCTAATACAAAATTGATTCTCCAGAAAAACACTCCACAGTAACAGATCCTTATGCTAAGGAAAACTTAACCCTCATTACCAATCAGACAAAATTATCACTTAGAAAAACTATTATTTCGCTGTATTCCATCAAATTACTTGATATTCTAGCCTGAAGGGTGGTGTACATACAAATCTTGCTTACACATTCCAGACACATTACTCCAGACAACTATGTTTAAAGTTGTAATCCCTTAATGTTCTATAGGTAGATAGTTATCTCCATATACTGATTGCACTGAACACAAAAACTTCTACAATACCACAATTAATATTAAGATATAGTATTTAAAATGGTTTATACTGCACATTGCCTCTGCTGTTGCATCAAATTATACTAATTTCACACATGAGTTGATAGGCTGTTGCACCACTGAATTGTAAACAGTTGTTGAGTTCACTGTTCAAAGTTCACTAGTCCTTGTTTATTGTGCCTACGTACAATATTCCTCACTTGGGGCACCAAATGTAATGGTTTGCCTTCTTCTTTTATGAAAATGCAGATCATATTCATGATGTTAATTAGTTAAAAGAGAAAAAACAAATTTAAGGAGGCAGATGGCAAAACAAGAGGGGAAGTAAAAATATCACAGCTTGCTGCTTTGTCATACATTGAAATCCCAACTACAACTGCCCCAATGGAATTCCAATCCTCAACTGACAAATACCACTCCCTGCCTGTGTGCTACATCTGCAATTATCTTGCACTGCAGCAGAGATTAAATGCTACAACTAGAATTAAGTCACTTAACATACTTTATGATGCATGAATTTTTGTTTTTATGAACCATAAAAATGAGCTCTATAGATTAGTGCTTCATCTGTAAAATATGATGTTAAAAATTATTTCCACTTAAAGCAAGAACTCAGCACTCACATAATTGCTGTATCTGTTAATTAACTTATTCACAATAAAATGTAGTCTTAAACTTCAATGTACACAAACTGTATGTAAACAGACTACTAGTGCAAAATTTCTGAATCATATGACATAAAATTTACACTACTTCCCAGAAATGAACTAAATAATCTAGGGACAGGCAATACTTAAATTGCTGGACAGGAAAAATAAGTAAATGAGATTCTGTAAATTTATTGCACCAAACTGTAAATAAAAATATGACTCCAACCTGACTTTATGATCTTTTTGCATTTCCTGGAGTAATATGTAAAGGAAATTGAAATCTTTAATGGTAAGCTTAAAAAACACACTAATACACATACTTACTGAACAAACTATACTAAAATAACTGCTATTACATTCTAAATAACTTATCTTTATGATAGCACTAAAATTCATGTGTCTCACCTGGTGTAGGGCTGCCAACAAAAATGTAAAGCTGTCAGTTGCCAATATATTACCAGATACAGAAACTTGGTAAAATTTAAAATTGACAGCAGTGAGAATTTGGATGTAAGTATATATCAACAGAATAACTAATGTAATGTTGAGGTAGTGTGCTCATCACAGGAGACAAGAAACTTAAATCCATTAAGATAAAAATTGGAACTGCATGTGAGATCATTTGGGGAAATGTAAAATTTAGTTCTTATGGTATCCAACAGATTCAACCCCAAATATAACTGAAGACTTGAGAGAAAATCTCAGTTTGCTTGAACATATGTTCCCCTACGAGAAGAATTTAATCCAGTAATTGAATGGATTCAGTATAGTTTAGTAAGTGGTAAGTATAATGAAACACATTCTGCAAAAGAATAGTAAACATTTTCCCTGAAAACTAGTTAGAACAGATGGTTCAGAAACACACATATGATGTGAATATTGTATCTAATGGTAACAAAGAAGCCTGACACTTTGAGGTTGTCCACATTGAAACTGGTATCAGTGATTATGAGGCAGTCATAGTTAAGAAAAGCAAAGTGGAATTAATCCACGTTCTATGAATATGCATAACTACCAAATACTGTTCATACAATAATTCACATACATATAATTATCTATGTTACAGTTTACAGCCTGCTGATTTTAATGGTATGTTTGCTTTTACCTGAATGTTTGTTAATTGAGAAAGACTGGTAATTAAAATTTTACAACATTGTAATTCTAAAATTAGTGTGAGCTAAGCAGTAGTTTTGAGAGGACCTACACCACTTGTTACAAAACTTGAAATTCCTTCCTTCTAGTATCTAGTTTCATTTTTTGAAAAACTAAAACTTTTAACTTAAATAATGTCCATAACTAAATTTTCCCCCCACTAAAAATTACCTTGCCCATTTGAGTCATTATGCTCATTTGATTCTAGGATTTCATATTATAATCTTGTTGCCCTAATTTTTCTATATCTGATAGTGCCCTTGGCTATCTAATTGAGCCACTAACTAAGAATATGAATAAATTCAAACCAAGTACCATTTATTATATTCAATAGATTAACTCTAATACTATTCATCAGTAAACTCTTCCGGGCTAAGTTGCCGTGGTCGATCTGTAGAACTTCTTCTCCCTGATGAAGATGCCGGCCGTGAAAGCCTACATGGAATGATTCTAATACTATTTCTGACTTACTCTGTTTCATATATTAATTGTGGTTAACAAAATCACAAAGTGTCATTACACGAATCTGTATACAGGGTGAGTCAGGAGGAATGGTACATGCTTTGATACATGGTAGTATTAGTGATTCTGAACAAAAAACTTCATATGGACATATGCCCTATTGTGAATGGTTTCCAAGATAGAACACATTTAATATCACTTTTGTACATCTTTCTTTAATAAGTCAAAAACCACACACACAAATGAAAACGGGACTCAGTGCACCAAAAGTGTAATCATTTAGTGTACATTCATACTGTGAACAACTGGATACCTATATGCAAGGTTTCTTCATTGTCTAGTGTGTTTTTGGTGAGCAATTATTCACAAAAACTTTTACACATCTTGTCTTTAGCTATTCAACTGTTATAAATGAATATTTGTGCAGAATTTGTTATGTGAAAATTCAGAAATACTGCTGGATTATTGAACTTCTATCTGACATTGAAGAATAGGATGCTTGCTTGGTTGACTTCATAACAAACTGCAACCTTATAATCATGTGAGGGACTGCATAAAGAAGTGATCATCACTCTGTTGGAACTTAATTTGAATAAATGTGCTTCTAAGTGAACCTCTGTGTTGCTTCTGGTATTGATCCACATACATAAATGGCCCAAACAGTTTTCAGCAAGGGAGTATGATTTCAAATGTGCTGCCGAGGATGAATGATCTACACCAAGTAAGAACACTTCCAATATGTACCAACAATGACTAACAAAGTACAGAGTGCAACAAAACAAGTAGTAATAAACTAAATAAAGAGACATCAGTGTCATATATCAACAGTGAACTTCAAAAATTTAGTTATTGGTAAGAGCAATTGGGAAACTGTGACTCAGATTTAGAAGAATGAATAACATGGAACAGTTTATGATGGGAGATTCACTCCATAGTATACAGTCTCAATAAATAATCTTCTGAAGCAACAGAAACTACTGTATATTGGATGTAGAAATAAATAAATTGTGAAAGTATTAATGTTTCAATGTTGTTATATATATGTTTACGTATGTATCATTCATATTCTTTGAAGGTTGTCTGTCACATGTCTCATAAATTCTTTGCTTCATTTTTTCGTGTTGTTGTGATGATCTCTGGCTATGTTTTGAAATGTGCAGTTGGTGTTTCATATCATATTGTCATACTGTGTGATGCTTCATAAATGATTCATTTCTAAAATAGCATTTGATGATTTGTCAACATAGTAGTAGATGTGCGCTGTTGATAAAGTTTGTATGAAGTGTGACAGTTGTCCAATTTTGGAAAAGAATTACTCAATGATACAGAAGTGCAAAGACGAGACAATGGCTTATGAAAGACAACAACTCGATAAACTCACCAGCACAGAAAACTGGGGGAGCTGGAGAATTATTATGAGAACTATTTTAGAGTGTGACGAAATCTTTGATGTCGTAAGTGGTGAGCTGATTAGGCCAGAAGGAAGCAGACAGAGTTACACAACTGAGCTTGCAAAATGGATAAAGGGTAATTCAAAGGCAAGACTAATTCTGTTACTTGACACCAAACCTTTACTTCCAGTTGGGGAATGCAAGACTGCTAAAGAGTTTTGGGATAAGCTATACAAGATCTATAATGTGCACACAGCTGAAAACATTGATCTGCTTAGACATAAATTCCATAACATTGTGTGGGAGGCATCTGGAGGTATACAAGATCATCTAGCCAAATTTGATGATGTACAAAATGAGATTTTGTTGTTGGACAAGCCGATTGACGATGGTGACCTTCGTGCATGATTTTTGCAAACTTTTCCAAAAGAGTTCGATTACATTTATATTACGTGGCATGATCTACCTGCTGAAGAAAAGACATGGAATAAATTACAAAAACAGTGTTTGAGTGATGAACTAAGAATAACAGATCATGATGACGAAAGTGTTGCTACAGCAATGATGTCAAAAATGAAGATTAACAAACTGCAACAGAAGCACAAACAAACCTCCTCTGCAGCAGATTCGTTAGGAATGCATCATTATAAAAGGAATAAAGACAGAAAATGCTTTTTGTGTGCTAAAGTAGGTCACTTATTAAAACAGTGTAAGACAGGGTTAGCTTGTTTTAAATGTAAGAAAAAGGGCCATCGATCAAATGAATGTAGTAGTGTAGACAAAAGAGAAGATTGTGCTATGTTGTCAACTAATGTAACATCAGTGGATAATTCAAGAAGCTGCAGCTACACAGATACTTCAAAATTGGTGGAAACAGTATCAATGGTGAGACACAACAGTTTTTCAGTAGATGTGAATACACTGGACTGTGATGAGTGGTACACTGTCAGTGGTGCAACACATCACATAACAAATCAGAATGATTGGTACACTATGTATGAACAATTTGAAACTTCGAGAAAGATGGATAGTGCCAAGAATGGTGTATATATTGAAGCATTTGGTACAGGCCGAATTGATGTACAGGTGTTCAATGGACAGAATGATATTTTGAAGATGTTTGGTTTTGCCCTGATGGATCCTGTAACTTGTTTTCTGTTAAGAAAGCTGCACAGAAGGGAATAAAACAAATAATCAAAAATGATGGCAAATTATGGGTATATTTCAAAAACAATATTGAAATTGCTACTGCCACATCCTGCTGTGAAAATGAACTTTATCATTTGGCTGTGAAGGTTTTTCGTCAAGAAAAGTCTTGTGTTGTTACTGAAACAGATGACACTTTACAGAGCTGACATGAAAAAATGAGTCATCAAAGTAAACTCTATGTGCACCAGTTTTTGAAGGATCATGGTGTAGAGACAACAACTAATATCAGTTTTTGTGCAGGGTGTGTCTGTGGTAAACATTACCAGATGCCATTTGGTGAAAGAGTGCAGAAACCCACTAAACCTGGATTGTTAGTGTGTGCAGATGTTTGTGGTTTGATGGAAGAAAATGATCTGCAGGGTCATTGATACTTTGCTGTTTTTAAGGATGATTTTTCCAGTTTTAGAGTAACATACCTTTTTTGACACAAAGATGAAATTAAAGAAAAGCTGCCACTGTTCATTAAAATGATAAAGACTCAGGCTGATGTTACTGTGAAAGAATTATGTACAGATGGTGACAAGGAGTTCCATAATAAAGATGTGCAAAAATTTGCTTTCTCAGTTGGACTGAAACATTCAATCACAGCACCATATGCGCCTCAACAGAATGGAATTGCTGAATGGGAAAATAGAATCCTGTGTGAGATGACATGTTCTTGGCGTTGCTCTGCTGAACATCTGCCAAAAGCATTGTGGGGTGAATCTGTTCTGGCTGCAACATTACTGATGTTTCGATGTTGTTATATATATGTTTACGTATGTATCATTCATATTCTTTGAAGGTTGTCTGTCACATGTCTCATAAATTCTTTGGTTCATTTTTTGGTGTAGTTGTGATGATCTCTGGCTATGTTATGAAATGTGCAGTTGGTGTTTCGTATCATATTGTCGTACTGTGTGATGCTTAATAAATGATTCATTTCTAAAATGGCATTTGATAATTTGTCAACATAAATAAATAAATAGGCACGTAGATAGTAAGATGCTTAGTGAAATGCATTTGTAGATCAAAAACATAATGTGTGAAACCTTCAGTAGAATCAAATAGAAAGACCTCTCACAAAACCCAAAGAAATTCTGCTCATATATTAAGGTTGCCAGTGACACCAGAGTTAGTGTCCAGTGCAATACTTCTGCTTGTTGTATAAACAGAACATTTACAACAAAAGTTTTGGTCATAAATTGCAGTCTCTCAAGTAATTAAATGAGATTATTGAAATAGATTAAGAGTTTTGAAGCAGGGAAAGTGGCACATTTTTCTTGTATACTTAGCTTATCAAATGGGGTAGCATTTTTTCAGGCAGACTGGCTTTGTTTTTTTTTTTTGGGGGGGGGGGGGGGGGGGGTTTGAGGTCCCAATATTCATCTGATTGTCCCAATTTAGGCTTTCGATGGTTTCCCAAAATTACTACAGGTGAATATTGGGATGGTACATATGAGGCTATGGCCAACTACCTGTCCAATCCTTGTCAAAAAATATCTCTTAGTATGTTAATACATGTATATATGAATTATATTACTTTTGTTGTTCTTAAATTATGATACCAAGACGTGCCCTATAATCCTGAATGAATAAACTTCTACCACTATTTTCTTGAAAAGGTCAATGCTGACAACAATTGTTGATTGTGACAATTCCTGTAATGCCTGAAATATGAATTATGTTATCTTTGTTGCTCTTAAATTGTGATCCCAAGAAATGACAAATATCCTTGAAAAATTGGAATGTAACAATAGGAGGTTCATTCAAATGAAACCGGGTCAGCGTGTCTACCTTTGCCTTACACTTAAGATGGCACCACGTAACTGCGGGTATGGTGACAGTATCTATTGGTAGAGACACTGATGTGTGTGCACCATTTGGTGTTGCATAGTGACTGTGATTTCATGTCGAAGAGAAGGTGGTACACAAGTTATCGTCCACTACCGAATATGCAAGTGAGTAAGCAGAAATAACAATGAGTAATTTGATTTTTGCTGGAGGAGGGAGTTGGAGGCCATGTAATGTATCAGTGGTTGAAGGATGTGTACATCGAGTACAGTATGAGTCGCTCAAGTGCTGTGGAGCAGTGCCTTGAGGTGCGTGAGTCACTGGAAGATGATGCTTGTCCTGGAGAGGGTCATCATGTCATCAAACCAGAAATGGTTGTGGAGGTGAATGCTTTAATCTTGGACAACTGCAGAATCACTGTAGATGAGTTCCATCAGTTACTGGATATTAGGGTGGGTACCGCCCACACCATAATGCATCAACACTTGAGGTTTCAAAAAATCTGTGTGCAGTGGCCTCCCCATCAACTGACTGCCAAACAGCACAATACTCAAATGGCACTGTCTTTGAGTCATGTGCAACCTTATCATCAGGAGGGATGCTGCTTTCTGTCACATATTGTCACAGGTGACAAAACATGGTGTCACCATTTTGAACTGGAAAGCAAGCATCAGAGCAAGCAGTGGAAACATGCAACTTCACCAACTCCAAAGAAATCAAAGGCCAAGCACACCAGTTTTTAAGGTCATGATGTCCTTCCTTTTTGACCACAAAGGTCCACTGATTGTTGAGTTCTTTAACCTACCACAAGATAATTGCTGCCCACCCACAGTCAATGCAGTGAAGACGACATTGCAGCAGTTTTGGTGGGAAACGTAAGAACTTCCACCGTACAGTCTCGTGTGACTTTCATGTGTCTGGACCTCTAAAACAAGCTATTCATGGACACTGATTTGCAACAAATGACAAATTGTGTGATTGGGTCAAGACCTGGGTCTGAGAGCAGCTTACTAGCTTCTTCAAGGATGGAATCGACTGGCTAGTGTCGCAATGGGATAAATGTGCCAACAGTTTGGCGACTATTTTTGAGTATGTGTACTGTGTATAACTACATTTTTGAGTTAATAAAATCATCACCATTGCTATATACTAGTGACCAGGTTTAATTTGAATCCCCCTTAAATGTTATGAAAGGGAAAGTAGCGGACATGCTGAGTCGCAGATAGGCACAACAAAAAGACTCTCACAATTAAACTTTTTCACACACACACACACACACACACACACACACACACACACACACACACACACACACACACACACACATATATCCAGTAGTGCGTTTGTGTATGTGTGTGTATGTGTGCGTTGTCTATTGTTCATGAAGGCCTTAAGGATAAAGGGTACTTATAAATGGTGGAAAAATCGATATTTTTTATAAGTTTATTAAACTTTATAGTCTTTCCTGATTACATTAATATATACATCATAGGGTTTCAAATGAAAAATGACCTGTATATACCAAATTTTAAAGTTACAGTCATGTATGCCGCCACGCCCCCTTTATTTCTGTTACAGAAACCAGTATTATTTCGAAAAGAACTGTGAGCTTTCTGTTTCCAGTGATTATACATATGATACAATGTATATGTTGGTAACATTGCAGGTTTCTAGTGTTTGTAAATCATTACCTTTGCTAGTATTTACTTTTTTTTTGCTGAAGCAATTTGTTCACATGTTACTGAATGTTTGTTGCCCAAGCACTACATATATTTGTGGAAGTACATATCCTTTAGTATGCAATAAATATGAACTATACTATGCATCAAAAAATTCAGTAAAAGGAAATTCTATGGTAACCAGTTCACAAACAAAGCAAGACACACTGGTGGAAGTAATCTGTCTTCAGGGAAAAAACTCCCACATGGCACACTTCCTGATGATTCAAATTTTTGTGTTTACAGTGACACTGTTTGTAGTGGATTTGTTGTTGGTGATGTGGGCACCTTATATTCTTTGATAAAGGAAGCAGTGAAATGTAAACAATGTGATGGTATAGACTGCCTGGAAATAACTGAACAACAAAGTAGCAGGAAGGGTTTAGTGTCAAAATTAGTTGTTCTGTGTAGATTCTGCAATAAATCTACCTAAAAAATGCCTTCAAACATTGTGCATAATTCACACGGTGTGAATTTGAAGTTAGTGCATGCAATGCATGCAAGTTGCAGAAAACAATAGAAATTAAAACAAATGATACCATTCATGACAATGTTGAAATAATCACCGCCATTTTTAACAACCACCTTCTGGCATCAGCAGTACAAACTGGAAAAACATGTTCTGTTAATGAAGCCATGTTATCCCTTCAAAAATCTATTAATAAAAAAACCAAGCAGATTAAAGTGTCTCCTGTCACAGTACATGAAATTGAGAATATAATTAGAGAGTTGAAGAGCAAGAATTTTGTTGGCATAGTTGGTATCTCTTCAAGATTACTGAAGGAGTGCTATAAGTCGATAAGCAAAATACTGTGCCACATATTCAATGAATCCATCCAGCATGGGATTGTTCCTGAGAGACTAAAGTTTGCTATTGTCAAACCGCTCTTGAAAAAAGGTGATAAAGCAGACGTTACCAAGTTTCAGCCTATCTCCCTTTTAACAACCTTTCCTAAAATTCTTGAGAAATTGGTTCAGGAAAGACTTATTGAACACCTCAAGCATTATAAGGTATTAAACAGTAGCCAGTTCGGATTTCAACAGGGTGAGTCAACAGAACAAGCTATTTTTTCCTTCACCCATCAAATCTTATAGTCTTTTAATGATAAATTATCTCCTGTTGGTATCTTCTGTGGCTTTTCTAAGGCCTTTGATAGTGTTAATCATGAAATCCTCTTAGCAAAGGCTGAATATTATGGTATAAGTGGGTCAGTTGGCTCATGTATTAAATCCTACCTAGCTGGAAGAAAGCAGAAGGTCATGTTGAACGACTGTGAGGGGTACTCTATGTCATCTAGCTGGGGCTCTATTGGCTGTGGTCTTCCGCAGGGCTGTGCAGTTGGCCCCCTTCTCTTCCTCATCATTATCAGTGACCTTCCCTTGCATACTAGCTTTAGAACTCACTTTTTGCTGATGACACCTCTGTCCTCATCAACAAAACTCCCAACCTCAATCTTGAGGAATCAGCCAATATTGTCTTTAGTGAAGTATGTAATTGGATTGTAAATAATGGGTTATCACTAAATGTTAAAAAGACCCAGTTTGTACATTTCCAAGTAAGGAAAGAAGTTGAGGATCAATTAAGTATTACATTGAATGGTAGTGAGTTACTACACGTTGAGTCAACCAAGTTTCTGGGTGTACACATTGACAACAGTCTAAAATGGTCTGAACAATTTTGCACCTCCACAAAAAACTCAGTTCAGCAACACTTGCTGTTTGTATTATTTCCACTGTATGTGACCAAGACACCACAAAAACTGCTTATTTTAGTTATTTCCATGCACTATTGCTGTATGGCATGGTTTTCTGGGGTAATCAGCCACTATCCAAAAAAAATATTCATTGCCCAAAAGAGAGTTATTAGGATAATGAGCAGAGTCCAGCCTAGACATTCTTGTAGGAACCTTTTCAGAAAATTAGGGATACTGCAACTGCATGCCAATATATCTACTCCCTGTTATGTTTCATTGGTAAAAATGGACAATCGTACAAAACCAATGATTCATACCATACCCACAACACCAGGAGGAAGATGGACCTCCATTATGAATCAAAAAACCTTACTATTGTACAAAAAGGAGTTCATTATATGAACTGCAAGGAGTTCAATGCTCTCCCACCATCACTGAAATTACTTATCCACGAGCTTCCAGAATTTAATCAACAGCTCAAACAGTATTTATTAGATAATTCCTTCTATTCGGTAGAAGAATATTTCAGTAGAGTTAACTGTAATTGATTTTTTCATTTACTAATTTGATGTGCTATTGTGCATTATGATACTCACAATTTCTGTTAACATTACTGTGTCTTTCATTTAGCTATTAAGATCTACCATTTTTTTCAACGTAATTTTTTCTATACCTATTAATGCGTATTTTGTCTTATACCAGACATCCTCTTGCAAGAGGTACATACTTTTATGTATTCCTTTTGTATTATTTGCAATAATTCTGAAATGTCCTACATCTATGCGAATGCCTCACAGTATTGGATTTATGGGATATAAAAAAATAAATAAATAAATTGGAAAAGGAAAGAAGGTTGCTCAAACATTTTGTGGTTTGATGTACCTTCCTCCTCCTCCTCCCAGTAGGTTCTGCAAGTACATAAAAATACTTGAAACTTGTGCCTAAAACATCTATGAAATGTGCAGTAGAAGAAACTGTAAATATTAGTGGAACCAGGAATATTGCTGTTGCACTCGATGGGACACGGCAATGTCAAGGACATTGTTCCTTGAATGGTGTTGTAAGTGCTACTTCTTTGGAGAATGGAAAAGTTGTTGATGTTGAGTGCTTATCTAAGTACTGCCACACCTGCCATGGTAACACTGAAGGACATATTGAACATCAGTGTTCTAAGAATTATGATGGTTACAGTGGAGGTGTGGAGTGTGGTGGAGCTCTAAAAATATTTCAGAGCTTGGTGCCTGTTTATAACGTTAGATATACAAAGTACCTAGGTGATGGGGACTCTAAAGCTTTCAATAAAATTAATGAGTTCAATGTTTATGGTGATACCTTGGTAACAAAACTGGAGTGTGGTGGACATGTGCAAAAGAGGATGAGTGCTATATTGAGGAATCTACAAAGAGAAATGAAAGGAAAGTTGCTATCTGATGGAAAATATCTGTCTGGACAAGGCAGATTGACAGAAACTGAAATAGACCCTCTTCAGAGGTATCATGGACTGGCCATTAGACGAACTCCACCTCTGAATGATGTTACAGCAATGAGAAAAGCTGTATGGGCCACCTACTTTCATAAGTTGTCCACAGATGACCACCCTGTTCATGGACTTTGCCCTAAAGTGACAAATTCTTGGTGTGGTTACCAAAAAGCAAAAGAAAGTGGTCAAATATACCATCATCAACATTCTCTTCCTGAGCCTGTTATGAACTAAATAAAACAAATTTTTAGAGACCTGAGTGACCCTGTTTTGCTCAGTAATTGTCTTCATGGTGGCACTCAGAATACAAACGAAAGTTTCAACCATTTCATCTGGTTACAAAAGTTGGTGTGCTAGATGCAGTGATATGGTTCAATGATGAAGTGATAGGAAGGTTAGAAGTTCTGAGAAATTTAGGTATGAAATGTGGCTCTAATATGGAAGATCAATTGCTTGCATGTGACAGACAATGGGTGCATGAAGCTGAAAGATTCGCTCTTCATGTTACCAAAGAAGCAAGAAGTGCTAAAAGGAATGCCAAGAGGAAGCTTGAAGATGAAGAAATGCTGCAGGATGAAGACTATGCTTCAGGAATGTTCTGGAGCACAATTTTATTGGACTCATATCTTCATTCGCAACTTCCCACAAGTTGAAGTTTTCAGAATTCAGGTACAAATATTTCGTAAGGTTTATAAAGCATTGCTCTAATTTTTTTCTGTAACTTGCAATAGTCCATACTTATGTAGTAGACCTAAGCTTTATTGCAGAATCAACTAAATTATAGAAATAATAACATTTTATTTAAAAAAATTTTAAAATTAAAATGTAAGATGTGATATTTTTTATCCTTGTAATGTACGTAATAGGTGGAATTAAATAGATCTAGTACCTCAGCCATCATGTCATGCATATCTGATAAAAATTTGGTCTCCTTCAAAAGTATAACATTGGATTAATTGGTACCTCAGTTTGAGGAAGCATTTTGGAAAAAATAATTGCATCAATTTCTTTGTAATTTCTTTAATTACCTTATGCAGGTTCAAAAATATTCAAAATACTTCTAATTTGGTTAGAAAGTGTGCTGCATTACATGATATCAACAAAAATATGTAAAACATATACTTCATAAACAGTGCCTGAAAGAAATAGGTGTTGATTTTTACATAACATTGAGCCAGAAAAGTATCCTGTATCCTTAATGGCCCAAAACATTAATTGTGAGAGTCTTTTTGTTGTGCCTATCTGCGACTCTGCATCTCTGCTATATGGTGAGTGGCAACTTTCCTTTTCATAATATTATTATAACCTTGAAAAAGTGATCTATGGATGACTAAAATTATTACTTCTACTACAGCTACTACTGCTGCTGCTAGTTGAAAGATCACTGCTGACAAAAATGGTTGGTTATGATAATTCTTCATTCATTTTCACGGTGAAAGTCCTGGATTTTCTAAAACTGCTAGCAAGGAGTTATGTGATCAGAAGATTTAAAAAATCACAGCTTTTATTTCAATTCTTGATGCAGCAAATTTCACAAGTAATAGCAAAGACTGTTGAACTTCAACCATTTACACATGTTTAACCACCTTGACCAGGTGGTCTTGAAAACTTGAAATCAACAAGCATAATGATAAAGATGTTAATCTGAATTTTGTGTGCCACCTAGGTGGACTCTGCAATGCATGTTGGCCCATGATAGTGTGCAGAGATGATCACAGTCAATATGTAGCACTCAAGACAGCACCAAACCGGCTCATCCTGGCCCATTTAATCTACCACTTGGGGTGGAACATGCTCTTGACATGATGCTGGGACTACTTCCTCTTGCTGCCCAGCTGCCTTAACTTGACTCACATGAGCACAACTTTGCTTGCCCATAGCCAGGTTCACAACCAGTAATGTAACTAAGTTGATATCTAAACAATGTGAATGGTTATGACAGATCTCAGAAGCAGCTTAATCATTATCTTGTCGATAGCACTACTGTTGTTGTTATTGTTGTTGTTGTTGTTGTTGTGGTCCTCAGTCCAGAGAGTGGTTTGATGCAGCTCTCCATACTACTCTGTCCTGTGCAAGCTTTTTCATCTCCTAGTAACTACTGCAACCTAAATCCTTCTGAATCTGCTTAGTGTATTCATCTCTTGGTCTCCCTCTACGATTTTTATCCTCCACACTGCCCTCCAGTACCAAATTGGTGATTCCTTGATGCCTCAGAACATGTCCTACCAATAGATCCCTTCTTCTTGGCAAGTTGTGCCACAAATTCCTCTTCTCCCCTATTCTCTTCAGTACTTCCTCTTCAATACGTGACCTACTCATCTAATCTTCAGCATTCTTCTGTAGCTATATATATGACGGTAGTATCTGTTCCCGAAAGAACAGTTACCGTCAATGACCATGCAGCTTTGCTAGAAATGAAATGATATTTAAATAGACACCCTAGCTGCAAGCAGGCATTGATATACTTCATTGGGGACATGTTGAAAATGTGTGCCCCGACCGGGACTCGAACCCGGGACCTCCTGCTTACATGGCAGACGCTCTATCCATCTGAGCCACCGCGGGCACAGAGGATAGTGCGTCTGCAGGGACTTGTCCCATGCACGCTCCCCGTGAGATCCACATTCCCAACACGTCCACAACACTACATTCGTAGTGCGCCTAATAGATGTTTGCCCATCATACTCATTACTCGTGGCAGATTAATCTACCAAGTCCCGTACGAGTTCGGGCATACCGTGTGCGTTCGCACAAGAAGGTCAAAGGCCGGGAACCCATATTTTTAACTATATATATGACGGTAGTATCTGTTCCCGAAAGAACAGTTACCGTCAATGACCATGCAGCTTTGCTAGAAATGAAATGATATTTAAATAGACACCCTAGCTGCAAGCAGGCGTTGATATACTTCATTGGGGACATGTTGAAAATGTGTGCCCCGACCGGGACTCGAACCCGGGATCTCCTGCTTACATGGCAGACACTGTATCCATCTGAGCCACCGCGGGCACAGAGGATAGTGCGTCTGCAGGGACTTATCCCATGCACGCTGCCCGGTCGGGGCACACATTTTCAACATGTCGCCAATGAAGTATATCAACGCCTGCTTGCAGCTAGGGTGTGGCTACATTGTAGTTGAAACAAATGAACCCTCTGAAGCTATTATTACACAGGACTTGACTACCACATCTGACAGGATTTTGGCAACTCAAATCAAAATCATCACTGTGCAGCTTGCAGATATTTGATTTAACTGTGCAAGTGCTAAGCACACATTGACACTCAGAATATCAGTTTTATGTCGCTGAGGCTTCAGTGTCTCAGTAATAGCTGAGCAAGACCATAAGAGGGTTCCCTAGCCACGGACAAGACGGAATCACAATATTTGTAGCACCATTGCCATGCCACCTAGGTGGATGCTACAATGTATTTTGGCCCTTGATAATGTGCGCAGATGATCACAATCAATCTACCATTCTAGAGACATGATCAATCTGGCTCATTTTCCTTTTGTCTGTTATATACATAATGTTAACAAATTTCATTTCCAATTATTCAAATTTAGGTCACTACCACTGCTGCCTTAGCAGGACTCTGTGACAACTCTACAATAAACTGTTCTGACCTAATAACAGCCCTTATATACGATTTTGACAATAGCTTGTACTAGTGGTGGCTCATGCAAAATTTTACCAATATTCTACATCAATACAAAAACAGAAAGACAACAAATTCACAGAAAATACAATAAAATTAAAAGTAGTACCCACTCAGTGCCAACAAATGAAGTCCATATGCCACTGTTTTCTGCTGCAGAATTCACTTATAATGTTGGAGTTGAAACCCTCAATGTTGGTTACCATATTCTTCTCAACTATTTTTCATTATTGCACTCTTGGAATTCATGACATATTCTAATGAAACAGGCAAATATTTGTGACATGGAAGAATACAAACATCACTGCTGATCACTGAATCTGTTACAAATGTGGAGAATAGAAAAAATAATAGCATACAATAGGATGTGAACCTGCTTCCTTCAGTCTGATACCCTGACACCACTAACCACCCAGTCACACTAAACACACACAACATTCAACTGCATTATTATTTATGTTAGGATTTCCTGAAGGCTTTTACCACTGATGCATTAGCTGACATTTAATTATAAGAAATAGTATCAAAGGTGACCTGTTTGTGATAAATCTTCAGTGTGCCAAGAACAATATTAGTAATATAAACCTGCCCAAGGGTGAAACATTCTCTTTCCAGTGTCGCTTTTTTATTGGTCTGTTGGTTAGAGCTCAGATGGCATGGCTGGGGTTATTTCATTTCTGTTCTTGCCTCTACTGAGGTAGGTACTAGGAGGATTGTAGCACAATTACAGCCATCAGGGATAATGTCACATCACAATCAAACACAGGCATCTGCACCCCTTCTCTGAGAGAACCATAGCATGGCTGAAATCATTTCAGGGCTGAAATCATTTCAGCAGTACATACTGTGCATTCTAGTTAGCATAGAGAGAGCACTCCAAAACACGTTTTTGTCCATTTTGTTTGTATACTAGCATGTATTCAAAGAGAAATGGCATAATTTTAGCGTAATATTTACAGTGTGTTACTTATTTATTTATTTTTTTAACTTTATTGCCAGTTCCATTAGTCCTGATAGCAATGGAGTTGCAAGGTTATGGAATGAGTCAGTATTTTTACAATGTTAACAATACAGCAGCAGACAATATGGTTAACTCATGACAAGACACATAGTAACAACACGGAACACTAGAAGATACAAAAACATATTACATACATCAGAATTAATACTTATGTGTACACATTCAAATTTACAATATCAAAGCATTTGGGCAACAATATAATGCTACAGCAACAAATAGTTTAAATTTATGCTTACATTGAATGGCTAATTCAATTGTATGATAAAAACATGCTCCTATGCGTTAAGAAATTCACTAATTGAATAGAATGACTTTTGTATTAGTTATTCCTTCAGTTTGCTCTTGAACTTTGATGTTTCAGGAGCAAGACTTTTTATGACACTGGGTAGAGCACTGTAAATTTTGATGTCTGCATAACTTACTCCTTTCTGTACAAGGGTATAATTTGACTGGTTGCTATGAAAGTCCTCTTTTGACAATGTGTTGTGACCTTGATATTCACTATTGGTTTTGAAGAGAGAGTGTTTTTTGTTAATGAAACATAAAAGAGAGTATAGCGATACAGATGGCCGTACCGTAGGTACAACCACAACGGAGGGGTATCTGTTGAGAGGCCAGACAAACGTGTGGTTCCTGAAGAGGGGCAGCAGCCTTTTCAGTAGTTGCAAGGGCAACAGTCTGGATGATTGACTGATCTGGCCTTGTAACAATAACCAAAACGGCATTGCTGTGCTGGTACTGCGAACGGCTGAAAGCAAGGGGAAACTACGGCCGTAATTTTTCCTGAGGGCATGCAGCTTTACTGTATGATTAAATGATGATGGCGTCCTCTTGGGTAAAATATTCCGGAGGTAAAATAGTCCCCCATTCAGATCTCCGGGCGGGGACTACTCAAGAGGATGTCGTTATCAGGAGAAAGAAAACTGGCGTTCTACAGATCGGAGCGTGGAATGTCAGATCCCTTAATCGGGCAGGTAGGTTAGAAAATTTAAAAAGGGAAATGGATAGATTAAACTTAGATATAGTGGGAATTAGTGAAGTTCGGTGGCAGGAGGAACAAGACTTCTGGTCAGATGACTACAGGGTTATAAACACAAAGTCAAATAGGGGTAATGCAGGAGTAGGTTTAATAATGAATAGGAAAATAGGAATGTGGGTAAGCTACTACAAACAGCATAGTGAATGCATTATTGTGGCCAAGATAGACACGAAGCCCACGCCTACTACAGTAGTACAAGTTTATATGCCAACTAGCTCTGCAGATGACGAAGAAATTGAAGAAATGTATGATGATATAAAAGAAATTATTCAGATAGTGAAGGGAGACGAAAATTTAATAGTCATGGATGACTGGAATTCGAGTGTAGGAAAAGGGAGAGAAGGAAACGTAGTAGGTGAATATGGATTGGGGCTAAGAAATGAAAGAGTAAGCCGCCTGGTAGAATTTTGCACAGAGCACAACTTAATTATAGCTAACACTTGGTTTAAGAATCATGATCGAAGGTTGTATACATGGAAGAACCCTGGAGATACTAAAAGGTATCAGATAGATTATATAATGGTAAGACAGAGATTTAGAAACCAGGTTTTAAATTGTAAGACATTTCCAGGGGCAGATGTGGACTCTGACCACAATCTATTGGTTATGACCTGTAGATTAAAACTGAAGAAACTGCAAAAAGGTGGGAACTTAAGGAGATGGGACCTGGATAAACTGAAAGAACTAGAGGTTGTACAGAGTTTCAGGGAGAGCATAAGGGAACAATTGACAGGAATGGAGGAGAGAAATACAGTAGAAGAAGAATGGGTAGCTTTGAGGGATGAAGTAGTGAAGGCAGCAGAGGATCAAGTAGGTAAAAAGACCAGGGCTCGTAGAAATCCTTGGGTAACAGAAGAAATATTGAATTTAATTGATGAAAGGAGAAAATATAAGAATGCAGTTAATGAAGCAGGCAAAAAGGAATACAAACGTCTCAAAAATGAGATCGATAGGAAGTGCAAAATGGCTAAGCAGGGATGGCTAGAGGACAAATGTAAGGATGTAGAGGCTTATCTCACTAGGGGTAAGATAGATACTGCCTACAGGAAAATTAAAGAGACCTTTGGAGATAAGAGAACCACTTGTATGAACATCAAGAGCTCAGATGGAAACCCAGTTCTAAGCAAAGAAGGGAAAGCAGAAAGGTGGAAGGAGTATATAGAGGGTCTATACAAGGGCAATGTACTTGAGGACAATATTATGGAAATGGAAGAGGATGTAGATGAAGATGAAATGGGAGATACAATACTGTGTGAGGAGTTTGACAGAGCACTGAAAGACCTGAGTCGAAACAAGGCCCCCGGAGTAGACAACATTCCATTGGAACTACTGACGGCCTTGGGAGAGCCAGTCCTAACAAAATTCTACCATCTGGTGAGCAAGATGTATGAAACAGGCGAAATACCCTCAGACTTCAAGAAGAATATAATAATTCCAATCCCAAAGAAAGCAGCTGTTGACAGATGTGAAAATTACCGAACTATCAGTTTAATAAGCCACAGCTGCAAAATACTAACACGAATTCTTTACAGACGAATGGAAAAACTAGTAGAAGCCGACCTCGGGGAAGATCAGTTTGGATTCCGTAGAAATACTGGAACACATGAGGCAATACTGACCTTACGACTTATCTTAGAAGAAAGATTAAGGAAAGGCAAACCTACGTTTCTAGCATTTGTAGACTTAGAGAAAGCTTTTGACAAAGTTGACTGGAATACTCTCTTTCAAATTCTAAAGGTGGCAGGGGTAAAATACAGGGAGCGAAAGGCTATTTACAATTTGTACAGAAACCAGATGGCAGTTATAAGAGTCGAGGGACATGAAAGGGAAGCAGTGGTTGGGAAGGGAGTGAGACAGGGTTGTAGCCTCTCCCCAATGTTATTCAATCTGTATATTGAGCAAGCAGTAAAGGAAACAAAAGAAAAATTCGGAGTAGGTATTAAAATCCATGGAGAAGAAATAATAACCTTGAGGTTTGCCGATGACATTGTAATTCTGTCAGAGACAGCAAAGGACCTGGAAGAGCAGTTGAACGGAATGGACAGTGTCTTGAAAGGAGGATATAAGATGAACATCAGCAAAAGCAAAACGAGGATAATGGAATGTAGTCGAATTAAGTCGGGTGATGCTGAGGGAATTAGATTAGGAAATGAGGCACTTAAAGTAGTAAAGGAGTTTTGCTATTTGGGGAACAAAATAACTGATGATGGTCGAAGTAGAGAGGATATAAAATGTAGACTGGCAATGGCAGGGAAAGCGTTTCTGAAGAAGAGAAATTTGTTAACATCGAGTATAGATTTAAGTGTCAGGAAGTCATTTCTGAAAGTATTTGTATGGAGTGTAGCCATGTATGGAAGTGAAACATGGACGGTAAATAGTTTGGACAAGAAGAGAATAGAAGCTTTCGAAATGTGGTGCTACAGAAGAATGCTGAAGATGAGATGGGTAGATCACATAACTAATGAGGAAGTATTGAATAGGATTGGGGAGAAGAGAAGTTTGTGGCACAACTTGACCAGAAGAAGGGATCGGTTGGTAGGACATGTTCTGAGGCATCAAGGGATCACCAATTTAATATTGGAGGGCAGCGTGGAGGGTATAAATCGTAGGGGGAGACCAAGAGATGAATACACTAAGCAGATTCAGAAGGATGTAGGTTGCAGTAGGTACTGGGAGATGAAGAAGCTTGCACAGGATAGAGTAGCATGGAGAGCTGCATCAAACCAGTCTCAGGACTGAAGACCACAACACATGTACTGAGATATCATTGTAAATATCTGCAGTTTCCTAAACAGTTTCCTGCATGTGTGCCCTGGTTGCATACAACTCATGATGACTATAGCTCTCATCTGAGCAATAAAAACGTTATCAAGAGCTGGTTGCCCCAAAAGATGATTCTGAAAGACAAAAGAACATAGAAATGTCCAAAATAAGCAGCTCTTATGGCATCATCATGTGTCGTCGATGCAATTATGCCTAAGGCAAATGTTCTAGAATGTAACCTTTTTTCTAAATCTAGGATATGGTTGGACCAATTTATTTTGCAATCTATGTACACACCCAGGAATTTTGCTGAGTCAACTTGCTGTATTTGTTGTCCATTACATTCTATATTTATATCACCTGATTCTTTATGTGCTATTTGAAACTGTACATAATGAGGGTTTTTTTATATTCAGAGAGAGTGCACTACAGTTAAACCATTTCAGAAAGATACATATTTTACCTGTAGGGGCCTTGCAAAATGCCAAAATTACAACTGACTTATTATTTGCAATAATTTCTGTTCCACAGGCTTCAAAGTGAGAATCTGCACTGTAGGTACTTATGTTTACAGATTTATATTTTACGTAAGTTTTAACATAGATTGCAGTGCCTCCTTTCTCCTTTATAGTTCTACAATAGCTGGCTGCTAATGAGTATCCATCAATTTGAGGCATTTCAGTTCCACTTGTCACATGGTGTTCTGTTAGACATATTACTTGTGCATGGTTTACAGATTCAGCATCATTAATGTCAAGATTTAGAAGCTCAAATTTGCTTCTGAGACCATTGATGTTTTGGTGGAACACACAGAGTTTACTGCTACTGATATTTCTGGTTCGTTGCTACACTTTGATAGTTTAGAATCTCCCCATAAACTCAGACTGTTTGGCAAATTATTACACCTCAGATTATCACCAGTCTTAACACTTAGCCTAAAAAAGGCTAAGAAACAGAGTGCTGATGTCTGTCTAATGATATTGTCCATTAGATTACTTCTGAATGCTTATTTTCTATTTCACTCAGAACTTTATTCACTACATGTCATTTTCCCATGTCATTTAGATGCAGTCCATGAATTGTGTGAAATTGGCAGCCAATATTGTTTATATTCACTGTAGTAATATTTTTGAAGTATTTAACAATTGATTCACTTTGCTCAACATCTGCACTTATTTCATGATTCACACATGACCATTGTGGTAGATCATGATAATGCGGGATGTTGAGAACAACAACATTATTATGAGTTAAGTGACTCAAACATTTCTTTATTTCATGATGGCATTTGATGTTTCATTTTTAAAGATATCATTCAATCCTCCAATTAGCACAACGTAATCATTTGAGGATAACTCACCAACTTCTGCCAAGTTTGCATGTTTCCTCAATTCAGTTAAACCTAGACATTGCTTGATGAATCTCATAGCAGCTATCACTGTATATGCCTCATTTAGTATATGAGAGCCAATTCTGCACCCACGGCTGTCAGCAATAAGTGCCTCATTTAGTATATGAGAGCCAATTCTGCACCCATGGCTGTCAGCAATAAGTATCAGTTTTCTTCTTAATTTTTCTTCCTTGGAGCCTTGAGACTGTGGGTGACACTGACGGAGTAGCTGTGTGTTGGTCAGACTGATCATCTTCAGAGTTGTTATTCACCTTAGCACTACTTATCTGAGTGTCTGTTGCATCTGATCACCAGCCATGGTGACTTGTATGCACACATTTCATTTCAATTACACTGATAAAAGTTTGATTTTATCTTGGGACTGTCCCAGTTGGTCAATGTGTGCATAGGAAAACAGTAATATCAGAAACTGAGTCCACCTTGATGCAAAACACCTTGTTATTTGTTTATTTATTTATTATCCCAAACTAGTTTTGGCGCCAAATATCACCATCATCAGTGGTTTTTTTTAATCTTATTTATTGTATGTTTTTTAAAGTTTGTTGAAGAGCTTTACTGGAAATGCCAGGCATGGCATAGAAACAATGGTTTTATCTTAGAACTCTCCCATTTGGTCCATGTGTGCATAAAACAGTAATAACAGAAATTGAGTATGCCTTGATGCAAAACACCTTGTTATTCATTTATTTCTTTATTATCCAAGGCAAACTTTAAAAAAACATACAATAAATAAGATTGAAAAATCCCACTGATGATTGTGATATTTGGCGCCAAAACTAGTTTGGGACAATAAATAAATAAACAAATAAGAAGGTGTTTTGCATCAAGGTGGACTCAATTTCTGATATTACTGTGATAAAAGTTTAATAAAGTTTAATATAAGGTGTGTTTTTTAAGTAAGGTCCGTTTTGTTGTAGACAGTAGTAGTTTGCATGCATACTGCAATGAGCACATGCGCCATGTACTGGCATGCCTCAGGAACAACTGTGCTCAGTTTCAGCTCTGTAGCTAACCTGTACGGTTCTGTTCTGTGCTTCCAAAATGTTTGAGACTATCAACTTGCCCACCACTCAGTGATACGGTTTTTGTCAGCAAGGGACCTGTCTGCTGCAGAAATTCATCAACAGATTTGTGAAGTGTATGGTGATACTGTTATGAGTAAAAGCAAAGTGATTGAATTCAAAGATGGCCATGACAACGTCCATGATGAGGATCTCTTCGGTCACCATTCTTTGGTTACAGACAATTTGGTGGCTTCAGTTGAAGCAAGGATTTGTGAGAACAGGAGCTTCACAATAACAAGTCTCTCAAATGAATTTCCTGATGTGGTGAGATCAGTGCTTTACAACATTGTTTCTGAACACCTAATGTCCAGGAAACTGTGCTCCTGTTGGGTCCCAAAACTCCAAACAGAGGACCACAAAAACCAAATATTTGAGTGTGCGATGAAGTTCTTGACTCATTATTATGAAGAAGGTGATGACTTCTTGAGTCAAATTGTAACTGGAGATGAAACATTAGTTTTGCATATCACACCTGAATCGAAGCGACAGGGCATGGAATGGAGACACACACACTCACCTGTAAAGGTGAAGGCCAAACAGATTCTGTCCCAAGACAAAATCATGGCATCCATGTTTTGGGATAGGCATTGTGTTTTGTTGGTCGACTTCATCCAACTATCAATGCAAAAGCATACTGCCAAATCCTGAGAAAGCTATGCAGAGTGATTCAAAACAAAAGACACAGCATGCTGACAATGGGAATTGTCCTTCTCCAAGACAATGCAAGACCTCACACAGCAGGTCAGACCCATGATTTATTGGACAGTTTTCGCTGAGAAGTTTTAAGCCACCCACCCTACAGTCCTGATATTTCACTGAGCAATTACCATCTGTTCCTCTACCTCAAATAGCACCTCAGTAGCAACCATAACAATGATGATGACGACATGGAAACGGCAGTGAACTCTTGGTTATCGGAGCAGGGGGCAAGTTTTTATGAAGAGGGTATTTTAAAATTGGTGGAGAGGTATGATACATGTTTGAACAAACTTGGCAACTATGTCAAAAAACAGTTAAGTATGTACTTTCTGAAAATAAATTTACTTTTTTTAAATAACCTTTCGTTGTGTACTTATGCTCAAATGGAGTTTACTAAAAAAATACACCTCGAATAAATATCATCACATGTGACAACAGAGTCAAGAACAAAAATACACACAACATACACACACACACACACACACACAAACCATTTTGACCAAAGCTTAAAACGATCCCCCCCCCCTTTTTTTTAATAGGCTTCTTCAGAAAATATTAACATTTTTTTTCATTTTGTGTGTTTTAATGATATAAAGTATCTGTGTAAAACAAAATTAACATTATACTCATTGTAAACTTTGCACTTATTAACTGTCTTCATCTTGGTAATACAAGGAGGAATAAAATTTTAAAAAAGAATTACTTGCATTAATTTGTATCTTCACCTCCTCTTTTGATTACTGTCTAAGTCAGTGATTCCCCACCTTTTGAAGTCCATTAGCCCTGAGTTTAATTAGATATAAGTGATATACTAGCTAGTACCCTCTCCTCTTACCCATCTCCTCACCCCCCCCCCCCCCCCCAATCCACCAATCCAGCATCAGCATAAATTCTAAATAAACTTTAGAATGAAAAAACTATTACTTTTAACACTTCCCTGTTCAAAATTAAGATAAATAAATGATTTTTTGCCATGAACTAGGGATCAATGAGATGAGATGACTGGAACTACTTATTTCTAACAATGCTTTTTTATCCGTGCATTGTGAGTGCTACCAACAACTCCTTTTTGGAAAAGGAAGCTAACTATTCACATTGAGGGCAGGCACTAGTAACAAAACATGATTCCACTGCACCACTCCTCTCCTTACTGACATTCATTTCAGCCACATCCCCCATATCCATTTAAAATCAACAAAATTAAAATTTTTTGCAATATATTTGTTTTATGTAAATCACTTAACTTCAGGACTCCTTACTTCTGAACTGGCAGAAATTGAAAGCCTTCAAGCTGTGAATGACCACTGATACTCAAAATAATAATAGTAATGTGTAGGCACTACTGCATTGTGGTACCCATTACATACACTGAGGTGACAAAAGTTTTGGGACACCTCCTAATATCATGTCGGACCTTCTTTTGCCTTAGTGCAGCAACCTGACATGGTATGGGCCCAACAAGTCAGAAGTTACCTGCAGAAACATTGAGCCATGTTGCCTCTATAGCCATCCATAACTGCAAAAGTGTTGCCAGCGCAGGATTTCATGCACAAACTGACCTCTCAGTTATGTCCTATAAGTGTTCAGTGGGATTCATGTCAGGTGATCTGGCTAGCCAGCTCATTCACTTGAATTTTCCAGAATTGCGAAGAATTATGGCCCAGTGACATGTCACATTGTCATCCACTATAATTCCATTGCTGTTTGGGAATATGCAGTCCATGAATGGCTGCAAATACTCTCCAAGTAAACGAACATCACCATTTCCAGTCAATGGTCAGTTCAGTTGGACCATGTAAACACAGTCCACATCATTGTGGAGCCACCACCAGCTTGCACAGTGCCTTTTTGACAACTTGGGTCCATGACTTCATGGGATCTGCACCACATTCGAACACTACCACCAGCTCTTACCAACTGAAGTTGAGGCTCATCTGACTGGGTTATGGTTTTACAGTTGTCTATGGTCCAACCGTTAAGGCCACGAGCCAAGGAGAGGTGCTGCTGCCAATGTCATGCTGTTACCAAAAGCACTCGCATCGGTCATCTGTTGCCATAGCCCGTTAACAACAAACTTCAATGACAACTCCTAATGGAGACATTCATCATAAGTCACACACTGATTTATATGGTTATTTCAAACACTGTTGCTTTTCTGTTAGCAGTGATAACTCTATGCAAATACCTCTACTCTCAGCCATTAAGTGAAGGCCATCAGCCAGAGAGTTTTCTGTGGTGAGAGGTAATGGCTGAGATTTGGTATTCGTGGCACACTCTTGATTCTGTGGATCTGAGAATATTGAATTACCTAAGGATTTCTGAAATGGAATGACCTATGCATCTAACACTAGCTGCCATTCCATGTTCGAAGTCTATTAATTCCTGTCATGTGGTCATAATTATGTTGGAGACTTTCCCACATGAATCACCTGAGTACAAATGGGAGCTCCACCAATGCACTGCCCTTTTATATCTTGTGTATGTGATAGTACGACCATCCGCATATGTGCATAACATTATCCCATGACTTTGACACCTCAGTGCAGTTACTCTTGTGCTGTCAATTAGTTCCTTTATTGTTGTGAAGTGCATAATGAAGCAATTTCTAGTCTGTTCTGGGAACTACCAACAACTCTGAAAACACATTTTATATTTCTGCATATTTGATGTATAGTACAAAGAACAAGGTACGTGTTTAGTGGGCACACTATGTGAGAAAAAGATTTGGCAGCTTTCAGAAGGAAATTTATTTCTTATGCTTGTAGGAGAAACATGTGCACAAACAACAACACAAACACACACACACACACACACACACACACACACACACACATGCACATGCACATGCCTGTCTCTCTATATTGTGCTGACTGTCAGATCTATCCTGGTCCAGATTGAGTGTACTGGGCTGAGGATGGGGTGCCGGTTGGGATTGGGTGAGGGATGGTGAGAGAGGGGAGGCAGAGGGAGTGGGAGGGAAACATCTAGTGGCTTGTGGGATAGTGGGGATCCATCTGTGGGCTATATAGGGGTGCACATAGAGAGGACAGGTGCAGATGGCTGGGCAAGTGATTTCACAGAACAGGGTGTGAGATGGCAACACATAACTAGCTGGCATAGATTGGACAGGGGTGCTGGGATAGGGGATGGGAGCTATCCTCACAGTACATCGTTTGTTCACATAACCTCTGTAGCCTAAACCTAAAGTAGCCCATTGTCCCCCCACCACCACTCCACTCAATTGTGTGTGTGTGTGTGTGTGTGTGTGTGTGTGTGTGTGTGTGTGCATGTGTGTGTGTGTGTGTGTATACATGGGCCATCCCCTGTCCCAGTACCCCAACCCAGTGTGTGTCAGCTAGTTGTGTGCTGCCATCTCATGCCACAGTCTATGAAATCGCTTGCCCAGCCATCTGCCACCTGCCCCCTCTACCTGCAGCTTAGCTACCCCACAGATGGCTCCCTACTCTCCCATGGGCCACTAGACACTTCCTTCCTATCCCCTCCCTGCCTCCCATGTCTCTCCATCCCTCACCCCATCCCTCACCCCATCCCACCCTGCACCCCCACCTCATCGCAGTACATTTACTGTGAGCATGTGTGTCTCTGTATGCATGTTTCTCCTACAAGCTTGAGATAGGAATTTCATTCTGAAAGCTAGCAAAGCAAAGCTCTGTACCTTTTGTTTGTGTACCTGTCTACAATGCAGCACTTCATCTTTTTGTTGAGTGGTCTCTTTTATTCCTAAATAATTCATTATTCTCAATCAGAACTTCCCTGTATTATTGTTCTTACATTCATGAGAAAAAAGGCATTGTTTTTATATAAGTGAGCAGCAGTGAAATTTATAATCTTGCTTCTCTCAGATATTTGTCTGTTGCTTCTGAATATGTCACAAATTTCTATCACTAAAATTTATCATTACTAAAATTTATAATTTTGGATGTCACAAATATTTGCCAGGTTCCTCTGAATATCTTATAATCACCAAGGTTGTGGCTATAGTGAGACCTGAGAATATAGCTGTTTTTTCTGAATATATAGTGGATTTCATTTCTATATTTACATTTGAATATGGTATTATTTCTTCATATCTTGCTCCCAAACATGTCATCTGCCTGCTGCTCTCTCACTGACTGAGTAGAACCAGGAGCTGACAGACCTCCTATCATTTCCATCGTACCTCATCGTGCAAGCTGACAACATAGCTGCATGAAACACGTAAGTAAACCACTGGCTTCTGTCTTGACTTCTACCATCTCCTGCAGAAATGTGTAGTGTTTTTGAGTATTTGTTCAATATGAGACGTAATTCAGTTCAGACTATAAATGCATTCAGGCAAACTGCATTTGAAATGTAGTAGATATTCGCAAGAAGCAAAGGTGCATGGTATACCTTCCCATGATTGGCAGCAGGATGAGATTTGTCACCAGCTGACCACACCCCTCTCTACATTCTACATCTACATTTATACTCCGCAAGCCACCCAACGGTGTGTGGCGGAGGGCACTTTACGTGCCACTGTCATTACCTCCCTTTCCTGTTCCAGTCGCGTATGGTTCGCGGGAAGAACGACTGTCTGAAAGCCTCTGTGCGCGCTCTAATCTCTCTAATTTTACATTCGTGATCTCCTCGGGAGGTATAAGTAGGGGGAAGCAATATATTCGATACCTCATCCAGAAACGCACCCTCTCGAAACCTGGCGAGCAAGCTACACCGCGAAGCAGAGCGCCTCTCTTGCAGAGTCCGCCACTTGAGTTTGTTAAACATCTGCGTAACGCTATCACGGTTACCAAATAACCCTGTGACGAAACGCGCCGCTCTTCTTTGAATCTTCTCTATCTCCTCCGTCAACCCGATCTGGTACGGATCCCACACTGATGAGCAATACTCAAGTATAGGTCGAACGAGTGTTTTGTAAGCCACCTCCTTTGTTGATGGACTACATTTTCTAAGGACTCTCCCAATGAATCTCAACCTGGTACCCGCCTTACCAACAATTAATTTTATATGATCATTCCACTTCAAATCGTTCCGCACGCATACTCCCAGATATTTTACAGAAGTAACTGCTACCAGTGTTTGTTCCGCTATCATATAATCATACAATAAAGGATCCTTCTTTCTATGTATTCGCAATACATTACATTTGTCTATGTTAAGGGTCAGTTGCCACTCCCTGCACCAAGTGCCTATCCGCTGCAGATCTTCCTGCATTTCGCTACAATTTTCTAATGCTGCAACTTCTCTGTATACTACAGCATCATCCGCGAAAAGCCACATGGAACTTCCGACACTATCTACTAGGTCATTTATATATATTGTGAAAAGCAATGGTCCCATAACACTCCCCTGTGGCACACCAGAGGTTACTTTAACGTCTGTAGACGTCTCTCCATTGATAACAACATGCTGCGTTCTGTTTGCTAAAAACTCTTCAATCCAGCCACACAGCTGGTCTGATATTCCGTAGGCTCTTACTTTGTTTATCAGGCGACAGTGCGGAACTGTATCGAACGCCTTCCGGAAGTCAAGAAAAATAGCATCTACCTGGGAGCCTGTATCTAATATTTTCTGGGTCTCATGAACAAATAAAGCGAGTTGGGTCTCACACGATCGCTGTTTCCGGAATCCATGTTGATTCCTACATAGTAGATTATGAGTTTCCAAAAACGACATGATATTCGAGCAAAAAACATGTTCTAAAATTCTACAACAGATCGATGTCAGAGATATAGGTCTATAGTTTTGCGCATCTGCTCGACGACCCTTCTTGAAGACTGGGACTACCTGTGCTCTTTTCCAATCATTTGGAACCTTCCGTTCCTCTAGAGACTTGCGGTACACGGCTGTTAGAAGGGGGGCAAGTTCTTTCGCGTACTCTGTGTAGAATCGAATTGGTATCCCGTCAGGTCCAGTGGACTTTCCTCTGTTGAGTGATTCCAGTTGCTTTTCTATTCCTTGGACATTTATTTCGATGTCAGCCATTTTTTCGTTTGTGCGAGGATTTAGAGAAGGAACTGCAGTGCGGTCTTCCTCTGTGAAACAGCTTTGGAAAAAGGTGTTTAGTATTTCAGCTTTACGCTTGTCATCCTCTGTTTCAATGCCATCATCATCCCGGAGTGTCTGGATATGCTGTTTCGAGCCACTTACTGATTTAACGTAAGACCAGAACTTCCTAGGATTTTCTGTCAAGTCGGTACATAGAATTTTACTTTCGAATTCACCGAACGCTTCACGCATAGCCCTCCTTACGCTAACTTTGACATCGTTTAGCTTCTGTTTGTCTGAGAGGTTTTGGCTGCGTTTAAACTTGCAGTGAAGCTCTCTTTGCTTTCGCAGTAGTTTCCTAACTTTGTTGTTGTACCACGGTGGGTTTTTCCCGTCCCTCACAGTTTTACTCGGCACGTACCTGTCTAAAACGCATTTTACGATTGCCTTGAACTTTTTCCATAAACACTCAACATTGTCAGTGTCGGAACAGAAATTTTCGTTTTGATCTGTTAGGTAGTCTGAAATCTGCCTTCTATTACTCTTGCTAAACAGATAAACCTTCCGCCCTTTTTTTATATTCCTATTAACTTCCAAATTCAGGGATGCTGCAACGGCCTTATGATCACTGATTCCCTGTTCTGCACTTACAGAGTCGAAAAGTTCGGGTCTGTTTGTTACCAGTAGGTCCAAGATGTTATCTCCACGAGTCGGTTCTCTGTTTAATTGCTCGAGGTAATTTTCGGATAGTGCACTCAGTATAATGTCACTCGATGCTCTGTCCCTACCACCCGTCCTAAACATCATTCATCCTAGTTCTCATCAAAGCTGATGTCATTGTGGCAGTGTACTAGCAGTTGATATGGGCAGTCCATTTTTTTCAGCTTCTGAAGTTTGAGGCATTTGATTTTCTTCGTACTTGAGAATTTTATTTTTCTTTATTTCCCCATGCCAAGTTACAGTTGGAAACCTGAAACAAAATAATATGCTAAGCTGAAAGGTAGGCATAGTTGGCAGTTCCAAACAAATATGCATTCAGAACCCAAATACCATGCACCAAAAGTGACAATAGGTAAATGGAAATGCTGTGTGCTAGGGCCTCTCGTCGGGTAGACTGTCAGCCTGGTGCAAGTCTTTTGAGTTGACATCACTTTGGTGATTTTCATGTCGATGGGTATGAAATGATGATGATAAGGACAACACAACACCCAGTCCCTGAGCGAAGAAAACCTCTGACCCAGCCAAGAATCAAACCCGGGTCGTTAGGTAGGACATTCCGTCACGCTGACCACTCAGTTACCTGGGTTGAACACTGACATTAGGTGACAGCTATGGGATCTTGGATAATATTCTAATACTAGAAGGTGATGGTGTGTATGTGAAGTGGGTGTCAACTTCTGAATCTTAAAACTGCATTTCAACACCAAAAGCTGACACTGTGTATGTGCAGTACGTGTCAGCTAATAAATCTTAAAGCTAACCTAACCTAACCTAACCAACAGTATTCTCTATATGCATTAGGCATCAGCATTTTTCCACCTTCCAAAGTTTGAAGCATTTGATTTTTCAATTGATGGAAACTTCAACAACTGCATGGAAGTGACTTATTAAACAGAACTAGTTTTGTGACAGTGCAGTCACATCTTCAGCTACCAAACAGTTGACCTAAAGAAGACACAATAACCATAATTAGAACTATTTTAAAACATAACACAAGATTGATGAAACTCTGACTAATGTGATGTATACAGACCTTTCAATACATAACATACTTAAACATACTTAATACTCCATAAGGGTAACAGAAGTCTCCTATCTTCCAGTGTGGAACCGGCATCACTAAGTACTCAACCATATATACTATCATATAAAGACAAGATGTTGTTTTCATTGTCACCAAAAATCTTGAAAAGCTCCTGACTGATGTATTTCAGATTTTTACACAATGCTCTAATAAACATATGATGAACATAAGCAAACACACACACACACACACACACACACACTAACATCGAAAATGTTATTAATAAAAAGTCTCAAATCATTCTTGACTGATTTACTTCAGATATTTACATGTACTGTAGTACATATTCAGTTGTACATAGGCTATATCTATTCTAAACTAAAATGTACTGGTTTTTTCTTAAAACTGATTCTGAGAAATGTGCTATCCTGTACTGTGCTGTGAAAATGTGTGGTTTCATTTTTCTTTATCACAGTCAATTTTAAGTATGATATCAAGTCATTTAAACCATTAGACAAAGTGTTTCTCCCATATATACTCTTTCCCCATGTATAGAATTTTAAACAAAAGTGTTACACAATAATGTGCTGTTACATTTCCTTTCTTACAGCTGGTTTTAACATAAAACAGAAAGATTGAATTTATGGCTTATCAACCAATAAACAAGGCTGAAGGTCAGAGAGAGGGGAAAAGAGGAGATGGACAAAGAGGGGGGAGGAAATGAGCATAGAAAGGGGAAATGAGGAGATGGATAAAGAGAGGGGGAGGAGGAGATGGATGGGAAAGGGGGTGGGGAAGAAGGGTGGAGAGGTGGGGGGAGGAGCTGACGGTTGGAGAGAGGAGAGAAGAGGAGGAGATGGAAAGAGAGAGGGGGAAAGGAGTTAGCATGTACATCCAATTCCCATGCATATTTAGCATTTGCAAAGCATTGTGCGGTTCACTAGTCATGAAGAAAATAGCCAGAGGAAGATGTGGCCCGAGGAACAGGGCTAGTTGAATAAGAACCACATTCTAAACATGGAAGCAAGCCCTAACCCAAAACAAGCTTACTGAAAATATGTAGGAGCCTCCTCTGGGGAAACTGCACAGTGGTGCATGTGTGGGAACCAGAACTGACCTAGTGAGTCAAGTGCTACCAGTTGACACAAGAAGCAAAAGAAAAGTGTCAAACTAAACCAATGTAAATATGCTGGTAAGCATTGGAAGATAGGGAAAACTCAGTAGGAACCAAAGGTGTCAGGAAGCAATTCATGATTAATAAATAATTTTGATACAGCAGTTGCAGTTTTCGTCTACTGAAATATAACATCACAGCTGTGATTGCCCCTCGTATCAAGTGATTTGCATTTGATTTTCTTCACACTTAAGAATCTTGTTTCCCTGTACTTTCTCCATGCCAGATTATAGATTGAAACCTGAAAGAAAATAATATGCTAAGCTTGCAAGCAGTGATAAGTGACATTCCAAACAAATATACATTCAGAACTTAAATAGTATGAGGCAAAACTTGACAGTAAGTGGTGGCTACTGGATCTTGGGTACTATTCTAACACTAGAAGGTGAAGGTGTATTTGTGCAGTGGGTGTCAGCTATTGAATCTTAAAACTACATTTTATCACCAGAAGACAAATGTGTGTGTGTGTGTGTGTGTGTGTGTGTGTGTGTGTGTGTGTGTGTTGGGTGGACAGTAGATGTCAGCTATTGGATCTTAAATATTCTCTATGTGCAGTGGGTGTCAGCTACAGGAGGGTGGATGTGCAGAAAATGTCAATCACTGGAGTTGTAAGCTACTGGAGATGTGTGTCAATGCACATGCACAGACATCAGAAACTCTAACCATGATGTCAACTAATCAAGTTGAGACTTGTTTCAGCATATTCTAGCTTATTCCAACAAGCAAAAGCAATTAATCAAGGGGTTCAGATTAATAAAGTCAAGGTCTGTTGCCACCAGAAGCTGACAATGTGTATGTATAGTCAGTGTCTGCTACAGGGGGTGTGGAGTTGTCAGCTACTATGTGTGTCAGCTACTGGGGGTGCCAGTTACTTGTCAAACGGGTGTGTCAGCTACTGGGGGTGCCAGTTACTTGTCAAATGGGTGTGTCAGCTACTTGAGGGGATCAGCTACTAAGGAAAACTGTATTTCTTTCATTCCCTCCATAGCATTGTATATAGAATATTATAATGTTGTTGCCTCATTGAAGTAAGCATTACAGAGAGCGGGGGGGGGGGGGGGGGGGGGGGGGGGGGGGGAGTGTAGTGGAGAGGAAATTAACTGTGGTGCATAAATCAGAGAGATGAAATCTGATGATGATAATGATGAGACAGGTATGGAAATATTGTACAAAATACAACTTGCTGGAACAATTCTCATCTTGATTAGTTGACACCATGGTTAAACTTGCTCACACCTATGCACATGCATTGATCAACACTCCAAGCAGCTGACAGCCACAGTAGCTGACACCCACTGCACATACAGAATATTTTAAAGATGCATTAGCTGATACACACTGCACATACATGTTGTCAGCTTCTGGTGATGGAGTAGCTAACACCTACTGTCAGGCACGTACTATTTGAGGTTTGAGTGCACATTTGTTTGGAAATGTTAACTGTCGCTATCACTTCTTGCCAGTTTACATCATTATTCTGTTTCAGGTTCCAACTGTAAGGTGACAAGAGCAAAGACAAGGAAAAGAAGATTCTCGAGAATAAAGAAAATCAAATGCTTCAAACTTTGGATGCTATAAAAAATGGGATGCCCATAGCAAGTGCTAGCAAACTGTAAAGAGTTCACAGAACAACTCTGATGTATACAAATTGTGGAAAATATCCAGTTCAAAGACAGATGAGTTCCTCCTGCATATTGGATGAAGAATGTTAAGTTTGGTTGATCAAGCAGATTTTGGAGAGTCAGAAGAATGGATTACTTATTAATAGAAGTCATCTAATGTAAGGTGTCCCATGCTAATTGCATAGTTGAGCCTGGATACTCTATGCAAGGACTGAAAACCTGGCAGGAAGTGGATAGAATTGTTTTTTGCAAAGACACCCAAACATTACAAAAAAAAGTCCAGATACAAGGACTCCATCAAGATGCAGTGTTATTAATGAAATGTCATGGAAAGAGCATATACCATAAGTTGTGACTTAGAAGAAGAAGATGATGAAGAAGAAGACAGAGCAAGACAAAAATGTTAAAGCTAAAGAAAACAATGTACTTATGAAAGCAGAAGCTGGAAATATTGAGGTAGTAGAAGAAGGAGAGGATGATGATGAAGTTAATAACATAGATGATGATTATGAAAAAGAAGATGACAATGAGGAAGATAATGTTCATGACTGGAAGACAGTCTCCAATAAATTGCCAGGAGGTATTGAGTATGTTTAGTGGGATGACCCAAATGTACTGATAGAGTGATTAGTTTGCCAACTTCAGAAGGAGTATGCACATAAATGACATAACATCTGTTGAAGAGAAACTTCAAGAAGTATCAGTTATTGCTTGTTCACAATGGCTGTCAAAGATAAAGTGAAAGACAGCTGTAGAATGGAAAGCTGCATATTAGTACATTCAGCCAATGGAAAGACAATCACAAAATATGCATTTCACAAATATGAAGGATTTAAAAAAAAGTAAATGTAAGTAATTATTGCATGGGATTTTGTGTATCAAACAGCAGTTTTGAGAACATTAAAAAAGATCAATTTCAAAAAAGAACTAAACATACAGGCAAAATTATAGTGCCAATATTATAATCTGGGCACACTGTCAGCTACTGCTGTTACAATATAGTTTTAAGATCCAGTAGCTGATACCCATACTCAAGTTATGATACATACTCTGTCAACTTCTGATTTTAGAATACAGTTTCAATACTGAATGCCTGTTTGTTTGGGTCAACAATCACTGTCTTGCCTGTTTAGCATTATCAGCAAAGGATGACATACGTTTTATGGTGCGAGGTAACATTAATCCCCTTGCATTAAGTCGCTATAATGTTCAAATGACTCCAAATGTGGTTACTGAAAGTATAGCAACCCTCATTTCTTACCTGTATGAATATGTGTATTATTACTATTCAGTATGCAGTTTTATCAAAGTATAATCTAATCTCCAATGGGTGATGGCACATGTTGGCATTGCCAGCAGAAGTTGACAAATATTTTGTACTGCAAGATAAAACTAATACCTGAACGTAAGGGTTGCTTTAATGGTTGGCAATATCACGAGAAAATGGCAAATATTTTATAGTTCAATGTAAAGCTATACACCAGCATGTGAAAGACAGCTGTAGAATGGAAAGCTGCATATTAGTACATTCAGCCAATGGAAAGACAATCACAAAATATGCATTTCACAAATATGAAGGATTTAAAAAAAAGTAAATGTAAGTAATTATTGCATGGGATTTTGTGTATCAAACAGCAGTTTTGAGAACATTAAAAAAGATCAATTTCAAAAAAGAACTAAACATACAGGCAAAATTATAGTGCCAATATTATAATCTGGGCACACTGTCAGCTACTGCTGTTACAATATAGTGTTTGAGTGACATTAAAGTATAGCAACCCTTATTACTTATCTATGTGAATATTCATTACTACAGTTCAGTATGCTATTTCTTCAAAACATTGTGTAGTTTCCCTTGCTTGACAGCAGAAGATGACAACATTTTGAAATCAAGATGAAGTTAATACCTTAATGGGTGATCACTATAATGTTTGGCTGAATTTTATATTGGTTTTAGTGATGAGTTTTATACACTAATTTGATAATAACATTGTTAACTTTGGTAATTCTCTCCAACAAGTGTACTTTAAGCAATAGTGCCAATACTTGAGCCACCTGTGTTTTAATAAGCAATACAGATTGGAGCTAATGTTGCAGATAGTGTCAACATCTGTTGATGGAAGACATATCGAAGTAGGGAAATAAGTATCATAGAGTTGTGCATAAATGTTGTCCCATAGCATTTTATCAACAAGCAAGCTCACCTTACATAAGTTTGTGTTGATTCTCTCATAATCCTGGCAAACATAATGATGGCTCAGTTGTTATAATTATGCATACCTCCAGCTAGGCCACTAGAAACTGTGCAGAGTGGTACAGCTGCAAGTGTCAAGTCCCTTGGATAAACAACAGTGGCTAATTTGCATCAGCTCACTGATGTGTAAATTACTATTTGCTCTGTGGTGAACTTATTTATGATCATCATGCAATATTTGCCTATTTTCTGGTCACTGATTTGTACTTTGTTGTTTTCAGCTGTCAAGTTATAGCTTTGCCTATTGACAGATCTATGAAATGATACCCAATATCTGATAATTTCATTGTACTGGTAAAACCAGTAGCTGTACAACATTACAAGGTACACACCTTAGCTACTGCTGCACAAAGTTGTGTCATTTTTGGCACATGCAGTGGTGCATGTCAGAACGTGTTTCAGTGCTTCTGCAAATTATGAAATGAATAATGTGAAGGAGCAATGGATTTGCATCAAATTCTGTTTAAAGTTGAAGAAAACTGCAACTGAAACCCACCACATGTTGACAGATACATTTGGTGAAAGTGCACTGTGTCAAGCAAGAACATTTGAGTGGTTCAAGCACTTCAAGAGAGGCAAGCAGTGTGCATGGCTACAGCACTAGGAGAAAGGATGATCTTCACTACACAAGGTTAAATCTAACTTTGGCTCAGAAGGGGGTAAATTATGCTGCCACAAAAGTCTTTGGTCACCTACCTAATAGCATCAAAAGTCTGACAGATAGCCATATAGCATTTAAAAGGAAATTAAAACAATTTCTTAATGGCAACTCCTTCTACTCATTAGATGAATTTTTGGACATAGTAAGTGGGTAATTTTCACAACCCCCACAAAAAAGGTAAGAATATTAAGTGTCATGTAATTTTATTAACCTGGCATGTTCCACATCATTACGAAGTGTCGTATTCATGATCTATGGAACAAGTACTAATCTAATCTGTGGAAGATGATGAACATTCTGGTTGATTGCCAATTTGCACAACACTGGAAATGATCATGAAGGTGTGTGACATGGTTCATGGGTAACCAACACAGACAGTTCACAATGTTTGTAACGGGCTTGGGCTGTCGGTGCTGTACATGTCAATGAATTCTAGCTGATGAACTGAACATGAGATGAACTGTAGCGAAGTTTGTCCCTTGCCTTCTCAGCATCAAAGAATGAAAACTCAGCTTTCAGAGGTGAACTAAACTGCAATGAAGACTTGAAGAATGTCCAAAATTCTTAATCAGAGTCATAACAGGTGATGAATCTTGGGTCTCTTAAAGTGCATTGGATTCTAATGCACATCTTTTTTTTTATTTTTATTTTCAAGATTCTTCCAAAAGTTTGCAGAGTCCTGCTATCTGTAGTGGCAGCTTAATGCTATCTTCATGCCAAGTAAAGAACCTTGGGTGTCAGCCACTGCCCATCTTACAGAAGGAGGCACCAGAAAAAATAATGCAATATAAGAACTCACTTTTGAAAAGTCAAATACAGCATACATATTTTGACTGAATCTTTGCTAGTAAGGAAGCAATAATTCTGAAAGTCAATCATACCTCTTGATTGATGCTGATATAAGATTAAAGTTGACTAGGATATAGTCCAGTAAGACATGGCCTTACGACTCATTGATGAAAAAAATATATAAGTAAGAACTAGCACCTTTCACACTTTTGTTTGTAACAGCAGTGCACTGAATAAACATTACAATATCAGGCAATGAAACACTTGTGACAAATAACTGTTATAGACTCTTCTTTTATACTCTGTTCCAACATAAGACAGTATGTACCAAAAAAAGTTTACAGTTACATGCCTGTGGAATAACTGTTAGCTTGCATTTAGCTTTATATACCTATGTGCTGTCCAGTCTTTTGTGATGATTATAAGTACTATACTATTAATTCAATATCTATAAATCCACATACTATTTATACTAATTCTTATGTTTCGCAGGTCACACAATGGAATCATCCCTATTTCTTTGCTTATTTTGCAAGTGCAAATTCATATCCTGGGATTCTTGGAGACATGTTATCAAGTGCCTTAGCATGTCAAGCATTTAACTGGGTATGTCAAACACTCATATTCTCACTTACAGCAAATATAAAAAGGCGTGATTTCCAGCTGAAATTAATTTTAAGAGGATTTGAATTACCTGTCTTACTTTTAACATTTAATACCTACTTGTTGTGATGTAAAAGGCAGTGTGCAGTTAAAGTAGAATGAATATGTTATGACAAGAGTGCAGTTTGTTATGGATTGCACATAACCAATATAGAAAAGTTAGCAGACCTACTCAAAAAATGCAAAAATATATACTATAATTTCTAAAGATTGGCTATTGTATGAGAAAAAGGCACTTAAAACCATAAAGCATGCACTTAACGACATCAAACATACACTTAAAGGAAATGAACCAGTACAGAATAGACATTCCTTAGAGCCTTAAATGTTTTATTAGAATTTTTAACATGAACAGTAATAATTTTACTTTGGTAACAATTATTAGTTGCATGTTTACAGGACATTACTAAATATTTTTTCCAGATTTATTAGAAAAGTTCTCCTTTTCAAGTTTTGAAAGGTTCTCTACACCTCACCTGATGTTAAATGGTAGAATGTCATTACAGCAGTGCAGCTAGGAGAAATAAGCTCCAAATGTTTCACTTATTTATCTGCTAGTACCAAGTTGATATCACAAATAAAACAAAGCCCGAATTTCTTCCCTCCAGCTTTCTTATTTTTACAGGAAATGAGACCCCAACATCCCCCCAGTGGCTGCTCTTAGGTAATGAAATCATATTTCCAGACTAACCCAATGAGGCAGTGCATTTGTTAAGACACTGATCTCATATTTGGGAGGATGGAGTTTGCTCAGTCTGGGCATCCTGATTTAGTTTTTCTGTGGTTTTCCTGTATGATTTCAAACAGCTGCTGGTATGGTGGATCACCTGCCCTATCTTCATTGAAACATACTTATTCACTGATGAGCCAAAATGTTATGACCACCTGCTTAATAATTTGTTTGTCTGTCTTTGGAACAAAATGTATACTGATTCTGCATGTCAGAGATCCAACAGTTTGTGGGTAGGTTGGTGGAGGTATGTAGCATTAGATGTCTATGAAAAGGTCATGGAATTTGAGTAGATAAAGACTGATGACCTCAGAAGTTAAGGCCCATAGTGCTCAGAGGCATTTGAACCATTTGAGTAGGTAAAGGACCACCAATTTGCGTTGTGGTGATGGTGCCCAATAGTGACTCTGATGGGTTCCGTAGGATTTACATCAGACAAATTTGGTCACCAAGACATCAATGTAATGCTCCTCAAACCACTGTAGCACTATCCTGGCTCCAAGACATAGGCAATTATACTACTGAAAGATGAAATTGCCGTCAGGGAAGACATCAAGCATGAAAAGATGCAGGTGGTCTGCAGCTGTCAGCATCTTTGTGACTACTGCCAGGGATCCCATGCAAGTGCAGGGGGACATCTTTCATAGCATAATACTGCTCCCATCAGCCTGCATCCATGGTGCGCTGCATGTTTCAAGCCCCCAATGATGGCATTCATGGAGACAACCATCAACCTAGTGTTCACCCCAATGATGGCTTTCATGGAGACAACCATCAACCTAGTGTAACAAAAATATGATTCACCCAAACAGCTGACAGATTTCCATTGATTAATGGTTGAATCCCAATGGTCCTATGCCCACTGCAATCATAATTGATGGTGTTGTTGGGTCACTATGTGAACACATAGGGGTGGTTCTGCTGTGATGCTCCATCTGATAACCTTTTTTCACTAATTGTAAGGAAACACTTCCCCTGACCTATGTCTATTTGTACCTTATACTGGCAGAACGTATCCATACCACTAATACAATTAACTATATGTTTTCCACAACTAGACCGATGCATTTTAAAGAACATTCTTTGATAGCAATGGGTATTAATGCCTGAAGTGCCGCCCCTTTAGATTTGTTGCCTTCTGCGGTCAATATTTGACAGTTCTCCACAGGAAAGGTTGGTATGTGTGTTCACTTTTGTAAATCATTAAATAAACCATGTGAGATTACATTTGTCAATGCACCTGTATCCACTATAATGTGCATATCTAAATCAGCTATCCTGTCATTTATTAAGTCCTATACAGACTCTCTTCTGTTCTCTCCAAATTGTCTACATTTTTGTGACACAAGTCCTCCTTGATATTTACTTATTTGTCATATCTCAGAGAAGAATTAGGAATTAATTGTTCACTCCCATCCCCTTTCATGATCTGCAAACAGGGGCCTGTCGCAACGTGTTTTGGTTTTACTGATTAGTAGGCATTTTTTTTTTCTTTTTTTTGGGAGGGGGTGGGGGTAATCATGTCACCTACACTATATGCACAGTGTGGTCTTGCTTTCATCAATTTATGTTTTGTCATGCCCATGAAGTAAATTAATTAAATTCTCTTTGATCTTGATCTACCTTCGCCCCATACGTAACTGTTGTTCCACTGGTTTAGCTACCAAGAGATGGACTGCTTGACTGTCTACCACTGGTCAGCCCTTGTCAATTATTATATTGGCTGTTACTGGCCACCAGGGTTACATTTTGAATCTATTGTCTGAAACTGCTCTGTTCTGTGTATACTGGTCCATTGTAATTAGGATTGTGGTTTACTTTAAAATCTCATTTGTGTCCTTGGTTTCCCCAGTTACAATAGTTACCTCCTGTGTGATTATTATTATAGGTGGTGGTACAGGTGCCCACCATGTTGATTGCATCTGCAATTACTACTTTGCAGTCACTATTTCACTAAGGTTCACTTTGCACATTATTTTTCTGGGCTTGCAACAGCCCCTCTTCATAAATCAGGTCAATCGAGTCCAGAATGAATAAAAAGCGTTCTACAACATTCTCAAGCATTGTGATCAATTTTTGCTTGATATGTGCAGGTAAGTGATTTTTGAGTATTTTTAGTACATGCATATGGGAGACTGTATTTGTCCAGTATCTTGTTCTGTTCAGGTATTTTTAAAAATACATCTGTAGCCTCCATGTTTACTATTGAATGGTGCTGGTTAAATACCACTCACTGTGGCCTCTATTTGACTCCTATTTGTCCAAGAAGGCATGCACAAACCTTTCAAAAGTATGGCCAAATCGGTTGGGTGTACCCCACAACAAACTTGATCTTCTATACCTCAGTCCAGTTGCATGGTAACGTATTATGGAAGACTGATTAGTACCACGGGATTCGTTCTTTTGCCCTCTGTACTAAAAGTTGGAAACTGCCTATGCCGGAGTAACTCTTCATCAGCTAGAAGACTAAACAAGCAGGATGTGAGGTATTGTAGCTCTCTATTAAGCCTGGCTGCACCTGATTGCTACTGATTAATGGCGCCTTTGTGATGTGAATACCACTAGTAAAACTGTTCCACAATTTTTCTTCCATTGCCTTTAAACCTGATTCATTCCTGGCAGTTAGTTCATTTTCCTTCCCCTTGACTACCTCTTTCACTGCTTCTATACAGATCTTATACCCTTGCACTACCTTCCGTGCTAGTGTCATATACTTATTCAGCTTTCTCCATTAAGGTCTGTATGTACATATCTATTCTTTCTAAAGTTTTCTTTATTAACTTACTGTTCAGTTTTAAATTATTCAATTCTGCAGACTGTTCCTGTGCTTTCTCAGGCAAATCTTTACATCTGTTTTACTTATATTAATTTATGACTGAATCCCCTGAATTTTAATCTGTGAATTGCCCACGTGTTTCTGCATAATTGTCATTTCCTCCTGTGGCCTGTTAATGTCCAATACCTCTTTACCTAGCTTATCTATTTCCTTAGACATACCTGTGAATAACTCCATGTTTAATTCTTTTCCCATTTCAGACAACTTACATGTTAAATCATTTGACAGGTAAGCATGCAATTTTTTTCTCATGTCATCAAATTTTTGCATTTGTTAATTTGAAAGTTCCTCAAGCTTTTGAGTCTCATGATTCCTAAAATCATTAAATGTTTGTGATTATTGTTTTGAAGAACCATTGTTCCATTATTACATTATTGTGTTAACTCATTAAAGTTTTGTGTTTGTTCATTAATTTTTTGTGTTTGTTCATACCTTGCATAAGTTGTAACAATATTGTGAAAAGGAAAGTTGCTAATCACCATACAGCAGAGATGGTGAGTCACAGATAGGCACAACAAAAAGACTGTCACAAATAATAGCTTTCAGCCAGTAAGGCTTCATCAGAATTAAATGGAAAATACACACATAATCACTCATTCAAATGCAACTCACACACACATGACTGCAGTCTCAGGAACCTGAGGCCACACTGGGAGCAGCAGCACCGGTGGCATGATGGGAGTGGCGGCTGGGTGGGGGTAATGAGGAGGCTGGAGTAAGGAAAGGGAGGGGTGGTAGGGTAGGCTTGGTGGACAGTGACATGCTGTTGAGGAGCATGGAGGGATGAAGTGGAAAGAGGGTAGGGCAGCTGTGTGCAGTGGTAGGTTAGGCAGAGGATACAGAGATGTGGGGGGGGGGGGGGGGGGGGTTAGTGGAAAAGGAGAGAAGTAAAAAGACTGGCTGTGCTGGAGGAATGAGGGCTGTGTAGTGTTGGAATGGGAACAGAGAAGTGGCTGGACGGGAGAGGATAATGACTAACGAAGGTAGAGGCCAGGAGGGTTATGGGAATGTTGGATATATTGCAGGGAAAGTTCCCAACTGTGCAATTCAGAAAAGCTGGTGTTGGTAGCAAGGATCCACACAGGCTGTGAGGCAGTCATTGAAATGAAGGATTTCATGTTTGGAAGCGTGCTCAGTGACAGGGTGGTCCACTTGTTTCTTGGCCACAGTTTCTCGGTGGCCATTCTTGCGGACAGACAGCTTGTTGGTTGTCGTGCAAACAGGAGTCACAATGGGGAGCTCACCTTCACCTGTGGTCGCGAATTTCTATATGGAGTACTTCGAGGAGGAAGCTTTGGCAGCATCCAGATGGAAACCTACTTGTTTTCTATGTTATGTTGATGACACATTTGTGATATGGCCCCATGGAAGGGACAAGCTCCTAGACTTCCTTACACACCTGAACTCAATACATCCAAACATCAAATTCACTACGGAGACCAAAGCAGAAGGAAGTTTACCATTTCTGGACGTCATGGTCAAAAGAAGAGCGGATGGCACCCTGGGCCATGGGATATACAGGAAGAAAACACACACCGACCTGTATTTGCATGCAAATAGCTGTCACCACCCTTCGCAGAGAAATGGGGTATTAAAAACACTGGTGCACAGGGCGTGCACCATCTCAGATGCAGAGAGTCTGCCCCATGAGCTGGAACACCTCAAAACTGTGTTTTGGAAAAATTTGTACTCATAATGTCAGATCAGACGCGCTCTCCACCCCACCTCTACAGTACAGCATGTGGAGATGGACGAAGTCACAGAGGAAGAGATAGCCACTGCCTATATACTGTAAACTGGTGCACTATCAGGGAAAGTAGGACAAATATTGAGGAAACACTGAGCAGGAACTGTCTTTTGACCACCCAATAAAACACGAGCATCATTGGGAAGTGTCAAAGATGATCTCGGTTTGCAGAAGTCCGGTATATACCAGATTCCCTGTGAGTGTGGGAAGACTTACATTGGACAGACAGTGCACACAATCGAAGATTATTGCTGAGAACATCAGAGGCACACTTGACTTATGTACCCCAACAAATCAGCAGTCACAGAGCACTGTTTGTCTGAAAATCATGAAATGGACTACCAACATACCAGGGTCTTGGCACAGACATCTAAATACTGGGACAGTGTCGTTAGAGAGGCTATCGAAATTCATATCAGGGATGGACTCATCAACAGAGACTGTGGCTATAACTTCAGCAATGCATGGAACTAGCACTGAGTCTAATTAAAAAGAGGCTCAGCAAAGAAAACAAATGAGAGACCAGGGCAGATGCGGCAGTTACGCCGACACCACAACAGACACTGATGCCAGCCTCTCAGCAACCGCTGATGCACGGCCGTGGGTGCAGACCGTAGAGAACACATCGCAGGGGAAAGGGATTTAGGATGGCCACCCACCCTCAGGAGCTCAGTTCGTCAGTACACCCGACGATGGCGACATGTCTGATCTCCGAAATATTGTGCCTGTTGGAGACTATGGACCGGCAGTACACCCATGGACTGTTCGAGATGTAAATGTTCATTATGGTCTAGTGCTTTCACATTCTTTTTACAGGTACACATGGAATTACAGATTACAAACCTTCACAAAATATTTGTAGCAAATTTACAGTTATTAGTTCACATATGCAGTCCTGGGAAGGAAGGAGTGGGAAAGACGAAAGGATGTGGGTTTTAAGGGAGAGGGTAAGGAGTCATTTCAATCCCTGGAGCGGAAAGACTTACCTTGGAGGGGGGAAAAGGGACAGGTATACTCTCACACACACACACATATCCATCCGCACATATACAGGCACAAGCAGTTAAAACACCTACTTGGTCATCATCATTTGTTGCAGGTCGTGGTTGATATTTCACATGTGACTGAACACTTCCTGGTTGAAGTGGCCAAGCGGTTAAAGGCGCTACAGTCTGGAACCGCATGACCGCTACGGTCGCAGGTTCGAATCCTGCCTTGGGCATGGATGTGTGTGATGTCCTTAGGTTAGTTAGGTTTAAGTAGTTCTAAGTTCTAGGGGACTTATGACCACAGCAGTTGAGTCCCATAGTGCTCAGAGCCATTTGAACACTTCCTGTTTCCTTAAATAACATAACTATCTGGTGAAGGCTTGAGACACTCCGATGGTGTCATCCAGGATACCGAACAGCATACATAGCACATGCCCATTGGGCATTTTGATCACAATAGCCATACATCAACACGATATCGATCTTTTCCGCAGTTGGTAAATGGTCCATTTTAACACAGGTAATGTATCATGAAGCAAATACCATCCACACTGGTGGAATGTTACGTGATACCACATACTTATATGTTTGTGACTATTACAGCACCATGTGTCACAAAGCGAAAAAAGTGGTCCAACTAAAACATTCATATTTCTTTACGTACTACATGAATATGTAATAAAAAAATGGGGGGTCCTATTTAAAAACATGCAGTTGCTATCTGTTTGAACTATGGTAGAATATGTAATAAAAAAATGGGGGGTCCTATTTAAAAACATGCAGTTGCTATCTGTTTGAACTATGGTAGTGCCATCTAGCGGGCCAACCATAACGCCATCTGGTTTGCCCCTTCAAGCTAGAAGAGTTTCGTTCTTTGTTTGATGCTTATTTCATGAGATATTTGGCCCGGTCACTATCAATGGACCTCCCTGTGTCACTAAAAACACACAAACACACACACAAATTTCAAGCTTTCACAACCCAAGGTTGCTTCATCAGGAAAGAGGGAAGGAGAGGGAAAGATGAAAGGATGTCTTTTTTGGGAAAATTTCGAAAAAATTGCGTGTAAATGTATTGAAAGGAGTGGTTTTTGGTGCCAGATTATGAAAATGAGGCTAACAAATGTCTGATGAAGAAATAATAACGTTAAAACCTGTGAGAAGCGGCTAAAAAATGATCGGTGATGTGGGAAAAATGGGAAGGATGTCACATCCTTTCATCTTTCCCTCTCCTTCCCTCTTTCCTGATGAAGCAACCTTGGGTTGCGAAAGCTTGAAATTTGTGTGTGTGTTTGTGTGTTTTTTAGTGTCTCTATCAACATACCAACGCTTTCATTTGGTAAGTTACAGCATCTTTGTTTTTATATATATTTTTCCCACGTGGGATGTTTCTCTCTATTATATTCATATCATTAATTTGAACCCAACAGTTACGTTTGTTATTGTCACCGTTGCATTTTGAAATCTTTTCCGTCATCTTACTTTCTCTTTTTGTTTGTGCCAGTAGTTTCACTTTGTATTCACCTTCCCCATTTTTACCGTAATCTACCATACAATTTTATCCTGCCTATATATACACAATAATACGTAACTTACTTCCAAACAATAACCAAAAAATTTTTTCCGCTTTCAACACTACCACTGGTATAAAATCCACTGTTCCCAGTTTACAAACAGTTCTTTTCACCTATTAAACAACCATTTCGGCTATTCTAACCACTTTCCCTTTATTTCCATTCTCGTTTTTCCCGCATCACCAATCATTTTTTAGCCAATTCCCACAGGTTTTAACGTTATTATTTCTTTATCAGACAATTGTTAGCCTCATTTTCATAATCTGCCACCATAAAACCACTTCTTTTAATACATTTACACACAGTTTTTTCGAAATTTTCCCATAAAAATACAACCTTTTATCTTTCCCTCTCCTTCCCTCTTTCCTGATGAAGCAACTTTGGGTTGCGAAAGCTTGAAATTTGTGTGTGTGTTTGTGCCTTTTTAGTGTCTCTATCAACATACCAACACTTTCGTTTGGTAAGTTACAGCATCTTTGTTTATATATTTTACCCACGTGGAATGTTTCTTTCTATTTCATCATTCCTACAGTAACCTAAGTATTTACATTTTAAAATATATTGACATGCCAGGTTTCTGTTTTTCTTACTCTGTACATATACATTTTCATATGGTATTTACATTTCTTTACATAAATATTGTACAAAGATTTACATAAAGACCGTACAGAAATTATACATTCAAGACCGTTAATATTACACCCATTTCTTGTGATATTATGTCCTGTAACATTTTTCAGTTTGTGTACTATCAGTTTTACCACATTTTGCTCTTGGGCATTACCCCTTTGAACGTTCATTTGTGAACAATTTGTATTTTTAGTCTCATCTTAAACTTACACAGTTCATCATTTTTTTCAATCTCATTTTCCACTATTGACAAAGTATTTGCACAGGACATTATCACATGATGTGCATGAGTATCCGTCATTACAGATGCTGAGAGGAAAGAAAGCTCCATAACATGAAATCATGATAAGCCTACATAACTAAGTTTAGCTACACCTTTGATAAGTTTACTAGAATGTGTGTACTGGTCTACACAAAATGTTATGGACAGGAAGAAGTATTCACTTTTACTCTACTGCTGCAATCCTTTGTTCATAATGAGAGAACTATTAAGCACATCAATTCATGACTATCTACTCACGTTATCCACTTACTTCATGTTTACTATCTATTGACAGTAAAATACTGTTTTATACAAGTGTCGTCTTCAACTGTAACAGTTGGTGACTTATACTTCCTTTTGCTAGGTGATTTCATTCTTGCATATTCTGTTGTGCATGAATATATTTCTATGAGAATTGTGCCAATGTCATGCCAGTCCATCATTTTAGTGCCAATGAACAAGTGTTAAACAATGCTGAGACAACTAGCGTTTGTGTGCAAATGTCCTATAATAATTCTTGCTTGGTGCTCTTCTCAGTCACATGGACTTGTAATGCATGGTCTGACTCCTTTTAATTTTGTAGCACAAGACCTAAGTACAACCTTTTTATACATCTGGCATACTGTAGCTTTTTCATACACACATTCATGCCATCACACTCACACATATTTGTATAAATATAATTATTTATTTTTGGTGCAGCTCGTATCTCGCAACTAACTATTGTGTTCCTTATTTTACCCAGGATGTGACTCCACATTGTTTGCTGTAAGAACACTTAAATACTTACTTTAGTTGCTCACTGGCTACTAATGCAACACACTTTCAATATTCATATATTCAATTTCTGTCAGTATGCAGTTCATTCGTTATCATTTTTTTTTTTTTTAATGAACTGTAAGAGCACACAAGTTCATACTGTGGTTGTCAGTTTGACTTACCTTTCTTCACCTGCAAAGAAAAGTGTTGTCATAGGTCGGGCACAATCCTATCTCTTATAATACATTCAAAACTAATTTATATACATTCATTCCTCATGTAGATATTCTCCTTTCATGTAACATTTAAATAGGCACTTCTATAATAGCTTGTAAATAGCTTGTACATAGTATCATAGTGTGCAGCTAGTTATCTGTAGATAGTGTTTACTTTGCCCTTTGTATATCTATTCCTTAGCTTAGTTCTTCCTAATTTCTTAATCTTAGTTTAGTTTTGTAGTGTATACATTTCATTTCCTTAGTAGTCAACTCATTAAGTTTTTTTTCTGAATGTTGCTTGGCGTTTCTTTGCTAAGCTACAATCATCATCTGGCAGCAGTCCATTGGCTCACATTGTGCTGTGCATGGAGGTTGTCAACCTTAAATCTACATACTGCATGTGTGCAGTTCTGTCCCCATTCTACTTCACCATTTCCATGTGCTGCATCTCAATTGTATGCCTACTGTGTGTTTAAACAGTAAAGTGTCAAATTAAATAATTCCCCATGCTCAGCAAGGCTAGTGTTTTGTAAACTTCTCTAGCCCATAAACATACAATCAAAATCTTACATAACTGAAACATATGTCCCAATAAGGCAATACATATGAAATAAGCAAAATGAAATCTTTCCTTAATATTAAATGTCAATCATAATGAGTATATTCAAGAGGATGGTATATCATCTCTTATATATGCTTATATACATTGCTCCAAGTCACGCACGATCAGTGTCACATTCTGTTTAGTGCACAAATTCATGTAAATATTTGTGTTGTGGAGCCATTCCTCCTTACCACTTTTTAAGTATACTAACTTACAGGCTCCTGGGTGATGGATTTCTGATTTAACAAATGGTCCTGTGCACAGCAGTTGCCACTCATGATTCAACTTACCATACTTCATCAATTTTGGATGTACTCTGTAGTGCATCGTATTTTTTTTTATTATACAATTGTTTTCCATATTCAGACTTCTCTTCAGTGCTAACCAGTGCCTGATGTATTTTCTCCTAATGTGATATTCCCTTCAAAGAGACATTGGATGGAGGTCTTTCCCAATCATCTACTTGTCTTTTGTCAAACAGGAATGCTGTAGGTGTAAAGCCAGTTGAGCTATGTGGAAGATTGATTGTTAGCAACTTGCTGGAATGGAGCAATGTACTCGATCCACCTTGTAACTTTGTGAGGGGGTAAGCCCAGATAAGTCTGTTAAATTCCTTAGCTATCCTTGCTATGAGCTTTGCTTTGGGGTGAAACCTGGGTCAAGTATATATTTAATGTTGTGAGTGTTCACGAACTCTTTCCAACGGTTGCCTGTAAAGTATGATGTGTTGTTCATCATCAGTATTTCCAGCTTGCCCACTTTGGGTAGATAATCTGTTGAAACTCTTTTGTGTTGTTCATCATCAGTATTTCCAGCTTGCCCACTTTGGGTAGATAATCTGTTGAAACTCTTTTGATGATGGTACTCACAGTCACTGACCACATAGCATACAATTATATATACATCGAGAAAATGTTGTATGTAACAACAACAGATCTTACACCTCCATCTCCTTGTGGATATGGTCCAACCATGTCCAAGGAAACTATCTTCAAGGTATTTTTAGGCAACACTGTGTGTAGTTCAATTAGTTTTGACTTATTTGCATTTTCCTTCTGACACACAACACATTTCTGTATTACCTGCAGAAATTTTTGTATTAAATTTGGATAATAACAATAACTGCTTACCTTACTAAGGCACAACAACACCCAGTCATCATCATCATTCATCCCCATTACGGTCGGAGGAAGGCAATGGCAAACCACCTCCACTAGGACCTTGCCTAGTAAGGCGGTGCGGGTCTACCGCGTCGCTCCCCTACGCTCTGTAAGGGAGTATGGGACTCATCATCATCATCATCTTACTAAGGCATCATAGTGTCCCCAAACATTGTGAGTGTGTAATATCAAGTTGTTAATTTGATCTTCTGGTAAACAAATACACCAATGGCCCTGCCCTGGGTTGTGTCAGTGAAATAATACACCTTGGTAAATCATAAAAAAAATTTTCAACCTGTCATCATTGTTCTGCAGCTGTTTTAGCATTACCTTTCACCATCTTGGATCTTTCTGTTGTAGTTGCTCCATGCTTTTACACATCCTAACTAATATGGCTGTTGTGTTTTATCTTTCATCGACAAAACCCTGATTTCTGAATTGTTCTCCATGAATTCCAAGATTTTGCCTGGACCTTGTGAAAGCCTCAATAAGGCATCAGCAATTACATTATGATTACCTTTGATATACACAATTTCAAAATCAAACTCCTGTAAATACAAACATCATCTAGAGATCCTACTGTGTAAAACTTTACAAGTGAGAAGAAAGGGCAAAGATTGATGGTCGCAATACACCTTGTATGCTTTCCCCACAGGTAAAATTCAACTTTTTGAATGCCCATTTTGTCGCAAGAGCTTCCAATTCGGTCAGACAAAAATCATGGATCATGTCAGGATGATGTCAGATGTTGTCATTCAAAAGAGCTTCTCTAATGTTGTCAGAAACAGTTTGTCATTGCTTGGTCCATAGCCAGGGATGGCTCTTCTGTAGAAGATTCAATAGACCAACATTATTTACAAGCTGATGTGGTAAAAATTTTCTGAAGGAAGATACCAATCCAAGATATCCCTTCAACTGCATCTTATTTTGAGGTGCAGGGCAGCATCTGATAGCATTGAGCTTCTTTAGGTCTGGAAGTATGCCTTGAGGTGATATTATGTGTCCAAGGAATTTAGCTCTTTGTTTACCAAAATGTGACTACATTAGGTTGGATGTGACTCTGTATTCTGAAAACCTATACAAGATTTTAAGACAAAGGCCTCAAGTGTTCTGACTACAGGGGGTGGGGAGCAATCAGTAAATCATCAACATACATAGTGACTATACTTAACAATTCAGGTCCTAAAACTTGATTTAAAGCAGAAATAAATACATCTGCACTGACGTTTAATCTGGGGAAAAAAAACACACACAGAGCTCATAGCTTCTGACCTCACACAAAAAAGGCAGTGCACTTACGGCTACCTTCATGTAGCGTAATTTGCTGGTATGGGTCTTGGAGATCTATTATGGTGAGGTACTTAATGTTATGGAATTTTAGAAGTTGTTCTTTCAAGTTATCAAGCCATGTCCCGATAGGCACAACAGTTTTATTTATTCTTCTTGAATCAAGCATGAGGTGCACACTACCATCTGATCTGCTAACAACTGAAATGGTTGTATTATTTCTCAATTTAGCATTCTTTTGATCTCTTTCATCACAGTCTCCTCCTTAGCCCATGGTCTGGGTTAAGATGAAAAGCAGAAGGTTTTGTATGGGTACACCTCCATTTTGACTTTGTATCCTTTGACTGTGCCAGGGCATTATTCAGTGTATTTGTAATTGATTAAACAGACTCTGTGAAGTTATATTTTTATATTTCTGGTATCTACAATCTCCAGTACTATGGGTACTCTTAAATCAAGTATTTGCACTTCGATTATTGCCTGTACTATGTCATCATATTCATCAACACTGATGTTAACAACTTCCTGACATATGACATCTTTGATATCACCACAGTTGTCATATCCAAGAAAACAGCTTATAACCAGTTCCATGCCTCCATCCCTATTACTGGTCATTGAATAGGGACCTATCGAGACCAGTTCCAGTTCTCTGAATTGCCCTGAGCACTGACCTCCTCATTAGGGGTAACCTCAACTATGAGCACAGTGTGCTTCTGGTTTTGTCAGTTAGTCTCTTGCACAGCTCTCAGTTTGAAATTTTGGTGTCCCTGGCAGCTATTCAAAATGTAATTTTGATTTTACTGATTGTACTCAGGTGGCACTATGTTATTTTATCATCCAGTTGTGTTCTGTCCTTGCCAGTTGTCATTTGTCACATTGCCCCCAGTCAGTGGCACATTGTAAGCTTGCTGACTATAACGTCTCTGACCATTAAATCCTGTCTGATTGAAATTCTGTCCTCAGTTATTTTTATATCCTCCTCTGAATTTTGTCCCTTTCTATTACCAAATTGGTTCCTGTTGGCATTTCTGCGAGGAGGATATGGCTGGAAGCCATGTTGATTGTTACTGCCATTCCCATTGTGTTGTCTGTTAGTTCGTGGGAGGTCTGCCTGTGTGCTGTTACTTTGTTGTTGTGCAACTCTCTCTCTTCATAGATAAGATCAAAATTGAAAACTGAGAGGAAATCCTCTTTAGTGTGCTCAGGAGTGGTGATTAATTTCTCATGTACATTAGCTGATAGTCAACTTTTCAAAACTTTAGGGCATCTGCATGTGATATTCGGTTTGCCTAATAACAGGTTTTATTTAGATACTTGTCGAAGTATCTTCTGAGTCTTCCATGTTTACTGCTGAATGGCACCGGGTTAAACACTTTGCACATCAATCTCTCTGGGTAATGTAATGGATCAGAACTTGTCTAGGAATGCCCTTTCAAACTGTTCATAGGTGTGACATTTTCAACCATGTCAGAGACCCACAGCAAGACCTCACCCTACGTATAACCTGCCACAAAGCATACCTTCTGTGCTTCAGTCCAGTTCCTTGGTAAAATGTACCAGAAGGCTCTTATGAACACAACTGGGTTTGTTCGCTTACCATCATAAGAAAAGACCAGAAACTGGCTGTATCATAATAACCCTTCATCTGTTATCAATGTATAAAGACATGCAGCACTGTCTGCTGCTAGTGTGGCATTGTTTTGATGTATTGGATCATATTCCAAATATCTCTATGCAACAGGGACTAAAGTCAGCAATGCACACTGCATGTTATAGTTGTGATCTATTTCACCTGACAGGTTAGGGTTCAAGTGTGGATAGATGCTTGGATTATCTATCCTGTCTGTTGACAACTGATAGCTTGGGGTTGAATGTTTCTTTTTCTTTTCAGTGTTAGCAATGACGTTAGTCCACAATTTTTCCTCCACTGCTTTCAACCTCTAATCTATTTCACCTCTTATTTCTGCCTTCTGTACCTTCATCACTTCCTTTATCACATCTACATAACCCTTGTTTTCCTGAGCTACCTTCTGCACCAGGGTAGTGCCTTGGTCTAGCAAACCAGCCTTGGCTCTGTCCTTTATTTCCTTAATTTCTTTTCTATCCTTTCTTGCTCCTTTCCCATGAACTGACTATTTAAACTTATGTTACCTAGTTGCAATGACAGATCTTGCACCTTCTGAGGTAGACCTTTGTATGCAATTTGCAAACCCATCAATACAGGTGTATTTACATTCTGGCATGATTGTGACTGCTCCTGCTGCATTTTTGTCTGAGCCTCAGAAATGTCCTTCACCTTATGCATGAACTGTTCTTGTACCCCACCTGATGATGTTACTTTTTGGCTTAAATTATTTTTATCTTGTGACAGATCAGTGAGCAATTATGTTTTTAGATATTTCCCCATACTTACAAGTTTATCTGATAATTCGTTTGAAAGATAAGGACACAAATCCAAGTCATTAAACTGTTGTGTTATGTCAGTTTTGAAAGCATCAAGAGTTTTCTTTTGCTATATAGGTAGTTCCTTTTGTGTATCTGTCTGTTGTTTTGTAAAATCATCACATTTTTCATTGGTGCTTTGCTTAAATGTTTCAGTTTGTTTAATAAGATTATTAAATTTTTCGTTTCTTGTTTTGAAAAATCATTAAATTTTTCATCAGTACTTTGTTTGAGTGTTTGTTTTTGCTTTTCCTTAAACTTGTTCTTGAAATCATTGAAGCTTTGCTCTGCATCATGATTGGGGTTTACGGTGTGCATAATGCATGTTTGCATTGTCCAATCAAGTTTGCATTTGGCATAAGTGTGGCAGGCAAAGAATGATTTAATAAGCCCACACTATCGTACATTACAGTTTAGTCAGATTAGATTAGATTAGATTAAATTAATACTAGTTCCATGGATCATGAATACGATATTTCGTAATGATGTGGAACGAGTCAAATTTTCCAATACATGACATAATTAAGTTAATTTAACAACACACTTAAGTTAATATAACAACTTTTTCATTTTTTGTGTTTTTTATTTTTTTATTTTTATTTTTTTTTTGAAATATTTTTTTTTTTAATTTATATCTAAAAATTCCTCTATGGAGTAGAAGGAGTTGTCATTCAGAAATTCTTTTATTTTCTTCTTAAATACTTGTTGGTTATCTGTCAGACTTTTGATACTATTTGGTAAGTGACCAAAGACTTTAGTGCCAGTATAATTCACCCCTTTCTGTGCCAAAGTTAGATTTAATCTTGAATAGTGAAGATCATCCTTTCTCCTAGTATTGTAGTTACGCACACTGCTATTACTTTTGAATTGGGTTTGGTTGTTAATAACAAATTTCATAAGAGAGTATATATACTGAGAAGCTACTGTGAATATCCCTAGATCCTTAAATAAATGTCTGCAGGATGATCTTGGGTGGACTCCAGCTATTATTCTGATTACACGCTTTTGTGCAATAAATACTTTATTCCTCAGTGATGAATTACCCCAAAATGATGCCATATGAAAGCAACGAGTGAAAATAGGCGTAGTAAGCTAATTTACTAAGATGTTTATCACCAAAATTTGCAATGACTCTTATTGCATAAGTAGCTGAACTCAAACGTTTCAGCAGATCATCAGTGTGTTTCTTCCAATTTAATCTCTCATCAATGGACACACCTAAAAATTTGGAATATTCTACCTTAGCTATATGCTTCTGATTAAGGTCTATATTTATTAATGGCCTCATACCACTTACTGTACGGAACTGTATGTACTGTGTCTTATCAAAATTCAGTGAGAGTCCGTTTACAAGGAACCACTTAGTAATTTTCTGAAAGACAGTATTGACAATTTCATCAGTTAATTCTTGTTTGTTAGGTGTGATTACTATACTTGTATCATCAGCAAAGAGAACTAACTTTGCCTCTTCATGAATATAGAATGGCAAGTCATTAATATATATTAAGAACAACAAAGGACCCAAGACTGACCCTTGTGGAACCCCATTCTTGATAGTTCCCCAGTTTGAGGAATGTGCTGATCTTTGCATATTATGAGAACTACTTATTTCAACTTTCTGCACTCTTCCAGTTAGGTACGAATTAAACCATTTGTGCACTGTCCCACTCATGCCACAATACTTGAGCTTGTCTAGCAGAATTTCATGATTTACACAATCAAAAGCCTTTGAGAGATCACAAAAAATCCCAATGGGTGGTGTTCAGTTATTCAGATCATTCAAAATTTGCTTGGTGAAAGCATATATGGCATTTTCTGTTGAAAAGCCTTTCTGTAAACCAAACTGACATTTTGTTAGTACTTCATTGATACAGATATGTGAAGCTACTCTTGAATACATTACTTTTTCAAAAATTTTGGATAAAGCTGTTAGAAGGGAGATTGGACGGCAATTGTTGACATCAGATCTATCCCCATTTTTATGCAAAGGTATAACAATAGCATATTTCAGTCTATCAGGGAAAATGCCCTGTTCCAGAGAGCTATTACACAGGTGGCTGAGAATCTTACTTATCTGTTGAGAACAAGCTTTTAGTATTTTGCTGGAAATGCCATCAATTCCATGTGAGTTTTTGCTTTTAAGCAAGTTTATTATTTTCCTAATTTCAGAGGGAGAAGTGGGTGAGATTTCAATTGTATCAAATTGCATAGGTATGGCCTCTTCCATTAACAGCCTAGCATCTTCTAATGAACACCTGGATCCTACTATATCCACAACATTTAGAAAATGATTATTAAAAATATTTTCAACTTCTGACTTTTTGTTCATAAAGTTTTCATTCAATTTGATGGTAATACTGTCTTCCTGTGCTCTTGGTTGACCTGTTTCTCTTTTAATAATATTCCAAATTGTTTTAATTTTATTATCAGAGTTGCTGATTTCAGACATGATACACATACTTCTGGATTTTTAATAACTTTTCTTAATATAACACAGTAGTTTTTATAATGTTTGATAGTTTCTGGGTCACTACTCTTTCTTGCTGTCAGATACATTTCCCTTTTCCGGTTACAAGATATTTTTATACACTAAGTAAGCCATGTACAACCTCTGGTTCTTTCAGTTTATCCAGGTCCCATCTCCTTAAATTCCCACCTTTTTGCAGTTTCTTCAGTTTTAATATACAGGTCATAACCAATAGATTGTGGTCAGAGTCCACATCTGCCCCTGGAAATGTCTTACAATTTAAAACCTGGTTCCTAAATCTCTGTCTTACCATTATATAATCTATCTGATACCGTCTAGTATCTCCAGGATTCTTCCATGTATACAACCTTCTATCATGATTCTTAAACCAAGTGTTAGCTATGATTAAGTTGTGCTCTGTGCAGAATTCTACCAGGCGGCTTCCTCTTTCATTTCTTAGCCCCAATCCATATTCACCTACTACGTTTCCTTCTCTCCCTTTTCCTACACTCGAATTCCAGTCACCCATGACTATTAAATTTTCGTCTCCCTTCACTATCTGAATAATTTCTTTTATTTCATCATACATTTCTTCAATTTCTTCGTCATCTGCAGAGCTAGTTGGCATATAAACTTGTACTACTGTAGTAGGTGTGGGCTTCGTATCTATCTTGGCCACAATAATGCGTTCACTATGCTGTTTGTAGTAGCTTACCCGCATTCCTATTTTCCTATTCATTATTAAACCTACTCCTGCATTACCCCTATTTGACTTTGTGTTTATAACCCTGTAGTCACCTGACCAGAAGTCTTGTTCCTCCTGCCACCGAACTTCACTAATTCCCACTATATCTAAGTTTAATCTATCCATTTCCCTTTTTAAATTTTCTAACCTACCTGCCCGATTAAGGGATCTGACATTCCACGCTCCGATCCGTAGAACGCCAGTTTTCTTTCTTCTGATAACGACATCCTCTTGAGTAGTCCCCGCCCGGAGATCCGAATGGGGGACTATTTTACCTCCGGAATATTTTACCCAAGAGGACGCCATCATCATTTAATCATACAGTAAAGCTGCATGCCCTCGGGAAAAATTACGGCCGTAGTTTCCCCTTGCTTTCAGCCGTTCGCAGTACCAGCACAGCAAGGCCGTTTTGGTTATTGTTACAAGGCCAGATCAGTCAATCATCCAGACTGTTGCCCTTGCAACTACTGAAAAGGCTGCTGCCCCTCTTCAGGAACCACACGTTTGTCTGGCCTCTCAACAGATACCCCTCCGTTGTGGTTGTACCTACGGTACGGCTATCTGTATCGCTGAGGCACGCAAGCCTCCACACCAGCGGCAAGGTCCATGGTTCATGGGGGAAAGAAATACAGTAGAAGAGGAATGGGTAGCTTTGAGGGATGAAGTAGTGAAGGCAGCAGAGGATCAAGTAGGTAAAAAGACAAGGGCTAGTAGAAATCCTTGGGTAACAGAAGAAATATTGAATTTAATTGATGAAAGGAGAAAATATAAAAATGCAGTAAATGAAGCAGGCAAAAAGGAATACAAACGACTCAAAAATGAGATCGACAGGAAGTGCAAAATGGCTAAGCAGGGATGGCTAGAGGACAAATGTAAGGATGTAGAGGCTTATCTCACTAGGGGTAAGATAGATACTGCCTACAGGAAAATTAAAGAGACCTTTGGAGATAAGAGAACCACTTGTATGAACATCAAGAGCTCAGATGGAAACCCAGTTCTAAGCAAAGAAGGGAAAGCAGAAAGGTGGAAGGAGTATATAGAGGTTCTATACAAGGGCGATGTACTTGAGGACAATATTATGGAAATGGATGAGGATGTCGATGAGATGAAATGGGAGATATGATACTGCGTGAAGAGTTTGACAGAGCACTGAAAGACCTGAGTCGAAACAAGGCCCCCGGAGTAGACAACATTCCATTGGAACTACTGACGGCCTTGGGAGAACCAGTCCTGACAAAACTCTACCATCTGGTGAGCAAGATGTATGAGACAGGTGAAATACCCTCAGACTTCAAGAAGAATATAATAATTCCAATCCCAAAGAAAGCAGCTGTTGACAGATGTGAAAATTACCGAACTATCAGTTTAATAAGCCACAGCTGCAAAATACTAACACGAATTCTTTACAGACGAATGGAAAAACTAGTAGAAGCCAACCTCAGGGAAGATCAGTTTGGATTCCGTAGAAATACTGGAACACGTGAGGCAATACTGACCTTACGACTTATCTTAGAAGAAAGATTAAGGAAAGGCAAACCTACGTTTCTAGCATTTGTAGACTTAGAGAAAGCTTTTGACAATGTTGACTGGAATACTCTCTTTCAAATTCTAAAGGTGGCAGGGGTAAAATACAGGGAGCGAAAGGCTATTTACAATTTGTACAGAAACCAGATGGCTGTTATAAGAGTCGAGGGACATGAAAGGGAAGCAGCGGTGGGGAAGGGAGTAAGACAGGGTTGTAGCCTCTCCCCGATGTTATTCAATCTGTATATTGAGCAAGCAGTAAAGGAAATAAAAGAAAATTTCGGAGTAGGTATTAAAATCCATGGAGAAGAAATAAAAACTTTGAGGTTTGCCGATGACATTGTAATTCTGTCAGAGACAGCAAAGGACTTGGAAGAGCGGTTGAACAGAATGGATGGTATCTTGAAGGGAGGATATAAGATGAACATCAACAAGAGCAAAACGAGGATAATGGAATGTAGTGGAACTAAGTCGGGTGATGCTGAGGGAATTAGATTAGGAAATGAGACACTTAAAGTAGTAAAGGAGTTTTGCTATTTGGGGAGCAAAATAACTGATGATGGTCAAAGTAGAGAGGATATAAAATGTAGACTGGCAATGGCAAGGAAAGCGTTTCTGAAGAAGAGAAATTTGTTAACATCGAGTATAGATTTAAGTGTCAGGAAGTCATTTCTGAAAGTATTTGTATGGAGTGTAGCCATGTATGGAAGTGAAACATGGACGATAAATAGTTTGGACAAGAAGAGAATAGAAGCTTTCGAAATGTGGTGCTACAGAAGAATGCTGAAGATTAGATGGGTAGATCACGTAACTAATGAGGAGGTACTGAATAGAATAGGGGAGAAGAGAATTTTGTGGCACAACTTGACCAGAAGAAGGGATCGGTTGGTAGGACATGTTCTGAGGCATCAAGGGATCACCAATTTAGTATTGGAGGGCAGCGTGGAGGGTAAAAATCGTAGGGGGAGACCAAGAGATGAATTCACTAAGCAGATTCTGAAGGATGTAGGTTGCAGTAGGTACTGGGAGATGAAGAAGCTTGCACAGGATAGAGTAGCATGGAGAGCTGCATCAAACCAGTCTCAGGACTGAAGACCACAACAACAACAACAAGTAAGCCATGGTTTGTTACGAGGTTTCTTACGAGTATATTTAACTATTTTCTTGGGGAAGCAGTTTTCAAATGCATTTACAAAAATGTCATGAAATAAAATATAGTTTAAATTGGCATCAGGTTCATGGTACACCTCATCCCAGTCTAACTGCTGTAGGCTTTCCCCGAAATTTGCAATTGTTAAATCGTTGACTGAATGTACTACTTTGGAGGACTGTTTAGTATTGCTGAATGGAGCTATGTCATATATTGTAACTAGCTGTGCACCATGATCAGAAAGACCATTCTCAACAGGCTGAGCATTTATCTGGTTAAACTTATCTTGGTCTATAAAGAAGTTATCTATCAGTGAGCTGCTATCCTTTACCACCCGAGTAGGAAAATCAATAACGGGTGTCAAATTGAAAGAACCGAGTAATACTTCAAGGTCATTTTTCTTATCACCCTCTTTCAGAGAATCTACATTGAAGTCCCCACAAATAATAATTTGCTTCCCCCTGTCTGACAGATAGCACAACAAGGAGTCCAAATTTTTCAGAAATAGGTGAAAATTTCCTGATGGGGACCTATATACAGTTACAATTATAAATGTGCCTTTATTTAATTTAAGCTCACAGGCACATGCTTCTATATGTTTCTCTACACAAAACTTTTTTGTTTCTATACTTTTTGCACAATGATAACTTTTGACATATATGGCAACTCCTCCTTTCTCCATATTTTCTCTCATTACATGTGCAGAGAGCTTATATCCACTTACATTTACCTTATCCATATCAGTAACAATGTGATGCTCAGACAGGCATAGTATATCTATTTCATCCTCAGCTTCTAAATCTTCTAAACAAACCAGAAGCTCATCTATTTTATTCTTTAAACTCCCAATATTTTGATGAAATATACTTACATTATTTTTAATTATACTTTTATGAGAACCTTTCCTTATTCTAACATTTGCAGTACTCTCCTGTCTGATTTTCTCATTGTGCTTAGGCCTAGTTGCTATACCAGTGGTCACATGGTGTTCAGAGAGGCAGATGATGTCAACTGGGTTGGGTGACTTTAATTCATCAATGCAATTACCTAGGACTGAGATACAACTTGGTGGAGATAAAATTTCTGGTGATTGGTGAAAATTTATAATTGACAGCTGTGATTGGTGATCCAATGTGCTAGAATTGTGCTGTTTAATTTCTTTCCTAAACTGAAGATTTGTTTCAATACTGACCTCTCGTAGAACTTGACATATTTCTGTCTTACCAAAGGTGCTGCTCCAACACCTGTAACCACTGGTATTTTACCATTCATGGCAGTGCCTCCCCCCCTTAAATTTCCTGCTATTACCCCAGCCAGTTTCCCCTTCCCTTTCCTGTTGAGATGTAGGCCGTGCCTGGTATGGTATAGTCCCACCTACTGAGAGAATCAACAGGAACCACACCAATATGAGCCCCCGCACCCGACCCAAGCAGCCGTTCCAACTCCAAATTAACTCTCCCAACAAAAGAGTTCAAATGAGGCTGGTCATGGCGCCTCAGGACAGATACAAATTCAACTCAACATTGGTGTGTCTCGATGCCGACGCAATCTTTACCAGGTCACACTCTATACTGTACCCAGGATCTCTGTCGATGCTGTTCCCTGGCCCTCCCACAATAACCACGGTGTCTTCCCTGGTAAATTCTTTACAGAGTGAACCTAAATGCTCTGTCACCTGATCCAGAGGAAAAAATACTTCCTGGAGAAAACTGTGACACTGTCTCACCTACTGTGATCATCATCTGCGTCCATGTTAATTGAAAACTGTGATTGGTTGTTGTCACTATGACTAACATTTTCAGTTTCAAATTTCATTTGTTACCACATCCATGTGAGTGACATCTTGTGCCTAGCTATTTGGCAATGGACTGGTAACAATGTGCCTATCTTGTGTACCATTTTTTTATGATTTTACAAAATGACAAAATAAATAAATACTTCCCAAAACGATATACTCTGTTTGTAATAGTGAAGATACCACTACAAAACTTACTCAGTGGTGCCTTGCTAACTCGTATCAAAATACATTGTCAGTGTAAATCAATTAAATGCACACATTTATCTCCCTAAAATTAATTTTCTGTCCAAATGTCTATGTATTTATGAGAATGATTCAGTTTAGTACAGACTACCAAACACAGTCATGCATGCAGTGGATTGTGAATTTTACTATGTTTCATTAGCTTTTTCACTGCCTATGGAATTAATTCTCCAATTGATTATGTTTAATCTTCTACACCTTATGTGATTTTCATCCTCATTGTGATAATATAGTATCCCACTCATGACACAGGGAAAGGCAACAATTACTATAATAGAAAATTTGCAAAATTACATGATTATTTTAAATTATTACAAGCATGCTAACTCTCTCCCTATGGCAATGTCCTAGTATGGGTTTCCAGGTACAGTACACTGGTATAGGTACATAGAGGAAATATGGCTCAAGTTTAAAAGAATAGTTGACCATGTGCTGGACAGATATGTACTCAGCAGAACACCTTGGTGCCACTAACAGCCTGTATATATGACCAGAATTTCTCTGGGTTTTGAGGAAGATCATTTGACAGTATTCTCCTATGGTAGTTACTGAAGGCTTCATGCATTACTCTCTTGATAACCAAATGCATTTAATTCAGCCTTTCTCTATCTATAGTCCTATGCTTCATTTTACACCTATTATGCAGTAATCTCTGGATCCTTAGATGTTTCTTTATAGTGGCTGTACACCATGGAGGATCCTTCCCGTTATGAACTGTTCAACTGGGTACATATCTGGCCTGCACATAGTCAACTTTTCTTTTAAGCTGATGCCATAGTTCCTCTACATTCTCCTGCCCTGTGCTGAATGTTTCAACTTCCTCATTGAGACATGACACTACTGATTTTTATCTAGTGTACTGAACATATTTATCTTTCTGCTTGTTTTAGCTGTCTTTTGTACTTTGGTAATCATTGTTGCCATAAATGTATCATGGTCACTGATACCAGTTTTGATGTGGGCATCCTCAAAGAGGTCAGGCCTAATTGTTGCCATTAGATCCAATACATTTCCATCATGAGTGGCATTCTGAGCTATCTGTTGGAGGTAATGTTCAGAGAAGGCATGTAGTAAAGTTTCACAGGCACAAAACTCTAATTTTCTCAACTGATTGTTAGATGATTAAAATCTCAACAAATGATTACAGTATGATAGAGGAATGTACAAGTGAACTGGGGTTTCCTCTAAAGTTTTCAGTTACATCAGGACAAGAGTTTGCTGTCAATTTCAGGCTTCAACCAACTTTCTGTACCTAATATTATGTGAGTTTCACTGCTTCAAACTCCAGCACTTTGTTTGAATGTTTCAGCAATTAAGCACAGGGATCCACTACAAAGAAACTGCTCACAAAAAATTGACCAAAAAAAAAAAAAACTGCTTGAGATAACAATTAACTGCTTGTTATGCATATGTAAGCTTCTAACAGCTGAGATGAAGAAAAGTGGAGACTCTGTTAACTGAACTAATTGTTGTTGTGAGTCATTCGGGTACTCAAAAATTGATATAAATGGACAAAGAAAAGCAACTGTTGTATTATTAACTCTAGAAAGACATCTATGTCACCCATGTGTAGTTATCTTTTAGGTACACTGCCAAACAGCTATCAATCTAGGGTTAATACATAATGTTAGGTGTTTATTCAAAACAACAAAAATAAATTAAAGTTATCAAAATACACAAAAATCAATGTTTATTAAGATACTAGAGACACATTTTAATATGTATGTACATATATTTTTAAAATTTCTGAAATACTGCAACCTTAACCATGTAATACCTAATAGTAGTCATGTAGGACAGTAATTGTAGTCCATTTTGTTTAAAATATTTGGTAACTGTCATTTGACAAAAATAATTTTTTGTCTTCATTACTGCTATATCATGAATTTGTAGTAAATTAATTCTATTATATACCATGTTTTTGTTTTCAAACCTTTTGAAAGCTGTTTTCAGGGCTTGGAAAGCTTTCACATGAGATGGTCCTGCTTCATTTTTGCATCTACATTTTCTTGTGTTTCATTTTCTTGCATTTTCTGCTGTTCATTTGCCCACAATATGTTTGGAACAAATTCATCATCTGGTGTGATGTGGAAACCTTGATCATAACTGTCATAAATGTGCCACTTTTCCATGCCACTGGGATCATAATCCTGGCATATTTGTATGTTAGTCATTAACTGATTTATAGTCTTCAAAATGGAACCATATATATCAGTTCAGTCCTGTTTACTCTCATTTTAGTATGGTGTCCCAGACTTTGTTCAAAGTCTTCATTTCAGTCATGCATCTACAACCATGTGACAACACTCCTTTAAGTCGGTTGAAAAATGACAAAAGGACTTCTACATTATCTTCATCAAGAGAAATCAATCTAAGTAGAGGTTGTTTTCTTTAAAGTTGTTTTAATGTTTTAATAACACTTTGATCCATTGATTATAGCAAGGATGTCACACTGGAGGCAAAAATTTTCCTGTAAACATTACATTTTCTCTTTCTAATAGTTCAGCCAAAGTATTAGTTGGCACATTATCCAGTAAACATAGGACTTTCCTGTGTTTACCAATTTCATTTTGAAGATTTGCCCAAATGAATATTATTAATTGCTTTTTACTAATTTTATATCCTGGAGATGAACTCTCTCATCAAGAAATTAAAGATTTTGACAGTAATGATTTCCATTTTAATACGGTTTCATCAGCATTGAAAACAAAGTTCAAGTATTAGTCATTTTTGTACAATTCTTTTCAAAACCGTCTTTAAAGAATTTGCTACATCTACATCAACTGACATTTTGCACCTTGAATTTCCAATTTGTGAATTCCATGATGAGATTTAAATATTTGTAACCATCGATTACTCGCCACAAACAATCTATCACCACCTATATTTTTATTTAACTGTAATGCCTTTTCACAGGGCAGAGGATCAGGTATTGGTTGCCAGGTTGATAATTTTTGTGCAAAAGCAACAATACTAAGCTGTATTTTTTGGTTTCTTTGTTAGTTTTCAATGTTTATTCCCCTCTTCACTATTAAGGTAGCAGGTGGATTGTAAATTGAAATCGGTATTCTACTTATAATCACCTATTATTTAACTACCTACACCATACTTTTTGGCTAACTTATGACAAGTTCCTCCTTTTTTTAATGAATTAATAATGTTTATTTTTTCATTGAAATGATAACACCACTCTCTTGTGCTTTGACAATTTTAAGCACTGATGCAATGCAGTACAGCAGCTTAGCAATTGGCACTGTTTAACTCAAACAAAAATGAAACTTGCTGGGTAGAGATCATGTGGGGCATGGACGGACAGTGCCAGTGTGACATGTCCATGCATGCACAGAACAGATTCTGGATTGACAATCCAGATATTCATGAATCCACATAACTGAGGTCCAGCTAATCAAGACTCCAATGTATTAGCTTCTGACACAGTTTGTGCCAAATTTCATACCCTATGATTACACACCAAAAAATTCTAAAAGAATTATCTTCTAGAATGTTTTACAGATTTCAGAATAGAAGTCAGCTAAAGTTCAATTATAGTTTTTCTGAAGTTTTAATTTAAATGTTTATTTTAATTACAGTTTTACTATCAAACTTTCTACACTGATAGGCATGTGCTACATTTTCTTACATTCTTATTAAAGTTTTTTTTCTTTATATAAAGTGTTTCTCATGAAACTAATTTCATGATTATATTCAAGAGGTATGTAATTAAGCACTGAATAACAGAATTCAGTTACATATTCGTCATGTTCCTGATTGCATATTTATCAGAACGTATAAAATTAAACACATGTGTTGCTTGCATTGGCATCTACTATTTGATATTAAAAATAAAACAGTCACAGTTGCAAAGTTATTTTTTTTTTTTTTTTAAATTTTTTTTTTGCCAAGTTTAAGCATCAGCAGATTATGTAAAACTGTTTGGTATCCAGGCCAACATCCATATGTGGCTCTACACTGTGCTCTACTTGCTGTTATAACAGTTCAAAGATTTCCACAGTTCCTTTCAATTAGTCTGATGATCAAATTTTCATCCAGACAATTTTATGTATATGTTACTGACATAGAGCTCTGGTAGCTGGCACAGTGAACTTCATTTGACAGTTTTACATAATCTGATGAAGCTTAACCTTGGCAAAATGCATTGTTTTTAAATAAAAATAACTTTGCAACTGTGACTGTTTATTTTTTATACAACCCATGAAAATCCTGTTTTATTTTTCATATAACCATGAAAACTGGTTGCTGCATCAATCAGCCAACAATGGATGTGAAGGAATATCTACTATTTTTCTCTTTTTTGTGATTATTTGCACTGATTGAAATAATAGGGTAAGCAAATTTCAGTAACACTATATTTATGTTAGTACTAACTCAAGACTGATATAAATGCTCTCATTAATTACTAACAGGTTAAAATAATAGTGAGAGTGCATTATTCTGAAAGTATTACATGATTCATCAATAAAACTCTGTCATAAATTATAAACCAGATACTGTGTCTAATAATATGAAACAAAAATTTTCATTTTGTAAGACATGGGCTGGTAACTATCTATGTTCCCTCTTTATTGCTTTTGATAATGTGGTTCATTATTTCAGACTGTCAGGAAACTTACCATATCTGAAAGAACAATGCACTTGTGCAACTGAATATTTTTTTATTTGTGTGCATTTAACTTTTATATCCTGCAAGTGTAATCCATTTTGAGGGAAAAGCTACTTACTAGCAATAATGAACTGCAGAAATGAGTAAATGAAGGAAAAGCTACTTACTAGCAGGAATGAAATGTAAATGAAAGAAATGATATTACAAATTTTCTAGGGAAACATAAACATAGCTATTTAATCACTATAACAAAAATTTTCATTTCGTGAATTTAGCCGGTCAAGTTTAGACACGTTCTGCATACCTGATGACAAGCATTCTCTGGCAGTCAACGATTGTTTCAGTTTATTTTATTTATTTATTTACTTATTTCTCCATCAATCCAATTGTGATAAACTCACAAGGATATAGAGTGTGTCAGTAAACAATTAATACATAGGTAGCAGTAAAGCAGTCGATCAGACAAAAGTAATACTACATGTCTGCTATACACATGTGTGGTAAGAATGACAGATTACACTAAACATTACACATAGAAAGTGAAAACAAATTAAAAACCAGTGAACATGACTATGAATGTTCATGGGTATGGTACCTACATCATTGCTCAAACCTAAACTATGGTGTATCACACTCAAATTTCTGGTCCACAGACCTAGGCGGTTTTTTCATTGTGGCTAAAATACTCTTCTAAACTGTAAAATGACCTTTCCAATAGAAATAGCTTCAGATGCTCCCTAAAGGAGGCATGGTTATCAAATTTGTTTTTAATATCTGGAGGGAGAGCATTAAAAACTTTTGCACCAGAGAACTGCACATCCTCTTGTACCGTGGTCAGGTTTTTACATTCACTGTGGAAATCATACTTTCTTCTGGTATCATTTCCATGATATTCACTATTTCTTTTATGAAACTCAGTATTTTTGCTGATGAACCCCATAAGAGAAAATATGTACTGGGATGTGACAGTAAGAATTTTTAGTTTCCGGGAAAGGTTTCTACAAGTACATCTGGAGTCTACACCGCTCATTATTCTTATAACACGTTTCTGGACCAGGAGTATTTTCTTTGCTATTGTTTGGTTACCCCAAAATATAATACCATACATTATAAGAGAAAGGAAATATCCATAATATGCTACTTTCGTTGTGTGTATGTGTCCACTCTCGGAGAGAACAAGTATGGCAAAAATCGATGAGCTGAGTCTCTTCTGAAGATTTATTATATGATGAGACCAGTTTACTCTAGAGTCAATTAAAATGCCTAAAATCTTTGTTGATTCAACTCTTTCTATTGGCTCTGTTCCACATTTCACAGTTAATTCCTCCTCTGTTTTAGCAGTTGCAGTGAACTGAATATAATTAGTCTTATTAAAGTTCAATGAGATTCCGTTGAAGCTAAACCATTTCACTAAATCAGTAAGAATATTCTTAACAGATCATTGAAGATCTTCACTTATGTGACCATTAATCACAATGTTGGTGTCATCTGTAAAAATGGTAAAAAAGCACTGCAACATTGTACATTGAGGTAGAAGGGTAGAAGACCAACAATGGATCCGTGGGGCACTCCACATTTAATGGTTCTCCATTCAGATGAAACCGTCCCACTATGGATCTTATCAGTACTATCTACTACTACTTTCTGCTTCCTGTCTTTGAGGTATGATTCTAATCACTTATTTGCTAAGACACTTATTCCTAACAGGTCTGCTTTCTGTAATAGGATTTGGTGGTGCACAGTATCAAATCCTTTTGACAAGTCACAAAATAATCCAATTGTTATCATTTTGTCATTAATTGATTCCAGAACTTTATTTGCGAAATCATAAATTGCTTGTTCAGTTGACCATTACTTCCAGAATACACATTGACTTTTGCTGAGAACGTTTTATTTATTTAGATGTTCCAAAATTCTCGACTACATAAGCTTTTCCAGTATTTTAGAAAAGGCAATTAGATGGTAAAATGGCCTGTAATTTGTCATCTTTCTTGAAGAGGGGTTTTACAACTGCATATATTGAGTCTGTCAGGCACAGTTCCTTGTTGTATGGATGCATTAAAAATTTGGTTAAGTACATCACTAATGTCAGCACAGCACTGTTTAGTAAGTTATTAGAGGTATTATCTACCCCAGTGGAATAAGAATTCATGAGAGGGATCATTATTCTTTTAATTTCAGATGCTGTGATAGGTCTACAGGGAATTTTACCTGTATGTTTAGGTATAGTCTTTTGCATATGACTCAAAACTTCATTAACAGAGCTGTTGCATCCTATTTGTTCTGAAACTGACAAGAAGACGTTGTGGAAAATATTGGCTATGTTATCAGGATCATGTTCTACATTACCTTCGTGTTCAAGTTTGAATTCTTGAGAAGTTCTTATGGTTTTCCCTGTCTCCCTTCTAACAATGTTCCAGATAGTCTTAATTTTGTTATGAGAGTTATCAATTTCTTGGTCATAATACAATGCTTGGGTAAAATATTCCAGAGGTAGAATAGTCCCCCATTCGGATCTCCGGGCGGGGACTACTCAAGAGGATGTCGTTATCAGAAGAAAGAAAACTGGCGTCCTATGGATTGGAGCGTGGAATGTCAGATCCTTTAATCGGGCAGGTAGGTTAGAAAATTTAAAAAGGGAAATGGATAGGTTAAAGTTAGATATAGTGGGAATTAGTGAAGTTCGGTGGCAGGAGGAACAAGACTTCTGGTCAGGTGACTACAGGGTTATAAACACAAAGTCAAATAGGGGTAATGCAGGAGTAGGTTTAATAATGAATAGGAAAATAGGAATGCTAGTAAGCTACTACAAACAGCATAGTGAACACATTATTGTGGCCAAGATAGACACGAAGCCCACGCCTACTACAGTAGTACAAGTTTATATGCCAACTAGCTCTGCAGATGACGAAGAAATTGAAGAAATGTATGATGATATAAAAGAAATTATTCAGATAGTGAAGGGAGACGAAAATTTAATAGTCATGGGTGACTGGAATTCGAGTGTAGGAAAAGGGAGAGAAGGAAACGTAGTAGGTGAATATGGATTGGGGCTAAGAAATGAAAGAGGAAGCCGCCTGGTAGAATTTTGCACAGAGCACAACTTAATTATAGCTAACACTTGGTTTAAGAATCATGATAGAAGGTTGTATACATGGAAGAACCCTGGAGATACCAAAAGGTATCAGATAGATTATATAATGGTAAGACAGAGATTTAGGAACCAGGTTTTAAATTGTAAGACATTTCCAGGGGCAGATGTGGACTCTGACCACAATCTATTGGTTATGACCTGTAGATTAAAACTGAAGAAACTGCAAAAAGGTGGGAATTTAAGGAGATGGGACCTGGATAAACTGAAAGAACCAGAGGTTGTACAGAGTTTCAGGGAGAGCATAAGGGAACAATTGACAGGAATGGGGGAAAGAAATACAGTAGAAGAAGAATGGGTAGCTTTGAAGGATGAAGTAGTGAAGGCAGCAGAGGATCAAGTAGGTAAAAAGACCAGGGCTCTTAGCAATCCTTGGGTAACAGAAGAAATATTGAATTTAATTGATGAAAGGAGAAAATATAAAAATGCAGTTAATGAAGCAGGCAAAAAGGAATAAAAACGTCTCAAAAATGAGATCGACAGGAAGTGCAAAATGGCTAATCAGGGATGGCTAGACGACAAATGTAAGGATGTAGAGGCTTATCTCACTAGGTGTAAGATAGATACTGCCTACAGGAAAATTAAAGAGACCTTTGGAGATAAGAGAACCACTTGTATGAACATCAAGAGCTCAGATGGAAACCCAGTTCTAAGCAAAGAAGGGAAAGCAGAAAGGTGGAAGGAGTATATAGAGGGTCTATACAAGGGCGATGTACTTGAGGACAATATTATGGAAATGGAAGAGGATGTAGATGAAGATGAAATGGGAGATACGATACTGCGTGAAGAGTTTGACAGAGCACTGAAAGACCTGAGTCGAAACAAGGCCCCCGGAGTAGACAACATTCCATTGGAACTACTGACGGCCTTGGGAGAGCCAGTCCTGACAAAACTCTACCATCTGGTGAGCAAGATGTATGAAACCGGCGAAATACCCTCAGACTTCAAGAAGAATATAATAATTCCAATCCCAAAGAAAGCAGGTGTTGACAGATGTGAAAATTACCGAACAATCAGTTTAATAAGCCACAGCTGCAAAATACTAACACGAATTCTTTACAGACGAATGGAAAAACTAGTAGAAGCCGACCTCGGGGAAGATCGGTTTGGATTCCGTAGAAATACTGGAACACGTGAGGCAATACTGACCTTACGACTTATCTTAGAAGAAAGATTAAGGAAAGGCAAACCTACGTTTCTAGCATTTGTAGACTTAGAAAAAGCTTTTGACAATGTTGACTGGAATACTCTCTTTCAAATTCTAAAGGTGGCAGGGGTAAAATACAGGGAGCGAAAGGCTATTTACAATTTGTACAGAAACCAGATGGCTGTTATAAGAGTCGAGGGACATGAAAGGGAAGCAGTGGTTGGGAAGGGAGTAAGACAGGGTTGTAGCCTCTCCCCGATGTTATTCAATCTGTATATTGAGCAAGCAGTAAAGGAAACAAAAGAAAAATTCGGAGTAGGTATTAAAATCCATGGAGAAGAAATAAAAACCTTGAGGTTTGCTGATGACATTGTAATTCTGTCAGAGACAGCAAAGGACCTGGAAGAGCAGTTGAACGGAATGGACAGTGTCTTGATAGGAGGATATAAGATGAACATCATCAAAAGCAAAACGAGGATAATGGAATGTAGTTGAATTAAGTCGGGTGATGCTGAGGGAATTAGATTAGGAAATGAGACACTTAAAGTAGTAAAGGAGTTTTGCTATTTGGGGAGCAAAATAACTGATGATGGTCGAAGTAGAGAGGATATAAAATGTAGACTGGCAATGGCAAGAAAAGCGTTTCTGAAGAAGAGAAATTTGTTAACATCGAGTATAGATTTAAGTGTCAGGAAGTCATTTCTGAAAGTATTTGTATGGAGTGTAGCCATGTATGGAAGTGAAGCATGGACGGTAAATAGTTTGGACAAGAAGAGAATAGAAGCTTTCGAAATGTGGTGCTACTGAAGAATGCTGAAGATTGGGTAGATCACATAACTAATGAGGAAGTATTGAATAGGATTGGGGAGAAGAGAAGTTTGTGGCACAACTTGACCAGAAGAAGGGATCGGTTGGTAGGACATGTTCTGAGGCATCAAGGGATCACCAATTTAGTATTGGAGGGCAGCGTGGAGGGTAAAAATCGTAGGGGGAGACCAAGAGATGAATACACTAAGCAGATTCAGAAGGATGTAGGTTGCAGTAGGTACTGGGAGATGAAGAAGCTTGCACAGGATAGAGTAGCATGGAGAGCTGCATCAAACCAGTCTCAGGACTGAAGACCACAACAACAACAACAACAATACAATGCTTTTGATTTTTGTATTACCTTCTTTAGTATCTTACAGTACATTTTGTAATGGTTTGTTTTTGTAGTGTCCTTAGACATTCTGGTTGCAATGTAAAGTTCCCTCTTTGTTTTACATGATTTCTTAGTTCCCTTTGTGATCCAGGGTTTGTTCTGTGATGTACCAGTTTTGCTTCTAAGAAACTTTTTTGGGAATACCTCTTCAAATAAGGCTGAAAACTTATTTATGAATATATTAAATTTGGCATTAACATCATCCACCCTGTATACTGGGCTCCAGTCCTTCTGTTGCAGTTTGTGTTTAAAGACTTCAAGTGAATCACTAGTCATTATCCTAATAGATTTCGAGGTGGGGCTTAGTTTCTTGAGGGGTGTACTGTCGTCCAGAATAAGAAGCTGTCCATCATGGTCAGACAGACAATTCAAGACAGCGGTGACAGTGAAGCAATGGTGCCTACTTAAATCTATAAAAGTATTGTCTATCAAAGATTGGCTCTCAGGTGTGATTCTGGTGGGAAAGTCAACTACTGGAATAAGATTATATGAATTAATCAGATGTTGGAGCTATGTTGTTGTTGTTTTCAGTTAAAAAGTCTACATTAAAATCCCCAAGAATGCTTATTTCCTTATTTAAAAAAAAAGTAGATAACAATAATTCGATTTGCACCAGGGAGGCCCTGAAGTTAGTTCCAGGTACCCTGTAAATTTCCACTACTATTACTGGGAAGCTATCTACTGTAACTTCCATTGCACAGGCTTCAAATAGTTGTTCTAGACAGTATTTGCTTACATCTACAGATCTATATATGACATTATTTTTAACAAAAATAGCTACACCACCTCTTTCCTTGTTGTCTCTAGAGTAGTAGCTTGCAGTGTTGTAGTTAGAATCTAAATGTAAGGAGTTAATGCCCTTTGTGATATGATGTTCTGTAAAGCATAATATTTGAGCATTTTTTATACAATTTGTGTCATTTATATTAAGTGACAGCTGATCTACTTTGCTGCTAAATCCCCTAATGTTTTGATGAAAGATGGACAGGTTAGACTTGTTTGTAGAGGTGTCACTTATCTTGGGTGCTTCTTGTTCTTTGTATCTGTAGTTGAAAAATCTTTTAGATGTAGTGGGCATACTACTTTCCATCTGCTTGCTGTTCCTTCAGTCTGTTTGGCTGTTGTGTTCTTTTCTGTTGTTGGTGGAACTTGTTTTGCTTCTTTTTCTTCTGCAGGTGACTTTTTTCCTAAAAGATTGTTGATGTGTTTGTTGAGTATGGCTTCTGCTTCTTGGTGACTATCAAGTGGTGAAGCTATTTTTGGAGCTGGCAAAATTTGTACTTCATTCACCATCATCCTTATTGGTTTGAACCATTTCATAATTTGAGGCTGTTTTATGATTTGATTGTTCGTTTCTGGCCTACTGGGTTTAAACCACTTCATAATTTTCAACTGATTGGGGGCTTTACTGTTTGCTGCTCACCAAAAACAGTTTGTAATTGGCCTTAGATTGCTACTTGTACTGGTTTCTTCATAGTCAGATGAGATACTGGTAGATATTTTATCAGCAAGAGCCTCTTTTCCTGATGCATTTAAATGAAGACTGTGAGCTCTATAGAACCTTTGCTCTAAAATGTTTGTGTCTATAACATCAACATTCTGGAAATGAGTACATATTTCTGCGAAACTCTTCGCAGTTTATGCATGACCAACTCAGTAAGTCATTACGCTGTGGGACATTCACAAAGAGAACATTCATATGAGTTAAATTACTTAAATAATTTTTCAGTTCTGTGATTGCCTTGAATAATTCATTTCAATAAACTTCATTAACTCCTCCAAGCAAAACAATGAAATCATCCTAGTCGGGATGATTACTTCATTAGATTTTGTTAGGTTTGTTAGTTCTAATAATGTGGCCCCAGGCTTCATGAATCCAGATGCCCTGAAGTTGTATTTTTCTGTTAACACTACTGAAATTCCCTGGGCATGACTATCCCCTAATACACAGATCTTCTCACGTTTACCAGTTTTCGCACTCGGGGGATCAATTAGCAACGGTCTGTTTACTTTATGCGATTCATTTCCAAGCTTTTTGTCTCCAACTGGCGTGTTCAATGAATCTTCAGCAGTGTGCACAATAAAGTTTTTATGCACTTGTGATTGACTGTTTTTAAACACTGAAGTTTCACTGTTTTCACACACAGAAGTTTCAATTAGCAATGGTCTGTTTACATTTTGCAATTCATTTCCAAACTTTTTGGCTCCAACTGGTGTGTTCAATGAATCTTCAGCAGTGTACACAATAAAGTTTTTATGCACTTGTGATCGACTGTTTTTACACACTTAAGTGTCACTGTTTTTACACATAGAAGCTTCAGTGTTATTTTGAGGTTGCACTTCCTGGGAACAGTTTTCTTCTGTTTTCCACTTGTTTCCTGATGGCAGAGCTTCTTTGTTCATCAGTGTCTCACATATTGAGGATTGAAGTTTCTTCATGTCCATTTTTAAAGCGCTGATTATTAATTGTAAAATGGAAATATGTTCATTAAGGATTGAAATTTTGTACATACAATTTACACACATTTCCTTTTTACCACCGAAATTTACTTTTTCCACGGAGAAGCACAGTTTACTTTTACACTCTGCTGTGAATCTCACAGCCAGTGGAAGCATTAAATTTGGTTAGCAAATTTTCTTTTTATTTGTATGCAAGTTGTCAAGGCTGATGATGGTTGTAAGCATCCAAGTTTATACAAACAAGTGAGAGACATAATATGGCTGGTACACACTTTCTTCAAGTGCAGATCACCTGTATGCACGTTCTGAAACTGTCACTTGGAACTGGCAATGACACAATCACTGTCTGTACAGTGGCCTCCACAAACTGCCATCATTCATGAATCAGACTATGGGCAGTACATATCCTGCAGGCCACCTTTTTGGTACCGGATGAGTCTTGAGCATTCTTAGACTGACTTGCAAAATCATTAGTATATATTCCTCTGATTACCAACCTTTTTAATAAGTGTACAGCTTCCAAAGTCAGGTTATGTTTCATAAAGTCTCAGTTTTCATTCTATGATTAAATAGCTGTATTTGTGTTTCCCTAGAAAATTTGTAATATCATTTCCATCATTTATTCATTTCTGCACTGCATTATTGCTAGTAAATTGCTTTTCTTTCTCAAATAGATTATATGTGCAGGATATAAATATTAGATGCTCACAAGTAACAGTGTTAAATAATCAGTTGCAACTTTACAAAGTGTCTTTCAGATGTGGTAAGTTTCCTGACAGTCTGAAATAATGAACCACATTATCAAATGGGATAAAGAGAGAATACAGACAGTTAAGAGACTGTGTTTCAAAAGTTTTTGGGTGACAAATGTCAGTACACATAATTCATTGCAGATGCACAGTTTGGCTATAGGAAAGGATTATCCACAGAAAAAGCAATTAATTCTTTTGCATGTGAGTCACTTTCAAGACTGATAGATTAAGTGCAGCATACATTTTCTTTGATTTAACAGAAGTGTGCAATACTTTTGCGTAAGTTGGTACGTTATGGAATTAAGGAAGAAGCTCAACAATTGTTCATTTCATTTCAAGAAGGTAGGAAAAAGAAGCTTTCCTCCAATGTCAACAAACAAGGAAGAGATTTGAATCTGACTGAGTTCATGAAAGTTGAGGGATGGCTGACTCAGTGTTTTGTTCTGGGCACATTACTTTTGTGATACATATCAACGATTTGTCACTAAACATGTTTTCCCTTTGCGTACCACTTGAATATTATTCTGGAAGACAGGGAGCATAGTATAAATGGTTTAGCTAATATGGTAGTTGATAACAATGGCATGTGGTTTTCAGAGAACAGACCAATAATTAACTACAACAAAATGCAATGCACACAATTTGTTGCACAAAACACTTGTAAAAGCAAAATTTTATTTTCTCAGGGTCATTAAAAAGGTATGACGTTAACATTTTAAGTTCTTAGAACTGATATAAGATGAAAAGTTTCCTTGAAAGTATTAAATCCAAGATCTTGTGCAGAAACTGAATACTTCTGTCTTCACTGTAAGAATACTCTCCATTTAATGAAATGTGAAGGTTTCTTTACTTTGACTGAAGTTTGTGAAATTCAAGTATGCTATTGTTTGTGTGTTACAGAATGCTAAATCTGCCATCCTTGTACATACACTCCAGCATGGGATATCTTTCTGACTATTTTCCCTAATTCAGAGGCAACTGCAACATTCATTTGATGAACACTAAATTGAAAAATGAATTGCACTAGGTTAACTCTTCATTAAACATTGCATAGAAATATATGAACTATTAAACAGGATTCATATGCAACTGTTTTCCTGCAGAAGTTAAAAACTGATTGATAAACTCCTAGATTTGGATTTAAGTTGAAAGGTTTCTTTTTGGCAACCCCTGTTCTGTGCAGGAGTTCATTGCTTTAGTTGATACCTTTTCTTTGTAAAGTACTATCTACTGTGTATCCTCTCTTTTGTGTCTTCATAATTCTTTAGTTTCTTTTATTTGTATATTTTCTAATTGGCATTCTGTAGACTATGTCCTGGCCCGTTCCATGATCAAGTAGCTTTGACTTGTATTGCACCAAGGCACCTGATAAATAAATAATATAAAATAATTGTCTCTGTTTTAACACAAGCTACCAGTTTTGCATCAAAATGCAATTATTCATGTGTCCCCCCCACCCCACCCCACCCCCCCACCCATCGCACCCCACCCCCTCCAATTCATACTTCAGCACCTTTGAGCATAAGTAATTATTTTTCTCTCTAGTCCACCATGGTAAGGGTAACAAAAATATCTTGTCCCATGAAACAGTTATGTAGTGGCAGACATATGTAATCAGGCACATGATAGTTCTACAACTTTCTTTGTCTCAAAAGAACAAGAACGTCTGCAGCCCTACACAAAAGAGTCCAAATTAGTGAAGATCCTAAACATAATTTTAAACATTTATGAATTCACATATAGGTGTATAAATTCTGTGACTGGGTCACTGCTAAACTTTAATCTTCTCTGCTATTATGCAAGAAATTTGTCACTTTTAACAGTTTGAATGACATGTTGTGTTACTGGTGTCATTATCCTTCATCATTTTTGCTGTATCTTGTAGCACTCATAATTATATTCAAATTTCCTTGTAATTCTGAATATTTCTTCCTTTTCAGTTTGTGAGTCCAGCATGCACAGAATTGGAAATGGTTGTCACTGACTGGTATGGTGAGTTCATATTTTTGGAAGTTGGAGTGTTACTACTGTGTTCCTTTTGACCCATATGTGAACTCTGATGTGTTTGTAGGTAAAGCACTTGGGTTACCAAAGTCATTTCTCCACTCCAGCGGACCAAAAAAGGGTGGTGGTTGCGCACAAGTGAGTTTATGAGAGATTTCTATAACATTGTTATTCTAATATAAAATGCTACAGAAAAGTACATTTACTGCTGTGGAATTACTGCAAGCATTGAGAAGCACAGTAAAATTGTTGTAGATATAATTGTCAGCAGCAATGAAAAGTCAGGGATTGTAACATTTTTATTTTAAAATCTAATATCATTGGGTTTTAATATGAAATAGGCTGGGTAACACACTTTTCTCTTTCCCCCTCTCTCTTTCTAAGAATAGTCAGACATTGGATGCATACTTTCCAGATACACACCTCAGTGCATTTTCAAAATTTAGAAGTTTTATATCATTTTCAACACAAAATAAACATAATAAATTTTTCTGTTACCATATACTTACACTAAAACAAACACAATCCAAATTTCGCCTAAATATGATAGTATTGTGATAGTAATGAATAAGAGTATATAAACTGCTGGCCATTAACACTGCAGCACTATGCAAATGGTACACAATAAATGTATTTCATCCAGAGTCCCTGCCCACACATTGATACTGAGGTGAGCCTGGTCAAGAAATGATTTTAATTTGATTAAGTTTGGTTATCATGTTAATTAATTATCCCACTTTGTGTGAATCTTGCCTCATCTGTAAATAAAAAAATGAAAGCTGTGGACTGCAGCTCTTCAAAGTTAATTGTAAGAATTCATTGACAGAACTACAATCTACACATTTCTCTTGTGGCTTGAGAGCTTGCACAACTTATAAATAAAACAAGAGTGTGGTTGATGGATTCAGCAGCTCTGATTTTTCACACATTTGTTTCAGGATCATCTTTTTTTTTTCCATACACTCTTTCTAGATTTAACCACTGATATTAACCTCTATAAATATGGGACACTTTTTAAACAACCTATGTAAGTGATGTACCCACAGCACACTCTATATTTGTGGGAATGATACAACAATTGTTAGCTGGGGACTTATTGAGAATGCTCTGACAATGAATCGTTTTGCTGCATCTCAGTTAGGAACATCAGATTGATCTATTGTATGAAAAATTAAGAAATCTTGTTTACTATAAAACTAATTTTAAAATACAAGCAGTACAGTATTCTAAATAAAGATCTGCATTGTAATAACACTAACAGAGATTGTAACTATCATCTGACAAGGTGTAACACAAAAGTTGTGGGCAGTAGCCCCTATTGCATGAGTATTAAATTGTATAACAAACATCCAACTTCCTTAAAAATCTTTTTAAAAAAAAGAACTTTATAGTGGTTTTGAATGACATTCTGTTTTTAGTATTAAAGAATTCTTTTCATGGAAGCAGAATGTCATCTTTCATACCACATTATTTATAACAAGTTGAAATATATCACACTTTGGTAATGGCTTCCACAAATCTATGATGTGAATTGTAACATATATCCACAGTCAAAAACAAACCTTGTATTTGTCTTTGAAGAATAAAAAAAAGACTTTAGAAATGTGCAAGAGGAACACGTATGCTTGTAACTAAAGACTGTAATGCATGAAGAAGTCCACAGGTAACCTCGAGTCTGATGTAGATGTCTGATGGGTAATGATGATGATAGTGATCTACTTTCTCACCTGTGGAATTTCCACCCTGCACTTTGGATCTAACTAAAAATTTTCATTAATGTACCCATTTGCCTTTATGTATTCTAAATAACTTATATCGTTTCATGTCCAAACCCGGTAGCTGAGTGGTCCAGTCTGGCTTAAGCTGTTGCTGCGGGCGCATGCTCGTCAAGTTTGCTCCATGAACATTCAGTGTTTACGCCAGTGTTTTCGTGTTAAGTGATTCTTTATTGGCATTTTGCATGTGAATTAAGTGTTATAAATTGAGCTATTGGTCTTCGTTCATGTCATCTTTCTACGTAGTGCCGTTGGGATTTCGGCATTGTCCGAAATTTCTTTGCTGCAGAACACCATGGCAAACTCTGTGAGAAAAAACACAGTGATTTTCACCTTCGACAAGTACACCCGTCGAGTACAGCCCTCTACACTTGAAATACATGACTGGATTACTGAGGTAATTGTCCTTCATTCTGAATCTGTTCATACCATGCAGCTAGACTCTGATGAATACTGCATTTTTGTAAAGTTTTAACGATCCCATGAGTGTAGACCACTTTCTGGAAAAACTTGGTTATGAAACAGAATTTATACACTGTGATGGTACTGAAAGTACTGTAAAACTCAGGAATTCTGAGTCTGCAGTTAGAAATGTAAGGGTTTTGAATATTCCCATAGAAGTAGACAACTCGAAAATTAAAGATGTCCTTTCAAAGTATGGGTTTGTCAGGCAAATAGTAAATGAAAGGTGGGCTTCACATTTCAAGCTGCATTCACTCTGTGGAGATGGAAGTGAAGGCAAACATTCCCACCTACATCTTTGTTGATGGGCACAAGGTGCATGTTATTTACTCAGGGCAAACCCCTACATGTCATGTATGTAACGAGTCTGGTCCTCCGTCAGCACTGCCCTCACCGTGTTTTTGTGCTCAAAAATAACCTTACAAAATACTGGAAATTAACACTCAACGATTTGTTGCCAGCCAGTAACATAACAGAGCTGGCGGCTGTCATGGATCCTGTTACTACCTCTGAAAATATTGCACTTAATGTTAATGAATTTCTGTCTTTTAAACCGGCATTAACTGCTGAAATTCCATCCCATGACAGTGAGTTTCCCACTAAAAAGCGTCCTCTAGAGGACACTGAAAAAAATGTTGATGAGGGCTCTTCCTGTTAAACACCTGTTGCCAGAAAGCTGAAGCCAAGTCCTGAAGATCTGTTGGAAGTGGAAGAAGGAGGTGAAATGCAGGTCAATGTGGCTCCCACTTCCTCACAAGGAATTATACTGCCACAAACAGATAGTGACGCAGCTGGTAATGACCTTTCACAGAAATGTGACCCTGAGCCTGAGGTCACAGCTGCAATAACCGCATCAAGTGCACAGGCCATACAGTGCGAACAGTACAAGGAAGCACCAAGTAAACAACCTGCTGACTCCGAAGCGCAACACCATGCTGAAGGAGGAAATAAACAAGCATCACCACCTTGCCACAAGACAACACAACAGACAACACACCGGAGCCAAATATATTGATGACCCGCAAGCCACCACCGTTGCGCCAGACGGCCACCGTCAGAGGCAGCGACCGAAACTAGGTCTTGCTGTCACGCATCATCAAGAGAAAGCCACACCAGAGAAGAAAGACATCAAGAAAAAGAATATTAAATATGAAGTCATCAGGGCCAACACTGACGAGGAGAAAGAGAAAGACCACAGTGACTTATAGCAATGCAGTGTCAGGATTTCAGGATAATTTTCTTTTCAAGCACTTTGTTTAAAAGCAGTAAAACTTTTTCTAGGAAGTTAGTACATGTAATGGGAACACAGCTTGTAAAGATCGTGACTTGTACAGAAGCACGTTGCTGCTACAATCATACCGATCCTCATCCCAAATAGCTTGTTCTGGTATGTCTGTTGTTAGGTTGGAGAAAGCGGATGTAGCTAGTTTGATACTTAACTTTAATCCATTAATGATGAACGTCACTCTTGATGGTACATGATTCACAATATCATCAGTTCAGAATACATTCTTGAAGAATATGGCACCTTGCTAGGTCGTGGCAAATGACATAGCTGAAGGCTATGCTATACTGTCGTCTCTGCAATTGAGAGCATATGTAGTCAGTGAACCATTGCTAGCAAAGTCGGCTGTACAACTAGGGCGAGTGCTAGGGAGTCTCTCTAGACTAGACCTACCGTTTGGCGGTGCTCGGTCTGCAATCACTGATAGTGGCGACACGCGGGTCCAACGTATACTAACAGACCACGGCCGATTTAAAGGCTACCACCTAGCAAGTGTGGTGTCTGGTGGTGACACCACATTCCTCCCCCACAAATCGGCATACGGTTGTGGTATAAGGCCTCCGTCCGCCGTGGGGAGGAACCCATGTTGACGTATGCGACCAAGGCTGTGCAACCCGCACCCTACCATTCGGACTGTGGTTAGCTAGGGAAAGCCTGAAAACCTACTCCAGGGTGCACGCCAACATGTGGTGTATGCGCCCATAGAGAGACAGGAGGGGCCGAAGGGTCGACCTCCATTGGGCCGGGGCACCTGACGGGCGATTACGACAAGACAACGTATGGTCCGGAGCGGACAAGAGTTCCATGTCAGAGGACATCTGGTCACGGGGAGTGATCGGCGGTGCGTGAGCACCTGACGGCTGCAGCAATGTGTCCACTGTAGGCGTCGCCGGCGGGAGAACAGGCTGCGGCGGCACACCGCTGTGGGACAAAATGGAAGGCAGCTTCGGTAACACCTGGGGCTGAGGCAAGCCAGTAGATGGGTCCCCAGGGTGCTGACTGGACGGCACCAGCCCTGAAAGCAGACGGCGAGCAGCAGATCCCGTGTGATGACAGAAGTGCAGCTGATTGAGATGCCGGCACACCTCACCAGAGGCCCCCAAAACCAGATACATAGCGCGTCCGAGGCAGCGAAGAATGCGCCCTTCAAGCCAATGCCGTGAACCTCGATAGTGGCGGTAGTAGACAATGTCGCCTGGGGCAAAAGCAGGTGTCTGCCATTGCACAGGAACCTGATGCGGCAGATGTAGCAAAGACATCAAGGTTCGATGATGGCGTCCATGGAGCAACTCAGCCGGCGAGCGACCATCTTGGGGCTGAGAGTGATACGAGGACAAAAAGAGCAATAACGCGTCCTCCCGAGAATGCAACTCTTTCAACTTCAACATCTGTGACTTGAAAGTCCTGACCAATCATTCAGCGGCATCGTTTGACTGTGGTGAAAATGGCGTGGACATCAGATGTTGAATACCATTGGCCTTGCAGAATGACTGAAATTCTGCGGACATGAATTGTGGGCCATTGTCGGAAACAATTGTCTGCAGAAGACCGTCAATGCAAAAGATAGCAGATAATGCTTGGATGGTGGCAGATGATGTCATGGAAGACATCTGGACAACAAAAGTAAAATTACTGAAGGAATCTATCACAACCAACCATCGAACATTCCAAAATAGACCAGCAAAATCGATGTGTAAGCGTTGCCAAGGGAAAGTAGTGGCTTTTGGCCATGCAAAGAATTTCTGCGGTGGTGTTGATTGTTGTTCGGTACATACCATGCAAGGAGAGCACATATTCATAATCGCGGCATCGATTCCAAACCAAATACAGTCCTGACGAGTAAGTTGTTTCATTCTCACTATACCCCAATGTCCTTGGTGGAGAAGCTTTAAGACAGAGGACTGTAACGAACGTGGGACCACGACCCTGGACTGATCATTATGAGAACGCAACAGCAAAACACCACGCCGAATAAAAAGTCTCTCCTTGTGAGCAAAAATCGGCGAACGTGTCCCTGATCCATGACTTTGACAAGGGCCATTTCGTAGCAACAAAACACAGAATGGTAGCAAGGACAGGGTCGGCAGTTGTGGCTGTAGCTACACAACGAAAATCAATTGGAAACGATTCGACCATGTCATTGGTTTCCGAATCAATGAACATGCAAGCAAGTTCGGAGGAATTGAATGCCCTATCCTCAGCAACAGGCAAATGGGACAACACATCAGCATTTCCGTGCTTAGCAGTGGACCGATACAAGATATCATAGCCATACTGCAAGAGGAAAATAGACCAGCGAATGCATTTCTGCACTGTACGTGGAGGTACAGGCTTGATTGGACGAAAAAGTGATGTCAAAGGCTTATGGTCTGTGATTATGGTAAAGTGATGACCATACAAGAAGTCATGAAACTGTGTAACACCAAATATGAGAGCCAATGCTTCTTTCTCAATCTGTGAATAATTTCTTTGTGCAGACGAGAGAAATTTGGACGCAAAGGCAATAGGGCGATCGTGCGAGCCATCTTTGTGTGCAAGCACAGCACCAATCCCAAAATCCGATGTATCCACCAACAACAAAAGGGGCTTCTGGGGATTGAATGGCATAAGGCAAGTATTGGAAAGCAACGCTGATTTCAACTGGCAAAAGGGGCATTTGCATTCCATCGTCCAGATGAACAGAACACCTTTACGGCATAAGCGATGAAGTGGAGCTGAAATGGAAGAGGCATGCAGCACATATCGGTGATAATAGTTTATTTTTCCCAGCACACTCTGGAGCTGCTTCAAATTCTGCGGCAAAGGCAAGTCTTGTAGGGCATGGAGGTGCATGGGACTGGGATGTATGCCTTGGGCATTGAGTACATGTCCCAAGTGTGGCAAGTCACTAGCAAAAAAACACATTTGTCCTTCCGTAAGCAAAGACCATTATGTCGGCAGACCTGAAATAATGTTCCGAGATTGGATAAATGTTCTTCTTCCATCTTTACGGAGATCACAATATCGTCCAGATAGTTTGCTGCAGTTGGGACCGACGCACAAACAGTTTGTAGATATTGCTGTGACAATGCATGGGCAGATGCACACACGAATGGCAGTTGTTTGAATTGATACAAACCAAGATGCGTGTTAACCACCAAAACGTGCTGGGATGTGTGAATGCTGTGTACAGATGCAGGCGGAGCTGGCCCCTGTTCGCGAACAGCTGAGCGTGTTGATGGCTGCCTTCAGCCGTCTTCAGGCTGCTGCCTCGGAGTGTAGCAGCAGTGGAGAGTCTGGTGCGTCGCATGGTGCACCCCAGGTGTTACATGCTTCACACACTGTCCCTGCTGTTGAGACATCTTTGTGGGTACTGGGCGCAGTTGGGCCACCCTCTCCCCAAAGGGAGTGGCGGGTTCAGCGGCGTTCGCAGCGCACGTGGCGGAGGGTAAAAGTGGAGGCTGGCAGTGTGGCATCACCCACTCTGCCTGTGAGTGGATATGTGGCTGCTCCTTCAGCAAGGTCCGAGCAGGCACACGGGGGAAGGGGTTTATTAATTATTGTGAGCTCCAACGTTAGGCGGGTGATGGAGCCCCTTAGGGAAATAACGGAAAGGTTGGGGAAGAAGGCCAGTGTTAACTCTGTCTGCTTGCCATGGGGTCTCATCCGAGATGTGGAGGAGGCCCTGCCGGCGGCGATAGAGAGCACTGGGTGTACCCGACTGCAAATTGTTGCTCATGTCAGCACCAATGACTCCTGCCATCTGGGTTCAGAGGTCATCCTCAGTTCGTACAGGCGGTTGGCAGAATTGGTGAAGGCGGAAAGCCTCACTCGCGGGGTGGAATCAGAGCCAACTATTTGTAGTATCGTTCCCAGAACCAATCGCGGTTCTCTGGTTTGGAGCCGAGTGGAAGGCTTAAACCAGAGGCTCAGACGATTCTGCGGAGATCTGGGGTGCAAATTTCTCGACCTCGCTATCGGGTGGAGAAATGTAGGGTCCCCCTGAATAGGTCAGGCGTGCACTACACGTCGGAAGCGGCTACAGGGGTAGCAGAGTACGTGTGGATTGCTCATGGGGGTTTTTTAGGTTAGATAATTCCCTCCCTAGGCCCGACTAGATGCCTCCTGAGACGCGGCAAGGTAGGAGTAGGCAAAATGCAACAGGGAATAACAATATTAATGTGCTAATAGTAAACTGCAGGATCGTCTATAGAAAGGTCTCAGAACTGCACTCATTAATAAACGGTCACAAAGCCCATATAGTACTAGGGACAGAAATTGGCTGAAACCAGACGTAAACAGTAATGAAATCCTAAACTCAGATTGGAATGTATATTGCAGAGACAGGCTGGACAGTGAAGGGGGAGGCGTGTTTATAGCAATAAGAAGTGCAATGGTATCGAAGGAAATTGACGGAGATCCGAAATGTGAAATGATTTGGGTGAAGGTCACGGTTAAAGCAGGCTCAGACATGGTAATTGGATGTCTCTATAGGCACCCTGGCTCAGCTGCTGTTGTGGCTGAGCACCTGAAGGATAATTTGGAAAATATTTCGAGTAGATTTCCCCACCATGTTATAGTTCTGGGTGGAGCTTTTAATTTGCCGGATATAGACTGGGAGACTCAAATATTCATAACGGGTGGCAGGGACAAAGAATACAGTGAAATTTTTTAAAATGCTTTATCTGAAAACTACCTTGAGCAGTTAAACAGAGAACCGACTCGTGGCAATAACATATTAGACCTTCTGGTGACAAACAGACCCGAACTATTTGAAACAGTTAACGCAGAACAGGGAATCAGCGATCATAAAGCTGTTACGGCATTGATGATTTCAGCTGTAAATAGAAATATTATAAAAGGTAGGAAGATTTTTCTGTTTAGCAAAAGTGACAAAAAGCAGATTACAGAGTACCTGATGGCTCAACACAAAAGTTTTGTCTCAAGTAAAGATAGTGTTGAGGATCAGTGGACAAAGTTCAAAACCAGTGTACAATATGCATTAGATGAGTATGTACCAAGCAAGATCGTAAGAGATGGAAAAGAGCCACCATGGTACAACAACTGAGTTAGAAAACTGCTGCGGAAGCAAAGGGAACTTCATAGCAAACATAAACATAGCCAAAGCCTTGCAGACAAACAAAAATTACGCGAAGTGAAATGTAGTGTGAGGAGGGCTATGTGAGAGGCATTCAATGAATTCGAAAGTAAAGTTCTTTGTACTGACTTGGCTGAAAATCCTAAGAAATTTTGGTCTTATGTCAAAGCAGTAGGTAGATCAAAACAAAATGTCCAGACACTCTGTGACCAAAATGGTACTGAAAGAGAGGATGACAGACTAAAGGCCAAAATACTAAATGTCTTTTTGCAAAGCTGTTTCACAGAGGAAGACTGCACTGTAGTTCCCTCTCTAGATTGTCATACATATGATAAAATGGTAGATATCGAAATAGACGACAGAGGGATAGAGAAACAATTAAAATCGTTCAAAAGAGGAAAGGCCGCTGGACCTGATGGTATACCAGTTCGATTTTACACAGAGTACGCGAAGGAACTTGCCCCCCTTTTTGCAGCGGTGTACTGTAGGTCTCTAGAAGAGTGTAGTGTTCCAGAGGATTGGAACAGGGGCACAGGTCATCCCCGTTTTCAAGAAGGGACGTCGAACAGATGTGCAGAACTATAGACCTATATCTCTAACATCGATCAGTTGTAGAATTTTGGAACACATATTATGTTCGAGTATAATGACTTTTCTGGAGACTAGAAATCTACTCTGTAGGAATCAGCATGGATTTTGAAAAAGATGGTTGTGTGAAACCCAGCTTGCACTATTTGTCCACGAGACTCAGAGGGCCATAGACATGGGTTCACAGGTAGATGTCGTGTTTCGTGACTTCCGCAAGGCGTTCAATACGGTTTCCCACAGTCGTTTAATGAACAAAGTAAGAGCATATGGACTATCAGACCAATTGTGTGATTGGATTGAAGAGTTCCTAGATAACAGAACGCAGCAAACAGAATGCAGCATGTCATTCTCAATTGAGAGAAGTCTTCCGAAGTAAGAGTGATTTCAGGTGTGCCACAGGGGAGTGTCATAGGACGGTTGCTATTCACAATATATATAAATGACCTCGTGGATGACATCAGAAGTTCACTGAGGCTTTTTGCAGGTGATGCTGTGGTGTATCGAGATGTTGTAACAATGGAAAATTGTACTGAAATGCAGGAGGATCTGCAGCGAATTGACGCATGGTGCAGGGAATGGCAGTTGAATCTCAATGTAGACAAGTGTAATGTGCTGCGAATACATAGAAAGATAGATCCCTTATCATTTAGCTACAAAATAGCAGGTCAGCAATTGGAAACAGTTAATTCCATAAATTATCTGGGAGTACGCATTAGGAGTGATTTAAAATGGAATGATCATATAAAGTTAATCGTTGGTAAAGCGGATGCCAGACTGAGATTCATTGGAAGAATCCTAAGGAAATGCAATCCAAAAACAAAAGAAGTAGGTTACAGTACGCTTGTTTGCTCACTGCTTGAATACTGCTCAGCAGTGTGGGATCCATGCCAGATGGGGTTGATAGAAGAGATAGAGAAGATCTAATGGAGAGCAGCGCGCTTCATTACAGGATCATTTAGTAATCGCGAAAGCATTTCGGAGATGATAGATAAACTCCAGTGGAAGACTCTGCAGGAGAGATGCTCAGTAGCTCGGTACGGGCTTTTGTTAAAGTTTCGAAAACATACCTTCACCGAAGGTATATTGCTCCCTCCTATGTATATCTCACAAAGAGACCAAGAGGATAAAATCAGAGAGATTAGAGCCCACACAGAAGCATACCGACAATCCTTCTTTCCACGAACAATACGAGACTGGAATAGAAGGGAGAACCAATAGAGGTACTCAGCGTACCCTCCACCACACACCGTTAGGTGGCTTGCGGAGTATGGATGTAGAGGTAGATATAACTAGCCACTCCCGCAGCAGACTAGATCGAATTTACGTGTCACCAAATGTGCAAAATTTTTTATTAAACATTGAAACTGTTCCCGTGTATTTTAGTGATCACAGTACACTTTTAACTTGCTTTAATTTAAGTGTACAGGCAACCCCTCGATTCAGAGGCCAATGGAATTTCAATATCTCTGTTTTAACTGACGAAGAACTGGAACAGGAAATAAAAGTAGTGTGGACTATGTGCCTCCGCACAGCAGCAAGCACCCAACAGTCATTGACTGGTGGACTAGGAGGGCTAAACCAAGTTATCATGCGGTATAGAGTAGTGAGGCACAGGGAGTTGAGGAATACAATGGAGTTTTATTACAAAGTTTTAAGAGACTTATATCAACAGGCACAATGTGACGTAATTCATCTGAATGATATAAAAAAAATAAAAGCCAAGTTATTAAGCATTAAATGGAAATAGATGGAGGGACTAAAAATTAAATCAAAAGCCACATCAGTAGTAGCAGATGAAACAGCTTCTCTGTATCACTTGGTGCAGCATGCTAAAAATGAACATCATACTTTTATTGATGGAGTCCAGACACATACTGGTACAAGGCTCACATGCCAGAAAGAAGTACTGGACGAAGTCCACAGGTACTATGACAACTTATATGACCCTACCACAGTGGACGATGCAGCTCTCAAGGACTTTCTCACTATTTTAGGTCCACAATTATCGGGAACAGAGAACGCTGACATCCTGTCACCTATTACTAAAGATGAACTGCATGAGGACTTGATGGCCTCGCTGTGGAGTTTTATGCCCGCTACTGGTCTATAATTGGGGACAAGATCATTTCCATGGCGAATGAGGTCCTGAACAGAAAAGCGGTCCCTGCAGAGTTTAAGGAAAGTAAAATAGTTCTGATTCCTTAGAGTAAAGGCAAAACCAACTTAAACAATTTTCGGCCTCTTTCGCTACTAAATTCTGATTAAAAAATAATTTTGCATATTATCAACAAAAGACACACTGCCTTTTCCAACAAAATAATGAGTCATCATCAATCCCATTCTCCAACCAGAATGATATTCAAAAGTCTATCTGCATACAGAGACATCATTGCAATTACCTCAGTGACAAGTATAAAATGTGCTTCAATCTTTATAGATTTCAACAAAGCTTTTGACCGCGTTAGCCATAGATACCTGTCTGCAACACTGTCAAGAATGGCTTTCCACCCTCAGGTTGTCAACATCCTAAGAAATATTGCAAAAGGTATAAATGCGAAAATAGCAATCAATGGCCAAACATCTAAACCCATACAGATAAGGCGAAGGGTTCCACAGGGCAGTCCCTTATCTATGTTTTTATTTTCCGTCTCTTTAGAGCCCTTTCTCCAGACTGTCCATGCAAGATTAACAGGCATAACGTTGAGTGGTGAGAAAAATGTCATACAAGCTTATGCTAATGATGTGGGTGTTGTAATAAGGAATAAGGAGGAGACAGTTACACTGGAAAGAGAAATCCAAAAGTATTGTCTAGTGTCGGGAGTGACAACAAATGAAAACAAAAATAAAATATTGAATCTGCAGGGCCTAGATCACCTCCGACTGGCATGGGCAAAACAAGACAACAAACATAAAACTTTTGGAATAACCTTAATGGAACGTCCGATGAGGATGGCTGCTTTTAACTGGATGGAAACTGGGAGGAAAGTTCATGGTGCTGTAATGGAGAACATCCATCGAACTATGGACCAGGTGCAAAAAGTCAGATTCATCAACTCCTGTATTTTGTCTGAAGCGTATTTCACTACGCAGGTATTTCCAATCCCCAAACTAGTAGCAAAAGGGATCATGTCCACTGTTACCAATTATTTATGGCGAGGAGACATATTCAGGGTTGGTGCGATTATCGTTATACTGGATGTCAGAAACAGGGGCCTCAGTTTGGTGGATATTTGAAATAAAGCACCTGCTCTGTTCCTCAAACAGACTTTCCAAATAATCAGAGAACTGCCACAATGTATAACAGCAAAGCTCTTTGAGACTATGACACCCCATAGCCTGCAAGCACTGATTGATGTACGAAGGATTAATGCCCGTTGGCAGTATGTGAGGAACTTTTTCCTCGAAGCAAGTTATCTTAGTGACAAAATCAGAAGCAACACATATATCACAGCACATGACATCATATTTGAAAGGAAGTTAAATGAGGGCAGAAACAAAATTGAAAAGAAACTCCCTAATTGTGACTGGAAAGCTGTATGGCGGAACATCAACTATGCCAGGCTATCTACAGATGCTATTTCTGCATGGTACAAAACAGTTAACAACATCATCAGCACCAGTGGGAGACTATATGAGATCAGTTAAAACCAGACACATCTTTGTGGAAAATGCAATCTGGTGGATACACTCCTCCACAGATTCACCTGTGGCAGCAATGTGAATAACTGGAATTGGATCAGGCAACAAATCGCTTTTCTCACCAGATCCTCGATGAAATATATAATGCCATCGCTCCTCCTGAGACCAGACACGACATACTTTCCAAAATTAAAAACCAATGCCATTAGCTGGTTACTGGGAAAATATGTTAGTTATGTCATCAAAAAACTTGGGTCGGACAAAGAGATAGAATTCCGCGTTTACATCAAGTGGGAATACGCAAAAATCAGCACGTATTGCAACCACAAGAAGCACTACAGCAACATGCTGAAGATCATTTTTGAAAGAATGGGTTTCGCTTAAAAATGTGGAACCACTAAAATACCTTGAATGAGAATGAACAGAAGATAATTAAAAGTCACTTGTGTTCTTATTATTATTTACTATTACCTTGCTTTCGAAACTTCTATGTTACACGAAGAGGTTTTTCAAAACATTTTGTTCAGAATTACTCATGTTCAACTTCCAAAGTATTTGTGTGATTCAAGAAGACAATGTCGCATTGCACATCGAGTGAGCAGGTCATAGAAGAAGGGAAAAAAAAAAAAAAAAAAAAAAAAAAAAAAAAAAAAAAAAAAAAGTGGTCAGTGCGACAGCATGTCAATCCTAAGGGTCCGGGTTCAATTCCTGGCTGGGTCAGAGATTTTCTCCACTCAGGGACTGGATGTTGTGTTGTCCTAATCATCATTGTGAAAGATAATCTTGGCCTGAGAGTGCTGGGAATTTACAGCATTCCTTGTGAGTGTGGCAAAAATTATGTGGGCCAGTCTATAATAACTGTTGCCGATCACTGTGTGGAACATCAGCGTCACCTGAAAAACAGGTATCTAGAAAAATCAATGGTGGCTGAGCATAGTTTGTGAAATAAACATAAGATTTTATTTGATGAAACAAGACTACTTGCTCACACTTCAAACTATTGGGACTCTGTCAGGGAAGAAGTTGAAATTACACTTTGTGAAAATAATTTCAACAGAGACTCTGGTTATGCACTCAGCAATGCATGGAAGCGCGCAATTGATAAAGAAAGAGTGCAGAGGGAGACTTCTTACATTCCTCGCAGTTCTCCGCCTGTTGCGATGGATGGCGCTGCAAGCAAAGCTGGATAAAGTACGCAAAGAAAATCTATGGATATAGAGGCCGCCACTTCGGTACACACCGTTTTCACCGTGACATCATCCAGCCAATGAGAAGCCGTCCACTGCTTATAAAAGCAGAAGCCTCATCAGTCCATGACAGTCAGTTTTACCCCTGCAAAGATGATGGAGGTAGTCATCGAAAGCTTGGGATGTTATCCAAATTTGATGCAGCAAGTAAAGCAAGAACTTTTTATGCAACACGCAAGCCGCCAAAGTGGTATCGAATCAAAAGACTTGCACCCAGCGAACAGTCTACCTGATGGGAGGCTCTAGTCACATGCCATTTATTTATTTTTATATCCTTTCATTATTTATCTTCCCTCTACTTTCATCACATAGGCCAAACTCTTGTATTTAAAATAATCACCTTAATGAATATTATTAGTGTGTCTTCTTCTTTTTCCTGCAAACTTCCAGAGTTTGTCTTTAGTGTGGCTGTAGGTTTTCCAGGTAATTTATTATTCTGACTAGTATCTCTTCTTCTATTAGTGCATCTTGCTTTTGAGAATTCATAGCACAGTGTATCACAGTATAGCACTTTGTGCAAATTTGGTATGCACCATTATGCTTTGAAAATTGGGAGGGTATTATGTTCTTGGCCCATATGTCGTGTTGCATCTCTCCCTTGAAGAATAACATAAAATCTATGTTTCTCACACAGACAAACTAGTTTGCAAAGTAGAGGAAACCAAAATTTTCATGCTTAGTGTCTTTTTCAGCATAGCATGCTTTTCTTCCGGCTTGTTCTCCTTCTTCATGCTCTAAACAATAAATGATTTACACAGATTATGCCTCTCAAATGTAGGTACATCCTGCAGTTTAATGTGGAAATTGATTCCATCAGAGTTGTAAAATCCATGAACATCATCCATTTCATATGTAGTTAGATGACATGCGTTTTTCATATGATTTCTTTTGCAAGACAGTATTGACCAAAGTGAAATTTGTCTCCAATATTTTGGACATTAATGCTTCCTGTTTTAGCAACTATATGCTATGGGAGCAGGATAAAGGAGCTCCCCTCATCCCCCTTTCCACTTTAATGTGTGAAAAACATGCGAGTGGATGTGCAGTTAGAGCATGCTTTATCAGACCTCCTTTCCTACGTGTTGTACAATTGGCCCAGTATAAAACTTGAGGTGAAGTCATGGCAAGGTCTGTATCCCACAATATCACCATATTTCCTTCCACATATCAATAATGGATTTCTTTCCAACACCATTACCATGTGATTTGAGGACATACGTAAGTTTACAATATGGAGCTGCACTGCACTTAATGATGGGATTCTGCACATCATAGATTAGTCTGGAAGCTTCTTTTCCAAAATGGATGATACATATTTAGGAATTGGAATGGTTCTCAGTAGCCAGCAGTAAAGTTATGTATAAGAGCGTATGACATACTGTCCCCAAGTGTGCCCGCACCCAAGTAATAGCTGTTGATACTCAGCAGATGATTGTAACTGGCTGTTGATTGTGAGTTTGGTGGTTTCAGCTCAGGCAAGTACACCATCAATGGACCAGGAAATATGGAACTCATCATCAACAGTCCAGGGAATGATGAACACATTGTTGATGGATCAAGGTACAGTGCATGATGTCAGACCAGACCACAGTGTTGTTGCTACAAGCCCACCACCAGACAATCCTGCAGGGATGAAGAAATGATTTATTTATTTATTTATTTATTTATTAGTGTACTTATATAGAAATTCATCGGTATTCATATTGCTAAATACAGATAACAATCCCTCATCATCTACTGGTATGATGCTTCTTACCATTTGATCAGGGTCTGCATGGGGATCTGTGTCATCCATAGCAATAACATATCCAAACTTCTTAGGAATAAAAAAGAAGAAATCTCATAAATGGTACATTCAGGTGTAAGTTATTATTGTAGAAGGAGAAAAATTAATATTTTATGTCCACCCTTTTATAACAGGAACTCATACTAGAGAAAGAAGTCATAGCCTGGGATGGGTAAACCACCATCTCATTATCAACAGCACCTAGAAAAAACATTCCGTAAGCAGCGCATGCAAACCCATCCCTCAGTGAACTCATACTAGAGAAAGGAGTCATAGCCCATATGGATGAATTACCATATCATTAACAAAAACACCTATGAAAAAATCTCATATGTATTGCATTATTATTATTATTAGTAGTAGTAGTAGTAGTAGTAGTAGTAGTAGTAACAGTATTGTAGAAGAAATATGAATTACTACTACATATATATTCAATCATCTCTCATTGGAATCCAGCCCTGTGCACTCAGTGTGTGGAATTACATCATAGCCTTTATTTCCATGAAACACAACAGACAATGACGTAAATATCAGACATAAGTATATAAACATACACATATAGATGGTTTGTATTTTTAACTGTTCATTATAAAGACCTGACACAATTGTCTCAATAATAGAATACGCTTACACTATCTATAATGGATACAGATAGTGTGTTCATTCCATAGACAAATACATTTAATGGTGAATTTATTACTTCTGGCAAAGCAACTTGTGCTATTAAAACCTAAGACTATGCATTCATTCAATTAATTAAGGCTGAAATGCTGTGATGTGCAGTCAGCAGACTGGCTCCCTCTGGGATAGGTGTTGTGGCTATATCCCAGGCTGCTGCAATGCCTGTGTTACTCTGATGACAATGTACTGCAGCAACCACAGTTGTCAACAAAACACATCAGATGAATTCACAGTTGCGGATAATGACTACCAGCAGTTGTAGAATGGAATGACGGCAATGAAAATTTGTACCGGATTGGGACTCGAACCCGGATTCCTCTCTTATTGCGAGCGATCACCTTACCATTTTTCTATCTGTGCATGACTCACAGCCAGGCCCAAACTTCCATATGTTGTCAATCATATGTCTATGATCTGTACTCACACGTCCATTGTGTGTATTCCTGTACAGATCAGACATTGTGCTTGAAAGTCACATGCCTGACATTGGCAGATAAATATGTTGCTACAGTGCCTGTATTATTCTGATGACAATGCATTGTGGTGGCTACAGCTGATGTGAAACACATCAGATGGATTTGCAATTGCATGGAAGTTTTGGTCTGACTATGAGTTATGCATGGACTGGCAAATGCTAAGGCAACCACTCGCAATAAGTGGGAAATCCATCTTCGAGTCCCCGTCTGGCACAAATTTTCATTGTCGTCATTCCATTCTACAAGTTGATGGTAGTCATTATTCTCAATTGCAAATACACCGGATGTGTTTTGTATTAGTTGTGGTCACTGCAGTGCCTTGTCATGAGAATAACACACTCACTGCAACAGCATATTTATCTGCCGATATTGGGCATGTGACTTTCAAGTACAACATCTGGTCTGTACAGGAATACACATAATGGATGTGCGAGTACAGATTTTAAACGTATGGTTGACAACATATGGAAGTTTGGGTCTGGCCGTGAGTCATGCACACATAGCCAAATGGTATGGCGATCACTCGCTATAAGTGGGAAATCCGGGTTCTAATCCCAATCTGGCACAAATTTTCATTGGCAACGTTCCATTCTACAGCTGACGGTAGACATTATTTGCAATTGCAAATTCATCTGTTGTATATCCCAGGCATTAGTCTCACATAGAGCCTGTGGAATGGGTGGAGAGGGTACATTCTGGAAGCACACAGTCAGAGGATTGGACGTGACAGCACCAGCCCCATTTCCACATCACTGAAAAATACTACAAGGGAAAAAATCATTATACCAGATAACAATATTTTTCACTCACACATGGAGATATGAAATGTGAGTACTCAGGGTTTGTGATCTTCATTAGTTAAAGCTGTTTGCTTGCCTCATCATCAGTGAATCTGGCCCACTCACTCTTAATAACTGGTGCAACTGTCAGAATAAGACTGAAATGGATTGCGTGCATGTTATTTACACATACGTAGTGTGGTGTGGGGTGTGTGTGTGTCTGTGAGTGAGTGTGTGTGTGTGTGTGTGTGTGTGTGTGTGTGTGTGTGTGTGTGTGTGTGTGTGTGTGTGTTAATTTATTGAATTAATGCACAGTCTTGGGTACTGATAATGCATATAAAAATGAATTTATTTGTTGAATGGACACACTGTCTGAATCCATTATATATAGTGCAACCACATGCTATTATTGAGACCATTCTGTTGGGTCCTTATATTGCAGAAACTGAGAGTATTTGCCTCTATTGCCTCAGGGCAGACTTTTGTATATGTATAATATTTCCTCAGCAAACTACCTAGGGTGGGCCATCCAAGGCTGCTGAGAGCTGATGCATCTTTCTCTTTGAAATGCAGAAGCAGCAAATCCAAAGCTTTGATCCAAAGGCTCTACTCTATGTGCAGTATCCACATGGGTTTGATAAGCAGAGTGCCCAAACATTGAGCAGCTTTCAACTGCAATTCATGCTGTGTCTGTGTGTGCAGACCAGACACTATTTTAAGTATTGTGTGGGGGTGAAATCCTGTCTCCTAGTGCACTGCTAGTATAAAAGCTTGAGACACACACACATCAGGTGTGTTTGCATGCAGTGGAGAAGAAACTGCAGTTTGCAGATGATGGGTTCATCAAATAATTGCATGGGAGTTTGTGTATCATGCTGCAAATGGGGGCAGGAAGTGTGTGGTCTATGCCACTTTGAAGAGCTCGTTGCAGTCTTCTGGACAAAAATATATGCTTACTGTGAATAATGTTCTAATTATGATATGTAATTCCTTACTTGTGTACATATTGAGCTGCTTGTTGAAACTTGTCAGTGGACATGCTGGAACTTGCTCAGGGCTGCAGGTGGAGGATAAATTGATTTTTTTAAAAAAAATTTTATTTCTTCATGAAACACATCACATTTTGTCACTTAACTTAAAGGTAATTTTACATTATCTCTTTTCCTTACTTCTGCTTGAGCCCCAGGATAGATAGGTCTAGGTTCTGAATAGAACATGCTTTTCAATTTTATGTATCCATGAAGTCTTCTCACTGCTTTTGATGTACATGATTGTGTCTACCTGGTTGAAAATTTGAAGTGATGTCAGCATATCTTCGTAAACCATTTCAGCACTGAATGGAAAATATTTGTTAGTTTAATACAATTCTTCAAGTCTTGCAAACTTTGCTCCTCTGAACAGTCTCTGGGTGATATGACATTTGTGCAGCACATAGTGACAACATGTCTAACATCTGTGAATGGGACGAAAGCAGTATCCTTAAATACAAACTGTCCACATTCATCATGAAAGCCTTGAATATCAGTAACTGCGCTCTGAGGTATCATTGTTAAATGCCTCATATGTGAGACTGTACCGGTTAATTTATACAAAAACTGCAGAGTCACAGTGAGCAGTGAATAGTTATTCACACAATTATGTAGTAATAATGTGTCTGCTGAAGTTTCCCTGGGAAAATTTTCTTATGATTCAAGTTCTTTACATTGTCTAACAGCCCAGATTTCACAATTTCATTCTGCTTTGAGCAATCTGTCATGATGATGGGTGCTAATTTCTTAAATTTCTATTGGTTGTACATGCATCCAAATTTATCATCACAAAGCAGAATCATGTTTTGGTTGTGGGTGGAGTGGGAAACAGTATTGATGGGGATCAGGGCTACAATATTAAGTTTGATCTGGTAAAAATAGCATCTACAATGAACCATACAAATGTTGGCTTGGTTCCTGCTTTACATCTACATCTACATCCATACTCCGCAAGCCACCTGACGGTGTGTGGCGGAGAGTACCTTGAGTACCTCTATCGGTTCTCCCTTCTATTCCAGTCTCGTATGTGTGGGCTCCAATCTCTCTGATGTTATCCTCATGGTCTCTACGCAAGATATACGTAGGAGGGAGCAATATACTGCTTGACTCTTTGGTGAAGGTATGCTCTCGAAACTTTAACAAAAGCCCGTACCGAGCTACTGAGCATCTCTCCTGCAGAGTCTTCCACTGGAGTTTATCTATCATCTCCATAACGCTTTCGCGATTACTAAATGATCCCGTAATGAAGCGCGTTGCTCTCCGTTGGATCTTCTATATCTCTTCTATCAACCCTATCTGGTACGGATCCCACACTGCTGAGCAGTATTCAAGCAGTGGGCAAACAAGCGTACTGTAACCTACTTCCTTTGTTTTTGGATTGCATTTCCTTAGGATTCTTCCAATGAATCTCAGTCTGGCATCCGCTTTACCAACGATTAACTTTATATGATCATTCCATTTTAAATCACTCCTAATGCGTACTCCCAGATAATTTATGGAATTAACTGCTTCCAGCTGCTGACCTGCTATTTTGCAGCTAAATGATAAAGGATCTATCTTTCTATGTATTCGCAGCACATTACACTTTTCTACATTAAGATTCAATTGCCATTCCCTGCACCAGGCGTCAATTCACTGCAGATCCTCCTGCATTTCAGTACAATTTTCCATTGTTACAACCTCTTGATATACCACAGCATCATCCGCAAAAAGCCTCAGTGAACTTCCGATGGCATCCACAAGGTCATTTATGTATGTTGTGAATAGCAACAGTCCAACGACACTCCCCTGCGGCACATGCAGTTTGATTGGCCCATATTGAACAGCTCTGTCAGGAGGGTCAATATGGAGCTAGATCTGCTGCTTCAGGCAGCTACTTTGACAGGCATAGGTTTGGTTCCTGATGATATTGGTAGGTGGGACTTCACAAGACATGACCTATATCTCAGTAGGAAAGGGGAGGGTAAATTGATTGGGATGACAGCATAATCTTTAAGGAGTGGGGGGGGGGGGGGGGCACTGAAACTTGTGGGAGTACTTCTTTCTTAGGCTAAGATCAGTGTCCAATCATCTAACATTGATTGAAATTAAGCTTAATTAGAAGCACAAACTGGCAGGTACTAGACATGTTAAAATATCACAAATAAAAGTTTCAGATAACTTATAGCTCTGATGAAGCAGCATTATATGACTTGACCCTCACTAAAATATTGTTCTTTCTGTTAAGCTCTCATTCCCAGCTGCGGTGTCATGAATTGCACAATATACACAGTACCCAATGTTCCCTAGTTCAAAAATACAGTGAAAAATAATGTTAGTATGTCAGAAGATTTTCATAAAACCACAGTGAAAAATAATGCTAGTATATTGCATCAGAAGATCAAGGGATTAAAAAACAAAGTAGATGAGCTTCTTGTTTGTTTAGAAGATTTAGAAACTGAGGGTGGAATAACTGAGGGTGGAATATGTACTATTACTGTCTGAACAAGATATAGCCACAGGTATGGAAACGGTAATAGAAACTGAGGGTGGAATAACTGAGGGTGGAATATGTACTATTACTGTCTGAACAAGATATAGCCACAGGTATGGAAATGGTAATGTAGGTGGATGTAAGCTTTCAGCACATGTAAGTAGAGACATCATAGGGTGAAAAATTTGGAAACTAAAAATGTTTGTGTAGAGAAACATATAGAAGTATGTGCATGTGACTTTAAGCTTGTAGAGAAACATATAGAAGTATGTGCATGTGACTTTAAGTTAAATAATGGTAATTTTCTAATTGTAGCCATTTATAGGACTCCATTGGGAAATTTTAAGCTATTTTTGAAAAACTTGGATTCTTTGTTGTGCTATCTTACCAACAGCCGAAAGCAAATTATTGTTTGTGGGGATTTCAATATAGATTCCCTGAAAGAGTCTGATAGAAAGCTTCACTTTGAAGTACTACTTGTTTCTTTCAATTTGAGGCCAGTTATTGATTTTCCTACTCAGGTGGTACAGGAAAGCAGCACACTGATAGATAATGTTTTTATAGACCAATACAAATTTAATCAATTAAAAACTTTTCCATTTAAGAATGTGTGATGGTTCACCTTCTTTTATTTCTTTGTTTGTTGTCCTCAGTGTCAACATACTGCATTGTGATACTGGCCAAAAAATGGGGTGTGGAAGTACAACACTGACTACTTTAAATAATGTATCTGACATGAGCACAACTGTGTTTCACAGTAGCTTACTTTCACTGTTCACAACCCCACAATAACATACAGTTATATATGGCCAGTGCACTATTGTTTAACTTCCGATAAGCCTCGTTAATAGTTTGCAGGCAAACCTCCACATACTGCTATAATAGTTTACCATTGAACATCTACAAGCAGTAAAAACCTAACCACAAAGTTCACAGGTCTTGAAGAATAAAAAGGTATATGTGGAGCAGACACTGCCATTGTTTTAACACACAGCCTAATTGTGTTACACTTATTTCAAGGATGCATTTTTGTTGATCTAACCAATACAGATTCCTCATCTGAAACTTGGTCATGGACTGACTGTTCTGGGACCGAAAATTGGGCCGTTATATATCCTCACAATAATAGGTACTGAAACTTCACATTGTTCGATGTTTAAGTTACAGAAATTACAGTTAAAACTTAGCTCATTAAATTAACTGAATACATGAAAAAATTCTGTCTTTTTCACAGTTTCTTCTATTGCATGAGTTAGGCCAAATTATTTGTTTAAATCATGAAATTAACAAATATAAGTACAAAAAAAATACTTCAGACAAAACTATTAATTATTTTGGGATTAATTAAGAGCTGGCTTTGCTAACATGTTTTCGAATAGAGCAAACTAGATCCTTTAAGAATGCCATTAGTTGTTCCTCCAAATGTTTATGATTAGTACAGAATTTATATCTGTTTATATGCCAACAATAGAATTTAAGTTACAAAACAATTATGTATTTTGCCCTATAATGAAAGATACTAACTAGGAATAGTTCAAATAAATTAGAAAATCAATTACATACATAAAACTAAACATAAAATTAGGTCTTGTGTTATATTCTTTAAAACTGAGGGCCAACCCTTCTCTTTTATTAAAATGCAAATTATACTCATGTATGTTAATGGTAATTAGTTAAAAGAGAAAAAACGAATTTAAGGAGGCAGATGGCAAAACAAGAGGGGAAGTAAAAATATCCCATCTTGCTTTGACACAAATGGGCTGTCTGTTCCTGATGCACAGCTAGTTATAGTGCACGACATAGCTCCCTACAGTAGTGCAAAACAGTCCTCCAAAATAGTGTGTTTAATTAATGATTCAAAAATTGAAAATTTTAGGGGAAGCTTGCAACAGTTACACTGGGATGAAGCGTACAGGGAACCTGATGCTAATTTAAAATTTGACCTATTTCATGATACCTTTGTGAGTCTATTTGAAAATTGTTTCCCTAAGAAAACAGTGAAATATAATTGTAAGAAACCATCTAAAAATCCATGGCTCACTGAAGGGATAAAAGTACCTTCTAAACAGAGAAGGGAACTGTATCTTCTAGCTAGGAGGAGTAATGATCCAGAAGTAGCAAAAAATTGTAAAAACTACTGCACTGTATTAAGAAGAAGTTATTAAAAAGTTCAGAAGTCTGTGCATTATGTCTGAAATAGGACATCTGATGATAAGATTAAAACAATTTGGAATATTTTTAAAAGGGAAACAAGGCAACTGAGAGCACAGGAAGAGTGGATTTCTATCAATCTCAATGAAAAGTTTGTTAATAAGAAGTCAGAAGTAGAAATCTATTTTAATAATCATAATTTTTAAATGCTGTAGAGAAAATAGGATCCAGCTATTCTTTAGAAAATTGAAGGCAGTATATGGAAGAAGCAATACCTATGCAATCTGATAAAATTAAAATTCAATGCACCTCTGCTACTGAAATTAGGATAATAATAAATTCACTCAAAAGTAAAAGCCCACAGGGAATTTATGGCATTTACAACAGAGTACTAAAAGCTTGTTCCCAACAGGTAAGTGGGATTCTCAGCAACATATGTAATAGCTCACTGAAACAGGGCATTTTTCCAGATGGACTCAAATATGCTATTGTTAAGCCATTGCATAAAAAAGGAAACAGGTCTGATGCTAACAAATACCACCCAATCTCACTTCTGATGGATTTATCCAAAATTCTTGAAAAAGTAATGTATTCAAGAGTAGCATCACTTATTTGTAAAAACGAAGTACTAACAAAATCTCAGTTTGGGTTTCAGAAAGGCTTTTCAACAGAAAATGCTATATATCCTTTCACTCAACAAATATTAAATGCATTGAATAACTGAACATCACCAATTGGGATATTTTGTGATCTCTCAAAGGCTTTTGATTGTGTGAATCATGAAATTCTTCTAGATAAGCTTAAATATTGTGGTATGAGTGGGACAGTGCACAAATGATTTAATTCATATTTAACTGGAAGACTGCAGAAGGTTGAAATTAACAGTATAGATAGTCTGCAAAAATCTGCATAGTCCTCTAGCAGGGGAGGTATCAAGAATGAGGTCCCACAGGGCTCAATCTTGGGTCTCTTATAATTCTTAATATATATTAATGACTTGCCACTCTGTATTCATGAAGAAGCAAAGCTAGTTATTTTGGTTATTATACAAGTATAGTAATCACACCCAACAAATAAGAATCAGCTGAGGAAATTGTAAATAATGTCTTTCAGAAAATTATTAAGTGGTTCTCTGCAAATGGACTCTCACTAAATTTTGAGGAAACACAATGTATACAATTCTGTACAATAAATGGCATAACACCACTGATAAATATAGAGTATGAACAAAAGTCTGTTGCTAAGGCAGAATATTCAAATTTTCTGGGTGCGTGCATTGATGATAAATTGAACTGGAAGAAACACATCGATGATCTGGTGAAACGTTTAGGTTAAGCTACTTATGCTATTATAGTTATTGCAAATTCTGGTGTTAAAAATATCAGTAAATTAACCTACTATGCCTATTTTCATTCACTGCTTTCATGTTTTCATCATATTTTGGGGTAATTCATCTTTAAGAGAAAAAGTATTCATTGCACAAAATCATGTAATCAGAATAGTAGCTGGAGCCCACCCAATATCACCTTGCAGACATTTATTTAAGGAACTTGGGATGTTCACAGTACCTTCACAATACATAAATTCACTTATGAAATTTGTTATTAATAATCCATCCTAATTCAAAAACAACAGTGATGAGCGTACCTACGACACTAGAAGAAAGGATGATCTTCACTATTCTTCATTAAATCCGACTCTGGCACAGAAAGGGGTGAATTATGCTACCACAAAAATTTTTGGTGATTTGCCAAATAGCATTAAAAGTCAGACAGATAGCCAACCAATATTTAAAAACAAATTAAAATAATTTCTTAATGACAACTCCTTCAAGTCAATAGATGATAGTTTAGATATGAAGTAATAACTGTAAAAAAAGTAATTATTTTGTGTAAAGATAACTTTTGCTCAAGTGACATGTTCCACATCATACAAAATGTTGTATTCATGTACTATGGAACAAGTATTAATGTATGCATGTATGTATGTACTCTCATAATATGGAAAGTGGGACCTTGCACACATGCCATACGATGGGCTGTAGACATTATATGCTCAGTTCAGCTGTAAGCTATTGTATGGATTAAACTGTGTGTTTAGGTAAACTTAAGCATTATTGAATATACTTGAATCCCTTTTTGGGTCATTTTTATATCAGTTTCTAGCACCAGTAATATGAATCCTGTGTTTGTGATTGAACATCCGTTTTAGCAGCCCATGTCTATTTGGATGTAGCACGTAGAATTGGGTGTTCAAACAGTTCCCATGACTGGAAGTTTAGTGGCAGCTGAATACCAGAATTTAGTACCTTTAAAAATTTCAAATGCTCCTTGTCTTTTACAGAAATGTAAGGCATTTTCCATACTAGCTTTTTCAGAATATTTTATTCTCTATAGAATGAGTCCTTCCCTGAAGGTATGAGCACCCTGTACCATAATAAGTTCTTGTATGCTATTCAAGATGACATATTCATGTCTTCAAAGTATCCCATAAGTATATGATGTGATGTGGTTTACACACACTAAAGCAATTGTATTCATTAACTGAGCCATCCATAAACCATTCTGCATTTTGTAAATCATTCCAGTCCACAGATGATGCAAAAACATAGGGGAAGTCCAGCAAAAATTTTATACCATTTTGTTTTTAGTGCATCATTGCTTCATAAACCATTATGTTAAATAAAATTTGTATCAGGACCATGCCTGATTCACTTGTAGGTTTCACTGTCTTGGTGCCATGTTTTTAAATTAATGTAAACCATAATTTTTGACATTCTTGTAAAAAGTGCACAGTATGTCATTTCAGTTCTAGATTGATTCAGGGTAAAGTGACATAGAAGTAAGAAAACATAAGAAATCTGGATAAACAGTGATATTTGATATATTTAATAGAGTTTTATATAAGAAAAATTAAAAGACATTATCAGTTAACATTCGTCAGTTCAGTCATCCAAAAAGTGAAGACTGAAAGCAGAATTACGAATGTCGGGCCATCATACAACAAAATTAGTTCTGTTTTTGAAAAAATAATTCTCACCAATTCTATATAACTGTAGACAGCAGAAATAAAGTGTTTTGTTCTGTGGCTTACACTAGCACATTCAGTGTATGTCCGCAAATTACACTGCTGACACCTTAACCAGAGTTCTCCAGGTTTCAAATGCAAGTATAGTTTCATACAGTACAAACAGTGACAGTCTTCAGAAGCACCACTGTTGTCACAAAAAAGGTCTTTTTCATTTCTTTTCCAAAACTAAGTTTCGTTTTTGCTTTTCTCAGGTATTTGGAATGCAAGTTGTCTCAGCTTCTTCATAATCATACCAAACATGTGTGACTTCTATAGTTTCATGTGTTGTACCAATTCACACTCCAATGCAGTGTTGACAGTTGGCTGGAATCTACTCACTGAACATCACTGAAGATCTGGTGAACACCAAATGTTTTTCATGCCCGCAGCCAGCCCATCTTACCTCTGATAACAGCATCTATAGCAGGCTGTTTCAGCTCGTCGGCTCCATTGTGAGCTGTGGAGTGCTCCCTGCTCCAGGGAGCCATGTCGCTTGTGTGACCATTGAAGTGGGCCAGCACATGGCACGGCTGGCTGAGGCAGGCAGCAAGGCAAGCGTTTTGATGTGCCAGCTGTGTCTTACAAGATCAACAACCTCATACTCTTAGCTGCTAAGATGTGGTGACATGCTACACCAGGAAATATGATGTTCAGGAAATAAATAAGAAACAACTGTTTTGCAACAAATTGCATACTAAATTTATTGGGCCTCTGTTGCTTGACATTTTCTTTTCAAAGATCGGAAATATCAGGCGTCAAAGTGTTCGCAGCGTTAATGTGGAGGATGGCCTTCATTGTTGCATCCTGAAGAAACTATCGTTCCTTACTTTTTACTCTTTTCATTGCTGAGAAAAGCTGCTCACAACAATACATAGATCAAAACATGCACATGATCTGAGCGGCATTGTTGTGAAGCTTGGGAAATGTTTTATGCTGTAATGAACGGTACCATCGTGACAAATCCAACGTGTTGTAGCACCTCTCTTTCAACAAAGTTGAATTTTGCAAACCAATAATCTCCAATTAAAGTGATGATGACAAGTCATCAGGGGAAACTGAAAAAGGCGTGTTGAACACCTCAAATTCCATTTCCAAACCAGTGAGGTCTCAGAATCGTGTTTCAAATGACATGATAAGCTGCTTTAACTTTGCTTAGTAATCACCGAAAGTAGTACCTTCAGGTGCATAGTTATGTCAGCTAGGAACGCCAGGTCTGATATCCATTTTATATCTTTCAGGCAACGCATTTCTTCCCCTTTCATTTCGAGAAAAAGGGATATTTCCTCACAAAGGGCAAAGAAAACATCAAGAACTTTTCCCTGACTCAGCCAACACACTGTACTGTGGTGAGGTATATCCCCATACTCTGCTTCCATATCTTTCAGGAATCCTTTGAATTGGTGATGATTCATACTGTGACACTGCACAAAATTCACACACTTCACGACATCTTTCATTTCGCAACATAGCTCTACTGTTTCAGCACACAGTGCCTCTTGGTGAATAAAGCAATGAAGAGTCAAAATGTCTTTCCCGAATTTGTCCCTGAGTTTATTTTTCAAATGAGAAGCAAAACCTTGGTGACACCCAATCATTTGTGGTGCACCGTCTGTCGCTACAGAATGGAGCTTATCCCATGGCAAATTCATGTTGTCCACTGATTCACAAACAGCTTCAAAAATGTTACATCCTGTTGCAGTGTAATCGAGTGGTACCACATCCAAGAGTTCTTCAGTTACTTGCAGCTCCATGTCGACACCACGCACAAAGACTGCAAGCTGATCACAGTCCAATATGTCAGTGCTTTCGTCAAGCGCTAGCGAAAATGCAACAAAGCTCTCCGCCTTTTTCCTGAGCTGTGTCTCTAAATCCACTGCCATGTCCAGGATTCGACGAGACATTGTTTGCTTTGACAGGCAAACCCCTTCAATTGCCTGCACCTCCCTTGGAAACAAACATTCTGCAACTGCTACCATGCACGATTTTATGAGTGGTCTCACCGAAAACGGCTTGCCACTCATCGCAGTGATGTGAGCAACCCTGTAGCTTGCTCGAATTGTAGATTCAGTAGTGTTTTCTCCGCTCTCATTCACCTGAAAATTATAAACGCATTACAGAACACAAACTATGTTGCATGTTTTGATACCCTCCATATTACGAAACTGTTTTTAAACTTACGTCTCCTGGTATGTCGTTCTTAAGCCTGGCTACCAGTTCTCTATGTGCAATGCCTTCTACCTGATCGTAGTGCGCTGCATGAAGATGTGTATAATTTCATTGTATATTGTACCTCTTCGCAGAATTAAATACTTTATGACATACAAGACACTGCGGATGACCATCCCTCTCAATGAACAGAAAGGTATCCTCCAATAGAGGTACAGGGCTCCTGCGGCTAGTCGTAGCTGTCATTGAATATGGATTATTGCGTCAGTTGTGGCTGCATGTGGCCAGGGGGCAGGGAGTTCGCTTTCCCCCTCCACGCGGGCTCCGAGCTGCCGCAGTGAGTGCTCTGGAGTGCTCTGGCTCCCTGGAGCTCGGTTGGAACAGCCTGATCTATAGCCTGCTGCATCTGTACCACATCCCAAGACTGCCTTGACAATTTCCTTGCTTTATTGCCTGGCATCAGAAAGGGGAAATTCACTACTTATATTTAGCCTACATAAATTCATTGCATTTGTGCTTCATTGCACATTTATTAATTCATGTTTACTGTTTTGTTTAAGTTATGTTATTATAGAGTGACCTACTTCTATTGCTGTTACACTTAAACAGATATGTAAGATAACTAGCTTGATTAATATCAGACATCATGAAGAATAGAACTAGATCCATACAGGCTGCAATGACACTTGTAGCCTGAAACACCTTCTCATTTGAGAAATGTTCAACTACTGTGTGCTCTAGCAGAACCTTCAACCTCTCAAAACAAAACTAAAAGTACGCTTTAGAGAATAACCTCAAACCTATAACTATCTACAATACTAATGAATGAATATAAGTGAATAAAATAAAAAGTTGGGGGCTTACCTATAAGTTCTCCATTCACAGTAGCAAGATGGATGCTGGCAGCTCATCGCCATGTATGTAGGAACAGGGTTCATAGTCAACCTTCCTATATAGCTTAGTGCAGTTGGCGCCACTCAACTGTTTCATCCATACCCCTGCTACATAATTTTACCCTCATACATCATTATAGCTCAGCTCCAACTATTTTTTGGGGACTGATGAGATCCCAACGTTTCTTGTGCAGTTATTCTGAATGCCAGTCAGTTTTTATCTATTTAACAGAAACAGAAACATGAAAGCATTACATGTGAGTTGCCATATCATTGTAGGTTCTCCACAAATTTTCCTTTGAGGTACAGGAAACTGTAGCTCTAAATTGTTAAGGTATCTCTGTAATCATTGAGAACCCTAATGTTGTTTGGAGAGGTTCAGTGTGTGCAAGGAAAATTATTGTAGGTTTGGGCCTTGATGGTGCAGTGGGGCCACAGCAACAGTCCATTGGTAGTTCAGAAAAATATAATCGAAAGGCAAAACATTTTATTAGCACCCATTTCACTACATTGGTAGTATCAGTGAAAGTGGTAGCAATGCCCCCGTTGGAGCACATGGTAAGGATGGCACATGGCATGATGCTGGAATCCCAAAAACTTTAGCATCTTTATGCTTGTATGCTGCACTATATCACATGGTTGTCTGGTGTGGCCCATTCATCCCTATAAAAGCTGCTGGATTATTCATCTTGTGCTCAGATTAATGATTACTTATACATGTTTATGGCTCACTTGTTTTTCTGACACGATGTTTACAGCCACATCCACTACAAAAAATTTGAGGCCTGGGAGTATGGTAAGGACTTGTCACACCCTGTAAGAGCTCCATTTGGCCACTGTGGTTGCAGTATTGTCATGTTTGTCCTGATCTGCCTTATCCTGAATAAACGGCCCTGACACTGTAATCAGCATGTGTGCACATTAGTGCCTGTTGGCTGACTTCCTCTGCCACAGCTAATCTGCTAGTTTCTGAAGAAATGTCCACAAAACAGTGGTGGTGTTACATTACCTCACCTCTTTGAAAGACCTGGCCCCTAGGGGCTCAGCCCCAGGCTGATCTGAAACAGAGTGCATATGTGGAACAGTGTACAGGTTTCCTCTTAAGTACTAGGTGGCTTGAGCCACAATGTTCAGAGACTGTGAATTTACTCTACCAGTTTAGCCCTTTCCCCCCACCCTGATACCAAGGTGGGGATGGAGTGAGGTGGGGTGAGGGATGGAGAGGGGCAGGAGGTAGGGAGGGGTTTGGGAGGAAGTGTCCAGCTGCTTGTGGGAGAGTGTGGAGCTGTCTGTGGGCTAGCTAGGGTGCAGGTAAGGGGGCAGGTGGCAGATGACTGGGCTCGCAGTTTCACAGACTAGGGCATGAGATGGCATCACACAACTAGCTGACATGAGTTGGGCGTGGTATTGTCACAGGGGATGGTGCACACTGCACACACACACACACACACACACACACACACACACACACACACACACAGTACTGGGTGAGGGTGCGGGTACAGTGAGTTATCTTAGGTTATGGGAGTGAAGGATGTGCTGTAAGGCTAGCTCCCATCTGCACAGCTCAGAAAAGCTGGTGGTGGTGGGGAGGATCCAGATGGCATGGATTGTGAAACAGCCATTGAAATCTCTCATGTTGTACTCTGCTGTATGTTGTGCCACTGGGTGGTCCACCTTGTCTCTGGCAACAGTTAGGTGGTGGCCATACATTCTGGTTGACAGCTTGTTGGTTGAAGTGGTTGCAGCAGAGCTGGTATACAACATGGCTGCTTTCACAGGCGGCCTGGCCTCTGATATGATAGGGTAGGCCTGTGATGGGACTGGAGTAGGTGGTTCTGGGTGGGTGGATTGGGCAAGTCTTGCATCTGTGTCTTCCACAAGGGTATGATCCCAGTGGCAGGGGACTGGGGGTGGGAGCAGCATAGGGATGGACTAGGATGTCGTGAAGGTTGGGTGGGTGGCAGAACACCAATTAGGGAGGGGATGGAAGTATCTTGGTTTCAGTATTCTATTCATTATTGCTCCTGTACATTTTTTTAAAACCATGGCATTTTGCTGTATGCATCTTATTCCTTATTATATCCCATCTCATAAGTCTTCCCTGACCCAGAGTTCTGACTGACTTTTCCTTCACCCAACTTCCTATCACTTCAACCATTCTGCCAGAAACAGGAGCCACTAGCTTGAAAACGTTGCAAATTTTAGTAACTTTATATGTATTCACTTGCTGCCACTTGTTGAACACATTTTTTATCTATTCAATTACATTATATTTTCAAAAACTGATTATTTTCATTTAAAACAACACAAATAATACTTTCATGAAAGTTTTACAACACAACTGGTAACTGTTATCATACTCTTACTCTTAGTCATGCCATCAGGGCACTTTGATCCCCATGCCTGTGCAATAGTACTTAGCATAACCTTAAATGTGAGGGAATACACTTGTTAAATTACTCCTATTTCTATTTTCATGCACACAACAATGTTCATGCCCTCCATTTGCTTTTCCTGTCATTCACACATGATTGGTGAAGCAGTCTACTGGGATCTGCACTGCCATAGGTTCAGTAGTTTGGTCAGCTGTACGCCCACAAGTAGACAAAGGCTATACAAAAGTGTCAGAGCTGTTTGGATACCAGATATTGTGACACTCTAGGTCATGACTGCACAACATAGTTTCTTGTGATACTTCTGGACCTGCTGTAGCATTTATTCTGCCAAAATTTGCCCTTCTTGCATTTGCTATGAGCTGGTTCAGAGAGAGGATCAGGTCAGGTTTCCAGGTGTAATTGAGACAGAATAAATTCTGGGCTGGAAACATTTCCATTACTTTTACTGCTCAGTACATCTATGGCAGGTTATGTTCAATCAGAATTTCTAAAAATAGCAGCTGACAGTTGGAATGATGGTCCAATTATGTTACAAGCTGTCCCATTCATTAATTAACCCACTACCATGCAACTCTACTTTCTTTGTCCCTTTTCTAGTGCTGACAATGTTGAACAAAGCTGCCTGTGTATGGCACGAAGAGTGGGCTTCCTCCATGTTTGTCAAAACCACTTGTGCATCCCAGACACTATCAGCCAATCATTGTAACTGTCCACTCGAGTCTGTATCATTACAAAATTCCTATTCACAGTGTCAACCAATGCCTTTGCATATTCCATCACTTCAGTCATCAGTTTCCATAACACACCTGGTACATTCTCACAGACTTTTCTATTTTACTGTTGAGTGTATAAGGGCATATGAAATTTACCCAGTGCCCCAGTCTAACTTTCCATGTGCTTACCCACTTTCTGTTCCAGTTTAGCGCTGTGGTGTTTGCTTTCTGCACCTCTTTCAATATCCTTTTAACGTCTTGGTGAAACTGTGAACCAGCTTTCTGTCCCTTCCAATCTTTGTTGTTTCAAATGATAAGGGCATCTTGCTACCATGCAATATGTCAGGATAAGATAGCCCAATACCAGTGTAATCTTCAAATTGCACATTGAAATGACAAATGATAGTTATGTATCCTAGTCATGGTGGTGAGAGTTTACACAGTAATTCAGTTTCTTACCAATGGTTCAATGTGCATGCTCCATTGTCCCATTGGTTTGACAGTTAGCTGATTAGTTCTTAATTTCTGAACCTGTAGTAAATGATACAGTTGAGGGACAAATTTACCATGGCTTACACCAACACTGCTGCTTGTTGATTCAGTAGTACTGAAGACTGCCAAGTTACTTGTAGTAGATGTCACCCACTGATGGTAGTACTTGCCCTAGTGGGTGGCAACATGTGGCATTTAGATGCCTGCACCATCGCAGAAGACTGTATCATCCAGATTTAATTCAACTGCCCTCCTGAGCAGAAGTATGGCAGCTGCTGTAGTGAGCCAATAGGCAGCCTGCCAATGGACAAGTACAAATTACAATGAGGAGGAGGATTTGGCTCTACTAGAAGTTGTGGCAGTGGAAGTCTGCAATATTAACCTAGTCATCCATTGTGGCCCTCCCATCTCCACCGGCAATTCTGGAATGGACATCCTGTTATGAAATTGATGGTTAATTTTACATGCTTTGGCTCATTTTCTGATGTTTCCATCTCTGTTTCCCCAATTTGATTACATTACTGTGTTGCTTGGCTTGGTCCACTGTGTGCTGTATAAAAGCCCTGATGCTGCAAGTGGCAAGCATACAAGTCAATGCCTGTCAGCTGCTTTCCACTGCTGTGGCTGAACTGGTAGTCTTTTTGAAGTAATGTCTAAAAAATAATGTCAACATTACACATCATTATTATTAAACATTGCCAAAGCAAAAGGTTTTAGAAGAAATATTCCTGGCAGATGTTTCACTCATTACTTTGAGCTGTAGCTGCTATATCGACTGATGTTATTGCATGGTTTCAGTCTTTTAGTTTGAGGAACTTATAATTCTCCTGTGTTACCACATGGTACTCCACTGCAAGTTGTGTACTGTCAGCAGTGTGAATCAGTTTTATACCTAATACCCATGCTGCTGCTGCTGGTTCAAGTGTAGGAGTCTCACAATCTCTTTATCATGAAAGTTGACTAGATTTCTGTCCTAGTCTACAATATTCATCTCTAGATGGTCTAATGTCAGAACAGTCACTGAGAGGTACACTACAGGCCATTAAAATTGCTACACCATGAAGATGACATGTTACAGATGCAAAATTTAACCAACAGGAAGAAGATGCTGTGATATGCAAATTATTAGCTGTTCAGAGCAGTCACACAAGGTTGGCACCGGTGGTGACACCTAGAACATGCTGACATGAGGAAAGTTTCCAACTGATTTCTCATACACAAACAGCAGTTGACCGGCATTGCCTGGTGAAACGTTGTTGTGATGCCTCGTGTAAGGAGGAGAAATGCATACCATTATGTTTCCGACTTTGATAAGGGTTGGATTGTAGCCTATCACGATTGCGGTTTATCGTATCGCAACATTGCTGCTCACATTGGTCAAAATCCAATGACTGTTAGCAGAATATGGAATCAGTGGTTTTAGGAGGGTAATACGGAACGCCATGCTGGATCCCAACAGCCTCATATCACTAGCAGTCGAGATGACAGGCATCTTATCTGCATGGCTGTAATGGATCGTGCAGCCACGTCTCGATCCCTGAGTCAACAGATGGGGACGTTTGCAAGACAACAACCATCTGCATGACCAGTTTGACGATGTTTGCAGCAGCACAGACTATCAGCTCAGAGACCATGGCTGCAGTTACCCTTGACGCTGCATCACAGACAGGAGCGCCTGTGATGGTATACTCAATGACAAACCTAGGTGCACGAATGGCAAAACGTCACTTTTTCAGATGAATCCAGGCTCTGTTTACAGCATCATCATGGTTGCATCTGTGTTTGGCGACATTGCAGTGAATGCACATTGGAAGTGTGTATTCATCATCGCCATACTGGCGTATCACCCGGCATGATGGTATGGGGTGCCATTGGTTACACATCTCGGTCACCTCTTGTTCACATTGACGGCACTTTGCACAGTGGACATTACATTTCAGATGTGTTACGACCCATGGCTCTACCCTTCATTTGATCCCTGTGAAACCCTACATTTCTACAGGATAATGCATGACCTCATGTTGCAGGTCCTGTACGGGCCTTTCTGTATACAGAAAATGTTCGACTGCTGCCCGGGTCAGCACATTCTCCAGATCTCTCACCAGTTGAAAACATCTGGTCAATGTTGGCCATGCAACTGGCTCGTCACAATACGCCAGTCATTACTCTTGATGAACTGTGGTATCATGTTGAAGCTGCATGGGCAGCTGTACCTGTACACGCCATCCAAGCTCTGTTTGACTTAATGCCCAGGCATATCAAGGCCATTATTACGGCCAGAGGTGGTTGTTCTGGGTACAGATTTCTCAGGATCTATGCACCCAAATTGCGTGAAAATGTAATCACATGTCAGTTCTAGTATAATATATTTGTCCAATGAATACCCGTTTATCATCTACATTTCTTCTTGGTGTAGCAATTTTAATGGCCAGTAGTGTATATGGCATTGGCAGGTGCCTCAACAATTTTATTTGCTGGGCCCACTGTGGTGAAGAATTGATAGATTGTGCAAATCAGTCTATCATTCAGATATGAATTCAATGCAATTATTAAACTCGCATGAATCATGCTAATCACTTGTACATCCACAGGCTGTGTTGACAAGTAAAATTTATCAGAATTCTTCTCTGAAACATGACTCCTTGAGAAACCCTGTAGTGGTCCTATTGCAACTTTCTGGCTAAATACTATAGTCTGATCTGTAGTTTTTATCTCTATTTAAAATATATTAACATTTATGTGCAACTCAGAACCCTTATTTAGATTGTTTTATAAGTGCATTTACATTTATCAAGATAGTATGAGCCAGTGGGTATTTTCACAACTTTACTGCTTCCTAAATGTAGCTTATTGTTCACCTCTGTGACGTTAGGAATGCTTCAATACATTTCCAAACCAATCAGTGCAATACAGCATACCCCACTGCTTAGACCAATTGGTGGAAAGTTATCACATATAAAACTGATAATTGCTCTTTTAAAATTAAGTGTATGACACCTCATCCAAATCTCAACTTACACAGTCCTAAACATGTTGCTTTGAACACTTACATCTGCAGCCATATACATGCTCTGCAAGCCACGGTACAATGCATGGTGGAGGATACCCTGTACCACTACTAGTCATTTTGTTTCCTTTTCCATTCACAACTTGTCTTCATAGTCATTATGCGGAATGTATGTTGGCAGCAGTAGAATCATTCTACATTGAGTTTCAGATGCCGATTTTCTAAATTTTCTCTATAATGGTCTTTGAAAATAACATCTCCTTCTCTCCAGAGATTTCCATTTGATTTCCTGAAGTAAAATCATTGAGATACAGTAACAGATCTAGCAGCCCACCTCTAAATTGCTTTGATGTCTTCCATCAATCCTTCAATACAACATGTATAAACACTCCATCAGTACTCAAAAATGGGTTTCCTTTAGAGATGAACCACACTTTCCTAAAATTCTCACAATGAACTGAAGTTCAACATTCACTTTCCCTACTACAAACCTAACATGCTCATTCCATTACATATCACTTTGCAGTGTTATGCCTGGGCATTTAATCATTATGACTGTGTCAAGCAGCACACTACTAATGCTGTATTTGAACACTGTAGGTTTTTTTCCCTACTTATCAGTATTAACTTACATATTTCTACATTTAGAGCTAGCTGCTATCCTTCAAACCAACTAGAAATTTTGTCCACATCATCTTGTACCCTCCTACAGTCACTCAACTCTTTCAGCTGCTACTCTATGTCAGGGATGCTTATTACTGTGTCTTCAATATGGGAGACTGCATGACAATCATGCAACATTATGTTTGTACAATTCTCCTGCATGAATGATTTCTTAAGCATGAAATTTAAAAGTTTGACTTTCCTTTTGCTGTCTTCTGCTGCCATGACAGACTACTAATGAATGACTGGATAGAAGCCTTAGACCAGCTTAGCATCATTACAGTTGAGGTCCTTGGTTAAAAAGAAATTATGTCATGAGAAATAATGTGATTTTGTGAAACCTTTACACCTAATGTTGTACGGGATGCTATCTCTTGAGAGACTAATACATATCAGAAGAAGCATGCACATACACTCCTGGAAATGGAAAAAAGAACACATTGACACCGGTGTGTCAGACCCACCATACTTGCTCCGGACACTGCGAGAGGGCTGTACAAGCAATGATCACACGCACGGCACAGCGGACACACCAGGAACCACGGTGTTGGCCGTCGAATGGCGCTAGCTGCGCAGCATTTGTGCACCGCCGCCGTCAGTGTCAGCCAGTTTGCCATGGCATACGGAGCTCCATCGCAGTCTTTAACACTGGTAGCATGCCGCGACAGCGTGGACGTGAACCGTATGTGCAGTTGACGGACTTTGAGCGAGGGCGTATAGTGGGCATGCGGGAGGCCGGGTGGACGTACCGCCGAATTGCTCAACACGTGGGGCATGAGGTCTCCACAGTACATCGATGTTGTCGCCAGTGGTCGGCGGAAGGTGCACGTGCCCGTCGACCTGGGACCGGACCACAGCGACGCACGGATGCACGCCAAGACCGTAGGACCCTACGCAGTGCTGTAGGGGACCGCACCGCCACTTCCCAGCAAGTTAGGGACACTGTTGCTCCTGGGGTATCGGCGAGGACCATTTGCAACCATCTCCATGAAGCTGGGCTACGGTCCCGCACACCGTTAGGCCGTCTTCCGCTCATGCCCCAACATCGTGCAGCCCGCCTCCAGTGGTGTCGCGACAGGCGTGAATGGAGGGACGAATGGAGACGTGTCGTCTTCAGCGATGAGAGTCGCTTCTGCCTTGGTGCCAATGATGGTCGTATGCGTGTTTGGCGCCGTGCAGGTGAGCGCCACAATCAGGACTGCATACGACCGAGGCACACAGGGCCAACACCCGGCATCATGGTGTGGGGAGCGATCTCCTACACTGGCCGTACACCACTGGTGATCGTCGAGGGGACACTGAATAGTGCACGGTACATCCAAACCGTCATCGAACCCATCATTCTACCATTCCTAGGCCGGCAAGGGAACTTGCTGTTCCAACAGGACAATGCACGTCCGCATGTATCCCGTGCCACCCAACGTGCTCTAGAAGGTGTAAGTCAACTACCCTGGCCAGCAAGATCTCCGGATCTGTCCCCCATTGAGCATGTTTGGGACTGGATGAAGCGTCGTCTCACGCGGTCTGCACGTCCAGCACGAACGCTGGTCCAACTGAGGTGCCAGGTGGAAATGGCACGGCAAGCCGTTCCACAGGACTACATCCAGCATCTCTATGATCGTCTCCATGGGAGAATAGCAGCCTGCATAGCTGCGAAAGGTGGATATACACTGTACTAGTGCTGACATTGTGCATGCTCTGTTGCCTGTGTCTATGTGCCTGTGGTTCTGTCAGTGTGATCATGTGATGTATCTGACCCCAGGAATGTGTCAATAAAGTTTCCCCTTCCTGGGACAATGAATTCACGGTGTTCTTATTTCAATTTCCAGGAGTGTATTATGCATGACAATCTGTGAGAGGGGAATTACAAGAACCCAAGGCTTCTAAGCCAAATTGTTTGATACGGGCTTTCTACTAGATGAATTATCTGATGACACTTTGGTTGAACTCTTGCACTCTTCAATTTTTGTTCAAAAATTAGTTTTTCATACTTTCATCCTGGTTTGCTATTCCATTACTATTTTGTAAGTTATGAAAACATGATTTACATAAAAAAATATGTTGACTACAAAAAGATAAAAATCATGATATAGATTTTTTTAAAATTAATGGAATGATACTGAATAAAGTAAAAATGTGTTTTAATATAGCAAACTATTACATGAAATCCGAATTTCATCGTCGTCATCAAAAATATGGAGACCATTTATTTTACTGAAGGTACTCAGAAACATATCTCTGACTTGTGGCTACTTTGGAGTTGTTATTTGCATCTTTACTGCTTGTAGTTAATTGGAAGTTGGTTTTGAAAAGAAAAGGAGATTGGACATATTGCTCCAAACCTGTTAATTGATGAATGTCATAAGACTGTGATATCAAGAGCCAATTTATATGGAACTGAATGTGATGTAAAATGTTACTGTCGTTGAAACAAAGAGCTGGCAATAAATCAGTGATGTTAAAATGGCATTAATCTTCTCAATCATTTCAAGATGAAGACCCAGACCAACTAATATCAGATCACAAAGAAACTGAGTCTACCCATCGATGACTGCAGTCATTTCAAAATGTAAGCACTGATATAAACATAGAACAGGCACTCAATATTATTATTATTCACGTTGCAAAATAGTGATGACTGACTAAAATCCACATTGTGATTTTGTTCAATTATTGATTTGTTATATGTTATCTGTGCATGTTATAAGTTCTTATTGGACTAATGTGTTGTGTGTACTCAACATTCTTCCCACACACAAATCAAATTGGCTATTTCTGATAGGGATATCACCAAACAAATGTGCTTTAGTGACCTCAGCTGGAGAGTGACATATTGTGTCAGATTTCTGCACATGAGTGTGATGCCCACTGAGTTGTGCTCTTACTTTACCAGTGTGTACTGTGAATTTCTGGCTTAAATGTACTCTACTTAGCACGACATGGCACTCTGAAGTATGGACTTTCAAATTCCAATGCATCTGAAGCCTGAATTTTGTATGCTGAAAGATTTCCTAATGGGCATTTAGCATACAACACAACCTTTCAAAGAGCGTATGAACATCTTGCGGGAACAGAATTTTTAGAAAAGGTCATTTCATTATGGAATACCAAATATTGTTAGAACACCAGATTTAGAAGACCATATGATTCATCATATTAAGGGAAACAGTAGCAGGAGTATTGGAAAAATACCAGAAACTGAGAGTGTTAATATTGCTCTGCAAATACAAACAATTTTAAAAGCATTTTACAAATAAATGGATAGGTTGTGGGGCAGAAAAATCTTGGCCTGCTTGGTTTCCTGATTTTTGTTTTGGGGAGATTTAAAGGTACAGTGTATTCAAGACATATTGTGAATGTTGAAATTCTTTGCCACCTTGTTCAAGGATTTCAGCAGATACAGCAGACACTTGAAATACAGGAGCAAGTAAGACAGTCAGTGATGTGGTGTTTAGAAGGTTGTGTTGGAGCTTCTGGTAGATGTTTTGAGCATTTCATTTAGCTATTAGAAGACAACTTTTGAAAAGAAAAAAACACCTGTGGAACTACAACGCTCTCCTTTGATTGGCAAGATATGCCTCAGCCTCTAGTTGTGGTAAAGTGACCATACACACAATGTTGTTGTTGCAGATGTGCAAATCTGTCATTTGAATTCCACTAGCCTTATGTGTTCAAAGATGTCCCGTCACTGCAGTGGAATTCTTGTCATGGTTGCATCCAGAAGTAGTAGATGCAGTGCTGTAATAGTGATTTTTATGGGATACACTTAACAACTTTGCTCACAGTAAAAAGCACACAGTTTAGCATTTTTAAGAGATGCCATTTATCGAATCCTGTGGTTTTTTACATCACATTTCATTCACTGTACATTTAACATGTTACACAGTATTAATTATCAATGCCATTCCACAACTGTAAGCAGATGACACTATAAGTATTTCCAAAACACATTTGTGACTGCACTCTAGACCTGTCCATGACCACACAATCATAAATAACAATTTAATGATTTATTTTATTTACACTCCTAGTTCTATAGGACCAAATTGAGGAACAAATCTCCAAGGTCATGGAACATGTCAGTACATGAAATTATAACATAAAAGTGATAGCAGATAAAATAAAATGTATATGAACCCAAAAAAGTCAAGCCATAAGTTTAAGCAAATGCAATCAACAATATAATATAAGAATCAGCTTAATTTTTCAAGGAACTCCTCAGCAGAATAGAAGGCGTGACCTATGAGGAAACTCTTCAGTTTCAATTTGAAAGTGTGTGGATTACTGCTAAGACTTTTGAATTCTTGTGGTAGCTTACTGAAAAGGGATGCAGCAGTATACTGCACACCTTTCTGCACAAGAGTTAAGGAAGTGCAATCCAAATGCAGATTAGATTCCTGCCGAGTATTAACTGAGTGAAAGCTGCTAATTCTTGGGAATAAGGTGATATTGCTAAAAAGAAATGACAGTAAATAATATGTATGTTTAGAGGCTAACGTCAAAACACCCAGACTAGTGAACAAGGGTTGACAAGAGGATCACGAACTTACACCACTTATTGTACAATCTGCCCATTTCTGATTCAAAAATACCATTTTAGAATGGGAAGAGTTACCCCAAAATAATATGCCATACAACATAAGCAAATGAAAATAAGCAAAGTAGACTAATTTTCATGTCGAATGATCACTTGCTTCAGATGCCGTTTGAATGTCAGCATTAAGTCTTTGAACAAGATCCTGAACGTGGATTTTCCACGACAGTTTACTATCTACCTGAACACCTAGACATTTGAACTGTTCACTTTCACCACTGATATGCCCATTCTGTGAAATTAAAGTGTCAGGTTTTTGTTGATTTGTGCATTAGAAATTGTAAAAACTGAGTCTTACTGTGATTTAGTGTTCGTTTATTTTCTACAAGCCATGAACCGATGTCATGAACTGCACTATTTGAAACAGAGTCAATATTGCACACAACACCCATACTACCAAGTTAAGGTCATCAGGTGGCAAACAGAAATATTTTAGAATGAGATTTTCACTTTGCAGCAGAGTGTGCGCTGATATGAAACTTCCTGGCAGATTAAAACTGTGAAAGGCAAAGGTGCCGAGTTCGAGTCTCGGTCCGGCACACAGTTTTAATCTGCCAGGAAGTTTCATATCAGTGCACACTCCACTGCAGAGTGAAAATCTCTTTCTGGAAACATCCCCCAGGCTGTGGCTAAGCCATGTCTCCTCTATATCCTTTCTTTCAGGAGTGCTAGTTCTGCAAGGTTTGCAGGAGAGCTTCTGTTAAGTTTGGAAGCTAGTAGACCAGGTACTGGCAGAAGTAAAGCTTTGAGGACGGGGCGTGAGTCATGCTTGGGTAGCTCAGATGGTAGAGCACTTACCCGCGAAAGGCAAAGGTCCCGAGTTCGAGTCTCGGTCCGGCACACAGTTTTAATCTGCCAGGAAGTTTCAGAAACATTTTAGAATTACCTGTAATACTAGAGAGCATATCATTTATATAAATGTCCACCTTGATAGCTGAAGGGTCAGTGTAATGGAATGCCATGCAAAGGGGCCCAGATTCGATTCCCGGCTGGGTCGGGGAATTTCTCTGCTCAGAGACTGGGCATTGTGTTGTCTTCATCATCATTATCTCATCCCCATTGACGCACAAGTTGCTGAAATGACCTCAACTATAAAGACTTGCATCAGGCAACTGGCCTACCTGACAGGAAGCCCTAGGCACATGACATTTCATTTTACATATATAAATGAGGAACAGGAATGATACCAACACTGACCTCTGGTGCACACCCCATTTGACCATACCCCACATCTCAGCCATTCTCAGCACTGTGAATAATGACCTTTTGCTGTCAGTTGTTGAAGTAAGAGGTGAACTAGTTGTGAGCTACTCACCATATTTAGTATAGTTCTGGAGCAATATTTTGTGATCAACACAATCAAATGCCTTAGTTAAATCAAAAAATATGCATAGTGTTCGAAATCTTTTGTTTAATCCATCCAGTACCTCGCAGAGAAAAGGGAATATAGCATTTTTCAGTTGTTAAATGACTTCTAAAGCTGAACTGTACATTTGATAGCAAATTATGTGATGTAAAGTGATCAATTATCCTTACATACACAACCTTTTCAATAACTATAGCAAGCAATGATAGCATAGAAATAGATCTAAAATTGTCTACATTATCCCTTTCTCCCTTTTTATAAAGTGGCTTTACTACTGAGTACTTTAGTCATTCAGGGACCAGACCATTCTTAAAGGAAAAATCACAAATATGGCTAAGTACAGGGCTAACATGTGCAGCACAGTACATTAATATTCTGCTAGGCACTCCATCATATCCATGAGAGTCCTTAGTCTTCAATGATTTAATTATTGTCCCAATCTTCCCCCTGTCAGTATCACAGAGGAGTATTTCAGGCACCAATCTTGGAAAGGTATTTTCCAAAGAGAGTTATATGATTCCCTTCAGAAACTAAACTTTTATTTAATTCACCAGTAATGCTTAGAAAATTATTGTTAAATACTCTACCTAAATCTAATTTAATCAGTAACAGAAATATTTTTATTATGAAATGAATTTATAGTGTCAACCTTGTGCTGCTGACCAGACACTTCCTTCACAACTGACCATGTGGCTTTAATTTTATCCTGTCAATTAGCTATTCTATTTGTGTACCACATACACTGCCTTTCGAATAACATTTTTAAACACCTTACAAAACTGTTTGTAATGGGCTGCTGTAGCTTTATTGTGACTGCTTCTGACATTTTGATATAATTCCCACTTTGTTCTACATGATATCCTTATTCCACTAGTCAGCCACCCAGGCTGACTTTTACTGTTAGTATGCTATTTAGAATGTTCTAATGGAAAACAGCTCTCAAACAGCATAAGAAATGTGTTAATCTATGTTATCAGCACTATTAGTATGCCATTTAGAGCATTCTAATGGAAAACAGCTCTCAAAGAGCATGAGTAATGTGTTAAGGAAAGCAATATATTTGTCACCCATGTTATCATCACTACAAACATCCTGCCACTCTTGTTCCTTAACAGGGTTTAAAACAACTCTTTATTACCAATGGATTAGCTTTCCTACATAGTTTGTAATTATATGTGACATTTGTTTGAGTACAAAATGCTTTTAGTGTTAAAATTTGTGCCTAATGGTCTGAAACGCCATTCACCCTTTTATAAACAGAATGCCCATCTAGTAATTAATAATGAATAAAAATATTGTCAATGGCTGTGCTACTGTTCCCCTGCACCCTAGATGGAAAAAACGCAGTCTGCATCAGATCATATGAGTTTAGGAAATCTACCAACATCCTTTTCCTTGCACATTCATATACAAAATTAATATTGAAGTCACCACATATAACTTCTTTTTGGTACTTCCTATAAAGTGAACTAAAAACCCTCTCTAGCTTGAGTAGAAATGCTCTGAAGTCTGAGTTAGGGGACCTATAAACAATAACAATTAGAAGTTTAGTTTCATTAAATTCAACTATCTGTTCAGTGCAGTGCCGTGATACATCTATGGAGTCAAATGTAATACTGTTTCTTATGTACAAGGCCACTCCTCCACAGCACAAGGAACTCCTTGAAAAACAGCCAGCTAATCTGTATTCTGGTAAAGGCAGCCTCTGAACTGTCAAATTATTGAAGTGGTGCTCTGGTATACCAATAATGTCAGAGTCAACGCCTATAAGCAGTTCACTAACATTATCTCTAAGAAGTCTTATATTTTGATGAAATATGCTAATTCCTTCTGATATCCTTTTTAGGTGACTCCTTAGTTAGAGGGACTTCCTTTAAGCAGGTATACCTGTAAGCTGACATCAATCTAAAAAAGTTGCAGCTCTGACACCAAATAGTACAGGATTTTTTCCATGAGTGATCCCACCACCACCCACTACACTGTCACCTTGCCAGCCTCCCCTTCTCCTACCTATTGAGGTGCAGGCCATGCCTAGTGAAACCCGATCTACTGATAGACTCAGCTGGCACCACTGCAATGTGACCAATGCCCTCTTCCATAACTGCCTTTTCCAGCCCCATGTTAACATACCTAACAGCAACATTAAGTTGAGGCCGATTGTGATTCTGGAACAGTTGCACTAAATGCACCTTAGTGCCACCTGTTTGAGTTGCTATCTTTACCAGGTCACCACCTACATCATATTCCCCATCCATATCAAATCCCTGCTCCACCCACAGTCTCTACTTGATCCTCTTTCATAAAAATCCTACATAACTCCCCTATGCTGTCAGTCACCTGAGCTAACCCTGCACTAGGTTTCATAATACTGGTGACCTGGTACTCACTCCCCAACACTTTCTGCAACTGCTGGCCCACACCTCTACCGTGTGAACTACCTAGCAGCAGAACCTTCCTCTTTCTGTTAGAATTTGCAACTGACTTAGGCCTCCTAACTGCTGAGAACTGCTGTATGTTTCCTACAACTACAGCTACAAGAGGCTCCTCTCCACTCAACTTTGACAGTTAGTCAAATCTACTGTGTATATGCAAAGTACAACTGTCTGAATACCTCCTCCTCCAAGCTGCCTCCTTGCCAACTGCCAGTTCCCATTCCCCAGCCCCCTTCACCCTCCTCAATCTATCTAGTTCCTCCTTTGTGTATTGTAACTGCACCTAAAGGGTACAGATCTTATGCTCCTGCTCCTCTATCAGCTTATCTCTACTACAGATTCTGCATTCCTAGGAGAGGATCTCGCTAGATTGCCCACTGGCTTCCCCACTGCATTCCGCACAATGGAAATACATTGAAAAAATTCCACAACATCACCCATTACTCACAAAGCTATGACTGAGCCCACACTTTCCACTCATGGTAAAAATTTACAATCACTGAAAAAAACTAAATATCTATGTTACCTAAGTTCAATTACATCAGTAGAACTATTTATAGAACTAGCAATAGTGGTCTCAAAATTCTCTCTCTACTAAGAAAGCATCAACTTTTATTACTACTACCAAACCACAACTAATCCAATACCAACAAAAATTCACAAAATTTATTAGTTGAAACCAAAAATTCAAGCGGGCACTGGAACACTCAATGAAGTTAAAACAGTGAATGAAAATTTTACTGAAATATTTCACTAGAAACAATAAGAAACATCAGCTGAAAACTACTACATGAAACTAAGTTCAACACACAGAAAACTCTAAAAGACACAGCGAGTGAATGTTTCCAAAAGTTTATTAAACTGTTATTTTGCCACAAACAGCATGAGACACCATTGAAAACTTTTAAATTTAATAATTATTTAACAGTGGACAAATAATTCTAGGTTTACTAGCCACGTCAAATTTGAATAAAATCCCGAGCTTTCAATGACTACCTCCATCATCTTTGCAGGGGTAAAACTGACTGTCATGGACTGATGAGGCTTCTGCTTTTATAAGCAGTGGATGACTTCTCATTAGGTGGATGATGTCACGGTGAAAACTGCATGTAAGGAGGTGGCAGCCTCTATGTCCATAGATTTTGTTTGCGTGCTTTATCCAGCATTGCTTGCAACACCATCCAACACAACAGGTGGAGAACTGCGAGGAATGTAAGAAGTCTCCCTCTGCACTCTTTCTTTATCAACTGTGTGCTTCCATGCATTGCTGAGTGCATATCCAGAGTCTCTGTTGAAATTATTTCCACATAGTCTAATTTCAACTGCTTCCTTGATGACAGAGTCCCAATAGTTTGAAGCGTGAGCAAGTATTCTTGTTTCATTGAATAAAATCTTGTGTTTATTTAACAAACTGTGCTCAGCCACCTCTGATTTTTCTAGATACGTGTTTTTCAAGTGACGCTGATGTTCCACACAGTGATCGGCAACAGTTCTTATAGACTGGCCCACATAATTTTTGCCACACTCGCAAGTAATGCTGTAAATTCCCGACACTCTCAGGCCAAGATTATCTTTCATGGGTTGTAACATCTCCTTAATCTTCCTAGGTGGCCAGAAGACTGGTATGATTCCCTGCCAGCTCAGGACTCTGCCGATCTTGCTGGTCATTGTACCGCAGAATGGTAGCCCCGCGGTTTGTTGGTCCTCTTCATCTGTTCGAACAGCGTCCTTCCTAGGTTTCTTCGCCAGAGTAGATCTGATATCATGATCGGAATATCTATGTTTACTGAATACCATCGTCAGATGGTTAATCTTGGAGCCAAGATGATCCTCATCCAAAATAGACCTTGCTCTGTGTGCCAACGTATTCAGCAAAGCCCTCTTCTGAGCTGGGTGGTGAAAACTATGTGCATTTAGATATAAATCTGTATGCATTGGTTTTCTGTACACAGAACGTCTGAGACATCCATCTGATTTTTGCTCCACCAGCACATCTAAGAAGGGTAACTTCCCACCCTTCTCCAACTCCAGTGTAAATCTTATGTTTTGGTGTATACCATTTAATTGATCAACAAACTGCTGCAGTGCCTCATTGCCATGAGGCCAGGTTAAAAATGTGTCGTCAACACACCTCAATAAGCAGGATAGATATAAGGGAGCACTGTTCAATGCTCGTTCTTCAAATTCCTCCATGAAAAAGTTAGCTATGGCTGGTTGCCAGTGGCGAACCCATGGCTGTTCCATCAGTCATTTCATAATAATTTCCACCATACAAAATATAGGTGGTCATCAGAGTGTGTCGAAATAACTTCAGTATTTCAGGAGAGAAATGAGCAGCCAACAGTTTTAACTGAAAGCTGCTCATTTCTCTCCTGAAATACTGAAGTTATTTAACTGAAGAAGAAGAAATGAGCAGCCAACAGTTTTAACACAAGCCATGGCACACAGCGTCTGTACCGTGTCTACATGTGCAGCAGTCCCTGAATTTTGTTTCACAGCTGAAACAGGAGCTGCCTTTGCCACAGTGCCCCACAACATTTGGAGGGAACACATCTTCTGCCAGCCTGACACATAAGCATGTTCTCCTGCCCAACTTGCACATCATTACGTTCCCGCATCAACAACCTGCGACCTCGTTTGCAGCCACTGCAGTGCGCACACCTGCCACATTGTCTCTCACATTTCCTGTGCCTTATGTATTGTGTAGACTTGTGCTGCATTACATACAGATTGTTTACCAATTTCTGGGTACCCACCGCCCCACTTCTCCCACTGCCATCTTCTAACGACTCTACAGGAGCCACATGTCAGGTGGTTTCTGAAGCTTCCACAACTTAAAAAGGACAACCCTACAACATGGTTTGTGATGGTGGATAATATCCTGGACATCCATGGTGTGTTGAGAGATGAGGCACATTTCATCTGTTTGATGAGCCATCTACATGATGAGCCAGACTTGGTCAGTGATCCATTTCTCATACCACCGAGCCAATACAAATATGCAACTGCAAGAGCCTGATTCATCAAGCCCTTAATGCATCCTCCTGCAGAATCCATCCAATCTATTGTCCATAAAGTGTCTTTAGAGGCCCGTATGCCTCCTCAACTTTGATGCCACTTACGAGCTCATGTCAGCATGGATGAACTCTCCGACCTCATAGCTCAAGAAATTGCTGCCAGATCTTCAGCTACATCTGTTGGCTCATAAACATGCCACCCTGGAAGAAAAGCTGCACCTGGTGGATTAGACATACACCATCATTAAACATGGCCAGCTCACATCTTCGTGTTTTTTGAGTGCACCAGAAGTTCGTAGCACTGCGCCATCCCCAACTCATGTGTTTCATCAGCCTGCCAGCAGCTAACAGTTCCACCTGGCAGCCAAATCACCACACCTGCTGCTATTCCTCGCCCAGCTGGCCCACCCACCTCACCCAGCTGCCCACCTACCCAAATGCCACAGCAGAACACTCCACCCTATGCCACCAGCTCACTGGTCCATGTGCTGCACACAGCATGCCCACCATGTTCATATCACATTACATTTGTGGACACCACATGTTCGTCTCATGCATCCTGCAACTATCAGAACATGAAGCACGAGTCTAAATAGGCACTACAGCTCACACCAACACTTCATGGTGTAAACCACATACTCGACCAACCACTCCCATCAACCATTACACTGGCGATTATACACCTATGACAGTATCAGCATGATCTATTTCCTTGTGAGCATGGGTGCTGATGCTGGTGCCATTCCCAAGTCAAGTGCTCGACCTGTGCTCTTGCCATCTGCTATACCACTCCAGGCAGCCAACAACTCCACAATTCATGCCCATGGTTCAGCCGAACTTTAACTGCATCTCTCATCTGCCTTGCACTGCACCTGGATATTCCGTGTCATGAATGTTGAGTGCTCTGTTACCAGCATGGATTTCTTATGCAACTTTGGGTTATCACTGGACCTCAAAGCAAGAGCCCCCCTGCACCACGCTACCGGCAGCCAATACCAGGAGTCTTCACTACCATCCCACCAACTCCTGCCACACACTGTGATGTACTGTCTGCTGCTACAGCTGAATGTACCCACCTCACCTTACCTCACCTCAGAGCCCACCGCCAAACTGGTCTGCCTAACAACTCAGTGCCAAGAGACCACTGACATTCGCACTGAGAACACACACCTACAACAGCTGATCAGTGCTGTGACAGCTGACCTGACTCATGTACTTGAGGCTGCAGAGTATGTGGCTGCACCATGGGGACATCACCATGCCAATACTGTTATGACACAAACACCACAAACACCTTCGTAGCAGTGCCTACTCCCACAGATCAGTGACATTCCAGCCTCTAGTGTTGCAAGTGTTCCTACATCTCCATCTCCCTCACTGTTGTTGCTCAGGATATCCCATTGGTGGTAGGCATGATTACCAGTGGTACTTGCCACTGATTGAGCACCATGGAAGCCCCTCCCCCCCCTCCCCAGTAAGCCACTGGGCTCAAAGCCAGAAAATTGCAGCGTGCAAAATCCATGGTACAAGAACTGCTAGACTCTGGTATTGTCTGCCCATCCAACAGTAAATGGTCCTCATTGATCCACTTAGTTCCAAAGAAGGATGGTTCATTTCACTTGTGTGGCACCTACTGACCACTGAATGCCCAGGTAATCTATCCCATAATGCACATACAGGAAAGAACACTTCGAGACTTCACAAGGTTCTGTGATGGGGTGGTATGCGATGTGCATTCGACACGTTAAAACTGCACTTGCAAATGGTATCACTCTCATGCACACAGTCTCTAACACTCCAGTATCGATCACAGCTGACGTGAGTGACACAGCCATTAGTGTGGTGCTGCTTCAGCAGGTCGAGGGTAATGTGCAACCACTTTCTTTCTTCTCATGAAAGTTGTCCACCTTCCAGTGTAAATAGTCCACTTTCAACCAAGAACATTTTGCTGTTTACAAATCAGTTCAACATTTCTGCAAGGACATTGAGGGTAGGTCAGTGACTATAAATATGGACCACAAGTTGTTGGCCGAAGTAGTGCGTAACCCCACAGCTGACCTCCCTCCCTGATGCTTTCTACTTGTGGGCCTAATATGTCACTTCACCACTGATGTCCATTACTTCAAGGGCATGGACAATGTCAGTGCTGACTACAAGTCTTGAGTTGTTTTGATCCTGTTCTCTTGGGACTTTGACAAACTATTGGCCCAGCAACTTACAGATGATGACACACAGCAGTTGCTCTACTGCAAGTCTACCTTGCTCTCAATTGAGTGTCACCAAGTTCTGGGTTCTTCCCTACCAGTCCTCTGTGATGTTTCCACAGGCATGGCCCATTCCCTAGTTCCAGCCATCCTGTGCTGTAAGATATTTTCTGCTACGCATAATCTCACACATCCTAGTATGCAGGCCACCATGTGCCTAATAAGGGAGCTTTTTGTATGGACAGCAGTTCGGGCAGACTGCAAAAACTGGATCTGTACATGTGTACCCTGCCCATGCTCCAAGGTTGGTCGCCAGGCATACCCACCATTGGGCTTGTTTTACATTCCTAAAGGCAGGTTCCGCATCTCGATCTGGTCAGCCTGCTCTCCATTCAGAGGGTTTTCAATACATTCTGTTTATCATTGATTGCATTGTTCGGTACTTTTAGGCCATTCCAATCACAGATATAACAGATAATCACAGATGTAACTCTGCCACGGGCATTTATTGCCTCCTGGATTGTGTGGTTTGGCTGCCCATCTTCAGTCAAGATGTTGGGGGGTACAATTTGAAGCTCTTAGTTTCTCAAAGCTATGCCAACTCTGTGGTGCAAACAGACTATGTACAATGGTCTACCACCCTCAGAGCTACAGGTTGGTCAAATTCTGGCACCACACTTTAAAAGCCACACTGATCTGCCATGGGACGTCTTGGGCAGAGGCTCTCTTCTGGGTCCTGCATGGCCTCTGTACAGCCTACAAAGAGGATTTAAAAGCCTCCCTGGTTGACTTATTGTATGGGGAACCTCTCATACTTCTGTGCCATTCATGGCATGCCATGTGCCATGCCCACGTATAAGCCCTGTGGTGGTCATCGGCTACAAGAATTGAGTGTCGACAGAATGTGCTATCTTTGAACTAACAAACTCTTTGACTATTCAAACTAGTGTCACCATTGCAGTTTGTTCTTCAGTCTTATTCCACCACTTGGCATTTGATGGTGTTTCTGTACACTGTTCTTAATAAATACACAGCTAATATGTAAAGTGTTGTTCAGGTTTTCAATGTGATGCCTGTACGACCTGTTCCCCATATACTAATGAACTACCAAATCAGTCATGCAATACTGATAACAATGTAATGCATGAAACTGCAATTGGATTAGAATGTGCTAATCCTTTTGTGCATTCTTTCACTGTAATGAAAGATTACTCTGTGAAAATGGAAAATGAAAATAGAGAAATTTGTGTTGTTATTACAAGTTAGTAAAATTTAGACCTAGAGAATATTCTGGTGCAATTCAAACTAATGTTAATATTTTTAATACATTTGATTGTGAGTAGCCATTCAAAAGAAACACATTTTTTTCTAAAAAACAAAAAAAAAGTTTAAGATAGCCTGGAAATAAAGTTCTATGTTGTGATATGGATGCTATCACTTTTCAATTAGACAATGATTTCAGCCTTTTACATCATTCAGAAAAATTATTTTTGCAGTGGTTTGTTGATATGTATGTACATACTAAAGATACCATACTCCATTTCATAAGGCAAAATCAGTCTGTTCTAAGGTCAGAAACTTATAATACAGTACTTACATGACGATTTACAACTAAACCTGATTGATACTGTAAATATTGGAACAAGAGTTATTTTGCCTTCTTCATTTAATGGTTCTCTAAAAAATATGTCCATTGTCCAACACTTGGGGAACCTTCATTATTTGTTACAATGATTTACAATCCTAACTGGGCAGAAATTGTTAACAACATTGATCCATACAAAACTGCTAATTTACTCACAGAAATTATTGTACAGATATTCAAGACCAAATTAACTGAGGCAGTAGTAATGAGACATATTTTTGGTAAAGTTCAGGAAATCATTAACGCAACTGAATTTCAAAAAAGAGCATTGCCACATGCCTACAATTTAATTACTTTTTTTATATTTGTCGGGTAGTAGACATCTGTGATATTGATGAAGTCATATTGCAGATATTTTATGTATACATGTAGACAATATGAATATGTTGCAAAACATACACTCCTGGAAATTGAAATAAGAACACCGTGAATTCAATGTCCCAGGAAGGAGAAACTTTATTGACACATTCCTGGGGTCAGATACATCACATGATCACACTGACAGAACCACAGGCACATAGACACAGGCAACAGAGCATGCACAATGTCGGCACTAGTACAGTGTATATCCACCTTTCGCAGCAATGCAGGCTGCTATTCTCCCATGGAGACGATCGTAGAGATGCTGGATGTAGTCCTGTGGAACGGCTTGCCATGCCATTTCCACCTGGCGCCTCAGTTGGACCAGCGTTCGTGCTGGACGTGCAGACCGCGTGAGATGACGCTTCATCCAGTCCCAAACATGCTCAATGGGGGACAGATCCGGAGATCTTGCTGGCCAGGGTAGTTGACTTACACCTTCTAGGCACGTTGGGTGGCACGGGATACATGCGGACGTGCATTGTCCTGTTGGAACAGCAAGTTCCCTTGCCGGTCTAGGAATGGTAGAACGATGGGTTCGATGACGGTTTGGATGTACCGTGCACTATTCAGTGTCCCCTCGACGATCACCAGTGGTGTACGGCCAGTGTAGGAGATCGCTCCCCACACCATGATGCCGGGTGTTGGCCCTGTGTGCCTCGGTCGTATGCAGTCCTGATTGTGGTGCTCACCTGCATGGCGCCAAACACGCATACGACCATCATTGGCAACAAGGCAGAAGCGACTCTCATCGCTGAAGACGACACGTCTCCATTCGTCCCTCCATTCACCACTGGAGGCGGGCTGCACGATGTTGGGGCGTGAGCGGAAGACGGCCTAACGGTGTGCGGGACCGTTGCCCAGCTTCATGGAGACGGTTGCGAATGGTCCTCGCCGATACCCCAGGAGCAACAGTGTCCCTAACTTGCTGGGAAGTGGCGGTGCGGTCCCCTACAGCACTGCGTAGGGTCCTACGGTCTTGGCGTGCATCCGTGCGTCGCTGTGGTCCGGTCCCAGGTCGACGGGCACGTGCACCTTCCGCCGACCACTGGCGACAACATCGATGTACTGTGGAGACCTCATGCCCCACGTGTTGAGCAATTCGGTGGTACGTCCACCCGGCCTCCCGCATGCCCACTATACGCCCTCGCTCAAAGTCCGTCAACTGCACATACGGTTCACGTCCACACTGTCGCGGCATGCTACCAGTGTTAAAGACTGCGATGGAGCTCCGTATGCCATGGCAAACTGGCTGACACTGACGGCGGCGGTGCACAAATGCTGCGCAGCTAGCGCCATTCGACGGCCAACACCGCGGTTCCTGGTGTGTCCGCTGTGCCGTGCGTGTGATCATTGCTTGTACAGCCCTCTCGCAGTGTCCGGAGCAAGTATGGTGGGTCTGACACACCGGTGTCAATGTGTTCTTTTTTCCATTTCCAGGAGTGTATGATACATGGACCATGTGGTACACTTAACCAAAATTATATGTGTGAAGTGAGAAATTTTGTGAATGGCTGTTATATCAGATTATCTGAAGCTGTACAGCATATTTGGGAATTTCCACCATGTTCTCAGTCACATATTATCATTAGGTTTGATATTCTTTTATGATGTGGGCAAAATTTTTAGTTCAGATTAGTACATGAATGGAATATGCTTGAATATCTGAAAAAAATCATCATTCCTTGTATTAAATGAAACCGATCCATCGGCAAATGTTTCCCATCATACTGACATTACTTCACACTATGTTTGGTAGATGCTGAAGAAAATCAAAGATAAAATTATTATACATATGTATGTAGTGTCTCCAACAAACATAGAACTTTTCCATTTACATTTGCTGTTATTCCACATTTGTGGTATTAAATCATTTGAAGATGTTAGAAGTTATGATGGAATTGTGAGCAGTATTTGTACAGAAGCATGTAACGTTTGTGGTAAGGTATTGCTTCAAGTGACAATGAATGGTGTGAATGTTCAAATGAAGCAAAGGCATTGAATTCACCAAAACAAATGCACCATTTATTTGGTGTAATTTGTGCATGGTGCATACCAGCAGACACTTTAGCATTGTGGCTTGAGTCTAGAATATTTCTTTGTGAAGATTTCTTAAGGGAATACAATGAAGAATCTTCTTACAACAGAGCACTATGAGAAATTGATGATATTTTGAATGGTCATAATTTGACAGGGGAATTACTTGGGTTACCTGTTGCAGTGTTTAAGCCAAAATTTTCTGAAGGAGATATTTTAAATCCAATCCTTAAATAGTTACAACTCAATGAACTTTATTAAGGTGCTAACTAGGAACAATGTACTACATTTGACCATGTTATTTGTGTTTTGCCTAACTGCTCATGCAGGTTGGAAAATATTCATACAAACTGCAGTTATTAATAAATTAAATTCTTTGAATCTTCATTGTATTGCAACAACAATTAGTGGCATGGAGGTAGAACCTTGAAAAATATGTTTAAAGTATCCATTCCAATCAGGAAAATCCACTGGCAAATATAACATCAAACAGTAACTATGCTCAATAAATTAATTTTTATTTATTGATACTTGATGAAGTTTCCATTTGTCCACTTGAAGTATTGAAACTTACACATGGATTATTTAGAAGTTTGTGTACAGATGATTGTAATAAACATAAAACTTATGGAGGTAAAAATTTTGTTTTGTGTGGAGATTTTTCAACAAATTTTTCCGGGCAATGAAATTTCCACAGTTCGGTGACAGTGTTATTGAAATACCACACACATTAGTCATTTATCAAAATAATATCATTAATGATATTTATGGCAATATTGGAGAAATCATTTTACCACAATCCATGTTAAATTCAACTATTCTAGCATAAAAAAAGAAAGAAAAGCTATGCCGATTCTGCTCTAAGTAAGTAACGCTATGCCAGGTGAAGCAAAAATTTATCACTGCTATGAAAAATAATTTGTGATAATGAATATGAAATTAATAATTACTATCCAGTAAAATTTTTCGAATGTTCTGTCTTTAAGTGGTACACCAACACAAAAATCAAATTAAAAATTAATTGCATTCTTTTTATATGAGAATGCAGGCTTTCTCAATGAATATTGATGATGAAGGTTTGTTACATTATTATCCCAGTCAAGATGTCATTCTGTGGCAATGTTATGACAAGTTTCCTACTTGTTGTCTTAAGGCAAAAAGTTCATTGCGTGTATTTATAGCTGCTGGACCACAGGCTCCTCTGCCTCATCTGCAGCAGCTGTGCCAATTGGTAATTTCTTGAGGGTTGTTGCAGATGGTGGTGGGAAGAGCCATAGATGGTGGTGGTGGGAGAACAGAGGCACACAGGAGGGACCAATCCACGGATGTCCGCATGGTCTCTAAAAGATACACGAGAAGGAAGTTCCACTATGTCCAATAGTGGACATGATAAAATCACCAAAATATGGGATAGCTAAACACTTGGTGCAGCTACTAGAGCCTCTCATAGGTCACTGTTACCACCATATGAAAAACTCAATGGAGATTGCCAAGATGCTTCAGGAACTGTATCTGTACAGGGCTGATCTCCTTGTCAGTTTTGATGTCACATCACAATTCACATTGGTATTGCAAGAGGACTCTTGAAATTATTCAGGAGCCACTTCAGCCAAGACACCATGGAATTGTTCTGCCATGTGCTCACTAACGACCACCTGTTTCCAATGTGGTGGAAAGTTCTCCCAACAGTTAGACAGTATCACCATGGGATGCCTGGCATCACAAACCAGTGCATAGAGCACTTCGAGGAAACAGCTGTTGAAACCACGTGCCTGGAACCCAAGACATCTTACCAATATATATGGCCAACACATTGGTCATGTGGCCACATGGTGAAGAAAACCTGCAAGAATTTCTTGACCACCTCAACAGCATACACGAATATACAGTATAACGTTCACTATGGAGGGGGAAGAAAATGGATGCCTACCTTTCTAATATATCCTGATATAGAAGAAAACTGATGGCTCACTGGGACATCCTGTCAACACTCATCTTTACCTAACCCCCAGTAGCTACCAACATCCAGACCAAAGGAAATCCATGCTCACCACCTTGGTGCACTGACCACAAGACATAAGCAACAAGGAGAATCTACCCACTGCTTTGCAGTGTCTTTGGTAAATCTTTTGCAGGAGCTACTTGGAGACAAAGATAAGATGCACTCTACAGCTGAACAAGAAGAAGAAAAAAGATGATCCAGAAGAAGATTCAAAGCATCTGGCATTCTTTCCATATGCTAGGCCATCCACTGCCAAGAATACCAGGACTTTGGAAAATGACATCAGAAACATTTTCTGTTCATCAGTTAAAAAGAAAAATAAACTCAGCTCAATGAAGGACAAATTAAGACTCTGCACACCTAGAGTCTATTGCATCAGTTGCAAATGTGGCAAACACTACATCAGCCAATTACATTGATGTATTTCCCAATGCCACACAGAACATGTGAAAAATGTTCACCTCAGCCAAATGGGCAAAACTGCAATCGTAGAGCACAGGCTCAGTGGAGGTCATACATTAAGTGTTGAACAGACCAAGGTGCTGTGCTGGGCAAACAGGTCCTGTGACTTGGTCATCAAAGAGGCAGTGGAGATACTGGTCCATGATGATCTAGTTAAGTGGGATAGGGTTTTCCAGCTGAGCTCCACATGGGATGTGACAGTTACAAGAGTATGTCAGAGTGCTGTGATGTGAAGGACATGAAGGTGGCAGATGGAATAGATAGGCAGTGCCAGAAGGTGGCACCTGGACCCTCCAGCATGCCATGAGGACCCCCTCCCCCCCTTTTTCACTGCCACATCCACAGCTCTTCTTACCTTTCCAGAGGCACACAATTGCCGCAACTGTTGCAGATGAGGCAGAGGAGCCTGCAGTCCAGCAGCTATAAAGACATGCAGTGGGCATCAACTTGGCACTTTGCCTGAAGATGAAAAGTAGGAAATTTGAAACATTGCCACAGAAAGACACCTTGACTCAGCTGATAACCCAAGAAAACTTCATCATGTATTGTTCTTCTTATTAGAAATATAAATATAAAACAAGGGTAAGTCAATGGAACCAGTATGCATGTCAAATCTTTATATCATAATACCATTGATTGTCAAGTTTTAACTGGAATCATGCAAAATAAGCAAATTTTGATTCTGCATGTGCCATATTTTACAGACTATAAAGCACTATGGGCTATAAAACACACTTTAATTTTTAAGCAATTTAAAAAAATAATCATTTCTATTATTAGGTTTCAAAGCTAGAGTAAAAAAGAAATCTTAGTTTATAAAACCAAACTGACTTTTAAAATCCCTGAAAATCCTGATCTGAACTTTCTTTTTCTTCTTCTACTTCTTCATTGTCATCATTGTCCTCTTCAAATATAAGATGGTCTTCACTGCCATTGAGAGCATTACTTATGCTCCACTTCTTGAAAGATTTAGCAATAATGTCTTCTCTCACTAGAGACCACAACTGCTTCATCCAGTGACACGCTTTTCTGACTGTAGGTTGTTTTAAATCTCCCTTTGGAATGAATTCATGTTGGGTTTCATCTCTCATCCATTTGTTCAATTCCTCTCTCATATGCACTTTAAATGGTTTATTTATTAATACATCAAGAGACTGCAGCTGTGAAATAAGTCCTCCCAGAATAACAGCAAGCTCTATATTTCCCTGTCTCAATTTCTGTTTCACAGAATTTGTCAAATGGCTACTAAACTGATCTAACACAAGAAGAGAACTTCTTCTATAAAGCACCTTTCCTTCTCTCCCACACTCTGTTAATCCATAATTTCATACCATCCTCATCCAACCAACCTTTGTCGTGTAATGAACAACAATACTTGGTGATATTTCAGAAGATTTTGTCATTGTCGTGTGCTTGAAAATGGTCACTGGATTAAGTTCATTACTAGCAGCACAACATGAAAGGACAACAGTGTAGTGCATTTTTTCATGTACATTTGTTTTTACAGTTACAGTTTTAGCATCTTTCATGGCAACAGATTGTTACTTGACACATCAAGTATCAGAGTTTTGTCCATATTTGCTATTATGCTAAGTTCCACATTGGTTTTCTTTCAATGTTGAATTATAAAGTTAAGGAAAGGTGATATTGTCTCTTCATACTCTTGTGGCATTTTGGTTTTGGTTCACATACTAAGTCCATGATGCTTCATAAACCTGTAGCACCAATGAACTACACCTTTAAAGTCTGTTAAGTTCCACTGTAACACTAGCTTATGAGCATGTAATTGAATTATTCTTGTATTAATTCCAGTGCCATTTTTTGATTATGCCCTTGAATTCATTCCAACATATCATTCTATAGCTTTGGATATTTCGTATTCAGCTCTCTATTTGCACATTTAGCTTTCCTCATTTTTTTACAGTTATTCTTTAGCAGACCACCAACTGTCAATGGTTTTTCTGTTGGTGGAGGGCCGAAATGCCACTCATCTGCTCTCTTTCCATGTTCTCCAGCATATGGTATTACTTTGAATTTATAGCCCACATCATATGAATGCCTTTTATTTTTTCAATTATGAAACTAGCTATTAACAAAAATATTTTACTTTACCGCTAACACAAATCACTTTCAATTTGAGTTCACTTCCACTGTAGGCTGGAATGATGCATCATATGCTTGACAGTGCTCTGGGTTTGAGGCAGTAGGATAGGAGGGAGACAGTGTTAGCAGCCTTATGAATCCTACAATTCATGTTCATTGCATATGTGCACTGCTGCTGCCAGTTGAATCCATTGTTTCCAGATAGGGATAGGTTTCTCACAGCATTGAATATATGACCATTTGGTCAAGTGATAAACACCTCCTAAATAAAGATGTACACAAACACGGTACAAGAGGAAATGAAAATTACTACATGATAAACAGAAATCTAAAACTGTCTATGACTGCCCCAGAAGAAGCAGGCAAAAGGTTTTTTAATAAACTCCCCAAAATCATTAAAAAAGAAACAGACCTAAAATGTTTTAAAAATCATTTGAAACTATATCTCACAGAGAAATGTATATACAGTTTGAGTGAATACTAAGATGGTGTTAATACGTTATATCATTACTGAAATTTATCTTTTAAAATTATCATGTATGTTGTTTGGATTTGTGTGTACATATAATGTGAAACATGTAATACCTTTGTATGATTATGGACTATTTCTGTTTAATCATCTGTTTCATTTATATATAATGAAATCAAGTTTGATGTTAATAGCCTATTGTATGACACACCCAATACTCTCAGCTGGATTTTCAGCTGGAGTCCATGGGCAAAGAATAAATAAATAAATAAATAAATAAATAAATTTTTAAGAATAGTAGGAATTTTAAATCAAACTTATTTTGAGTGTAAGACATACGTGAATTTTGGAGGCTATTTTTCAAAAGAAAAAGCACTTTTTATAGTCCATAAAATATGGGACATAGTTGGGTGCTATTTTACTTTTTAAATTTTTAAAGAACACAAATCCCAGTTATTCCTGCATTTGCTTTTACCATTAATAAGTGACAAGGACAAATATTTGAAAAGATGGTGTTTTATAAGACAATCAGTTTTTGCACATGGTCAGTTACCTTAGAAATACAATTACTTGAATTTGAACCAAGGGGGTCACTAGTAGTTGTTACTACATTGACTCACAATGAATAGTATTTCTCCTGATATCTTCCTTTATACTTACCTCAAAATGTTCAGTATTACTTTCCTAACTCAGTTCTAACACCCTCACTCCTTCCTCATTTCTAATGGTGGAATTGTTTGACCTACTAACTAACTTCTTACTAAAGGGGCACCTTACCTGGTCACCTAGCTAATGAGTTCATTTTAAACTAATGTGGCCTAGTTCTGGCTGCCAATTCAAGTAATTGTATTTCTAAGGTAACTGACCATGTGCAAAAACTGATTGTCTTATAAAACACCATCTTTTCAAATATTTGTCCTTGTCACTTATTAATGGTAAAAGCAAATACAGGAATAACTGGGATTTGTGTTCTCTAAAAATTTAAAAAGTAAAATAGCACCCAACTATGTCCCATATTTTATGGACTATAAAAAGTACTTTTTCTTTTGAAAAATAGCCTCCAAAATTCACGTATGTGTTACACTCAAAATACAGACACAACTGTATACGTGTGGATGGATATGTGTGTGTGTGCGAGTGTATACCCGTCCTTTTGTCCCCCTAAGGTAAGTCTTTCCGCTCCCGGGATTGGAATGACTCCTTACCCTCTCCCTTAAAACCCACATCCTTTCGTCTTTCCCTCTCCTTCCCTCTTTCCTGACGAAGCAGCCGTTGGTTGCAGAATTTTCTGTGTATGTTTGTGTTTGTTTGTGTGTCTATTGACCTGCCAGCACTTTTGTTTGGTAAGTCTCATCATCTTTGTTTTTTTAATGTCTATTTTCTTTACACATAAATGAAAAGTTTGTTTTCATGCTTCTGAACCAAATTTGTTTTCTTGTGCTATTTTAGTGTTACTCTTATTGGTTGATTTAAGCATTTTATTTTGTTTAGTTCCTTTGCCATCACTATTACAGGTTGAGTCTCTTCTGGACTTGATATGTTAGTCCCCAGTTTTCTGTCTCAATTCATCTTCCCATTTGTTATGATGTTCATGGCTTTACACTGGCAATGTGTAAATTTCTGATAGCTATGTGTTATTTCACATGTGCATAATGCTTCATTTTTCAGTACACCATGCTTAGCTGCTTGAACTTAGTTAGTAAAAACAACCATCAAATCTACATCTTCAACTGACCTGCTCTCTATTTTACCATGAAACACTCTCAGGTCAAAAGAATGTTAGATTGCATTATCATTACATTTGATTTTAAGAAAGTCTCTGTGAACTTTTACCTCAGGTACTTTGGAGCACTGCTTCATATGTGAGACATGATAATTCTCAGTTATCAGTTACTTTTTAAGTATCTGAACACCATTCACCTCATCTAATAAATGTTACTACTTTTAAAAACAGTCACTTGAAACTCATTTTCTTCCCTTATTTCAATTGCTTGAAACTCATATGCTTCACTTATTACTTTCTTACACGATGTTAACTTTTATCTTAATGGCCAACTAAGGTTTCTAAGTGACTTTTTATTCACTAATGATGCCCCATTAGATCTTAAACAAGACAACGTAGGCTAACCTCCTTCAAATAATTTTCTATCTACTCTTATCCAGTTCTGTTTTCAAAGTATTAATTAGTAAATTTTGCATTTTTTCATGTCTCTTAAATGCTGTTGAGGTTTCTAAGAGACTTGTCTTTCACTTTGTCAGTTTTAATATTTGTTTGTTTTAAATGCTTGTCTAGTCTCTTTAACAAAATTCTTGATTGCATATGCTTTAGTCTCCATTTTTCATCTATTTTTTGATTCTGCTCCCTCCTTTATTATCAGTGACATTACTGCAATTTCAACTGAGTTTGACTCTTCCAAAACATTTTACAGTGATGAACTATAACCAAGTAATTCTAATGAGTTTAATTCTGACATTTCTTCCCATAGATCTGACAAATTTCATCCTCATCATTTATTTCCCTAGCAAATAATATATATCCATATTCCATGAGACAATAACTTTTTTGCTGTCATCCATCTTTTAATTTTTCTGATTTCTTATTCTAAAATTAAAAGCAAATCTAACTGCTATTTGCAGCATGCACATAACTGAACTAATGTTACAGCGAGTTTTACTCTGCTCTGCACTATGTTACCATGGTCTGTGCCACTGTTCAGCTGTGCCTTTTAAATGATAAGGGCTGACAACCTTATTGCGTTTTACAATGCAAGGCCACCTGCTAAGGCTGCATGTGCTGGCTGGCTAGGTACAGGTGGACTTCCATTTCCAGTGGGTACCTCCTCCTGTGACAAGGGTCACTTGCTTCCATGTTGTGACATCCCCATGCCACTGTGGCCCTTGCCCACATTGAAGACATTGCCATTAGGTGGTACTGTTATTATTCATCCATTCCCACAAGGGATGGCATATACAGCAGTCTCATTATATTGCAGGATGTGGCCTGGCCTAGTTGTGATAGAGTGACTGTACATATGACGTTGTCATTGGAGATGTGCAAATCCATCATATCTCACAGTTCAGTTATTCTAAATTCCATCAACCTTGATTCTGTAGAGATGTCCCTTCAGTGGTGTGGAAGCATTCAGTCATATAGTTGGATATATGGACATGTTTAAATAAGAACATAGTTTAGGGCATACATAATTCCACCTATTTATGCACTGCATGAGTCATAGAGCTGTCCAATGATTTATTTCAGTATATGAAGAGTCTGGTGCACTAACTGCATCAAATTAGTCCATATTTTCATGTAGAGTATGTACACACATGTCTAGTGTATGCTGCATTGCATAATTGGCCCACAAAATTTTTTAAAATGTTTGCTCTCACAGGTGACTGCGCACTCTCCTGTTAAAAAGTTTAACCATTTGTGAGAAGTCCTCAGCATCCCTAATATCACTGAGAGAGTTTTAGCAATTGAATCTGGCAACAATTTGCATTGAGGTACCACATAGATCAACCTACTCAACCAGAGATAATGTGACTTTCATATTACTGTATTGAGGATTTTAAAAAACCACCATTGGAATTAACTCAGAATCCAACATAATACCCATACTGATGTGTTTGGGATCACTGCTGTTTAAACCATATTTTGAATTAAACAGCATTCTTTTTACTTTGGTTTGCTGTAATGGATTCACCTCACCTGCACAAAAAAGAAAGGAAAGAAAATCTATACTTATATGTGTGGCTACATTCTTCTACTAACATCACAGCCATCACTACTAATACTTACTTGCTACCTGCATTGAGGTGAAGGAGAAGGAGAACTATGCTGTATGTTTCGACATGCTCACACACTGAGAGTTCTTATGCCACAGGGAGAATCCTTCTTCAACTGCTGTCAATATACAACATTCACAACAGTGTATGCAACTTTAAAACATGAAAAAATGCATGCCATCTTTGCTTTCAGGTATACAAGAAGCACACACTGAGCTCCACAGTCATTTCATCATTATTACTTGTGTAAATTCTGGCTGAAGAATTGAATAAGGTTATAGTACTCGATGATAAAGGTGATTATTGCACAGCAGTAGGATTAGTTGTTAATTTAAGTAATGTTAAAAAGTGTAGTACTACAAGTATTGAACAATGGAGCATCATTCAGCACTTTGAAGTCATCAGTTAAATTGCTGCTAAAGGAAAACAATGCCTGTGGTGCACTGATGTTTTCAAATAGTCTGCTAAACCCAAATGTCCTAAACATTGTGGAGCAAATTATTTCTGAATATGTCATGATGCTGCAAATGGAAGACTATTGATTTGACAAGAAGGGGAATGTTAATGCGTAGTAATTGTTTGATTGGCTTAAACCTAAAAATGTGTGCAAGCCACTTCTTGAAATTTATTAATAACTTGTGGACGAGTGCTATAATTTAAACGTTGTTGAATATTATTTATTTCCAGGATAACTGACACCTGCTTTACATAACATTATGCACAGATTTTATGATTACTTACCTCAACAAAAATTGGAATATCATAGTGTTTACTACAATGACGTCTTATAGTACACCCACTGAGGTTTGTACAATACCTTATTAATAAAATAAACATAATTCCTTGTGAAAACACGAATGATTTTGGTTAGTTACAAAAAATTCATTACAAAACAAAGGAGGCTTTCTGCTAAGTGTTGACCTCGAATGCAAAAACAGTGAAAACCTTAATTTCATTATGTTTATTGTCAGTCTTTCGCAGTGAGTATGTCTTTCCCACACACAAATGAGTTATTCCACTCAACGAGTCATGCTGTGGATGACACCATCAACTTCATCTTCAGCTTCAGTAACGTCCTGAAGATTGTCAGAAGGATTTAGGCACTGTGCAATGGCCATCTTTGAATGGTTCCATGAATGCCTAGTTGCGTTCATGTCATGAGACTGTGCTGGCCACTGCATTTGCATGATGTTGCATCCTTGAAGATACCGAGACATTGAGAGTATAGTCCGGTCTTGCATTGTCATCAGCTAGGATGAAGTTGTCTCCAACTTTATGTCTGTAGGGCCTTACAGTCTTTTGTAGGATCTCTTGGATATATCAGCGACCCATCTAATCACCATACATGGGAATTAGAGTGGTCTGCTGTCCCATCATTATTGCCTCCCATTACACTTCCACCTGTAAACTGATGGACTTCCTGAATGAACTGGCATTCCTGTGTGTTTGCTTCTCCAAACCCTAACATGTCTAGATTCTGTTTAGAAACCAATCCTGGTCTCATCAGCAACAATGATGTTATTCAATTCTGCAATGGTCCAATGTCGATGTTCAAGAGCCCAGGTCCTTCTACTGTGTTCGTTCTGTTGGTTCAGTGCAAAACTTCTCATTGGTCTCCAGGAATGAAGACCACCCTGACAATCTTCTATGCACTGTTTGATCTGAGATATGAAACCCTGTTGTCTGGGTGAAGTCATTTCCAATATTTCTGGCCATTGATATTGGGCACCTGTGAGTCAACAGCTGGTGTTGTCATATGAGGACGACCACTGTGAGGCCTGTCATTCACATTTCCCATCTCTCTGTACTTTCTCCACACCTTAGACACACCACTTTGAGTGACGTGTATCCAGTCTGCAACATATTCCTGTGTGTGACCTGCTAAAAGTAAAGGCATTATCCTGATTCTATCAGAGTGTTTTATGCCTCTACATGACATTGCTGAATCCAAACTGAATGAAGCTGTTGTTAATACTGGACTGCCACTGCAGCAGCAGTGTGTTTACATGATTGGGAAATGGCTACAAAGCCAGCCAGCAAACATTGTCTGACCAAAGCACTGGGCAAGTTCATTTGTTTGTTTGGAAGGGGAGACCGGTGAGTGTTTTCCACCTGTTGGCCAGTCAGTGATGACAGACATAGGTGCACACGCTGCAGTCTTTCTCAAATGATTTTACAGAAACTGTTTGGTAAAAAAAAAATCATTTTTGCTTTACTTATAGCTTTATACATCATGTTCATGACTATATGCCCATCATTTCATTAATGATCATAGTTATTGTGATATTTATGTGAAAAGACAGTGTGCAAAATATGCAAAAGTGTGCAGTGAAAAACATAGGTCGCTATGATTTTACACTTGGTGCATATTACATAATACATTGTTGTATACAAAATTGAGCTAACATATTGAATTTTTCTTTAGACTTTTGTGCAGGTATCTGCCAGTCACCAATCTCAAGAAAACTGATCACATGTAGCACACTCCTTTGTGATCATGCTGCACCAGTGATAAAGCCAGTGATATCCACATTATTCCTCATATTTCATAAACAGTTTCAGATAATGAAATGAGATTCTAGTAAATGATAGCATGCAAAGAGACGTTATTCCAATAATTCCAGGCTTATTCAGTGGACTTTACTTTTCCTCAGTTCCTCACTTAATAAACCACTGCTTCAGAATTCTCTCGAAATTGTGTCTGCCCAACATGTTATTAAGGTGAGACACTGTAAACTATGATGTGTTTTGGCAAAAGAAACAAATTTTGTCATGTGTGGGTTTTACTCAAATTCGCCACACTCATGATGTTTCTCGAAAATTACAGATGGCTAACAAGCCAGGCAAAAATAAATCACTGTATCTTTGGCGGAATTCCTTTTAGATACTAATGAAAGCAGAGGTGACAATAGATCTTGTTGAATAGTCACCATGCAAGTGTGGGCATGGCGGAATCCCACTTAATATTTACAAAAAGTGTGAGTGTGGGCTTCAGTTTGCAATGGCACTTCCCCTCCAGTGCTCTGAGTGAACCACTACTATTGCCGCTCTCCCCATGCTTACCCAGTTGACTGCACATCTAGTGGCCACAGTATCTTGCGCCCACTATATATACTGCGTATAGAAGCACAGAACGCATCAAAATTAGTAGCAAAAATGTCCTTTCAAGTGTTTTATGGGTAGGCTTCGTGAGTACATACCATAAATTTTCAAAACATCCATGTACATACTTCCACCACTTGAGATGGTCATTCAGAACACACTGGATGGCAGACCTATTACACATCACATTTCTGATTGTCAATCATTGAAAGTGAGTGCACAGCATGATATTCTCATTGTTGTATATTTTAATTGTTCTTGGGTAGTCCCCCACACATAATGTATAACAGCCCAGTAACACTGGAGCTGTTTGAGGTATGAGCACTGCAGTTATCTTGGCAGAATTAAGGTATAATTTGTACCATTCATAGGAAAGCACTACTTTCTTGCCACTAAATTACAATCTTCAAACACTAACATTATGTTGAACTCAACACTAGAAGGTGTGCTTACAGAATAATTCCCACTCACATTTATATTGTACACTGCAACCAGAAGCACTTTGATGGGGGAGATATGCCTTCATTATCATTTGATAAGTGGTGTCAGGAATGATGACAGCAGGAATTCAAAGGTCTGGAAAGAAGAGTTCTTGTTTGTCATGCTCCAGTATACCACAGGTCACTGTTGCTGCTGTGCTGCAGACTCAGAGTTGAATGATAGACCAGGTGGTTGCTTTTGTTCTTTGGGGCCTGCAGTGCAAAATATGCTCTGTAATGACATGATTATGATGAATATCAGCCAACTACATTGCTCTTTAAATGGTTTTTATTTTATAAAACACTCACAAGAGCTCATTTCAGCAAATTGCCATCATCAGGTGCTCTTAAATTATTAATGTTGCTGTCATGACCTGTCTTTTTTTTAGAATTACTGGTAGCAATGATATTACATGTAAGAGCACCTGATGATACCAGTATGCTAAAATGGGCTCATTGTGAGTCATTAATGAAATAAAAACCATTTAAAGGGCAGTGGCTGGTATTGATATTAATCAAGTGGTCTCTGCTGTTGTGGTAGTGGAAGCCTGAAATCAGGGAACAGTTGCTGCTTGTCCTAATTCCCTAAATCTGGCAGGTTCATTGTGAGCTGCTGTTGGTCCATTGTATCATTAGGGTCCCATTGCACTGTGGAAGAAATAATAGTAATGAAAACACTCATAGTCAATAATGAGAGAGATGGAAGGATTAGTAATACCTTCAAAATTGTCAGTCTTCTTCTTTTTATTTTGTCTGGGGGTAATGACTAATTGTGCTGTTGCTGGCACTTCACAGTGATCGACCAACATACAGAGCATGAATGAAGAGTCCGTCTCTAGATGAGGGACACCATACCATGGTAAGTGATGAGGGGGCTGGTGTTAGGTGTTAAATTGTGCCAGTAGGATAACAATCCCTGATGAAAGAAGTGGGGTAGCAGATACAGCCATTTTTTGGGTCATAAACTATGATAATTAATATAACGCTAAAGGCAGTTATGTTATTATAGTGGTTACAAATTATGACCAAAAAGACAGGGTTAAAAGCATCTGGTCATAACTTGGACTTGCATAAGCATAACTTAAAAGCATATGTACCTTATCTGGTTGCATTAGGGTCATAAATAAGCAATGGAGTGGCTTATTGGAATGTAGTTTCCTTACACAAGAATGATAGGCCAAGTGATTTGTTTACATAAGGAGAATAATGAGGGGTTTTTTTCCCCCTCCAGGACCCATTCCACTCCATTGACCTCCTACCTGTTTCTTACAACTTGCACTGCTACCTGACAGTGACTGACAGGTTCATGAAGTGGCTAGAACAGAGGGAGATGCAAATATTTACTTTCAGTTGAATAGCTCATTTGGTTGCGTTGATCATAGATCACCACTGTTTGATGACTGTATGGCTTTGCATTACATTACATTAATATTTGTTTCATAAACCATGAATATGTTATTTTGTAATGATGTTGAATGTGTCAAGAAGGAAAATTGTTGCTGGAATTCTGCAAGAGGAATGGGCTGACGATCGCAAATTCCTGGTACAAGAAGAGAAGTAGTCACAAAATAACTTGGTACAGTGGGGACTGGTCCCAAACTTCAGTAGTAGACTATGTACTAGTGGATAGGCAGATGATGAGCAGCCTCACAGATGTTAAGGTCGTTCCATCTGAGGCCTTAGACAGTGACCATCGGCTGTTGGTAGCCACCCTGAGAGAGAAAAAAGATAGGAGGGCAACAGATATACAGGAGAAAAGGTTGAAGACATGGATGCTGAAAGAGGATGAACGGAGGACCCAGTACCAGACACTGATCAGGAAGAAGCTGCCAAAGGAAGATCAGAGAACAGTGGAAGAAGAATGGGGAGATTTTAAGAGGGCCCTAGTTGAGGCAGCTGAGATTGTGTGCGGAAGAACTAGCACAAAGAGGAGAAGTAAGGAAACCCCATGGTGGAACAACATATGTAAAGAGGCAGTACTTCGAAAGAACAAAGCCTTCAGAGAATGGTTCCAGACCCGAACAGAGGAAGCTAGGGTAAAATATAAGGAAAGCAAGAAAGCGGCACAGACCATAGTAAGGGCGGAGAAGAAGAAGTGGATGGAAAAATGGACAAGAATGTTAGAAGAGGACAGTGAAGGGAACAAAAAAGTACTTTACACCATGGTAAGAAATAAGAGGAAGGACAGAAGCGAGTGCCTGAGGATCATGGATAATAATGGAAGAGTTGTGGAGGAAATGCATGAGCTCAAAAAGATTTGGAAGGAGTACTTTGAAGATCTGTTGAATGCCGCCAAGCGGGTAACTAACAGCGATGGAGAGCCTAAGGCAGCAGACGATGATAATAGTGGGGAAATTGATGATCTAACTTGGAATGAAGTGGAAGAAGCCATAAAGAGGATGAAAGGGGGCAAGGCACCAGGTTGGGACGAAGTAACAGTGGATATGATACGAGCAGCAGGAGAAGTAGGAACCCAGTGGCTATACAGAGTGCTGAGGGTGGTGTGGAAGGAGAACAGAATTCCTGAGGATTGGAAGAAAGGAATTATAGTCCCGATCTTCAAGAAAGGGGATAAAAGGAGATGTGAGAACTACAGAGGAATCACCCTGCTATGCCACTGTGGAAAAATCTATGAAAAGATCCTGGAGAAGAGAATAAGAAGCAGTATTGAAAGTAGACTGCAAGAGGAGCAGTATGGTTTCAGACCGGGAAGATCAACAACGGACCTCATATTTGCGGTAAGGCAACTGCAGGAAAGGCACTATGAGTACGGGAAGGACTTAATCATGGCCTTTTTAGATATTGAGAAGGCGTATGACAGTATCTGTAGGGACAAGCTCTGGGATGTGCTGAACGCAAAAGGGATAGATGAAGAGATAACACGAAAAGTCAGAAAAATGTATGAGGGAAGTGAGAGTTGTGTGAAAGTGGGGAGGGAATGTACTGCATGGTTCAAGCTGGAAAATGGGCTGCGACAGGGAAGTGCACTTTCGCCTTTATTGTTTATTATTGTTATGGATGAAATCCTACAGCAAGTGTCAGATGCAATTGGAGATCATAAAATGAAAGCAGTGCTTTTTGCCGATGACCTGATGTTATGGGGAAATTGCGAGAAGGAGGTGCAAGAGCAGTTAGATGCATGGGAGGCAGCGGCAGCACAATATGGAATGCATTTCTCTGCAAAGAAAAGTAAAATAATTGTCACAACAAGGAAGACGAATAGGCCAAATGTGGATATAACTTGTGGAGGGGAAAAACTACAAGTGGTAGAGAACTTCAAGTACCTGGGAAGCGTGATTGAAAGTAAGGGGGGAAACGCAATGGAAATAAATGAAAGGTGCAGAAAAGCAGGGCAGTTCTACAAATGCATTAGGGGGCTTATTTGGAGCAAGGAGGTGCCACAGAAATCCAAGGGAATTATATACCGAACCTACTTTGTCCCCATATTGGCATACGGAAGTGAGACATGGGTAATGCACAAAAGCGACAAAAGTAGAATACAGGCTAGCGAAATGAAGTTCCAGAGGAGCAGGTTGGGTGTAACAAGACGAGACAGATTGCGAAATGAGTATGTGAGGGAAAGACTAAAGGAGGAACCAGTACAGGACAGGATAGAAAAATCAAGACTGCAGTGGTATGGACACATGAAGAGAATGGATGAGGGAAGAATTCCTAAGAGGATGTTTGATCTGCAACTGGAGGGGAAGAGGCCCAGAGGAAGACCAAGAGATAGATGGGTGAAGGGAGTGAAGGAATGTGTGACGAGAAGAGGAGAGAACTGGACGAAGGTGGAAGAGGGGGAATGGTGGAAAGACAGAACACGATGGAGAGGCTTGTGTTCCCGACAGACCCAGCCAGTGGCTGGAAACTGTCCAAGATGATGATGATGTTGAATGTGTCAGTTTAACACAAGATTTTTTTACACAATACAATTTTTTTTCTTTGTACAATTGTTACTTCACATCTAAAAATTCATCTATTGAGGAGAAAGAGTTGTCATTCAGAAACTATTTTAATTTTTTAAAAATGCTGGTTGGCCATCTATCAGACTTTTAATGCTGTCTGGTAAATGACCAAAGAGCTTTGCAGCAGCATAATTCACCACTATTTGTGCCAAAGTCAGATTTAATGAAGAATAGTGAAGATCATACTTTCTTCTAGGGTTGTAGCTATGCCCTTTGGTATTATTTTTGGACTGGGATGGGTTATTAATAACAAAGTTCAAGTTCATATGTGAACATTTGTATTGCAAAGGTATTGTGAATATCCCTTTTTTCTTAAATAAATGTCTGCAATGTGATGTTGGGTGGGCTCCAGCTAATATTCTGATTGCACACTTCTGTGCAATGGCTACTTGTTCTCTTAATGATGAGTTACCCGAAAATATGAGGGCCTATGAAAACAGGCATAGCAGGCTAATTTGCTGATATGTTTATCATCAAAATGTGCAATAACCCTAACAAAGTAAGTAGTTAAACTCAAATGCTTCAGCAGATCATCAATGTGTTTCTTCCAATTCAGTTTACCATGAATGCAGACACACAGGAATTTTGAATACTCTGCCTTAACAACAACTGTTCAAGTCTATATTTATCAATGGTGATGCCATTTACTGTACAGAACTGTATGTACCATGTTTTCTCAAAATTTAGTGAGAGTCCATTTGCAGAGAACCACTTAATTTCCTGAAAGATACTATTAACAATTTCCTCAGCTAATTATTATTTGTTGGGTGTGATTATTATACTTGTATCATCAACAAAAATAACTAGCTTCTAGAATCATTAAAAGATAGTCTATTGTCAGTAGTGTGCAAAAACTAGTTTGAGGCAACTTAAACCTACCAAGCATAAACTGGGATGTGACTTGGATGCCTATGGATTCATTCTGGGGGAACAGGCAGACAGTCATACAAAATACTTCTGAACAAGTCTTCTGAAAACTGTCTTGAGCAGTTAGCTCAGCAACCCACACACAACAGAAATATCTTAGACCTCATAGCTATAAATAGGCTGGACCTTATTGACAGTGTCAATATAGAAACAAAGATTAGCAATCATGATGTAATTATATCAACTATGGTTACAAAAGTTAATAAATCAGTCAAGAAGGCTAGGAGAGTGTTTGTGCTAGATAGAGCAGATAATCAGTTGTTAGCATGTCACTTAGAAAGTGAACTGATATCACTTAGTTCCAGTAAGCTGGATGTAGAGTAATTATGAGTGAAGTTTAAGCACATTGCAAATTGTGGTCTGGAAAGTTATGGATAAGGGATGGTAAAGACCCACCGTGGTTTAATAACAAAATTCATATGATGCTGAGAAAGCAGATGCTGCTGCACTCACAAATCTAAAGAGAATGCACAAATAACAACAAGCAAAGGTTAGTAGAGCTTCTAGTGCCAGTAAAAGATCTATTCATGAAGCATACCCCAACTACGACCATCATACACTAGTAAAAGATCTAGCAGAGAACTTGGGAAAATTCATATGTAAAATTGTTAAGTGGGTCTAAGACTTCCATTCAGTTTGTTGTGGACCAGACTGGTGTGACATTTGAAGATAGCAAAACGAAAGATGAAGATTTAAATTTCACATTCAAGAAATCGTTCATGCAGGAGAATCATGCAAATATATACCATCTTTGATGTCAGACAAAGCCTTGTATGGGCAAAATATTAATAAGCATAGCTGGCATAGAGAAGCAACTGAAAGATTTGAAAGCAAATGTATCACCATGTCCAGATGGAATCCCAATTCGATTTTATGAAGAGTACTCTATGGCACTGGCCTTACCTATCTTGCATTTATTGTGAATCTGTCACCCAGCACAAAGTTCCAAGTAACGAAAAAAGTGCAGGTGACTCCTGTATACAGGGTGTTACAAAAACGTACGGCCAAACTTTCAGGAAACATTCCTCACACACAAAGAAAGAAAATATGTTATGTGAACATGTGTCCAGAAACGCTTACTTTCCATGTTAGAGCTCATTGTATTACTTCTCTTCAAATCACATTAATCATGGAATGGAAACACACAGCAACAGAATGTACCAGCGTGACTTCAAACACTTTGTTAGAGGAAATGTTCAAAATGACCTCTGTTAGCGAGGATACATGCATCCAGCCTCCGTCGCATGGAATCCCTGATGCAGCCCTGGAGAATGGTGTATTGTATCACAGCCGTCCACAATACAAGCACGAAGAGTCTCTACATTTGGTACCAGGGTTGCTTAGACAAGAGCTTTCAAATGCCCCCATAAATGAAAGTCAAGAGGGTTGAGGTCAGGAGAGCGTGGAGGCCATGGAATTGGTCCGCCTCTACCAATCCATCAGTCACCGAATCTGTTGTTGAGGAGCGTACGAACACTTCAACTGAAATGTGCAGGAGCTCCATCGTGCATGAACCACATGTTGTGTCGTACTTGTAAAGGCACATGTTCTAGCAGCACAGGTAGAGTATCCCATATGAAATCATGATAACATGCTCCATTGAGCGTAGGTGGAAGAACATGGGGCCCAATCAAGACATCACCAACAATGCCTGCCCAAACGTTCACAGAAAATCTGTGTTGATGAAGTGATTGCACATTGCATGTGGGTTCTCGTCAGCCCACACATGTTGATTGTGAAAATTTACAATTTGATCACGCTGGAATGAAGCCTCATCCGTAAAGAGCACATTTGCACTGAAATGGGGATTGACACATTGTTGGATGAACCATTCACAGAAGTGTACCTGTGGAGGCCAATCAGCTGCTGATAGTGCCTGCACACGCTGTACATGGCACGGAAACAACTGGTTCTCCCGTAGCACTCTCCATACAGTGACGTGGTCAATGTTACCTTGTATAGCAGCAACTTCTCTGATGCTGGCATTAAGGTTATCGTCAACTGCACGAAGAATTGCCTCGTCCATTGCAGGTGTCCTCGTCATTCTAGGTCTTCCCCAGTCGCGAGTCATAGACTGGAATGTTCCATGCTCCCTAAGACGCCGATCAATTGCTTCGAACGTCTTCCTGTTGAGACACCTTCGTTCTGGAAATCTGTCTCGATACAAACTTACTGCTATTGCCCCATGCTAATCCATACATCAAATGGGCATCTGCCAACTCTGCATTTGTAAACATTGCACTGACTGCAAAACCACGTTCGTGATGAACACTAACCTGTTGATGCTATGTACTGATGTGATCGATGCTAGTACTGTAGAGCAATGAGTCGCATGTCAACACAAGCACCAAAGTCAACATTACCTTCCTTCAATTGGGCCAACTGGCGGAAGTACAGTACATACTGACGAAACTAAAATGAGCTCTAACATGGAAATTAAGCGTTTTCAGACACATGTCCACATAACATCTTTTCTTTATTTGTGTGTGAGGAATGTTTCCTGAAAGTTTGGCCATACCTTTTTGTAACACCCTGTATAAGAAGGGTAAAAGAATGGATCTACAAAATTACAAACCAATATCTCTAACTTTGGCATGCTGCAGAATCCTTGAATATATTCTCAGTTTCAACATAATAAACTTTCTTGAGACTGAGAAGCTTATGTCGATGAATAAGCATGATTTTAGATAACACTGCTTGTGCAAAACTCGGCTAGCTCTTTTCTTACATGGTATACTGTGAACTATGGATGCAGGGCAACAGGCTGATTCCATATTTCTAGATTTCCAGAAAGCATTTGACATGGTGCCCATTGCAGGCTGTTAATGAAGATACAAGTATGTGGAGTGAGCTCACTGGTATGTGAGTGGCTTGTGAACTTCTTAAGTAATAGAACCCACATGTTGTCCTTGATGGTGAGTGTTCATCAGAGACAAGGGTATAATCAGCAATGCCCCAGGGAGGTGTGGTAGGACTGCTGCTGTTCTCCATGTACATAAATGATTTGGTGGACAAGTTGAGCAACACACTGCAGTTTTTGCTGATGATGCTGTGGTGTATGGTAATGTATCAAAGTTGAGTGACTGTAGGAAGATACAAGACAACTTAGACAAAATTTCTAATTGGTGTGATGAATAGCAGCTAACTCTAAATGTGGAAAAATGTAAGTTAATGTGGATGTGTACGAAGAACAAACCTGTAATGTTTGGAAACAGTATTAGTAGTGTCCTGTTTAACACAGTGAAGTCATTTAAATATCTAGGCTACTGTGCAATGTGATATGAAATGGAACAAACATGTGAGAATTATGATAGGTAAGGTGAATGGTCAACTTCAGTTTATTGGGGAGAATTTTAGGAAAGTATGATTCACATGTAGAGGAGACCAGACATGGGACACTATTGTGACCTATTTTTGATTACTACTCGAGTGTTTGGTATCTGTACCAGGTCAGATTGAAGGAATACATCAAAACAATTCCGAGGCGTGCTGCTATATTCATTACCAGTAGGTTCACACAACATGTACTTTTTTGGAAGGTGCTTCAGGCACTCAAATGAGAATACCTGCCAGGAACATGACATTCTTTTTGAGGAACACTATTGAGAAAATTTAGAGAATTGACATTTGAAGCTGACTGCTGAACGATTCTACTGCTGCCAATGTATATTCTGGTTAAGGACTGCGAAGATAAGGTACAAGAAATTAGGGCTCATTCAGAGGCATACAGACTGTCATTTTTCCCTCACTCTATTTGCATGTGGAACAGGATAGGGAATGACAAGTAGTGGTACCATACAGTGGAGTGTGGCATATCTCTGTAGATGCAGATGTACCTTTGCATCTTCATGAATACAGAGTGGCAAGTCATTAATATATATTAAGAACAACAAGGGACCCAACACTGAAACCTGTGTAACATCATTCTTGATACCTCCCCAGTCAGAGCTGGTTTTTTGCATACTATCTGTACTGTTAATTTCAACCTTCTGCATTCTTCCAGTTAAATATGAATTAACCAATTTGTGCACTGTCCCACTCATACCACAATACCTAAGCTTATCTAGAAGAATTTCATGATTTACACAGTCAAAAGCCTTTCAGAGATCACAAAAAATTCCTGTGGATGATGTTTAGTTATTTAGAGCATTTAATATTTGCTCAGTGAAAGCGAAAGCATGTATAGTATTTTCGGTGGAAAGGACATTCTGAAACTGAATTGACATTTTGATAGTACTTCACTTTTACAAATATGTGATGTTAGTCTTGAATATATTACTTTTTCAAGAATTTTGGATAAAGCTGTCAGAAGTGAGATTGGATAGTAGTTGTTAGCATCAGACCTACGCCATTTTATATGCAATGGTTTAACAATAGCATATTTCATTCTATTTGGAAAAGTGCCCTGTTTCAGTAATTTACTTCATATGTGGCTGAGAATCCTACTTATCTGTTGCGAACAAGCTTTTAGTACTCTTTTGGAAATACCATCAGTTCCATGTAAGTTTTTATTTTTGAGTCAACGTATTATTTCCCTAATTTCAGTAGGCTAGATGGGTTGAAATTCAGTTTTATCAAAATGCATAGGTGTTCCCTCTTCCATATACAGCCTTGCATATTCTAATGAATGGCTGGATTTTACTTTCTCTACACATTTTAACACTTAGCATAAAAAAGAGGTACACCCATGAGCTGCATTTCCCCTCCCCCACTTAAAGATTTTACTATCGTCCTGGTCAATTTACGCTTTCCTATTGGGATGCAAGACATGACTTGTAAATACCCACTTATCAATAGTACCATCAGGAACCAAACCAATGCCTGACAAGGCACCTGATCTAATTCCATATTGTCCCTCTTGGCAGAGCTGTTCAATTAGGGATGATCATACTGCATCAAACCATGAACAAAGCCAATATTTGTATGGTTTCTTTTAGGTGTTGTTTTTATCAGGTCAGACTCAATATCATAGACCTGATTCCTACCAATACTGTTTCCCACTCCACCCACTATCACAACATGATCCTCCTTTGTAAAACCCTTGCACAATGATCCTGTATTCTCTGTCACTAGGCTAAGACAAGCACCAGGTTTGAAAAAGCTTATGACCTGGTAACTGTTAGCTAATTTTTTCTGCAAGATCTGTCGCACACCTCTTCCATGGCTACTATGTAACAACGTGTCATTTCTTATACTTTCTACTTTTTTGAAACAGTTAGTTTTGTGGTGACTGTTTCAAAATAATAGTACTCTGCTGAGTATTTACTTTCCGTAGGTACTGTATATTGAATTGAAGGAGAATTGTAAAGTATCTACAGCAGAACTCAAGTATGATGAACATCTGCAGTTGCCAGGTGAATTCTTTCTCTTGTCTGCCATGCCTGGAATTGTAGCAAACCTCAGGAAGAAGATGGAAGAATTACAGCCAAACCTTACTCTGCACCAAGACAAACAAACCAAATTTGTTTTTGCATATCTGGCTATGATAAAACACATCTTTTTTCATCAAGGTCCATTCTGTAAACTTGTAGAGGCACCTTACCATGATCTCTACCCAGTCATACGGCATGGTTTCCGGAAACTGCCTCTCCAGTTAGAAGGAGAAAAGAAAGGCATGTACATCAATCAATGTAAGCCAGTACAATAGCATCAAGATATCACTGCATCACTGTCCTCCACCGAACCTTCCTATGAGCATCCTCCATCCCCAGCAACCCAGCTGAGACACGAGCACCACACCATACCATACACCATGAGGATGGGGCTCAGCTGTGATTGTGTGACAGATTTAGCTAATAAAGAGTTTGCAGAATGGCAAATGTAAATGCAATTATACTATTCAGAGGGAATTTACAGGATGAACAATGAAAGAAATTTACTAAGGGCTTATACTTAATGATAAAGTTACTTCTGCTCTAAACTATTATTAAAATAATATAAATCTCATTTTCTTTTCAATGGGTCAACAAACAAACCCATCAGTTATACACAAAAATATAAATCTATGAAAACAAAGCAAATCTGATATGGCATAATATTTGGCATGCAATGAATAAACTCTGTCAAGGCAAATGATGTTCAACTCCATGGTAATGGTAATTTCAAGACACATCATATTAGATTCAAACCATTGGCTAATAAGTTCAATAAATTCTTCCTAAAAGGTACAGAAAACAAACAATAAAATAATTAACAACTGTAAGAAAAACCATTAGATTTATTTAGACATTGCTTACTCCATGAACAGACACAAGGTTTTGCAAGAAAAAATCACAAAAATTGCTAGGCCTCTAAAGAACAGTAATTTTTCACATTATGAAGTTGTAACCAAACTACTAAAAAATAGTGTTTATTGCAGAGTGACCCCATGAATTACCTATGTAATCGGTCATTGTATCACGATGTATTTTCTTAAAGAGTGAGATATATAATAATAATGACCTATAAAGGAACTGGTTAGTGGTACATACTTTTAGTTTAGTACAGAACTTGACACATCCAATACAATGACAAACTGACCCAATAACATTCTTCACACAACACTAAATTTTAATTTTCATTTATGTTCAAACAGATGGTCAAGTATAATTTGTTTGTATTTAAATATGAAAACATTTAACAAAAATATGATTCAGAGAGAACAGTAATAAAAAAAATGTGTCAACATAGCTTATAATTTCAAAAACATCAGTAATAATTATTAATATTATAACTATTACATTACTATTTCTCCAATTATTAGGTCTCTTATAACATATATAATGTATTATCAAAATTAGTTATTAGAGGGTAAGTGTTCCTAAAATGACATATCATATTGGAAAACTTCTACTGTGGGTACATTTTTTGAATTATAAGCTTCATTAATCCATTAAATTTTGGACATGCAGCCGCGCAAATAAAATTTCTTCTACTGATATTTCGGCCGCGTATCATCTGGCCATCTTCACAGCGAGTCACGAGACTGACGACAAGGTGCCAAGCACGGCTTTATATGCTCCACCGCGGCAGTACTGCGCATGCAGGTCACAGATGCTGAGCCACCTGTGGCGAAGGCGTACGGACATTCGCTGTGCTTATCGATGTTTGATCGGTGGCGGTGACACGGTGACGACTTCTCTGCAATTTAATTACTCCAAGAGCCGGATTCCATGCTTTGTCCAAATTAAAACCATTATCTCTGTTTATTAAATTGTTGGGTAATCAAATTTCTATGGCTTCCTAGCCAACAATTTAATAAACAGATATAATGGTTTTAATTTGGACAAAGCATGGAATCCGGCTCTTGGAGTAATTAAATTGCAGAGAAGTCGCCACCGTGTCACCGCCGCCGATCAAAGATCGATAAGCACATCGAATGTCCGTACACCTTCGCCACAGGCGGCGCAGCATCTGTGATCCGCATGCGCAGTACCGCTGCAGTGGAGCATATAAGGCCGCGCTTGGCACCTTGTCGTCAGTCTTGTGACTCGCTCTGAAGATGGCCGGACGATACGCGGCCGAAATATCAGTAGAAGAAATTTTATTTGCGCGGCTGCATGCCCGAAATTTAATGGATTATTCATTACGCTGCGAGAAGTTGAAAATGCACATAAGCTTCATTTTTTGGAAGTTAACATTAAAGCTATTAGGTTCGCAGTGATTTATGGAAGAAAACTATATTATATCCTGTGTGATTATTACATTGTATTATCTGGAAGTTTATACAATATCATGTCATGAGAGTTGTTTGACAAAATGGCATATGTTTAGTGCTTTTAAAAATATTCAGTTTTATTTTCAAACATCACATGTAAACATCTCAAAAATATGGTTAATGAATTATAGGTAGGTTATTAAATGCTTATTGTTTGTGTGATTAAATTAAATAGGTATTTACCTGCCATGAATGTCTGCTTGCTGAATCGATTGCCAATTTCATTCCTCTTGGATAGCTCAGATGCCAATGGCCTTGCCACAGTGGTAACACCAGTTTCTGTCTGATCATCAAAGTTAATTGCTGTTCTGCTTGCTTAGCATTTGGATAGGTCACCATCCAGGTCTTCTGAGCACTGTTAGCAAGGAGGGTGCACACTGCCCTTGTGAGATTGTGGCGCCGATGGGGTCGACACCAGCATCAATCTGAGTATCGTCTTTGAACTAAGCTAAACATTATCTTTGTGCAGTTCCACCATGTCAGTTCTTTGTAAGCCTTTGATGTGTTTAGGTGAATGAACAAATTACTGCAAAATGGGAGTGTTGTTTGGTGTGGCTGAACCTTCCTTCACGATATCTACCCACACAGCTCCCCAACAACACTTTGTCAAGGCGAGGGGGTGGGGGTGGGGGGAGGCCCTATGCGACGCCGATGAGGTCAACACAAGCATCAACCTGAGTATTGTCTTTGAACTAAGCTAAACATTATCTTTGTGCAGTTCCACCACGTCAGTTCTTTGTAAGCCTTTGATGTGTTTAGGTGAACAAATGAAATACTGCAAAATGGGAATGTTGTTTGGTTTAACTGACCCTAACTTCCTCCTCAAGATCAGTTGAGCAGCTGCTTGACTGAGAAGTAGTGGCTCCTGTCACAAAAATTGACAAATGCTGGAAGGGCAGTGTGCTGACCCTGTGCCTCTCCATATTCTCCTAGAGTGATGCCTATTGGCTGCAGAGAAGGAGAGAGAGAGAGAGAGAGAGAGAGTGGCTAACTCAGATATCAGGTTCCATAGCCTGGATTCAAGGTCTTTAATGTGATGTAATTGCTCAATTTCTAGCTCTGTTGGAGCATTTTCTGGACTCCATCTAACCATTATTGACTCCCTACAATGTGCTTGTTCTTGTCTTGTACTCTCCTTCTTAAATTAGCTTGAGGAACTCTGAACATTTCTGAGGGAAACTTCCAACCCATTTGCTTATTATTAAGAGCCTTCTACATGCTCACTGAACCTCCTGACTTGGCCATTACTGATTCTCTTATGATTTATAACCATTGTTACTCAAATGATAACAATAATAATAATAATGAACTACATGTTATATTACAGTCAACAGAAATGAATGGAAAGATAGGAGTTACATCATTCTGTATACAGTGACAGTAATCATAAATACACAGTCCTAAATACCAAGAAATATTCTTAAAATGAATGCTAAGGAAGTGTTTACTCACCTTTTGTGTGAAAAATATTATATATCAAATGATCCAGCTGTAATATGCGACACAAGAACAATTGTCATAACTTCTAAACCCAATGTACATGGATTCTTCACATAATTACTGAATGTCTAACCAAATGGCTTTGCCATCTCTCGCATAACAGTGTCACCAGTACAAGAATATATCCTTGTGTCCTAAAGTGTTGCCTCTTGTGGTAGTAACAAGAAACATGAGGTACAGTATGTCATTTTATGACATTATTAAGTCTATGCATAAAACAGGGCTGATGCTGTCACAGAGTAACTACCATATGCACTAAAGATGAATGACAAATATCTGTAAAGCATGAAGCCTTTTCAGTCAAATGTGGCCTCTCTGGTTCTGTATAAAATCAGTTTGCTGTGACATTCATTTGTGTAAGAGCTGTTGACATTGTTGCTCAACTCTATGACAAAGTAATAAAAGCTCTTGCCATGTCCAGGCATGTGTAATCTACTGAAATGTAAGCCTAGGATGGCTTGCCATGAAGAGCAGTATCATCAGAGCAGTTGTGTAATATCATCAGCATACTTCTGTGCCATAGGTGTGCTACAGATGACAACCAAAGGGGTCCTGCTATGAAATAAAATGACACTCCTCATTGTCAGGTCATATGGTGGGCAACACTCAGACTGGTATCCCACTGCTGTCTGAGGAGTCTCCAGACATGTCTTTTCTGGTCATTGGGATTTAGTTCAAAGTGGGAAATTAATGAAGGAAATTCTATTACAGGCAATAAAATTCCAGGCTATAGAAGTGTCTGCAGATGCTCTGGACAGCAGTGGGATAGCAAACTGACTGTTGTCTGCCATACGACCTGACAATGAGATTTGATGATCTGGGGTGCCATTTTGTTTTATAGCAAGACCTCTTTGGTTGTCATCCACAGCACAGTGGCACCATCCTGGGCTTACATCTCAGTGAGATACCCACCCACACAAAGCAAGAGTTTCTACTGCTTGTCTTTGTGCTTGCCAAACCCTACCTTTGTCAGCAAGGTTGCTGGATCTCTCTCCAATTGAGAATGTATGGAGCATTAAGGGCAGGAACCTCTAATCAGCTCATGATTTTGATGATCTAACATGCCAATTGCACAGACTTTGGAATGATGTTTGTCAGGAGGACATCCAGAAACTCTGTCAATCAATTCCAAGCTGAATAAATGTTTGTATAAGGGCCAGAGGTGGAAAGCTTTATTAACTTGCGCAGTCTCTGAAGCTCTTTCTCCTGAATAAATGATTATTTTTTCTGAAATTGTAATCTTTGTTTGTGTGTGCATGTACACCACATCCACTGATTTCCATCTTATTCAGATAATTCCTTCATGGTGCATCAGCTTTTTGTCTTAGAGTGTCTTTATCAGTGTTTCTATTAATACACTGTATCTTATATTTTCTGCCACACTGTCTTTCAAACAATGGCTATGCTACATAAAAATGTTTTAGTGGTTTTTCTTCCTTTGACTAGACTCTAAGGCTTCTGCTTTTGTGTATGTGTAAATAAAGCTCTGATTTCTAATCATGTGTGGAAAAAAATTGTTTCACAAACTTTTGGTATTTTTCTCAATGAAACAGAATGACAATTTGTCATAAGTAAACTTGTCAGTCACTTTTTGAGTTTTAGCACTTCCTATTTTGTTTCTGAATGCCATGTTTTGTGCAGGGGTCAGCAAGTGAAAATATCTTTGCTGCAATAATGGCAGCTCGTTACCAAGCCATTAAACTGTGTTTGGAAGATAAAGAAAATTATAATTTCAGTGATGAATGGGACGTACTGAAAAATCTAGTTTCCTATACATCAAAGGCAGCTCATTCATCTACAGAAAAAGGAGCAAAAATGGCTTGTTTAAGACTGCGTATTCTGGATGTTGATGAAAAATGTTCCTTGCGGGGTGATACATTACAGCAGGTCAGCAAATTTCATGAAGAAAAAAACTGATTTGTATGTTATCGTAAAATTTACTGTTCCATTGTGTGGTTTCTCATTTATTGTGCTTAGATTATTATTTGAGGGAATAATGTCATATATATAATGCTTCTTTTCTTATCTGAGTTTGAAACATTTCTTTTCCTTTTTGATATGTATTTGCAGGCAATAGAAAAAGATCTGCAGCTTGGGCTTATTCCGTGCTGTGTGGTAGCAACACTAGGTTCAACAGGTGAAGCAGCATTTGATAACTTGAAGGAAATTGCTATGGTCTGCAGAAAATATCCTCTGATATGGTTGCATGTTGATGCTGCTTATGGAGGCAGTTCATTTGTTTGTAGAGAATTCAGATACTTGCTAAGTGGAATTGAAGATGCTCATTCAATTAATGTTAATCCAAATAAATGGTTTCTTGTGAATTTTGATTGTAACTGTATATGGTTAAAAGACTATCAGCAATTTATTGAAGCACTTTCTGTGAATCCCCTTTACTTGGAACATGAATGGATGGATGGAACTGTTAATTTCCATGACTGGGGAACACCTCTCTCCCGTAGATTCCGTGTACTGAAATTGTGGTTTGTAATGCGATCCTATGGAATAAAAGGCTTGCAGCACTACATTAGAAGGCATTGCCATTTAGCATCATTGTTTGAATCACTTGTCAGAAAAGACAGTCGATTTGAAGTAATGAATGATGTAAAGGTAGGTTAGCTGTTAGTTCTTCATATTTGTTACTAATTTTATTAAGTTAACATTATCTGTTTAATGTCCATCAGAGTAATATGTTCACCTTTTTTTCTTTTCAAGGTAAATTAGGCACACCTTTAAAGCCATGCCTTCATAAAATAGTCAGTATGTTGTATCTCAGCAGTGGCACTAGTTTTCTTATACCACTGTAGTTACTAAATGTTTAACCAATTCTTCAAAATTACCTCCAGCACCTTCTTTCTGTCAAAATTCTGGCCTCCCATCCACTTCTTCATTTCTCAAAATAGATGAAACTTCCTCCCCTCAGATCTAAATCCGTATTAGATAGCAGATTATTCAATACAGCCCATTCATATCTCAGCAAGAAATTTTCTAGCACCATTAAGTGTTATGATGATAAATGATGACTTTCCTATTCATAATAAATTAAATTTTACTGCTGATTTTGGTTTTAGCGTGTTTCTTTCATTCATATTTTGCTATGAACTGTGCAAATGTCTTACAATAGTTCTGAGCCAAGATATTAGTATGAGAAATCAACTACTGGTGGAAGTGGCTAAAAATGTACCTTTCATCAGTATTTCAGGAAAAGCTTAAAGTTAATATTCATTTGTGTTTGCTGTGGATTAACCTCCATAGACAATGAAGAGCTTTCCAGTAAAAAGTTTTAGTGACAGCACTGCTTCCCTGCATTTAAACACAAATATCACCTCGGGGATCATGGTAATTATGTACCTATCTTTGCAGTATTCATTCCTACTTTTTTATGCTACTAAGTGGCCAATTCTTTTCTGTTAAAAATGATCACAAATGATGAGACTTGGTGTTATCAATATGAACTCAACACAAAACAACAATGTGCAGAACCAATGATGTGCCAATGCTCTGACGGCAGACTGATATTCGGTGCAGTGTGACATGTGAGTTGAGCAACATCTTATCTCACAGTTTTACTTGGTTGCATGAATGTTCTGTGCATTTTACTCAAGTGTGGGCAGATAAAGTAAAACACCCGAAGCAAAGAACCACCATCTTAACTTTTCTCAATCTTTTATTAATCCACTCTCAAAATTTTATGGATTGAATGGGACATAAATGAAAGCTAACAACTTCAGGCCATTGGGGATTTTCTTTGGTCACTACCATATTTTGTGCTAAAATAGTACTGTAGCACAGAAGTGGCCACTTTTGAATGTTGTCATTTGTTTCATTTTGTTATGTTCTATTTATTTGTGCTAGAATGTTCGAAGAAACAATTCCTGTTCTAACAAAGGCATCTTTAGTGCTACCAGTTACATGTCTCTCTATATTTTTTGCAATCTTTGCTATATGAAAATTATAAATGTACCATAGTTAATTACACCAGTGCCCAAAATTAAAGCAACAAACTGCTGTTTCCCCTTCCTGTTACTAATTCACAATATAATCTTATAAACTGTCAACAGATGTCATCACAATAATGTTCCACACAGAAGATGGCATTGCGATCAACAGACAACCATACCAGAAATGGCATCAGGGCATCTATCAAATGGGGTAGTGTTTGCAGGGTAGTCCCATATCCACAATCACTGTGTACGCAGTCGCAGATGGTGCAGTATGACACAGAGAAGACGTGTACAGACTCTCTGCTATGGAGGGCCATAGGAATAATGGAAGCAGGAGAGTGCAAACTGAAGTGGCCTGATGGCTTAATGTGAATTGTTCTGTTGTTTCTTGGATGAGGTGTCAGTTTATAGAGACCAAAACTGTATTCTGAGCAGGGCTGAACATGTATGCCATCAGAAAGAGTGGACTGTTATTCGGCTGCAAGGGCATGACAGTACTGCCTCAGTACTGCACTGCAACTGCCATCTGACCTTCCAGCATTCCCTGGACATGTTGTATTGAGGTAAACAGTGTACAGAAGGCTTCAGCAGAGTGGCCTTTATTGTTTGAGACCTGCTGTCTATTTACCTCTGGTGTTTCTTCACAGAGAGGAACTTCTAGAGTCAAGCCATCAACATGACACCTGGGTGGTCAGATGGTGGGCCAATGTTCATTTCACAGATAAGTCCCAGTTTGGTCTGGAGAGTGATTCTTGATAGATTCACATCTGGAGGGCACATGGATCATAATTTTGAGACCCGAACACTGTGGAAAGAGATCAATATTCAGGAGGATCCCTAATGGTGAGGTCAGGGATTATGTTGACCACTCAAACATCTCTTTACAAAGTTGTACGGGTGAATCAGGAAAATTAAACTTCTGTCAGGTACTGTGAGAAAATCTTGGGATCTCAAGTATGGTTGTTGCAAATTGTTATGCGCCCAGAATTCATATTGATGGACCATAATGCTCTACCTCAAGAGCATGGGTGGTTGATGTTTTTTTGGAAACGGAAAATGTTGCACATTGCACACATGGCATGGCCTGCTCACTCTACTGATTTGAATCCCATACAGCATATCCGGAATGTGCAAGGGGGATGGGTTGCATCATGTCAGCATCCACCAACCACTCTCCAAGACTTGTGAGTAGCTCTGTGGGAAGAATGGACATTATTGCCTCACAGGCCTGTATTGGTGCCAGAGGTGATCACACCTCATACTGAGCATATTAACCAGTTGTCAGAATGTGTGTGCAAATCCGTTAAGATTTTTGTCTACCATTATGCATGTTACAGTTGATTATTTTCTGTATTATTTACACTGTTTCTACTTCACTGTTGCCAGTTTATATAATTTTGTGGCAAAATAAAGGCAACTTTGTAAAATTTCCATTTGTTGCTTTAATTTTGGACACCAGTGTATATCTGAAGCAGAATAACTTACTGTACATGACTTGATTCCTCCTGGCATTACTTTCTTTGATTGGCAAAAATAGTGCATTGTTCACCTGTTTTTGACATCTTTCCAGCCAACACACTGTTCAACCCAAAGAGTAACATCAGCAGAATAATGCTGATCAGCTCACTGCTATAAAGGCCAGCCTTTGAGTGAACTGTTATATCTGAGAACTAGCTTAATATCTATTGGCTATGGAGGAAGATGAGCAAGCAGCTTTCTTGGAGTGTGAGTGAGACCTTAGTTGGAGTGAAACATGAGGCCTTAGTCTGAGTGAAAAATGTCAAATGGGTCTCTGATTTAATCATAACTAAACTGATGAGTTGAAATGATACCTCTCCTTTTGGAGAAATAATGTAAAGTGAAAGACATAATGTTAAAACTGTTTCCATTCTCTTTGCATCAGTGTCACTAAAAAGGAGACCTGCTTGGCATAGATTTCATTTTTTCCAAAATGGAAATGTTAACATGTCAAATTTTTGCAATTTTTCTGGTAATTAAAAATACCAGAGAAAAGATATGGGACCTAGGAATATATCCATTTTCCAACAAATTTGGTATTCACATTTCAAATAAAACTTTCAGTTATGAATGAATTATGTTGGACCAATTGAAAAAGCAGTGTTCTGCTCATACAAAAAATACTGGAACAGTTACACAAGCAACCAAAAAGGAACAAGCTAGCTGTGAACTGCATATTTCCACATGTGCCAGTTTTATTTTCCATTTATGCAATTATGAAATAGGTTTTTCCATTTCTCATACTTCCTGTAGGACACCCTTTTACTGTAGAAGGGAATTCATGAAGGAGGGTAAAGGGCATTTGTCATAGGTTTGAAGTTAGCAAAAATCTCCTTAAATTAGATAAACTTTCACAATATGTGTGTTCTCTCTATCTCTATCTCTAAAAAATCTTTCTCTTTAATTTTTTAATCTTATATCTCCCAGCTCTCTTTATCACATCCTGTGACATTACTTCCAGAATGCACTGTTTTCATTATTAACTGTATGCATATGTTATTTGCCTCTTAATCTGTTCTTACGAAGAAATTTTAAGATGCTTGTAACTTTTTTCTCTTTTGTTATTTAATGTGCTATTTACCATCTTAAATGATGAAATGTGGTATCTCAATCAAAGGAATATTAAATCATGGAAACTAGTAAATTATGAGACAGAATTGTTGCTTACCTTCAGGAGACAAATTGTCTAGCAAACTCATGAAGACATGTAAAATTGGTACATGTCTTAGCTTTTGAAACTAATAGTTCATTCCTCTGGAAGAGGCGAGGTATAGATTCAAGAGGGCTAAAAAGGAGTGGCAGGTCATTTAGGCACCAGAATGTGGGAAATGTTGGGATGATGAGGATGAGGATGAGGGTGGACAGAAGTGAGGGGGAGGTTGAAATGCAGCAAAATGGAATAACTCCATTTTATATAATTATACTCTTTCCTCACTTATTTGTTTCCTTTTTCTTTTATACTTGCAGTGATGATACCACACTTCCTTAAAATATCAGTATTCCTATCGAAGCTATCTTTCATTAAAATTTGTAATGCACAGCTTTATTTGAGCTCGACGAATTCCAATAATATATTTAGCTTATCAGTAAATGCTTAAGACAAATTTCTAATTTACTGTGTTCAGGAACCATGTGATCATAAAAATATCATGACCTAATGACTGCTTATTTCAACAATTCATTTGAAAGCCCTAATTTCATGTTTCAAATAAATGGTTTACTTTTCCATAAAAGTTATTAATTAGAAAGTAATTTGTAATTAAAATTTCCACCCTTCAGAAAATACTTTCATTAATTTGGCTTTAAGCATGTTTAATTCCAAGAACTAATGTCATAATTATGCTGCACTATTTTTTTGTGAACTAGGAAATACTTTTGGTTGTAGGAATAATGTGTTAATCTAGGAATCAATCAAATTAGGAAAATTCATAATTCCTCATGAATATTGGCATATCCCCACACAAGTGTATGGTATAAACAATATAGTACATCCCATTTTCTCAACTTTCTAGTTATCCACCCAAATTGCTATTTGGCTCATTGTGATTCCATCACCACCACTGTTGACCTGTTTTCCATCTTAAATCAAATTTATTTACAAATTTCACTAGTCAGTGTCTGTTACCTAAACTGTTGACATCTCTAAGACAGACAATGTCATCATAAATATCTTTGCAAAAGTTCTTTAAGTCAGTCCATATCCAGTTATCAACTGGTTAACATCTGATGATCATTGCAAGTAAGAATCTATTATTAGTTTGTGCTGTAACCAGTTTGTCTGTTCATCTTCACAAAGTATGTACATGAACTGTGTCAACCAGTCTCCAATTGATATTCATGTTTTTACCTTCTTATTGTTAAATTTTTGCATGACTCACTCTGAGAACTATCAACACTTGATGGTCTTCTTTTAACCCTTTCACAGGTTGTGGGGGATACACTTTGCACTAAATATATTTCTTTACAGCATTTAAGGGAATATGTGTTACCACTTCTGTACACTCCTGGCATCTAGGGGCAGTCTGCTGCACCAGCTTTAGTTTCTGTTTGTTTTGAAATATTGCCTTCAGGCCTGTAGGAAGTATATATCCCAATAAACAATGGTGTTGGACTGGTTATTGGTAAGTATTGTTACCACCAAAGTACTTTCTGGCAGGGGCTTGGGAAGTATAGTTACACAATATTAATCTGTCATTTGTGGTCCTTGGAAAGCATACTCACCACCATATTAGGGGATCCCAAAGCTTTTGGGAATGCATCTTACCATCTCTATCTATGCCTGACTTCTTGTGGTAGTACAAAAACTGCTACAGCAATCAGCTTCTGATTGTCACGGGATCGCTACTATTGTCAGTGTCACGGGATCGCTACTATTGTCAGAACACATTGCTTCACTTCTGCAATATACATTATTGTGGCCTGTATCAACTCATACCTTTACTGGGTGATAAAGTTTCAAGGACTGTTTCTACACTGTGGTAAGTAAACTTTAACATTGCTAATAATTATTTTTGAATAAAGTAAAAGAAAATGCCTACATAAAACGAAAACAGAAAACACTGTTCATTATTTTTTATGTGTAATGGCAGCACATAACAGCTCACAAAAGGGAAGTGGGAAATACATTTACCCCAATAGTGCTAATACCTCACAATGGTTGCATGGTGATATATTTACCAATATAGTTTTTGGTCCGAAATCACAAAAATAAAATTATCAAAAAATAAATATAGTCAGTTTCAAACACTTCTAATAGGATAGCAAAAAACTATCTTTGCTAAGTTACTAGAAAAAATGCACCATGGAAAGGGTTAGATTGTTGTTTATGGAGATTTGTTTTGTGTAGATACTTGGGAGCTAAAGTCTTTTATGGAAATGTTCCTTAAATATAGTGCCACTGTTAAAAGTTTGTTATCTGTATTTGTTAGCCTGTATTGTGTAAACTATGCATGAATTTAATAGATGAAGTTGAGCATCAATTTGTGTAAAGGAATCAATACGTGTGGAATTATTTCAAGTTTATCTCAATACAGTTGCATCATTCACTGAACAATCAGATTACAAATCCTTCCAGTTACAGTGTCAAGATTTTAGGACTACCTAGGAACTAATGTTAGAGTCAGGGTAGTAAATTCCGATACAGTGACTTACTGTGTGAGACTCAGTACAGTCAATCAAAATGCAAGTGGTAGGAACATTTTAAGGACTTGTGAAGTGTATATTTATAAATAACTCAAACTGTTACTATTGAAATTTAAAACTGTGTATGTAATAAAAGAGACATATGAAAATAAGGATGGTGTTATGTTTGGAACCAACCAATGGGAAATAACAAAATGGCAGTCATATTGGATGGACTGCAGTCCATTGTTCTGGACATAACATGAGAGAGAGGGTGTGTTTGAAAATAGGGACCAAAGACTAGGACTTGATGACAAAAAAGATATGGTAGTTAAAAGTGATCTTCCTGATGATAGTGGGACAAAATGAGAACAATCTACCTTTTATCACAAATTAAATTCCAGTCAGGTTATTGATAAAATGTCAAATGCATCACCTACGTAGTAGTAGTAGTAGTAGTAGTAGTAGTAGTAGTAGTACTAACTTTATTCATCTGTATATCTCTTTATACAAGGACATAGGACATGTCAAATACTATGACATTAGCAATGGAAAAACTGATGTAGGAATGTTGAGTGAAGTTAAATAGCATCAATGGCACAATTGGGAGGACATTTAGGATACAAACCCTTAAATATTAACGATGATTGGCTATTTAATCCACTGAGTAACATGAGTGAAATATATCTACATCTACTTGGATACTCTACAAATCACACTTAAGGGCCTGGCAGAGAGTTCACTGAACCACCTTCACAATAATTGTCTATTACCCCACTCTTGAACAGCATGTAGAAACAACAAACACCTATATCTTTCCATGCAAGATCTGATTTATTTTACTGTATTATGATGACCATTTCTCCCTATGTTGGTCAGCATCAGCAAAATATTTTTTGCATTTGGAGAACAAAGTTGGTGATTGAAATCTAGTGAGGAGATTCCAATGCAACAAGAAACACCTTTGTTTTAATGATGTCACACCAAATCCTGTATCATGTCCATGACATTCTCTCCACTATTTCTTGATAATACAAAACATGCTAACCTTCTTTAAACTTTCTTGATGTACTCTGTTAATCCTATTTGTTGAGGATCCCACACTGTACAGCAGTACTCCAACAGAGGATAGAGAAGCGTAGTGTAGGCAGTTTCCTTAGCAGATCTACTGCATCTTCCAAGTATTCTGCCAATAAAACACAGTTTCAGTTCACCTTCTCCATGACATTTTATGTGTATTCTTTCTAATTTAAGTTCTTCATAATTGTAATTCCTGGGAATTTAGTTGAATTTATGGTCTTTAGATTTGACTGATTTATCCTGTAAATAAAGTATAATGGATTCCTTTCAGCACTCATGTGGCTGACCTCATACTTTTCATTATTTAGGGTCAATTGCTTGCTCCATACAGGTATCTTTTCTAAACCATTTTGCAATTTATTTTGATCTTCTGGCGACTTTACTAAGTGATAAACGGCAGCATCATGTGCAAACAACCTGACAGCTGCTCAGATTGACTCCTAAATCACTTATATAGATAAAAATTGAACTTAATGGCTGTAAATTCAATGAAAGGAATTACATTTACAAATAACTTAAATTGGAAAGAATACACAGAAAATGTTGTGGGGAGGCAAACCAAATGCTGCATTTTTTTGGCAGAAAACTTAGAAGATGCAATAGATCTACTAAAGAAACTGCCTACACTATGCTTGTATATCCACTTTTGGAGAACTGCTAGAATTAACGAAGTACACCAGGAAAGTTCAAAGAAGAGCAGCATGTTTCATATTATCAAGAAATAGGGGACAGAGTGTCACAGACATGATGTAGGATTTGGGGTGGACATCATTAAAACAAAGGCATTTCTTGTTGCAGTGGGATCTTCTCACTGCAGTTTCAATCAACAACTTTCTCCTTCTAATGTTAAAATATGTTATTGATGCTGACCATCACAGGGAGAAACAATCATTGTAATAAAATAGGAAAAATCAGAGTTTGCACAGAAAGATATAGGGGCTCATTTTTTTGTGTGGTGTTAGGGAGTGGAATAACAGAGAATAACACCAGACATAGAGTTGTTCACCAGAACCCTTGAAAATTTAAGCTCTACAAATTTTCTTGGAATATGAATCCAAGAAGATCCAAGATGAATCCAACATGCAGAATACATTACAAAAAATTGAATACCATTTGTTATACTATTCAGAATTCTTTCTGGTTGCACATCGAAAGATGTGCTAAAAATGTATACTTCACCCAGGCAGAATATTTACTGTGATATGGCATAATCTTTTGGGAAAATGCATCTGCCAGCAGAAGTTGTTTTATATGCCAAAAGAGAAATGTAAGAGCCATAGAAAATGCTGCCGCAAGAAGTTCATGGAAGTCTTTATTTAAGAAACTTTGCAACCTTCCACTACCATATCTATATATCTTAAAAGTAATAATATTTGTTAGGGAAAGCTTACAAAATAACCAGTCTTGTATTGACTAACCAGAGTATCCACCTGTACAACACAAGGAGAAAGCAGGATATACATCAGGGGCGGGGAGGAATCCTACATCTACATCTACATCTACATTTATACTCCGCAAGCCACCCAACGGTGTGTGGCGGAGGGCACTTTACGTGCCACTGTCATTATCTCCCTTTCCTGTTCCAGTCGCGTATGGTTCGCGGGAAGAACGACTGTCTGAAAGCCTCTGTGCGTGCTCTAATCTCTCTAATTTTACATTCGTGATCTCCTCGGGAGGTATAAGTAGGGGGAAGCAATATATTCGATACCTCATCCAGAAACGCACCCTCTCGAAACCTGGCGAGCAAGCTACACCGCGATGCAGAGCGCCTCTCTTGCAGAGTCTGCCACTTGAGTTTGTTAAACATCTCCGTAACGCTATCACAGTTACCAAATAACCCTGCGACGAAACGCGCCGCTCTTCTTTGGATCTTCTCTATCTCCTCCGTCAACCCGATCTGGTACGGATCCCACACTGATGAGCAATACTCAAGTATAGGTTGAACGAGTGTTTTGTAAGCCACCTCCTTTGTTGATGGACTACATTTTCTAAGGACTCTCCCAATGAATCTCAACCTGGTACCCACCTTACCAACAATTAATTTTATATGATCATTCCACTTCAAATCGTTCCACATGCATACTCCCAGATATTTTACAGAAGTAACTGCTACCAGTGTTTGTTCCGCTATCATATAATCATACAATAAAGGATCCTTCTTTCTATGTATTCGCAATACATTACATTTGTCTATGTTAAGGGTCAGTTGCCACTCCCTGCACCAAGTGCCTATCCGCTGCAGATCTTCCTGCATTTCGCTACAATTTTCTAATGCTGCAATTTCTCTGTATACTACAGCATCATCCGCGAAAAGCCGCATGGAACTTCCGACACTATCTACTAGGTCATTTATATATATTGTGAAAAGCAATGGTCCCATAACACTCCACTGTGGCACGCCAGAGGTTACTTTAATGTCTGTAGACGTCTCTCCGTTGATAACAACATGCTCTGTTCTGTTTGCTAAAAACTCTTCAATCCAGCCACACAGCTGGTCTGATATTCCGTAGGCTCTTACTTTGTTTATCAGGCGACAGTGCGGAACTGTATCGAACGCCTTCCGGAAGTCAAGAAAAATAGCATCTACCTGGGAGCCTGTATCTAATATTTTCTGGGTCTCATGAACAAATAAAGCGAGTTGGGTTTCACACGATCGCTGTTTCTGGAATCCATGTTGATTCCTACATAGTAGATTCTGAGTTTCCAAAAACGACATGATACTCGAGCAAAACACATGTTCTAAAATTCTACAACAGACTGACGTCAGAGATATAGGTCTATAGTTTTGCGCATCTGCTCGACGACCCTTCTTGAAGACTGGGACTACCTGTGCTCTTTTCCAATCATTTGGAACCTTCTGTTCCTCTAGAGACTTGCGGTACACGGCTGTTAGAAGGGGGGCAAGTTCTTTCGCGTACTCTGTGTAGAATCGAATTGGTATCCCGTCAGGTCCAGTGGACTTTCCTCTGTTGAGTGATTCCAGTTGCTTTTCTATTCCTTGGACACTTATTTCGATGTCAGCCATTTTTTCGTTGGTGCGAGGATTTAGAGGAGGAACTGCAGTGCGGTCTTCCTCTGTGAAACAGCTTTGGAAAAAGGTGTTTAGTATTTCAGCTTTACGCTTGTCATCCTCTGTTTCAATGCTATCATCACCCCGGAGTGTCTGGACATGATGTTTCGAGCCACTTACTGATTTAACGTAAGACCAGAACTTCCTAGGATTTTCTGTCAAGTCGGTACCTAGTATTTTACTTTCGAATTCACTGAACGCTTCACGCATAGCCCTCCTTACGCTAGCTTTGACATCGTTTAGCTTCTGTTTGTCTGAGAGGTTTTGGCTGCGTTTAAACTTGGAGTGAAGCTCTCTTTGCTTTCGCAGTAGTTTCCTAACTTTGTTGTTGTACCACGGTGGGTTTTTCCCGTCCCTCACAGTTTTACTCGGCACGTACCTGTCTAAAACGCATTTTACGATTGCCTTGAACTTTTTCCATAAACACTCAACATTGTCAGTGTCGGAACAGTAATTTTTGTTTTGATCTGTCAGGTAGTCTGAAATCTGCCTTCTATTACTCTTGCTAAACAGATAAACCTTCCTCCCTTTTTTTATATTCCTATTAACTTCCATATTCAGGGATGCTGCAATGGCCTTATGATCACTGATTCCCTGTTCTGCACTTACAGAGTCGAAAAGTTCGGGTCTGTTTGTTATCAGTAGGTCCAAGATGTTATCTCCACGAGTCGGTTCTCTGTTTAATTGCTCGAGGTAATTTTCGGATAGTGCACTCAGTATAATGTCACTCGATGCTCTGTCCCTACCACCCGTCCTAAACATCTGAGTGTCCCAGTCTATATCTGGTAAATTGAACTCTCCACCTAAGACCATAACATGCTGAAAAAATTTATGTGAAATGTATTCCAAATTTTCTCTCAGTTGTTCTGCCACTAATGCTGCTGAGTCGGGGGGTCGGTAAAAGGAGCCAATTATTAACCTAGCTCGGTTGTCGAGTGTAACCTCCACCCATAATAATTCACAGGAAATATCCACTTCTACTTCACTACAGGATAAACTACTACTAACAGCGACGAACACTCCACCACCGGTTGCATGCAATCTATCCTTTCTAAACACCGTCTGTGCCTTTGTAAAAATTTCGGCAGAATTTATCTCTGGCTTCAGCCAGCTTTCTGTACCTATAACGATTTCAGCTTCGGTGCTTTCTATCAGCGCTTGAAGTTCCGGTACTTTACCAACGCAGCTTCGACAGTTTACAATTACAATACTGATTGCTGCTTGGTCCCCGCATGTCCTGACTTTGCCCCGCACCCTTTGAGGCTGTTGCCCTTTCTGTACTTGCCCGAGGCCTTCTAACCTGAAAAACCGCCTAGTCCACGCCACACAACCCCTGCCACCCGTGTAGCCGCTTGCTGCATGTAGTGGACTCCTGACCTATCCAGCGGAACCCGAAACCCCACCACCCTATGGCGCAAGTCGAGGAATCTGCAGCCCACACGGTCGCAGAACCGCCTCAGCCTCTGATTCAGACCCTCCACTCGGCTCTGTACCAAAGGGCCGCAGTCAGTCCTGTCGACGATGCTGCAGATGGTGAGCTCTGCTTTCATCTCGCTAGTGAGACTGGCAGTCTTCACCAAATCAGATAGCCGCCGGAAGCCAGAGAGGATTTCCTCCGATCCATAGCGACACACATCATTGGTGCCGACATGAGCGACCACCTGCAGATGGGTGCACCCTGTACCCTTCATGGCATCCGGAAGGACCCTTTCCACATCTGGAATGACTCCCCCCGGTATGCACACGGAGTGCACTTTGGTTTTCTTCCCCTCCCTTGCTGCCATATCCCTAAGGGGCCCCATTACGCGCCTGACGTTGGAGCTCCCAACTACCAGTAAGCCCACCCTCTGCGACTGCCCGGATCTTGCAGACTGAGGGGCAACCTCTGGAACAGGACAAGCAGCCATGTCAGGCCGAAGATCAGTATCAGCCTGAGACAGAGCCTGAAACCGGTTCGTCAGACAAACTGGAGAGGCCTTCCGTTCAGCCCTCCGGAATGTCTTTCGCCCCCTGCCACACTTTGAGACGACCTCCCACTCTACCACAGGTGAGGGATCAGCCTCAATGCGGGTAGTATCCCGGGCAACCACAGTCGTAGTCCGATCGGGGGATGCGTGGGACAAGCTGGCCGTCCCCGACAAACCCCCATCCGGACCCCCACAGTGATGCCCATTGGCAACAGCCTCAAGCTGTGTGACCGAAGCCAACACTGCCCGAAGCTGGGAGCGAAAGGATGCCAACTCAGCCTGCATCCGAACACAGCAGTTGCAGTCCCTATCCATGCTAAAAACTGCTGTGCAAAGAACGTCTGAACTAATCTACAGAGAGCGCAAACAAAATGACACAAAATTGAAACGGTTATTAAAATACAAGATTGCCTAGTAAATGCAGTAATGCTGCCACTTGTGCACTGCTGACACACTGCTCGGCGGCGGAAGGAGACTACGCGATTTAACACTATTCGAGTACTAAAACGCGATCCTGCACGTGTTCAGTGCACTTCCACGTGTGCAGTTAACAGGTGCTCTGCATGCATACAGGGGCAAGCTGGCCACCCACTTCTCTCCGCTCCCCACCATACCGTCTCTCCGTTCCTCCCTCTGTAATGCGTTTTGTTTCCTAGATTGCTCTTTTGAATGAAGGAATAAGGTTAGTAGGAGTGCTTGAAAGAAATCCTGGTTTGAAAGAGTACCTATTACCTACAATATGTTTTATTTAATTATCACAGGTGGAGTTAACAATATGTTTAATGTCTAGAACAAAATTTCTACATACCGACAAACACAAACAGTTACATAAATTTTCATCACTGATGTTTGATCTTAACTGAGACTTATTAATTTTCATAACAGCAAAAAAAGAAGAAAAAAAAGAAAAAAAAATCTCTCACAAACGTATGTCAAGCAAACCACTGACATTATCTTTGCGGCTTCACGATGGAGACAAGGAAACTCTTGCTGTGGAAAGTCATGATAAAAGTCTATTACACATCCTGCCAAAAGGAACTTGTCTCTCAGATGAGAATTACACTGTAGATCTATTAATTCCATTTGCAAACTCAGATGAATATCATCTACAGAAACAACAAATGGTCTCGAGAACCATTCAAAAGCTTGGAATAAATATGATATATCCCCAAATCACTTGAGAAATACCTCTATTATTGCACTAAGTACGGAAACATATTTTTTGCAATTCAGTTCTCACACAGTACACAGAGTAGGGAAATGCACTGCATTCCCTGGTGAGAGCTGTCATTCCCACAGCTCAAACTTGCTAATGAAAGCTTGCACCTTTTCAGCCATTTCACAAATTAGCTGATTTTCTCCTTGCAAACTTGTGTTCAGTGCATTCATGTGTCCGGTAATGCCCACTAAAAATGAAAGGTTGGCATCCCACTCTGGATCATCTAACTTGGGGTTGTATCTTCCTATGTCCTTTAAAAACTGATTTATTGGTATTCTCAGCTCAAAAAAATCTTTTGAGTACTTTACCGTGGCTAAACCAGCTGACTTCACTGTGGTGTGGTATGTCACCGGACTCTTCCCCAATTTTGGCTAAATATGTGTGAAACTTACTATGTGTAAGCCCATGGGATCTCAAATAATTAACTGCTCAAATAACCACTTGCATGACATCCCCCAGTTTTGCTGCTTTTTGCAGAGAGTACTTCTTGGTGCAAAATGCAGCGGATGTTGTACAATGAGTCTTGTGTATGCTGTAGTTTTTTTTTTTTTTTAAATATATAAGTAATCCAAAATATCTCATTAGTTCCCCTTTCACTGCAGGTGCTCCATCTGTTGTCACTGACACCAAATGTCACCTGAATCGACAGTTTCTTCAAAGGCTTTTAGGATGTCCACACTGGTGCTCATGCTTTTTAAAGATATCATATCTAAAAAATCCTCTGTTATGTGCAGAGCAGTGTCCACGTCATGGACATAAATCACTAATTGCACGGTGTCTGAAATATCTGTGGACTCATCAAGTGTGATGGAAAATGCAATAAACTCCTGCACTGTGCTCCTTAATTGATAATAAATGTAACCTGCCATGGCACTTATACAATGGCTTACAGTCAGCCGAGAAAGAGAGATAGCTCAAAACTGATTTGATTCAGCGGGCAAAGTAAATCAGCAGTGTCACTGATGCACAGCAAATGGTTTTCCAGCTCTTGCTATATTAAGTGCGATCTTATAACTTGCACGTACCATGGGACATCATTGTTGTCATCCTGAAAAATTGAAAACAGTGCTTCATAAAATGTTAAATCAGTTAGATGAGAGACATGACAAAAGAAATTTGCATGTCTCTCATGACAACAGCAACTTATGTCAGATTCATCTCGCATCGTCAGATTGCTCTTCTTAAGCTCAGTCAATTTCCCCATCTGCTCAGAATCCAACATTAAATTGTACTCATCCTTGTGAAATTTATTATAATGGTGTTCAATACTAAACTTTCACTGATGAGTGAGAATACTGCCACATATTAAACATTTCGAATTTTCACATTTTTGCACAAAGAAAAACTGATTCTCTCATTCCTTTTTAAAAGATAGCACATCTCCACTTCTTTATTTCCTTGATTCACTCTGCATTTTCTGGTTCTTGAAATAGAACATTCACTATGTATTGGTCGCTTCACATCATTTCTGCAGCTTTAGCCTGGTACTACACTGCCGCAACATGCTGGCTGTTGCCATTGCCCAGGTCGACAATTGCATGCCAGCAGCACATGTGCTTCGCTGTGCACTCATGACCTGCGTGCAATGTTTGCCCACCCCTGATATAGGTGTTCAACATGCATACACAATACTAAAACAGAATGGACCACTGCAAACAGGAAACAAACTGTACAATGAGCTACCTAATAACATTGAAACAATAAAAGGCACTTTAAAATTAAAAACTACTGACTATAAATATTTATTGCAAAAGTGTTGTTACAGTATAGATGAATATTTTGAAATATAAAACTTTGTTCTGTCCATATTCTGTATTTTGTATGTAGACCCAAACATCTTGATACAGAAGTTGTCAACTTTACTGTTTTACTTCAGAAATGGATATTTAAAAGTACATAATACTATTTTTTATATCTTCAAATTTAACACATATTTCGGACAACACAACAACACATATAAGTCACTGAGTAAGTTGACCTGTGTACAAGTCGGCATTCGATTAAACACTGCGTCTCAGTCTAGCGGCCACTGCTCGGCTGGCCGCTTAGGTGGCGCAGCTGCTGCCTGGCTGGCAGACAGCGCCGCATGTAGAGGACGTGCGTAATTGCGCGGCGGCACGTTGAATAATCGGCGAGTCACAACGCTTTTCCCCCCTTTGAAATTGTTGCACTGGTCTTGATGGAGGTGTCCTGGAGATGGCTAACGTCCATAGGCGTCGTTTGACTCGCCGTAAAGTCTCGAGGAGGAGGCTTCCCGTACGGACGGAAGTGTCCCCGATGATAACGGGTTGAGATGAGAGGAGACGTAGGGGTTGAATCTGCTGGGGCCCCCTGCACCAATCGGCCCATTGCGGCAAGTCCAGTTGATATGACAGGAGACATGGGCGATGTGTTGGCATCTGTTGGAGGAGGAGGCGAGTAGATGTACTCTGACAGAGGACGGTCCTCCGGTTCCTGCATGGGCACGTCTCCTGGTGGCGTCCGTTCTGGTGCTGGCATCGTGATGACGGTGAGAGGGCTGCGTTGTGAGTATTGAGAGATGCCAAGATCCCGAGCATCAGGTAGAGCCAAAGGTGGTGTGGCGGCATTCGGAACAGGCGTTGCTGGCACCCGAGGCCGAAGCTGGTCCGAATGACGCACTGCAACGCCCGTGTCTGTCTGGATTTCATACAGGCGTCTGCCATGGTGTCGTAAGATGTGGCCCGGGCTCCATTTTGGCCGCCTGCCATATCCCTGCACCCAGACGAGGTTGTCGGCGGTGAACCGGCCAAGTGAAGGCACCCGCGGCCGTGAGGTGGGAGGCCGCAGAAGATGAAGTAGCATGTGGGGCTGTCGGCCATGTAAGAGCTCAGCCGGGCTGTGATCGCCCATGGGGGTGAAGCAGTAAGACGCCAGGAACTGGAGAAGCGCGTCATCATCAGCAGAAGAAGTCAGAAGTTTCCGCATCTGAGCCTTAAATGTGCGGACCAGTCGTTCAGCCTCACCGTTGGATTGTGGATGTAACGGCGGGGCCGTGACATGCATAACGCCGTGACGAGCACAAAAATCCGCAAAGTTGGAAGAGGCAAATTGCGGACCATTATCAGTAACAAGAGTAGAGGGGAGGCCTTCCAAAGAAAAAATGCGGGCCAGAGCACTGGTGGTTGCCGCGGTGGTAGGGGACGTGCAACGAACAATGAAAGGAAAGTTAGAATAGGCGTCAATTATGAGGAGCCAATAAGTACCTAAAAAGGGTCCCGCAAAGTCAGCATGAATGCGCTCCCAGGGCTTCTCAGGCGAAGGCCACGGTGACAAAGATGACTTCGGGGCAGTGGCCTGTGACGCACAAGGGCCGCAGGCAGCGACCATGTGTGCGATGTCAGAGTCGATGCCAGGCCAGTACACATGACGGCGTGCCAGAGATTTTGTGCGAGACACACCCCAGTGACCCTGGTGAAGGAGGCGCAAGACCGAAGCACGCAAAGATGCAGGTACCACAACACGCGGCGAAGCATTGTCAGTGGAGAGGAGGATAACACCATCCCTAGCTGTGAGGCGGTAGCGCAAAGTGTAGTAGTTCCGCAACGGATCAGAAGTCTTAGCGGATGGGTGATCTGGCCAACCCTTCTGAATACAGCGTAAAACCCGGGAGAGGGTAGGGTCCGAACCCGTAGCAGCCGCCAGCCTGTCCCCTGTGATGGGGAACCCGTCCACAAGCCGCTGCTCGGCAACATCCAGGTGGAAACACAAAAGTTCGTCCCTATCGAATGCCTGATCAGGACCCATGGGAAGGCGAGACAAAGCATCAGCATTCGCATGTTGAGCCGTTGGTCGGAAATGAATCTCATAATTGAAATGGGACAAGTAAAGAGCCCAATGCTGGAGGCGGTGTGCAGCCTTGTCGGGAAGTGATGTTGATGGATGAAACAAGGAAACAAGCGGTTTGTGATCCGTAACAAGATGAAATTTTGAGCCATAGAGAAAAACATCAAACTTATGAAGAGCATAAATGATGGCCAGAGCTTCTTTCTCAATTTGAGAATACTTTTGTTGGGCATCCGTGAGCGTTTTGGAGGCATAAGCGATGGGTTGTTCCGAACCGTCAGAAAAACGGTGCGCAAGGACTGCACCGACCCCGTATTGAGAGGCATCTGTGGCAAGAACAAGATGTTGGCCAGGTCGATAAGTAGCCAGGCACGGGGCCTGTTTTAGGATAGTCTTCAATTTCTGGAAAGCCGCTTTGCATGACGCGGACCAGTGAAAAGGCACGTTTTTATGCAACAGGCGATGCAACGGCTGAGCCACCAATGCCGCAGACGGTAAAAACTTGTGATAGTATGCTATTTTCCCCAAGAAAGCCTGCAGTTCCTTAACAGATGTAGGGCGAGGAAGGGCATCGATCGCAGCAACAGTGTGTTGAAGCGGACGAATACCATCCCGAGAGAGTTGAAACCCCAAGTACGTGATAGATGCCTGAAAAAATTGTGATTTCTGAAGATTACACTTAAGACCGGCAGTCTGTAAGACATTAAAAAGTGTGCGGAGATTTTGAAGATGTTCTTCAGTGGTGGAGCCAGTGACAACAATGTCGTCCATGTAATTGATACACCCCGGGACAGCGAGCAATAATTGTTCCAAGAATCGCTGAAAGAGAGCAGGGGCGCTAGCAACCCCAAATGGCAAGCGTTGGTACTGATAGAGGCCGAAAGGCGTGTTAAGGACCAGAAACTGCCGGGAAGCAGCGTCGAGAGGAAGTTGATGATAAGCTTCCGACAGATCAATTTTAGAAAAATACTGTCCTCCAGCGAGTTTAGTGAACAGTTCTTCAGGACGGGGCATAGGGTAAGTGTCGATGAGGCATTGAGCATTTACAGTGGCTTTGAAATCGCCACAGAGACGAATATCACCATTGGGCTTAGCAACTACAACGACAGGAGAGGACCACTCACTGGAAGTGACAGGAAGCAAGACCCCTGAAGCCGTGAGACGATCCAACTCCTGTTTTACCTGATCCCAAAGGGCCACAGGAATGGGCCGAGCCTGAAAAAACTTAGGCCGCGCAGTGGGTTTGAGCGTGATATGAGCTTCAAAGTCGTTTGCACGGCCTAACCCAGGAGAAAAAAGGGACGAAAATGTCGTCGACAAGAAATCCAGATGAGCATAAGGAATAGTGTCAGAGACAATATTGACAGAGTCATCTATGGAGAACCCAAAAACGTGAAAGGCATCGAAACCAAAAAGATTTTCTGCGGTGCTCTGGTCGACCACAAATATGGGAACAGTGCGAACGACCGATTTGTAAGATACCTCAGCATTAAACTGTCCCAAGAGAGAAATATTCTGTTTATTGTACGTCCGTAATTGCCGAGTGACAGGGGACAGGAGTGGAGAACCCAGCTGAAGATACGTCTGAGAATTAATTATAGTGGCAGCAGAACCGGTATCCACTTGCATGCGAACATCTCGACCAAGGATTTGGACAGTGAGGAATAACTTCCCTGAAAGGGAAGAAGTGCAATTGACAGACAACACAGAATCAGAATCAGCGTCATGTTCATGAACATCATGTATGCGGTCGGATTTACAAATGGAAGACACATGACCTTTCTTTTTGCAATTGTGACACACAGCCCAACGTTGGGGACAATCTTCGTGTGAATGTTTTGTTAAACACCGCGGACATGAAGGAAGTTGCCGGGGATTTTGCTGCAGTTTCTTAGTGGGTTGTTTACGGCTAGGCCAAGGCAGCGCGTGGGAGCGCACTGCGGCCACGTCGGCCGGCGGGGACGCGCTGCACGCGTCGTCAACAGCGCACAGAGGTTGTATGTCCCCGACGTCACCCCACGCTTCTATTTGCGCCCCAGCGGCGTGAGAAATTTCAAAAGACTGCGCAATGGAGAGAACTTCATCTAGAGTCGGATTCGCCAACTGAAGGGCACATTGCCGAACTTCTTTGTCGGGTGCCGATGGGATAATAGCATCCCGTACCATGGAATTGGCATAGGATTCTTTGTGAACGTCAGTAACAAATTGACACTTTCGGCTGAGGCCGTGAAGTTCAGCAGCCCAAGTGCGATAGGACTGATTTGGTTGTTTTTGACAACGATAAAAGGCAACACGAGAGGCTACCACATGCGTTTGCTTTTGAAAATAGACAGACAGAAGTGAGCACATTTCAGCAAAGGACAAAGACGCAGGATCCTTCAAAGGAGCCAATTGCGACAACAACCGATACATTAGAGGTGAAATCCAGGAAAGGAACAGAGACTTACATGGTTGTTCGTCCGTGACATGAAATGCCAAGAAGTGCTGTCGAAGACGTTTTTCATAATCAGACCAGTCTTTCGCCATCTCGTCGTAAGGTGGAAAAGGAGGTACAGCCAACGATGAGAAACGCCCCGCATTGGACGCTGCGACGAAATCGCGAATCGCCGCTGTTAGAAGCGCTTGCTGTTCAAGGAGATTTTGCAAGAGCTGCTCGACAGTAGCCATGGAACCCTGTGAGTCAACGGTGAAAAGGAAAAATCCCATCCTCGTCGCCAATTTTATATCTTCAAATTTAACACATATTTCAGACAACACTACAACACATATAAGTCACTGAGTAAGTTGACCTGTGTACAAGTCGGCATTCGATTAAACACTGCGTCTCAGTCTAGCGGCCGCTGCTCGGCTGGCCGCTTAGGTGGCGCAGCTGCTGCCTGGCTGGCAGACAGCGCCGCACGTAGAGGACGTGCGTAATTGCGCGGCGGCACGTTGAATAATCGGCGAGTCACAACACTTTTGAATTTCCATGTTATTTGCTTATATGTTCCTTTCCCTTAATAATGTGAACGTATTTAGAAATAGTGTGCAATTCTGAATTTTTCACAAGATATCCACCTATACGCTCTTCTGTTTTTTGGTACTACACATGTATTGTATGTACATTTGTATCATTATAACATCACTGTCATAATCATTTTAACCCTTGAGCAGACATGCTGGCACACAAAGTGCGCCAAATATATATAATCAGCATATCCAACATGTTGGCCACAGTGGAGACCTTTGAAACCCAATGTATTCCTTCATTATTGTTCTGATGACTGTTAGTGCAGTGCAGTAATTGTCGATGCTAAGTAATTTGTTAAACAAAGAATTCAGTGTAATGCTGTCACTTTTGTCGCACTCAGTGCACTGTGCAACTGGTTGTGTAAGTACTTTTTTACACCTTTGAACATAGTGGTTATTTTACTAACAACATTTCTATGGCCTATGTTCAATATAAATTTTTATTTTAGAGCAAGAAACCATTCAACTAACGAGGAACTCAAATGGCTCTTGAATGAAGATCCAGATTTTACAATAGATGTAAACACTATATCAGATGATGTGAGGAAGTGGAGGTAATTACTCATAGTGACAATGACACTGAAAGTGAACAAGAGTATGAGTCAGATGAAAATAAAGACAATAATTATCAATCAGGTTCTATTGGTGATTTGTTTGTTGGAAGAGACAAAACTTCTAAATGGAGGAAAAGTCCTAGCTCTGCCACAACAAAGCGAGAAGGAAAAATATTGTAAACATTTTTCCTGGACCCAAGGCTATTTCCAGAGATGTAACAACCACGATTTCTGAATTCCTCAAGATAATTGACATGGAAATGATCTATACTATTGTGAAATATACAAACAAATATATTTAGCTCAGACCAGAATTTTCTGATTATCAGAGAGAAAGAGACCAAAAAGAAACAACGAGTAGTGAAATACTTGCACTCCATGGGTTACTTTATCTCTTAGAAATGAAGAAAGTTAACCACACAAATGTAACGGAACTGTGGAATACTGATGGTTCAGGAATTGAAATTGAAAGAGCTGTGATGAGCTTCATTCAGTTTCTATTCTTGCTGCAGTGTATTCATTTCTATGATAAAAGCACAACAGAAGAGAGGAGAAGATCTGATAAGTTGGCCACAGTGCATTCATTTCTGGATGAGTTTGTAACCAACTGCAAAAATACGTACAGCATTGGTGAGTTTGTAGCCATTGATGAGAAATTTCAAGCTTTTCGTTGTCTTTGTGGATTTGTGCGATACATCCCAAACATACCTGCTGAATATGGCATTAAGATATTTGCATTGTGATGTGAAAGCATTTTTTTTTTTTTTTTTAGCAACCTGGAGATATATTGTGGAAAGCAGCCCAAAGGACCTTAAGCAGTCTCAAATTCAACATCAGAAATACACTCCTGGAAATTGAAATAAGAACACCGTGAATTCATTGTCCCAGGAAGGGGAAACTTTATTGACACATTCCTGGGGTCAGATACATCACATGATCACACTGACAGAACCACAGGCACATAGACACAGGCAACAGAGCATGCACAATGTCGGCACTAGTACAGTGTATATCCACCTTTCGCAGCAATGCAGGCTGCTATTCTCCCATGGAGACGATCGTAGAGATGCTTGATGTAGTCATGTGGAACGGCTTGCCATGCCATTTCCACCTGGCGCCTCAGTTGGACCAGCATTCGTGCTGGACATGCAGACCGCGTGAGACGACGCTTCATCCAGTCCCAAACATGCTCAATGGGGGACAGATCCGGAGATCTTGCTGGCCAGGGTAGTTGACTTACACCTTCTAGAGCACGTTGGGTGGCACGGGATACATGCGGACGTGCATTGTCCTGTTGGAACAGCAAGTTCCCTTGCCAGTCTAGGAATGGTAGAACGATGGGTTCGATGACGGTTTGGATGTACCGTGCACTATTCAGTGTCCCCTCAACGATCACCAGTGGTGTACGGCCAGTGTAGGAGATCGCTCCCCACACCATGATGCCGGGTGTTGGCCCTGTGTGCCTTGGTCGTATGCAGTCCTGATTGTGGCGCTCACCTGCACGGCGCCAAACATGCATACGACCATCATTGGCACCAAGGCAGAAGCGACTCTTATCGCTGAAGACGACACGTCTCCATTCGTCCCTCCATTCATGCCTGTCGCGACACCACTGGAGGCGGGCTGCACGATGTTGGGGCGTGAGCGGAAGACGGCCTAAAGGTGTGCGGGACCGTAGCCCAGCTTCTTGGAGACAGTTGCGAATGGTCCTCTCTGATACCCCAGGAGCAACAGTGTCCCTAATTTGCTGGGAAGTGGCGGTGCGGTCCCCTACGGCACCGCGTAGGATCCTACGGTCTTGGCGTGCATCCGTGCGTCGCTGTGGTCTGGTCCCAGGTCGACGGGCACATGCACCTTCCGCCGACCACTGGCGACAACATCGATGTACTGTGGAGACCTCATGCCCCACGTGTTGAGCAATTCGGCGGTACGTCCACCCGGCCTCCCGCATGCCCACTATACGCCCTCGCTCAAAGTCCGTCAACTGCACATACGGTTCACGTCCACGCTGTCGCGGCATGCTACCAGTGTTAAAGACTGCGATGGAGCTCCGTATGCCACGGCAAACTGGCTGACACTGACGGCGGCGGTGCACAAATGCTGCGCAGCTAGCGCCATTCGACGGTCAACACCGCGGTTCCTGGTGTGTCCGCTGTGCCGTGCGTGTGATCATTGCTTGTACAGCCCTCTCGCAGTGTCCGGAGCAAGTATTGTGGGTCTGACACACCGGTATCAATGTGTTCTTTTTTCCATTTCCAGGAGTGTAGCTCATAGACTTATGAGTCATATAGAGGGATCCAATAGGAATATAACTCTGGACAGTTGGTATACAATTTGCCCCTTGGCTATGTCACTATTAGGTAAAAGGCTTATGTGTTGGGACACTCAGAAAGAATAAATGAGAAAGTGGCTTGGAATTCCTGCCTTAGAAAAATTGAGTGCCTGGTTCATCTCTCTTTGAATATAAAAATGATTTGACATTGGTTTCATACGTACTGAAGAAGAACAAGGTTGTTTTGTTGTTGTCAACTATGCATGATTCAGGTACTATTGATGAAGATTCTCGAAAGTCAGAGATTGCGTGAGATTACACTGCCACTAAGGGTGGCATTGATACAGTTGACCATATGTGTGGTACACATTCCATGCCTTGTATAATGAGAAGGTGGCCTTTGGTAATCTTTTTCACTGTACTGTAGATAGGTGGTCTCAACCCCCAAATACTTTTTTACTCAGATGGACTAAATCAAAAGGTTCCAAGAAGAGTATTTCTGAAGAACCTGGCTTATGAACTCATGAAACCACATCTAATAGAAAGAGCTAAAATTCAGAGCTTTCCCAAGGACATATTGCTGTCCCTTCAAAGGTACTGGACAACAGCTGAGCAAGTTGAGAAGCATTTGGTTAATAAATGGACATGTTATGTTATTTGTGGAAAGACCAAGAATATTAACACAAGAATAAAGTGTGATTCTTGTAATAATTCTGATTGCAGGAAACATACGAGTGTTTGTTACACCTATGAAAAGTGTCAAGTTACACCTGCAGACTCAGATGACTAGTGATTTGAACCTCAACATCTTGTAAATTATTAAGTAGCGAACATGGCCTGTCTGCAAGCTGTTATAATATGGTTTCTGTAGGCATTCACTATGAATATGTTAATTTTCAATGCTGACAGTGAAATATACTCACAGGCTTTATAGAACTATGTCGTTTATGTGTTTAGCTGCATATCATCTTTTCTAAATAAAGTATTATTAACATGTTAAATAACAAAACATTCTTTCCCACTATAAGTGAGCAACATTGTATAGACATTTCTTGGATAGATATGTAACATTATTTCTTAGTATTTTCCACTGTGCTCATAATAAATTATTTGTATTACTTGCACAATAAAATTTGTTTTTGTGATATTATTAATATAATTTTGAGTGATACTGTGGCTACCCTTAAAAACAATAGACTAAATAATATTAATACTAGCATGAGAGCATGTGAAAGTAACTATTGAAATGAGCAGCAGAATTGGCACACAAAATGTGCTGCGTATCTGCTCGTGCAATAAAAAAATGCACGCCTACTAGAAGGTTAACCATATATCATCTCATCTCCATTTTTGACTAGTCCTATATCATCATGTGCTTCTCTGCACATAATTTATGATCTACAGCATAAATAAAATTATAAATTACAAATTATGAAGGTAGTTCAATAAACACTGTACCAGTCAATTATGTGATTTGCAGAGTATTCATGTAGATGTAGATGTAGATGAACAGCAGAGGGCCTATAACACTATCTTTGGGATTGCCAGAAATCATTTCTATTTTATTTGATGCCTTTCTGACAGTTACTATGAACTATGACCTCTCTGACCAGAAAATATGAATTCAGTTGCATAACTGAAGTGATATTCCATAAGCACATAATTTGATTACTAGCCACTTGTGAGGTACAGCATCAAAAGCCTTCTGAAAATCTATAAATAAAGAATCAGTTTGAAATCTCTTGTTGATAGCAGTCAACACTTCATGTAAGTAAAGAGCAAGTTTTGTTTCACAAGAACAATGTTTTCTAAATCCATGTTAACTATGTGTCAATAGACTGTTCTCTTCAAGGTAATTCACAAGGTAATGAATCAACACAATGTTGCAAAATCCTGCTGCATATTGAAGTTAATGATATGGTCCTATTATTTAGTGGATTACTTCTATTGCCTTTCTTGAATATTGGTGTGAACTATGTAATTCTCCAGTCTTTAGGTATGGATCTTTCGTTGAGCGAGCAGTTATATGTGATTGTTAAGCATAGAGATATTGCATCAGTATACTCTGAAAGGAATGTTATTGGTATGCAGTCAGGTCCAGAAGACTTGTTAAGTGATTTAAGTTGCTTCACTACTCCAAGGATATCTACTTTTAAGTTATTCATGGTGACAGCTGTTCTTGATTTGATTTCTAGAATATGTACTTCTTCTTCTTCTTTGTTGAAAGAATTTTGGAAGGTTCTGTTTAGTAACTCTGCTTTCTCTGTTGCACAGAGAAAGCATTTAGTGTGTCTTGCCGCTAGCATACTTTACAAATGACCAGAATCTCTTTGTATTTTTCACTAGATTTCCAGACAAAGTTTCATTGAGGAAACTATTATAAGTGTCTGTGCTAAATTTAGAGCTTCTGTAAAAGATCACCAATCTTGGGCATTTTGTATCCAAGTAAATTTGGCATGCTTTTTTCATTGTTTCTGCAACAATGTTCTGAACTGTTTTGCATACCATGGAGGATCAGCTCCATTGTTTGTTTATTTATTTTGTATAAATCTTTCAGTTGCTGTTGATACTATTTCTTTGTATTGCGGACATATCTGGTCTACACTTCCATTGTTAATTTGGAAGGAGTGAAGATCGTCTCTCAAGAAGGCATCAAGTAAATTTTTATCTTTTTTTTAAATAGATGTATTTTTCATTTATTTTTGGTAAATTTGGGAGTTAGGTTATTCATACTCACTACAACAACTATGTTTTCATTAATCCCTGCATCCATTTTGAAGCTTATTATTAACTCAGAATTATTTGTTGCTAAGATGTCAAGGTGTTTCCACAATCATTTACTACACTCCTGGAAATGGAAAAAAGAACACATTGACACCGGTGTGTCAGACCCACCATACTTGCTCCGAACACTGCGAGAGGGCTGTACAAGCAATGATCACACGCACGGCACAGCCGACACACCAGGAACCGCGGTGTTGGCCGTCGAATGGCGCTAGCTGCGCAGCATTTGTGCACCGCCGCCGTCAGTGTCAGCCAGTTTGCCGTGGCATACGGAGCTCCATCACAGTCTTTAACACTGGTAGCATGCCGCGACAGCGTGGACATGAACCGTATGTGCAGTTGAAGGACTTTGAGCGAGGGCGTATAGTGGGCATGCGGGAGGCCGGGTGGACGTACCGCCGAATTGCTCAACACGTGGGGCGTGAGGTCTCCACAGTACATCGATGTTGTCGCCAGTGGTCGGCGGAAGGTGCACGTGCCCGTCGACCTGGGACCAGACCGCAGTGACGCACGGATGCACGCCAAGACCGTAGGATCCTACGCAGTGCCGTAGGGGACCGCACCGCCACTTCCCAGCAAATTAGGGCACTGTTGCTCCTGGGGTATCAGCGAGGACCATTCGCAACCGTCTCCAAGAAGCTGGGCTACGGTCCCGCACACCTTTAGGCCGTCTTCCGCTCACGCCCCAACATCGTGCAGCCCGCCTCCAGTGGTGTCGCGACAGGCATGAATGGAGGGACGAATGGAGACGTGTCGTCTTCAGCGATGAGAGTCACTTCTGCCTTGGTGCCAATGATGGTCGTATGCGTGTTTGGCGCCATGCAGGTGAGCGCCACAATCAGGACTGCATACGACCGAGGCACACAGGGCCAACACCCGGCATCATGGTGTGGGGAGCGATCTCCTACTCTGGCCGTACACCACTGGTGATCGTTGAGGGGACACTGAATAGTGCACGGTACCTCCAAACCGTCATCGAACCCATCGTTCTACCATTCCTAGACCGGCAAGGGAACTTGCTGTTCCAACAGGACAATGCACGTCCTCATGTATCCCGTGCCACCCAACGTGCTCTAGAAGGTGTAAGTCAACTACCCTGGCCAGCAAGATCTCCGGATCTGACCCCCATTGAGCATGTTTGGGACTGGATGAAGCGTCGTCTCACGCGGTCTGCATGTCCAGCACGAACGCTGGTCCAACTGAGGCGCCAGGTGGAAATGGCATGGCAAGCCGTTCCACAGGACTACATCCAGCATCTCTACGATCGTCTCCATGGGAGAATAGCAGCCTGCATTGCTGCGAAAGGTGGATATACACTGTACTAGTGCCGACATTGTGCATGCTCTGTTGCCTGTGTCTATGTGCCTGTGGTTCTGTCAGTGTGATCATGTGATGTATCTGACCCCAGGAATGTGTCAATAAAGTTTCCCCTTCCTGGGACAATGAATTCACGATGTTCTTATTTCAATTTCCAGGAGTGTATTTGAGTCGGTTCATGAACTAATCGCTCCAAATAATTTTCAGAGAATGTGTTTAGCACAGTTTTGGATGGTGTTTTATGTGTACCTCCATAATGAAACATGTATTTTTTGCCAACATATTAAGAATAAATTGAAGTCACCACCAACTATAACTGTAAGAGAGATTTTTCTTTGAACTTTTCAGTAATCATATAATCCGAGTAGGGAGGTCAAAAAAAGGATCCAATTACTATTTTATTCGAGTTGCCAGGAATGAGCTCCACCCATACTTACTCACAGGAACTATATACTTCAATATCTCTACAAGATAAACTACTTCTACCAGGAAAAAATAAGCCACCACCAACTGTATTTAGCCTATCCATCCTAAAAATCATTAGGTCCTTCACAAAAAGGTCTGCTGAACTTACCTCAGTCCTTAGGCAGCTTTCAGTGACTATAACGATTTGAGTATCAGTGCTTTCTATTAGCCCTTGAAGTTCTGGTACTTTACCAACACAGTTATGACAGTTTACAACTGTTACACCAATGGTTCCTCAATCTATGTTCTTCCTGTGTTTGTCCTGCACCCTTTGAGACTGAAGGACCTTTATGTTTCCTTTACAGCCTCTAACCAAAATTACCACCAAATCCATGCCACAGAGACCTGCTACCCATGTAGCTGCTAATGATATTAAATGTTATTAAAAGCGACTTCATTAGATTACATTTTAAAATGGACAACTATAGTAAGGTAGAAACTGGTGAAAACTTAAAAGGAATTTAAAAATGACATCTTAATTTAAATTTAAAAAACGGACAAAAATGAAGTTGACCTTAAAAATTAGATTAAAACTAATAGAGACATAGAATCAAAAATAAATACTATGAGTAAGGAATATGTAATCAGGGCACAACTGATTTAAAAATATTGCTATAAAATGGTGAAAGCAGTTATTAATTCCCATCAGGAAAAATCTGGACGATTATTAAAAATATGTACGGAAAAGAAGAACAAATTCCAATCTCAGACCAAAGGGAGAAAACCAGTTATATTTAAGTAATATAATAGCAACAGGAGGAAAGAAGGTGGAAGAAAATGTATGATAACTTTTGAAGAGAGAAAAATCCCTTTTACACTGTCTTGGAGCTTTGGCAAGGTACACTCTACCAGAACTTGTAACATATTTATTTGGAGTGTTACCTGTGTGGTTTGTTTCTTCATTGACCTCTGTTTCTTCTTCCTTTGAATCCTCTTCAGCTACTGAGTGATCAAATTTGAAATAATTGAACTGTTACAATTCATCATTTACTAAAAGTTCAGCAAGAATTTCTGTTTCATTCAAACCTCTATATTTCATTAAAGAAATTTGTCTCTACAAGAAACACATTTTCTCTACTGTGACAAACTGCTAATAATAATTATTAGCCTATAAATTTTCAGTGAAAATTAAACTCATCAATTAGACTCTCAACAGTGCACTATAAAACTCACATTCAAGGTTGCCAAATGAAATTTAATCCAATCTGAATTATGGTCATAGACAGTATCAGTCCAGGGCAAAATATGCCTTCAAGCATAAAAGTTGTATTTTTTCCTAATTTTTAATGTTTTAACTTGATAAATGCATGCTATAGTACTTATAAGGCAAAAAGCAGATGGAAAATGGCCTATAAACATAGAAGGATATTTGTTATGATTCTTCGATAAGATAAAAATGCACAGGCAATTTTTGCCCATGCTTGGTGATACTAGCTTTAACACAGTACAGAGCTCACCTAATTCTGTCAGTCAAATGCTGTTTATTGGTTATATGTGAATGAATTATTACATTTTTAATTATATTACTTGCAAACTATAACTTGGAACGTGGCAACCAGGGGTTGCATGGAGCAGGGATACAGGGTAGTTCATGAAGTGAAGATAGGTGGTATGTGGGAGGGAACAAACTCCACCTTCATGTACTGTAAGTAGACACTGCAGGCAACAGAAACCTGCATTCCATTAGCTTCCATTAGCTCCTGATAAAAGACTTCCTTTTCTGGGATTGAGTAGAAGATGACCCCCATGATGGACCAGCAACTGTGTCACCACTCATTTTCAAAAAATTTGCAATGAAAATAACACAAAAAAGATAAATGTCAATGATCATCATAATAAAATAAGAGAAATCAATGCTCACATGGAAAGCTGTAGGTGTTCATTATTTCAATGCACTGTTCGAGAGTGGAGTAACAGATAACTATTGTGAAGGTGGTTCAATGACCCCTCTGCCAGACACTTAAGTGTGATTTGGAAAGTAGCCATGTAGACATAAACGTAGATGGAGAACAAAGACAGTGGTAGCACAGCTGAACAACAAAGCAGACAACAATGCAATCAACATCAGCTGGCGACAAACATAAGGAAATCACTATGGCACTAACTGTCGCAGGTGCTGTTGATTCCTACCAATTAGATCTAGGCAGTCTGCATGCCAAATATTTCCCAAATAGTAAAAAACAATATTCCTTCCTGTAAAAAGTTAAATAAAATTAAAGTTGTTAACTTACAAAGGGTTACTAACATTTTGTAGAGTTTTTGAGTGATTAAATTTCAGTCTTAATCTTGGAAAGTACAACCAATTCTATCAAAAAATAATTAATCTACTCAGCAAACAGCAGCAGGAGGTGACAAACGTGAAGGTTAAATAATTGTCATTACTTGCCACAATTATCTTCAGGAGGTCAAGTGCTTAGTACTATATAGATACATATAAATGTAAAAGTGCTGATGTTATCATAGTTTTTGGAACTATTAGTTCCTTCCTTGGGAATGAGAGAGGGATAGAGTGGGTATGGGATGGAGTGGGGATGGGATAAAGTTGGGAAAATAAAAAAGAAAGATAGATCACACAGACATCAGGATGTTAGGAATCCACCTGTAATGAGGCAGAAGTAGACCGAAATGAGGACGAGGTATCACAGTGATTAGGAGGACAAATATAGTACATTGGTAAGCACTTTGTCAGGTCCCATTTGTTGTCATCCTAGCAAACTTCATTTTTACACATTTCAGGACCAGATCTATAAATATATTAAAGGGACAGCCACGGAAACCAGGCTGACTCCTTCCTATGCTGACCTTACCATGGGTCTTTGAAAGATGCATTATTCAAGACTTTGGGGCTGGACCTCTATCTTGGTATGGATTTAGCAATGATGCTCTGTGGTCTAGATTTGTATTGAAGGAGATCTCCTCCACTTACAGCAACAATATAGCTTCTTTTCCCAACTGAAATTCATCTAGCCCTTTTACAAACCCAAAGCACATTCCTTCATATAGACTCTGTAATCTCCCCTTTCCTTCCTTTTTCCATCTATTGTCCACATTAAATAATGCTCAATCCAAGTAATTAATAAGCAAAGTCTTTTATGAAGATTTGAGTGGAGTGAAGATTACAGAAAACTTTCAAGTTTACTCAGCTTCTTATCTTGAAATGGCTCCAGTTCTTCTTGTCTAGGGGTCTGATTCTTGAAGCTGAAAATCTAACATCAGGTCCTTAAGTTTGGTTTGAACTAAATAAATTCCACAAATTTTTTCACATTTTAGTATATCATAGAGTATTTTGATTTTTCACATTAACAAAGCTGAAATTACATCATTTACACCTAATATACAAAAATGCATATGATCATATCAGAGGTAAGCTTATGACACCCCCACTCTGCGGAAATAACAATATTCCAGAGGGTTTACAATTTTTCTTAGCAAATGAATTCCTACTAGTTTTCATTACATTATTAATTCTGATTATTATTTCACAACTGAATAAGGAAATAAACATAGTAAACAGTACAGGATTCTGTAATTAATAATAGAAATTTGTAATTTCAAATGTTTCTAAAAAATAATTTTAACTGTACATTCAGAACTAGTACTTATCAATTATAACATCAAAACTAAAATATTTTATCAAGTAATTCCTTTTCATAAATTTGAGCTTGAAATATAACATACTGTGTAGAAAATTATACGCAAATTTTCATAAAAGCAACTGAGATAATACTGACCTGTCCAAAATTCAAAAAATAATACTTGTATCGACAACTACTGTTGAGATAAAGTGATGTTAGATGAGGATGTCCCATTACAACTCCCATTTCACTGAATCCCAGATCCAAACCTTAGTCCACATAAAACCAACCAATAAGTAACAATACTTAGATTTTGACAGCTGTCAAGCTCCACAGTAAGTGTCTGCATCCCTACAGCCTCGGCATCTGTGACAAATTTATCTGCTCCACCACTGAATCCAACCCCTGCACCACTAACATCTCCTAGGCTTTCCTTGCCCACAACCACTCTGCACATCCTATTCTGCTTTGATTGCTCAGACCCTGCTGAGTGAGTGGGCACTTGTCAACTCACAGGGTGAATGGGTGAGACCAGACAGCTGGCCCCCACTTTGACTCCCTTGAGCAACACAGTAAGTGTCTGCATCCAACAAATCGATTACCACCCACTGATTCACCAGTGTGGATACACTGCAAGGTGCCTGGATAGCAGAGGACATGGGTAAAACATCCCATGTGACATGCTTGATTCTCTGCCACTGTTGCACACTGAGACAGCAGCTCAAAAATGGCTGACCATGGCCAAAAGCACCCTCACTTGTTCACAAACACAGACCAGCTCCTCCTGTGTCACCACATGGCATGCACATGCATTCTAGAACTACTAACTTCAGATTTAACTATAAAAGCATACACAGGTGTAGACCCATGTAACTTGCTACATTCCTGATGTGTTACAATTGAAGATTAACACCTTACTGAGCTGATAGCTGGCAATTCAAAAGAATTGACAACTGTGCTACCTAATGTGTGAATATACACTTTGTTGTTGTAGTGGTCTTCAGTCCTGAGACTGGTTTGATGCAGCTCTCCACGCTTCTCTATCCTGTGCAAGCTTCTTCATTTCCCAGAACCAACTGCAGCCTACATCCTTCTGAATCTGTTTAGTGAATTCATCTCTTGGTTTCCCTCTACGATTTTTACCCTCCAAGCTGCCCTCCAGTACTAAATTGGTGATCCCTTTAACTTTATAGTTACTAAAATGTGATATTACACATCATCAATAAAGGAATGCATGTGAAATTTAAGAATTAAACTACAAAAAACACTGAAAAATCTAAATATGTAACTTGCTGCTCTGCTGATGAATCACAGTCAGTGGCTGGCATCTAACTATTCTGCAGCAGATGGTACTGGTTGTCCAAAAGAAACAAATGACAACGGTGCTACAGATTGTGTGAATCTATGCTTTACAGTTACTGAAATGTGAAACTACACCTTTTAAATACAAATACTTCCACTGAATTTAATAAATAAACTATAAAAGAACACAGAAAAAGTTGAATACAGTATATAATGTGCTGGTATGTGAAGGTGCTACATACGCTGGAAAATAGCTAGGCTGAAATGAATGATCACTGACTGTCCATAGTAAGTTAATGGCAACTGCTCTACAGATTGCATGAATACACACTTTATAGCTAGTGCAAAACCCATCCTTTAAAATCATCCCCATATATTACCACCTACTCCAGCCTAAAATATCAAAATCAGAATTACTTGTGTAAGCACATCTGTTTCTATCATATAACTTGTGTCCACTGCACAGCATGGCCATGTACAAACTGGCTAAGCACCTCATAGAAGAACTTTGGGAACAGCCATTACTCATTTACCTAACATGCTCTGCAACAGGTCTGTTCAGGAGGCTGCTGGGTGAGTATGAGTGCTCATACTCACTTGCTGCCTGGGAAAAACTGAGTGCTGTCTCCAGATGAACAATCTGTCAGGTTTGCTGTAGCCTTAGAAACAAGCATATAAACTTCCAGTGTAGTGCTTAAGGTAGAGTGCAGCTCATTTTAAATCAATGAAAGCACCATGATGGCCAGATTACAAACTTCAAGCCAAAGATCAGAGACATCAACATAAATTTGCAACATTTAAATGTAGGGTGCCTATCTCCAGTTAGAATTAACAGAGCCAGTCATCTACATCTACATCTATACTCCGCGAGCCACCTTACAGTGTGTGGCGGAGGGTACTTATTGTATCACTATCTGATACCCCCTTCCCTGTTCCATTCACGAATTGTGCGTGGGAAGAACGACTGCTTGTAAGTCTCCGTATTTGCTCTAATTTCTCGGATCTTTTCGTTGTGATCATTACGCGAGATATATGTGGGCGGTAGTAATATGTTGCCCATCTCTTCCCGGAATGTGCTCTCTCGTAATTTCGATAATAAACCTCTCCGTATTGCGTAACGCCTTTCTTGAAGTGTCCGCCACTGGAGCTTGTTCAGCATCTCCGTAACGCTCTCGCGCTGACTAAATGTCCCCATGACGAATCGCGCTGCTTTTCGCTGGATCATGTCTATCTCTTCTATTAATCCAACCTGGTAAGGGTCCCATACTGATGAGCAATACTCAAGAATCGGACGAACAAGCATTTTGTAAGCTACTTCTTTCGTCGATGAGTCACATTTTCTTAGAATTCTTCCTATGAATCTCAACCTGGCGCCTGCTTTTCCCACTATTTGTTTTATGTGATCATTCCACTTCAGATCGCCCCGGATAGTAACTCCTAAGTATTTTACGGTCGTTACCGCTTCCAATGATTTACCACCTATGGCATAATCGTACTGGAATGGATTTCTGCCCCTATGTATGCGCATTATATTACATTTATCTACGTTTAGGGAAAGCTGCCAGCTGTCGCACCATGCATTAATCCTCTGCAGGTCTTCCTGGAGTACGTACGAGTCTTCTGATGTTGCTACTTTCTTGTAGACAACCGTGTCATCTGGAAATAGCCTCACGGAGCTACCGATGTTGTCAACTAAGTCATTTATGTATATTGTAAACAATAAAGGTCCTATCACGCTTCCTTGCGGTACTCCCGAAATTACCTCTACATCTGCAGATTTTGAACCGTTAAGAATGACATGTTATGTTCTTTCTTCTAGGAAATCCTGAATCCAATCACAAACCTGGTCCGATATTCCGTAAGCTCGTATTTTTTTCACTAAACGTAACTGCGGAACCGTATCAAATGCCTTCCTGAAGTCCAGGAATACGGCATCAATCTGCTCGCCAGTGTCTACGGCACTATGAATTTCTTGGGCAAATAGGGCGAGTTGAGTTTCACATGCTCTCTGTTTGCGGAATCCATGTTGGTTATGATGAAGGAGATTTGTATTATCTAAGAACGTCATAATACGAGAACACAAAACATGTTCCATTATTCTACAACAGATTGACGTAAGCGAAATAGGCCTATAATTATTCGCATCTGATTTATGACCCTTTTTGAAAATGGGAACGACCTGCGCTTTCTTCCAGTCGCTAGGTACTTTACGTTCTTCCAGCGATCTACGATAAATTGCTGATAGAAAGGGGGCAAGTTCTTTAGCATAATCACTGTAGAATCTTAAGGGTATCTCGTCTGGTCCGGATGCTTTTCCGCTACTAAGTGATAGCAGTTGTTTTTCAATTCCGATATCGTTTATTTCAATATTTTCCATTTTGGCGTCCGTGCGACGGCTGAAGTCAGGGACCGTGTTACGATTTTCTGCAGTGAAACAGTTTCGGAACACTAAATTCAGTATTTCTGCCTTTCTTCGGTCGTCCTCTGTTTTGGTGCCATCGTGGTCAACGAGTGACTGAATAGGGGATTTAGATCCGCTTACCGATTTTACATATGACCAAAACTTTTTAGGGTTCTTGTTTAGATTGTTTGCCAATGTTTTATGTTCGAATTCGTTGAATGCTTCTCTCATTGCTCTCTTTACGCTCTTTTTCGCTTCGTTCAGCTTTTCCTTATCAGCTATGATTCGACTACTCTTAAACCTATGATGAAGCTTTCTTTGTTTCCGTAGTACCTTTCGTACATGAATGTTATACCACGGTGGATCTTTCCCCTCGCTTTGGACCTTAGTCGGTGCGAACTTATCTAAGGCGTACTGGACGATGTTTCTGAATTTTTTCCATTTTTGTTCCACATCCTCTTCCTCAGAAATGAACGTTTGATGGTGGTCACTCAGATATTCTGCGATTTGTGCCCTATCACTCTTGTTAAGCAAATATATTTTCCTTCCTTTCTTGGCATTTCTTATTACACTTGTAGTCATTGATGCAACCACTGACTTATGATCACTGATACCCTCTTCTACATTCACGGAGTCGAAAAGTTCCGGTCTATTTGTTGCTATGAGGTCTAAAACGTTAGCTTCACGAGTTGGTTCTCTAACTATCTGCTCGAAGTAATTCTCGGACAAGGCAGTCAGGATAATGTCACAAGAGTCTCTGTCCCTGGCTCCAGTTCTGATTGTGTGACTATCCCATTCTATACCTGGTAGATTGAAGTCTCCCCCTATTACAATAGTATGATCACGAAACTTCTTCACGACGTTCTGCAGGTTCTCTCTGAGGCGCTCAACTACTACGGTTGCTGATGCAGGTGGTCTATAGAAGCATCCGACTATCATATCTGACCCACCTTTGATACTTAGCTTAACCCAGATTATTTCACATTCGCATTCGCTAATAACTTCACTGGATATTATTGAATTCTTTACTGCTATAAATACTCCTCCACCATTGGCGTTTATCCTATCCTTGCGGTATATATTCCATTCTGTGTCTAGGATTTCGTTACTGTTCACTTCCGGTTTTAACCAACTTTCCGTTCCTAATAGTATATGCGCACTATTTCCTTCAATAAGAGATACTAATTCAGGAACCTTGCCCTGGATACTCCTGCAGTTTACCAATATTACGTTAACTTTTCCTGTTTTTGGTCTCTGAGGACGGACGTTCTTTATCAACGATGATAATGTCCTCTCTGGTAAGCCGTCAAGTATTTTATCGTTTCGCCCAAGGGGGGGGTCCCTCTAACCTAAAAAACCCCCGTGTGCACGCCACACGTACTCTGCTACCCTAGTAGCTGCTTCCGGTGTGTAGTGCACACCTGACCTGTCTAGGGGGGCCCTACAGTTCTCCACCCAATAACGGAGGTCGATGAATTTGCAACCATTATAGTCGCAGAGTCGTCTGAGCCTCTGGTTTAGAACCTCCACACGGCTCCAAACCAGAGGACCGCGATCGACTCTGGGCACTATGCTGCAGATATTAAGCTCAGCTTGCACTCCGCGTGTGATGCTGGTTGTCTTCACCAAATCAGCCAGCCGCCGGAAGGAACCAAGGATGGCCTCAGAACCCAAGCGGCAGGCGTCATTCGTTCCGACATGTGCTACTATCTGCAGCCGGTCACACCCAGTACGTTCAATAGCTGCCGGAAGGGCCTCCTCCACATTACGGACGAGACCCCCCGGCAAGCACACCGAGTGCACACTGGCATTCTTCCCCGACCTACCCGCTATTTTCCTGAGGGGCTCCATAACCTGCCTAATGTTGGAGCTCCCTATAACTAATAGGCCCGCCCTCTGTGACTGTCGGGACCTTGCCGGAGAATCGGCCACTGGCCCAACAGGCGAGGCATCCTGTGGTGGCTCAGAAACGATGTCATCACCACTAGGAAGCACCCCGTACCTGTTGGAAAGGGGTAAGGCAGCTGCCACGCGGCCAGATCCCACCTTCGCCTTTCGGCCAGGCATGCGCGAGCCCACCACTGTCCGCCATTCACCCTGGAGTGATGGCTGACCAGTAAGATGCTCACTGCCGGAAGACGCAGCGACATCAGGGGTTCCATGTGATTCCAAGGCCACCGAAGTAGGCATAGGTCTCACCACAGTTGCCCCAACGCCACTACGAGCCGACGCCTGCGCCTCGAGCTCGATGAGCCTAACAGACAAAGCCTCCACCTGCCCCCGAAGAGTGGCCAATTCTCCTTGCGTCCGCTCACAACAACCACAGTCCCTACACATGACTATGTTTACCCTACCCTATACGGTGACAAATTCCCAAGATAATCTTCTGATGAGCTACTCTGATAATCACGAAACACTCACTGAAATACGAGACGCAAAAACTACGCTAGGTTTTCCCAGAAAAACTATTTAAAAGCTAAGCGCAGCAAATAAGTACAAAAACGCTTTATACAAACAGTACTCGCTGCTGCTGGTGCTCTCGCTCTGGCTGTCACAAGACAACTGCTGATTCAAGTGACTAGTGGCTAACGGCCGCGAAACAAACAAAGACGGTTTTAGGGCGCTTTCTGTTCTAAACGATCAAGAAAACACTAAGAAATCTAACACGAAAACTACGTAAAGTTTTATCAAGAACTGTTAGTTACTATGCAGAGCAGATAAACACAAATAGAATCCCTTCCTTAGTGGAAGGTCGTAAACAAAATGCAAAATAAACGCTTTATACAAACAGTACTCGCTGCTGCTGGTGCTCTCGCTCTGGCTGTCACAAGACAACTGCTGATTCAAGTGACTAGTGGCTAACGGCCGCGAAACAAACAAAAGACGGTTTTAGGGCGCTTTCTGTTCTAAACGATCAAGAAAACACTAAGAAATCTAACACGAAAACTACGTAAAGTTTTATCAAGAACTGCTAGTTACTATGCAGAGCAGATAAACACAAATAGAATCCCTTCCTTAGTAGAAGGTCGTAAACAAAATGCAAAATAAACGCTTTATACAAACAGTACTCGCTGCTGCTGGTGCTCTCGCTTTGGCTGTCACAAGACAACTGCTGATTCAAGTGACTAGTGGCTAACGGCCGCGAAACAAACAAAAGACGGTTTTAGGGCGCTTTCTGTTCTAAACGATCAAGAAAACACTAAGAAATCTAACACGAAAACTACGTAAAGTTTTATCAAGAACTGTTAGTTACTATGCAGAGCAGATAAACACAAATAGAATCCCTTCCTTAGTGGAAGGTCGTAAACAAAATGCAAAATAAACGCTTTATACAAACAGTACTCGCTGCTGCTGGTGCTCTCGCTCTGGCTGTCACAAGACAACTGCTGATTCAAGTGACTAGTGGCTAAGTTTCATAATAAAACAAGTCTTGTAGACTTGCATATATATCTTCTTCAGCATAAATTTCCACAGTTTTACAAGTTTTTATCTGCAACTATGTCTCTGATCTAGCACACTCCACTTTGGATGAACAAAGTCTGATGGCAGAACTGTGGCACCCTGAATCCATCTCCCATGAGAATAGATACAGAAACTGGCAGATCTGCATGGCTCTGCAATGCAAGGGCTCCAAGAACAATCCAGAAGATGAAAACATGGAATAAGAAGATAAGAACACTGCTTTCATACCATTTTCTGACAATAAATCATTGAAAAAATGGTGTGAGAAACTATTTTTTGCAGCGAAGGGAATGACATGCATGCACAGAAGCTTACTGACACACATTAACTTGGAAGTTTGTCTTCAAATTAGAAGTGTTCAGAAAGTAATATCCTATTGTGAAAAGCAAAAAACTTTTCTGGTGTATATTCTGCTACCACCATTCTCAGATGTGCTGCCGGATATTTGTCATGTAGCCACATTGTCTGAAAAGCTACAAAATTTCTTAGAACATTTGAAATCCATCCACAAAGTCATCCATTTATCATCAAATTAGAAAAGGATAGTGAACTTCTTTTTCTTGACATTGTAGTTCAGTGTAGGCCTGATGGCTTGCTTGCCCACAGTGTGCAGTGTAAGCAATGCATATGGATTTAGAACTCCATGCCTCCAGATGCCACCATTCCTCATAGAAGAGCAGCAGGCTCAGCACTCTAGCACACTCCACTTCGGATGAACAAAGTCTGATGGCAGAGCTGTGGCATCCTGAATCCATCTCCCATGAGACTAGATACATCAACTGACAGATCTGCATGGCTCTGCAATGCAAGAGCCCCAAGACAATCCAGAAGATGAAAACATGGAATAAGAAGATAAGAACACTGCTTTCATACCATTTGCTGGCAATAAATCATTGAAAAAAATGGCAGATTACTGTGGAGATACCACAAAACACCAGTTTTCCACTTGCCACCCAAAACATGATTCTTTGTTAAGGACAGTGAAAGATGATCTTGGTCTCAATAAAATGGGGCTGTACCACACTCTGTATGAATACAGAAAAACTTGTGTCAGACAAATTATATACACAATTAAAGATTAATGTATAGAACATGAGCACCATCACCACTTATTGCAGCCCTACAAGTCACCAGCAAACCTGGCTACCACTGATAAGTTTTGAGACAGAGATACAGTCTTACAGGCTTCAAACTCAGCAAGGCAGTGGAGAGAATACTTAGCTGTATCAAAGCAAAATGTGATACCCAGATGCAAGATGTGACAGGGACAGCAGGCAGAAGGCAACTACAACTCTCCCCTTGAGATGTTTCTGCTGATTAATTCCAAATATTCCAATCACTTTGTGACATAACATCTACTTTTCTAAAAGAATATAATATATTGTTAACTTGCTACAGTAGAAATAATATAAACTTGCTTCAACTTTAAACATGAGGAAATATGAACAGTCTATGTGGGTGGTGAATCTCAGGTTACTTAACTTGATATCTGCTCATTGTCTTGGAGTTCTTCCTACAAACTGGATTCACATTTTAGGTCCATTCAGTGTGCTATGTAGATTAAGGAACAGATACACCTTTATACTTTTCACTCCTTTCTGTTGCACAAAGCAACATTGGTGGTGTGTCACAAAACCTCTGATCAACAATTATGTCCAACAAGCCAACTCCTATTCTTATATATGTTTCCAAACAATTATTTCATTGTTAAAGTTACATTTTTTAAATGACAATTAAAAGTTACCACATCAAAACAATTTTACATATGTTCATAATAGTTTCAAATTCACTTAACAGTTCATCCAAATTACAATGTTTTACTGAAGTTTACATAGAAATGTAATTTTCTATTAGATTGAAGTGTAGTTCTATCTTTCAAACTATAAGTACTTTTTGATAATTTTACTGAGATGTTTCAGGCTGCATTATTTAACAAACTATTTTAATTACTTTGAAAATTAAAGAAGTACAGTACAAAATTTTTTTGTAGATTGACAGTAGCAGTTTACATGTTACTCTAGGCATTTTTGGCTAACAGTCGAAAATGAGCAACATTTTATTACATGATTTCATTAAGTGTTAATTACAACTAAATATGAAAATGTCTGACATTCCTATCAATCGATACCATAAGTTAGATGTGTTGATGTTTCATAGCTATTTATATTTTGTATCACCCAGAAGGTCAGTGTCTCTGGTTGTATCATTGTTGTGACATTATAATTATCATCTCAATTGAAATCTGGATGATTACTCGGCTTAAAAGAATGAAGAGTTTTAGTATCAATCATTGTAATAAGCTTCCATAACTGGTTTCTTATGTGTCACCCTGCTTCTTACTTGTCACTCTGCACTGTGGATTTTCAATGATTGGATCCAGCTTTACAACTGAGATCCACAAAAGCAAAAATAATTAATATTTCCTGGCATCCAATATTATTATATGTAACATGTGAATAAAATAATCATGAAATATAGATTGATGTTAATTTAAACTTTGTTTGGAAAGACATATATCATAAGGCTGCATTAATCAACAAGTATCATGTTTCATACTTAGCTACCCCACATTATTTGTTTTGACAATTAGCAGAAAAGTATGTTTCATTTCATTGTTATTACTCATCAATGCAGCAGTCTTAGGAAATAAATTTGCGACAAAAGCAATAACAAGCCACCACGAAGCAACATATCAGCAAAGAATGAACATTAAGGGCCATAGAATAGACTCATTGTGAACAATTTCTTATGTGAAGCTACCTTGTTCTGGTTCCTCCCAAACCTCCCCTTCCTCTGCCACTAGTCATGCCCATTTGTTCACTGTTGCAGCATGAGCATGAGCCTGCTCACATGAGCGGAGCAGTGAACAGGTCTGCTGTACAGCATGGCTCAAGGGAAGTAAAAAACCTTAAGGCACTTCCTATTGCAAGGATCATTTTATACATTAGAAGAGTTCCTGAACTACAGTGTTTAACATTTCTTGTATTGTAAATTGCAAATGTATGGCCAAATTTGTATTTGTAATACCAAATATTTTTATTGTAAACATATATTTTGCAATATTTATTTCTCTGTAACACTATTATTTTGTAATCTTTATCTATCTCTAAAATGTATTTTTGTAGTGGGACCTAAGTTACTGTTTACTGTTTTTTGTATTGTAATCTCTATCTATCTCTAAAATGTATTTTTTTTTTTTTTTGTAGTGGGACCTAAGTTACTGTTTACTGTTTTTGTTTTGTTGTATGTATTACCATAAATTCTGGCCAAAAGCTTGTAAAATTGACACGTTCCATATCCTGTGATAGTGTCACAACATGGATCACAGAACAGGAGATAAATAAATTAAAAAATAAATAAATACCACATGTGCTAATTGGATCATCCCATCTGATACTAGCTTCCCTGAACTCCAGAGATAGGAATGTTTCCTCCAACAACATCCTGAATTTAGTTTTTGTTGCCACATCCCCCCTCCCCCCACCTCTTTTAGTTCACCCACTGTTTTTATCACCATTGTTCCCCATCCTCCCTTATTTTTGTATCTGCTGTTGTAATTCTGAACCCTTAACTCACAAGGGTGACTTCTCTATAATGGGACCCTATGTTTAAACTGAGATTGAAGGCATAAATCATTTTAAAATTTTACTTTAACCCTTGAGGGATGTCCATGTGTACAAAGTGTGCCAGCTACAAATAACATTGTCTTATACCTTTCCACTGTTGTTGTGGTGTTAACAAGTACAAACAACATATCTCTGCCATCACAAGATCTTTGACTTTTTAACCTAACGGCCCATGCCATCTTGCTTGTTCAGTTCACCATATCTCTTGCTGTAATGCAGACATTTGTACTTACTGATATGAAATATATCGAGACTTACAGTATTAAGTGAGTTTTCCTTGGGCTACAACTCAACCAAAATCCCACAGAGGTGACCCTCAGTAAGAATTCACATGCCGTTTCCTCATAGTGCAAGTATGCCTGCTATGTGTACTGCGACACCCAAGTGCTTTACCGCTTTACCAGTTTACAAAGTGGACAATGCCCAATGTATATCACAAAAATTTTCAAGTACATTTCCTCCCCCAGTGACTATTCGGCCCCTCAGTGAACTTTATGGGCCCCCACCTGATGTGAACAATGTGCCATGTAGTGATACTAACTGTAGTTTCCACACCTCCAAACATGCCCTGGCTTGTCACATCGACAGCCCTGTGGTAACATTTAACTGTGCTCCTCTGTGCACATCTGCTCTTTCTACTCCCCCCCCCCCCCCCCCCCCTCCCTGCGGCCATTGCAAGTAAACTTTTTCACATGGCACTGGCCATGACTTCCGCATCAGACTTCCACACTGCGAACATTGCATCAGACATTTCTACAACATCATTTCCTAGTGCTTTGGTGCCATACTCATCAGCTCCAACAGACTACTTGCCCGCACCCTACGCGGTGGTGTCGGTGTCAACTGCACAGGTCCAGCATCCACATGATACAAGTGATATGAGGGACTCAGATACAGAAATAGATGTGCCCCCATCTCCACCACCAGGCTGCTTACCGACCCCACCCTCGCTATCCAAGGACAACACAACAACATGATGTGCACTGGTGGAGAACTTGTTCGAACTGTACCACATCACTAATAACAATTCAAAATTCCTGTGCCTCATGGCTCATCTGCACTGGCACACAAACCTGATCTGCAACCAACTTCTGCTGCTACCATTAACTTCAAAGTACGATTTCGAGAAACAGACTGTCAATGAACGCCTCTTCTTATTCCCCACAAATCTACTGTACCAGGAATATCTCGGCGACTGCACCCGATGCCAACTTTGGTGCCAGGTTTGCCTCCTGGTCAGTGAGCAGATGATGCCAGATGAAACCATGTGGTTATCAAAACTGCCTACATATGTACAGGCTCATCTCCTCTCCCACACCCAGGAATCCATCAGTTCATGTGTGAGGATTGTTGACTAGGTCTATTCACTCACACACCATTGCCATCACCAGGAGCTCATGCTACAGGTTGGCACACCTGAACCAGCAGTTCACCTGGCTGCTGGCAGGAGCAGGCTGCGCTCTGCTCCTAAGACTGCTGTGCCACCTGACACTCAGCACGTGCACTCTCCAGCCACTGAGCCACTGCATATTGTGCCTCAGTCATATGTCCATGCGGCTTTTCGCTGATGATGCTGTAGTATACAGAGAAGTTGCAGCATTAGAAAATTGCAGTGAAATGCAGGAATATCTGCAGTGGATAGGCACTTGGTGCAGGGAGTGGCAACTGACCCCTAGCATAGACAAATGTAATGTATTGCAAATACATAGAAAGAAGGATCCTTTATTGTATGATTATATGATAGCGGAACAAACACTGGTAGCAGTTACTTCTGTAAAATATCTGGGAGTATGCGTGCAGAATGATTTGAAGTGGAATGATCATATAAAATTAATTGTTGGTAAGAGTCCTTAGAAAATGTAGTCCACCAACAAAGGAAGCGGCTTACAAACACTCGTTCAACCTATACTTAAGTATTGCTCATCAGTGTGGGATCCATACCAGGTCGGGTTGACAGAGGAGATAGAGAAGATCCAAAGAAGAGTGGCATGTTTCATCACACAGTTATTTGGTAAGCATGATAGCATTACGGAGATGTTTAGCAAACTCAAGTGGCAGACTCTGCAAGAGAGGCGCTCTGCATCGTGGTGTAGCTTGCTGTCCAGGTTTTGAGTGGGTGTGTTTCTGGATGAGGTATCGAATATATTGCTTCCCCCTACTTATACCTCCCGAGGAGATCATGAATGTAAAATTAGAGAGATTCAAGCGCACACGGAGGCTTTCCGGCAGTCGTTTGTCTCACGAACCATACACGACTGGAACAGGAAAGGGAGGTAATGACAGTGGCACATAAAGTGCCCTCCGCCACACAGCGTTGGGTGGCTTGCGGAGTATAAATGTAGTTGTAGATGTAGAATTACGAAACTGAACACATCGAGGACGAATGGCTACCTCCTCTCCCAACATACCCTCATTGTTGGTACCACACCATATTCGGCAATGATGCTAAAAAGTACCGCCCTCCATGCAAGCGTCTGAAAAGCCAATTGTCCAATAAGCACCAACCCACGCTACATTCCATCCATGCCTCCATCTCATCAAATGGCGGCCTTTACGTCAAAGACTATTCTTTGAGTCGCAACTTCCTAATGGACACCAGTGCTGACATCTCAATTCTACTTAAGTTGATAGTCCCATGCCCCCTCACATGCACACACTCTCTCCTGCGATCTGTGAACTCACCTACACTCCAGACCTGCAGCTCCATTGGGCTTCAACTCTGCCTCTCTAACAGCCTCTCCCTCCCCTAGATCTTCCATGTGGTGGACATTGCAGAACCAATCCTGGGAATCAACTTCTTATCTCACCACCAACTGTCAGCAAATGTTGTTTGAGGTTCTCTGTTCCACTACACTTCTAATTCTCACATCTTGTGTGTATGTCCTCCGCCAGCTTCTCCAAATGTAAAAGCTATTAACTGTTTACTGAGTCAGTGCATGGCTCTCACCAGCAGGACTCACGCACCCACGAATCGTGTCCAGCTAGAAAGTGTCAAGATGTGTGCCCTCTGCTGTGAGAACACCATTTTGGAATATCACGTTGCACGTGACAAGGATGAGCTTGCTGTGATCACAGCCCGCACTAACTCACACTGCTTGGCAGCGCCGACACCTGAGCCTTCTTCTGCTGCACCTGACAGCTTTGCCAACAACAGCACACAGGTTAGCGACACCACACCTATATTGTGTGACTCCAGTCTTCACACAGTGTTACCTCTGCCTCCCCCGCCCCCATCTAGTGTGTTGCACTCAATGTCTCACCTGTTTTGCAAACTGACACTCGCACGCCTCTTGATAATCCAGCTATCTGGGCTCCAACCAAGCCCCCCCTGCCACACTCGTGCCCACCCAGTGTGTTGATAAACATTCCTCCCCTCTGGCACCTCCTTGCAAGGCTTGCTCGAGAGTCTATGCACGCCAGCAGCACCACCACCACTGGGCGTGCCTCTCTCGGGCACTACAGATGATAGAAGTCTATGCACACCGCTCACACTCACCACATGCTCGGCACTCACAAACTGCCAACTGTGCTGGCATAAACATGTGACTTTTTTGCTCCCATTCCCTCTCAAGCAGACAACTATGTTGCTTTCAAGCCATGTGCACCCCTAAAAATTCAACCAACACCATGGCCCTCCCACAAGCAGCCATTGAACATGCAATTTCCATTGTCATGAATGGAACTGTTCACCATATCACATGTCTGAGGGCCCAGCTATTCGCCACAAGACTCACCGACTTGACCCACTCAAGTTATGCTCACTTCGCCATCAAATACACGCCACCAAATACAGGAACTTCTTGAGGTGGGAATTTTACAGCCGTCTGATAGTAACTGGTCATCACTCATACACCTCAACCCTAAACAGGACAGCTCCTTTCATATGTGTGGCAACTACAGATGCTTCAATGCTAGAACTGTGATGGACAATTATCATGTATAGAACATTTCTGACTTCACTCACCTTCTTGCTGGTGCTACAATTTTCAGCATACTGGATTGCAAATGCACTTACCACCAAATCCCAATTGCAGCCAAGGGCATTCTGAAAGCGGTGATTATCATCCCTGTCAGGTTGTACAAGTACCATTTCATTCCATTTGGGTTAAAAAATGCTGCCTAGACATGGTAAAGCTTTATTGACTATCTCTTGCTCCAGTATGACTTCTGTTTCATATATCTCGATGGTATCCTGATCTTCAGCAAATCTGCGCAAGATCATGAATGCCACATCACGATAGTAAAGGACACTCTCTCATCTAACAGAGTAAAGATTAACACTGCCAAACTGCAACTATGCCAACAATCTGTCCAATTCTTGGGGTATACAGTCTCAGCCACTGGTATACACCTTCCTGGATTGAAGGTGCAATCAATCTTGTCCATGCCACTACCTACCTCATACAAAGAGCTCTGTTTGTTCCTGGAAACAATAAACTATTACTGTTGTCATTTGCCTGCAGCAGCTGACACCCAGGCCACCCTCACTAACACCCTCACCAGCAAGCAGACTTCAGGGATGCACCCTGTTCCGTGGACTGAACCAATGTGCGCAACCTTCCAGGCCCTGAATGACTCTCTTGCATGAGTCGTCACCCTTGCTCATCCAATCTCAACAAAAATACTCAGCCTTCGACCACAAATTTTTAGCAGTTTATGAGGTGGTAAATCACTACTGCCTTGATGGACCACCTTCACACAACCTGACCAATGATAAACCAGTAGCAGATGCCATACACAACCCCACTCTTGTGTTGGCTGTTACACCAAAGCAAAATTGAGTGAAAGTCAGGTGCAACTCCTCCACCAGCACCCTCCACCGCCTCATACCCACCCCCTTCCACCATTCAGTGTTTGTTACACTACATTCTCTAGCACACCCTGAAATTAAGTCATCGACACACCTCATGTCCGAACAATTTGTGTAGCAAGACATGAAACGTGATTGTCAGACCTGGGCCTGGAATTGCATCACCTGCCAGCACAACAACATCACCAGGCACATTGTTCCTCCTCTCCACAAATTTGACATTCCATCTGGCCACTTTAACCACATACATCTGGAGCTCGTATTTCCCTCTTCAACTGCCCTGCTACGATCACCACTGACCAGGGCTGGCAGTTTTAATCACCACTCTTCGCCCAATTCTGCCAGCTGTGTGGTATAAACAAATGTCACATAACTGCCTACCACCCCCAAGGAAACTGACTCTTAGAATGGTGGCATTGCACTTTCAAGACAGCACTGCCATGTTACAACAGTCTTTGGACCAAGGTCCTTCCATGGGTACTCCTCGGCCTATGGTTGGGGAGCTGTTACAACCTACCCCCCCCCCCCCCCCCCTGACGCACCCGCCTCCTTTCCCGACTTCATAAGCTGGAACCAAATGCATTTTCCAATCATTTTCCTGATGCCCCCCTCTAGCCATACTACCCCTCTGCCTCCTCCACGATCCTCCGTGCCCTCTGATATTTCAATCAAGTTTTCTCCACAACAACACCATAAAAATGGTTCAAATGGCTCTGAGCACTATGGGACTTAACATCTGAGGTCATCAGTCCCCTAGAACTTAGAACTACTTAAACCTAACTAACCTAAGGACAGCACACACATCCATGCCCGAGGCAGGATTCGAACCTGCGACCATAGCAGCAGCGCGGTTCCGGACTGAAGCACTTAGAACCACTCGGCCACAGTAGCCGGCCAACAACACCATCTGGGCTCCACTTGCCCCATCATGTTCAGGCCCATACAAGATCATAAAGATCATAAACTGCAGTGCTAACATGATGGACATCCAGGTTAAAGGTTCATCACTCACTATTTCTCTCCACCGCATGAAACTGGCACACCTCGACTCAGTGTCTCACACCCGAAGACGTTGTGCAGCTTCCAAGCCTTGAGGACTCGCACTCAACCTATGGCCCCTCAGAGCTACTGTTGTGGCCCTTACCTGAACATGTGCCTGCATCACCATCAACGCTGTTTCTCAGGTCTTCACCCTCTCTCTCTGCCTCTTCCCCGTTACCCCCTCTAATGGTTCTGCAATTCCGACCTCCCGCCTGAAAGTGTGGAGGATGTCACCATCCTTATCAACGACAACTACATCTTCACCTGCTGCAAAACAACTCACCCCACCCAACCAGGGTACTGGTTCATTAGTGGATCACTGGCTTCCACCCACTTCCGCGAGGGGTCAACCACACACTCCTTCACACTACGATGATCCCCCTAGGGAGGGTTACACTTTGGATGCTGCCAGCTGATCATGTGCGGGACACAGTCTCTCCCCACACCAGTCAATCCTCATGCACAGGCTGACGCCTTGTCCACCCACACCATCTACAGGAGTTCCACATCGACCTCCCAGTGTGGTCCCTGCTGCAAGAACATCCAGATGGACATCTGGGGAGGGGGGTTCCTGTGTGGCATCCATATGTACGAACAACATATGTCTGCCATGACAAGATCTTTGATTCTTTAACCTAATGGCTTGTGCCTATGACTTGCTGTAATGTGGATATTTGTACTTACCGATATGAAATATATCAAGTCTTACAATATTAAGTGTGTTTTCCTTGGGCTACAACTCAACCAAAATCCCACATTGTTTTACAGTTGCAAGCCCATATCTACTCCTCCATTATTGCTTCAGATAACACTGTGATAAGTTGTGTTGTTATACATCCAAGACAGCAGCAGTAATGTAAAATAAACAGCATGCTAGGTAAAAAAATTATGATCTGTGCAAGAAAATTACCCACATTCTGAGCTATTAGCACAAACCCACAATGAGGGAGTTGTCTATGAGATAATTGGCAATCAGATAAGCAGTTGGTTGAAACCTGAAGCAGTTGCACTGTTTAATTCTTTGAGTGGGTGGTTACTGTGGGATAACACTTCTTCTATGTGCCAATAGACTGATATTATGAAAATTTATTTTATTATAGTTTGATTAAACAGTGATTTAACTCATATAATGTAAGTTTATTTTATTGTTGTTTAATGAAACTAATACGAAACAATAATATTGTTCATATAAATTTATTTTGGTGACATAAAGGCAGCTATTCTTGATATGTGTACAAAGTATACTGTGTGCCTGCTCACGTTGTAAAAAATGTGCCACTCAAGGGTTAAGTTATATAATATTTATTTTCACTGTTGTATAAGTGTTATTTAAATACCCCATGTTGATTATATGTAGTAATATGCAAAACCACATACTTTTGTGATGTTTTTTTTAAATAGTACACGTAAATGAACAATAGAGAATTGAATTTTAAACTTTGAAGAATTGTAATACCTTTGTAGAAAGTAAGTTTTCACATAATGCTAAATTTGTGGGTTTAAATTTGCACAAAAATTGCTTTCAGTAGGTTCATAAAGTAGTCTGTGAAAATTGACATGCAGTGCAGAGTTCCTCTACAGTTTTCTTTAGCACCGCTTTTTCAAAATTTTTGAAAAAGATCTGATCACATATAAAATATTATCCAAGTCACAATTTGGATTTCTAAAGGATTTCAATATTGAGAAGGCTACCTACACACACAGTGAGAATGTACTTAATTCATTAGACAATAAATTACAGGCTGCTGATGTACGTCGTGATTTGTGAAAGGCATTTGACTGTGTAACTCACAGTATCCTTTTAAGTAAATTAGAATGTTATGGTGTAAAAGGAAATGCTGCAAAAAGGTTCAGATCCTATACCTCTGACAGAAAACAAGTAGTATCAATAGGAAAGAGACATGTATTAAACTGTTAGGTATCATCCACCTGGGAATCAATAACATGTGGTCTCCTGCAAGGTTTCATCTTAGGGCCATTAGTTTTTCTTGCGTATATCAATGATCTTTTATCAGTAATAGTACCAGATGCCAAGTTTGTTTTGTTTGCAAATGATATAAACATTGCAATAAATAATAAATCAAGTATTGCCTTAGAAAGATTGGATAATGAAATTTTCATGGACATTAATAACAAAACTTTGTTTGTAATGTGAATGTTGCTTGCCATAGGTGATATAAAAATAAGAAAGCTAGTGTACTATGGTTACTTTCATTCAATAATGTCATACAGGATTATTTTCTGGGTTAACTCATCAAGCCAAGCTAAAGTTTTCCAAACCCAGATATGTACAATATGAATTATTAGTGGGTGGACTCAAGAATGTCCTGCAGAGGGCTGTTTCGGAAACTGGGGATAGTAACTACTGCTTCCTAACATATTTATTCCTTAATGAAATTTATCTTTAAAAATGTATCTTTTTTTCAAGTCAACATCTCAGTTCATGGAATCAATACTAGAAATAAAAATATGTTTACAAGGATTTAAAGTCACTTACTTTGGTTGAGATAGATGTCCACTAGTCAGCAATAAACATTTTCATTGACATTCCAGCAGCCATAAAAAGTTTAACTAATACTAAAGTTCAGTTTGAGTAAAATCTAAAGGATTTATTGGTGGCCAACTCCTCCATCTCCACTGATGAATTTCTTAGAAGAACTGACAGCTTTATTTGGGATCTGTGGAAAGTACATTAGTATATTTGTTAACATTTTGTAAATATTTATTTTGTTTTCTTGTTTTTTGACATGTTCCACATCCCAGAGGATCTCCTCACTATGGGTCAATTGGAACGAAAAGTACATCTAATCTAATCTAAACAAATGTGATTCTAACTAACGCTTTAAGTATTTTATTGGAGAAACTGAAAGGCCCCCTGATCACTGTCTATTGCAAAGTCATCTTTCCACCTATTTTTTATCTGTATCCTTGACATCTTCCTTCATCAACTACCTAATACTTTTATTACACTTAAGATCATTAAAATTGACACATTCCTGTGAATGCACTATATATCATACTGAAAAAAATAGGTACGTAGTTCATGAAACACAGTCTAGTAAACCCCAAGTAGCAACAACACATATCAGTAACAAACAGAGAAAATGCAACTGACAATAAACCACAGTGTATTTGGTGATTTAAGGTGGGCAGGGAGAATACTTGACCTTGGATAGTGAGTTTAAAAATTCTCGTATTGTCTTAGAGACCATACCTCATAAGTTAAGGGTTAATTGCATGTTTCATTTCTCTTCCCACTATCATTACTTCCCATCCTGTCATTATCATCATTGTACTGAAGCTGGTAACACACTTACCAACATACCATATTTGACTCCCTACTCTCTTAGCTGCCTCTGTCCTTATCTTTGTCAATTCTCATCTTCACTACAAGTGGACTTCTCTGATCCTGGGTTCTGAGTGGCCGATCCTTTATTTTTAACCTTTTCAATCTGCCCCTCTCTCCTCTTCGAGAAATTAACTAATAGTTATGATAACTAAGTTACTGTGATCAACATTACTTTTATATATGTCTATCTGATGTATTAAATGTTTCTTCTCCTTAAGGTAAGTACTGGCAATTCTGTCTCATATTTATTTAATATTAATATTTTGCATATTATAATTGTCTTCATTTTGTTGTAAATACATTTCAGAGATTATTTGACTTGTAAACCGAGTGTATGGCTGCAGATAAGTATGATGTAACTCTCATTTCCAGATGAGTCTAGTATGCTTCCGACTTATTAAACTGAATGTTGATGTAGCGCTAACAGAAGATGAGATGACAGAGCTCCTGTTAGCTTATATCAACAGTACAGGAGAACTCCATATGGTTCCTGCACATATACATGATTGCTTCTCAATCCGATTTTGTGTAGTCTATGAGTATGCAACAGAGGAGATGATACGTGAGTGTTTATATCAACTTTAGTGTGAACACAAAGTTTTCTCTTCATTTTTAATAATTCAGTTATGATATAATAATTTATCATTCTTTTGTTACTAATTTTAAATATGTTTAACACACACACACACACACACACACACACACACACACACACACAGACAGACAGAGAACAAAACAATGGGAAATCTACCACTGAATAACAATAATATGAAATAGGATAGATTGCTACTTACCACACAGAGCAGGCGCTGAGGAGCAGAGAGGTAGAGTTGAAGCTACTCATTGATGATTAGGATGCACAAAATTACCAAATTGTGTGAATTCTGAATACTATATTTCATCTGCTGTTCCAAATTGTCCCAGAGATTTTCTATGAGATTAAGATGGCTGTGGTAGGGTGCTTGAGTGTTTGTCAAACCAGAACCTATGTGTGCAGCCCTATGAGCATATGGCTTATGTCATATAGGAAGATAAGGTGTACACAATAATAACAGTAATAATAATAATAATAATTTTATTGTCATTCGGCCATTACAGCAATAGACAGCATCATATACATACTAAAATACAATTAATAATTTGAAAGAAACAAAAAGTTTGTTGTTAACATTATATTACAGTTGCTAAATTCTCTTATATCATAGAATGGGTGGAGGACTAGCCAGTCACGAATTGTTTGTTTCAATAATTGTTCAGGTAATTCTTGAACAGATTGAGGAATATTATTAAATAATTTGTACACAGCACATTCACCAGTAAGATGTAGAAAAAAGGACAGCACTTGATCACCAAATGTTGATTTCTCTCCATCTGAATGAGTGGGCCCAAGCCATGGTATGAAAAGCATTACGAAAGACCTTCCAGCCTCAACTATACCCTACATACCATGCAGATTATGTGTGCAATTGGACCATTGGTGCCTCTGACACATTGCAGCATTTGAAAAGAGGTGAAATTGTAACTCATGAGGCCATACTTTATTCCTCCAGTCAGCTACTTGACGACAAATTAAAGAAAAAGGTGGTTTTTCCATAAATTTAAGTAATTTAAAGTACTCTTTTTACTTATCTTTTTCTGGTTGTTAAGTTAGTATTCATTCTTATTGTAAGCACATTATTTTTTATTGGAATGATCCTGCTTGCTAAATTATAATTCCAAGGTTTGGCTTGTATCCATATAAATATTTACCATTTTTCCAGTTTCAACATTTTGTTGACAGGGAACCAGCAGCTTTCTTAAATTTCATAAAGCTTTTATTAACAATTCTGTCAACAGTTGCAGTATTTATATTAGGTCATTAGTTTCAAACCTCACATGTTCATTTACAAACCTTGGCTACTGAGGCTGCACTGACAGTCCTTGATCTCAATAGTAAACATCAGAGTGACAATACATTCTTCATAAAATGTTTGCAGAATGAATGTCACAATCCACATGTGCCTCTCTGTATGTTGAGAACAAGCTGGAGGTCAACATAGGCAACAGCATCAGGAGTTTCCTCTATATTGAAAATTTCAGGAACATTATGGAAAAACTTAATTAGTGACCTAATCAATTAATGAACTATATCACCTTGTGCATAAAATTAAGATCTACAAAAGTATTATGACAAAGGTGGGAACCTAACAAGCACAGAGACAAAATCTGCAATGAAAAATATAGCTATTTCGGAAAAGGAATGTTAATTGTTTCATAAATTACTTTCATTCACAGAATTGAAATACATTACTTGAGGGTTGCCTTTCCAATCTGGGTAACTAGTGGTGTCACTGTGTCCATAAATATGCACTAGCTCACAAGGATTTTCTTACTATGTAATGAGGACGATTTTGAATTAGTTATAACTTTTAATTAACTGATTTCCCAGTGCAGCATTAGGATTAGCTGCTTGTTGCAGATTATGTTAAAATAAAATATACTACTGAATTGTATGCCTCAAGCAACATGTTTTCATTATAGTATGTAGGAATCTGTCTTTTTCTACATTGCTGAATTTATTTCTTTTTCTCCATGTAGCAAACATATTAATTTCAGTGTTTTCCAGTTACAGGGTCCATTGAAGTGTGGCATTAAAATATTACATCATTACTTATACAGGATACATCAAATTCAACATAGCACACAATATCAGTTTTGTATCATCATTATCATACTACTGTCTGTGCTAAATTCAAGAGATTTTCTCTCAATATTGCAACATTTCACACCTTCAACATCAGCAAGACCTCATAATAGCAGCAATAGTGGAAGTAATAGTTTTATGCATCCATAGGTTACTTTTACAAGGATAGTGGGCATTTTGTGGTATTAAAATTTAAGAACAACAAAAATAACATAAGAATGGAAAATCCAGGATGGCATAATGACAATATTATGTAAAGGATAGATTGCTGCTCACCATACAGCAGACAAGTTGAATCACAGATAGGCATAATAAAAAGACTGTCAAACAAGCTAGCGTTTGGCCAATAAGACCTTCTTCTGAATTATAAAAAATACACATGCACACTCATGCTAATGCAACTCACGCATATGTGACCACTGTGTCTCACTGCCGAGGCCAGACTGTGAGCAGCTGTGCATGATAGCAGAAGCAGCCTGGGTGGTGAGGGTAAGGAGGAGGCTTAAGCAGGGAGAGGCAGGGACAGCAGGGTAGGGGAGGGGGACAGTAAGGCAATGAGGAGGGGGAAGCAGAAAATGAGAGAAGTAAAAAGACTGTGGGTGCATTTGTGGAGTAGAGGGCTGTGTGGTGCTGGATTAGGAAGATGGAAAGCAATATATGGTAAAGGACCATGATTAATGAAGATTGAAGTGAGGAGGGTTACCAGAATGTAGGATATATTGCAGGAAGAGTTCCCACCAGTGCAATTCAGAAAAGCTGGTGTAGGTAGGGAGGATCCAGATGGCACAGGCTGTGAAGTAGGTATTAAAATGAAGAAGTGTTGGGCAGTGTGCTCAGCAACTGGGTGGTCCAGCTGTTTCTTGACCACAGTTTTTCGGTGGCCACTCATGTGGGAAGATGGCTTGTCAGCTGTCATGGCCACATAGAATGCAGTGTAGTGGTTGCAGCTTAGCTTGTAAATCATGTGACTGCTTTCACAGGTAGCCCTGCCTCTGATGGGATAGGTGATGTTTGTGACTGGTCTGGGAGGATGGGGGTGGATGTACGCAACAGGTCTTGCACTGAGGTCTGTTACTGAGATACGAACCATGAGGCAATGGGTTGGGAGCATGGGTTGTGAAGGGATAGATGAGGATATTGTGTAGATTTGGTGGATGGTGGTATACCACTGTGTGAGGAGTGGGGAGGATAGTGGGTAGGACATTCTTCATTTCAGAGCATGACAAGAGGCAGTCGAAATCCTGGCAGAGAATGTGATTCAGTTAAACCTGTCCTGGCTGTTACTGAGATTTCCAGAAAGCATTTGACATGGCAACCCACTGCAGGCTGTTAATGAAGGTACAAGCATGTGGAATATGTTCACAGATATGTGAGTGGCTCAAAGACTTCTCAAGTAATACAGTCCAGTATGTTGTTCTTGATGGCAGGTGTTCATTGGAGACAAGGGTATTGTCAGGAGTGTGGAAGAGTGAAGGACTGTTGTTGATTTCTATATACTTAAATTATTTGGTGGACAGGGTGGGCAGCAATCTGTGGTTGATTGCTGATGATGCTCTGGTGTATGGTAAGGTGTCGAAGTTCAGTGACTGTAGGAAGATACAAGATGTCTTAGACAAAATTTGTAGATGGGTTATGAATGACAGCTATCTCTAAATGTTGGAAAAATGGAAGTTAATGCAGATGAGTAGGAAGAACAAACCTGTAATGTTCGGATACAGTGTTACTTGTGTCCTGCTTGACACAGTCAAGTAATTAAAATATCTTGGTGCAGTGTTGAAAAGTGATATTAAATGGAACAAGCTTGTGAGAACTGTGGTAGTGAAGGCGAATGGTTGACTTTGGTTTATTGGCAGAATTTTAGGAAAGAGTAGTCCACCTATAAAGGAGACCATGTATAGGATGCTGGTGCAGCCTACTCTTGGAGTACTGCTTGAGTGTTTGGGATCTATACCACGTTGAACTGAAGAGAGCTATCAAACCAATTTAGAGGGTGGCTGATAAATTTGTTACTGTTAGGTTCAAACAATACTGAGATGATCCGGGTACTCAAATGGGAATCCCTGGAGGGAAGGTGACTTTCTTTTCAAGAAACACCATTGAGAAAATTTAGGGAACCAGCATTTGAAGCTGACTGCTGAAATATTCTACTGCTGCCAACATACATTGCGTTTATGGACCAGGAAGATAAGATGCAAGAAATTAGGGCTCTGACAGAGGCATATAGGCAATTGATTTTCTCTCACTCTATTTACGAGTGGAGCAGGAAAGGAAATGACTAGTAGTGGTACAGGGTACCCTCCACCCATGCACTGTGTGGTGGCTTGCAGAGTATCTATGCAGATGTAGATGAGGGAAATGCTCCTGTTGGCTGGATGGTTCCTTTAACCCTCCTGCCTCAGCCTGCATTAATCATTGTCCTTCACCCACCTATCCCCTTCTCTGTTTCTTCTCCAGAACTACATAGCTTCTATTCCACCACTGCACCCACAGTCTTTTCACTTCTCTCTTTTTCTACTGCCCCCTCCTCTGCCCACTGTCTAACCTCTGGACTGCACCTAGCAGTCCTACACTCTTGCTGCCTTGTCCCAATATGCTCCCACAAGCACCACTTTACCATCCCCCATCCCTACCATGCTATCCCTCCTCCTCCTCCTTACACCCACCGCCCAGATTGCTTCTGCCATCATGTGCAGCTACTTGCAGTTTGACCTCGCCAGTCAAAGACAATGGTCACATGTGTATGAGTTGCAGTTGCATGAGTGTGCATGTGTATCTTGTCTAATTCAGAAGAAGGACTTTTTGGCCAAAAGCTAACTTGTTTGACAGTCTTTTTTCTTTGCCTGTCTGTGACTCAACATCTCCATTATATAGTGAGTAGCGATCATCCTTTTTGTAATATTGTTGCAAATAACATAATTCACACATACAGTAATACTATACCTGGAAAATTCAAATACATGCACCTTCAACATCAGCAAGACCTACTAGATCTCTACAATTAAAATTCATAAACTGTTACCATAATCATCACAGTAAATCTTTTTATAACTTCTGCCTTAGTGCTACATTTGACTTCACAACTATGAGAAAATCTTCTCTTCTAAATAATGCTTACTTCTGCTTGATTCAAGCTTGATTAATATTCATAAAATACTTTGCAATAATTGTAACAAGGTTACTCAAGATTCAATGTTTGTGGAGACACTAATATTGATTTTATGTCAGATAATAGTGACTACGTCCACATCCATAGCTGAGTGGGCAGTATACACTGATCACCCAGAACATTATGACCACTGACTGTTGATATAAACACATCAAGACGATACTAGCATCACCTGACAAGGAATGACTGCTAGCCAGACATATGCATGACATGTATAATATCAGTGAGTGTGCTGCCCATGTGTAGAATGGGGATGGCACATGATCTATATGAGTTTGATGGAGGGCAGATTTTGATGGCACGGAGGCTCAGCAAGAACATCTCAGAAACTGCATGACTTTTCAGGTGTTCGAGCAGTTCTATGGTGAGTATCTTCAACATGTGGTGAAACCATGATGAAACCACATCCAGATGACGTGGGGTAGGGCAGCCACCCCTCATTAGAGATGTCAGATGTCATAGGCTGGTCAGACTACTAAAACACGCAAAGCACCAAACAGTGGTGGAACTAATATCTGAAGTTAATGCTGGACAGATTAGATGTGTGTCAGAACACACAGTGCACTGAACATTCCTAACAAAGGACCTCCACAGCTGATATAGGCAAGTATGACAGAAATGAGCACGTGACATCTGCACTGGACATTTGTGAAGTGGCAGAGCATTGCATGGTAGCACGAATCCTGGTAGCTTCTTCATTATGCCAATGAGAGAGCAAAAATCCATTGTCTTCCAGGGGAACAGCTCCTTCACATCTGTACTGCAGGATGGCAACAAGCCGGTGGCAGCTCCATTATACTCTGGGGAACATTCACATGGGAGTTCATGGGCCCAGTGGAGCTCATGCAAGGCACCATGATGGCCAAGGTGTATCATACACTGGTTGCAGACCACGCAAACCCCATCATGATGATCATGTTTTCTAATACCAGCTGTATTTTTTAAAAAGAACAGAATGTCCTCCACTGTGCCAACCAGCACAGAATCTGAAAACAATGATCATGTGAGACCCAACTCACACTTTTCTCACATGACATACTGAAAGCTTTGTATCAAAGCAGTTGGATAGATGCAATATTTCTTGATCTCTGAAAAGCATTTGACAGTGCTACACCTACACTTGTTGCACAAAGTAAAATCATATGAAGTATCAAGTGAAATCTGTGGCTGAACTGGCGATTTTTTGGTAGGGAGGACGCAGCAATTTATCTTGAATGGAGAGTCACTGACAGATGTAGATGTAACTTTGAGTGTGCACTACAGACTTTTTGCAGATGATGTAGTTGCCTATTATGAGGTAATGTCTGAAACAAGCTGTGTAAATATTCAATCAGATCTTGATGAGATTTCAAAGTGGTGCAGAGATTGTCAACTAGTTTTCAACATTCAGAAATGTAAAACTGTGCACTTCACAAAATAAAAAGACATAGTATCATATGACTATAATGTCAATGAATCACAGTTGGGATTTGACAACTCATATGAATACCTAGATGTAACTCCCCCATGATCCATGGACCTTGCCGTTGGTGGGGAGGTTTGCGTGCCTCAACGATACAGATAGCCGTACCATAGGTGCAACCACAATGGAGGGGTATCTGTAGAGAGGCCAGACAAACATGTGCTTCCTGAAGAGGGGCAGAAGCCTTTTCAGTAGTTGCAGGGGCAACAGTCTGGATGACTGACTGATCTGGCCTTGTAACACTAACCAAAATGGCCTTGCTGTTCTGGTACTGAGAACAGCTGAAAGCAAGGGGAACCTACAGCCATAATTTTTCCCAAGAGCATGCAGCATTACTGTATGGTTAAATGATGATGGTGTCCTCCTGGGTAAAATATTCCGGAGGTAAAATAGTCCCCCATTCAGATCTCCAAGTGGGGACTACTCAAGAGGACGTTGTTATCAGGAGAAAGAAAACTGGCATTCTACGGATCAGAGCGTAGAATGTCAGATCCCTTAATCAGGCAGGTAGGTTAGAAAATTTAAAAAGGGAAATGGATAGGTTAAAGTTAGATATAGTGGGAATTAGCAAAGTTCAGTGGCAGGAGGAACAAGACTTTTGGTCAGATGAATACAGGGTTATAAATACAAAATCAAATAGGGGTAATGTAGGAGTTGGTTTAATAATGAATAAAAAAATAGGAGTACGGGTAAGCTACTACAAACAGCATAGTGAACACATTATTGTGGCCAAGATAGACATGAAGCCCACACCTACTGCAGTAGTACAAGTTTATATGCCAACTAGCTCTGCAGATGACAAAGAAATTTATGAATTGTATGATGAGATAAAAGAAATTATTCAGGTAGTGAAGGGAGACGAAAATTTAATAGTCATGGGTGACTGGAATACAAGAGTAGGAAAAGGGAGAGAAGGAAACATAGTAGGTGAATATGGATTGGGGGTAAGAAATGAAAGAGGAAGCCGCCTGGTAGAATTTTGCGCAGAACATAACTTAATCATAGCTAACATTTGGTTTAAGAATCATGAAAGAAGGTTGTATACATGGAAGAACCCTGGAGATACTAAAAGGTATTAGATAAATTATAATGGTAAGACAGAGATTTAGAAACCAGGTTTTAAATTGTAAGACATTTCCAAGGGCAGATGTGGACTCTGACCACAATCTATTGGTTATGAACTGTAGATTAAAACTGAAGAAAGTGCAAAAAGGTGGGAATTTAAGGAGATGGGACCTGGATAAACTGAAAGAACCAGAGGTTGTACAGAGTTTCAGGGAGAGCATAAGGGAACAATTGACAGGAATGGGGGAAAGAAATACCGTGGAAGAAGAATGGGTAGCTTTGAGGAATGATATAGGGAAGGCAACAGAGGATCAAATAGGTAAAAAGAGGAGGGCTAGTAGAAACCCTTGGGTAACAGAAGAAATGTTGAATTTAATTGATGAAAGGAGAAAATATAAAAATGTAGTAAATGAAGCAGGCAAAAAGGAATACAAATGTCTCAAAAATGATATCGACAGGAAGTGCAAAATGGCTGAGCAGGGATGGCTAGAGAACAAATGTAAGGATGTAGAGGCTTATCTCACTAGGGGTAAGATAGATACTGCCTACAAGAAAATTAGAGAGACCTGTGGAAAAAGGAGAACCACTTGCATGAATATCAAGAGCTTTGATGGAAACCCAGTTCTAAGCAAAGAAGGGAAAGCAGAAAGGTGGAAGGAGTATATAGAGGGTCTATATAAGGGTGATGTACTTGAGGACAATATTATGGAAATGGAAGAGGATGTAGATGAAGATGAAATGGGAGATATGATACTGTGTGAAGAATTTGACAGAGCACTGAAAGACCTGAGTCGAAAAAAGGCCCCCGGAGTAGACAACATTCCATTGGAACTACTGACAGCCTTGGGAGGGTCAGTCCTGACAAAACTCTACTATCTGGTGAGCAAGATGTATGAGACAGGCGAAATACCCTCAGACTTCAAGAAGAATATAATAATTCCAATCCCAAAGAAAGCAAGTGTTGACAGATGTGAAAATTACCAAACTATCAGTTTAATAAGTCACAGCTGCAAAATACTAACGCGAATTCTTTACAGACAAATCGAAAAACTGATAGAAGCCGACCTTTGGGGAGATCAGTTTGGATTCCGTAGAAATGTTGGAACACGTGAGGCAATACTGACCCTACAACTTATTTTAGAAGAAAGATTAAGGAAAGGCAAACCTACGTTTCTAGCATTTGTAGACTTAGAGAAAGCTTTGGACAATATTGATTGCAATACTCTCTTTCAGATTCTGAAGGTGGCAGGGGTAAAATACAGGGAGCGAAAGGCTATTTACAATTTGTACAGAAAACAGATGGCAGTGATAAGAGTCGAGGGGTATGAAAGGAAAGCAGTGGTTGGGAAGGGAGTGAGACAGGGTTGTAGAAAAGTTCGGAGTGGGTATTAAAATCCATGGAGAAGAAATAAAAACTTTGAGGTTCGTTGATGACATTGTAATTCTGTCAGAAACAGCAAAGGACTTGGAAGAGCAGTTGAATGGAATGGACAGTGTCTTGAAAGGAGGGTATAAGATGAACATCAACAAAAGCAAAACGAGGATAATGGAATATAGTCGAATTAAGTCGGGTGATGCTGAGGGAATTAGACTAGGAAATGAGACACTTAAAGTATTAAAGGAGTTTTGCTATTTGGGGAGCAAAATAACTGATGATGGTTGAAGTAGAGAGGATATAAAATGTAGACTGGCAATGGAAGGAAAGCGTTTCTGAAGAAGAAAAATTTGTTAACATCGAGTATTGATTTAAACGTCAGGAAGTCATTTCCGAAAGTATTTGTATGGAGTGTAGCCATGTATGGAAGTGAAACGTGGATGATAAATAGTTTAGACAAGAAGAGAATAGAAGCTTTCAAAATGTGGTGCTACAGAAGATTGCTGAAGATTAGATCGGTAGATCACATAACTAATGAGGAGGTATTGAATAGATTTGGGGAGAAGAGGAGCTTGTGGCACAACTTGACTAGAAGAAGGGATTGGTTGGTAGGACATCTTCTGAGACATCGAGGGATCACCAATTTAATATTGGAGGGCAGCGTGGAGGGTAACAATCGTAGAGGGAGATCAAGAGATGAATACACTAAGCAGATTCAGAAGGATGTAGGCTGCAGTCGGTACTGGGAGATGAAGAAGCTTGCACAGGATAGAGTAGCATGGAGAGCTGCATCAAATCAGTCTCAGGACTGAAGACCACAACAACAACAACACTTTGTATTGATACGAAATAGAATGAGCACACAGGCTCAGTTATGAGTAAAGCAGCTGGTAGAATATGGTTTATTGGTAGACTACTGGGGAAATGCAATCTCCATATACAAAAGGAAATGTGCTGACTGATACAACAACTCATTGTTGCCTAGTAACAATAGAAACTCAAAATTTGGAAGGGTGTTGATCATACACTGTAGACATTGTTTAAGATGGAATTTCTTAAAATTCCAGCCATAAAGGGGTGAAACAGGGAACAAATCGTTTGTGAAAATATGTCACTGTTAATGCAGTTTTGAAGATAGAAGTATGAAACTTGGTATTTTGTTTCTCAGTCAGAAAAAAAAGTGTGGTTTAGCATTTGTGAAAATTCAGCCCCTAAGGGAGTGAAATCTTTTGAATATATAATCACTAAAGAACTACTTAAGTATTCTTAAGGTTACATCTATGAAAACTGAGATTTGACTTCTCTGTTAGGGGGGAAAAAAATCCTTGTTTCAGTGTTTTTGGAAATCCAACCCCTAAGGGGCTGAAGTAGAGGATGAAAGTTTGTATGGAACTGTTTCATTATTAAAGCATTTTTGAATCTAAATATGATAATTTGTATTTGGATTCTTGGTTGGAAATTAAAAAAATACGTGTTTCAGTGATTTTGGAAATTCAACTCCTCAATTATGAACATTTTTGTGAAAATATTTTGTTATATTAAATCACAAAGGGTGTTGACTTATGCTGTAGGCATAATTGAGAAAAAGTTTTTCAAAATTCCATCACTAACACAGTGAAACAGGGGACAAAAAGTTTTACGAAAATATTTCATTATGATGGCATTTTTAAAATTAGTGCTATGAAAATGTGTATGTGAAATCGTGACTGAAAATAGATAAATATTTGTCTCATTGTTTCTGGAAATTCACCCCTTAAGGGGGTGAAGTGTGGGATAAAACGTTTTATGAAAGCAGAATTTCATTTTGATTATAAGTACATTCAGGAAAATCCATGCTTCTATAACCTAAATTAACATGAAAAGCTTAGAAGGTGTTGCAAATTGTGAACTGAATCAGAAGAAGCTATTTAACAGTCACCACAACTCTTAGTGTTGTCAGCAGTGCATAGAAAAAGAAAAGATCTTTAATAAACTAATTTTTCAATAGGCCTAATATATGTTTGTAAAATTATTTTTATTGTAAATAATATGCAAACTAGTCATTATTAATCACAAAATAGATACCATGTTTAAATGTGATTCTATGTTCAGCAATATCCATTTGAGATTCAGTACCAGGTGTAAAACAGGTACTAATGTCTACAGAACCACTTGTCTGATTTGTCTCTTTCTTTCTTAACTCAGTATATAAAATTAAATTAAGCCAATTGGAACACGTTAATTATGCAAAGAGTGACAGCCATATAAAGGGTCGCTAACTCTTTTCTAGAATGTAGATTTACACATCAGTAATAGACATAACAACATACAAATCTGATTAAAAAAATGTGTAGACCATAGAGTCTACATGAGCCAAGCAGTGGCTAGACTCTAGGTTACTCAGTCTATGAAGGAGATTGCTTACAAATCACTTGTGTGATCCATCCTAGAATATTACTCAAGTGTGCAGAACTGTACCACACAGGACTATCAGAGGAGATTGAACATATACAGAGAAGGGCAGCATGAATGCTCACAGTTTTGTTTTATCCTTGTGAGAGTATCATAGATGTAGTGAAGAAACTGCATTGGCAGACTCTTGAAGATTGTTGTAAATTATTCTGTGAAAGCCTACTTACAAAGTTTCAAGAACCGGCTTTAAATGAAGACTCCATGAGTACAGTACATTCTTCCCATGCTCCATGCATGAATGGAAAAGGAGAAAACTGTAATAACTGGTACAGTGGGAGTACCCCCTGCCATGCATTTCACAGTGATTTGCAGAGTATAAATGTAGACAGTCTGTTCACCAAAATGATACATACAAAAACAATATACTAATACTTCAGTTGCCAGATTCAGAGTAAACTCAAGGTCATTATGCAAATATGAGTTTAAGTTATTTAACATGTATCTAGCATAGAAACAGAGACATCACACAAAAATAAGTCAGCAGAAAAACATTTTATTCAATAGAAGAATTTGAAAAGTGGCCTCCAGATGACTAATGTTGTTTCATTTATATAGTGTTTGTAATGAATATGTAACACAATGTTCGTGGACAAATTGTATTTTGATAAGAAAATGTACTGGCCTATAAATATACGTATCTTACCTTATCTTTTTCGTAACATTTACATATATTTTTACATATAAGTGCATTTGTACTCACAGTCATTCTTTTGGTTGCTTTTATATGCTTAAAGATGAATGAGAAATAACTAAAACAACATAAATAACACAGGAAGTACATGACTGACTGGAGTTTGTAAGAAGAAATATAGTGTCATCACTAGTTTCCTTCCAAACAAGACAAGACAAAAACAAATAAAATGTAAACAACAGCAACATTATTAGTAGGCATAGAAAAGTAATAAAAATGCACCACACAGTATCATAGCTAAACGTTTATGCTATTCATACTACTGCCAGATTGATATTTCTGTCTATGATCCAGAATTAGCCAATTCTTACTCTATAACTTCCAACATTATTGCTCAAACAACAAATGTTCAATGTTTATCAGTTGAATTACAAGAAATAATGAAAATGTCAATATGTACACTTATTTCACATTCATCCAAATACAGAATGGAGCCATCTGTCATTACAACTATATTGGAGTCATTATGTTTATTTAGAAGTAATTATTAAAATTGCACAGAAACAGCAGCACTTGAAAATGTACAACTAGCCAGTTTTTTACATGTTCCCCTCAAACAAACAGAGCACATTTTTTTATTATTACTGCCTTCTGTGTTACACAGCCCATTCACAAAGCACTGATGTCATCTGTGTGTTATAGAACTATACATTATGATGTTTCAATTAAGTGCTGCATTACTATGCTGTAAGATTACTTTTTTTCTTTTCTTTATTTTTAAAGTTTTGTTAAACTAGCTGTTTCTGGGCTACTCACTAACAAAAAGATTTTACTTCAATGGTACACAAAGAATTTTACAAGAAAATTTTGTGGAAAACATTGACTGTGAATATAATAACTGTAGACACTGTCACTTGAGAACTGAAGCAGTAAAATTATAAAAGATTTGAGAGTCATGAAGTATTATGTAACCACAATACAAAGTTTTTCTTAATAAGCTTATCTATAGTACAAATTATCTGACAAATAATCAGGCTCTACTGGGGACTTCTGTAGAACATAAAATTTTTAAACTTGAAGTCGATATACACTGATGAGCCAAAACATTATGATGAGTGCTGACCAAGAGACTGAATGCTGCTTGGTGGCATTATGAGTGTATGATGCAGTACATAAAGTGTATTGGTGGTGCAGGGACAAATGAGGAATATTATAGTATTGATATTAGCTGCAAATTTGGAACTCCACTGAGATAAGCAACTTTGACAAAGGGCAGATTGTTATGGGCTGGTGTCTGTGAGCAAACATCTTGAAAACACCAAAGCTGATGAGCTGTTCAGAAGTTACTTTCATGAGAATCAATAGAAAGTGCCTGAAACAAGATGAAATCATGAGCAGATGACAAGGTATTGGACATCCATGTCTCATCACAGTATGTGATTGCTCCATGTTCAGGATAGGCAGAGATCCCTCATGGATCTGAAATAAAGAAAATGATGGTGGTGCATGTACAAATGTTTCAGAGTGCACTGTTCAGCACACATTGTTGAACATGGGGCTTCGCAACCAGAAGATTCTTACATGTTCCAGTTTTGACTCAGTGAGATTGTCAGTTATGATTTCATTGGGCATGGGATCATAGAGATTGGTTTGTGGATTTAAGGAAACAAGTTTCCTGTTTGGATTAATTACGTTTATTGTTATACCAAATCAGTGGTCATGCACAGATATAAAACATGCAAACGAATGACAGTGCCGAAATCCTGCTACAGTGGTTTGAGAAACATTATGATGAATTCACCTTTATGTCCTAGCCACCAAATTCATGTTATCTGGACATGACAGAACACATCTGGGATGTTATCAGGTGCCAGATTCTCGTCCACAGCCAGTTGATCTGTAATTTACTCAAACTGTTTGACCAATGTCAATAACTGCTGTATTGCATTCAATGGACAAACAGACACACTATTAGCAGATAGTCATAATGTTTTGTCTCATCAGTTTATAATAGCTATTGAACACCCATTCATAATAAATGCCCACATTTTCACTTTTAACTAAATAGACATATTTATTTTCTTCTCAAAAGATCTAACAGTAAAAATATCAATATATTTTAGGAACAGTATAACTTGGTTATAGCCTACAAGTATTTATTTCTTTTTACTAACCTAATGTGTGCTACATTTGTCATTTAAAACTTCTTCTTTCTCTGCCAGTTACTGCTTGGACATTCATACAAGACAGTACCACACATCTGGAGATGCATATTAAAAACCAGGAAGATTATCCAGGTGTAAGGAAAATGGACTCTAAAGAACGTAAAACCCTGACAAACTTAGTGGGTAAATATGCCCATACTAGGACTGTTCCACTGTCAGATTACAGGCAGCAAGCAGAGCAGCCATCACTCAGTGATTGTCATATACCAGTTTTGGTGCCACTAAGTAATGAAAACATTGTGAAGATGGTTGATGTTGCTGGACTTATAAATGACAAACGTGATAGTATTGCACCGTGAAGTTTCTAATGGCAGTAGTTCAGTGTCAAAAAAATTTTAACCAAGTTTTGTGCCCCTTTCAAATGTAACATTGCAGTAATTTTGAACTGTTACTGTAAATCATGCCACAAAAATCCCGTAAATATAAACATCAAAACAACCTGTGTTTCTTTTCTTTTTTGAATAGATTGATTTATCAAACAGATCCATGGTAAACTGTTATCTTTTCTGAGGTGACTGGGCACCATGTTGTATGCCTGAAGAATCCCAACCTTTTCTGAGGTGACTGGACACCATGTTGTATGCCTGAAGAATCCCACCAAAATCAGGTATTTCTTAATGGTTAAAAATACTTATCCTTACTTCTGTGCACACTTTTTTCTTATTCATTGTGTTTTGTTTGTGAATACATGCAGCGATTGAAACAGTATGGTCATGGCGCCATACATTCATACGATATTGCCTGGCTTTCCCATTCCATCAAAATGTAACATAATTTTAAAAAATTTAAGAAAATTAGTTCAGATGGTGCAACTTCATGTGTTCATGATTTTATAACTGCTCGATTAAATTAAAGGTGTGCAGCTGCATTAATTCAATTTTTTCTTCTAATTTTTGGCCATATACCATTCAACCAACTTTATAGTTTCTTATCAGCTGCACATCCAAAATTTAATGTAGTCATTTAGTGGATGATTTACTTGGCCGAATAACCAAATCACCCCCAATACATGCAAGTGGTGAATATGTTAATTTTTTAGAAAAAGTCTTGTTTAGTACTCATTTGGAGCAGAATTGTCTGATTCTGGGATTTTTAGTTCCAAATAATCTGACAACATTGCTTCAGACTTTTTCTTTCATTTTCTTTTCAGACATAAGACAACCAAAGAACAAGGTCAGATACACAGTTACAGGCACAGTCCCAGTCACAACTGCACACAGAGTGGTCTCCATGACATACCTTTTTACAAAAGTATACCAAGGATAAGGGAGGAGGAGTTTAGTGTTTAATGTCCCGTCATAAATGAGCACAAACTCAGAGCACAGAAGGATGGGGAAAGATATTGGTCACACCCTTCCAAAGGAACCATCTTGGCATTTGCCTGAAGTGATTTAGGGAAGTAAAGGAATGCCTAAATTTGCGTTTGTACCATCATCTTCCAGATGAAATTATATCGATCAGCTTACCAAATTATATTGTTACTGATATTGTAATTGGAAGTTCTAGTAACTAGCTTTGGAGACAGGGTAACAACTCACTGAATAGAGGAGCTCTTGAGTTGTTGACAGTACGTAAACAACACTGAAAACTTGTCAGCATTCAAATGGATCCTTTTATGAGCTATAGGTCACACACAGAAGGATGCAAAATGTGCACAAGCTGAATTGAGCAGCATTCAATGTCAATGACACACAGAGGTGGATTGGGCAGGGATATCAGAACAGAGGAAGGGGAGTCTGTGTGGAAGAATATAGGATGTAGGATGGGTGAAATTTGGGTCCCAGGGCATGGTGGAGGTGGGGGTGTGGGTCATGGGAATAGCAGAGATTGAAGCCATTAGTATTATGTGAGCAAAGGATGTTGAGCCATAGTAAGTTGGCACTACTCCATCTCTTATGACTTCAACTCCTGACAGTAATTAATTTCTTGCCTTTACTTGCTGTTCTGAATTTTTGCATTCTCTAAGTAGTAAACATGTGGTAGATGCTCAGATATTCAAAAACATAGCTAAGCTTTTTCCACATTTTGATTCATTATTCAGGATGCTGATTCTTGTAATGTACTTAGAAGTTACGGTATGGTAAGATAAAGTTCCACTTTCTGGCCCTAAATGGGCCAATTAGTCCTGACCAACTGCGTTGTAATCCTCTGCCAGTGGTGTCATTGGACGTGGTATGCAGGAGTAAGTGGTCAGCACACAGCTCTCCCAGTCATTGGGAAGGGGGGGGGGGGTGTTTCTTGACCTTGGAACCATTGTTACTCAGTCAATCAGCTTCTCAGTTGGTCTCATGAGTGCAATCCATCCCGTCCATCTCACCAAAGGAAAATCCCTAGCAATATCAGGAACCAAATCAGGCTACCCTGCCTGCATGGCAATTATGGAAGTGAATAATGAAAAGTTAGTCATAACTGAAAGTAATACTACAATTTTCACGTGAAATTTCTGGTAAACTAATCCACATAGTTAGGTAAATTACCATTAGAAAGGCTGGAATTACAACTTTTCAGCAACATATTTTAATTTTCACAAAGCTAATTAAGTTTCAGAATAATTAACATAAAGGTCAGGCCCATCCTAATTTTCCATTACAGATTTTGCCTCTATGTTTGTTAGATTCCAAACTTTGACACTACATTTTTATTGCTATAATTTTAGGAACAATGTGAAATACTTTACTAATTGATTAAATTGATAATTGAGACTTGGCATAATTTATTACAATCTAAACAATTTCCAAAACAGCCATCATAGTAAAGGATAAGGCATTCCTGATTTGAATGCTTAAAATGCTTCTATTAACTTTCGTAATTTCATAATCCCTACGTTATTTCACAAATCAAATTACTACCTCAGTTTACAGGGTGTCACCTAACATTACCACTGGATATATTTCGTAAACCACATCAAATACTGATGAATCAATTCCACAGACCGAACGTGAGGAGAGGGGCTAGTGTAATTGGTTAATACAAACCATAAAAAAATGCACAGAAGTATGTTTTTTAACACAAACCTACGTTTTTTTAAATGGAACCCCATTAGTTTTGATGGCACATATGAACATATAAACAAATATGTAATCAGTGCCATTTGTTGCATTGTAAAATGTTAATTACATCCGGAGATATTGTAACCTAAAGTTGACGCTTGAGAACCACTCCTCCGCTGTTCGATCGTGTGTATCGGAGAGCACCGAATTACGTAGGGATCCAAAGGGAATGGTGATGGACCTTAGGTACAGAAGAGACTGGAACAGCACATTATGTCCACATGCTAACTCCTTTTTATTGGTCTTTTTCAGTGATGCACATGTACATTACCATGAAGGGTGAGGTACACGTACACACGTGGCTTCCGTTTCCAATTACGGAGTGGAATAGAGTGTGTCCCGACATGTCAGGCCAATAGATGTTCAATGTGGTGGCCATCATTTGCTGCACACAATTGCAATCTCTGGCATAATGAATGTCGTACACACTGCAGTACATCTGGTGTAATGTCGCCGCAGGCTGCCACAATACGTTGTTTCATATCCTCTGGGGTTGTAGGCACATCACGGTACAAATTCTCCTTTAACGTACCCCACCGAAAGAAGTCCAGAGGTGTAAGATCAGGAGAATGGGCTGGCCAATTTATGCGTCCTCCACATCCTATGAAACACCCGTTGAACATCCTGTCAAGGGTCAGCCTAGTGTTAATTGCAGAATGTGCAGGTGCACCATCATGCTGATACCACATACATCGCGTTTCCAGTGGGACATTTTCGAGCAATGTTGGCAGACCATTCTGTAGAAAGGCGATGTATGTTGCAGCTGTTTGGGCCCCTGCAATGAAGTGAGGACCAATGAGGTGGTTGCCAATGATTTCGCACCATACATTTACAGTCCACGGTCACTGTCGCTCTACCTGTCTGAGCCAGCGAGGATTGTCCACGGACCAGTAATGCATGTTCCCTAGATTCACTGCCCCGTGGTTTGTGAAACCCGCTTCATCAGTAAACAGGTAGAACTGCAACACATTCTCTGTTAATGCCCATTGACAGAATTGCACTCGATGATTAAAGTCATCACCATGTAATTGCTGATGTAGCGACACATGAAACGGGTGAAAGCGGTGATGATGCAGTATGCGCATGACACTACTTTGATTCAGTCCACTGGCTCTCGCAACGTCCCGTGTACTCATGTGTGGGTTCATGACAACAGCAGCTAACACACCAACTGCACCAGCTTCTCCTGTGACGGGCCTGTTATGGACCCGTTTGTGTGCTACGACCATACCTGTTGCATACAGTTGGCGGTAGATGTTTTGCAATGTGCGGCACGTTGGATGCTCTCTGTCTGGGTACCGTTCTGCATACACCCTGCAGGCTTTAGCTGCATTTCGTCGACACTCACCATAGATGAGTATCATCTCCGCCTTTTCAGAGTTCGAATACACCGTGGTCACAGTTCCTACAACACTACACTATCACAGACGTCTGGTAACATGATGTACTACAGTTGGTCTGTGTGCGGAGACGAATGCAGAATAACAATAGCAGCAAGCACGACATGCAGACACTGCGACAGCTAGACCAAACCACAACAGTGCACTACAGCCACACTCGTAAACACGGTCTTCATCGTAAACATGTCCCTGCAGATGCTGCTCGCCGACCGTGGCCCGAGTTTGTTACAACACGCAACTGAACGTCGGAGGTTTCAAGCATCAACTTTTGGTTACGATATCTCCGGATGTAATTAACATTTTACAATGCAACAAATGGCACTGATTACATATTTGTTTATATGTTCAGATGTGCTAACAAAACTAACGTGGTTCCATTTAAAAAAACGTAGGTTTGTTTTAAAAAACATACTTCCGTGCATTTTTGTATGGTTTGTATTAAACAATTACACTAGCCCCTCTCCTCACATTCGGTCTGTGGAATCGGTTCGTCAGTATTTGATGTGGTTTATGAAATATATCCAGCAGTAAAGTTAGGTGACTCACCCTGTATAATCCATTTGGATTAGCATATTTAACCTCACCATTTTTCAAACAATCATGTAATTTCCAAAAATAATACATATCTTTATATGCTAGTCTTTAAATAGTTGATCCCTACCCAAAATCCTCAGTTCGTGGTCCAAAGGTTTGCAGCCAACACCTATGTCAAAAGATGTAAGAAAATGAGACACCTACAGTTGTCTTTATGATGTCACTTATTGTGTAGCTACCAGATTCAGCAATTTAGTGCACCATCTTCAGGCCTTAGTTTAAACTCTGGGGCTTAACACCATCCATATACACAATGCATCAGTGGCCAACATAACTGACTCACACAGACTACTTGTAACTGTGATGTCATCTCTCCCTGTGCCTAAGCATCACACCTGTTACATCTGTGTCAGTTTGCATGTAATAAACCTTGGACATGCTAGCAGCCATGAAGCATCTATGTTTAACCTAGCTGTGAAAATCTATGCCTTCACATCCAATTAGCCTGCTGTCTGAATTAACTTGAGCAACATCTTTGTAGTGAAAAGTCTTGACCGACAACCACTGATATAACACCTATGCACAATAATGCATATATGCGAAAGTATGTGTCCAAATAGTTACCACTTAACATTTGGATTTATACAGTGATTAATGTACCATTTGATTCATTCAGTGGTAGGGCTTCATTGAAAATATTATCATTTCCATTGTTTTGATTCATCATGTTACCACTGTGTCAAGCTGTTATTGTGTTTGATGATTACTGTGATGCATCACTGAGATGGTGTTACTAAGTTTGTGTCTGGAGACAGAAGCAAGGAAAATGACTACCTGTATAAGACTTGTGAATCTCAAACTGGACCTGGCAGTCATGTTGTTTACAGTGTGAATAAATGTGGAAAGAGCCACTTAAGTGTTAGTGCTGAGTAGTGTACTTCATGTGCATGATCCTTGAAAACAGCTTTCACTTAGGTCACTGAGACTTCATGCTACGACAAAGCAAAGGCTTCACAGGACGTGCAGTTAAGGGGCCATTCCAAGTAGTGCCCTGGTTTTCGGATCAGTTACAGAAGCACTGTAAGGTATTTATGAGGTTTGATATTCCTTAATACAGTTATTTCATTAGACAGTTTAATTGAATTCATACTTGACTGCTGTTCAAAGGCTACAATTTTGTCTTTAAAGTCTCATAGATCTCGGCTTGTTAAATTCCCAAATACAGTACAAAGGACACTTCTTCCAAAATCAAACCAGGCACATTTGCACCTAATCAAGATTTTGTGTGGCAAAAAATTTAAGAAATAGTTAATCTCTTTTTCATAATTAGTAAATGTAGAATCTACCTGCATTTTGTGGTAATTTTTATACCAAGATATTCCAATTTCCATAACGATGGCATTATCTTTGACTGAATGAATCAAATCAATTTGCTTATAAATAGAATTGAATTACTGTTGAATCTCACTCAAATTGTATTTCAGTACAAGCTTAGCATTATTTGTTGAAACTACCATGTCTGATCGTGGTTCAAACAAAACGCCTCTTGTCTATGGTACTACCACTATATCATTAACAGAACACATGATCATAGCAAAAATTAGAATTACCATAAACATGATGAATTATTTCTAAACACTAGAGTTAAACAATGAATATAATATGAATGTGTCTCTCGTGGTAACATGTGGAATAAGATTTAGTTACACTTGCACACTTTATGCAACAGCTGCAATCTGTATTTGCACAACACATTCATGTATGCTCACAGCTGAGAAATAAACACCTGTTTTACATCCACTCACACTACACATGTCTACAAAGATTGTAGGGGTTTCTAGGACTGGATTACTTGGTGTATAGTGATGTTTTGGCTTCAAAGGCTAGATTGTGACCTCACGCTGCTCGTCTCCTGGATTCAGGAACAGCTGTTCAGCCCCTAGGTCACTCCTTGTCATCATCTCATGATGCTACAGGACATCTACCCAGAAATGGCTTTACAAAGTTGACATGAATGACAATCAAACGCAAAAGCAGTTGGAACTTAAGAGTGACTCGTGGCAGCACCTCCAAGATTGGATACGGTCCTTTCCAAAACTTCTGGAGCTTTCGACTTGACTCTTCTTTAACACTGCATTACTCAGATAGACAAGAACTCCAACTCAGTACTTTGGTGTAACTGCTTGGCAATCATGTTTTTTTGCTTCCTGCAAAAAAGGTTGATGATTCTGCCATTTCACTTCTTTCCATGCCTGCTTTAGATTGTGTACTAATTCCTTTAGGTATTCATTGCTGATTCCAGCAGTCAGAATCAGAATCAGAATTTTTATTATCCCTAACATACAGAGTCAAATCACAGATCTGATGTACTGGGGACTCGTCAGCATTACATTTACATTACAATTACAATTTGTATATACAGTATTACAAAAACAATATATAAACACTCCAGTTTCCATGTATTACAAAGTAATATATAATGCGTTTACATAGTGAACATATTTTACAATGATTTATTTGACACAAAACTGCTAATGATGTTTCCTTGCTCAGACTTCTACATCATCATTCTTAAATTCTTCTACGGAGGAATAACATTTCTCCACTAATAACTTGTGCAACTTTGGTTTCAGTTGCCCTAGCTCAATGCTGTTTATTTGTTTCTTTTTTAGCATGTTGTAGATTTTCATGCCCATATATTCTAGGGTTTGTGCATATAACTTTAACCTGTGAGTAGGAAGCATGAAGTTTGTCTTATTTCTAGTGCTGTATTGATGCTTAAAATTGTTGTATGTGAATAACTTAGGGTTACTGTATACAAAAATAATCAGTTCATAGATGTTCAAACAGGGGGCACTTAATGTTTTTAGATTTCTTAACAGTGGGCGACAAGATTCTTTTGGTCTTGCGTTACACATATTGATTTTTGTAATTTTAATATTCTAATGATTTTGCTTGTATTACCCCAAAAGATAAGTCCATACCTTATAACAGCTTCAAAATAGCTGTGATAAACTACTTTTCTTATCTCCATGCTAGTTCATTATGACAAAATCTCATAGCAAAAGTAAGGCTGTTTAACTTATTTGCTAAGTATTCTATATGTGAAGAGCAGGATAAATTTTGATCCAAATGTATTCCTAAAAATTTAACACAATGTGATTCTTTCAGTTTTTGGTTTCTGCAGGTAATATGAATTTAATTTATCTTAGGGTTTTTAGTTTTAAATGAAGTAAATGTGTTTTTCCAATATTAAATTTTAACCCATTTAGTTGGAACCAGTCTTCTAAACTGTCTAGTAGGTTTGTGACAGTTGAGGGACTTTGTTCTGAGTGATTGCTTTCGATGAGGGCAGACGTATCATCAGCGAATAAAACATTGTGAATTTATGTTTAGTGTCAAGTAAGAATAAAATTGACCCAGAATTGAGCCTTGTGGAACGCCTCGTGAAATAATAACTACTCTTTGTTTTCTCTTTCTGAAGTATGACCTGAACCACTCTAAAACACGACCTCCAGTTCCGTATTTTTCCATTTTATACAAGAGCAGTTGATGGTTTACACAATCAAATGCTTTTGTGAGGTCACAGAACAATCCTGCAACTTTTCTAGACTTGTCTAAGACGGAACAAATTTTTTTCACAAACTGATTTATGGCGTCTATTGTGTTTTTACCTTTCTGAAAGCCGTATTGATTATCTGACAGTGTCTTTGATATTTTATAAATTTTTTATTTTCATTACTACCACTTTTCAAATATTTTTTAGAAATTTGGGAGAATAGAGATTGGGCGGTAGTTCCCCATATCTTCTCTTGAGCCATTTTGAACAAAGGTTTTACCACTGCATGCTTCAGGGCGTCTGGAAAGTGGCCTTCTTCGAGTGATTTATTGATTAATGTGCAAAGGAGGTGAGTTATTATCCTGACAGCTGATTTAACTACTTTAGTAGGTATGCCATCCCACCATTTTTGTTTTTGAGGTGTTAAATTTGTTAAAGCATTCTTCTGCCTTCTGACCTAATTGTACTTTTTTGGTATAGCCATCCACATCTGCAACTTATTTTGATACATTTATTTAAAAAAATTGTTAAAAGATTCTAAAATCAGAGAAGGATTTGTTATAGTTTTATTTCCCACCTTAATTTAGGAAATAACTTTGTTGTTAGTTCTCATCCCCAGTTCTGATTTTACGACAGACTAAACTGCCTTTGATTTGTTTTCATGAGAGAAGACGTATTTATTATTTATACACATATATATTATTGTTATATTTTAATTTATTATTATATAGTTGATCATGCAAAGTCCAAGGGTGGATGTAACCTCCTTTTATATAGAATTTTGTATGGACTTAGGCCATTTGACATGCATATTTTCACATTGTTAGTGCTCATGATGTGTGGAAGATACACATCCCAATTGTCATGCTTGCTGCTTATGTAGTGGCTAACCATCTTAATGATTGTTCTGTGAACTTGGTCAGTGTGGCCATTTCCTTCTGGGTGTAGTTCTTAGTTGTTGCTTTATTTGCATTAGCTTACAAGTTTGTCTAAGCAATTCACTCATGAAATTTAATCCTTGGTCACTCATTATGCTTGATGATGATCCAAACTTTAGAATCCACTCTTTTATAAAAACCTTAGTCACAGTCTTGCAGTCTGATCAGGTATCGGTATCATGAGAAGATATCTGGAGAAATTATCTAACATGGTCAATATGTATTTACTCCCATTTTTAGTCTAAGCAAAGGTCCAATGACATCAAGTCCATGTGTCTGTCATTAGTGTCTGGCAGTTCTTGTAATGGTTGCCTTAATTTTTCCCGAATTATCCTGTCTGTTGCAGGAATCACACTGTGAAACAAACTCAAGAACGTCAGCTTTACATCTTGGCCACCAATATAACTCAGCTATTTTAATGTTTGTTGCTTACTTACCACAGCTTCCAGATCATAAAGAATCATATTGTTCCATCACAATTTGCTCTCTCATGCTTTCCGGAATAACTAGGCGGATTCCTTTACTAGTGATCATGTACAGAAACCCACCTATTTCAACAAAATATTGAGGATTTTTCCATATTTTGCATTGTGGATCCTCCTCATGAGCTGCTTTTAACTCTTTCACGTGACTTATTGTAACACAGAAACGTTCCTTTCAGCTCATCACATCAGGATTTACATGTAGTTTGCCAGGCCGATGAACAACTTTAAATTGAAACTCACTCAGTCTGAAAGCCCACCTTGTTAATCTAGAACTTGGGTCCTTTAAGCTCAATGGTTATTTCAGTGCAGCACGGTCTATAATCGCTGTGAATTCTCTTTCTGTCAAAATATGTCTCTTATTTGTTATTCCAAAAACCAAAAGCACATAGATCCTTTTCCGTTGTAGTATAATTGCATTCTGCTTTGTTTAATTATATGGAAGCAAATAGTATTCAGTGTTCATGGCCATCAATTTCTTGAGACAAAATAGCACCAACAGCAAAATTTGAAGCATCTGTTGAAAGAATTAAGGGCTTGCTGAAATTTGGATAGGCTAACACTGAAGATGTGGTCAGGGCACTTTGAAGTTCTCCCATTTCTCTCCTGCATTCTGTTGACCAACTGAATGTAGTTCCGTTTTTCGGTAGCTGTGTCATTGGGCATGCTATATTTGCATAACCGGCTTTGAAATGCCTATATAAATTTGCCAAACCCAAGAATGATTGTAATTCCTTTAAAATCTATGGTTCCAGAAAATTCTTGACAGCTTCAATTAATTTTGAATCAGAACAGACCCCTTCACTAGTTATAAGCTGTTCAAGGTAGTTCACTTAATTTTGCATCTGGATACACTGTCAGCTGATGACATCTGCTTGTTAGATCACAAACCGAAAAAAGTCAACATCTGCCCAAGTAATCCAGGGTTTGTACCAGGTTTTGTATGGGGTAAATATCTGGTGTGGGTACTGGATTCAGAGTATGATAACCCACGGAAAAACAGAACTGCAATTTTCCAGAAACATATTTCTTCTTAACAATGACAACCAGATGAACACTATGGTGGATCTGTAGGATCTCTTGGTTCTATAATTCTGGCTTCCAGTTGTTCTTTAACCATTCCTTCTACTAGCTCTACGTAAATGGTATTCTATAAGGTCTCTGAGTGATCGCAACTGCATTTACAGTACGTATATTTGGGGTTGGGTTGTTTAGGGAAGGAGACCAGACAGTGAGGTCATCAGACACATTAGATTAGTGAAGGAAGGAAGTCGGCCATGCCCTTTCAAAGGGACCATTCTGGCATTTGCCTGAAGCGATTTAGGGAAATCACAGAAAACATAAATCAGGATGGCCGGACATGGGATTGAACCGTCGTCTTCCCGAATGTGAGTCCAGCATGCTAGCCACTGCGCCACCTCACTCGGTGTATGTATATAATGCTGAACCAGATGAGTGACAGGTAAATTTGAATGTTCTCGGAAAAGATCTGCATACTCCAATAAAACAGGCGCTAAGATCTTCTTTTCTTTAACTGACAAATGCCCTATCTTCTTCCAAATCTTGCTCTTTATTTCATTATTAATTCCGACTTCTGACTGCAATTTTTGGTACCACTAGAAAAATCTCCATAACTAATAAATTTGAAACTTCATTTGGAATCTGTATGACATCACTTTTACTTATGCTCGACACTTCATCAACTTCATTTCCTCATGGCAAGCCGGCCGGAGCGGCCGAGTGATTCTAGGAGCTTCAGTCTGGAATTGTGCGACTCCTATGGTCGCAGGTTCGAATGGATGTGTGTGATGTCCTTAGGTTAGTTAGGTTTATGTAGTTCTAAGTTCTAGGGGACTGATGACCTCAGATGTTAAGTCTCATAGTGCTCAGAGTCATTTGAACCTCATGGCAATACAACATCTTCATTGTTGTGTGTCTTCTCTTTTGTGGAACCAATTAGCAAGGCCGAGAGGGTGGCGCAAGTACTGGGCAAGCCTGCTAGCACTTAAAACGCACCCCAGGCGCAGCAGCGTCCAAAGAGAGGATACTCTGTATATCTGCAATGGTGTAGAACTAACACAGGTAGTGGCAGTTTAACGGTTATAAATCTGCACAAATGGACGTATGTACAGACGCCAGGGGTCGCTATCAATAGCTGGAGGGCCCATCTTAGGTCCATTGACCAGTTACCACCCAAGCTGGGCAGCCCCCAGTTAACTAGGTACAGGCCTGTCCCGTATAGATTGTTTGACTTGAGAATACATATTACTAGCCTTGCAAGAAGTTGTCGCCAAAGATATCAACACATGTTGACACGAAAAAGAAACATAAACCTACTTCACTCTGTTTTGAAACATGTAATATCAGTACTATGATACAAAGTTCCCCCAACGTCTTTGAAAGCTCTCAAGATTTATGGTAAACAGCCGTCATTGACCTGGAATTAGTCATGCTTAATGTTGCTGTAACAGCCTTGCAAAAAACCAGGCTACCAGATGAAGGTTCAATACGAAACAAAGTTTACACATTTTACTGGACAGGACAGGACGTTGACACTTCCAGACGCTGGGAACTTTGGCAGAGTGTATTCAGGTATCAAAATGGACATAGTGCCCACCCCTAAGAAGATTGCTACACTTATGGAGATCAGTGGAACAGTCATCACAGATTGTAACTGAGAATTGCAATGTTAGGTAGAAAACTTTCCAACTCTATTCACATCTAATCAAAATAAGCCCTAAAGCAATAGAAGTAATTTCTCAATTATCAACTTGCCATGAGCTGCATACTGTGACTACTAAGGAGGAGTTCCAGAGAGGTGTTGCACAGCTCAAATGCAAGAAATGACCTGCCAAAGACAACGTCCACACAGAATGTATCAGACTGGCTCCACTCCTCCCAGTGTTCTATGATATTGCATCTTTTCTGTCAGTCATCGGTTATGCTGAAATGAAATGAGCATACGGCATTGTCGGCCAGGAGTCCCCCATTCGGGGAAGATTGGCTGTCGAGGGAAAGTACTTGTTGCACTCGATGCCACATTGGGTGACTTGCGTGTTAGAGATGGGGATGAAATGGTGATGAGGACAACACAATACCCAGTCCCTGAGCGGAGAAAATCTCCTGACCCAGCTGGAAATCGAACCCGAGCCCCTTGTCATGGCATTCCGCTGTGCTGACTACTCAGCTAACGGAGGCGGACATAGTTTATGCTGTGGGCCTATCATGCTGAAAGTTTGTTTTAAATTATTCTTCAGCATATGCTTCGGATCATTCTGTGCTGTTCTAGACTAAAGAAACTAGACAACTTGGCACTTTTTCGGGGGATGCTGTGAGCAATGGGCAATCACTCACCTTTGGAACAGTGGCTGCTGCACAGGACAGAGATGTGTGACAGAAAAGAGACCTGCCTACTTATCTACTCATCGCAGATTGGGCAACAGACGAACCAATAGTGCACTCACGAGGTCACGATGCCTGCAGTCATAGACCACAGATAGATCACGCACCAATCTCTGCTGTGTTGATGTTTGTAACCAACATCTAAGTCACGCGACTTGGGGCAGCAAGTAAAGTCATTAAAGCAAGCCGAATCACTGTCGTTAAGCACTATACGAAGTGGAGCTGACAGTTTTCTCATTTATATCTGAAATCAGGCACAGATTTTTAGCAATAAAATGGGTTGTCATATTGCTATTATAGATCGTGTACTAATACAGTTAACCCAATTTTTCATAAATTCCTAATATTAATGCGATGGTTATCGTTATTTCATGTGGCCATTTGAAACGTTTGACAGTTATTTCACAAACGACAGAATTACAGTTATTTGGTGAATGCCTGCTTCTGTTGCATTATCAGTTCAAATGCTTCAAATGACTGAGCACTATGGGACTTAACATCTGTGGTCATCAGTCCCATAGAACTTAGAACTACTTAAACCTAACTAACCTAAGGACATCACACACACTCATGCCCCACGCAAGATTCGAACCTGCGACCGTAGCAGTCGCGCGGTTCTGGACTGAGCGCCTAGAACCGGGAGACCACCGCGGCCGGCTGCATTATCAGTCTTAATTCATTACTTCCATTGGAGTAGAAGACGAACTATCAGTTTGGCAGGCAGCATTAGTTTTCCGAGGATTTCTCCACAATATGTAAGAAATGAAATCCATTTATATTTATAATGTCCACCTTTTTCAATAATAAGCGTTTATATTTTATGGCTTTTGCTTAATCCTGTACAGATACCAAAACAATGGACATAATATACTAGAAAATATGTTAGAGAATTCCTGTAGTCTGTTATTTTAGAACGTTAGTTTTCATCGAGTTTTACATCCAAGGAACAACATAGAATCTAACTTTCGACCCATGGAAATTTCTCTACAAGTATTTTAAAGTAGTTCATATTCACAACTGAGATCTTCGTCAGTTTATGCACTCTGCAGGATACAAAACAAGACTTATCTGGGCATATGTAGATGTAATTACTTCTGCTTCTCATAAAGAGCATAACATTTTATCTATAATAAAAATGTCATAAATTGTGCATTATAAATGCGTAATAGAAAGCACAGACTGCATGACTTCATTTCACTGAAACCAACATCTAGTTGGTTTCAGTAAAATGACGTCATGCAGTCTGTGTTATCTGTGGTCTGCGCCAATAACGGTGCTATGATGGCGCGCTGTATTGTTTCCTACCTAAATTTTGCAACGAGTGGGAACAGCCCGTACTGAAAGTCGTCCAAGTTTTTAGCCTACAGCTGTTCCTCTCTTCCCTGAAAAGATCCGAGTTACATTGCGAATATATTAGCATTTATTCGTGCTTAGCTGTAATTCACCCTATAAAACCAAGAGAAACCTTTGCTTCTATTACTCACTCTTTTTCGCAGTGTTAGTTGCCGTCTTGTGCGCTTTCCCCAATTTACGCTACGAATCGATTGAGTTTATTTTTTCTGTTTACGCATTGACTGTTCTAACAGGAGAGCTGACACAAATATCCAATGGTGGTCTGTTTCTTCTAAGAACTGATGGGCTGCTTTTGACAGTCACAGTTGATGCAAAAGTGTCTGTGTGGCAGACGTACCAGTTTTCAGCCTACAGTATCGGAAAGACTGACTCATGGTGACCACATATCTACACTAATAGCTTTCAATCGTTGGTGAATCGTCTGACGATTAAATTCAATGAAACCTATCTTTAAAAAGTTTACAGTCAGCACCCTTTTCTTTTTTGTCATAATTTACTTTTGTTTGTGCTTGGTTCTTTGGAATATACGCCAGAAGCGAACTGAATAATTTGCTAGGAAAAACTACAAAATATACTATAAATTATATGCACAAAATAATCTTTATAGGAATTTAAGAATCTTTCAGTCGATGAAAAGTTTTACATTACGTACTGGCAGACTGTAAATATTTACATAAATATAAGTTTTTCTGTTGCAGTTATAATTTTCTAATTTCGTAATATCTTTCAGTACTCTTCGTAGAAAACAAATGACGATTCGGGAACATAACGTTGATTTCATTGTTTATCTTTTGTCTACGTTGTATACAAGAAACTCGTATATACTATAAATCAATGCAAGTTAAATAAACACAGTACAAAATTTTGGAGTGATGCCATTTATGTCAAAATCTTGGAAGTAGCAACAGAATCAGTTCAATATGCAACGCGTTAGTGGCAGGAGACTTAGGAAGGCCTATACTGATGAAGGTAAGTGATATTCCCCGAAGTTCGTATTTATTGGTTTCTGAATCAATGAATTTCGTTCGGTTTGGATTTTGTATATACGAACTTTTAACGTCTTCACACCATGCGGCACTGTACGCCACGATTCTGCAGTTTTGCCAGAAAATATACTGAGTAGAAAACTATTGCAGCGTTGACATCTACGGACGTCGACTTTTACCCTCTTGCAGAATACGATAAAGTTGGAACAATAATTAATTTAACTGAATATCTATCACGGACTGGTACTTTAATAGTGGCTCGATGTATTTAGACGACGTAAATTGGGGTGCAATTGTGACTAGTGGAGTGAAATTGTGACACCGGCCTTTTTTAACCTTATCCGATTTTTCGCCATGTTTCTAGCTGATTTCAGTCTCGAATCAGCAGTTTTCGATGTCTATCGATCCTCCATGGTGAAAGAAAGGCTTTGGACGTTGCTACCTTATTCTTTGCCATCTAAATATGGAGAATGCTAAGTTCACCGGCATAATGACGTCACATCATATCCAGGTTGGGTGAACTTAGCATCCTCCTATAAATATGCATTTGTATACATTCGTTGTTTCTTCTGAAGATCCCTATGGGTTAGAGATATCCCAAACAGGAAAGGAGAAAATTTTAAGTATGATTTACTGACAGTATGCGTCACTGTGAAGAGATAATTAGTATTTTGCTGGAAAACGAAAATTGGGGGGCTGAAATTGTGACACTATAGGGCCGATCGTGTAAACGTTGCTGACTGTAGATCAAATTTGACATTTGATGAAAAATTTAATTATGTTCAGGACTCAGCTCTATTGTATAAAACTAAACTTGGATCCACAGCAGCAGGTTCAGATTTGATCTAAGGCAGCAAGTAACATCCTTGGCAACACGACTCAATCGGCTATCGACACGATTATTGCACTTCTATCGCAGATACTTATCGTACATAGTAGGTACACACTATTATTATCGATTATCGAAGCTGTCGTGCTGTAAAGATGGAAGAAGGTAAACAGGAAAAGCAGTGATAACTGAACATTTTTCAATTCAAGAAAAATTTATTAGGCCTACTGGAGATTGTGTTCGGCCAGTATAAAGATATAATTAATGGATAAAATCACTGTGGCCAACAAAGTAAAGGCATGGAAAGAAGTTACGGTTGACTTTAATTCTCGTAACATTGGAACAGGAAGAGATTAGGAAGACTTTGAAAATGTCCTACGAACATGTTAAGAAAAGGAGTTAGAAATCATCTGCACATGACAAGATATAATTTCAAGACGAACTTTCTAATTATTGCATTTCATTTTTTATGTATGTGGTATGTACATTGGTGCAAAATAGTGTCAAAACCTTTCAAGGTTGAAATGTGCGAAACTGAACGCGATAATTCCGTAAATCCTACTGTCAGAGAAAGTGGACAAAAGTTAATTGCAGTACTGAAGCCACAATTTTCTCCTATTTCCAACGCATACAATGACGATGCAGATTTTCGTCTTGAAGTTATGTGCATAGGTTTGTAAACATTTTGATGCGAATGCATAAATTCCTTTGAAGCACATTTTCTGCGTAAAAAATAATAATGTTATTCATTACGTTCTTGTTTTGACTCAGATTCACATAACATAGGTTGCAGTTCAGTCACAACATTAGTAAACTAGGAGACAGCTGTAACTTCAAATTGAAATATTGCTTTTGTTAATGAAAATGAAAACAAAGGAGAGAATGTTTATGTTGAGCTGATAAGAACTGTAATGCACCAAAACAATGTACTAACTTTACTATCGCTAAATAATATTGCGTATTTTGCACTGAAAATAATCTCTAATTACAGATAGATGTGCAACACTCAAGACGGGATTCTGTTAAAGTGTCAGACTCTCGTACCAAACGCAAAAGAACAGATGTTCTCTTTAATAAATACCAATTTTACAAGAGAAGATTACACTGCCTCGAGTGTGAACATAAAATCTAAGTACAGTGCTTGTTTGCAGATTATGAAACAATCTAATATACCGGTACACTATGTGATCAAAAGTATCCGGAGACCTGGCTGGAAATGACTTATAAGTTCGTGGCGCCCTCCATCGGTAATGGTGGAATTTAATGCAGTGTTGGCCCACACTTAGCCTTGATGACAGCTACCACTCTCGTAGGCATACGTTCAATCAGGTGCTCCGAAGGTTTCTTGGGGAATGGCAGCCTATTTTTCACGAAGTGCTGCACTGAGGAGCGGTATCGATGTCGGGCGGTGAGGCCTGGCATGAAGTCGGCGTTCCAAAACATCCCAAAGGTGTTCTGTAGGATTCATACAGGGATGTTATTGTCGTGTAACCACTCTGCCACAGGCCGTGCATTATGAACAGATACACGAATGTGTTGAAAGACACAATCACCATCCCTGAATTGCTCTTCAACAGTGGGAAACAAGAAGGTTCTTAAAACAAAACTGCCTTCGAATTTTATTTCTGACACTACACATGCTGGCAGACGACATTCACCGGGCATTCGCCATACCCACACCCTGTCATTGGATCGCCACGTTGTGTATCATGATTCGCCACTCCACTCGACGTTTTTACACTGTTCAGTCGTCCAATGTTTACGCTCCTTACACCAAGCGAGGCGTTGTTTGGCATTTACCAGCGTGATGTGTGGCTTACGACCAGCTGCTTAACCACGAAATCCAAGTTTTCTCCCCTCTCGCCAATCTGTCATAGTACTTGCAGTGGATCCTGATGCAGTTTGAAATTCCTGTGTGATGGTCAGGATAGATGTCTACCTATTACACATTACGACCCTCTTCAAATGTCGGCGGAATCTATCAGTCAACACATTAGGTCAGCCTGTACGGCTTTGTGCTCTACGTGTCCCTTCATGTTTCCACTTCACTGACACATCGGAAACGGTGGACCTAGGGATGTTTAGGAGTGGAAATCTCTCGTACAGACGAATGACACAAGTGACGCCTATCATCTGACCACGTTCAAAGTCTTTTAAGCTCCATGGAGTGCCCCATTCTGCTCTCTCACGATGTATAATGACTACTGAGGTCGCTGATATGGAGTGTCTGGCAGTAGGTGGCAATGTAACTAACATGAAAAACGTATGCTTTTGGGGGTGTCTTGGATACTTTTGATCACATAGTGTAAGAACGCGACAGTCCATCTCTTTTTTCTGTTGCTCACTGCGTCTGCAGCGCGCCAAGAGGCCAGGAAGTACCATAAAATTCGGCGAGATCTTGTGAAAGCGAAGGAGTATCGTAATTCTTTATATTGGTCTGCTGAATGGTTTTTACAAAGGGGAGCGTCTATTGCACAATAAATTGCAGCAACAATGTAAGGAGACACAACGTTTGTCTTTCTTAGTTTTCCTAACAACTTTAGAAGGTGTGAACCGCTACATTACACGACAGTTTATTAACGATTTTCTTGTAACCTACAGATATTAACTGAAGGATGTCGTGCTCTTCAAGAAGAAAAAATCGCTAATGAACAGCAGAAGACCTGACCTTTTGCTAAAAGGCATCGTATAGCTACTCAAAAACGTGACGTTCTCTTTACCACGCTTGGAAAGAACATAAGAAACGTGTATGGAAAGCAGTACCTTCATTGTTTACCGTAGCAATAAGATACCACAACTGTAGCTGAAGGAAAAATCACACAGATGTGATAATAACAGAACAAAGGCGATAAAACTGTTTCCCAACACAGAAGAAACGAATTCCACAATTGTTGCTGCGTCAGCGCTGCTAACGACAAGAATTCTCAACACATTCGCTTTTGAAGCGAAAGTAATCATATTTACAAAAATATTTATGTATTAGAACGTCTTGTGAAGTGTAAGGCTGTGCGAAATATGAGGCTCCCTACAAAGTTGTTATGTGTCAAAGAAAGTGCCTGTCGTCATAAGAATAGACAACAAAAGAAATATATTCCTCTCATGCATGAAATATTTGTTTATACTTTGTTTTCAGCAGAGAAAGCTGCGATTATACGCATATTCGAAAGTATTTCTTCATTATTAAGTTGGAGCTTACGTCACTGAATCACGGGATACAGCTGTTTTTACATTATTTCATGATCATTCACATCTCTTGATAATTTACTAATACTTGAAACGTAAAAATGTAATAACAATTTCGCTGATTAACTAGAAAAATAATAAAAACAAAATTTAATTTTACCTCCGCTTTCTCGTCGCTTGGGGCAGTAGTGTAGAACCAGCTGTCACACAGTAACAATCTTCACAGCAGTGATATCACGACTCTATATGTGTGACATGAAAGAATGGAAACCTCAAAGTAGTTAAAGAAATTAAAGAAGTGGAAGGAAACGAAATGAAAATACAATCGGTCTTTTAATCTGGCACATTGTAAATTTCTTCCAATTTTGCAGCTTTTTGTATAAATACCTTGTTAATAAATATCGCTACTCATTGCTTTGTGACTGCTTTCTTCGTTTCCCCTTGGTTTGTAGCGTAGGCCTACTGAAATTTCTTCATGGACAGGTTTTCATCCTTACGTTATATACGGTTTTTGCATACATTTTAATACGTTCCGATCAATGTTTTAAGGCGAATTTGTTGCGTAAAAGGTAGTTTATAAAATTATTCATGGTGTTCTAGTTCTGATTCAGAATTCAATAAACAAGAGACAGAGAAGTAACTAGAACTAAAAGAAAGAAAAAGAAAAATCTTGCTCTCAAACTGACATTTTGTACATTTTTTTCCAATTTTTAACTTTTTACATAACTACATTATTAATAAATTCCGTCCTACTGCCTTGTGACCCCTGTTGGTTTCGTAGTCTGCAGACACTGAAATTACAGTCTTCTGGCAAGCACAGTGTCATCAGTTTCGGCTTCTTCTCTTCCACCATATTGTGTAAGAACAATGATGCAACTAATATAACTGCTGCAAGATTTACTTTCATTCCGAGTCCTAAACTCAAAGAGGGAAATCGTCATTTTACTGCTCCAGACATACTTTCAATTGGTGATCTGGTTTTCTTGTGGCACGATTATAGATTCACTCAGTCGCCTTTTTGTCACGAAGTACCGGCTTGAACAAATCCCTGCAACGCTGGTAGCCAGTCTCCCAGAAGTATGCCTTCCGGAATTTCTCCTGTTTCCAGCTGAGCACCTATGCGTGAATTTCCGAAAATGTTACTGTCATGGGCAGATCTGGCCAGTTAGCCATAATATTTAAACATCGCAGCTTAGCATCTGAGACCGCTTGTATGTTTAAAGAAAACCACCCTCGACGATTTGTAAGTCACTCATTATTTTCGCCACCAGGTGATTTGATGGGGTTACGAGCGCAATCAGTAGCGCCTAAAACACCAGGAAAATCCGAAATTTGATAAAAATCAATCTGGTTGTTCCTAAGATCATTTTCATCAACTGGTATTTCGATAAATTCATTTTTCAATGAGGCAGTGAAGGCCAATACCTTCCGGACAACTCTGCAGGCTTCATGTACATCTACTTTAAACAGATGACCAACCTCTATTTGAAATGTTCCTGTCGCGTAAAATCTTAAGGTTAACAGCAACACGCAAATTGCAGTCAGTCAGTTCCGGTTTCTTTTGGTTGGTTCCATCAGACAGTCTCTGAGCCTTAGTTCCAACTGCTCTACAGTACTTTTCTCCAAATGATACCTCATCTTAAATGACTTGTGTTATTTAACTCAAAGAGTAGGTCTGCCTTGTCATGGGAACTTCAGGGAGCTCGTTGGATCTCATCGTCATCATTCTCTGTGGACGCATCTGAATACTCAGATATCTGTAAAACAAACGAAAGGAAACAGCGTAATTCACATTGGCTATGGTTGTTGCACACAGAATCCTGCCTAACAATGGTCCAGAATGCTCGCAAAATGGAGAGTATGGTACGATTTCAATGGTACGGATGTCATGGTAATATTGTTATAATTATCTTTCGACCAATAAAATAGAGAAAGTAGTAATAATTGGAAAAAAATTCCGAGAATTGGTGTGGGTTCGAACATGTTATCAGTACTGAAGTCTACAACACAACCATCGAAACAAATTATGGGAACAGGATACGAATTGCGGTATATAGAATAAACTGTCCCCACTAATATCTACACATACATATATTTCGACAATTATCATACACTCCTGGAAATGGAAAAAAGAACACATTGACACCAGTGTGTCAGACCCACCATACTTGCTCCGGACACTGCGAGAGGGCTGTACAAGCAATGATCACACGCACGGCACAGCGGACACACCAGGAACCGCGGTGTTGGCCGTCGAATGGCGCTAGCTGCGCAGCATTTGTGCACCGCCGCCGTCAGTGTCAGCCAGTTTGCCGTGGCATACGGAGCTCCATCGCAGTCTTTAACACTGGTAGCATGCCGCGACAGCGTGGACGTGAACCGTATGTGCAGTTGACGGACTTTGAGCGAGGGCGTATAGTGGGCATGCGGGAGGCCGGGTGGACGTACCGCCGAATTGCTCAACACGTGGGGCGTGAGATCTCCACAGTACATCGATGTTGTCGCCAGTGGTCGGCGGAAGGTGCACGTGCCCGTCGACCTGGGACCGGACCGCAGCGACGCACGGATGCACGCCAAGACCGTAGGATCCTACGCAGTGCCGTAGGGGACCGCACCGCCACTTCCCAGCAAATTAGGGACACTGTTGCTCCTGGGGTATCGGCGAGGACCATTCGCAACCGTCTCCATGAAGCTGGGCTACGGTCCCGCACACCGTTAGGCCGTCTTCCGCTCACGCCCCAACATCGTGCAGCCCGCCTCCAGTGGTGCCGCGACAGGCGTGAATGGAGGGACGAATGGAGACGTGTCGTCTTCAGCGATGAGAGTCGCTTCTGCCTTGGTGCCAGTGATGGTCGTATGCGTGTTTGGCGCCGTGCAGGTGAGCGCCACAATCAGGACTGCATACGACCGAGGCACACAGGGCCAACACCCGGCATCATGGTGTGGGGAGCGATCTCCTACACTGGCCGTACACCATTGGTGATCGTCGAGGGGACACTGAATAGTGCACGGTACATCCAAACCGTCATCGAACCCATCGTTCTACCATTCCTAGACCGGCAAGGGAACTTGCTGTTCCAACAGGACAATGCACGTCCGCATGTATCCCGTGCCACCCAACGTGCTCTAGAAGGTGTAAGTCAACTACCCTGGCCAGCAAGATCTCCGGATCTGTCCCCCATTGAGCATGTTTGGGACTGGATGAAGCGTTGTCTCACACGGTCTGCACGTCCAGCACGAACGCTGGTCCAACTGAGGCGCCAGGTGGAAATGGCATGGCAAGCCGTTACACACGACTACATCCAGCATCTCTACGATCGTCTCCATGGGAGAATAGCAGCCTGCATTGCTGCGAAAGGTGGATATACACTGTACTAGTGCCGACATTGTGCCTGTGTCTATGTGCCTGTGGTTCTGTCAGTGTGATCATGTGATGTATCTGACCCCAGGAATGTGTCAATAAAGTTTCCCCTTCCTGGGACAATGAATTCATGGTGTTCTTATTTCAATTTCCAGGAGTGTACATGTGCACACAGTACAAGGTATAAGAACACACTCCCCCACCCCTCTCGCCACCCCCCCCAACAGTATGGAGTACCGCATGTGAGCCTTCAGGGAAGACCATGTGGAAATCGATGCTGTTGGTGGTCGTACGAGCTGGTAGACACATGACCGGGTATCTCCACCCTGACCGGGGCGGGGTGCAGTGGCGGAGTGATGGGAGGCAGGTTCACCTGAAAGTTGTTGAGCCAGTGAGGACGGACGATGCGGCTGCCAGTCCGAGAGCAGGCAGGTTGAACGGCAGATGGCGGGGCATAGGTGTGGCAAGCCTGGATGCTAATCGAGCCGTCCAGCAAGATGAAGGTGTGAATTATTGTCAGGTCGCACTCACGAGGGAGGGTGACGCTTTGCACAAGACTGACGTTTAACAGGTCATTGAGTGTTGGGGCCATGGTGTCTGTGACTAGAATGAGAACTCGGTCATCAAGAATGACGATTGAAATGTCGTCTACGTGATGTGGGGGTGAGCAAGGAGAATTTTGTGCACAATAATGTCCATCGTTAGTCTGCAAATGAGGCAAAACTGGAACATGTCGTGATTGATAGTGGGCGTGTGCATTTTGCATAAATGGCGGCATTGCACACGGCACAACAGTAACTGTTGTTGTGGCCGGTTGAGAGTCAAAGTATGTGTGCGAATGTAGATCGCCTTGAACATTATACGATCGATCAGTAGGTACACAGTTCTGAATCTTTATCCACTTCACACTTCACATGTTGGCAAGCACAGTCCAGTGACACGAAACCTGAGTCCATTGTTTGAGTTAACGGTGTAGCACTCGACTATTGTAGAACAACAAAGTTTGAGGTTAACGTGGTTGGAGATCGTGAATCATTTTGTGGGATCCTGAAAGAGATACAGTACATTAAGTTTTGGATTTTGTCATAGAGTAATCTACTGAGGCACAGAGAACCATAAAACATATCTTCATGCTTCAGACATCTGTTGATCTTTTGGTGGGTCAGTTTTATATGTACTGTAGTGCCACATTGTATGTACCTCTGAACATGCATGAAAAGCTGTCTCACTGGTTTCTCTGATATTCACTTAAATATGGGGGTCAAAGTATACACTAATATGGGGACATTGAGGGACAATTAAAGAGTCGACATAAAGTTAAAAGAACACAGCTGGCAATCTGTTGCGTACTGCAGTCAAACAAAAGTTAAATGTTGGCCACAGTATAAAAATCACACAGAGCGAGATACTTAAAAAACAAAACCACAGGAAATGACGCAACACTCACAAAGAATAAAAACCGCTGGTAGGTACCTGCCAAAGGACTGGAGGTCAGAGAGGAGGAAAACAGAGGGGAGGGGGATGGGGGCAGAAGTAAGAGGAAAAGGGGGAGGGGACAGGGGGTGCACCAAGAGGCAGGAGACAGGAAGGGCGGGAGATGAAGAGGGAAGACAAGGCAGGAGGGAGTGCAGAGAAACTGAAGGGGAGCACAGGAGAGGTCACTCCAGAGAAGGAAGGGGGAGGAGAGGGAACCCTGAGGAGGAAGCAGGAAGAAGGTGGAGTTTGAGTTGGTAGGAAGGGTAGACGTCAGGGCAAAGCTCATCATCCGGGAGGGGTAGGTGCTGGAAGTTGCATTGGGAAAGGATTTGTAGTTGTGGAGGATGAAGGATGCAGTCCCCATGTGCACCCGGACAGGAGTTTCAGGAGGCAGACTCTGTTGTGAGCTTTGTGTTGGATTGTAAGGAGATGGGGCCCTTATGGCTCTCAGCACGTCATTTGCCTTTTAGTCAAGTGACCTTGTTGATAGATAGTAATACTTGAATTTAATCATTTCTTCAAATGGCAGTTTGTGTTTGGAGTTGATTGTCTACTGTGCAAGAATCTGCTTTCCTGTGGAGTATCAACATGGACTCTGTTGAGCCTGTATTAAGTGCTAACAGAAAATAAAATTACCAGGAAAAGTTATCCGCAAAGAAACTAGTGTATTCCAGACCAGATCCGTTGTCTGAGAAAGTGACAAAATCAAATAAGAGTGACTACAAGCAAACATTTAACAAAGAAGTTTATAATAAGCATAAGTTGTTGTGTGGGTGCAACATGCCTCATTTTCAGCCCATAAGTTATTTCATTAACACTTTGTGGACCGACAGCTTATACACACTCTTGGTCCAATGGACCGGACATTTTTACCATTTTTTGAAATGCCACTGGCACGTTTCTATTTAAGATATCTTGAAACAGAAAACATATTATGAAAGAACGGTCCTTAAGGTATATTTTAAACATTTACTTTATTAGCTTCAGTGTGGAAGAGTTTGAAGCATTCTGGAATCCAGAGTGGTACATTGTAGTCTGTACACCACCAACTGGTTTCCTCCCAACCTGTTTTGCCACTTTTTTTTTTTTTTTTTTTTTTTTTTTTTTTTTTTTTTTTTTTTTGTCTTCCGAGCAAACTTTACACACTCTAGTTGGACACTCTCTCTTCTCAGTGACTGGAATTTTTTCTGCAAAGTGTCGTCCTAGAAGTCTGTTGCTGTGAGTTTCACTAGGAACATTGTCTAGTGCCAAATTTGTACCTTTGTGAATCAGTCCTTCATCAATTTGTCATAGAAAAGTGGAAAAATGGCAGCTCTTTCTTTGAGCAGGAGTCCTGTTTTCCCGGTATAAGACAAATGCATTTGTTGCAGCCATTATAAGCATGTGGAAGAACAATTTCTTCCACCACTTCATCTGTTTCCTCCTAAATGCATAGTAAGAAATCATTTGATCACTCCTATCGACCCCTGTTTTGTAAATATTATAGTCAAGAATGGCATCTGGGTTTGATTTTACTTTGATACCTTCCTTTGTATGAACAGACGTGTCAGAGATGGTAATTTCATGCACAGTGCACAGGCATAATACATCTCTTGTGTCTTTACACTTCAAACAAAGCTGATGATTCCTCCTCATTGACATAGACTCAAATCTTTTCAGTTTTTCGGAAACAATTTCGTTTGGTAGTTCTTTCCAGTTAGTCATGCATGTACCTACTGCTTTCATTTTATGTTGCCACAGAAAAACGAATAATGCTGGTGAACTATAAAATCTGTACATGTAAACAGTGTGGCCTTTTTCCAGGTAATCTGCTAGCAACCTCTCAAATAATGGTAGTATGGAGTTGTCTTGTGTTCTTTTCCCAGCATATACCTCCAATCTAAGAACATAACCAGTTTTGGAATTGCACACAATAAACATCTTGATTCCATACTTGTCAGGTTTATTTTTTATGTAAACCCGAAATACAATTTTTCCATGAAAACCACACATGCCTCCGTCAATAGTGAGGTTTTCTGATGGGTAAAATGTTTTTTGTGATTCTAATAAGAAATGATCCAGGATTGGCCTGATTTTATGCGTGGGGCCATGCTCAGATTGACTTTTTAGAATGTAAGTTGAATTGTCATTCAAATGCAGGTTTGATAATATTGCCTTGAATCTGTTTCTGGCCATAACAGAACCAGTGAAAAGGGTTGAAATAAAACTGTTGGTAGACCAGTAATCTGTTGGTTTTGGTTTTTTCTAAAGAGACATGTGTTTAAGTATGCCAAAAAACAAATACATTTCGTGCAGCTTTCCTCCCATCACGAATTACAAAAGCTGTGGGGTTTTCCCCTGAAGCTGCTTTGAGTTTGTCATGAACAGACTTTTCATATCTGTTTGTTTTGGATTTTATGTGTTTCATTATGGAATTGGGGAAAAGAGGAGTGGAATTCTCTTGAACAGCTGCCATTACTCCACTTTTCTCTACAAATTGTGGCACAGTAGGCTGATTGTCAGCAAATTTCCAGCCTAATTCGGCATCAGTGTGTTTTTTCCATGAAATTTGTTGCCTGTTTGTTGGAGGTACAGACAGCTGTGTTGCAGCTGATGCCTGTTTTGCAGAGAATGTACTTTGTTCAGTAAACATCGGTTGCACAGATGCAGGTTAATCAGATTCTTGTGCAAGATAGATGAGATGAACAGAAATAAATTTTCTGCTAACTGAAGCAACTTGAGCAGTATAAGTCATACAAATAATACTGAAGAAAAACTGCACTAGACAGTTCCTTACCTATATCTGAATACTCTTCATTCTTTTCACGTTCAGACATTTCCCACTCAGAACCAGAATCATCCAATTCTTCTTCTAAGGCTTCTAAAATTGCTTTCTCACTCAGAAAACGTGACATATTTGAGAGAAAAATTAACAAGAAATGGCAAACTGTAACAAGAATGTTTGAAACTCACGGCTACACCAATGCACATTGGTGCAGTATGTCACGGAAGCTGCTATGCGTGTCTTGCCATTTCTTTTGATGTAGTTCTAAAACCAGAACACAGAGGGGAGCAGCAGTCAAGGGACATATAGACAGGTGTTCCACGCAGCTCTACGATGGTAGCCACTAGCCAGCCTGTTTCTGGATGGCTAATAGGCTGCGAGCATGGTGCAGCAGCCACCTGACCTATACTCGGATGTGGTCATTTTGAGGCAGTTCTGGAGCCCGACCTATGCTCGGGCTCGGTCACCAAAGTATCAACTAATACATGAATTAGGAATCTTTTATGTTTGACAGTTCTCCCTCTCCCGTCATCCCTCCTATGTCACTTTCCACAATTCCAACTCCCATACCTTTTATCCCTCTGTCGGCATGCTCCAAGGCTCCATCCTTTCCCCTCTCGTCTATCCCCTTTACACTGCTGATATGCCCAAACCTCCCCCACCAGTACGTCTCCTCCAATCTGCTGATGACACCGCCTTCCTAGCCTTTTATCCTACCCTTCAGCGGTCCCAATGTACCCTCCAAACCAACCTTGACCAGTTCATCGCTTGGTACAACCAGTGGTTCCTTCGTATCAAACCCTCCAAGACCTAGGCGATCATGATTCTGTCTCCATGATTTCTGCCTCACCATTTATAGCCGTCCTATCCACCTCACTCCTACCCTCAAATACCTTGGCCTCACCCTTGACCGCCACCTCACCTGGACACCCCATCTCCTTACAATCCAACACAAAGCTCACAACAGAGTCTGCCTCCTGAAACTCCCGTCCGGGTGCACATGGGGACTGCATCCTTCCACCATCCTCTACACCTACAAATCCTTTCCCAATGCAACTTCCAACACCTACCCCTCCCGGATGGTGAGCTTTGCCCTGACATGTACCCATCCTACCAACTCAAACTCCACCTTCTTCCTGCTTCCTCCTCAGGGTTCCCTCTCCTCCCCCTTCCTTCTCTGGAGTGACCTCTCCTGTGCTCCCCTTCAGTTTCTCTGCACTCCCTCCTGCCTTGTCTTCCCTCTTCATCTCCCGCCCTTCCTGTCTCCTGCCTCTTGGTGCACCCCCTGTCCCCTCCCCCTTTTCCTCTTACTCCTGCCCCCATCCCCCTCTCCTCTGTTTTCCTCCTCTCTGACCTCCAGTCCTTTGGCAGGTACCTACCAGCGGTTTTTATTCTTTGTGAGTGTTGCGTCATTTCCTGTGGCTTTGTTTTTTAAGTGTCTCGCTCTGTGTGATTTTTATACTGTGGCCGACTTTTAACTTTTGTTTGACTGCAGTATGCAACAGATTGCCAGCTGTGTTCTTTTAACATTATGTCGACTCTTTAATTGTCCCCCCATGTCCCCATATTAGTGTATACTTTAACTCCCAACATCTCCAATTACTGTAATTTTATGTCCCCATTTTTACCCCCATTTTTTGTGTAAAAGTTCCCCTTGTATTTTTGTTAAAACCTTTTGGTTGACGACCGGTGGACTGTGCCACTGTCAGACCTCTCCTGTCCATATGGGGGAGGGGAATGAAATTACAATAAAGGGAAAAAAATTGTACATTTTGCAGAAAAAAGGCAGAAAAACTCCCACTTGCACAAAAATGCAAAACAGAGAGCAGCAAAAGCTTAAACATTACTTCATTCTTGCCATAAACTGTACTTAATTACATACAAAACACCAAAATTTCCCATTACCAATTCTTCCTTTTTCTAGACAAGTTATGAATATTATTGTTACTGTTATTATTATTGTTATTATTATTGTAATTATTATTATTATTGCTGACAACAGGTGAAGTTGTAGAAATATGTTGATAAGCATAACTATTATACAGCAGATGCTGTTAATTTCACTCTCATGTTTGTCTGAATTTAAAAATTTGTGAACATCCAGAATGTACTCCTACAAGCCCTCACTGCTTTTCAGTGTTGTTTGTGCTCCCTGAGTAACTCTAAATTCTGACATAAAAGTCTTAAAACAAGTGGGCAAAGTGAAAAGAAATAAAAATGTCCAACCACACTTACTAATTAGACAAACAAGAAGCATACTGGTAGCCATATTGCTAGAGTCTGCGCAGGATTCAGTGGCCGATGCATGGGGGAGTTCACGTGTTTGTCCAGAAGGGAGACCAACAGTGTTTGCCCCATTTTGGCAGTAGGCAAAGACAGAATTGAGGGACATGCTTTGCAGTCTTTCTCAAAGCATTTTACAGAAACTATTTGGTACAAAAATTTCATTTTTTTGTTACTTAAGCTTTATGTGTCGGGTTCATGATGATGTGCCAATCATTTTGTTTATGCTCAAGTTATTGTAATACTTATGCTGAGAAAATTAATCTTATGAAGCACACTTACTTGTGATCATGCGTGCCAGCAGTAAATCCAGAATGAAATATCCACAACATTCTTCACATTTCAGAAACAGTTTGAGATATCAAAATGATATTTTGGCAAATGATAGCATGCAAAGAGGAGATAGTTTTGCCATATGAATATTATGCAAAACTTCATTATCTGCCATGTTATTCCACTAACTACAGACTTTTTTTTAATGATAGTATGTAATTTTTAAGGGCAATCAATAGCTGTTGAAATGAGAAATGTGATGGGTTTTGGAATAACATAAGTAAAGGCATTACACATTTATTTTTGTGCCAAGGACGTGCTTTTTCATAAGCTATTGATGTTACTTTTCCTCACTTAATAAACCACTGTTCCAGAATTCTCTCACAATTGTGTCTGAACAATGTGTTAGAGAGGTGACACTGTGTAGATTCTCCTGTGTTTTGGCAAAAGAAGCAACAAAAGAAGCATAGGTTTTACTCAAAATTCACCAGTCATGATGCTTCTATGAAAGTTACAAATGGTTAATCACTGCTTTTGTTACACCATCATCATCATTTAAGACTGATTATGCCTTTCAGCGTTCAGTCTGGAGCATAGCCCCCCTTATACAGTTCCTCCATGATCCCCTATTCAGTGCTAACATTGGTGCCTCTTCTGATGTTAAACCTATTACTTCAAAATCATTCTTAACCGAATCCAGGTACCTTCTCCTCGGTCTGCCCCGACTCCTCCTACCCTCTACTGCTGAATCCATGAGTCTCTTGGGTAACCTTGCTTCTCCCATGTGTGTAACATGACCCCACCATCCAAGCCTGTTCGCCCTGACTGCTACATCTATAGAGTTCATTCCCAGTTTTTCTTTGATTTCCTCATTTTGGACACTCTCCTGCCATTGTTCCCATCTACTAGTACCTGCAATCATCCTAGCTACTTTCATATCCGTAAACTCAACCTTGTTGATAAGGTAACCTGAGTCCACCCAGCTTTCGCTCCCATACAACAAAGTTGGTCGAAAGATTGAACGGTGCACAGATAACTTAGTCTTGGTACTGACTTCCTTCTTGCAGAAGAGAGTAGATCGTAGCTGAGCGCTCACTGCATTAGCTTTGCTACACCTTGCTTCCAGTTCTTTCACTATGTTGCCATCCTGTGAGAATATGCATCCTAAGTACTTGAAACCGTCCACCTGTTCTAACTTAGTTCCTCCTATTTGGCACTCAATCCGTTTATATTTCTTTCCCACTGACATTACTTTAGTTTTGGAGATGCTAATCTTCATACCATAGTCCTTACATTTCTGATCTAGCTCTGAAATATTACTTTGCAAACTTTCAATCGAATCTGCCATCACAACTAAGTCATCCGCATATGCAAGACTGCTTATTTTGTGTTCACATATCTTAATCTCACCCAGCCAGTATATTGTTTTCAACATATGATCCATAAATAATATGAACAACAGTGGAGACAGGTTGCAGCCTTGTCTTACCCCTGAAACTACTCTGAACCATGAACTCAATTTACCATCAACTCTAACTGCTGCCTGACTATCCATGTAAAGACCTTTAATTGCTTGCAAAAGTTTGCCTCCTATTCCATAATCTTGTAGAACAGACAATAACTTCCTCCTAGGAACCCGGTCATATGCCTTTTCTGGATCTATAAAGCATAGATACAATTCCCGGTTCCACTCATAACACTTCTCCATTATTTGCCGTAAGCTAAAGATCTGGTCCTGACAACCTCTAAGAGGCCTAAACCCACACTGATTTTCATCCAATTGGTCCTCAACTAATATTCTCACTTTCCTTTCAACAATACCTGAGAATATTTTACCCACAACGCTGATTAAAGAGATACCTCTGTAGTTGTTACAATCTTTTCTGTTTCCATGTTTAAAGATTGGTGTGATTACTGCTTTTGTCCAGTCTGATGGAACCTGTCCCAACTCCCAGGCCATTTCAATTATCCTGTGTAGCCATTTAAGACCTGACATTCCACTGTATTTGATGAGTTCCGACTTAATTTCATCCCCCCCAACCGCTTTATTGCACCGCAATCTATTGACCATTTTTTCCACTTCCTCAAATGTTATCCTATTTCCACCATCATTCCTATCCCATCCTACCTCAAAATCTGAAACATTACTGATCGCATTTTCACCAACATTGAGCAACTCTTCAAAATATTCCCTCCATCTGCCCAAGGCATCCACAGGCTTCACCAGCAGTTTTCCTGACCTGTCCAAAATACTTGTCATTTCCTTCTTACCTCCCTTTCGAAGACTGCTAATTACACTCCAGAATGGTTTTCCAGCAGCTTGACCCATAGTCTCCAACCTGTTTCCAAAGTCTTCCCACGATTTCTTCTTGGATGCTGCAATTATCTGTTTGGCTTTGTGTCTTTCTTCAACATAACTTTCTCTGTCTACCTGGGTTCTGGTATGTAGCCATTTTTGATATGCCTTCTTCTTCCTTTTACAGGCTGCCTTGACTGTATCATTCCACCAAGCTGTTTGCTTCATCCTACTTTTACACACTACTGTTCCAAGACATTCTTTAGCCACTTCTAGTACTGTGTCCCTGTACCTTGTCCATTCCTTTTCCAATGACTGTAATTGACTACATTCAACTAACTGGTACCTTTCTGAGATCGCTGTTATGTACTTGTGCCTGATTTCCTTATCCTGAAGTTTCTCCACTCTTATCCTCCTACATTTTGTTACATTTTCAGCGAAATTATTTCTAGATACTAACTGAAGCGGAAGTGACAGTGGATCTTTTTGAATGGTCACCATAAAAGTATGAGCATGTAGAGACTCCACTTACAGTTTACAAAAAATGTGAGCATAGACTTCAGTTTAGAATGGCACTACACCTCCACTGCTCAGCATTTATCCTACAGTGTCTGTCTGTAACCTGTTGTTCTATCGGGGACAGATCTGGGGATCTTGCTGCTCTCCCCATCTGTGCCCTGCCAATTGCACATGTACCACTCACATTATTCTGCATCCACACTACAAATGGGAATTGCAGTTCATCAGCTTACTGATCACACTCTTTTACTTGGCCCTTCTGTGATCAGTGGAAGTCCGCTGACTTCATGGCAACCCAGAATGTTTCCAGACTCTGCCAGCATTAGCTATGCAATGGTATTGTGCACCATAACAATAAGCAGCCATTGTGAATTGGTGTTGATCTGTGTGTGGAGTTGCGTCTAGTGATTGTTAATATAATTTACAGAATGAGCAAAGAAGCTGTAACTGACCCATGTAGTGATGCATCATCAACTTTTGTGTCACTTCTGCAACACATTAAACAATCATATCTTCATTCCTTTTATAAGCTGTTAGCTGGTTGCTCTGTGAGGAGGAGGAGGCAGGGTTTGTCTCAGCAGCCAACATGCTATGAGCCGATTGCCAGCTTCCACACCCAGCCCCTTCCACTCAGGAGCCAAGTAACAGTGTGCGAGCAGAGAACGTGATGAACTGGAATTTCGAGTGATCAGTGATAATGCTTCAGTTTTTAGGGAGAATGATTAACACTTTTAGCCTAACAGTTCCAGAAATTAAAACAGAATCAGCAGGCATGTTTGAAAGTTATTTGTTTACTGTTCAGTAAAACATTGCATTGACCACAGTTCAGCCTCATTGTGAATGCTGTTCCCAAACAGTAGATAAGTTGATTGATGTTCTATAATGTCAGATTCCCTACATTTAATGCCAGAGTCAGTGTATGCACATGAACTGTACATGAAACCTTACTTCACATTAACTAATTGTATCTGGAGATACACTGTAATAGTTCTTATGAGCAGTATTTCCTATTAGCCTACTCATTAGAAAGTTGGAAACAGTTTGAGATATACAGGTTTTCATCAGAAGACCTGGCTGCTATGGTGATAAAATTGAAAAGACTGCCAAAATGGTCAATGCAGAAGTAACTTTTACAAACGCATAAGTTCAGTGTTGAAAATAACAGCACTCTCAATCTGAACAAACATACACATTTTTAAGGGCAGAACACTACCATCTTTATTCTTTCATACCTTTCAGAGATTATTAAATCTTTGTAAGATTTAGTTATCATGTTTCTTTCTTGTAACATTATCATGATATGTACTTCTTTATTTTGTAAATTGTACACTACATGTTGACAAAGAAATATGTGAAAAAATGTGCTGTCATAGCATGGTAAGGATTTCCAGGTATTTGAATAAATTTCTGCAAGAGTCTCTAAGATGGATTCTTCTGATAATTATGATGATTCTTACCTGTGCCATAAAGACTTCATTTGCTTGTGACTTCATTTGCTTCCCCAAAATAAGATAAGTGAAGGGAAATATCCAACATATGAAGCTTTGATTGTTTCCAAGCCACCGACAGGTACAATCAAGTGAATGTCAATTTCGTCTTTTACACTGCCTGACAAAAACAGTGAAGTGACAAGAAAGGAAGGAGGAAATGAAATAAAATTTTACAACTTGAGAGGGTATCTAGCATTATTTCAGTGATTACAACATTGAGTCAAATTTACAAAGAACTTGACAATATGAGCCCAGTTAGCAGTATGATGTTGCATCCTCTGTGACAGGCATGCACTGATTTGGTTAGGAATGGTGTCATACAGCTTGATCTATCCTCGTCTGAGGTAAGCTGACCAACATATATTTTACCTGGTCCTTGATGTCCTGGATACTGGCACTGGGATGAAAATGTTCTATCGGGGACAGATTTGCGGAACTTGCTGGCCACAGGAGTATCTCACCATCATGCAGTCAGTTCTTAGGGACATACACAATGTGTGGATGAGCATTGTCCTCTTAAAAAACTGCAGCAAGAAACTGTCACATGAAAGGTAACACATGAGAATGCAGGATGTCTGTGGCACATCACTGTGCTCTCACAGTTCCTTCTATCACTTCCAGCTATGACCTCAAGCCATACCTGTTGGCTTCCCACACCACAGACAATGACACTGTACCTCTTCAAAACATTGGGATCTCTCCCAGATCAACAACAACACTCACCAATGACAGTCATCCAGGAGAGTACTGAACAGTGATTCATTGTGAAACACAGTGCAACACCACCCCCAGCTTTCCAGTCATGGCCTATTCCAAATGCAGCCGTTTGTTTTTTGGTGTTAACAGCAGCCTGGAATGGTAATTCCATAGTCTGGCTGCTGCCAGTCTCTGACCAGTGGTGCAGAATGACACTGAATGCTGCAGGGAGTCCATCAGCCCATCACTTGTTCTCAGATGGCAGACATGCATGTCAACAGTTTGCAATGAACTTAGTGCACAGTACAATGATCCTCCCTAATTATGGTAAGATATAGTTGATCAGGGTCTGGATAATGAATATGCCAGCACTCGAGTAGCCATGCAATACAACACTGGGCCACTGTGACATCTTAATGCCCCTGAAGTGTTGTACTCCAGCCCCTCAGGGGTCTCACAGTTCTTTTGTGAGTTTGCATGCAACGCCCACCAGTCTCTGAACTATTGCAATCCATTCTTCCTTCCAGTGCTGCCCCATTCCCCTCCCTCTCCATCCTTGTTCCTTCCTCAGTGCTCCCTCCTTCCCCTGCCTGTGTTTTTGCTTGTGTTGACCTGGCTATCCACCTGGTTTCTTGTATTCCTCACATCTTTGTTCCTTTTGCCTTTATCTGCTCCCTCCTTCCCCTGTCTGTGTTCTTGCTTGTGTTGACCTGGCTATCCACCTGGTTTCTTGTATTCCTCATATCTTTGTTCCTTTTGCCTTTATCTTATATCCTTCCTTTTTGGGCATTTTTGATCCCCCTTTGGAGTTTGATCTCCACTTCTAAATTTTCTGTCTGTAGTGTGAGCTGTTTGGAGAAGAACTCCCTCCCTAGTGTCTGCAGCATGGATTTCCCTTCTCCCTTCCTACCCCACTTCCTTTCTTGCCGTAGGCCCCCACCACCCTGCTAGGTCACTAGCACGTGTAGCCAGCTCCTTGGGTGGGACTGTATGTACCCATCTGGCTGAGCCCCCTGGCAACACAGGGTTCACACTTCTGACACCTGAGCTGTTGCCTCCCATGTGTGCCTAGGAGTGGCTGCTTGTCATTCCAGTGCATTGGAACTCCCAGCAATGATCGCAGTGCCAGACAGGCCTTGCCGTGGTTGGGTGGTGCCTTTGGGGAGAACCCCAGATCAGTGTGGGTGGTATCAGGACAGATGCTTCGTGCATGAAGCGTATGAACCTCCAAAAATTTTTTTTTTTTTTTTTTTTTTTTTTTTTTTTTTTTTTTTTTTTTTTTTTTTAATATCAAGTAACATGTCGTCTGGTTTCCTGTTGGTCAATACTTCTTCTGCCCCCCAATCTGCAGCTCTTCATGCTTGTGATCATCTTGGCAGTGCCCTGATGCCCATTCCACTTCAGCAGTCTTTCAATATGGTCCAGGGAGTCATTTTTCATAGGGACCCCATCCTTCAAACTGATGAGGAACTATGAGCCAATCTGGAATTATGGGGCATTCATTTTGTTCAGTGTGTGCAGAAAGGTCATGAGGACAGTTGCACAAATTCTGGCACTTTTATTCTGGCATTTGAGGAAGATTCCCTCCCAGAGAAGGTCAAGGTTGTGTGTTGTCAATGTGACTTGAAGCCGTGCATTCCACCATTCATGAAGTGCTTGCATTTTGGGCACATCTTCTCGATGTATGGCGGATCCTCTATGTGATGATTGTGGACATCCACGGCTTTCTGTCAGAAAGTCTGGTGTCTGCATGTTGGTGCATATGGATATTATTAGTTCGTGGATCCCGCTTCATACCCCATTGAAAGCAGTTACTGACTGAGTCTACATCTGCTGTCCTAACTGCCCTCTTTCAGCAACTTCCCCTTCCCTTCCTTCTACTTTGGGATTTTAATGCCCATACCCTTTGTGGAGCAGTGCATTTTCATCTACAGGTGGCCCACGAAATGTGTTACCAATTGTTTCTTTCACAATTTATGACACACATTAGATATCCCGCTGGGATCTCTAAAGCAGTACCATCAGAGCATGGAAAAACAAATGAGCTACAAAATGACATGTAATTCACGATACTGCCTCTAGGAGACTAGTAAGCAGCAATGGCTGACAATGGAAGACTGACGACACAGCAATGATTGGCAATTGTGTTACTTTTTCATGAAATGAAAAGCCTTTTTGTGACTCAGAGGCATTTTCGACAACAGTTTAACAAACGATGGGTCCCTTGCAAGAAGACCATCCACAGGTTGTATGATAAATTTGTACAGGAAGGAAGGAACAGTATTGGAAGTGAAGCGACCTCGGCCTACGCCTGTTTGTTCGCCGGAGAATATTGAAGCAGTACAAGTTGCTGTACAGAGAAGTCCCGGGAAATCGTGTAGAAAGGCAGCAGTGCAACTGGGAATATCCAGATGCTCCATTCAACGCATTCTTAAAAGTGACCTCCATATGTACCCATACAAGATGACCTGTGCACAGAAGCTCACTGAAGAACACAAGAAGCAGGGACTACTGTTTGCTCGTGGGCAGAGGATAGGGAAGAAACTCTCAGCAATTTTTGGTTTCCAGATGAGGTGCATTTTCATTTAGATGATGTGGTTTACAAACAAAATGTACACTTTTGGGCCACTGAAAACCCACAAGTGCTTCATGAACGACAATATTATGCTCCGAGGATTACAGCGTGGGCAGCAATTTCCAGTCATGGACTTATTGGACCCTTTTTCTTTGAAGAAACTGTGAACAGCAAGCGTTATTTGAGCATGCTTCGCAATAGCTTCATTCCACAATTTCAAGCTACTGCCTTGCCCTTCAACACGCAGTGGTTCATGCAAGATGGAGCAAGGCCACATACTGCAAACACTGTGTTGGGGTTTTTACATGAGCATTTCGACATGCAGATCATTTCACTCAGGTTTCCAGGTCGCTTCAGTGATGGACAAAATTGGCCCCCCAACAGTCCAGATCTCAATCCATGTGACTTTTTTATTTGGGGGTACCTAAAGGAAAAAATTTTCCTGAAACATCCACGTGATTTAATGGAGCTCAGAAGACTTATTCTTCAAGCTTGCAGTGAAATTACGGAAGACATGTGTCATAGGGTAATCAATAACTTCAGTATTTGTTTGAAGGAAGTTAGGAAACGAAATGGTGAACATATTGAGCATGTGCTGAGTTAGAACAAATCTCCATGGACGACTGTTCATTGTAGTATATGTTCCTTTCAGATTGTATTGACAATAAAGTTTATATTCAAAAACAAAATGGTAACACATTTCGTGCACCACCCTGTAGTTGTGGGCTCCTCATTGATCAATTTCTTGTGACCGCAACCTGTGCCTTCTTAATAATGGTTCTACTACTCAGTTTAGTACCATATATGGCACTTTCTCTCTCATTAATCTTCAGCTCTCTCCCCATCCCTTTCTTACTTCCTTACACTGGTTGCCACACTATGACCTCTGTGATAGCGACCACTTCCCATCAATTCTCTCATTCCCTTCCTGTCTCTGGATGACCAGGTTATCCCACAGAGCATTCCATAGTGCTGATTGGCCTCTGTCTACTTCACAGGTCCTTTTCACACCTTCTTTGTTGGGTTGTACTGATGGAGTCATCCATGATCTTTCTTGATTAGATAAGCCATGCTGCTGGCATTGTCATCACCCACTTGACAGGTCCTGTTTGCCATTGGCCAGTTCCCTGGTGGAGCAAGGCCATTGTCATCACTATGCATGATCATCATCATGTCTTGCAACATCTTAAGCAGCACCCATCCCCCACTGGTCTTATTACCTTTAAACATCTCCACACCAAATCCCGTTGCTTTGTCCCCTCTCTGGGTTTTTCTGTCCATTTGTCTGAGGTGTGGGCTACACTCTGCACCATCCAAGGTTGTCAGCAGCTGTCTTCAGGTTGGGTGGGCAATAGAACACCACTTTAGGAGGAGTGGGAAGTATCTCCAGTAGGATGTCGCTCATTTCAGGGCACAATTTAATCTGAACACAATGCAATGCATTCATCAGTAGCTGATGTTTTCCAGTCACAGCACAATAAATGTAGCTGTCTGTGTTGTGGCATTAATGGTAGCCTACACATGGGACAGCAATTCCATAGTCTAGCTGCTGGTAGTGTCCAACCAATAGCCTAGGATGATACAGAGTGTTGCAGGCAGTCCATTAATTGTTCTCAGGTTACAATGTGCTTGGTGCACAATATGGTGATACTCACTTTTTGTGGTCATATGTGGTCAACCAGTGCCTTCCCGACCAGTATGCCTCATCTCCATTTGCCCAACTGGCTGAATCATGCAATATCCAGATTTGTGAGTCGTTCACTTGTGACAATGTCATGAAGTTGGCCTACATGGGAACATGAGGAAAGGGATACTTGATACACTTATTGTAGTATTATGTTTTGGTCTTGGAATCATGCTGTTGACAGTTTCTGCACAAAGATCACAAATCATTTTAAGATTAAGTAAAGTCTGCTGAATTAATTAACTCATTAAGTGGTGTTTAAGATAAGTGCTGAATATTGATACTAAACTTACTGCTGCGTGTGTTTATAAGCAAGATGGAATGTAATTTTATGGAATCATTGTATGAATGACAGTTAAGTTTGGCAGATCAAAGCCATATTTGCCAGTACACTTGTCTGAGCCATTTATATGCTAACACTAGAGAAATTTTGCGTGCTGGATAGTTTCAGTAAGACCTCTCATGGACTGTAAACAGCGAGTCCATTGACAGAAGGTACCCAGTAATGAAATAGCAGTGTTGTAATGGAAAATCTGAGCATACTAGTGGTTGAAGACAGATAATGGCTTCCATCCTTAAGCTGTCCATCCCGATAGCTGAGTGGTGCCGGCACGGTAGTTCAGCGTGTTCGGTCAGAGATCTGATTGGCCTCTGTAATAAAAAACTGAGTGGGAGGATCAACAAACGAACTTTAACGGATGTCATGTGACGTCCGCAATGACCAAACTCAATGATCAACAATGAACAAAATGAAGGAAGAAAAAAGAAAAAGTGGTCAGCGTGACGGATTGCCGTCCCACACGCCCGGGTTCAATTCCCGGCTGGGTCAGAGATTTTTTCTGCTCATGGACTGGATTTTGTGTTGTCTTTATCATTCTTTCAACCCCACCCAGCGTGGCATCGAATGTAATAAGACCTACACGAAGGTGGCCGGACCTACCCCGCAAGGGGCCTCCCGGCCAATGACACCAAATGCTTATTTCATTCATCATCCTTAAGTTGAGCCATTGATCCATCTAATCCATCAGATTATGTAAAGTGATACTCTACGGAGGTAGTCATTCACCCATTTGTGACTCTCCAGTACAGTTCATTTACTCGTATACTAGTGGTACACACTTTACATTGTGGCACACAGAAATTCTTGTGTTTACATAGAGTAAGTGATGGAGTGTTTCACATGTTGGTTATCCATTATCTGGCAGTGAAGAAATGTAATGTTAACATTAGCCGATGTGCTCATGGTTGTCATGCTGGTACCTAACCAAGGTCTGATAAAATGCCAATCACTTGATCTTCAGTTAGTACTTTCTCACTACAGTACAACAAGTATCGCTAATGAAATAACTGATGAGTAGTTCAGTCGTAATACTCATTTTTTTACCTATGCTCTAATTGTACACTTTTTTGGGGTGGTTATAAATAATTGTCTACCATCAGCCGTTTTTACATGAACACAATAAAAACAGCCTTAAGGTTGATTGACTTCATAATGTAGTGTCAGATCATTAAGAGAATGAAGCAACACAGCTTATTAGCTGACTCACTGTTGGTACCATATCATGTGTCATACAAACTATGCTGGTGACAATGGTTTCTCCAATAACAAGAGAGTTAATATATCTTTTCCCTAGCACAGAGTCACCCTCCTTTCTGTTAACCAATCATTCATCTATACTCAGACAAAGGAAAATCCAGGATGGAATGTAACAATACTATGAGAAGGAAAGTTGCCACTCAACATATAGCAGAGATGCTGAGTCACAGATAGGCACATCAAAACGACTTTCACAATTAAAGCTTTCAGCCTTTAAGGTCTTTGTCAACAATAGACTCACACACACACACACACACACACACACACACACAAATGCAACTCACACACCCAACTGCAGTCATACACTGGTGCTGCTGCTCGCAGTGTGGTTTCATTTGCTTGAGACTGCAGTCATGTGTGTGAGTTGTGTTTGCATGTGTGGTGTGGTGTGTGTGTGTGTGTGTGTGTGTGTGAGTGTGTGTGTGTGTGTGTGTGGGTTTGCATGTGGTGTGTGTGTGTGTGTGTGTGTGTGTGTGTGTGTGTGTGTGTGTGTGTGTGGGAGGGTGGGTGGGTGGGTGGGTGTTGTTGCATATGTGAGTCTATTGTTGATGACGGCTGTAATGGCCGAAAGCTTTAATTGTGAGAGTCTTTTTGTTGCACCTATCTGTGACTCAGAATCTCCACTATATGGTTTGTGGCAACTTTCATTCTCATAATATTGTTAAATTCATCTATACTTTATTTCCTACCACTCATTACTGAAGTTGTGAGGAATCTATATACAGAGCATGTTAATGATTTTCCATATTTCACTGCATTTATTTGAAGAAGTACTATAGCCACAAATAACTCAAGTGTGTGCTGGTTACTTTATTTATTCTTCATTTACTGATTTTAACACATATCTCAATAGCTCATGTTTTTCCATAACAGTATGTATTTGCCTTGTTCCAGATGGAATGGCCATTGAGGAGTTTAGGGAATGTGGTGAACAGATAATTGACTTAATACGTGATTATAAAGAGCATATCAACTTATTGAAAGCACGATCAGACAAAAAGCCTTTCTACCTGCAGCCACTTATGCCAGACCATGCTCCTGAGAAACCAGAAGATTGGGATACAATAATGGCTGATTTTGAAGATTATATATTGCCTGGTGTATGTTTTCTTAATTATAAGAGTGTTTTAGGCTTAATAGATGTTACATTTATTTTTTTCCCATAAATTTTCCACAAATATTCAATGGATGGTTTCTTTGTCTGACCCCCCAGGGGCTCAGCATTCATTTGCTGAGTACGGGCTTGGCGACCCCGGGGTCCTGAGCTGGGGACTGGTCAGCGCCGCCAGTCTCCTGTCACCGTAACCCCCGGACATGCTTCAGCGAACACCGCATGGCGCAGCGGTGGAATGTTGTGTGCTGCAGGGAATGGTAATCTTGGCTTGACCGCCTGGATTGCGAGGAAGGTAAACCTCTATAAAAACCCCTCAATCTTACGGTGTGCTGCGCGCCTATAAGATGCATGGCTGTTGGGGTGGAACAGTTGCAAGCGGGCAACCTCTGGGGCACCTGCCGCATCCCAGTTGTATAAGGCTTACCTAGGCACGCGGAGCTCTGTCTAGGTGGACTTCTAGTTCCCTAGCTGCTCGTGGGACCGAGATGGAACCCTCGAACTTGTATTCTTCTCCTGCCAGCGGAAAGGGTGGACCGCTGGTGGGTTCTAACACTCAATCCAACAAGAGGGCTCGTGTAGCCAGTCCTCCTGATTCAGGTAGTAGTAACAGAATGCATGCTGCTTCGCAGAATGTGTTTTTCATAATTAAAAGAAAAGATGGGAGTTTTGTAAAAGTTTCGCCATTTTATATACAGAGGGCTTAGAAGGTATTGCTGGCACATTAAAGTCTGTAAACCGCTTGCAAAATGGCACCTTGTTGGTTAAAACATCTAGCTTCCAGCAAGTCCAGAACCTACAGAAGGCACAATTTCTTGGGGAGTTTGCGATAGAGACTGAGTTTCACAACACCTTGAACTACAGCTAGGGTGTTGTGACTTGTAGAGATCTCGTTGACATTCCCCAAGACGAACTGAAGGCTGAATGGTCCCGGGAAGGAATTATCGACGTGCAACACATTATGAAACGGGTGGATGGTGCTCTCATAAAGACTGACTCATTTATCCTTACATTTAACAGCACCAAATTGCCAGAGCATGTGAAGGCAGGTTTCCTACGTCTCAGTGTATGGCCTTATTACCCCAACCCCATGCGGTGTTTTAAATGCCAACACTTTGGACACACTACTCTCGGCTGTAAAGGGGAAGCCACTTGCGGGAATTGTGGTAAAGCCGTCCATGAGGGAGTTGGTTGCTCCTCTCCTCCCAAGTGTGTCAACTGCTCTGGGGATCACCCTGTGTGGAGTAGGGAATGCAGAGTTTTCCTTGAGGAACGGAAGATCCAGGAACTAAAAACTACAAAACGCATCCCGTATGGTGAGGCGAAGAAAATTTACAAGTCCATGCAGCCGCCCACGTTCGCTGCTTCCTTTTCTTCCGTTCTCAAACAACCAGTTTTGAAAGCCGATGCCGCTACACAAACAGAGGTTGCTACTGTTAGCACTAGCACCTGCGCTTGTCAATGTACGTGTGCTGCTGCCGTTCCTGTGAAGCCTGCTGCTCCCCCCCGCCCTTCTGACCAGGCCGTGGTAGCTGACATCATGGAACTTCCTGCCCCTTCCCGGGTCCAGTCTTGTGCACTGCCCAGCGCTGCTACACCCCCTACTGCTTCTGAGGTTTTGGCTCCAATGCCACCTCAGGCCAGAACATCGAAGCCAAAGACAAAGGTGAAGACTCGCCCACTAAAGGAGACTGCAGTTATACAGTCTCCTGATGTGGATGTCATTCTCTCTGACGTCTCTCTCGACTCCTCTTCTGAGGCGATGGAGGTTGATGTCAGACTGGGGCAATCATCTCGCCCCAAAACAGAGCCTCCACCTGTTGTGGGCTCTCCTCCCCGACAGAAAGTGAGGATGAAGGTACTCTCACCCTGATAGATGGCTACCATTATACAGTGGAACATGAATGGATTCCGGGCACATGTGGAGGAACTGAACCTCCTAGCACGGCAACACCCCCTGTGCTTGTGTTTACAGGAAACGCATTTAAAACCATCTGATGCTCCTGTACTAAGGGGCTATACGTCATATCGCAAAGATGACCTGACTGGAGAAAGGGCCAAAGGCGGAGTCGCTGTGTTTGTCAATAATGACCACCACTCCTCTGCTCTCCCCCTGGATACTGACCTGCAAGCAGTTGCAGTTGAAATTCATTCACCTCAGAGGCTTACCGTTTGCTCCCTTTATTTACCCCCTCTGGATGCAATGACCTTAGATGCTCTCACAGATCTTATCGACCAACTTCCCCGCCCATTTCTCCTCCTGGGAGACTTCAATGCCCATCATGTCCTGTGGGGCTCCACTTCTCTTTGCGCTCAAGGTCGAATTTTGGAGAGCCTCCTAACATCTCAAGTGTTGTGCATCCTCAACACAGGTACTCCGACTCATTTCTCTACTGCTACAGGGTCATTCTCAGCCATTAACCTATCTTTCTGCTCTCCAACCCTCACCGACTCTGTTCACTGGGAGGTCATTGACGACCTTCATTCCAGCGATCACTTCCCTATCCGCATTCATCTCCTGGATGGTGTATTGCTGGAGCAGCGGCCACCATCGTGGATGATTGGCAGGGCTAACTGGCCACTGTTCACTCGGTTGGCTGTCTTTGACCGCCACAATAATGTACAGGAATGGGTGGATCACATCACGCTTGTGGTCCATCATGCTGCTGACCTGTCCATACCATAGTCTTCTGGCACTCTCAAGCGGCGCCTTGTGCCTTGGTGGACAGAAGAGTGCCGTTCAGCCATCCGGGACAGGCGTGCGGCTCTTCGCCGATTTAAATGCCGCCCAACAGCGGTCAATCTTACCGCCTTTCGAATCACGAGAGCCAGGGCACGCCGTGTCATTAAAGAGAGCAAGAAAAGGTCATGGCAGGAGTTCCTGGACTCCATCAGCCATTCCACTTGTTCCACAAGAGTATGGGAAGCCATCCAGAGGATTTCCAGTAAACATAGCCATTTACCAATAGCTGCTGTCCTGAACCAGGGATGCCTCCAAACAACACCCAGAGCCATTGCTCAGACGCTGGCAGAGCATTTTGCGCAAAGTACTGCCACTGCAAATCAGGATCCAGCGTTTCATCGCTACTGTGCGACTGTCGAAAGAGCGACCTTGGACTTTCGGTCGAACAGTTCTGAGGCCTACAATTCCCCTTTCTCCATGTGGGAACTTGAACTGGCACTTACTGACATTTCTGACACTGCACCAGGTTACGACCGCATCTGATACTCCATGCTTCGACATCTGCCAGCGGCGTCAAAGGAAATCCTCCTTGAATGTTTTAATCTCATATGGCAGACAGGAGTGTTCCACACCTCGTGGAGGGAGGCAATCCTCATCCCTCTCCTCAAACCAGGAAAGGACCGCACATGTCCCGGTAGCTATCATAGTATCGCCTTGACAAGCTGTGTCGGAAAGACCCTGGAACGGATGGTTAACCGGCGTCTAGTCTGGCTGTTAGAGACCAGACAGCTCCTTAGCCGCTTTCAGTGTGGATTCCGAAAATTTCAGTCCACGGTCGACAACCTAACCCTCCTAGAGGCGGCTATTCAACAGGCTTTTCTCCGTCAGCATCACTGTATCGGTATCTTCTTTGATATCAGTAAGGCATATGATACTACTTGGAGACACTGTATTCTTGCACAAATGCATCAATGGGGCTTTCGTGGCTGCCTCCCCATTTTCATTCGGTCTTTCCTGTCTCAGCGGTTTTTTCGGACCCGCATTGGTAACACACTGTCTGATCACTTTGAGCAAGAGAATGGTGTTCCCCAGGGCAGTGTTTTAAGCATTACCCTCTTTGCCATAGCCATCAACAGTATAACGTCTACAGTGAGGAGTCCAGTACAGTGCTCCTTATTTGTGAACGACTTTGCTGTTTTCTGTTCCTCCTCCAGTGTTGCAACCGTGAGCCGTCAGTTGCAGCTAACAGTGCGGCGGTTGGAGGAGTGGGCTGCAAAGACGGGTTTTCGGTTTTCTGCCGATAAGTGTGTTTGTGTTCATTTTAATCGTTCTCGTCATCTTTTTACTTTGCCTGCCTTGCATATGGGGGATACTGTCCTACATTTTAGAGACACAGTGTGGTTTCTAGGCCTAATTTTTGTCTCCAGGTTGTCATGGCTGCCACACCTACGTGACTTGAAAGCCAGAACGCTGAAGGCACTGAACATTCTCAAGTGCCTCAGCCACAGGTCTTGGGGCGCGGACAGGGTGCGTCTCCTTCAGTTTTATGGAGCTTTTGTGTGTTCACGGCTGGACTATGGCTGCACAGTATATGGGTCAGCGAGGCCATCTTATTTGCGGATCCTTGATGCTGTTCACCATGCTGGGATCCGACGGGCCACGGGTGCTTATCGGACCAGTCCCGTACCCAGCCCCTGTGCTGAGTCTGGCGAACCGCCACTTACCATCCGGCGGCAGCTCCTGCTGGTGAGCCAGGCTTGTAAATTTCTTGCAGCTCCCAGCTCGCCTGCTCACCGTCTTGTTGCCCATCCGCCTCTGGATCGCCTTTTTTCCCGCCGTCCCCGGGCTACGTTGCCGTTTGGGATCCGTGTGCAATGTGTACTAGAGTCCCTCGGAGTGGAGTCTGTACAACCCCAAATCCAAGGTTTTAACCGCCTGCCACCCTGGTTACTCAAGACGCCCAGAGTGATTTTAGATTTATTGCAGTACAAGAGAGATTGCACTCCTGCCACCGTTTTTAATGTAGCATTTTCTGCCATTTTATCTGAGCACCACGACTATGTAGCTGTTTTTACGGATGGGTCGAAACAAGGGGATTCTGTTGGTTGCTCAGTTGTTTTTCCATATTGTGTCGTCAAGGTCCGACTGCCTCAGACTTTTACTGTCTTTGATGCAGAATTGTCTGCGATCTTGCGGGCACTGGAGCACATGAGACATTCTTCCTCTCCTAAATTTCTTGTCTGTTCCGATTCACTCAGTGCCCTTCACTCATTGCAACGTTTGTATCCGGCAGACAAAATAGTCCAGACCATCCAGGATGCCCTCCTCCGACTACAGCGACTGGGGAAGGTTGTAGCTTTTTGCTGGGTTCCGGGGCATGTCGGCATTGCTGGGAATGAAACGGCAGATCTCGCAGCCAAGGAGGCGTGTCTTGATTCACAAGTATCTCAGTGTGCTATCCCCTTGTATGCACTCACCTCGCTGTTGAGCTCACGGGTCATGCGTCGGTGGGAGGATGAGTGGCTGGAAGTGACTGACAATAAGCTCCGTATAGTCAAGCCCACAACGCGTGTGTGGTGTACTTCCTTTCAGCCCCATCGATGGGACAAAGTTCTCCTCACTCGGCTTCGAATAGGCCACAGCCCTATGACGCATGGCTTCCTTCTCCGGTGAGAGGACCCTCCAATGTGTGGTGCTTGTGGCATCCAGGTCACTGTGCGCCACGTTTTATTGGATTGCGTTTTATTTTCTGACCAGCGGGTCACGGCTGACTTGCCAGCGGACCTGCCATCTCTTTTAGGCAACACTCGGATGAATGTGGTTAAAGTTTTAAACTTCTGTGCCCTGTCAAACGTTTTTACAAAGATTTTAGGGAGAGGATTTTAATTTGCTCGCTGTGTGACAAGCTCGCCCATATTTTATGTAAGTGGCCAGCCAATAACAATTTCCTGTGACATTTTTGTTGCTATGTTTCCCCTTTCCTTAGGTTTTACTTTCTTATGTAGCATTTTCCTTCTTTTCCTGCTTTCTTTGAGTGTGCGCTTTAGTTTTCTTAGGTCTGTCCACATTCGTTCCTTTTAATGTGTGTCAGGGCGCTGATGACCTCGATGTTGAGCGCCCATAAGCCCCAACACACCACCACCACTCTTTGTCTGAGTGGAGAACAATCATTTTCTTATAAATACCAACATGAGAGTAATTAAAAGGAATCACATTCAAAATAAAGATTTAAAGTATCATGCAAGCTTTCCTATTAAAAATATGTGATACATTGAGATGGAGCATGATGTGATAGTCCTACTTGCTACAATTTTACTCCTTAAAAATGGTCTTTTCCACTTTTTATACATGTTACTCCTAACACATGTACAACAGTTATTTGAATTATTGATTTTCTTATTTAAGCTGTGATTATCAAAAACTTTTTTTTATTTTCTGTGTAGTTTGTGGATTATTACTAATAATAAGATCAGTAGTTCATCTGGAAAACTTCCATTAAAATGTATTTGTTATCAATTATAAATGTAAACTGTAGTAACCAAAACAAACTGCGGGAACGCCTTGGGCTGCAGATCGGAGCCGCCAGCGGGAAAGCCCCCGGAGGTGGAGCACGCACCACTGGGTAAACACAGGACGAGTCGGGCGACAGACCAATGACAACTGACAACAACCGACCACGACCAACTATGACCGACACAACAAGAAAGAGATAAACAACGGAGGCTTGTGGAAACCACAACACCAAACACCAACAGTAAATCCACTCAGAACCAGAGCCAGGCAAATGTCAACAACGAGCAAAAACCAGAACGCAGTACCGCCGAGATAGAAATGAAATCTAAGAGCGAGTACAAGACTGACTGGACTAGGGCAGAGTGGGTCCCTATATACGAAACCAGAGGGAGCAGCTATTGGCCGCTGTCTGCACGTGGCGTAGCGGTGGCACCCTCACTGCGCAAGAGCGCTGTGCAGAATAGCTGCCACGGAGGTGGAGCCCTCTATGGGCTGACCACGTCCATTTGTTCTGGTGCATGTTCGACTTCTGCAGTGGAAGGTACTAGATAAACCACACGAAAGTGAAATTTTCAATAAGCAAATAGCTGCTTCTTCCTAACTAGGGTTAGTTTATTTGAAAGATCTCATGCTCCTTTTCTCAACAAACACCTTACTTTCTTCAAAAACTTTATATGTTAAAATTCATTCATGTTTGAAAATTTCTTAACTTATTATTTCATTTCTAAAATTCAGTACCACAATTTTGTAGAGCTGATTTTTCTGATTCCAAAAATGCCTGCTCTCTTTAAAAAAAAAGAGACCTTGTTAGTTTATTGCTTATACTTTTTGGAAAATTTCACCTACTCAAAACTTACTGGTGGGCATAGTAAATCCCTGCATAAATACAAATTATCATCAGAAGATGATAACCATTTTTTTTTTTTCATTTTCTAGTTATCCAGTTCACAGTTAAACTGATTTGCTTCTGTGGTGATTTTATCTTTGTGACCTCCAGTTCTGCTGTCTTTTGTGTTAATGTTAAAGATGTAATGTTGTTGTTGTTGTTGTTGTGGTCTTCAGTCCTGAGACTGGTTTGATGCAGCTCTCCATGCTACTCTATCCTGTGCAAGCTTCTTCATCTCCCAGTACCTACTGCAACCTACATCCTTCTGAATCTGCTTAGTGTATTCATCTCTTGGTCTCCCCCTACGATTTTTACCCTCCACGCTGTCCTCCAATACTAAATTGGTGATCCCTTGATACCTCAGAACATGTCCTACCAACTGATCCCTTCTTTTTCCTCAGCTTGTTCCAGGTGGGCAGAGTCTGTGCATATGGATAGTGCCTGTAGCATGTTCTCTGGTCTCTGGTTGCACTCTAGCAGCTCATATGTTGTTTTTTATCTACTATTTATTGTCTTTTGCAGTTCTTCCGAAGTTCTCATCTTGCTTTAGCACCTAGTTCATAGCACACAAGGATATAAGTGGTAGATCACTCATGGCTTCACATCACTCCAACTGACGAAAGTTTGCCACCACTTATTTAGCCCAGTGATCACATCGGGGTAGTGAAGCAGGAACAAGAAGGTATCACCACTTATATGCCAATTATTCAGTGACCCGACTTCAGTGTCACACCCATGCACTTTGTTCAGGATGTAGGCTATGGTGACAGTGAGGTAGTGGGAACTGATAAGTACACTTGCCAAAAATGTATTTATTCTGCCAAATGAGTAAATTAAAAACTGGCAAAAAGGAAATAATATCACCATGTCCAGTAACCAGCAATCACTGTAACTCTGTTTACATAACAGTTCCACTCAAACTCTGATCCTGCGTGGTGTACACTCCTCAGTCATGAGAGCATCATCCAGTTGCATGAGCACAGAACAGTGGGCATGTTTCCAGAACAAAATGGACCTTTTTCTTGTGATTGCATGGCACTGTGTACTTCACGGTTGCAACAAAGTGAAGGCAGCAAAAAACAGAGAGTGCCAAACAAACTTATGTACACATCTATTGGTAACTCACATTAAGCTTGACCCATGAGGTCCATGGACTGAAGCTATATACTCTAAAAAAACGCATCTGTACTGTATGGCAGCTCAGTTCACACTGCTGTTGCTTTTTTGCTGAGCCGTGTCCATGCTTGCCACACACTGCCACAGTTTTGCCTATTGGCAGATGTGCACGCCAATAGATATCTGATGCAGTTAGCTTCGGCCGGCTGTGAGCAGCCCTGGCCCATCCATGTATTTTGGTGGCATGGCTGCAACAGCATTCTGTGATGTAACATGTGGATATTGGAATATTAGAATGGCACCAGATTCTGGAAATATACAGCCTTTCGGCAGATACTGTCTCTTGGTCTTAATATAAGAGAGTGTGTTTTTATTATGGCTATGGAAAAGATCTAAGAATATGAGTCACTAGGTAAAGTAGCAAACAATGAAAAGTCCAGGATGGAACAACAACAGTATTTTGAAAAAGATATATTACTAATTAACCATGTAGAGGAGACACAGAGTCACAGACAGGCACAATTAAAATACTGTTATACATTGTAGCAGTATTTTCATTGTGCCTGTCTACGATTCAACATGTTCTCTATGTGGTGAACTGCAATCTATCCTTTTCATAACATAGTTGTAAGTAAAGTAATAGTGTATGTGGACTTTATTCTTATAATAAGTTCATTGTGGCAAAGAGACTGTTTTCTTCAGGTTGAGGATATGAAGGCAGTGTCAAGAGTTGGTATGAAGTTAAAATTGAGTAAGTCAGAGTATGCAAAAAAAGGAGAGTTCATTTCTGGGCCAAATTATTGACAAAAAGGGTGTAAAGCCAGAGCAAAGTAAATTAAAGGCAGTTATCTGCTCTGAAAATAAGAGAAAACTTAAAGCCATGATAAGATTATTTGGGTTTTATCAGACTTTTTCATTGATCAACAAGGATTATTTGGGTTTTATCAGACGTTTTTCATTGGTCAACAATGTAATGAACCATGTCTGAATAAGTTATTAAAGAGAATTGTGGTATGGGTGATAGCAATGAACAGTGTGAACAAGTTCTCATGAAATTAAAGTAAGAATTATTCAAGAGTAAAATTTTGTACATCTACATCTACATAGATACTCCACAATCCACCATATTGTGCACGATGAAGGGTACCTTTTACCGCTACTAGTCATTTTCTTTTCTATTCTCCTCACAAACAGAGCAAAAGCAAAATGTCTGTCTGTATATGCCTCCTTGTGAGTCCTAATTTCTTTTATCTTATCTTTGTGGTCCTTACCTGCAGTGTATGTTGATGCCAGTAGAATCTTTTGGCAGTCAGCTTCAAATGCCAGTTCTCTAAATATTCTCAATAGTATTCCTCAAAAAGAACATTGTCTCACCTCCAGTGATTCCCATTTGAGTTGGCAAAGCATCTCTGTAACACTAATGTGTAGTTGAAACATACCAGTAATAAATCTAGCAACTGACCTCTCAATTTCCTTGATGTCCTCAATCAGTCCGACCTAGTACAGATCCCAAATGCTCGAGCAGTATTCAAGAATAAGTTAAGTCATCTTGTATCTTCCTAGAGTCACTCAACTTCGACACCTTATCGTACACCATATTTAGAAATATGGAATCTGCCAGTTGCCCTTCATCCACAGCTTGTAGTATATCATTTGAGAAAGGGGCAAGCAGAGTTTTGCATGAGTGGTATTTCTAAAATCATGCTGATTTGTGGAATAAGCTTCCCAGTTTCAAGAAAATTCATTATATTCAAATTGAGAATGTGTTCAAGGATTCTACAGCAAACAGAAGTTATGGATATTGGTCTGTAATTTCAAGGGTGCATTCTTTTACCCTTCTTATGCACAGGAGTCACCAGTCCTTTTTTGCAGTGACTTGGGACTTTATACTGATCAAGATTCATAATAAATGAAAGTTAGGTAAGGCTCAAATGCCATAGAGATTTTTCGTTACCATTTTGTATGTCAACTGCCTCAAGTTTGTGTGGTTTGTAAGTGGTATTGTTACAACTGGAAAGGACAGATGGTGGGATAATACATAAAACTATTGAATTTTCTAGCAGAACCTTACATCAAAATGAAAAGCATTATTATATTACATAACCTGAAGCATTAGCAGTAGTATATGGATTTAAAAACTCTGCAGGTTGAAAAACAACTCTGTTTGCAGGTCACAAAGCCTTGAGCTTCTCCCAAGATTAAAGATTAAAACATGGAAGATTGATGTGATCAGCTATATTTCTACATTTTTTTGACATCAAAATTAAACGATGGAAAATCCAGAATGGAATATAACAATACGAGAGAAGGAAAGTTGCTACTCACCATATAGCAGAGATGCTGAGCTGCGATAGGCACAATAAAAAGATTCACACAGTCATAGCTTTTGGCCATTAAGGCCTTTGTCAGCAGTAGACACACATACACACACGCACACACACATACTACACTAGTGTGTAGTTTTAGCTCTCTGAGACTGCAGATGTGTGTGAAAGTTACACTTGTGTGAGTGTGTGTGTGTGTGTGGGTGTGTATGTGTGTCTACTGCTGACAAAGGCCTTAATGGCCGAAAGCTATGATTGTGTGAATCTTTTTATTGTGCCTATCGCAGCTCAGCATCTCTGCTATATGGTGAGTAGTAACATCAAAATTAGGTATGCAAAAGGGAAGGAGCACATCAGTTAGTTACATCTTCCATGGATCATTTGACTGATTCTTTTTATCAAAATACTTTGGAAGAGTTAGTTTACAGGATACGTATACATTATTACTGTTTACATTAAGCAACACATTATTTTTAATCCTACTCATGCAACTATTTTTAAATAGAAATTCGCCCATAGAAAATAGGATATTGTCCAGGAGAAATGATTTCAGGTTCAATTTAAAATTTACTTTGCTACCTGTGAGGCATTTTGTGTTTTTGTCCAAATAATAATTTTTATTGTAGTATACTGATGTCCTTTCAGTGTCACTGACAGTTTTAATAATGGGAATAAATGTGATTTTGTCTTCTATTGTTTTGTTGTTGTTCTTCTCAGATTTTAATGGAATAGATGTATAATTTGTTAGAAATTTCGTTAGTGAATGTTATGGCAGGGCAGTTTAAATGCCTAGCTCCTTGAAGAGGTACCTACATAACATCTGTGGGTGAACACTGCATATTATTCTTACAGCTTGCTTTTGTGCAATCAATGCTTTCTTTCTAAGTGGTGAGTTATCCCAGAAAATTATTCCATAAACCATTACTAAGCGGAAATATGCAGAATATTCCAGACAAGTGAATGGCTAGTGGCTTATAAATAGGACCCACTACATTATCCTCAGTGACAAGTGTTCATAAGAGGCAAGGGCATCCTCAGAAGTGTTTCAGGGAGGTATGATAGGACCACTCTTGTCTTTCTGTATACATAAATGGCATGATGGATAGGGTGAGCAGCAATCTGTGACCGTTAGTTGATAATCCTGTAGTATGCAAGAAAACATCATCTTTGAGTGAAGGCAGGATGATACAAGATGACTTAGACAGAATTTCTATTTGATATGATGCATGGCAGCTAGCTCCTGATGTAAGTTAATGCAGATGAACAGAACAAAACAAACCTATAATGTTTGTATACAGTATTCAGTGTCTGCTGTTTGACACCGTCACATTAATTAAATATCTAGGCATAATACTGCAAAACAAAGATAACTGGACCAAGCATGGAAGGGCAGTACCAGGGAATGCAAATGATCAACTATGGTTTATTGTGAGTATTTTATGAATGTGCACCTCATCTATAAAGGAGACCATATGTAGATCACTAGTGTGACCCACTGAGTAGAGCAATTCAGAGTTGTGCTGCTAGATTTGCCACTGTTAGGTTCATTCAACAAGCAAGTATAATACAGATGGTGCACAAACTTACATTGGGACCCTAAGAGAAAAGACAAGAAATTGTATTTGCAGCTGACTGCAGAATGATTCTTCTACTGGCAATGTACATTCCATGTAAGGGCAGTAAATACAAGATGAGAAATTAGGGCATATAGACAGTTGTTTTTCCTAGCTCATTTGCATCTGGAACAGGAAAGGAAATCACCAGTAGTGTTACATGGTACCCTCTGCAATATTCCATTCCATGGCCTTCTACAAACCAGGCTTTAGTGATATAGCATTGTGGTAACATTTGTTGCATTGGATGGCTGGAATCACATGCTGGATTACATGTTGTGTGTAATTGCTCTTGCACACTGTTTATTAGTTATAAAGTGAGATGTTATCCTTCACACAATAGCTCTTACTGCCAACATACTTCTTCTGTAATCTTGAGAATTATAACAAATGTTTAATAATGAAGAAATGTAAGTGCTTAGTGAAATGAACTTGTAAGGTACATGAGGTGGCAAAATGATGTGTTAGCAGTTAACATGTAGTATCAGAACACTTTTATTTTGTGTTCTTGTAGCTTTGATGTAATTGAATTTTTGACTGTTCCAAAATTGTCCCTAGATGTTTCAGAAACTATTACAGTATCATTAAACAGGCTACATAAAAGTATTCTGATTTCAGACTGATGAGTACAATACAATTGTATGTTATAAGGCTATTCCTTAGAATGACTGGAAACCTTCAAAATAGGCAGTGGCTTACATAAAATTTTTGGTGAAAGTGATTTCAGGAATATGGACATTTCTTGCAGCTAGGAAGGAAATAGTAATAAATTTGATAGGAATAGGAATCTATTGAAATGCAATGCAGCACCAAGATTATCCTCAGGTTTCAACAATATGTAATCTCAGTACTTCATCCGATTTTACAGTGCGAAGATATACCTAAAAGCAGCTGACAGAAACAGTGACTGTGTCTCTGGATGCACCCTGTGATTGGTTTTTCACCTAGTGTTCCCAGTTGCCCTTGCAGTGTATACCAGGGTGTGGATAAGAAGTTGCCATCAGACACAGTTACCCTCCCTGCCTCTGCATTTGTGTCCACATTCAGTTTTCCACCCAACCATCCACATATGCTTATGCCCTACACTATGATGGTTTGGAGGTTTGGTGGGGGATGAATGTAGTATTTTTCAGAGATTCCAGTTATGCACCAAAAGTCCAAAAGTGGCAGTGCAAACTGATATGACAGACATTAGCAAGGGCTCACTGCAATCCACAACAACCAATGGGTGGTGCTCCAGAAGACTACACTTCCCAGAATAGCAGTGCCTTCACACTAGGGTCAGTATCATGTTGAGCATGCAAGAGCACAGCAGCCCAATTCTAGACCACAACTGCAGCAGTAAACATCATCATGCAGGATAGTGACAGTGAAAGTTTCTGATGAAATGCACTTTTGTAAATGTTGCATTTTGTACTGCAAGTGAACAGTTTGTTAGTAAGTGCCTGAAGTGTGGCTTTGCTAGTCGATGACAGTTGTAAATTATGTAGCAGTCCTGTGGCAAAGAAGTCTGCCACAGCTGAATAAAACTCTTATGCATTAATCCTCAAGTGGGAGAACCATTTTTCATAACACAAGTGGGTGCATGGCACACTTCATACACATGTAAAGAATAGCTGTCTTTGTTACCAATGTAAATGTGTATGAGCAAAATCACAGTTTAATCTTTGTGTAAGTAAACAATAATAATGTAAACTCCCATTATATGAGATAAATGACTGTTAAGGTAAACAATAATAAAAACTGTCACTCTGTTGCCACATACTAGTGGTACTACACAGTAATGACCCACCTGACATAATAAACAGTGCAGTTGCATCAGTACCTTGCCAACTGCTAATCTGATTACTAATTATCTTGTAGATAAAGGCCTCATTTTGGGATAATACTGCTAGCTTAGAATCTAGGTCATTTTCTTGTGTGCATCTTAATTTTTTTCACATAGTCTGCTGTTTGTTGTATATTACTGCTCATTACTTGAACTTATGGGAATGCAACTTATGTGTTAGGTGAAGTAATAGGCATGAGTTTCAGTTGTAAAACAACAGTACCAGACAATGTTATTTGTAATTGGCACACTTTATGCATATGCACTCCCACTTCAGGGTTAATGTAATAAAGTGAACTAATATTTCATGTGTTATAGTTTGATGAGCCTTCTCCCAGAGCAATCAAAGAACCTATAGACATAACCAGATGAAAGTAGATTCATCTGGTCACAACAAATATCACCTTTTATATGATGCACACTCTCTGACACTCTTCAGACCACACAAACTTGATACATTTATTTAATGACTGCATAAGGAGCCATGCTAGATCTTCAAATCCTCCCACAAACATTCTATAATAATTCATGAGGGCCAGAAAAGAATGTAACTCCTTGCTCATTCCTGGTATTTGGAAATCTCACACTACCTGTATCAGTCTCAGAGGATTTCAAGCTTGTCGTTTGTGTTAAGAATTAAATTCTTAGTGCATCACAGCTGTCAGAAACTTCAGAGATTGTCTCAGTTACAGAACATATTGGCTACATATGTTGACACAGGAAATTTTGATGGTATAGGAATTGCTAATTACATTACCCAAATAATTTACTTCTTGGAACAGGAAGTGACATTTTTCACACTCAGTATTAAGTGTAGAGCTCATAACGTCTTGATCACCTTCCTCAACCTTTGTCTTCATTCCCTTGAGAAATCAATTATGTCATCTAGATACACTAAACATGAATTAGGCTTCAATCCTTTCAACACCCATCCAACAAACACTGGAAATCACTGGAGCATTCTTTAAACCAAACAGCATTCTTATATACTAATAATGTCCCCAAAGTGCTGAAAATGTGGCCTTTGCTCTATCTTGTTGATAGAGTACTCACTCTGAACATCCACGGCTGAGAAGTATTGGCATATTGGCACTGTCCAAGATTATCAATTGTCCCTGTGATATTTAAAGGTGGGTCATAGTCTTACCATCCACAGACTTCTTTGGTACAGATCCAACTCCCCCCTCCCCCTCCCCCAACCCCACCCCCCTGCCCCCACTGCAGGAGCTACTGCTCTCTTCTATTATGTCATTGGCCAGCTGTTAATTAATTAATTGTTCTGAAATTGGCTGCAGTGACCATGGCATTCTGTATGGCCTCTGGTACACCAGCACTTCATTTCCTGTTCAAATACTGTGTCACATTACAGGTGTTGCAGGCACTGGCCCTCATGGAAAAAAACAAGTCCTAAAACTGTAACAACACCTCTTTCATCTCTCTGTTCCCTTCAAATGCTTCACCTTTTGTTCAAATGTAGTCTGAGCAGTGTCTCATCCCCTCTTATAGCCTACACCTTCTGTGCTCCAATCCTGCAGCATTCTGTGTTCTCTTTAGTTGTTCTTTGTTCTCTCCAGCAATTTAACCGTAGTGTACCTTTTCATTATTTAACTCACATTTCAGGAAAGTAGCATAAAATTTCAGTTGTTGTTTCAGAAACTTTGCACAGTTGTTTTTGTTTACACACAGTTGGGGATAGGCCAAATTACTGGAACCATATTTTCGTGTTTATTTGTAATTTAACTGACTTATTCTTAATAAACTATTATGTTTATCATGAGTGAAAAGTGCTTGACTTGCCATAGTATTGTTAGGTCAGGGCTTTGGTGTGACGGGTGCTGTATTTTTTTCCATGGGGGTGACTGTAGTGGCATGGGAATAAGGGAAGTAAATGAGACTCATCAGTGGTTTTGTTGGATATGTAGTAGAGATTGGAAGATACTACAAAAAGAGGGGAAAATTTCCGCCCTTCAGGCTTAGTTAGACAAGGCCAGGGGAGATCTTGACAGGTTAAGGAGGGAGAAGGGTAAAAGTAGGTGGGAGGTGGCAACAGGCAACAGAAGAAACAGGCCTAGAACTTCATCTGACAGCTTCATGGTGAATGTGGAAAATAGATTTGACCTGTTGCTTCAGTTAGAAGCTGGTGAGCCTCAAGCAGTTGCAGGTGTAGACAGGGCACAACAAACTATCAGCAGAAAATTGAAAAGTAAGAATGTAGGGAAATCAGTAAAGAGAAAGAAAGTGTTGTTGTTAGGTAGTTCCCATGGAAGAGGTGTTGGCCAACTTTTGCTGGATGATCTAGGATCAGAATACCAGATCACCAACTTTTTTAAACCTAGTGCTGGTCTGGAGCAGCTGACAGAAGCTTTAGGATCACTTTGCTAAGATTTCACTAAGGAAGACACCGTGGTTATAGTGGGTGCACCAGGTAATAGTATTGACAGAGATCCTGGGTACAGTATAGAATGTGACCTGGCAAAGATTGCATCAGCATCGAAGCATACTATTGTTGAGTTTGTGTCTGTTCTTGGACATCATGACTGACCTCATTTGAACTCTTCTGTCAATAGAGTTAATTTGGAGTTGGAACTGCTGCTTATGTCAGGTGCAGGGTCACACGTTGGCGTGGTTCCTGTTGATTCTCTCAATAGGTAGGATTATACTAGGCATGGGCTTCACCTCAACAGGAAAGGTATGGGTAAACTGGCTGGGAAAATAGCAGGAAAGTTAAAGGGGGGAGGCACTGTCATGAGAGATAAAATACCAGTGGTTATAGGGTTCAGGAAAGACCCTTTTTTAGGGTAGGGAGGACAGAATGAAACCAAATTTTAAGAGAGATTAGGACTGAGACAAAACTTCAGTTTGAGAAAGAAATCAAAAAACATAATTCTAGCTTATTACATCAGCATAACAGCTATTGGTTAAGAATTTTCAACAATCAGCAGAAATTTCAACTCTACCCAATTTTAACTCAGTCAATGTGAAATGTCAGCTATCTTTATTGCATGAAAATATTCAAGGACTGAGAAATAAAATTAATCAATTAATTATATACATAGATGAATTAGAGTCTTCAAACCCAGCTGACATGTTCTGCCTCTGAACATCATGTGACCACCGGTATAGAACTTTTAAGTGTTACAGGGTTTAGGTTAGCATCTCACTTTTGTGGAGCAGAAATAGAGAAAGGAGGAGTTGCCACATTCATCAGGAATTGTCATAAATCTAAGAACGTAGACATTCATAGATTTGGCCTAGAACAGCATATGGAAGCATGTGCATCAGAAGTAGAATTTCACAAAAAATCCTTCATAATATTAAGTGTATATTGAGCACCTGCAGATAACTTTAATCTGTTCATAAACCACCTTGAAGCTGTACTGGCCCATTTAAAAACCAAAAACAAAGAAATAGTGGTTTCTGGTGATTTCAATGTAAATTTCCTTAAAGACTCTCCCAATAAGAACTTATTTGACTTAGTAACACTATCATTCAACTTAATTCCCACTGCAAAGTTCCCCACTAGGGTAGAAAATTGCTCACAAACAGCCATTCATAATATCTTAATAGAAAAGTTCAATGAACAAAATGATATTACAAAACCAATAGTCAATGGCCTCTAAGACCATAACATGCAGTGTCTTCTGTTAAATGTTAATACTGAACGGGATATAAAATCTGTTAAATCTGAGCTCAAGAGGGTAATCAATAAGCCAAAAATTGATTATTATAGGACACTCCTCAGAGACATTCAGTGGATGGACTGATGTTTACAGTGTTCATGGCATGAATGAAAAATATAACACTTTGTTAATAAAGTGTTTACCTTATTTGAACACTGTTTTCCCCCAAAATTAACCAAGGTTAGAGTGAAGTCTACAAAGAAGTCATGGATTACTCAAGGAATAGGGGTATCTTGTAAAACAAAAAGAAAACTATCTGTCAATCCAAAACAGTTCTGATGTTGATGCTATATCACATTACAAGAAATACTGCAAAATATTAAAGACTGTAATACAAACATCAAAGCAAATATATTACAAGGAAAAGATAGTCATATGATATAACAAAATAAAGACAATATGGGATATAATGAAGGAGGAGACCAGTAGAACCAGACATGAAGAGGGACAAATAGCATTAAGAGTAAATGATACATTGGTGACAGACATGTATAGTTTGCAGAACTTTTTAACAAACATTTTACAACATGGGGTTGTCAGGTTCTGTAGATGCTGCTATGGAATACACCAGACATTTTAAGTAACTTCCATAATATGAATTTGACCCTCATTACCCCAGCAGAAATAATGTCCATCATAAATTCTTTAAATTCAGAAACATCTAGTGGGTATGATGAAATATCAACAAAGTTAATTAAAGAATGTGATTCTGAGTTAAGTAACATATTAAGCTATCTGTGTAAGCAGTCTATCAGTGGAATATTTCCTGAATGGTTGAAATATGCTGAAGTTAAGCTACTGTTTAAGAAGGGAGATAAAGAAACAGTATCAAATATCTGTCCAATTTCACTTTTGCAGCACTCTGTACAGTCAGCTTTATAACCATCTTATCTCGAATAACATACTGTCAAAGTCGCAGTTCGGATTTCTAAAGGGTTCTGATATTGAGAAGGCTAACTACATTTACAGTGAAAATGTGCTTAATTCATTAGACAAAAAATTGCAGGCAACTGGTATATTTTGTGATCTGTCAAAGGCATTTGACTGTGTAAATCACAATACCCTTTTAAGTAAAGGAGAATATTATGGTGTAGCAGGAAATGCTGCAAAATGGTTCAAATCTTTTATCTCTGGGAGGAAACAAAGGATGTCATTAGGAAAGAGACATGTATTAAGCTCTCAGGCATCACCCAACTGTGATCTAATTATATGTAGTGTCCCCACAAGGTTCCATTGTAGGCCCTTACTTTTCCTTGTGTATATCAATGACCTTTCATCAGTAACATTGCAAGATGCCAAGTTCGTTTTGTTTGCCAATGATACAAACATTGCAATAAATAGTAAATCAAGTGTAGTCTTAGAAAGATCAGCTAATAAAATATTTGTGGACATTAATCACTGGTTCCTAGCCAACTCTTTATTCCAACACATGTCATCAAAGATCAGTTATGGTATGATGCTGATACAGAAAGTCTGACCATAAGATTACGCTGTAGCTGTCACTTACATGACACACCACTCCCACAAGCTGCCTAAGCTTGGGTCCCTCCAACAGAAAATTCAAAGTTATTAACCCTAGTGGTTGTATATCACTACCCTCTACCCCACACTTATAATGTGATGGTTCCACTGCCTCTTACCCACTAACTAACTCAAGGTTACCGACAAATGCACCCTTGTGTCTAACAAAAACATATACCCATTACCACTTATTACACCTGCTGTGTGGCACATTCCTCCTCTGCAATTACTTTTACTTGGTATGCCTTTGGTGCATGTTGAGTTCCCTCTTAAGTTTAATTAATGTTTATTACCACACTGACCACCCATACCATTATTCCTATAATACTGTTGCTGGTCTATACCACCCCTATTGTTATTCACACCAAACTACTGATGTTTCATACCTCACCTATTATTGCAAGGGTAGTGGCACTGCCTCTGCACATGTCCATATGCCCACAATTAAAATGTCTTACATTTGCAGTGAATACATTTTGACAGTCTCTTACTCCTGTTGCAACTTTGATTTCCTCAGATTCCATTGCCAACCTAACTGCTACATGGAGATCCCTAGGCACTCCAGTGCACACCTGCCTAGACATCTCTGGTACCAAACCCCTCAGGAAAGCATTGAGTGCCCTTTGCTCAGCTTCCCTTGCCTTATCACTACATATTAAGATTTATTATTCAATCCACAAAGTCCTCCATAACATTGTTAGGCCTCTTAGAAATACCAATTGTTCATGGAAAAACCGTACACTATTTTTCTCTGTGCCAATCCCTGATTAAGATTCTCAAAATTTTCTGCTTTGTTGGGTACCTCTGTACAATGTACAAATTACTTTGCTTCCCCTGACATGCCCAATATTGGTATCTGTAGCAACTGTTTGCCCAACCGATCCTCTACCTCAGCCAATGACAAGGGATCCTCTGCAAATATAACACATCCTCAGATGATATGCTGGAAAAGGGAGAAACAAGGCTGGTGACAGTTCTGTTCTCATCCTCATCTGCTAATTTATTATTCACAGAAGTATTTTCTGCTCTTAGCTGCACTACCTGATCAGTTACACTTATTCATATGCACAGCACAGAAATAACAACTCAAAAATAATATGAACAACACACTTGTCAGCCAGTAACACTACCCTGCTCACTTCCTCTGTCTAATTATGAGCCACCTGGACTCCCTACACTTCCTAGTTACATGACCAAAATGGCAACATGTGAAGCAAACAACTGCCAAGAACTCAGTACAATGGTCAGAATGCCCAATTAAATCACACTGCATGTACTGCACAGTTTCCTGCCATTCATCATTAGAATTACCTTGAAGCTGAGAAGCATCTATTAGTTCTTTCAGCCTCACAAAAGTAACTCTACAATTATCATAACCTTTAACTTCTCTTGACACCATGAATGTCCAGGCCACTATTCATATGATGGGCTGCATGGGGTATATATTCTCCACTGTTGACACCACTGGTTAGCACTGGCTGCACTCAATAGGGTGAATTGTGATGGTGATGGGCTGGTGGGCTCCAGTAGATACACTGATGACAGATAAGCAATACTTTGTTACCTTCAGACACACTTTGGATCTTAGCAATGTGAGTCAGACCTGTCTCACGCCAGCAACCAATACCAGTAAAGGCTCACAGCAGACAGCTTCCACCCCAGTGAGAAGGGATAGCATCAGTGCCCCATAATGCTCACAGCAGGTGCAGTGATGGTCAATGGCCTGACAGTGGGCCATGGCCTTGATGTCAATTTCCCTCTGTGTTGTGCTGCGATGGCATTCTGCAACAGCAGAGACCAGCAGTTAGGCAGCTAAGGGCCAGCGACGTGCACCACAAAATTGAAGGAAGGCTGCTGTGCATGATGCATGACCCACTGCCTCCTGACAGAAGTCATACAGTAGTAGACATGGACAGCATATGTTACCACACAATGCTTACATCCCAGTGGTAGCTTCATGCAATGCTACACTGTTGTCCCTTACAAATTATTCCAAGTTCTAATAAAATTAGATAGTAACATTACAATAGCTACTGAAAGCTTATATGTCTATAACACACTCTGAGTCAAAAAGGACTTTACAACTTTGCAATGATATACAAATTTATTGAGATAATTTACAGAATCAATACGTGTATCATTTTGTAAAAAACTTCAAGTTTGATATATCTAGTGCATCCGTACCCCATTCTGCCACCAGGAGCACCAGCATAGTGCACAGTTAAAATAGTTAGTTTTATTGGTGTGGAGCATGCTTCCTCCCTGGACTTGACACCATTAGATTTCTTTCTCTGGGGTTCCAGTGAAAATTGTGTGTATATTCCTCCCCTACCAAACAATTTAGTTGACCAGAAAAATCAAATCTGCACTGCCATTGCACAAGTTATGCCCAATTTTCTGTAGTGAATGTGGGAAGAAATTGATACCAATGGGATGTTTGCTACATCACAAATAATAGTGGCATTGAACCAGAATGACATTTGACACTTTTATGTGAAACGTGAGGTTTTTTGTTATAAAAGGACACTTCTACTGATTCTGTAAGCTATTTCAGTAAATTTCTATATCATTCCAAAGTTGTAAAGTTCTTTCTTTCTCACCCAGCATATAGTTCCACAGTGTCTTTTTATGGTTTGATATTCAGTTAAAAAGTTGGAGCAGTTGCCAAATCACTGTGTTTAAGACAAAAACCTACACACAAAATTAGTCATCAACTCAAAATGTAAGGCTGCTTGTGCACTGCTTACACTGAATGAGCACTCTCCGAACAGTCCACAGCTCTACCAGATCTTGCACATCTACCAACCACCTGAAGGAATAGTGTAGAATCCATTATAGAAGCACAGAGTAGGAAAATCTAATCACCCTTCCATGAACCACTAAACAGTGAGTTATGCTACAGACCTGACTAGATACATGATCCCCTCCCTGCACCAATGAGTACAAAATGAATCAGTTTGGTGAGAGCTGGCTGCACCAAAGAGGAAGGGAAGATACCATGATTAGTGTCCTGCCTGCTAGAGCAGATTTTATTCCATTGCCATTTAAGACCATGTGAGATTCTCTGGAAAAAGGTAGAGTCATCCCAAGTGAGTGACATCTATGCAGAATCAGACACATTACATAGCAGTGGCCAGGCTGTCATGCAAGATTACATCCAGGGGTCATGCCTGCTGACAGGGTAGCAAAATTACGTCCTGTGGTGAGACTGCTGTGGAGATGACAGTTGTAAAGACTTGGGCTGAGTGACTACCTTAGCAGAAGATGTCTACATGAAAGAGCAGATAAAATAACTGCCCTTAAACAGCTTTGGCGTGATGTTTGGGTATGTTGGTGCAAATGGTGGCAGAGTAATTAAAAATTGAGACCATCTATTTGTTACAGGGCTATATCAATATGGCAACATGCATTGGCAGTCCAATTGAAATCTGGGTGGGATATCATGTGGTAATTACTTAACACATGCCTCATAGCATGCTGGTGTCTCATGAGGTAATGAATCTGACTCATAGATATATAAGAGATGCAAGCCATGTTGGTGCTGTTGTGTGGAGGTAGCAGAGTGGCTGGGCAACTAGATGACTCCAAAGATTCATAAATCATTCTTGAAAGAAATAGCTGAAGGGCATTGTTACTCCTGTTCAGAAAGATAAGTCTAGTAACGCTTGACCAGATGTTTTTAGAAGTCCACAAAGGCAGCCTCACAAGGGAACTATGAAACAATGACTCTTCTGAGAAATAAACAGATGATGGTAATTGCGGCAAATATTAGTATACTTGTATGACAATTTCAGAAGAAAAAAATAATGCATAGTCTACTGCCCCAACTGGAGGTCATCCTATAACTGACACTCTCCAATAGACCTATTACTAAAGAGTGTGCCCATCTTAATCATGTTTTCAAGAAACTTGTAAGTGACATAATATGACTAACAGAAGTCCAGTTCTTACAATCATTCAAGCATTCACCATGTTCTATAGGTCTCACCAGGAAAGAGAACATTCAGGGACTTGGAATGAGTCAAGGTATATATCAACAACTGACAAGTAAGTCATACAAAGATAATCTGTGTGCTTTATATACAGTAAAATATAAGTATAATCTACATGCTTATGCTAGCTAAATTTAAACAAGAAAATTGGAAACAATCACTTTGATGTAAAGGGAAACCTTCTCAGTGACAATAAACTGTTGCTGTTTGTATCCTATTGATAGTCTAATATTTATCTCTTACACTGGTAATTTTTAAAGAAATTAATTACTTACATTTTTAAATATTAAGTCTTGTTGTTGTTGTGACACTTTATTTATTTATTTATTTCAAGTTCTGTAGATCCATATGAGAATATATCTCTGGATATAGAACAAGTCAGATTTTTACAAATTATTGTTTATTGCACAAGTACATTGTTCGCATCATACAAATAACAGGAATAGATTAGCTAACACATAACTTTATGTGTGAGTTATCATATTTGACTTCTGAATGAATATACAGTTAAACACACAGGTATACATACATTTCAATTTTTAAATTACACTGTAGATAGACAAAGAATGATGATTAAGGCCATAAAGACCACAAAAATAGATTTAAGCATACTCAGGAGGTGTTATGCATTTTGGATTAGAAATTTGTCTATACTATTACATTACATTTTCCATGGATTCTTTGGAGAGGATACTTTTTATTCAGATACATGGATATTGTACAATTCTAATGCAGACATAGCTGTGAACTATAATCCTTGTGAAGATATTCATCGATGGAGTAGAAGGTGCTGGCCAACAGTTAAGTTCTTTAATTCACTCTGAAACTGATCTTTATCACTTAACAAGACCTTTGATATGCTCTGGTAAGTTATTGAATATATGAGTGCTCATGTATTTGACTCCTTTTTGTACGAATGTTAAGCTTTTATAGGCCTTATAGAGATTGTTCTTGGTTCTGGCATTATAATCATGTTTTGCACTATTTTGTGTAAAAAGAAACATCTTGGAAATGACAAAGGACATCATTGAGTATATGTACTGAGAAGTAGTAGTTAGAATACCAAGTTTCTTAAAGAGGTCTCTGCATGATAATCTAGGGCTGACACCAGATATAATTCTGATTACTCATTTCTAAATTTTGAAAATGTTCTCTTTGTGAGAGTAGTTTCCCCAAAAGATGATTCCATAACTCATTAGTGAATGGAAGTAGTCCAAATAAACTAACTGCTTCATTTTTAAATCACATATTTCTGCAATCATGCGTACTGCAAATGTAGCTGAACTAAGGCATTTCATTAAGTCTAGAGTGTGAGTTTTCCAATTTAGGTTGTGGTCAATTTGTAGGCCTAAAAATT